>NC_134218.1:22402387-23652387 GCF_965140235.1 Caretta caretta
AGACACTACTGTCTACCAGGTAAATCATATATAGAACAAAGGAATTGGGTAACATGCCTTTAAATAGACTGAGAGCCCTACAACATTGTTAAGATGAAAAACTTGTGGGGCCAGATGATTTTACTTACATTGATATGGCAGTTATAACTTCCCATTGTTACCAATATTTGCAAATTTATCTCAAGTTTCATGATATCTGTGTTTTTATCAAAGCTTTAGCTCCTGGATTCAGATAAATCTCATCTATTTTTTTTTTTTTTTAAAGAATGTTTCTAGCCCTCATGGTTGCAGAAAAAAATTTGAAAATGTGAATGCAAAAGGCTAAAAAAAATATTTTAAAACATTTATTATTTTTAAAATCTCGAGTTTTAAGCTATTTTATGGGTATGGGGAGAGAGGGTGTGAGGCTGACGGTACTGTATATCTGATATCAATGGAGGTATATGAAGATGAAACCAGTGTAAGTGGCAGCAGAATTAGGCCATGATGTATATTCTCTTTAAATATCTACGCATGCTCCTAACCTAACCTACCATCATAGTTAACATGGAAATAATTTAAAAATCTCGTTTACTTTCCACTATTGATTCTCTTTGCTCACTGTTTGAATTTCTCTCACCTTGATCTAAGAAACTAGGCTGGATACCTTCACTGTTTATACTCAGTGCAGTTTTGTCAACTTCTTGTGGTTTTATCACAAATCTTGTGGTATTTTATGTTGTTCTTAAAGCCCCACCTTCAGGAGTCATGTGAATGCATGAGGAACCCAGCTTTTGATTTTTAAATGGTTTTGGTGAAAAGCTGGAAAGTGTCACCCAAGTACAGCCTAAAGTTTCAAAAAGCAGAAGGTAAAATAAAAAGCATGCAAAGTATTTTCTTTTTTTAAAAATCTCATGTTTTTTAAGGCAAATCTCATATTTGGGGGAGGGGGTTGACTCAGGATTTTTAAATACATGGGGTTGACAATCTCTTAGTATCACTTTTTGGTACCCATCCACTAGCACAATGTGTTGTTTTGGGTTTTCATCACAGTAAAGGAATATTAAAATCCCAATCAACCTCTGTACTTCAGACCTAAATAATTCAACTGCATCCCTTTTAAAGTGCATGAACAATAGCCACCAGTGTTTCATATAGGCTGACAGAGCCTCCAGGATAGATTTTATTTCCATAACTAATATTTAAAAAGGAAAAGATCAGAAATTTCAACTAACAATAAAAGAAGCAAACAAATACATTAAAAACAAAACCAAACCCTCTTCATTCTAACAACTTGAAGGGTCTGACCTGAACTGACCAAACCCAGGAAATTCAGTGATGGCAGATGGCATTCTGTCTCCTAACCACCCCATCACTATGCATCAGTACTGGGGCTCACTTTAAAAAGAAAATTGGTCCAGTGGTTAAGATTCTACCCTTCGTTTTGGAAGACCTAAGTTCAAGTCACTACTCTGTCACAGGCTTTCATTGTGACCTTGGGTATATCAGCTAGCCTCTCTGTGTTTCGGTTCTCCAGCTATATATAAGAATGACCATACTGGGTCAGACCAAAGGTCCATCTAACTCAGTATCCTGTCTTCCGACAGTGGCCGATGCCAGGTGCCCCAGAGGATATAACGGGGATAAAAGCCTTGCCCTGCCTATCAGGTGTGCTGTGACAATAAATATATTTAAGACTATAAATTGACCAGTTAAAATGGAACGGGGCCCACATATGTACGTTAAATAGATGTATAGTAGCAGATAAGATATTCAGCAGATCTGAGTTTCCTGCCATGCTAGCATACAGTGAAATGAGGAGAGGTGGTTTAAATATTTCAACATCTGAAATGTTCTGATGAAAAAAGGATGTTTTTCCCCCCACAGGAATTTTCACCAATCAGCTGATCCTTTTTTTCACCAGTGTTTTGTACCTTAACTCTGTGCTGTCTTTGGTGGTTTTTATTAGTTTGTTTGTTTTGCTCATTTATTTATTTATTATTTAGTTTCTGTCTGATTTCTAGCATCACAGCAATTTATTTCCAGGTCACATTTTATTTAGTGTGACTATTTCAGTTTTCAATTGTCCTCCTCTACCTCCTGCATAGGCGCATGCCTGCACAAAGGATACACTCAAACAACCATGTAAACACACACACAACCTATCCACGCCATAAAAAATGCAGATTTCAGCTTCATGTCAGCTTGAAAAAAACCTGCTGCTGACAAGCTCTTTCACCTCTGAACTATAACCTTTGACTTGTCTTCTCAGGGAGATGGAGAAAGTCAGTCAGGTGCAGAATGCCAAGAAAACCACTGGGGTGACAGACAAGCCATTTCTAAGCAACCATTAAAAAATGCATATGGAATTTAATGTTTAATATCAATCTGCAAGAAATGGGAAAACCCAACAGTGAAATGATATTGTGTTTGTGGCCATGTGCCTTTTTAGGGAACTCTCATGCAGAGACAAGGTGCAGAGGGTGTGTTTCTAGGGTTTTTTAATTGTTGGTACGGTTTCTGAAATGCAGCTGCTAGGTCCATTTCTGGACAAGTACAGCTCTGAGGAATATATGGGAGCAATCTGAAGGCATAAGGATGTGCAGTGAAACTTTTCTGAGACTTTATGAAACATATAACAAGCGTAGGGAAAACCATTTATTTTCCACCCCCAACCTTCCACAAATTCATATTCTCTGAGATTATCTTCTTATCCACGCTTATGAAGTACCACAGGCATGTGCTGAGCTAACTAAACCAGCTTTAGTTTAGGCTAACTCCATAATATCACTGCCATCAGGTGCAGAAAAATAACATAAAACCTACTTCTATTGCCAGCAAGCCAATGTGGTATCAACATGTCCTTCTCCTCTACTGCACACTCTCTCTTGTACTCTCCCCACAGTTTGTATTCAGTGATTCAGGCCCTAACAAGTGATTTGATTTAAGATAGTAACTCTGGCCAAGATCATCAGTCAAAAGGGACCATTGTGATCATGTAGTCTGACCTCCTGTATAATACAGGCCATAGAATTTTGCCCAAAATAATTGCTAGAGCAGATCTTTTAGAAAAAACATCCAATCTTGATTTACAAGATGAAAAATTCCATCACAACCCTTGGTAAGTTGTTCCAATGATTAACTACATTTTCTGTTAAAAATGTATGCCTTGTTTGCAGTCTGAATTTATCTAGCTTCAACTTCTGGTCCATTGGATCATGCTATATCTATCTCTGCTAGATTGAAGAACCCGTTATTAAATATTTGTTTCCCATTTAGATACTTATAGACTGTGATCAAGTTAGGCTCCTAACTTCCACTGAAATCAGTGAAAGTTAGGAGTCTAAATACCATCAAGAATCTAGGACTCTGCCTCTGAAAACAAGTTTAAAAACACTCCTACCAGGATCTTGGGAGTGTTGCTACTAGAACTGGCTGAAAATTTTTCATTAAAACTCTTTCTGACTAAACACAATTTTTGTAAAATAGTTTCCTTTACTGTAAAAAGTTTTCATGTTTTTGTCAACAATACAAAAAAACCCCAAAACAAACAAACAAAAATAACCAACAACCCCACAATGTTTAGGTTTTGGCAAACGAAAACTAAAAAGTTTCCCATATTTAACCAATTGGTTTGCGGTTCTCAGTTTTTCAATGTATATCTGAAAAAATTCAAAGAATAATTTCATTTTTTCATTAAAAATATTTGAGACCAAAAATGTATTTCCCAGTAGGCTCTAGATTCTAGCCATTCACACCAAACTTTTGTTTCCCAACTGTCAACATTAATTCAATGGGAGTTAAGCTAGAGAGCGTATCAGTGAAGTTACTGGGCCGTATGGGCCTGGCACATTCCATGAGCCTCTTCAGATGAAATGACTATGAAATGAAAGCTCACTTTTGCACTCCATATTGCTCAGGATTTTGCTCCCATATCAGCATGCTCTAATAAGTTTACATTGCTTCTTTTTTCAGCTAAGCGCACATGGGTAGTAGATGTAATATGGCTGGTCACAGGAAATCACTCTAGATTGATTCAGTACTGAATGGGAGTCATACAGCACAGACACATACATTATTCAGGGTTTTGCATGGGTTCATAAAATCTCACCTGATCAGATGAGAAGCTTTTATGAAGTATCAGCTCTAAATGTGAATAGAATAGAAATGGACAAAAAATATTCTTTCATGTTTTTTTTAAATGGCTTTTATTCTAAATGAAAATTGTAGTAGAAAAAAAATTCTTTTGAAATTTTCTGGGTTTTCAACCAAAAAACAAACTAAATAAACCAGTTTAAAAAAACAAATAAAAAAACCTGACCTAGAAAAAAGAGTCAGTTTTCAGATTTTCACTGAAAAAAACAAAATATTTCAGCTAAGTGTTTTTAAAAGAACAAAAATGTTTCATTTTCTTTTGAGTATTTTCATTAAAAAAAAAAAGAGAATACTTACCTATCAGTTCTAGTACAGATGTATGTCTAGGGAAGGACTAAGAACGTAGTGGAGATTTATTGATAAAATTTACATCTATATCCACATTAATTATATACTTGTAGTAGTTAGATTTTTACACTGCTACACTTGGGATCTTATTTCAGGCCATGTTTTACTGTAGTCACAACAATCCTCACCCACTGAAAGTAGTTTTTAAAGAGGGGCAGTCACTGGCAGTTTAATCTGAATTAAAGGCAACATATATAGAGGTTAAAGTTCATTTGATTGTAATCTCTGGGGCCTGGGCTGTCTTTTTGTACAGTGTCTGTGTTTGGACAGTGCCCAGCACAATGGGATCCTAGTCCATGTCCAGGGCTCATTGGTACTACTACTGATTAAAGATAATACTACTGGTTGATTAAAGCCAACAGTGGCTGACAATAGGATACAAAGTCTCCTTTCCAAACAGTCCTGCCCTTAGATAAGAAGAAGCCTGTGTCTGTTGGAGGAGAGACGTTGAATGTGGGTTAGGAGCAGGCTTGGTGTCCAGATTCTGTTGCAGGAAGGTTGAATATTGGCATTGAGGATTTGGGATAAACAATGCGGGCAAAGATTTTTTAAAAATGGCTACTGATTTGAGGTGCCTCAATATTTAGGAAGCCCATAGTTTGACTTGCTCTATAAAAGAAAATGTTTAGAATGTATTTTCCAATTTCCATATGAAAATTCATACCATATCTCTCCTTTTTGCTAATGTTTCTACCAGAGGTACCCAATATTGGAAGAGTTCTTTTTCAGATTACCAGCATCTGCCCCCATTGAAGTTTTGTCACTGATAGCAGGAGTCAGCCCTTAATGTAAAGTGCTGATGTATCATCAGTTCTGGAATGTGAATTCTTCCTTTCTGTCTCTGGTTATCTAGCTACTATAAGCAAAATAGCATTTAGTTGGTGAATACAGCAACACTTGAGAAATAAACCTCTGATATATAATATGCTTAGCAAAATGCTACAGTTCTTATTGTTTTAGTGTATGAGCCTGAAGGGAAGAAGAGTAAAAAAAATTATATTCTAGGCAGACTATAATTTAACTGTTCAATGCAACATTAACTCTCCCAACATGACATCCGTCCATGTAAACCTGAGGTAGGATTAAGAGACTGGGCAACCAGTCTTGTTGTGGGATCCTGTTCAGCGTGGCTACAGTGTTCTAAACCAAAGCCTTCCATTCAGTAAAGTGCACCTGCCATAAATCTTAAAGCATTACTAGCCTTCAATGAAAGCTCCTAACATTACAGCTAGGGGATGATGTATAGAGATGTCACCAGATCCCCCATCACACACTTACACCCCTTCCCCACAACACAGGCATTTTTATTGGCTTCAGTGTCTCCCCCGTTAAGCATATACCAGCCATCAAGGTAAGTGACAGCAGGCTAGTGGCAGATTTAACCCTCATTTACCATTGATTGGTCAGTTGCTGATGTTTATGGAGGAATGGAAGAGGCGGAGGAGAGTTGACCATAATTAACTGGACAATTGAATAGGTTTTACTCCTCTGATTTCAATTAACCTTTGTACTTTCTATTGATAAATTGTGATGGCTACCAACCAACTTCAACAGAAACCAGATGTTGTGGCTAGTTAATCTAGACCCAAAATAGGTTCTGGAGAGGATTTGGTGATAGCATGTTTTCAGATGGATTAATGCTTAAGGAGAAATACAAATGATCTTATTTAATGTCATGGTGCAGCGTCTGATTCTGCTTCCATTGGGTGTGACTGTAAAACTCCTTCTTGGGAGGAGGAGATTTTAAGGCCTGAAGAAGCACATAAGGGGTTAAGGACACAGTCCTAGGAAGCTTGCAGCACAATCCAGTGTGCATTCACAAATAAGTAATACATTGCTGTTGGCGAATGTGTGAGATAAATAGAGAGATGCAATCACTGGGTGAACCACTCTGGCTAAATTAAGAACAGATTTGACTGTTTACTCAGAATTTTAAAAAAGAACATATTTAAGGTCTATCAGCTCACTGGTTTAGAGATTCAGTACAAAAGTTACACAAAGTTCTGATAGTATGCATTACACCGATTTCACTTGAAATAAAGTCACTATTGCAAAGCAGAGTTGGTCAAAAGTAAGGAGGGAACTATGCAAAATGATTTTCTCCCAATTTTTTCTAAAATTTGAAATTTTGAAATAGTTGGTTGAAAAATGGAGGAAAAAATCATCAGAGTATTTCCTGTTTGTTGTTGTTGTTTTTGCTTCAGCATTTCACCAAAATCTCAATGGTTTTCAGATGTTGACCAGCTCTGCTTAAAATACTGTGGGCTTATTTCTGCTCTCCTTTACATGGGAGCATTGTGCAAAATGAGTGTAAATCAGGGGTGGGCAAACATTTTGGCCCGAAGGCCACATTGGGGTTGCAAAACTGTATGGAGGGCAGGGTAGCGAAGGCTCTGCCTCCCCAAACAGCCTGGCCCCCGCCCCCTATCCGCCCCCTCCCACTTCCAGCCCCCTGACTGCCCCCCTCAGAAACCCTGACCCATCCAACCCTCCCTGCTCCTTATCCCCTAACCACCCCCCAGGATCTCACCCCTATCCAACCCCCCGCTCTAAGTCCCCTGACTGCCCTGACCGCTATCCACCCCTCCCATCCCTGACAGGCCCCCCGAGACCCCACACCTATCCAACCCCCCGTTCCCTATCCACACCCCCGCCCTCTGACAGGCTCCCTGGAACTCCCACACTTATCTAACCCCACTTGTTCCCTGGACCTCCGCCACATTCAACTGCTCCCTGTCCCTGACTGCCCCCCAGGACCCTGCGCCCCTTACCATGCCACTCAGAGCACCATGTCTGGCAGCCACACTGCCTGGCCAGAGCCAGACATGCTTCCTGGCCGGGAGATCAAGGGCCGGGTAGGACGGTCCTGCGGGCCGGATGTGGCCCACGGGCCATAGTTTGCCCATCTATGGTGTAAATCATGATCATTTTCCCCTATTGCAGGGATTCTCAAACTTCATTGCACCACAACCGCCTTCTGACAACAAAAATTACTACATGACCCCAAGACAGGGTACCAAAGCCTGAGCCTGCCCAAGCCCCTCCACCCCGGGTGGGGGGGCCAAAGCCTGTAACCTGAGCCCTGCCACTCAGGGCTGAAGCCCTCAGGCTTCTGCTTCAGCCCTGGGCGGTAGGGTTCAGGCTTCGGCCCTGTGCCCCACCAAGTCTCAGTCAGCGCTGGTGACCCACTTTGGGGTCCCAACCTACAGTTTGAAAACTGCTGCCCTATTGGATTAAATAGATTTAGTTCTGATTTAAGCTGGTATTAAAAAAACAAAATTTGAATTTGTGATATTGAGGTATATTGGAGCAAAAGGGCAAACTATTGGGCTTAACTGAATGTAACTATAAGGTGGCAGGTTTATAATGTGTTAAACATCTTTGTATATTCTCCAGTAAACAATTTCATTAAACTGGAGTTAAGATTGATGAGATGTATAGCAAAAATTTTTTCAAAAATGCTTTAAAAGAACATTGCATTTTATAAAGAAAAAATTTGGAAATACAGAGTTAAGGTTCATTTTAAAAGAAAAATCCAGACACTGGAAAGTATGGAATAATACCAGCAAACTCTAGTACTCAATTATGCAATACTATGCATTTTAAATGTCATTGCAATTAGCCAAAATCATGATAGGCCTGACTGTGAATTCTTTACTCACAATAGGAAACAGTTACTTCCACAGGAGTCAATGGGAATTTTCTTGTAAGTTACTGCTTGCCAATGTAAGGTTGCACAATCTAGCCCAGTATTAAAAACATTTGACCCATATATTGTTGAATATATTTTAAATATTTGTATTATAAAAGACAAAGACTTATGAAAGACTCTTTAAGGGCAGATCATCCCTCCACTCAATATTAGAGAATGCTTGTGAGAATGCACTTGAGAAATTTTAACAAGAAGAAGCTGGAAGACTTCTGCATAAAGGCAGGCGACAGTAGTGTCCTTCAATCTCTTATACATTAACAGCTCTCTCTAACGCTGTCTAACATTCCATTGATAGAAGCTTCTGGCTCTTCTCCCTTAATCAATACTATTCAACAAAAGTCCTTTCTTCCAGTAGTAGCATAAATTATCAGATATATGCAAATAGGCACACTAATGTTAATTGCTAGGCCTGATTGGTGATTAATTTCTTTGATTATGATCAATCATTCCTCAGGAATCTTAATAAGACATTCAAGGCAATCTGCAAATTGATAATAATTAGGGATCCCATTCTGTAACACATCTATGGCCAACTATAAAGTGTTCCTGTGATTGTACAGTGTTTCAGTTAAAGACATGCCCCTCTTTTGAAGTGGGGAAAGGGAATGAGCAGACTTTCCAGACAGGAAGCGGCTTGATGGGACAGTGTCAAAAGAAGCAATGTCAAGAAGTGACTACCATAGCCACTCATTTTGATGGCATGCTGGCCGATAATGTCCTCAAGTATGATTAGCCATGTTGATTTACTTATGTATCTCACTCACCATGTAGGAAGTAAAATACGGGGACATTCATATGTCAATTTTAATTCTATGCCTAGTGAAAATCCTACTCCTGATTCACAACCATCTACAAGAGTAGATCATCTAACTAGGGTACACATAATGCTTATGGGGTAGGATGTAGAATGGAGAGACCTCCTCAGAGTTATGAGCTAAGAAAGTCCATGGGGATCCCTGTGGTTGTCTACAAAGGGGTGAACTAACCAGTTCAGGTAAAATAAGAACTCCAGACCGTACAGGCAGAAACAGTTGTTTGTTGTGTTGCCTTTTGTCTAGTGTAGACCAGGCCATCTCATTAAGCTTTCTGTCTCCGAGGAGGACAGAAGAGTAACACCTTCTCAATGGGACATATTCAAATAGTTTCGGCCCAAAGTTCAGGTGTTTTAAAAGGTGATTCACAAAATGTAAATGTATTTCATGATATAAAAAAAAAAATTAAACATTTAAAAAAATTAAACATCCCCAAAGCCAAACACAATAGCAATGTGCTGGTGCATGAGAATCAGAAAGTGAAAGGGTATAGAAACAGAGAACGAAGCTAAAAAAAAAAAAAACAGCCAACTTTTGGAGTCACATTTTCAGACCCACAACAGATACTGCAGACTCAGGTTTGTGCAAAACATGCTCAGTACATAGCTATTTGTGTTTTGCATGGGTAAGTGCCTGATTTTGCTGGTCCAGTTTGGTGCACACACAAAACCGGACAGTGCAAATTCTGAGGTTAGCTTAGAGATTAACATTTGTTTTGCACTCTCCAAATGGAGTGACATCCAAAAAGTAAACACATACTGGAGGGAAAAGTAAATGAAGGATGGGATTTTCAAAAGTGATCAGAATTGCCCTAATTTTTGCTCCAGTTCAGGTAAATGTGAGTTTTACTGTTGATTTTAATGGGAGCAGAATTAGATCAATACTGAACACAGTTTTGAAATTCCACCCTAGGGCCCTAAATCTGATTTGCACAAAAGCCCCTTTACATTTCCAGAGTGGTGTAAAGAGGCCTTCACTGTAGATAACAATGAGGGGATTAACATTTTTCCAGGTTTCCAGTACTGCCAACATTCATGATTTTATTATGAGTTTCACAATATTTGATGTTTATCTTGAAGGCCTTCCTGCTGGAAATATGTAAGACTACGAGTGTCTCAGCTTTCATTTTTAAAAAGAAGGAGGGCTGGTCAAAAATTTTCAGTCAAAACTCTTTTGTGTAAAAAAAAAAATAAATAAATAAATAGGGTTTTCAACTTAACAAAATATTTAACAAAAAGCGTCTGCTTTCCAAGGGAAATTAAAAAAAAAATTGTCAAAAAAACAAACAACCCCTCCATCCCCCCCCCCCCAACAAACCAAAAACTTTTTTATTTTGTGGGTGTTCATCAAAAGGTCAAAATTTTCCATGGATGCTTTAAACAAAAATGAAAACTGGAAAAAACAACCAACCAAACAAACAAAAAAACTCTCAAAAATTTCCCAACAAGCTCTAAAAAACCCCCTAAGTTTCTACCCCTCACAGTTTCAAAGACAAGCTTGAAAACGGCACTTAAATTCACCCTAAAGGTTCAAAAAACAGAAAACAAATGAAAAAAAATATTTCTCATGATTTTTGAATGCTTGGGATTGTGCAATACAGATTTTGGTCACCATATGTAAGGATATTTATTTTTTTTAAACAAATGGGGCCTCTTTTCTACTTGCATTGGAGTAAATCAAGAATAGCTTCACTGATGTTAATGGAGTTACTGCTGATGTGTATGAGAGGAGAATCAGGTCTGCAAGTTTTATGTTAACAGTGTCCTTTAAATATTACCCAAAGGATCCAAGATTTATTTTATTAAACCAAAAATAAACAAATATTTACAATATGTTTACAGGCAAGATTTCTCTCTCCTCCCTCTGGAAAGGGGCTCAGTATAACTGACATGCTAACATGTTCCTTGGATTTGGTCTCCCATTTCAATCCAGCTCCTCACAAGGCTTCTATAATTCACAAGGTAGTGAGTATAAAATGTGCCTGTTAACTTATACAAGAATAAAACTGTCAGATGGGTTGAAACCTCCTTGTGTACCAGTTTAGTGAAATATGATTATCCGAGCTGTAAAATGGATAAACCTATTAAATTAATAAATCTGCTGCTATGCGGCAGACTTGCTGATGTCATTGCCGTACCTAGAAGGCACTCCTCCTTAAATTAATACTTGATAAAGGAATAAATCTTCTAAAAGCATACTCTATAAAGCTTTGCATCAAGGCGTTGTCCTTTGTGTTACAAACTGTAAATAATTTTCACTGTAATAGACTTAAGTGGGAAAAAATACAATGGGAATCCTGGAAAAATAATAATTCCAAGTTAACACTATGGAGCTTCTACTTCTCCATACAGCTAACCCATTCCTTGTTCCTTGTTTATTTGAATGAGTGAGTGAATTGAAGTGCTCACGAAAGTGAAGGACTATTAGCAGGGCATTGCAGGAGGTGGTAGGGCACTGACTTATCAAAGATGCTTTGGGTCAGTAGTGTATGATCAGGTGATTTTTAATTCACTTTGTTTGGGTTACTTTTCTCTATCACTCTAAAGCAGTTGTCCCCAAACTCACACCCCCCTTACCCCTGCCCACCACCCCTCAGCCACAGTTGGGAGCCAGGGCTGGGAGCAGGGCCATGGTCGGGGCCGGGGCCGCTGTCGGGGACAGGGGCTGAGGCTGGGGCTGGAGTTGCAACTGGGCCAGGAACCAGGGACCAAGGCCGCAGCTGGGGGTGGGTCTGTGGCTGGAAGCAGGGCCGGGGCCAGGAGTGGAGCCGCAGCCGTGGGCTGAGGCAGGGGCGGGGGGTCGGCCGGGAACAGAGGCGTGGCTGGACCAGCAGCCGGGTCTGTGGCCTAGTGCAGAGCCATGGCTGGGCTGGGAGCCAAGGGTTCAGGCTGAGGCTGCAGCTGGGGGCAGGGCTGGAAGTGGAGCTTGGGCCGGAGCAGAGTTGGGGGCAGAGCGGGGCTGGGTGGCACTCCCTCCCCGCCCCCTTCATGGGGGTTGGCCCAGGCCTCGCCATGCCCTCCCTAAATGTTCCTCTGCACCCTCCCTAGGATGGCGCACCCCATAGTTTGGGGACCACTGCTGTAAAAGTTCAGCAATGAAGTTTTGCATCAGAAAAATGGTTTTAAAGGGATCATCCTTCCTCATGGCTTGGAAAGTTCTTAGCATATGGTGATAACCACCATAAAATACTGCTCCTGACAATTATTATTGCTACTATAATTAAGATGGGTGACTTACTGTGCTAGGCACTGTGCAAAGATATAGTAAGAGGCAGTCCCTGCCCCGAAAATCTTACAATCCAAATAGACAAGATAGACAAAGGGCAGGAGGCAAAATAGAGGCACAGAGAGAGGAAGTGACTTGCTCAAGGTCACATAGCAGGCCAGTGGCAGAGGGAGGAATAGAACCCTAAGTCCCAGGCCAATGACCTAGCCACTAAATGAAGAATAATAATAATAATAATTTTACAACTGGGACTGAAAAAAATCCCAGACTATCTGAACAAAAAATCCCCCCAAAAGGTGCCCATAACTCTAACGCGGATTTGTAAAAGGAAACAGGAAATGAAAACTAAAGAGGGCTGACATGATTACGGGGTGTTAATAAGCAAAGACATAAGCCAGGTGCCTTGATGTACAACTAGACAACAAGAGGTTACGTTTGGAGTCAGGGCTATGCTAATTTGCAAACTCGGGTTCATTTCATTAAGTGAGCTGAGAGACAGGCTGTCTCAGTCCAGCAGAGAAGGATCTCATTATCCATGTAGGGAGCAAGAGATAAGAATCTTTTAATAATTGCTGGGATTTTTTTTTTATGATGATACGGAATGCCAATTTATTCCTCACCACTCAAGGCGGATAAAAAACAGCCTCCTCCACAGTTCAAACCAATCCCCCCTGGCTGTGGCCATTAAGGACCGGGGGCAGTGAGGGGTGGGAGGAAGCAGACACTAATATGCTTGCCCGGGAGACCAACGCTGCAAAACTCCATTAAATGTATTTTGTAGTGGAAACATATTTGTTTACAATGTTTGGAAAACTTTTCCAGCCCTTTTTTCAATTTAATTATTAATTATTAGTATGAACAGAAGTAGTATTTAGGGCCTAATCCCAAGCCCATTTCAATCAGTGGAAAAACTCTCATTGACTGTAGCATTCTTTGGATCTAGCTCTTTGTTAATTTCTTGTTAGTGAAAGGGCCTGAGCTGACAGACTTGGAGAGTGGCCACAGAACATGTACAGCATTGGCAACCAAGATGTATGTGCCCTCTACTTCATCCCTAAATTTATTCGTTGCAGCCATGCAGATCCCCTTTAAAGTCAGAGGTTATTGCGGTCATTCAGGCCTGGATTGTCTAAGGTAGTTAGGTCCTTAACTCCCATGGACTTCCCATGGGAGTTAAGTGTTTAAATATCTTTGAGGATCTGGGCCTCATCCTTGCCTGAGAAAGCCAACAAGAATGCCAGTTAGGACCAAGTCTGATGGCGGTTTGGGGGATATGGACATTTGTCTACTGGGGACTGGTTTGAGAGACTGTCTTCCATGTGATCGCCCCAATCATCCACCATATGGGAAGGACTTTCGGCAACTACTTACCAGAGATATCTTGGCCCTGACAAAGGATAGGTGAAAAACCCAATACGCAATGACCAATCCTCCAAGCAATGCCATTCATTGCTAGCATGTATTGCAATGTGAAACTTTCAGCCTTTAACAGTATGGGGAAAAGAATGTATGGAGAAGTATCAGACTGATTTCAAACCCGAGAGAAAAACAAATTCTAACCTACTCTATATAAGTTCTTATACCACACTCATCAGCATAGTACCTGAGCTCCCTGGACTTCTGGTATGAGGAAAAAGAAAATCCCTAACTGCCTAACAGAGTTCACATGTATTTACACTTCAAGTCATTAGGTTGGAATGGGTATAAGTGTGAGTATAAATTGTCCTCAGCACAATTGGAAACAATGCTTATCCCTAGAGCTGGATGTGAAGTTGATCTCTCTGCAGAGGGTCAGCCCAGGGACTACGCAGCATTTAAGTCTGACCCCAGGGTGAACAAATTGGAACAGTTAATATATTCAATTGATTTTTGTCTCTTTTTCCAGCTACAATTATTGTCTGTGATTTTCTCAAGTCTATTTGTTGTTTGACATGATTTGCCAAATAACCCCTGTGAGAAATTCTTGGTCTGTTCTTTGCGAGCTAGACCATTGTGAGTATTTCATATTTGAAATTTGAGCTGTTTTCACTGGACACAGAGGTCACATGGTATGTTTTGATTCTATGATTAGATGAGTGTAGCAGATAGAATAAGGTTAATGGTGCCAATGTTCACATTTATGATTACAAAATACAAACAGGAATTATTTGCAGAAGAAGTTCTATGCCTGTATTACACAAGATGTCAGATTAGAGTATCGCAATGGTCACTTCTGGTCTTGGAATCTATGAATCTATGAAAATTAACTTTATGTGAATGTTCTCCAATAGTCGCTTAAAATTCACTCTTTTTTTCCATAGACATTCCTGCCTGAAGGCTCATTACCTTGGATATTCATGAAAAACAAAGTTTCTAGCCCTCATGGCTGCAGAGAGAACCTTTCAAATGTGAACCAAAAATGAGAGGGGTGCCTGTGTTAGTCTGTATCCACAAAAACAATGAGGAGTCCAGTGGCACCTTAAAGACTAACAGATTTATTTGGGCATAAGCTTTTGTGGGTGAAAACAATGCAGCTGAAGAAGTGGGGTTTTTTATCCATGAATGCTTATGCCCAAATAAATCTGTTAGTCTTAAATGTGAACCAAGTGTAGCCAATGCAGTGATGTCTGCCTGAGTATGCAGAGAGTCTGAAACAATGACTCAGAGGGGTGCAGGTGAAGCCCACTGGGTTGGGAATTGGGGATTGCTCTACAGAGAACAGAGAAAAGAACAAAGGAGACTCACAAAGACAGGAAAGGGGGATGGAAACAGAAAGGAAGTTGGGGAAGGAAGAGAAACAAAGGTCATGAAGAAGAGTGGCCTATGGGGGAAGCAGATTTCCTCATTGGGCGACAAATGCAACAGAAAAGCACTGAACCAATAATACCTAAATAAATGTAATTTATGGGGCACAATGAGGCTGTAACGCTCCTAACAGTAACGCAAGAGTGTGAGTACCAATGTCAGGCAGACTGTTAAAAACCAGGGCACTAACCCCAAATTGGTTGCGAGTTCTAACCTTAGATTTCGTCAACCAACTGCAAACTCCACAAGCATTTTAACAGCCTTAATACGGAGTCACAGACAGTCCCCTTGAGTATTCCGGTCTGTCTTGCCACCCAGAGGAGTGTATCTAGTGACAGATGGTCCTTTACACCAAGAATCACAGTAACATTCAGGTTACTCCTGATCCCAAAGGACCAGTCACTTGCCCCAGGTCAACTGTGCTTTAGGTCTCACACCAAAGACAAAGTTTGTAGCCAATCCCATAGTAAAGTATATGAAGATTTATTAAATAGGACAAGGAAATTAGAGAGTCATATAATGCAAGCAAACACAGGCATATGAATGAGTTTGTTTTAGGTTTCAAAAGATAATATAGGCTTCTGTAATCAGCAAGCTCTATTTGACCTTTAGGGCTAACCCAGGCTAAGCAGCTGGGGATCTCTTGCTTATTCCTACAAACACCTTGCCCCTCAAGAGTCCAAGCAGCATAGAGATCCTTTGGCTGGGATTTTTATCCCTGTCCTGCCATGTGTTCTGAGATGCAATCTCAGCTGATCGGAGGAGTCCACGTACATGAGACATCTTCACAGGGAGGAGAGCAGAACAACAATAAGAGTCTTTTGTTTCTTTGTTGATGGTGTCTCAGTCCAGTTGTAGAGCTTTCCAGTTGTAAGATCCAACTCTAGACTGTCTGCTATTGATGGGTCTCCTCTTTTGGGAGGAGTATAACAATCTCTTCATACTAATTAACATCCCTCCCCTGTAAGCAGTCACAGATACTCACAATACAACTGCTCAAATATTACATTACAATATGGAACACACATATTGCAAGTAAGATTAATGTATGCAGCAACTCACAAGCATTCCATACAGTCTAAACACTTTCTTATCATTCTAATACCTATTCTATCAATATTAACCCTCAAGTGAACCAGACTGATTCCAGCTATGCATTTCTCATTATTCAGTTGAGACATGGGGATACTGGCATGAACTAGCACCTGGTGGGCCACCATCACAGAGTCCCTGATGTCTGAGTAGGATTTCTAAGTGCTGCAGTAATACTATGAAGTCTATAGGAGAAGGTTCCAAGGAGTTCAGAAAAAAGGGGACATGACCTAAGCTGAGGTTTCAACTCAAATTAGGGGATACATAAGAAAATGAGAAACTGTCTGGGAAGTTATTATGGCAACGACAAATTCACTAAGGGTAGAGACACCAACAAAAGTTTTACATATCTCACAGACTACATCCTCTCACATACACGCATATGCAGGGACCAACTGTACCTGTAAGCAACAAAGTATTCCTAAGCAACAGCTGTTCACATCTTACTGAGGATAACAGACGCCTGCCCTGAAGGTTGTAGAGCCCAACTCTAATGAATTTCACCCTTTGAGCATCAGCAAAACTATTTTTTACTTTCTCTTTCCAGAAGTGACTGAAGAAAGACCCAAGCCTTTAAGGCATTGACCAGCCAGGACAACCCAGGTGAATCACCTGAGATGAAGTGAGCTGTAGCTCACGAAAGCTTATGCTCAAATAAATTTGTTAGTCTCTAAGGTGCCACAAGTCCTCCTTTTCTTTTTGAGAAAATACTGTTGTATGTTAGCAAGGAACTTGTGCAGCAGACAGGCAAGACAGTACAGTAATTTGACATGCGCAGCTTCTTAACCTTGTGAGAAACATGGTTAAACTTATCCTGCTGGAAAAGCTCTAATTGAACAAGTTGCAGGCTCAACTAACTCCCTGCTTTCCCCCTCCCACTTCGCCACAACCACTGCTATCTGATTCCTCAGAGATATGAAGAAATATGGACAAAGGTTGCAGTAGATTGTGGCGAGCCAATATTAAATGCTTCTAATGGAGCTTAGATTAGGCCAGCCTTCTTAAGTGTCTGGATGTTGCCTGCAAATACCAAGGGGCTCTGTGATTGAAAGTCACAATCATTTGTGGGGAAGGGTTGAGTGTTAACCTTGCACTAGCAAAGAGTCTTGAATTCTTCAAACTTTGCAACGTAAAGTGATGCCTGCAATCCCCTTACTTTTCAATCTTTTTTAAAACTAGATTAATTTTGGTGCTCATGAAAACAAGGGAGAAATAAGATTGGCCAGAGCCAGGGATAGTGGGGGCATTTGCTGTGTATGCCTCCCCCACAGAACTACCAATATAGTTCAAACCTTACCAGTAGCGCCCAAACTACAGCAGTTCCGTGCTCCTGGAACAATTTTGTCAATGTACATCCCCTGGGCTCCCCACACAGCTCTGACTGCCACACTGCATATTTTCACGCAGCTACTGTGGGAATGCACCTCAGTGTTCATGTGCAAAAATTCCCTCATCTTCTGGTCCTCCTAATGAAGAACATTTGAAGTAGTCGGAGAATCCCAGTGCTGTTGAATTATATGGTGATCTTTTGATGTGGATAAATAATGCCCATTGAGGGCTTATATGAGACTACTACATTCATCTGATTTATGACTTGAGCACTGATATCTACAGATATCTATAGATAAAAGACAAACTTTCAAAATCTGTGTCATAAATATAAAGGGAAGGGTAACCACCTTTCTGTATACAGTGCTATAAAATCCCTCCTGGCCAGAGGCAAATCCGTTTCACCTGTAAAGGGTTAAGAAGCTAAGATAACCTCACTGGCACCTGACCCAAAATGACCAATGAGGGGACAAGATACTTTCAAATCTGGAGGGGGGAAAAAGGGTTTGTCTGTCTGTGTGATGGTTTTGCCGGAAACAGATCAGGAATGCAGCCTTACAACTCCTGTTAAGTTAGTAAGTAATCTAGCTAGAAATGTGTTAGATTTCCTTTTGTTTAATGGCTGGTAAAATAAGCTGTGCTGGATGGAATGTATATTCCTGTTTTTGTGTCTTTTTCTAACTTAAGGTTTTGCCTAGAGGGATTCTCTATGTTTTGAATCTGATTACCCTGTAAGGTATTTACCATCCTGATTTTACAGAGTTGATTCTTTTACCTTTTCTTTAATTAAAATTCTTCTTTTAAGAACCTGATTGATTTTTCATTATTCTTAAGATCCAAGGGTTTGGGTCTGTGTTCACCTGTACAAATTGGTGAGGATTCTTATCAAGCTTTCCCCAGGAAAGGGGGTGTAGGGCTTTGGGGGATATTTTGAGGGAAGACGTCTCCAAGTGGGCTCTTTCCCTGTTCTTTGTTTAAAACGCTTGGTGGTGGCAGCATACGGTTCAAGGACAAGGCAAAGTTTGTACCTTGGGGAAGTTTTTAACCTAAGCTGGTAAGAATAAGCTTAGGGGGTCTTTCATGCAGGTCCCCACATCTGTACCCTAGAGTTCAGAGTGGGAAAGGAAGCTTGACAATCTGCCAATTCAAAACATTTTGCTGGATGCTCTGATGATTTTCCTCTCTATTGTATGGGGGTTGTAGTTCCAGAGCTATAGGGGGTACCTACCAGATGACTCTGTGATGGATCAGTCTATCACAGAATTCTAGTGATGGGTGGGAAAAGGTTTCAAGATTTCAAAAAGTTTCACATTCCACATGGGGACAAACCCAAGACCTTTTGAGAAAATGAGAAAGGAGAAAGATCTGCACCAGAATATCCTGATGATTAGGACACTCACTTGGGATGAGGGAGACCCAGCTTAAAATCATTGCTCTGAATCAGGTAAAGCAGAGACTTGAAATTGGATCTCCTGCTTAGGTGAGTGGCCCTAACTGCAAACCTATTCTGGGGTGGTTCAGTTCCCACCCCACACTTTCCAGACCAGAAATTTCATCCTGGCCCTGAGAAGCCTTTCTAATTACAACCAACCCTTTTCCATGAAAGGCTTCTATTTCAAGGAATCGACTTTTTCCGATGAAAAAGTGTTTTGTTCAAACTGCTCTACGAAATTCATTTGCCATGCAATTGTTTAAAGGAACTATATCCACCACAGCATGTTGTTTCTGAAATCTGACCTAACGTAAAGTTTTTAGATTCAGGTGAAATAATGTACTCCAGATTTTTTAATTTAGAAAAAAACTTTCTGAAACATGTTAATTTTAAAGTTAATGTAATATACCTAAAAGTGATGGAGTCAGAGCGCTGGAGATGGAAATCTTTGATTCACTGCAGATGTACAGCATGTCCCTCCCAATGTGCTCCAACCGTGACCACATCTATGTGTAAAAGGATAATGACAGTTCAGTCTCTGGGCCCATTCAATTACTGGTCTCTCTTCTGAGGATGTCAAAGAGGGTACCAATTCAGATTCTGTATTTCTACGGCACCTGGCACAATGGGGTTTTGGTGCAAGACTACGGCTCTTAGTTATACATTATGGTATTAAAAAAAAATAGTGCAGGTATTTTTTGTGCTGTGGCTACTTGGCTGGTTATAACCGGTTTTAAACTATCAAACTCATTTCACACAGGGTGCTACCAAAAAGCCAAGAAATTGACTCAGAGCTGCTGACAACCTGGGATGGATTCAATTGGCAGGGAAGCACAGATACAGCAAGATTATTGTTGATCTATGATAGTTAGGTCTCTGCTTCCATTTCATGTTTTTAGAGGCTTTGGAATAGAATGAGTAATCATAGCAACAGTTCTTGTATCATTTTTACATTGCCGTGTAGCAGAGCCAGTCAGTGCTAAAATGGCCCATTTCATCCTCTTGAGCAGGTGTCAAAGTGACAAGGTAGCAGGTCAAACAGAATTAAAAGTTTTGAGATCTAGCAGACTGCTGTGCCCCAAGGACATTAGACTGCAGGACGGAGTTTGGAATTCTTCCATTTGCAGAGTCTCACTCTGGTTGTTAATTTTGCAATGACAGCTCAGCGAGGGGCCCAGGAATGGAGGAGAGTGGAAATGAACTGCAACAGTGGCTTTGTGTTTATCAAAAAGGATGTCTCTCCTACCTCTGTATAGTTAGTATGAAATCACTGAGCAAATATCTTAAGTTTTCACCATAGCCAGGGCTGCATTCTATGGGTATATATTTGAGAGATAAATACACTTCTGCAGGCTGCTTCTAAAGACTGTTATCCTGAATTTAAATGCTATGTAGAAATAGAGAGAGGCAAGGTAGATGGGTAATGTCTTTTATTCAACCAACTTCTGTTGGTAAGCGAGACGTGCTTTCAAGCTTACACAGAGCTCTTCTTCTTTTCTGTGTGAACTCAAATGTTTGTTTCTTTCACCAGCAGAATTGGTCCAGTAAAAAGTATTACCTCACCTACCTTGTCTCTCTAATATCCTGGAACCAGCACAGCTACAACACTGGATATAAATGTATGTTTTCACATATATGTATGCATGTGTGTATGAGTAGAATATATATATATTGCTAACAAACTCAAAAAAATCAAGATCCACCTTTAACTCGTCATAATGTGCCTCTTGCATAACATGGTAATAGTTACCTATGCAATTGCTTCACTACCCATGTCCAAAGGGAGTGCCTATGGTAATTCATGACACACAAGCCAGTTCCTGGCTTTTCAAAAAACCCCATAACAAGCTAAAAAATATGCCTGCATGATCCACCTGGGGACCACCAAAGCTGTAAACATACTTACTCCTTTAGAGACTAAGCCCTAAGGAGGTTATTTTGACGGACTGCTGTTCCGTGCACCAACTAGTTCTAAATCATGCATAAGAATATCTGAGGGCTCGGTCCTGAAAATACTTCCATGTGTCAGTAGTTTTACTGAAGTGAGAAGTTCCACTGAGTAATCTACAGTTTTAACTTTACAACTAACATGGTTTGTTTTGTTTCCCCAATTGCAGCTTCAAACTTGACTGTGGTACTTGCACTTCACACTTACTTGACTGCAGGTGCAAATCAGGAAAAGATCCAATTAATCAGATTTGTTCTCCTTATTTCTTTTGAGGGCAAAACTCTGCCTTCAAAAAAGGAGGCCAGGCCTCAACCTGACTGAAGTGCTATCCATGTGTATATTAGGTGTGCCAGTGTAGCAGTATGAAGTCCCTAACCCACTACCACTGTCTGTCAGACCTCCCTGCATTGACTGGAGGCCTGGTTAGCCCATGAGTAGACCTCTGAGCTGTGGCCTAGTTGATTAGTGTCCTGTAGATCACATTAGTTCTGGTTGAGTTTTCAACAGTTATGTCTATGTTTTCTCTTGCATCAGTCAGTGCTTTCAGAGGCAAATAGTGCTGTGGTCATGCATGAGTAATAACATATTCTTCTGACCTGCAGAAACTGCTAAGCCCCTTTTGAATTTCTGCAGGTCTGTTTTTGCTGCATGTCCTCTTCGTGCTACCACTGCTATGTAACGTTAACAAGAGCAGCACACTGCTGAAATCCTCTATGTGAAGCTGAAGGGCTGTAAAGGCTTTCACTTTGATCACAGTTGTATGTTCTGCTATGTATCTTTACCCTCTTTCTTTGACAGTTCTCCAATAGTCATGTTTTAATCCCTCATGAACAGCTGCTGCCATTGTCCTAGAGAAGTCATGGATCTTAAATAATATTGTTTAACCTCTCCTGCACTCTCCTCTTTTTCCATTATGCCAAATACATGTAAACTCATTCCAAAAAGCCACACTATCCAACTGACACTGTCTAAGGAAAGCCGTCGTGCATGTTTATGGGGCAGTTGAAGTGTAATGATTTAGTAGATGTTTATAAATGTTTATACTGTACAGATTAACATTCCCCAGGGGGGCTGTAATGAAGAAAGCGCTCCAACTGGAATCAAACCAGCCAGTCTGGGCTGGATGTGTATGAATTAATCCTGCCAGGCTACATACGCTAGCTGTTTATTTAATTTGAACGGATTTCCTGTATCCATGCTCTTTCAGCATTTTGTTTTGGGAGAGGCAAAAGAAGAAGAGTCCGCTCCAGTCCTAGTGCACTTTGGAAACTAGCTAAAACTCCAGCAGGTCACCTGGGTTATAATAATTAATCAAATGTTGTGCTAGACAAAAGGACAAAAAGGCCATAGACCATACAACCGTCTTTCACGGAAGCCACAGCTGAAACTCCCACTGACTTCAAAGAAAACAGGTTGTCACTCTTATGACACAGTTTTCAAATGTGGGTGCCTAAAGTTGGATAACTAAATCCATGTTTAGGCCACTAAGCACGAATTACTGTGGAGCTGAAATCCATGTTTCGGTACCTAAATCAGAATCAAAACAGAGCTTCATTTTTCATTTAGGAGCTATACTTTGAGCAACCATGCCAAGAAATTTGGCCTTACTCAAAAGAATACTGTTGATCAGGATGGTATTGGTGGCTGGCAGCAAGCGTGTTTTTGGGAAATCCCAGACCTCGCTGAAGCTGATCAGCATGCTAGCCATCTTTCATTCAGGCTAAATGAGGGAGCAATTAAATGCTCTTTATTTAGGGATATCTGAAACAACAGAAGCTTCCACCCAGGTTCCTGGGCTGCATTGGAAGGCCTGAGCAAGAACTAACTCATTTTTTCTAGGTAACAAATCTGAGGAACTGTCCCTGATTGAGGTGTCGATACAGCAGGTTTTGGACAAATTGATAAATTAAACTGTAACAAGTCACTAGGACAAAGGGTATTCATCCAAGAATCCTAAAGGAACTCAAACATGAAATTGCACAAGAAGTAACTGTGGTATGTAACCTATTGCTTAAATCAGCCTCTGTACCAGATGACTGAATGATAGCTAATGTAACACCGATTTTTAAAAAGGCTCCAGAGGAAATCTTGGCAATTACAGGCTGATAAGCCTAACTTCAGTACCAGGCAAATTGGTTGAAACCATAGCAAAGAACAGAATTATTAGACACACAGAAACACAATATGTTGAGAGAGTCAACATGCCTTTTGTAAAGAGAAATCATGCCTCACCAGTCTATTAGAAAATCTTGAGGGGAGGGGGGGTCAACAAACAGGTAGACATGGGTGAACATGTCAGTATCATATCATGTCATATCGAAATCCATGGTACTCCCACACTTTAAATAGTGCATGCATTTCTGGTAATCCCATCTCAAAAAAGATGTATTAGAATTGGAAAAAGTATATCAAAGGACAACAAAAATTATTAGGGGTATAAAACAATTCCATATGAGAAGAGATCAGAAAGACTGTGACAGTTCAGCTTAGAAAAGAGATGACTAAGGGGGTTTCTTATAGCAGTCTATAAAATCCATGAATGGTATGGGCAAAGTGAATAAGGAAGTGTTATTTACCCCTTCACATAACACAAGAACCAGGGATCACCCAATGAAATTTCTAGGCAGCAGGTTTAAAACAACCATAAGGAACTACGTCTTCACACAATGCTCAGTCAACCAATGTTGCCTGGGCATGCTGTGAAGGCCAAAGTATAACTGTGGTCAAAAAAAGAATGAGAGAAATTCATGGATGATAGGTCCATGAATGACTATCAGCCAAGATGGGTAGGGATGCAACCCCATGTTTTGGGTCTCACTAAATCTCAGACAGACAGACAACCCGGGACTGGATGACAGGGGATGGATCATGCAATAAATTGCCCTCTTCTGTTCGCTCCCACAGAAACTTCTGGCACTTGCCGCTGTCAGAAGACAGGATACTGGGCGAGATGGATAATTGGTCTGACCCAGTAAGGCTATTCTTATGTTCTTCTGAGAAGAACATGGGTTTCTCTGGGATTGACTGAAAATGTAAGGGCTGGGTCATTGATTGGTAGAGCTGTGTGTATCAGAAGCAGAGAGTGAGCAGACTGAAAAAAGCAGTGTGAGTGTGAGCCTGGGAGAAAGTTAAGAGAGAGAGTTTCTTTTGGGCAGAAGACTGGTTGGTCCCAACCTGGTTGGTTGGAAAGGCATTCTTAGAAACTGAGCAAAAAAACTTGTTGCTGTTGTTACTTGTTACTATTGTGTTCAAGGAAACAGGATTGTTGTGTACATTCTCTGGTACAACCCTTTTTATTTACAAAGAAATAGCTGACTCATATAATCATTTTTTCCTAATAGAAACAACCCAGCAAGGTCCCAAAAACTGACTGACCACCCAGGCCAAGGGGCAACAACATACTGCATGATGGCCAGTTCTAGCAAGGTGCTTCCACCCCTTCATCCACCCTGTACAAAGGGCACACAAAATAGCAGTGTGTTGGGGGAACAACGGGACTGCTTCATCATAGTGTGCCTGCATCCCCTCAGGTGTAAGTAGCCTCAAAGGGTGCTGGGAGGGATGGTAATGGGAAGAATTGTAGTTTGGCCTTCTTGTGCACTGGCCCACAGAGATCGCCATGCATGCCGAGTACAGCAGGTTGTATCATCAAGAAGGATGGTGCAGCCAGCATACTTCTGCAGACTGAGGGCCTGGGGGTTCTGAGAGGGCACAATCCTCCTTGAGCTCTCCTTGGTGCAACTCCGCCCATCCCAACATGGTTCTGTGCCTCTCTGGCTCAGTCTGTGGCCCTGTGTGCTAAATGACTGCTCTGAATGCATAACAGTGGCATGCATTAATGATGTTATCAGGCGATGACAAGGAGTCTTCAGTGCAAATTCTCTTAATCACATACCGTAAGCTATTCACCATGAAAACAATGGCTGTGGTTCGACAGCCTTTGTGATGGGTCAGACTGATGACAACTGGGGCCTCACCACACCAAAAATACTTGTTTAAAAAGAGTTCCCAGGAACTTTTTCAAACCTCAGAAAATATCTGTTCTGAATTCTGGGTGAAGATTCAGCTCGGTGAAGCTTGTTTTAGCTGAAGTTGTTCGTTCATCACAAATTTTGACCTCTTTCAAGTAGCTGACTAGGCCACTTCTGTTATATGACAAACATAACCAGTGACCTTCCTACAGTAACAGCATCTGGACTAGTTGAACAAAAAAAGAAACCAAAGTGTTCAACAATTTCTAGAGCATTGTAATGTGATGCAAGATTAAGGTTATTATCTGTAGCACACTCAGGAAACAAGGGATGTTCATGAGAGCTCTGAAATGCAACCACAAAATTCCCACTGAAGCTAATGTTAAAGTGACTGAAAGATTTAACTGCAAATTGCTTGTGAGTGAGGAACGATGAAGGTACAGATCTGACAGCTAGGAAAGGTTCATCCTAAAATTCTCATTGCTGAGCATCCCTTGCTTTTTAGACATAAGCAGAGGACTAGGTCCCTGGTGTGACTTCTAATCCCATCAATTTACTGTGTTGCTAACTGTCCCTTATTGCTGTGTCTGCAAAGGGTCCCTTTACAGTGGAACCAGTGCACTTCCACTGTGCAAATGGTGGGGAGCAAGGATTGGGGAGGATGTGTGGACAGTGCATAACCACTGTGTGATGCTGAGTATGGCTTTTTGCCCCCCACCTCCCATTCCAGAGGGCAGGGTCTGGATGAGGAAAGGGCACAGGCAGGCTGAGGGCAAAGGAAGAGTAGGAGATTCACTCCTACACAAATCCTCACATCATCATCTCTATCTATATGTGCCTTAAAGGGGCAAGGATAATATTAGTGGCTACATAACGTGTCTTCAGGCTTTCTAGGTGAGGAATATACCTTTTCCCACTTTCCCTATACTTTGTCTACTGCTCATTTACTGGGTGCTCCCTGGGGCCAGGAGACTGGATTTGGCCCCTTAATCTACAAGGATCAATTTCTCCAGCTGTAAAATAAATAATAATTTGCTGCCTCACCGGGCTCTTGTGAGGATTAATTAGATCACATTTGCATAGCTCTTTAAAAGATCTTTGATTGCTATAGAACCTAATTGCTTTTTCTAGAGGCCATAGGAAGAAGTGTGAGCAAGTGGAGGAATACATGAAGCTGTGATACCTTCAGTGATAGCTGTTAATACGCCAGCATTTGCCAAGAATTACTTTGAGGCCAAGATTCATAGATTTACAAATTCCAAGGCCAGAAAGGATCATTGTGATTGTCTAGTCTGACCTCATGTATAACGCAGGCCATAGAACTTCTCCCAAATAATTCCTAGAGCCGATCTTTTAGAAAAACATTCAATCTTGATTTTAAAATTGTCAGTGATGGAGAATCCACCACAACCCTTGGTAAATTGTCCCAACAGTTAATTACTCTCATTGTTACAAATTTACATCTTCCCATCTAAATTTGTCTAGCTTCAACTTCCAGCCATTGTCAGACTTTCTCTGCCAGACTGAAGAGCCCATTATTAAATATTTGTTCTCCATGTAGATACTTGTAGACTGTGATCAAGTGACCCCGTAGTCTTCTTTTTGTTAAGCTACCTCATAAAATAGATTGAGCTCTTTGAGTCTATCACTGTAAGGCAGGTTTTCTAATCCTTTAATCATTCTTGTGGCTCTTCTCTGAATCCTCTTCAATTTATCAATATCCTTCTTGAATTGAAGGCACTAGAACTGGAGAATGTTTCAGCAGTGGCCATACCAATGCCAAATACAGAGGTAAAATAAACTCCCTTTTCCTACTCAAGATTTTCCTGTTTATGCATCCCAGGATTGTATCAGCTCTTTGGCCACATCATCACACTGGGAGCTCATGTTTGGCTGATAATTCACTGAAACCGCCATATCTTTTTCAGAGCCACTGCTTCCCAGGATAGTCCTTGATTCTGTAAATATGGCCTAGATTCTTTGTTCCTAGATGTATAAATTTACACTTAGCCCTATTAAAATGTATACTGTTTGCTTGTGTCCAGTTTATCAAGCTATCCAAGTCACTCTGTATCAGTGACCTGTCCTCTTCATTATTTACCACTCCCCCATTTTTTGTGTCATCTGCAAAGATATCCCAGTGGTTCCCTCTACTTACAACAGGAAATAACTGAATCAAGAACTATACCATGACTATTGATTTCAGTAGGTCTAGACCCAGTCCCCTTGTTTCCCTGGATGATGGTACATCTCTATTCTGCTTGTGAGCTACCGTTCCCACATATGCCTTCAGACTGCAAACACTCTAAGCCAGAGAGTCTGTCCTTCGTTAGGCACGCTTTTCTACCTATGATACTAAATGAATAATTACACAAAAAATACTATATTACAATAATATTAAGTTTGCACAGTCGAGCCCTCAAGGGCTCCTATTTACTGCACACTATTCAAAGCCTGCTCTGAAGACAGAATTATTAATTTCCTCATGTACTTTTCAATGGCTGCTTCACTATATGTAGGTGCTTCATAAACATTAATTTATTTTCACAACACCCTTGTGAGGTAAGGGGCATACTGTTATCCTCACTTTACAGATGGGGAGTTGAGGCACAGGACAATTAATGTCACAAGTTTCTACTAATTTTGGGTACTCAATTTGAGACACCCAGGACCTGATTTTCATGGAAGTTAGCATTTGTATAGCATTGTATATGTTCAAAGCACAGCTTCCATTGACTTCAGTTGCAGCTGTGGGTGCCCAGCACTTCTGTCAATCAGGCCACAGGGCATCAAGCTGGGCACGCAGAAAATGAGGGACACACAATTAGTTGCCATCTGTGAAAGATTTGGTTGAAGTGACTTGACTAGCATCACATAGGAACTTGGTGGCAGAGACAGGGGTAGAATCCAGCTTTCCAAGGCAGCATTCAACTGCTTTAATCATTAAACCCTCCTTTCTCTTCCTGAAGTCAGTTGCCTCATTCACTACATGTCCTTCAAATTCTGCAACAAATGAAGCAGGGGTCCTACAGAAAACAGCTTCCTTTACTGTACAGAGTCCTTCCTCAACACCCCTTCTCCCTGAGGTGGTCTACCCTGAATGAAGCAGGGGTGTGGTGGAAAAAATATTTAAACACATAATTACAAGACTGTATCACAATGCATAGCTGACTGGGGGAAGTGGCCATCTTTGTCCAGTCTTCTGCATCTCACAGACAGAGTCCTTATTGCTACTGAAAACTTTTCAGTCTTTTATTTATAAAAGGGGAGGGATCCCTGTTTGAAGTGCTTCCCAATGCTCAGCCATTTGGTCCTAAGAGCTCTACAAGTAGGATTATTTGGGGCTGAAGAAGATGGTAGCATTGCATGAAATTAATGGTTGGTAAATTAGGAATAAATACAGTGAAATAATATTTCATACAATCTATATAGGTCCTGATTGAGTAAACCACTTACGCACAAGTTTGGTTTTAAGTATTCCCATTCAGAAAAATGAACCTAACTTGCTTCAGCACAAAATAAATGCTGAACTCTAATAAGTCAAGTGTAAATGCAGAAGGATCAGCCCTCTGCCTTTTCAACAGACCCAGTCACTCCAACATGTGATATCACTGACCACAGAGTGTAATGTGCTCTCGCTCTCTCCTAACGGGCTCCAAACCAGACAGCACTGGTAAGTCCTGGAGATCTTCCGAGCACTGATAACATGGCACTTGCGGTTGTCTGTGCAGGATACCCATGACCAGACACAGCACGGTTCTAAAGAGTGGAGCAGGGGTCAGCCTAACCAGGCATTAAGTGTGATGGAAAGCAGGATGGTTTGGTAGTTACAATGACTGAGAATTTTCTGTTTTGGTTTTCTTATCAGACAAAGGGGGAGGGAATGTGGAGGGAGGAACACTGTAGAGCAAAAGGCAACTCAGGACAACCTAGTCTAGCTGCCTGCCTGGAATTTATTTCAGCTGCATGAGGACTCCAAGGGAGAAGAACTGAATTACAACTGATTTAGTCTGAAAAAATGGTGCATAGGGATCTTGTACTTAGAAGGCAAATAAGAAAATGGAGATGGATTCCCAGCTTAGAGCTGGCCCTTTTGCATTGCTCAGGCATTGCAAAGGGGTCAGATTCAGCTACAAACAGCCAACAAGGAACTTCCCTGCCATAGGGAACTCCATGCTGGCTCTCATTCCAGTTGCCCCCCCCCACCCCGCCCCAAACACTGTAGTTGGGAGGAGAGATCAGGAGCGGGGCCACCAGAGAGCTTCACTCTGACACACCTTTCCTCCACTAGAGTAGGGTCCGTTAAGGATTAAGGTCTGTTAAGGACCCTACACCGGTGCTGTAAATTAGAGCAGCCACTCAGCTGCTCTAACTTTTGCCCAGGCTGGGGCCTGTCCAGATAGGCCCTCAGAATCAAGGAGCAATACCCAATTCAGTGATGCCTCCTCCAACCCCATCTGCTGTGCCAAGCAGACCTCAGTCAACAGGAGAGAACGTTTTGAGTTTTTCCTCATTCTCCACATTTCTCTCTTTCCATCCCCTCTTGCTTCCTATGCCTTTCTCTTCTCCCCACCCAGGAAGCAGAGCACGTGGAAGGTGAGTTTCCCAAGTAAAGGCCTGCTCCTGCATGGTGGAAATCAATGACAATGTTAGCATTGACTTCCATGGTGTAGAATTGCTTTGCTATCTGTATGCTACCATACATATTGAGATCTGGCCTGGCTGGACTCTGTAAATAAGCAATATGGAGCTGCAGGCAATAACAGTGTGGGCGGGACGCAGTATGTATATTTGTGCTTCAGGTATATATGGGTATGTTTTTCATAGACTGTTTTAATGACTCACTGAGTAATTTATGGCGACCGAATAATGTGAGATCTGCTCTTTTCATGCTATTTAAATCCCTGGATAGTGGAAATTACATGAGAAGACCGAATTTCACATTGCTTCCTTGCCATAAATGGCTTTCTGAGACAGTAAAAAGTCATGGAAAAGCAAACATAAACAGTATGCAAGTACCAAGATATTTAGGTTTATTTGAGTTTACCCAAACACAATATGGAGACATTTGGGTTCATGAATATACAATCCTATTTGCCCTTTTGGGCTATTAACCCACTCTATAAAAGCTTTGCAGTATTGTTAAAGTAATTCTCTAGATACATGTAATCAAATTTCTTTTAATTAATTGTCTCTATTAAAAGACGGTTTTATAAAAAAACTAACCCTGAGTTGTAATCTTATTACTTTTCAGACTGATAAGCAATGTAGATGAGTACTAGTTACTTTTCTCAGTAGTTCTAGTACTTCTATCTGAAGACATGATACCCTAGATACCCAGAATGGTCCCAGTTTCACTATGCAACTGACATGCAGGTGGTTTATTCTGTGAAAAGGTAACCACTGAAGGCAGACTAATGCATTCTGATTCACTCATGACTCAGGTGTGCACAGTCACTTTAACAACCCTGACTTTTGGTGCTGAAAATAATATTAGGGAGCTGAGACTTTTCACTAGATTTTCACTATAGTGCTTGCCAGTATAATTTTGTAGGTACTTGTCATAAACAGAAGGGTTTTTTTGGTTGTGGCTTATTTTTTCTTGTTTGTTTTTTTGTTTTGCTTTTCCCCCACTCCTGGATGAGGAAAGTTCTTGGGAAATGATACATAGTCTCAAGAGTCTGTTTCTGAAATAAGTAAAAATGTAGGGAAATTTGCACAATTATGCAGATGACTGAAAGTATGCACCCCCCATCACTTCCTCCACACACACACTCAAATTTGTGAGGTTTCCACTAATGCATCTAACTTCAGGTTGGACCAGAAATACCATAAAGACAGCCTGGTATGCTGTCATTTCTGTTTCCATCCTGACCCTGGAAGACCGGAGAAGTACACGAAGAAACCATCCATGTTTTTTTTTCCAAATCTCCATACAGGCCTTATCCTGCAAAGACTTGAGAATAATGCCTAGCTCTTACAAAGTGCTTTTCATTGGTGGATCTCAAAGCAGTTCACAAAGGAGGCAGGCATCCTTACCTCCACTTTACAAATGGGGAAACTGAGGCATGGAGAGGTGAAGGGACTTGACCCTGTCCTCCAGCAGGTCTTTGGCCAAGCCAGCAATAAAACCAAGGTCCCCCTGAGCCCCACTCCAATGTTCTATCCATTAGGCCTCACTTCATTCATGGTGAGCAATTTCACTGAAGTCAACCAGACTGAGGTTGTGTCTATATGTACAGCGCTGCAGCTGTACTGAACTGATACAGCTGCGCCACTGCAGCATGGCTCTCCCGTCGGCATAAAAACCCACCTCAGTGAGCGCCAGAAGTGATGTCTGTAGCAGAAGCTCTCCCGCCAACATAGTGCTGTGCACACAAGTGCTTATGTTGGTGTAATTTATGTCACTCATGAGGGTGGAATATTCTTACCCCCGAACGACATAAGTTTTGCCAACATAGGCAGTAGTGTAGACATAGCCTAACTCATAGTGGTTATAAACTAAGCAGGATCAGGACCATAGTTTGGATTTGAGTTTCAGGTGGAGGTTTGATGGTGCAGCGTGAACATTCATAGTTCATCCAGCCTGATTCACCCTGCATAAATTGGAGCCATTTGGAGGCGCATTTAAAGCTGTTTCATGAACACCTGTAGCTCTCTCTCAGTTATGATTCTTGTTGATGTTTTTACTGCCTTTGCAAAGTACATAGGTGGGTTTTATTTTCGAGGGGGCAAGCCAGAAGGGACAGGAATGGGTGGGTAGGCAGGCAGGTTAAACTTTTTCTGCACCTGTTCCTGGAAGTGGGAAAAAGCTTATCTCAAAACTATGTTGTTATGCATGGTAAACCATACAGGGCTGTACTGGGACAAGTCTTTTTTTGTTACAAGGTATAATTAATTAGAACCCATAAACCCCAATTAAACAGCATTTTTGAGACTATCAAGTGGTGCATGTTTGAAACTGAATATGACAGTGTAAGTACGTTTTTATAGCTGGGCGAACTCTTCAGGATTGTTTTCAGTGTGCTGCTAAAGTGTGAAATGGCATCAGTTTGGACCCTGCTCATAAATCCTTTGGTAACTGGTGATATTAATAATCTTTATTGGGCATAGGATGAGAGCAGGTGGGGGTGGGAAGGAGAAAGGTAAGGCGGCATACTATATTGGCTTGGAAAATGTAATTCAGTCCAAAGTGGTAATTTAATCTCAATGTCTGACGGACTTTAGTGGGCTTGGGAGTATGATGAAATCAGCTTGGAAAAGAAAAAAAAAAACAGAAAAGAACAACCCAAGCATTACCCCTGAAAGCCCCTCTGAGGACATTTCCAGTGTAAAAACTGAAGGTGATCTCATGAAAGGCAGCACTCACCAATCAGCATGAGAAAGGAAACAAAGAACAGAGCTACTGTCATGAAGCGGGCGATTTAACAGCCCCTAATGAGACCCGAGCTGATGATCCCCCCCCTTATCCAGTTTTTTAATCTTCATAATGCCCTTGGAGAGGGGTGCCCCGTATGCATGTGTTTGTGTGTGAGTGTGCGTGTATAGACTTGATATACCATCTAGCGTGAGGTGAAAGCTCACTTTCCCCTTGTTTATTTACATGAGGCCCCGTTTATGTTTAACTTGGCAGCCAAGAGGCCTGTGCCTTGCGCCAAGCACTAATTTCTTGACTGCCCTGACAGGCCCTGGCGTGCACACCTGAAAGTCATTAGCGCTGAGACCCATTTTGTTCTCACATTTTGAGGCAGTGACCCACAGTCATGTACACCTTCAGCAGACACTTTATCATCCCCCTGTCATTAGCCTTGAGCTCAGCGGCCCGGGCACGGCCAGACCACAATAATCTCTGAACTAATGAGGGCTCAGGAGAAACCTCTGTCTTAGCAAATGACTAACTCAGAGGAGTGGCCGCTTGCCACTTCAACACTGAGGGCTCCTGAGAGATCATTTCCTTCTCCTTTACAATTTACCAGGCTTTTTTTATTAATTATTATTTTATTTTCTGAAAGAAAAAAAAGAATGATAACAAAATGGCCCATGACATCTGAGCTGCGACACACACACACACAAAATTTGAAGGATTAACCTCAATGACCCCATGCAACTTGACAGTGCAAACTTCATCCCAACAGAACAGCTTCCCCTTAAAGTTCTAAAGGTAACCGCTTCCAAGTTCAATAACAAAACAACAGCAGAAGAAGAGCAGAGGATCTGGGGAAAAGATCCTTCCCAAAGAGATCTGAAATGAAATGGGGAGCCAAGGAGGGAGAGAGGCAGTGAAAAGCTGTTCCAGACGACAGGAGCTGCAGAGGAGAAGGCTCTCATATGAACTGCCGCAAGACTATGTACAGGAGCAGACAGGAGGTCAGAACCATCTCACCTGCACTCTGCCAGCTACTTCTTCTCCCTGACATGACTTGTTTTAATAACTCAGTCAATTGAGTAGCTTCAAGCAGCTGCCTTTTTTTTTCCAGAGAAATATTTCCTCCCATTGTGGAATTTTCCTCATTAAAAATTGCACAGGCCTAAAGGATGGGAAAGGTAATATTCAGTCTTGGACCAGGAACAGGTTTTAGAACTAAGATCTTATGACCCTCAGGCATTAGGGATGGCAGATTTAAACCACTGGAGATTCTCAGCTGTGTGGTGGGGGAACACAGAATTAGAGTCTTCCATTGGGCAATCTCAAGACAATGCACTTTAAAGTCATGACTCTCTATACATTAAAAATGCACTTTGGATCTTTCTGGAGGTTTTTATGGATCCTCTGAACCCTGTAGAGAAGACTCTAAATTCCCAAACTAGGATTCGGAATACACTGCTATGTCTCCATCGACTTAGGTCTCTGCCCTGATTCTCCATTCTGATACCCTGACACATCTCCACTGACCAAAAATGGTGTAAAAGGGAAGGAGACTGAGCCCCCAGATCTATCACCCCATCTCATATAAAAAGTGCCATGGGACCTTTAATGATCATAAATGGTCAGTATCCCTGTTTTACATCTCATTCAAAAATGATACCGTGCAGCATCACAGATCATGGTCCTCTAAGGTCATAAGATTTGGGTTCAATATTGACTCAGAAGAGGGAGTACCACCACCAAAAAAAAAAAAAATCATCAAACAAAAGGCACACAGAGGCCAGGAAAACTAAGTGCAAACAAACACAAGCAAGGGAGGTAGGATGGCCCAATGATTGGGGGCACTGGTATAGAATGTAGGAAACTCCAGGTTCAATTACCTACACCACCACGCTGCGTGACCTTGGGCAACTCTTAGTATTTCTGTGCCTCCGTTTTCCATCTGTAAGGGATCCTAAAAAGGAGACAGACACCAGCAGATAATAATGCCCTTTGAACCATCAGATGATGACCCTATGAACAACCAAGTTGGTCACAGGATATGGTAGACATAGAAATGCAAACAAAATGGGTGAAATCCTGGCTCCACTGAAGTCAATAGCAAAATTCCCATTGACTTTAATGGGGCAGAATTTCATCACATGGATTTAAGTAGTTTCCCAATGTCAGTCTTCTTCTGCAGTTATTTACTTCCAAAGAAAAGCTCCTGAAACATCTCGTTATGTTGCGTTAAGTTCAATGGAATAAGTGGGCCCAGAGAGGCAGACATTAACATGACCTTGTCGCTGTATGATGTTAAACATGGTTTGGATTTCAAGTACAGACACATCAGCCTGCTTAGTCCCATGGCAAGCACACTAGAAAATTTGTTCAAAGAATGATATTTTCCAGATCTGCCAGTGAGAGACCAGGAATTGTTCGTGGCAAGAAAACCCCATCTGGGTATGTCTACACTGCAGTCATAGAGTGTGACTGCAGCTTGTATAGACATACTTGAGCTAGCTTTAATCTAGCTAATTTGGATACCAGCACATGTGCTTCAGCGCAGACTCGTCACACAAGTAATTACCCAGGGTTCTTATGTGGGTTTATACAACACATGCTAAGCCATGTGTGCTGCCACATCTACACCTCTCCCACTAGATTAAAGCTAGCCTAGGTATGTCTACCTGAGCTGCAATCACACCCTGTGATTATAGTGTACACACACCTGCAGGTGCTCATTTTGGTAGGTTGGTCACTTCTGCTCCCTGCAATACTGTAACAGAAAGAAAAACGAGGAGTACTTGGGGGAGGAAGAAAAAAATGAAGAGAAAGGGGGGAAATATCTCACAAGCTACAGTTTCCATTCCAATTTCTGTTCAAAATGATGTGTTTTGGTTTTGTCAGAAAAAATAGAAAATGTCAAATAATCTCATTTTTTTCATGAATGTTCCGGTAGTGTCCAAGAAATATTTTTTCATTTGGGGAGGGGGAAACTTTTTGAAGAAAACATTTTAACCAGTCTTAATAAAATTGTCTCATTTCCTTTGAAGAGCTTCTGTCATAAGAGGGTGTCACTTCAGAGGGTCAAGGCACTTTTCACAAGAGAGGCAGAAGAAAAAGGGAGAAAGAAAAAAGAAATGAGAAAATATGAAAAATAGATTTCAGAGTAGCAGCCGTGTTAGTCTGTATCCGCAAAAAGAAAAGAAGGACTTGTGGCACGTTAGAGATTAACAAATTTATTTGGGCATAAGTTTTCGTGGGCGAAAACCCACTTCATCAGATGCATGCAGTGGAAAATACAGTAGGAAGATATATATACACAGAGAACATGAAAAAATGGGTGTTGCCATACCAACTGTAATGAGACCAATTAATTGAGGTGGTCTATTATCAGCAGGAGAAAAAAAACCTTTTGTAGTGATAATCAGGATGGCCCATTTCAAACAAAAAGAAAAGGAGTACTTGTGGCACCTTAGAGACTAATCAATTTATTTGAGCATAAGCTTTCATGAGCTACAGCTCACTTCATCGGATGCATTCAGTGGAAAATACAGTGAGGAGATTTATATACACACAGAAAATGAAAAAATGGGTGTTATCATACACACTGTAAGGAAAGTGATCACTTAAGATGAGCTATTACCAGCAGGAGAGAGGGGGGGAGAGAACCTTTCGTAGTGATAATCAAGGTGGGCCATTTCCAGCAGTTAACAGGAACGTCCAAGGAGCAGTGGAGGGTGGGGGAAATAAACATGGGGAAATAGTTTTACTTTGTGTAATGACACATCCACAACACCAACTAAAACCTCTCCAATGCATCATCAAGGATCTACAACCTATCCTGAAGGACGACCCATCACTCTCACAAATCTTGGGAGACAGGCCAGTCCTTGCCTACAGACAGCCCCCCAACCTGAAGCAAATACTCACCAACAACCACATACCACACAACAGAACCACTAACCCAGGAACCTATCCTTGCAACAAAGCCCGTTGCCAAGTGTGGCCACATACCTATTCAGGGGACACCATCATAGGGCCTAACCACATCAGCCACACTATCAGAGGCTCGTTCAGCTGCACATCTACCAATGTGATATATGCCATCATGTGCCAGAAATACCCCTCTGCCATGTACATTGGTCAAACTGAACAGTCTCTATGTAAAAGAATAAATGGACACAAATCAGATGTCAAGAATTATAACATTCATAAACCAGTCGGAGAACACTTCAATCTCTCTGGTCACTCGATTTCAGACCTAAAGGTCGCAATATTGGAACAAAAACAGACTCCAACGAGAGACTGCTGAATTGGAATTAATTTGCAAACTGGATACAATTAACTTAGGCTTGAATAGAGACTGGGAGTGGATGTGTCATTACACAAAGTAAAACTATTTTCCCATGTTTATTTCCCCCACCCCCCACTGCTGCTCGGACGTTCCTGTTAACTGCTGGAAATGGCCCACCTTGATTATCACTACAAAAGGTCCCCCTCTCCCACTCTCCTGCTGGTAATAGCTCATCTTAAGTGATCACTTTCCTTACAGTGTGTATAACACCCATTTTTTCATTTTCTGTGTGTATATAAATCTCCTCACTGTATTTTCCACTGAATGCATCCGATGAAGTGAGCTGTAGCTCACGAAAGCTTATGCTCAAATAAATTGGTTAGTCTCTAAGGTGCCACTAGTACGCCTTTTCTTTTTGCGAATACAGACTAACACGGCTGCTACTCTGAAACCATTCAAACAGTTGACAAGTAGGTGTGAGTAACAGTGTGTGTGGAGGGAAATTAGCATGGGGAAATAGTTTTACTTTGTGTAATGACCATCTACTCCCAGTCTTTATTCAAGCCTAATTTAATGGTGTCCAGTTTGCAAATTAATTCCAATTCTGCAGTTTCTCATTGGAGTCTGTTTTTGAAGTTTTTTTGTTGGAGAATTGCAACTTATAGGTCTGAAATTGAGTGATCAGGGAGGTTGAAGTATTCTCCGACTGGTTTTTGAATGTTATAATTCTTGATGTCTGATTTGTGTCCATTTATTCTTTTGCATAGAGATTGTCCAGTTTGGCCAATGTACATGGCAGAGGGGCATTGTTGGCACATGATGGCATATATCACATTGGTAGATGTGCAGGTGAACGAGCCTCTTATGGTGTGGCTGATGTGATTAGGTCCTGTGATGGTGTCCCTTGAATAGATATGTAGACACAGTTGGCAATGGGCTTTGTTGCAAGGATAGGTTCCTGGGTTAGTGTTTTTGTTGTGTGGTGTGTGGCTGCTGGTGAGTATTTGCTTCAGGTTGGGGGGCTGTCTGTAAGCGAGGACTAGCCTGTCTCCCAAGATCTGTGAGAGTGAGAGTTCATCCTTCAGGATAGGTTTAAGTTGGGGGCTGAAGGTGACGGCTAGTGGCGTTGTTACTTTCTTTGTTGGGCCTGTCCTAGAGTAGATGACTTCTGGGTATTCTTCTGGCTCTGTCAATCTGTTTCTTCACTTCAGCAGGTGGGTATTGTAGTTTTAAGAACAGTTGATAGAGATCTTGTAGGTGTTTGTCTCTGTCTGAGGGATTGGAGCAAATGCCGTTGTGTCTTAGAGCTTGGCTGTATGCAATGGATCGTGTGATGTGGTCTGGATGACAGCTGGAGGCACGTAGGTAAGTATAGCAGTCAGTAGGTCAGACCTTGTCAACTGTTTGAAATGGGCCATCCTGATTATCACTACAAAAGGTTTTTTTTCCTCCTGATAATATCCTACCTTAATTAATTGGTCTCATTACAGTTGGTATGGCAACACCAATTTTTTCATGTTCTCTGTGTATATATATCTTCCTACTGTATTTTCCACTGCATGCATCCGATGAAGTGGGTTTTAGCCCACCAAAGCTTATGCCCAAATAAATTTGTTAGTCTCTAAGGTGCCACAAGTACTCCTTGTTTTTTTTGCTGATACAGATTAACACGGCTACCATTCTGAAACCTGTATCAGAAATGGAGACAAAACAGAAAGATGAACAGGGCCCTTAGTGAAACCTCAGCAACATAATGTTGCTCTGCAGTTTGCAATGTCAACACAAGGTGAGAGCCCTGCAGGGATTGTAAGGTCTGGAGTGCATGTAAGCACAACGGATGGAGGGTTAGACTCAAAGCAAAGAGTCAAACGCTGCAAACTTAATTCGCTGCATGGTTTGATTTTGAATGCTTTTCCAGGCCTCACACCATTACACAGGATATAACCTCATAATGATGTCAGCTCCTGGATCAGGGAGTGAGCTAATTTAAGTTTTACGAGGGAAAGGATGAATAGTTTTAAAGGAATGGCAAGTTAAATAATGCAGATCCACTAGGCCCTTACTTCAGGGAACTCATGATTAGGCGTTGACCTATTTTTAGCTGTGTACTGGAAGTTCAAGACCTTTTAATGTGGAAAGGACCTACAGTGCGTAGATGTAGCCAAGCCTTTCATTGCATTGTGGTGTGCTTCTTTCACCCACAGTGCACTGTTGCACAGGGAATCAGGCTATCTCTTGCAGTTCACTTAGGGGTATTGCTATAAGAGGCAGCAATTTGCAAATGTTAGATTGTCCCTAGCTCTTACACGAATGGACGGGGTAGATGCTAGGGATGGTGCAAGGAGCTGGTCTGTTCTTTCTGTGTCCTATGCTAGGGTTACAGTCCGTAACCCTGGAGGAGTATAGGCATCGCTGTGGTCCCCTAGGGATACCAATTGCCACAAAGGGGACAGGGCTATGGTAGGACTATGCTCCTCTCCATCTGTGACCCAGCTGATGACAACTGGCAGAGGGCACAGGGGGTGAACAGGTATTTACAGGGATCCCCTGGGTCAGGCATATGCATATTAGCTCACCAAAAGGTGGCATGTAAGGTCTCTATGAGAGCCAGTAGCCCACTGGTCATCACAACCATTGTGAAATGTATGGATGGATAATATATAAGAAGTTATCTATCTATACTGCAAATTATGTTCTTAAGGGCAAGTCACCAGGAGTTGACAAGTCTCAGACAGATTTTTTCAGGCAGGAGGTAACAGAGGCTTATCTCTTTGCCTGGTAATATGTGTATTGTATATTGTCTGCTTCACAATGGAGGCCTACTTACATACTAGGCCAGATACTGACTGAGAGATTGTGAAATCTGCAGGAAAGAAGCACACTAGGAAAAAACAATGATCGGCGGGGGACGGAATCCTTTTTATCAGTGTGGAAAATGGATGGTTTGAAGGATACCAAAAGGGACCAAGAGACACCCTGGGTCTTTCACCAAGAAGGCAAGCTGACAGCATGACTTGTCTGATGAGCAGAAGACGACAGTCAAGCCTGACTGTAAAATGCTGGAAGGACATGGATCTGTAAGACATGAGAGTACCTCTTTATGTAAGTCTAGGCTCTGGAAGGCATGTTGTTATTTCACATGCAATCATTTTTTTCCAATGCTTCGTTTTGCTATCGCTTGAACCGCTGCACTTTGTTAAATCCACTTATCCTTGTGTACACTATATACATATGTAAGGGCTGAGTGTTAAATTGAGGTAGAACTGGCAAGTTGGGGTATACTGTTTTTTTGGAAGCAGCCAATTGGTGAACACTGGGAGTGTCCAGTTGCCCAAGGGCTGGACGCTCCAGGGAGATGCTCAGAGGGCTTGGGGTTAGAGCATTCCTATCGCTAACCTGTAGACAGAGACAGCAGGATCTGTGTAGGCCTAGAGAGGACTGTTTGTGTTGTCCATGACCAGTGGAGTCAGCGAGCTGACCCACAGCATGTACAGACAAGGCTTCCTCCTTCTAAAAGCAGGTGGTAGTGAGATGCCCCACAACTCAGGGTACCCCTGAAAAGTGTCACACCATCCACCTACAGCAGAGTGCTCAGGGAGAGATTGTGCCTCCTGGAAACGCACAATCTTTCCCCGTGGGACATTTTTGCTTTGCACTGCCCACACAAAGTGGTGCTTACATGGCACAATTTAGCCCAGAGCATTTTGCCCTTACGAGGACCCTGAAGCTCTTGAAACTAGGATATAGTAAAAACGTATCACACAACTTTTCAATCCATGTTTCACAGCTCTTGCTGTTCCCGTATCCACAGCAAATTAATAAAGACAACTTTTTTTAAAGTCACTGCAGATGTTGGTTCCTGCCAACTCTTGTTGAAGTCTTTCTTTCTTTAAATGAATACTTAAGAGTATTCAGTTATTGCAGATCACCAGGAACACACAAGGAATGGCTTGCTTTGTAAGCTTTACTGCAATTACAGATAATGTTGAAAATATATACTGTATGTTTCCTGAATGGCGGGGCTGCTGTGAGCAGAGAAAATCCCCATTGAAGGGGATTTCTATGCAATCTATGCAGCAGAGTAAGATTGTACTGCAAGTTTGGATTACTGATTCAAGCTTCTTCTTCTCCCCCGCCCCCCAACTCACCCTTCCCTGGTAGCATTTAAACTTAAATAGCTATATAAGTTCAAATGTTCTTTTATAGAGGGAAATAAACAGCTTTTATGGTTCAGAAACTGCCAGCTTAGAGATCAACAATTTACTACTAATTCATGCAGGTTCAGACTAAGGAAATGGCTTGATGTTTTCCTCTCTTCAGTTGGTGGTTGCTGGGTTCTTTTAAAAAATCCAAGATGCTGTGTAAATTAGATGTGATGTATACTGTGGGTAAAATCAATGCTGTCTCTTGGAGCTTTGTATCTTAGCCTAATGTCCTCTTGATCCCACCTCCAATGAAATCTGATAGAAATTAGTTGCAGGAGAACCTCAGAAGAACTGGAAGTTTGGATCAGATAACAGAATTATAACTTACTGGGGCTGATCCTTTTTTACTCTAATGCCCCTTTACACTGCTTTGGAAATGTAAACAGGCCTTAAAGTGAGTGTAAATATGATTTATGCCTACTTTAAGCTCCTTTTACACTGTGTAAGTGAGCAGTGTTAGTGAGCCTGAGTGCAAATGAGAATCAGGACCATTATTTTTAAAAACCTAAAGAATATAACAACAAAAGAATGGCCATCCTGGGTCAGATCAATGGTCCATCTAGCCCCGTATCCTGTCTTCCTACAGTGCCAGGTGCCAGATGCTTCAGAAGAAATGAACAGAACAGGGCAATTATTTTGTGATCCAACCCCTGTCATCCAGTCCCAGATTCTGGCAGTCAGAGGTTTAGGGACACCCAAAGCATAGGGTTGTATCCCTGACCATTTTGGCTAATAGTAATTGATAGATCTATCTTCTGTGAACTTATGTAATTTCTTTTGAAGGCAGTTATACTTTTCACCTTCACAACATTCCCTGGCAACGAGTTCCATAGGTTGACTGTGCATTGCATGAAGAAGTATTTCCTTATATTTGTTTTAAATATGCTGCCTATTAATTTCATTGGCTGACCCCTGGTTCTTGTGTTATGTGAGAGGGCATTACGTTCTTCACAGAAATAAATGAAGACCACAGGCCAGATTCTCAGCTGGTGTAAATCAGCATAGCTCTGTTAAAGTTGATGGAGTTATACCAATTTCCACAACTGAGTATATGGATCATGGTCAATATCACAAAGAGTTTACCATTTAAGTTGCAGCATAAAGATCTGGATGCTTATTTGAACCTGATTCAAACTCCGTGGACAGCTTGGATCAGCCAAATTGGTCTGCAGATCTCATGGGCACAGGATTTCTGGTGAGATCTTTCACTGTGTTCCTGCTAATCAGACTGGCAGTGCCAAGAAAACATCTTTTCTTGATCCTTTTTGTCCCTTCCCCTTCTGATCCTGGATGGATCCTGGAGATGCAGTGATTAATGAAGAAAAAAAGTTACCTGAACATTGTTGAACCAGCTTAAAGGTTCAATATGAATGTATCTGCTTAGAAAATGTAACCATCATTTTTTAAAACAATTTTTCTAGTGGGGTGTGGTGGGTTATAATTGGCTGACCAACCCTTAATTCTCACAACAAATGAACAGGTCAGACATTGTTAGTCACCCAGTTTCTGGCCCTTATGGCAATGGACCTAGGTGAGAGCTAGTAGTAGTAACTTCTTCTTCACAACAATAATTTGTAAGGGAGGTAGCATTCCAAGTGGTTAGAGCAGCTGTCTGAAAACTGGGTTCTATTCATGAACAAAAGGCAATTTCTGAAGAAAATTTAATTTGCTGCTCTTTTTGCCATGACAATTACGACATTTCTATGCAAAAACCAGTGAGTTGCCACGAAATGGTGAATATTCCATCAAATGAGACAAAATTCAATTTCCCCACGAAAGTGTGTTGGATTTTGCTTTTGCTTGTTTATCATTGCTGAATGTTGCATGCTCCAATGGCAAAAATGCTAAAAAATTGTAACCTGGATCAGTCTTTTCAATCCTTCTGAAAAAAAAAAAAAGATTTTGGACATATATAGATGCTCACAAATGCAGAGGTTCCCTCTGTTGTAAGAGTTTTTCTGTATACTGCATGTGTTCATAACCTCTTTGCTGGTGGCCTTCGCTACACATGCTCTGTGGCGTGTGCAACAAGGCCAACATTCCACTGGAATGGTGACTCTTTGCCCCCCCCTTAGAAAAATGAGAAAATAAAATCAATGCAAAAGTAATTTACCTTTCAGCCCAATTCTGTGCACTGTTCCCAACTGCCAGGGTAACACGCCCACGGTTCAGAAAGTATCCATATGGAGACAGCTGCTCTCAAGCCCCAAACCATAGCACGCACAGTCCACTACCGAGCTCTCCAGCACCAAAAAAGAAGCAGCAGCAGACCTTTTAAGGACAGCGCCCACATTCAGTGGGCAGCCGGGTAGTCTGAGTGCTAGCTCAATGCTGGAAGAAGGGCATGAACCTCTGTAGAATGAAACTACACTGGCAGATGCTTTCTATACTGCAGAGTGTGAGCCAAATTCTGCTGGGCGGTGAGGCACTGTGCCCTGCATGTGCTCCCTATGGAAGATCAGAATGCCCAAAGATTTTAACCAAAAGCTGCCGCTGCATACATAGCTCGCTCGCTCTCATCATACCTACTAAATGTATTCCTCTATCCATTTCCCTATCTAGACAGACATCCAGTGCTCATCACCATGGTATGGATCATCTGCTAGATGGGGTAGCACTGGGGTATGTTTTGCCCCACTTGTCAAGTACATCAGGCAGCATTTATGTAGTTAAAACAATGACTTTGTTCCCAAGCAGAGGAAAAAATCCCATTCCTTGGGACAGAGATAATTGTGGCATATGACAACCTAATCAGCAGTGCACAGAAATAAACAACTTTCAATTACCCTAAACTGAATTTTTTGAACATCTTATTTTTCCTGAGGTCTTAAAATTACCGAGTCTTTATGGTCTGCTGCTTTGTGGTGAATAAAGCTAGGATAATTCCCTGGAAAGAGTGAATTGCAGCTGATGTGCTGTTAGTGCAAAAGACCACAGTCCCCAGCTCACCCCAACATTCCCATCCAGGGAGAAAGAAAATCATACAATGTTCTCATGATGTGGGAAAACGAAAGGAATTGGGAGGAGCAGTGGTGCTCCGATTTCTAGGAAGTGGGAAGCAGTTGCAAGCACTGCATGGAAAATAGGCAAGGGGGAAAGGAACATGAAAATAATACATTTCATTAGGGTTTCTTATACACTCTTGCTCCTGTCAAAACACCAAATTCCACAGGCCTCAAAGTGACCCAGAAAAACAACCAAACTATTTTTTTTTTAAACCAGTGCATGCAAACTCCATCTGAATGCACTTTAGGAGGGATTGTTAGGTGGCTGCTCTCCACACAAAGCCCACTGCCCTTCTAAACAAGGCTAAAGGTACATACCTAGGAGAATTCCCCTGCCCAGTGAGATGGGAATATAGGAATGTGTGCTAGGAGCAGAGTTTGGCTCAGAAAAATAGTATTCATGTTAAAATCCAGACCAAAGTCCAGAGTGTTCAGATCCAGTTCCAGATTTTGAACACATCAAAGTTGGAACAAGTTTGGATCTACGGTTTTGGTTCTGTCCTAGGTCTAATCTTGGAATGGGTGCATCAAAGAGGTTCAGTCTGGGGTTTAGCAAAATGCTAACAAATAATCTCCTAACCAATTGTTTTGAACAGAAATAATTCAGTAAAATGTTCCAAGCTAGGAATAAATCTGCTTGTGAACAATTTGTCTACTAAAAAAGGAGGTGAAACTTGTCAAATAAATTATTGGCTCTATATTGATTGGTTAGCTCTATGACCTTGAGAAGTTGGCTTTATCACTAATTTACAAACTGAGGGATTGAGAGACACAGAGCAGTTAAGTGACTGGCCCAAGATCACACAGAAGGTCTGTGACAATGCCAGAATAGTCTGAAGATGAAAAGGAAGGACGGTCCACTGGTTAGAGTGCTAGCTTGGGAACCAAGAGACTGCTGTCAATTCTCTGATCTGCCACAGATTTCCTGTGTGACCTTGAGCAAGTCACATATGTCTGGATCCTCAAAGGTATTAAGGCACCTAACTCCTATTGATTTCAGTGGCAGTCAGGTGCCTAAATACCTTTAAGGGTCTGGACCTAAGCCTCTCTGTGCCTCACTTTCTTATCTGTAGAATGGCAATCATAACACTTCCCTACCTCATAGGGGTATTATGAGGATAAACAGAACATGAGGAGCTAGCCAGTATGGGGGCCAAATAAGTACAATAGATTGATTTCCTGGTACCCACTCCTATGCTTTTGACCATGCTTCCCTTTAAGCTAAAGGAAAGTCTTTGTTATGTGTAGGACAGTGGTCCCCAAACTGTGGGGCACGCCCCCTAGGGGGTGTGGAGGAAAGTTTGGGGGGTACTTGGCAGGGCCTGGGCCAACCTCCCTGGGAGTCAGGGAGGGAGCACTACCCAGCTCTACTCCGCCTGCAGCCCAGCTCTGCCCTCATTCCCTCTCTACCCCCAGGACAGTTCTGCATTTAGCCCCAGCTCCTTCCCCATCCCCAGTTCTGCCCCCAGCTCCGCCTTCAGCCCAGGGTTCCCACCTATCTGGATTTTACCTGGACAGTCCGGTTTTGGGCTTCTGTATCCGGGTGTCATTTAGGTTTGCCAGGTGCCCAGTTTTTGACCAGAAAGTCCAGTCGAAAAGGGGACCTGGCAGTGTCCGGTCAGATGTACTGACTGGACACCAAAATTCCGGTGACTGTGGGATGGAGGGAGGCACCAGGTCATTAACCAGCACCAGTCCTTGCTCAGCTGTGGCCACTTCTTACCAGCAGGCAGGCTTCAACAACTCCTGTCCCAGCCCTGGAGCAAGGGAACTCAGCTGAGGGGGGGGAGAGATGGAGACAATCCAGCGACCGACAGGCCTAGGGAGGAAGACGAGCGAGCAACAGAGGCAGGGCCTTGGAGGGAAGAGGCGGCGCAGGGGTGGGGCCTGGAAGAGGTGGAGAAGGGGGCAGGGCCTCCAGGGAAGACGTGAAGCAGGGCAGGGCCTTAGGGGAAGAGGCAGGGCCGGGGACAGGGCCAGTTACCAACAATTAGAAAGGTGGCAACCCTTCAGCCCAAACTCCTCTGCTGAGCCAACTGTGCAGTAATGGGGGGGGGAGGGCAGACAGATTCCATTACTGGTAAGGTGGGGTGCAAGAGACAAAGTTTGGGCACCATTGTGTTAGGGTAGCCAATACTGGAGCTGGAAGGTGTGCTAAAAATGGAAATGTAGCCACAGTGGTATGAGCGGCATGAGGGACTAGCCACCCCGACTGCAATTTGAGATCCTAGGCACATGCTCCAGGTGGCTAGCCCCCCTGCAGCTCTCACCATTCTATTTCTAGTGTATTAGCTTGATCAGAGCTAATGCAAATAAATCTTCTCAAGCTGGAAATTGCAGCTGTCAACCTCCAGTGTGGACATACCCTCAGAGGCAGAACTACCCCCCCAAACACTCAGGTTGGCATAACCAAGTGCCCTGTACATGGCATAGATGTAAGCCCTGCTTTTGAGCTCATTTTTGCCAGTGTTACTTGGGAGTAACTCCACTGACTTTCATGGAATTACTCCTGATTTATGCCTCTATAAGTGCAAGCAGAATAGGGCCCAGGATTTTCCTTTTTTTCCTTTCTTTCTCTCTCCCCTTTTTCCAGCCTCTCCTAAGCAGACTGCAATAACACTTGTGTTTAGAGTGAACTTTTGACCCCCATGATGACTGCACAGGTCTGAAATTAGACAAAAAAAGTTTGCTGGCCCCATGTATATAACAACCGATTAAAAGCAAAGCCCAACTCCATGGCTACTGTAACGCTTAAGGAATACAGATTTCCTGCAAACCTGGACCCTGACAGGTACATGCCACAGTCTTCTTTAGGGCCAAAGGAATAAATCTGTCACACTTGGTATGTGGTGAATTAGAGGTGGCTTGGCACACTCACTAAATAAAGGAGATCAGATAAATCCCTGAATTATTCAGAACAGAAATCTCAACAGACTTTTTGTTTTTCTCCTCTGTACTACCAAAGTACTATGCAAATGTTGGAGTGGAAAAATTTCCAGTCAACTCCATAAATAGAAATACACCACGCAGGGGCTACTATATTCTGGGGGAAATAGATGGTAAAACCTTGCAAAACAGTATGGTTTTAGTGTGCAGAGGTTTATGCAAACCTTTCAGGTGTTTTGATCCTGGAGAAATACAGCTCTTATTGCACCGTGGCACCAGCGGTGTTAGCTGTGATGGGTACAGGAATGCAGACAAGGCGCAGGCATTTCTACCACTGCATCATCTTTATCTAGCTCAGATCACTACCCGCTGAAGGCTCTCCCATCGTTGCTACCTCAAGTGGAACTGCACTGGTGCTAAACCAATGATGGGCAATTGTACTATGGTAGAAAAGGGGTAAACGTTTTAAATTACCTCAGTGACTTAGTGACTGCCCAAGGATCGTTGAAAGTCATGGGATTTAGGCTCCTAAGTGCCTAAGTCATTTGAAAATGGGACTTAGCCATCTACATCACTTAGGCCTTGCAATGCTGAGCACAGCAATACCTAAACACCTTTAAAAATCCGGGTCTAAGTGCCTATATCACTTTTGAAAATGGTATTTAGGCTCCTAAGTTACTTAGGTGCTTTTGAAAATGTTACCCAAAACCTTAATATGCTTCAGTCCCATACATTCACACCCCACAGAGTTTCCCTATGAATTCCAGATTGAAACAACTCCAGTCCTCATCCATGTCCACTCAAAAGTCAGCCTAAGCTTCCTTGAAACTGATACATACACACAGGGCAAATAGTTTTGGGATATGAGCTGCTGTTTCCTGCAAGCAAGAGGGTATTTAGTGGAGTTCTGAAACCCTGTTAACATATCTGATCATATTCATACAGGGCACTGCAACCTCCTTCTCCTCCCTTGCCCCTCCCCACTCACGAAAACATCTATTCGGAAATGAAAGCACTGAATGTGAAGGTCTCAGACATTGCTAGTAACTATGGTACAAGTACATAGATCCATGAGCTGATGTGCTGACAAATTATAGATATCCTTTTTTGCAAAGCTGACAAAGAAAAAGTTAGCTGTTTTCCCGCTCACTGTAAATATACCTACACTGGTCTAAATGATATGCCTTATTAATTCCAAACCAGGTGAGCTCTTCTTCCCAGTTTATAACAATGTGTGACATTATTAGTCCTTCTCCCAGAATCTTTCACTGGAAGTGGTGCTTTTTATTGCTGTATGAAAAACACAAGATGAGTTAAATGTTCAATATTTATAAAATATTTAGGTTTATAAACTGTTGCAAAGTGGCTAGTGTTTATATAATATGCACAGACATCTGTAATGCCTAGCATGAAAGGTACCAGATAATGTATAAGCTCTTAGCAAGTGCAAAAGGGTTTTTAAGATGCTTTACCTATCTTAAAGTGCAGTTGCTATGCAGTCAGAAAAGTGACTTTGTTAAACTGATGTGGTGGAGTTTAATATTTATTCCTCTCAGTCATTTCTAAATTAAATTTATGAGTCAGGGCCCCCAGTTCAGCAAAGCATTTAAATTCAATCATATGCTTAAAACCACCCCTGTTCAGCAAAGAACTTAAATACATTCCTAACTGTTTTGCACAGTGCCTAGAAAATGAGACCCCCATTTGTGGTAGGCCCTCAGGCAGTATTGTAATAAACATGATTATTAATACTAACAATAACAGGTACATTTAAGTCCCATTGAAATCACAGCCCTAATATCATAACAAAACTTTAGATAGTCAGAAAAACAATGGGCGATATGAGCAGTTTTAGAAGGGTCTGGTGCATGAAGCTAGGAAATTATGATGTTTTTTATTTCTGTATAGTGCACCTATACATTTCTGAGTTCTCCCTATGCACAGAGACAGCAACCATTTTGTTCTCAGGGTTGCTGTAGCCTGTTACATAAGAGACTCACAAACTGTGCTCTCTCACAGAGACTTTATTCGTTCTTGTTGGTTTCCTTGATGTACAATAAAAGCCATTCAGACTGAAGGTACATGATTGCTTCCTGTATGTGTCAAAAGCCATAACAGTGGGAATGGGATTTCTCATCTCTGGTGACCAGCAGCAGAGAGTGATACTTCACTTGTTCCTCATGTTGTCTTGAAGTCAGTCACAGTGATAGGAACAGCTGACAGCATTTATCAGTTCAACCTTGCTGGCCACAGAGAATGGGAAGCCCTCTGTTCATACACAGCAATCAAAAGGCTGAGGAGCAATTGTACAGGCTTCCCCTACAGTGTGTCCCAACCCCGAGGGGCAGGGGGCAAAGTGCCTAGCAATGAGTTCGGCAAGCGGTGTCAGTTGCAGTGGAAGGGGGTTGTAATGTGGATCGCTGTCCATTTCAAAACTTGAGTGACAAATATTAATTCCTTTCACATGGGTCACCAAATAACCTTCATTTGTAATGACTTGCATTCACTACTGTCCTGTGCTAGACTCATACTGGTGATATAGCCAATATTTCAATGATCATGAAAACAGATGACCTTTTCTTAAATATTATTTCTTGGTCATTTGGCCGCCCAACTGTAATTGATGGGGATAATTGTGGTGGTACATAAGTGTGGGATTGGGAAGTTTGTATCAGACACTCAACTTTACCAGACAAAGTATTGCACATACTGAACACCTAAAAATATTAAACTGATACTCAATGTGGCACCAGACAATTTACTGGCCAACCCTAATCTTAAATAGAAACAGGTTCCAAAATCAAAGAGGTAGATGTAGAACTCTTTGGAATTTTTTTCTCCTAAAGGATGCAGATGGTTCCAATCTCAGAGGTTTCTATATTTATTCATAGTGACTGATACGTGGTTTCTGCTTGATTTCTAAGGCAAGTTACATGGGGAAATTTCCTAGCATGCCTTTCCCATAGACCATGTGACAGAATTGATATTCATCAACACGAGAGCTAATGTGTGATGTGGAACCTTCCTGGTGTGAGGGGAAAAATAAAAGGAACTCAAAACAAAATGGTGTAGAGAGAGACCATGGTAAAGGAATGAGACAATCCCACAAGCACAGCACCTTCCCTCTCTAGCAACTCAGGAATGTGATTCTAAACTAAAATGGAGTTAGATTTCAGAGTAACAGCCATGTTAGTCTGTATTCGCAAAAAGAAAAGGAGTACTTGTGGCACCTTAGAGACTAACCAATTTATTTGAGCATGAGCTTTCGTGAGCTGTAGCTCACGAAAGCTCATGCTCAAATAAATTGGTTAGTCTCTAAGGTGCCACAAGTACTCCTTTTCTTTTTAAAATGGAGTTATGCTCCCTCATATGTGCAATTTTTGTGACCTGTGCTTGTGTGGGAGATAACAGAACTAGAAGGACTGGAGGCACCCTGAGAGAAGAACTAAAAGCCTGAAAAATCCTTTCACAAGCCTGGAGTATTCTTACATACTTTCTAATCATGTCTCCAATAGAAACAAACTCTTCATCAGGTGTCATGACTTTCTTCTTTCTGTCCAGTGTCTTTGAGGAAACCCATTCTTTCTAACAAAAGAAATCCCCTTCATTTCTTAATGAGGCCTTTACAGAGAAGGATGTTTTCTCACGGTCTTGCTCTTCCTACTGAACACAAGTAACATTGTGGACAGTGTTACATTGGCCTTACTCCACTGTGGGCCTCCCACCTCTTGCACTGTGATGATTCAGCGGATGCTCCTTAACTCAACAACAGAGATAAGAGGAGATCGATAGCAGCTTTTTTTTTTTTTGGGGGGGGGGGGAGGTTGCAAAGGCAAAAGGAGCTGGGATAGTAACAAATACAAGTTCCATTACAGTGGAAATTTGAGCCATTTTAATGCATTGAATATCATTCTCCAAGGAGCATGAATGATTTGTATGGGGCAGCATGGAAGTATGGGGGGAATATGTGCAGTTCTCATTACTGGGTAAGGAGAAACACACTTAGACACAAGTGCTGACCAGGGCTCGATTCAGTCAAGCACTTAAGCAAATGCTTCAAATGAAGCTTGTGCTTAAGTCCCATTAAAGTTAAACATATGTGTGAGTGCTTTGTAGAATCAGGGCCTAGGCACAATAATGCAATACCCCTTCACGGAGGGCTTTGGCGTGGCCTTGTGGAGTTCTGGTGGGAGCTGGAATCAGGGCAGAAAGCTTCTGCCTTATTCTGTCTTTGAGTTATTTGACATGTACAGAAATTGAGACCTAGATCCTCTAAGGCATTCACAAAAAGAAAAGGAGTACTTGTGGCACCTTAGAGACTAACCAATTTATTTGAGCATGAGCTTTCGTGAGCTACAGCTCACTTCATCAGATGTATACTGTGGAAACTGCAGCAGACTTTATATACACACAGAGAATATGAAACAATACCTCCTCCCACCCCACTGTCCTGCTGGTAATAGCTTATCTAAAGTGATCAACAGGTGGGCCATTTCCAGCACAAATCCAGGTTTTCTCACCCTCCACCCCCCCCCACAAATTCACTCTCCTGCTGGTGCTAGCCCATCCAAAGTGACAACTCTTTACATAATCAAGTCGGGCTATTTCCTGCATAGATCCAGGTTTTCTCACATCCCCCCCACCCCCATACACACACAAACTCACTCTCCTGCTGGTAATAGCTCATCTAAACTGACCACTCTCCAAGTTTAAATCCAAGTTAAACCAGAACATCTGGGGGGGGGGGGGGGGTAGGAAAAAACAAGAGGAAACAGGCTACCTTGCATAATGACTTAGCCACTCCCAGTCTCTATTTAAGCCTAAATTAATAGTATCCAATTTGCAAATGAATTCCAATTCAGCAGTTTCTCGCTGGAGTCTGGATTTGAAGTTTTTTTGTTTTAAGATAGCGACCTTCATGTCTGTGATTGCGTGACCAGAGAGATTGAAGTGTTCTCTGACTGGTTTATGAATGTTATAATTCTTGACATCTGATTTGTGTCCATTTATTCTTTTACGTAGAGACTGTCCAGTTTGACCAATGTACATGGCAGAGGGGCATTGCTGGCACATGATGGCATATATCACATTGGTGGATGTGCAGGTGAACGAGCCTCTGATAGTGTGGCTGATGTTATTAGGCCCTGTGATGGTGTCCCCTGAATAGATATGTGGGCACAATTGGCAACGGGCTTTGTTGCAAGGATAAGTTCCTGGGTTAGTGGTTCTGTTGTGTGGTATGTGGTTGTTGGTGAGTATTTGCTTCAGGTTGCGGGGCTGTCTGTAGGCAAGGACTGGCCTGTCTCCCAAGACTTGTGAGAGTGTTGGGTCATCCTTTAGGATAGGTTGTAGACCCTTAATAATGCGTTGGAGGGGTTTTAGTTGGGGGCTGAAGGTGACGGCTAGTGGCGTTCTGTTATTTTCTTTGTTAGGCCTGTCCTGTAGTAGGTAACTTCTGGGAACTCTTCTGGCTCTATCATTCAGGCATTCAGGCTCCCAAATGCTATGGAAGTTAGAAACCTAAATACATTTGAGGATCTGGGCTTTAGTCCCTAGTGTTTAAAGCATTTAGGGTCCCCATAGTTTAAAGGTACAAACCCATAGGTTTAAAGGTACTAACTATATTTTTGGTACATAGGTGCTCACATATTACAGTGTGGGCCACAGAAGTACCTAGATAGATGGATACACTAAAAGGCCCTTCTGTGCAGTATTAGTGACATTGAGTATGACCTTCAAATTGTCTTATTTGCATAGTAAATTAAAAACACCAAAGGATAAATTTATTGCAGGGAAAAAAATTAAGAGGCTTAATTTCCTGGCAAGGAATATTTTGCTAAAGAAAAATAAGTGTCTTTTTAAAAAAAAAGAAAGAAAGAAATTTTTATAAGCAGAGTAACACCTTTGAAAGATTCCCTTACCTCTCCCCTTTAATTTAATTTAATGAGGGATGCTAGTTAGCAATGCCTATAATGGATTGTTGTGGTAACTCATCATGGCCACTGAAATTCAGGTCTAATCAGATGGAGAATTATCAAGTGTTGGCTGCAGTAATCATTACAAAACTAAGAGTCTAAAAAAAGATTCCATGAGAAGAAAGAAAGAAAGAAAGAAAGAAAGAAAGAAAGAAAGAAAGAAAGAAAGAAAGAAACTGTATTAAACTCTTTTAATTGGTTATTTTATTAACTCTTGGTCAGCTCCTGTTCATATTGTCATTTTTGGCTTTTCTCCTCTGCCTTCTTCCTCACTTTGCTTTGCTTCAGATTTCTCACAATCATTATTATTTATTATTTGTATGGTGGCAAATCCTAGGGGTCTCAATAGGGGATCAGAGCCTCACAGTAGTAGGCACCATACATACATAAACCAAAAAGACAGCGCCAGTCCCATATAGATTCCAAACCTAGTATAAAATGAGAGACAAGTGGATACAATAAACATATAGAGAAATACAAGGCAACTGTGAGATGATTATGATGAGTGTAAGCAGAGCTGGTCAGAACATTTTCGACCAATGAGGTTTTAGCAAAGCCAAAATGTTTATTTCAGACATATTGGTTTCAATGACATTTTTGTCAGGAAAGTTTTTGAGGTCCAGAGCTCTTGGGTCACTTCTTGTCACAGAGAGAGAGAGCGAGATTTCTGAAAACAGCCATTTCAATGAATGTCTGTTTTGCAAAAATGTTCTAAAAGCTTTTATTTGTGGAATGAAAACAAATTTTGAAACCTCAAAAGTTGTCATGAAGCAGAATTGTTATCCTCTGGACAGCTCTAAGGGCACATCTCCACATGAGCTGTGTGTGCAATTCCCAGATTCCTGAGATGTATGCATGCTAGGTTTGATCAAGCTAACACACTAAAAATAGAAGTGTAGACGCAGCGGTGCAGGTGGCGGGATGGGCTAGCTGCCCTGAGTATAATGCTGTCTGGAATCCTAGGTACTTACTCATGGCAGATATCCCGTCCCGCTACCTGCGGGGCCATGGGTACACTGCTAGTTTTAGAGCATTAGCTCCATCAAAGCTAGAACACATACATCTACCTGAGCTGGAACTTACACCTCTAGCTTGAGCGGAGACGTACCTTGATTGTAAGTTACTAAGAGCTCTCCTCATCCAGTAGGATGTGCTTAAAACCATTGGGATCTGGATTAAGTTTCTCTAAGTTTATAGTTGTTCGTTGAATACTTATTCTGGCCAAACGATGACATAAGAGTATCATCAAAAAGACACATAGACATTTTTCTGAATGACTGTGTAGAATCAAGGCAATTAAGCAAGAGTCTTTTATCTTTTGTTGTCTGAACTGGTCACCCAAACACAGGTGGTAAATCTGACTGCAGCAATGATATGTGGGATGAAGACCATCCAGCAAACTGCAGCAGCTTTTTGTAGGGAAATTACTAATTGGCCTGAACTTCTGTTAACTGGTTTATAGTTCACTAAGGTTGTCAAACTATTAGCCCGCTGGCAGATGTACCATACTGTCCAGACAGAGTTACTTCACAGATGGAATTTGTAGTTTGGAAGCTCAGTGACATTGTCAGTTCTGCACTAAACATTAGAAGCTAAGACAAGGAGAGAAAGACAGATAGAAACCTTTCCATGAATATATAACAATTATAGCAGCTTCACAGTGTGTTGGTAACAATCTAATTAGACTGCATTGTGTTGAAGGGAAAACTATATTTCTAATTTGCCGGAACACCTCACTCACTCTCTCTCACATACCACACCCACACCCCCTCCAGATGCAAATAAAGATAACCACAAAGTATGGAAAATGATTCACAAAAGTAGTCTAGCCAATTCCTAGCTGGACCTCAGCTTCTTTCTGTCAACCTCTCCTTTCCTCCCTCCCTCCAACCGTCATTGAGCCGCATGACATATATTTGACAAATCTTTCATGTTTATGGGCCAGGTGTGCCCTGCTGCTGCCTTGGGTGGAGGTAGGGGTTGGAAGAGAGGGAAGGGGAGGGAAAAGAGACCCAAGGGAGACTTCCTGTGCAGCAGAAAGGAACAGTAGCTTCAGCAGTCACTAGAGATTCGGAGGAGGCAGGTGCTAGTCCCCTTCAACGCATGGCTGACCAGCTGCAGAGGGTGAAGTATCCTGCACTGCCTGAAGTGGTGTAGCAGTGATTACACTCCCCTTCTGTGCTGGGTGCCCTCCTGGGGGCAGTGCATATTCATGCTGCGCCCAACACAGGTTCAGAATCTGAGGACACCATCTCTAGAGGACACAGTTAAGCTAGCTCTCATTACACTCCATGCCTTGCTGATCAAAGGATCCAACCAGGACTACAGATCTACATATTGACTCACCTCCCACCAGGCCCAGGAACAAGGATTTGTACCTCATTGCAATCAGCCACTTGCAAAAGAACTAAACAAATAAAAATAATATAAAAGGGTTTGGATTTCATGTTCAATGCCAGAAGGAAGAAGAGGGTATTTTAGTTCTATCATTTTACTGATATTTTATTTCATTAATTTATTTTTACATCTTTCAGCTCCAGAGAATTAAAAAGAACCTTTCAGTCCAAATGCCTCATAGTCTGGTTGTCCAAATTCCCAGTTGCCTTGATCTCTTTTCCAACCAATCAGCCTCTCTCAATTCTGACTTATGGTGTCGTACATTTAAAATGTGTTTATTCTGACAGTCTGCTTTGCTTTTATGTAAAAGGACAGGCAGCAACCTACCCCCAAAACCTCAAGACAGCAGCACACATCTTGGCTGCTAGACCGGATGGCTCCCTATAAAATGTTGAATCTGAGACAAACTGTTACTGCATCTTTAAAGTATGCACTTACTCTGAAAAAAACACACACACACAAACATACAACTAGACATTAAGAGCTTTGGGTGGATTTGTGACTATGATCTTGTGACTAAGGTGTCAGCTGCTTCTGCAGAAATGGACGAGGTAATGGAAAAAAAAAGGAAAAAGAATGCTGAGCTGCCCAACTGGGCTGAATGGAACGTCCAAGCTAAGTGGCTAATTCTAAGTTTTCCTCATTGCTGTAGAGTCAGTGAGGTTATGGAAACTGTGGAGAGAAAAAACAAAGTGGATTTCTAAGCAGATCAAAACTAAGAAGAAAAAGAAAGAAAGAAAGAAAGAAAGAAAGAAAGAAAGAAAGAAAGAAAGAAAGAAAGAGATATGCGTAGAGAATATATATATTTCCTGAAGATGAGGGTTCCTTCTGCATGAGCTATATACATGCACAATATAGGCCAGATCCTCAGCTGGTGTAAATCAGCATCTCTCCATTTAATTAATTTACACAGCAGAGGATCTGGCCCAGGGGTTTCTCCCCAGTTCCTCTTTCTCCCTGCTCCCTTTTCACCCTCCCATTTCAGATCCTTGGACCAGATTCTCTCAAGTATTTTGGCACCTAACTCCTATTGAAATCAAATACTTAGACCCCAAATTCCTTTGAGGATGTGGGCCATTGTCCTTTGGCTGTGGGGAACACATAATCCACAGACTCACTTAACAATGCTCATCAGTGGCAGAGCTTGGACTAGTACCCAGGATCCTGGCTACAAGTCTCTTGCTCTAACCACTAGCAATGAGTGCAAGCACAGTGGGTATGCAAAAGAGCTCACTGTTTTACATGAACGTTTATATGTACCGGGGTCTGAAAATGGTGCCCAGGTAGCAAGATGATGAGTGTAGTATAGATTAGACCTGAAAATGCAGTTCAGTACCAGTAAAGTTCCATCTCCTTTCTTTGAATACATTTTGTCTCTGCCATGTACCTTCTTTTCTCCGACCTATATTGATCATCAGTATGGGCTGCCTTTGAAAGGCCAATTCAGCAGAGAGAGGCACATAAGCTTGTGGGCTATGACTGGATAAGAGACCCAGCCTCTGAGGAGCGTCTCCCCTTTGGCTCAGCCACTGGTTAAAAGTTTAAAGAGGGATGCTCTGTGAGGTAAGAGGGATGTTGGTGGGGGAGCACTGCAAATATTAAGGCCAGGCTAGTGGCCGATACCAGAGGGGGGTGTACGATTGAGGATCTTCTCCACTTTTGGAGCCCTGCAAAGTGGAGCAGGCCAGAAAATTCCAAATCATTTACAAACTGATAAATATGGAGGGAAAACATTTCAGAGAATGGTTTAGAGTAGCAGCCATGTTAGTCGGTATCTGCAAAAAGAACAGGAGTACTTGTGGCACTCCTGTTCTTGTTTCAGAGAATGTCTGTCAATTCGATTTCTGTTTTTTCCGATCAGCTCCGCCTCTAAAATGCTGGGAAAAGGGGGTGAAAGAGGGAGCTGAGGGCGGTGATGAGGGGCGGGGGGAGAAAGGAGGCCCAATAATGGGAGAAAGGAAGCGAAGGCTTTAGCCAGTGTGACTAGCTTCTGCATCATTCATTTGGACCCCTTTGCCAAGGAAAGGCTAACAGGAGAAAGTGATAGGATCAGATAACTGGCATGTTGCCATGACACAGAAAATACACTTTTTGGAAACAAAGGGTTAATGAAAACCTAGCAATCACCAGGTTAGTGCAAAAACCTGCTAACTAAGCCCTTGTCCCTCCCACTTCCACTTCCATTTCTCCACCCCCTACCCCCAGGATTGCATCTATGGGGGACTTTTAACCACAATGCATGCCAGCAGTTTGAATAAATAAAAACCTAAGGCTTGTACAGTGCAGCCGCCTGATGAATCAGTGATGAGCAGCGTTGAGCAGCATCTGTCTGTGAAGTGAAGTTACACGGCTAAGCACATACGCTGCTCTGTTCCAAGGGCAGAGCTCAGCCCGCACCTCGCGCATCAGGGACAAGCTTGGATTGAAAGCAAGTGTCTGACAGAAGCCATGTGTTCAGTTCACAGCTAAATGCTTGCCAGAGGCAGCCAACTTCCTTAAAGGAAAGCTGCACCCATTTCACACCACATCTTTGCAAATGTGGAAGCAGTGAACTCTTTTGGAGATGAAAGTCTGTAGACAGGGCAGGATCTTTTTCTGCTGGTTCAGTGCTGTGTTCTCAGCATCTCCCCTGAAACTTTGTGGAACTCTGTGGCTTCATGCTGCAGGGTCACGTGTGACTATTTTCTTCAGTTTCAGGCCATCTGAATTATCACCTTGGAGTTTTGCTTAAAAATGGTCAAGTTCCACCTTGTGTTGCAGCAAAAGCAAAGTGAATCTGTGAAAATCTGCCCTCTTTTGATACAAGGAAACACATGCTGACTGGATCATGTTTCCTTGAAAATTAGTCCTGACTGGCCTGTTTGTGAACTTCAGTGAATCTGTAACAAACATGATATGAATTCCGAGCTGGTTCAAAACCCCCAAAGGTGAAAGAAGCTATTTTTGTTCTATCATGACTAGGGTAGGGTCTAACAGACCCTAAAGTTTCATACCACCTTGAAAACTGGGGTGGGGGGGGGGGATGAGACACTGAGAAGAAGTTAAATCAAATTTCATGCTAGTTACTTTGTTACTTTTCTTTATTCGTCCTTCTCTCATAAGGCTCTGAGCTTCAGTCAGCTATTTTTTCATCCAGATGCCAGCGCAGCCAATTGACCACTCTGTTCACATATGGGGGCGATGCAGAGATGGGAGTTGTCAGTACATTGGCAGCACCCCACTCCATACCATATGTATGTGGATGTTTGATGATCCCTTATATATCTGCTATACATTGCTTCCTACGTGGAAAGCAAAATAGATGCAGTTCCATGATTCACAACGAATGATTGCACAAAGAGTAGGAAAAAAGGAAATGTGCACCTTTTCTTTGTCTCTCTTTTTTTCCCTTCATCCATCTACTTGCTCCTGGTCAGAAAAAGTGTCTCTATAAAAATATACCTCATTGTGACACATCATATATATTCCCTTTACCCTTCTGCTCTGAGTCAGACACTCTGTAAACTCTTCAGAACAAACTTTGATGATTCCCACAGCCGAGCCCACCTTCTGTAGCTGCTGAAAAGCAATCTGGACTCTGTGCCATTCCATGTGTTACTGGCAGAACTGCCAGCTCATTTCTGGGTCCTGAAGCTTTACTGAGGTGGAGGGGGGAAGAGAGAGATGATAATGTACAAAACAGCATGTTTTTTCAGGAACCACGGTTGAGTTTGCCAGGGAAAGAAAACTTGCCTCAATATGTAAACTTAACAGTTTTGATCTGGAAGGAAATCACTAATGGAAAACGAAGAGTGGGAAACACAGACCTCTTTTTCTGACATAACCACACTTTGGTAGGGTGGTGGAGTAGATATATTATAGGCAGACTGTGAAAGGGACACAAATAGAATGGCATTTAGTGCTGTTCTTAATTTTATTTAGTCTTTGGCCATGAATCTGATGCTTATGAAATGGAGGACAGAATTACTCTGGATATCCTAGTTAAACAATTGTTGTCTTGTTGGCAAATTAGCTCCTCTGGATATGATGCTTTAATTATTGGGACTTCTGTTGTTAATTGGAGTTGTGGATGAGAGCGGCTTTTGTATTATTTGCTCTGAGCAGGAGGCAGACTGGAAATATGTGGGGATACTTTTCAGGGCAGGGATTATCTCGTCCTGAAAGTATGGAAACACTTGGCTCATTGCGGGTGCTACTAGAATACAAATAACTACTACTACTAATAATCAATCACCATCATCTACTCAACCTCCACCCAGAATGCCAACTTCTACCCACAATCCTAGAGTAGCTGATATGATCAGCAGTGATGTAGTAAACACTGTTGACATTTTTCAGAGTTCATGCTCAAATAAATTGGTTAGTCTCTAAGGTGCCACAAGTACTCCTTTTCATTTTTCAGAGTAACAGCTGTGTTAGTCTGTATTCGCAAAAAGCAAAGGAGTACTTGTGGCACCTTAGAGACTAACCAATTTCTTTGAGCATAAGCTTTCATGAGCTACAGCTCACTTCATCGGATGCATACTGTGGAAAGTGTAGAAGATCTTTTTCAATGATTAATAGATTTTACAGCCAGAAGGGACCATTTATAATCACCTAGTTTGACCTTCTGCATAATACAGGCCGTACCATGTCACCCATTTATATTTTCATCATTGGAAGCTGCTAGGGTCAGGGATCATGTCTACTTTTATATCTGTTACACAACACACCCATGCTTATGGTGATGTATGAATAAGTCTGGCTCTGGCTTCAGAGTTAATACCCCAGTGAGATGAATGGGGCAGTTTACATCTCTCAGAGCTATTGCTCATCTGTCTGCAGTTTCAGGGTGGCAACGCTACATGCGTTCACACATGGAAGGCTGGCTTTGCAGCCAAAGAGGCTAGAATTTACTTATTTAAATGGAAAGCTTAAATTTCTGCAGAGACTGGAGGGGCACGAAAGCAATGTTGGTATGGCATACAGCTATGCATCAGGTTGATCTGACTGGCATTGTGTACCACTGAGTACCAGCTCAGTCCAACTGATGTTTCAAACCATCGTGCTCCAGCCCAATTCAACACCTGAATCTGGGTAGACTTGTTTTCCCCTTCTGTTAAACGAAGTACCCTAAATAGCATGCAAAGACACACAAGCATCAGGGCTTAGCTACACTTGCAAGTTAGAGCGCATTAAAGCAGCCCCAGGTGCCCTAACTCCTGACCCATCCACACTGGCAAGGCACTTAGAGCACCTTGACTCTGCAGCTGGAGTACTTCTGGTAGTCCACCTCCACAAGAAGCATAATGCTTGCTCCGCCTTGGCTGAAACGCCCAGCATCAGTGTGAAAGAAGCATTGCATGACTGTGCTCTGATCGGTCTCTGGAAACGTCCCATAATCCCCTTAAGTCAAGTGGCCACTCTTGTCATTGTTTTGGAATCGGTTGCAGGAATGCGGATATGCCCTTTCAAAGCTCCGTTTCTGACAGCTGGCAGCTTATCTGCTCTGGGACAAAGCAACCATTAGTGTGGAATGTTGCATGCTGTGAGTGTGTGAGAGAGAGGCGGGGGGAGGGGGGTCTGAACTTACAAGACTATGCTGACACACTCTCAGCACCCCAAAAACCCACACTCTCTCCCCCCACATACACACAGCACACTCCCTGTTACATTCCATCCCATCCTCCACATTTGAAAAGCATGTTGCAGCCATTTGAACACTGGGGCAGCGATCGATCCATCGGGGGTAAATCGACCCCCAAGCGCTCTCCTGTCGACTTCAGTACTCCAGTGCTGCGAGAGGCACAGGCAGAGTCGACGGGGGAGTGGCAGCAGTCGACTCAGCATAATGAAGACACCATGGTGAGTAGGTCTAAGTACGTCGACTTTGGCTACGTTATTCACGTAGCTGAAGTTGCATAATTTAGATCAATCCCTCTCCCCCATTCTGCCTGGGACCAGTGTAGACCAGGCCTGGGATAGCTACCACAATTCACTGCTCTTTGTGGTGTTGCAAGAGCTGCTAATGTGGTCACACCAGTGCGCTTCCAGCTGAGAGAGTAAACACTCGGCAGCGTTTTCCCTGCTGCGGTCTCCGAAGGCTGGTTTAACTCCCAGCGCTCTACATCTGCAAGTGTAGCAATGCCCTGACAATATATCAGCATGTCTCCCACTTTAGTGGATACCTTGGGAGAGTTGAGAATGTGAGGACTGCCCTGTTCTAATCCCATCCTGTGTGGGGCCACTGGCTCGTTACTTACAAAACCTCCTTACATGGGACTGCGTGTGCTCAGTGGCCCACATTTTTCATGGATCTACCCCCATGGGCAAGCCATCTGAAGGCAATAGGACTGCATAGGGTGTAAACAAGTGACAAAAGAAGCCCAATATTTATTTCTAGCAATAAAATATATATAAAAAAATAGCAGGTTAAATTAACATCAGGTTGTTTAGCAAGAGATTTACCCTTCTCCTTGGTCTAACTTGGCAGAATTTAATTTTAAAATGAACCCCTTACATTAATATCCTAAGAATGCTGCCCCAAGTCTGCTGTTAAAAGCTTCTTTCAAAAAACCCTCCAGGATCCAGAGGATACAAAGGTGAACTTTATACCACCTTGGCACACACAACCTGCAGTTCAGTTGCATCATAGGAGTTGGCCCACAGACAACAGCAACAGTGAAATGCAGCTGATTCTGGGGTGTGAAAGAAATAACCAAACAGTACACAGCACAGCAGTGTGGGAAAAAGTGAAAATCTGGCCAAAATATGGGAAATTCCTGCTTCTACAAAAATTGCCAAGGGCTCTTCACTGTTCATGCAGATCAGCATGTATATAGCTATTATTTTTTAAAGCACCCATCCCCAAAATTGTGCTGAACTAAGAGGACCAAATAGTTTTGTGGATAAGGCACAACAGTGTGAGCCAGGAGATGTGAGAATTTATTTCTGGCTCTGTCACAGATCTCCTGTGTGACCTTGGGCAAGTCAATTCACCTGTGTCCCCCCTCAGCCTCCCCCATCTGTGAAATGTGGATATATTTTCCTAATTGACATGGTATTCTGAGGTTAAGTGTTGGGGACATGCGAAGATACTATGGTAGTGAGCTGCATGGAAATATAAATCAATCCTTGGTGCCCACCAGGGAAGAATTTGGCCCAGCATATTTCCCTTGGAAAGACAAAAGGCAGAATCAACCACATTGGGATTTGAATCTGATTGTGAAGTTTGAACCACTAAGTGCCTAGGGTAGCTGCTTAAAAAGAAACAAAATCATGAAAGTTCTCAGAAAATTTTCATAAGAAGCAAACACTACAATTATTTGAGGCCAAACCATGTTTCCATGTTTATAAATCAGTTCTCCGCCACATATTGTTTCGACTTTGGGTATTTTTTTTTCCTTTCTACAAGTGCTATTTACTGGAGTCATTGTATAATGATGAGTGACATTAGGTTCACTAGAGACAATAACAAATGCATTTTTTTTCTTTCTAGCACATGGGAAGCTTGTTATTTCTCTCTCTCTCTCAAGAGTTTGCTGCAGCAAGATGGTGACTCCTTGTACTTTCCACCTATACACAGACCATCTGGTTTTTCAAATGACAGTAACCCCCCTCCTGAAAAGGAACAGTTGCTTTGAAAACACAGGTTGCCCTTATTGCTCCCACACCTCCACGGCCAAAGTTTGATGTGGGAGAAGAGCACTTACTCCATTCACACTCAGATAAGCCATGTTTCTCTCCCAGGTTGCCAAGAAAAGTCTCTTTGATAAGCCATTAAATGGGTTCTGGAGGGAATAGACATGGTACCATTATTTATAGATACAAGGTTTGATAGGCTTATCATTAGATTTTCACCTTCAGTCTTTTTGTAACCACCATTTGCTATATACCTGTATAATCTCTCTTTCTGGCATTATACACATAGTAAGAGCTCAGAATCCGTAAAGGTAACTGTCCTGTGCAAAATCAGTTAAGTGGACCTTGTTATGTAGAAGAAAGATGTTCCATCAGTGTAGAATGTGTTCTACTCCACGTTTGCATTGTGGGCTAGCATTACAGAGAGGCAGTATGGTCTCTTTGGGCAGAGGATCAGAAGGCCCCGGTTCTATCGCTAATTCCACTGTGTGCCCTGGTTGCCCGGCTGAATAGGGAAAATGTAGTAGGACTCAGAAAAAGAGCTGATCAGGGAATCTTTTGACAAACTGTTTTTGGCTGAAAAATGACTATTGGTGGAAACAAAAATAGCTTGGGTCAGTTTCACCAAATCTCTTGAATTGAATTGTCAAATTCAATTGAAATGACTTCTCCTTTAGAAACGTTATGAAATTTAGATTTATGAAAAAAGAATAAAAGGTCAAAAGAGAAATGAAACATGTTGAAATGATTGGAATAAAACGTTTCATTGACCCAAACGAAACTAATTTTTCAGATTTTGGGATTGTGAAAATTTTTTTGAAATTTCAACTTTTTATCCCACTTCCAAATGGGAAATATTTCAAAAATCTTGATTTTTTTTTTTTTTTGTGGGATGGGAAAACTGTTTCCTGCTCAGCCTTAGTGAGAATCTGGGGTCAGTCCCTGGCTCTGTCACTGACCTCCTTCATGAATTTGGGCAGGTTGCACAAAGGGGCCCTGATACTGCATAATAATAATTATCAGCTGGCTAGCATGGAAGTCAGGTCTATGTAAGTGGGATAGTTAATGCTAACTGACATGACTGGGAAAGGACTAAGCAAATTTGGGAATTTTACTGTTCTGAACCACACTAAGCCATTTCCTGTGCACCCTGGAGACCTGTGTCTATTTCTGGCCAGAGTGTGATTCAGAACAGTAAAATTCCTGCATTTTAAGAAGGCCCAAAATATAATGCTCCAAACTGGTTTAATAGGTATAAGTTGCCATGGTGCTTCTGTGGTTGCAAGTGACAAAAATTGCCAAAATCTCTTGAAAAAAGAAAAGGAGGACTTGTAACACCTTAGAGACTAACAAATTTATTTGAGCATAAGCTTTTGTGAGCTACAGCTCACTTCATGCATCCGATGAAGTGAGCTGTAGCTCACGAAAGCTTATGCTCAGATACATTTGTTCGTCTTTAAGGTGCCACAAGTCCTCCTTTTCTTTTTGTGAATACAGACTAACACGGCTGCTACTCTGAAACCTCTCCTGAGTGTTTTGAAACAGAACATGTGTCCATAAAGTTTTTGGAGGAAAAGAGATCAGAATTTTCCTTGTTGATTTCTGGGATCACATAACCAATAAGAACTCACAGTAAATGCACTTTTATGCCAGGGTCAATCTTAGATTCATTTATTGTAATTTGACACACTGATCCATCCCACTGTTACAACATAATATAATAAAATAATAATAATAATAATAAGACACATTGTGGCAGCTTGTTACTTCCCCACATCAGCAGAAGTGTTGAACTGCAGCAGCCTATCAGGAGTCACTGTGCAATGGCTCTCCAAATTCCCCATCATGCCCAGAAAGAGTACATACGGCATCACTCCTTACCAGGGGGCAGCATGCAGTCGCATCACTCCTTACCAGGGGGCAGCATGCAGTCTGCTTTGAACCAGCTAACTCCCAATATCCCATGGTGCTGATTCCTCAGGCTGGCCAGTGCAGAAAGGAGTAAGGGCCATGGCCTTATGTCCTGCTCACTCCATTTGGGTGGCTTGAACCTGAGCAAGACAAGCAGGGAGCAGCCCCAGAGTTCAGGGTAAATGCAAGAACTGCAAATCTGGATGGATTCTGCACCTAAGGGGTCAGCTCCTTGCACCCTTCCATTTCCTACCCTGTTGTACAAGTGGTAAAAGGCCAGCCACAGCCTGGCTCAGTATGTTTTAATATATGGGGAATCCATGCCTATATACCTTAATAATAATGCAACTATATGCATGGAGCCAAACTCTGATCTGTTATATGAGTGGCAGTCCCAAGTATTTCCACTGACAGCGCCACTGACAATGGAGTTCATCCAGCTGTACACCCATGTGACTGAGATCAGAGTCTGGCCCAAGATTTACAAAAGCCAGGATCCTGACCTCACATATGCAGCGCAGATCTCTGTGGTATTCCTCTGCACTTGATTCCCACATGGCGCTGTTGTTGGCACCCGCTGGCATTTTGAATACACAAAAAAACTGCTCTGAAGAACCCAAATCCAGGATTTTGCCCAGGCTGTGGTGCTATGGTGTGCTCATCTGAAGTTTTTAGTCTTGCCAACTGCAAGTGTTCAAAAACTACGTCAGACCCCTCAAAAATCATGAGATTTTAAAAACATAATAAACTGAGGGTTCTTTTTCTTTGTCTCTGGTGTCTCAACCTTCAGGGTGCAGGTAGGTCACATTTTCCAAGTTTTACTGGCCACCAGGAAGGCTAGAAACTTGCTTTTTACAAAAGATAAAAGCTGAGATTCTCATGATTCCAGGAGCTGGAGCTTTAAAACAAGCACACCAAATACCACAAGACTCACAATAAAATCATCAAAGTTGGCAACATTGTTTTGGGCCTACCTCCCACTAATTTATTTGAAATTATGAAGTTCTCTCCTCAGTGCCTTCTCTAGCATAAAATAACCAGGAATATAGCTGCATTGGACCATCAACTAACAAAGGAAAAAAGAGAGAAGATTTCACACCCCACACTTTGATGAAACTTTACGTTTTCATCTTGGGGCTGTGTATATGGGCATGGGAGCCAGGTCATCACTTTCTCTCTTGCTCTCCCATGACTTCAGGCAAGGCATTTCCTAAGCTGTTAAAGTGAAATCTTTTTTCCTTGCACTTCAAAACACAGCCCATGAAGTCAAGATAAAAATCGTCCATCAGGTTGCAGAATTTCAGCTTATCACGAGAAAAATGATAGCTAAAACAAGTTGGCAACGGCTTTCAGTTTGCATGGGAAACTTTCAAAGGATGTATATTGTCCATGCTCCTGGCCAGAGGTTTGAGAGAAGTCAGTACTAAAGAGTAATTGTAGGAAGCATGTGCTCTTAACAATCATTCAGCTTCAGTGGGCAATGGACTGTGTGAATATAAGCAAAAACAACGAGGAGTCCTTGTGGCACCTTAGAGACTAACACATTTATTTGGGCATAAGCTTTGGTGGGCTAAAACCCACTTCATCAGATGCACTGAGTGAAAAATACAGTAAGCACTCATGCATCTGATGAAGTGGGTTTTAGCCCACCAAAGCTTATGCCCAAATAAATGTGTTAGTCTCTTAGGTCCCACAAGGAATCCTCGATGTTTTTGCTGATACAGACTAACACGACTACCACTCTGAAACCTGTGTGAATATAGCCACTTGCTACTGAATATACGGCGGGCTCCACTATGACTGCCACTAGGTGGGTGTGCAATGGAAAACAGAGCCCTTCCCTTCCAAGCATGCAGACAGCAGTCTTAATTTGGCTGCCTGTGCACAACAGAATGCTGACAATCCCAGAGTGCATCAGGGCCATGGGTCTTCCTCCTGTTTACATCAGCACGGGGGCATCACTGGCTGCGTTTATTGAAAGATATAGTAAAGCGAGCATCTAACTTCACAGTTCCCAGTGCCCAGGAGTGCATCATGTTGTAGGCATAGCAGCTCCAGTGGTGCTCCCATCCCTAGCATTGCTCAGCTTCCCCTTTGGCTCTGTATCTTCCCTTATGTTTGTTTTGAAAGAATCACATGTACTTGGTTAAGTGACAAAGACACATCATCACTTTTAGTGCTGCAGAGTTGATCTAGCTGCAGAGGGTAAAACTGCATTTTCATCTCCACTCTGCTTTGATCATAAAAAAAACTCGGCCAAGTCCAGGCTGCAGCCTCTCTTTTGTTGGTGAAAAAGCAGAAAAGCACAAGCTGATTTCCACATAGTGAACTGAATATGCAGGAAGAGCCCTAGGCTTAATTCCCAGATGTGCTAAACCCATGCTGAGCACAGCAAAGAAGGTGAGAGGAAAAGGTGGTTCTAAGCCACCCTTTGATCCCAAATGGCTTTTTTGACAAAGCAGACATTTTTGGGGGGGAAACAGGTTTCATCAACAATTTATTTTCAGTTTTTGGCAACTGAAAACACAAATGTTTTTAGTTTTAAACAGAACATTTCCAGATATTAGTTGTGGAAAACTGAAATATTTTAGTTCTGGGGTTCCCAAGAAGTGGAATTTTTCAGTTTTTCAACAAAACAAAACAAAAAACAAAACCTGCCCCTCCATTTTTTTAAGAAGCAGGAAAAAAAAAAACAATTTCTGACCAGCAATAACATCTAGGCTGGTTTTACACCGCTATGCCAGGGAAATATCCTCAGCTGCCCCATTAGGGCAACTTTAAGCCCTTTTTTTGCCCCATTAGAGTGGCACATAGAGCACTTAGCCACGGCTAAGGATCAGGCCTCTTATTTTGCCCTTTAAGCAGAGCTGATTTTATTTTGACACCACTGAGTGAGAGGGAACCCTAGTATATGTTGTGTACAAAGAGGCCTGTAATATATTTCTAAACAGCAGATTACACATGTGCCTAAAGAACAGAATGGGACTTTCCTTCTCTGTTGCTCTCTGCCTCCTTAGCGATTGAGATGTTCATGTCACCTTTCTAAGTTAGTGGTTTTCACTGTAGTCTATTAGAGCTGGGTTGATGGTACTTTCAAAAAAGAATTCTCGTCCTTCTCCCAATAACATTGCCCTGAAGAGGCCAAAGCATGTTGAGTGTTATGGTTGGCATTAACAAGGAGAGTTATTGCAAGGCTTCTCCCCCTCGTTGGGAAAAAGCAGATAGATTAGATGGGTCAGATAGTCAGACACTATTAAAGAGAGTGGAGCCACCAATCAGGTTTGGGAGGGAGGTGACAAAGGGAGCTGCTCTTAGTCAAACACACGTAAAACCTCTGCCAACCAAACCAAAACATCCTCCTCTTTCTTCATCAGCATCACTTTAGCAGCCCAAGTTAAAGCACGCTCCCCTTGTGCAATGTGCTTTAATTATTTGCAGCATATAGAGGCAGAAGAAATCCAGGGGGGTTAAAAATAACACATTAAGCTGCATCCCCCTTTAGGGCCTTAAATGAAAAATTCCTGTAGCGAGGGGCAGAGGAGGGGGAGAGATGTATGGTTCCTCTGACCCATAGGGGAAATTCTTTGCCGCTCCATCTGCCGCCCCCAGCTGCTAAATCCTAGCCACGGATGTCACTAATACAAGTGATCTCAAATAGAAGCATGCTGCTAGCACATGAAAACAAACAACTTTGGCTTGCTGCCTCCTTACAGCAAGCCTCTTCCCACCACCCATATGCTTAAAGCATCTGAATGTCAAGGTACTGACTATCGAAACACCTACGAGCAAGTTTTCCTTCTCTCCTCAGATGGCTCATGTCACTGATTCTCTCTCCCCCCTCCCGTTCCACCCCACCACCCCGCGCTTCAACTTCTTTAAGGGCTTTCTTTCTGTCTCCCCTTCTCTGGAGCCGCTGCTCTGGAGCTTGCATTATTTCTCACTGGGAGTCTACAGTCTGGAGCCAGAGTGGTTTGTCTGCTTCCCTGGGTTCAGCTAATAAATTGGGATCAGGGGGTCACACAGCAGGGGACTTAGAAGTCGGCGAGCCTCTGACACCATTTTTATTAGTTTTTACTATACATACCATTTCAGGAGCTTGGATGCCATCCCAGCGGGGCCTTCCCCATTGCTTAGTAACTAAGATTTTGTAATCTAAGTTTTGACAAGGTCATTTTTTACCTCAGAAGAGTGGATGGGAGGGGGGAACCCATATACATTAATTACACAAACAAAATGGAGACAATGCAAATAGGATTATTTCTCCCCTTTGCATTGGGATGAAAGAAAGAAAAAGCTCCTATGAGGTTCTTTCTATGAGGGCTTTTTTGGTCTGCGTGGAGGATAGTATTTGAAGAGACACAAATGCATTTGCCGCCTTTGCAGGTGACTGGAGTATATTTCAGTCTAGCCCCCTTCTCATCCTGACACAAACCCTCACTCAACAAAATGACTGAAGATAGTGCCAGGCAGGGACAGATTAGTCTACTGGAATATCTCTGTGCCTCTCAATGACACACAACAAGCCTGATCTTGATCCATCTGAAGTCAAATGGCAAAGCTTCCATTAACGTCAATCATGCAGGATTAGGGCCACTATGGAAACTGGGTGAGTTCCCTAGATCCCCAATGAGACATAGTGTATAAATTCTCACAGAGAATTGAAGTACCAAGGGAGGGCAGACTCCCTCTCACATTCTAAGCAATTTCATCAGGAAGATGAAGGAGAAAGAAGGCAACAATTCAGTCACCATCTTGTTCCTCCTGCTATAATATTGTTTAGGCTTGAAAACATGACTTAGGCTATGTCTACACTTAAAATGCTACAACAGCACAGCTGCAGCAGTTCAGCAGTGCCACTATAACCCATCAGGGTAGACACTACCTACACTGACATGAGGGGTTCTCCCGTTGGCATATGTTATCCACCTCCCCAAGAAGTGGTGACTAGTTCAACAGAAGAATTCTTCCATTGACCTGGTGCTGCCTGCACTAGGGGTAAGGTTGGCTAAACTATGTCACTCGGGAGTGTGGATTTTTCACACTCTTGAGCAAGGTAGCTGGGTCAACCTAACTTATTAGTGTAGACCAGGCCTAAGTGTGAAAAAAAAAAGAATGCAAAAAACCGTTCAAACAGAGCATCATTTGAAAGAGAGTCAGTCCTGGAGAAACTCATGATGCCTTAATCTATAGCATGAATGTCAATGAGAGTGCTGCTCATAGGGTGAAGGTATCATATGACCCATAAAGATCTACAGAAAGAGCTGTGTTAGAAAAGAGTTAGCCATTTAAATAGCCTGTCCTGCAGAGACACAGTTATGACACTTTGCTCCTTCCATTGTGATTCCAAAAGCCACAGAGAGGGCTTTGGAGGTGGTGGTGTTTTCACTACCATCAGTCTTCTGACCTTTCTTTCCCTTGTATTCACAGCTGCTTTGTTTGACTCCAACTTGCACAGTTCAGTAATCCTGTGTTTCATTTTTATCTGCTGGTTTCTGGAGCTCTGCTCTGACAAACTCATTCCTGGAGGAAGTAGAATGGTCCTTTGGTCATTGCTACCTTTCCCCCCCCTCCCAATCTGGTGCTGTGAGGTGTTTGCCTCTGATGTGGTTAATCAAGGACAGAGATGGAGTAATGCTTTGAGGCTCTTTGGTATGCACTCTGCTGGCTGTCACCTCATTGGGCTTCAGTGTATGCTTTGAGGTTATGTTCCAGTGTTTGCGTTTGGGGCCTTTTTTGTGGTCGCTTGATTCGTTCATGATGGCCTTGGCTTTGCCACCCCACAAGCAAATGCAAAACTCATAGCAGGCTTAAAAAAGGGTGACTCAGTCATTTTTTATCCATTGGCAGCAGCACCTGGCAGAGGCTCAAGGCAGATCAGAGAGCAAGCAACAAGTGTCTCCAATATGGATTTTAAAAATCAGATAAAAGTGGGAAATGAAAATCTGAAAAAGAAGAGAGAGACAAAAGACTGAAGCAGAAGGACCAGTCAGAAAACCAGTTGGAATGTCAAGTAAAGACTAAAGAAATCCAAATAAATCAGATGTGTATTAAACAGAATGGGGACGTGAGCTGAATGGCAGTTCTGAGCTGCGTTATTTCTTTTCCATCAGTTGATTCGGCTTGCAAGTCAAAATAAATTGCGTGTTGCTGCCAGCACTGGAGCTCAACCCAGGACCAACAGATCAAACTGTTTTCTTCCTGCTTTAGACACCAGCTGCAACAGTAAATAATCTGGAATCGGAACTTGGCTTGTGTGTTTGGCTGATGGGATATTAAGGCTGAACAGAATGAAGCTCACTTGCTCTTTGCAGCTATATTGGCTGTGCAGGGCTGCAAGGAATAAAAACATGTTTTGACCAAAAATACAAAGCTATAGGCATAACACTGCACTGGTTTTACGTGGGTGTAACTCACATGTGTTGAGTGGAGTTACTCCTGATTTACGTGGTGCAGGTGAGAGCCGACTCAGACCCCCTGCCTGTAAAGGCACATAGAGTCCTCGATGGGTGTACAGACCTCCCAGTAATATCAGTGGGAGCTAGTTATGTGGATTGAAGGCTTTGCTGATCCACAGAGACAAGATATGATGTGCCATGGATCATGCAAAGAGGCTATTTTAGAGTAACCTTTCTTTAGGGTGAGTGTATAGAGGTACTCTCTGGCATGTAATATGAAGTATTTCACTATTACAGTATAGTTACTCTGGCGAATGGCAGGAAGGATGGTCTTGTGGTTAAATCTATGAGTTAGGATTCCTGGGTTCTATCCCTGGCTTTCACATAGTTATCTTGTATGACCTTAAGCAAGTCATGAATTTGCCATTCTGTGCCTGAGAAGGCACTAAAGAAGTGAAGGTGATCACAGCCCTTGTATAGTTTCCTTCTCCCCCAACCTCCTTTCCCATCTTGTCAGTCTGATATAGTAGAGGCTACAGGACAAGGTAGCAACCAGAGATATGCAGTGATCTGCTCCATGTGCTGAGAAGAGATCCCCTTCCTCATCTCCTTTTCAGTAAAGCTTTAGAAAGTCTCTAACTTCTCTAAGATATACTAAATGGACAGCCTCAAACTTTATAGCCAGCATCATTTACCACAAATAAAGCAACTGATCAGAAACACAAGTCAGACTGACATTAAAAGTGAAGTCTGAATTTTCCTAAAGGAAAAGAGTCAAATCACATTTTAAAAACCAGCAGTCTCCAGAAATAATTTACTTGTGAATCAAGGAGAGACAAGGATGTACCCTAGTCTTGTAATGAATACAATAAAAAGTCCCCATCTCTCCAATGGGGAAGATGCCTGTTATGTTACCAACATTACTTTATACAGTCACGGGTTTGACTTGGATTTTTAAAGCGTTATGTTTCAGTGACTTTACCATTATAGTTACTTCTCATAGGTAAACAAGTCAATGGCAATGGCTGTCACATAAAATCAATTTGAAATAAGGAGACTGCAAACTTTACTTCTAACAATAACATGACAGGGAACAGATTTTTTGTAACAAACTGGATTGAAAGGATATAATGAATGGTAGGGATGATATTAGAAGAGAGAGCAGAGCTGTTTGAAAATGGTTTGATTTGGCTTTCTCCCTCTCCCCCCCCATGAAAAGCTTTTGTTTTCATCAAAAGTTTAGTCAGGAAACGTAAACTTTTCATTGAAAAGCCAAAACCCTAAAAAAATGGGGGAGGGACAGAGAGGAGTCAAGTTTTTAATTTTCTGACAAAAAATTGGTAAACTTTGAGTAAAGCAGGTTTCAGAGTAGCAGCCGTGTTAGTCTGTATCCGCAAAAAGAAAAGAAGGACTTATGGCACCTTAGAGATTAACAAATTTATTTGAGCATAAGCTTTCGTGAGCTACAGCTCACTTCATCGGATGCATTCAGTGGAAAATACAGTGGGGAGATTTATATACACAGAGAACAGGAAACAATGGGTGTTACCATACACACTGTAACGAGAGTGATCAGGTAAGGTGAGATATTACCAGCAGGAGAGCGGGGCGGGAGGGGCGGGGGGAATCTTTTGTAGTGATAATCAGTCCAGCAGTTGACAAGAACGTCTGAGGAACAGTGGGGTGGGGGGGGACAATAAACATGGGGAAATAGGACTGGCCTGTCTCCCAAGATCTGTGACAGTGATGGGTCGTCCTTCAGGATAGGTTGTAGATCCTTGATGATGCGCTGGAGAGATTAAATTCGGTGCCTTGCATAATGACAGGTTTCAGAGTAGCAGCTGTGTTAGTCTGTATCCGCAAAAAGAAAAGGAGTACTTGTGGAACCTTAGAAGCTAACCAATTTATTTGAGCATAAGCTTTCGTGAGCTACAGCTCACTTCATCGGATGCATTCAGTGGAAAATGCATTCAGTGGACGACCCATCACTCTCACAGATCTTGGGAGACAGGCCAGTCCTTGCTTACAGACAGCCCCCCAACCTGAAGCAAATACTCACCAGCAACCACACACCACACAACAGAACCACTAACCCAGGGACCTATCCTTGCAACAAAGCCCGTTGCCAACTGTGTCCACATATCTATTCAGGGGACACCATCATAGGGCCTAATCACATCAGCCACACTATCAGAGACTCGTTCACCTGCACATCTACCAATGTGATATATGCCACCATGTGCCAGCAATGCCCCCTGCCATGTACACTGGCCAAACTGGACAGTCTCTACGTAAAAGAATAAATGGACACAAATCAGACGTCAAGAATTATGACATTCAGAAACCAGTTGGAGAACATTTCAATTTCTTTGGTCACTCGATTACAGACCTAAAAGTGGCAATTCTTCAACAAAAAACTTCAAAAACAGACTCCAATGAGCGACTGCTGAATTGGAATTCATTTGCAGACTGGATACAATTAACTTAGGCTTGAATAAAGACTGGGAGTGGATGGGTCAATACACAAAGTAAAACTATTTCCCCATATTTATTCTCCTCCCTCCCCCCCCCCCCCCCCGCCCACTGTTCCTCAGATGTTCTGTCAACTGCTGGAAATGGCCCACCTTGATTATCACTACAAAAGGTTCTCCCCCATCCCCGCTCTGCTGCTGGTAATAGCTCACCTTACCTGATCACTCTCGTTACAGTGTGTATGGTAACACCCATTGTTTCATGTTCTCTGTGTATATAAATCTCCCCACTGTATTTTCCACTGAATACATCCGATGAAGTGATCTTAGCTCACGAAAGCTTATGCTCAAATAAATTTGTTAGTCTCTAAGGTGCCACAAGTGCTCCATTTCTTTTAGAGTAAAGAAGGGGATCAGCTGATTACAGGGGACAAAGATGAAAAAACCAGGTAGAGGAGTGCAGATTACAGGGTCAAAACAAGGGAACCAGAAAGGACACCAAGCAAAGAACCTGGGACAAGATTGACAGGCATGGAGATTAAAGTTCTTTCTTCATCTACAGCTCAGTGTGTGTGGCAGCAATGGAAGGCTCCCCACTGAGCCTCAGTGTACAGCTCTCACGTGGAGAAACCCCATAGACAGATGAGAGGAGCATCCAACCCTTGTCTCTCTGCTGAGGTATCATCCAACCCTTTTGAGAGCTAAAGCCATTGACATGGCATATAAAGCATCAGTCGCAGCTGGCAATCTATCTCCACTAGTGCTTTCATCACAGCTAACAGTCTTGGAGCAGCAACCTCCCAATGCAATGGGAGCTGAATTTCATAAAAATCTGACATTAGTACAGCTTTCAGGCACTGACTGTGTTAGAATGGCCAAGGCTTAGCCAGGATTTATAACAGGAGTATCAGGGGGTGAGGGAAAGTGAAAAAACCCCATCCACGTGAGTCAGGGAAGCACTGTTAGCCACAACTAGCTTCAAACACAATGATCACCAGCAGGGTTTCCCCAGCCAGAGTGGACAGGGTCTTTGCAGCTAGACAGAGACACCAGCTCATTTCATACAGGCCACTGAGGAGCTATCGGGAAATAACATTCATTCACTGCCAACATGAACTGGATTGTAGCTGGTGAGTGAAACGCTCTATGTCCCATTTCAATATCAAACTCCTAAGATATCCGGTCCCCTATCTCTGTGCTCTCAAATAAATCACAATCTTCCTTTGACTTCAGCAATACCCATGTCAGGATTTAATGCAATGTCTTACTCAAACTCAAGAAAACCTTGGAATGCAAGGACTGTGAAGAGCCATGGGATGGGTATCATTGGCACTACAGTGTTTTACAGTGGGCAATATAAGTACCCCTTTGAAATGATTATTTCTCTCTCTCTCTCTCACTCTCCTCTTTACTGAAAAGTGTGGTAAACCCGATGTGGTAACCACTGCTAATTGCCCTTCAAGCACTGGACTATCTTGACCTTTATTTTTAACCTCTTATAAGCCACATCTTCATGCCAGTCCTGGGGGTGTAGTACTTAAAGACTCAGTGATTATTTTCAAGTACCAGATGGAGTGGTAGGGTAAACAGCATCTGTCCACTGGGCCCCAGTAGTTGAGGCTTCAGAGGATATCTACTAAACAGCTGTTGTAATTAAATGCTTGAGCTGAACAAAATTTGAGTTTGCAGGCTGTCACATCAACCATCATTCACTACACTGGAGTTCATTGACTTTTCCAGTGTTACGATCCAATATTGCTTCAGCATGACTATAAACACTCCTTATCTTCAACCTGAGCTCCTGTAACAGCCTATTTATTCAGGACTTAAATAGGGTTGGTCAGGACATTTTTGACAAAAAACCATCAAGAGAGACACCGACCCCAGGAAAGCCAATAGCTCATTGGTTAGGGTCCTGACCTGAGATGTTGGAGACCCAGATTCAAGTGCCCGATCTGAATCCAGGCCAGCCAGGGTCTTCAACCTCTCCCAAGGGAGTGTCCTAACCATCGGTCTGTTGGCTGTTCTGCACGTGCTCTCTCTCTCTCACATACACCCCCATTTTTTCATCGAAAAGTCTTGGTTTCGTGGTGAAGTGGAACAGGAAAACCATTTCCAGCCCAGCTCCAGTGATAAATACAGGAGTACTGGTTTGAGACCAAGCCAACTCCAAATGAAGTCAGTGGGAGCATTTCCAGTGGATCAGGACCTTAGAGAGGCAATATTCCTGCTGAACTTCTGTAGCAAGGGTGAAGCTTAGCTCAGCAAAAACGGCTCTTCTGTTTTATACACACTATTTATGACACCATTATGAGGCCCAAAGTTGGGCTGTACATTGCCAGCAGCCTCTCCATGGACATGAAAGAGTGTGGAGAAAGTGATTGCTTGGCAAGGACAGAACTCTGCTCAAGACTAAATTAAAATGTAACAGTTGGAGGAATTTGATTTTGAGTGGCCAAAAGGCCTTAAAGGGCCCAATGCAGAGAGGAGATGAGCCCATTCCTTTCCCGCTGAGGTTGCTGGTCCCACACTTCACAAGATGAGCTCAGCACCTCAAAGAATCAGACTTTTTGGATTTCAGATCTTTCCCCAGTTCACAAAGACAGGCAAAGGCTGTGATGGCCACTTTCCCATGCTCTCTCTTGTCCCATCCTGCTCCCTTCACTGGCAAGTACCAAAGATGTAATAAAGACCTTTTAATTGGCTGACTCTCCTTACAGCCAGGGTTGGTCTAATCTTTAACTCCTTCCTGTTTGTGGCATGCACAACAGTTTGAAACTGCATTCCCTGAGTGGCATTCTGAGCTGCACAAAATGGCTACCTCATGATATGAAAATAGTTTCTCATTTGGGAGACAGGGCATGAAGAGGTTAGCAGCCAACAGGGGAACAGGGCAATAGGAGGCTAATATAGGTGGAAGGGGCAGCACCAAGCAGTTAGGGGCGGACAAGTCAGCAGGGAAACAACATGACTTCTTAAAAGGGGTGACAACCTTTAGAGTTACATAACAAGCCTTATTCTGATAGCCACGGGCCAGATTCCAGCTGCACTTTCATGGCCTCTGAAAAGCACTGGCATATCGGCTTCCCATTCCAGCTCGGAATCAGGGACTGATCACAAAGAATCCCCTTTGGCCTGCTCAGTAGGGAAATGTTATTGCAGAGGACCTTATGTTTTTTTAACATTCCAAGAATCCACTAACCCTGATAATTCAGAACAGAGAACAGGTCATAAGATAAATGCCCAGCCTTGGGCACTTATTACCAGGGTTGCCAACCCTCCAGGATTGTCCTGGAACCTCCAGGAATTAGCCAGGAAACCTTCAGGAAGATACCCAGCCAAAATTGACAACTCTACTTATTACTCAAAGTGCAGGATTCTCATTTGGAGGTTACCATATAATATTGGATTATGATAATATCTTATATTGCATTGGTGATAGGGGTTTTTTTCCCCTTAGGTTTTCATTTTCAGCTTAACTCCCTTTTGTATTTAACATTATTTTCTTCTATCTATCTACCTCTCTCTCTAAGGCACCTATCACCTTGATCGCTACATCCTGGAAGCAGTAAAATAATGTTTCTTCCCCTATCAGGCAGTGTTACCTCTTCCCAGGAAACACCAATTCTTTCCCTCTGTTTCTGTTGGAGGCCAAGCCAGCAAAGCAAGGGGGCTGTTTGCATCACTGTTTGCCAAAAACTTTCTGAGGTTGTCAGGTCTGGGGACAACATTCGTTAGGCTCTGTAGTCTTGTGCTTCCTCTGCTGCCTGGATGGCTCTTTCTAAAAATATATCAGTGTCACACGCGAGCAGAGGCTATTTTATTATTTTCTTGGTGACACAGTGGAAGGCTAAAAAAAACAAGAAAAGAAATTTTGAACCTTCAGCTGTTCTGAATTATTTATTTCATTTAATTATATTCTGGTGTCATTTCATTTTTCACTAGATTAGAACTGTTGCAGATACAGTGGGACAAATTTGGGGCCATAACAGTTAACAGCATTCCTTTATATTTGGGATGGGCTGAGGAGGGGATGTTTAGATTAGGAACTAATCTGGGTCATGTTTAAAAGGTTTGAAATCAAGGCTGAATCAGGCCTACAGTCAGGATTAGATCTATTAGCCCTGAGCATTTTTAAACTGTTCTTGCAAGGGTTTGACCACATCTAAAGAAGAACTTGAAAATATGTTCCTTCTAGCTTGGGATCTGATTCACTGGGTCCACAACTGGAGGGGCAGGTACAAATTTGGGGTTTCAATTTGCCCTCTCATCACTCTTGGAGAGTCTGAAATTCAAAAAGTTTGGGTTTAGGGTCTGGTTTGGAGCACAGGGGAATGTCCAGGCCTGAAACAAGCCCTTATCGCCTACCCTCTACTGCATGAGATATCGAAACTCTGCCCTGATCAGAAGAAACCCTGTATTAAATAAAGCCCTGGTCAGCCAGACAATTTTGATTACTACACTTTTGACCTTAACCAAAACAAACAAACAAAGGTTGTGAGTGAGTTTGCCTCTCTTGTATTGTAGTGCCTAAGTGACATCAAGTTAATGGCTAATACAGGTGGGGGAGGGGGGGAGAAAGATAAAATAAAGGCAACTTCAAATGACTCTGCTCTCCCCTCTTTTTTTTTTCCTGAAAGAAGATTAGGTTACTACAGTTCAACCAGACTCAGTTTGCTTATTGCTTTGGGCATTAAGAATTTAATGCAAAAGTAATGAAGTTAAACCTGTGGCATAGATAATGGTCATTAGCAGTCTTCTTTCTCTGTCATAAACCTGAACCTTGTTAACTCCCAGTTTATCTTCCCATGCAGATGATTTTGAATGGGGCAAAAAGTACTGTGTATACTGCCTGTGTCCTGGGGAAAACATCATGTGATCAGCCCAGATGGGCACAGATATACTGCTCACTTAGCCACTTCACTTCATTATTACTCCCCAAAAAGTGTGGGTGATCTTTTCAGCACCTAAGGAAAGGACTTGGGGGAGGGAGTCTGTCCCCAGGTTGGACAGCATAATTCATAGCCAGGAAGAGTCTGAGGAAGCCATTTAGTATTTCTGTCTCTCATGAAGAGGGAGCAGTTTAGGGAGAGGCAGCAGATAAGAAGGGTTTTAGAAAAACCTAAACCTTTTCTTGCTTCAGCCCCAAATATTTTGTTCCTGGCATCATTGCACATCAGTCATTAATCAGTGTACTGTAGGAGTCATTGGCAGGGGCAGAATTTAAGCAACTGCACATGCATGCCCATTCCTGTTTGCAAACAGTCAGGGCAGAGCCTTGTCTAATTCATATTTGTTTCTGGGTCAGGACTCTGGCAAGGGGTTTGGGGGATTCTAGTCCCCTATTGTGTCAAACAGTTTTCCATCCCATATTAGAAATCTGTGACTAGTTAAGACTGTGAGATTAAAATGTCCTTTCCATAAGGATCTGGGTAAGTAAAACTTGATCACTCAAACATTCTTGCAGAGCAACCACAAAAGGGGCATGAGCATGGCCAAAGTCAATTCTCTTTGAAATCCAAGTGCAGATGTGGGGAAATCTTTTCCCATTAATCACCCAATAAAGATACTGATTGAGCCTTGACTTTATAGAACCCTTTAAAAAACAAATGGTAAATGAACATCTATGCATTCTTGGGTTTTTTATTTAATAATGACTGAGGGGCTGGACATTTTCTGGGCCTGGAGGTGTTGATAATGTAAGGAGATTCCATCTGGTCATTATTTCCCAAGAAATGCCCTATACCAAGGACCTTACTGCAGTTTCAGTCTAAAATGGAGGGGAGATAGACAGGTATATTGACCTTAAAAACAAATGGTTGCATTCTGAGGTTTCATTACCAGCTGAGTTTAGAATACACCGCAAAGACCAGGCAAGAGCCTTGAAGTCCACTGCAAATTCACATTACTTTCAAAGGGACCACGATTTGGCCCTCAAAGAGCATATGGGGAATAGAGGAAAAATATGCCTCATAAAAATATCAGTCATCATAGCAGTTACACCTATGTTTGAGTAACTCGGAATGAATTATTCATCCCTTGATGAATAAACCAAAAATGAAGGTTTTTGGCTGTGCTTCCAGGGAATTATATCTTTTCCTGTGAATTCACTGAAAGGCAGCAAAACCTCAAATTGATATCCCAGTTTAGGGGAATTTGTGGATAAATTCTGTAGCTGATGCAGTTCTCACCAGTCCATACAGAACACTGATAATTAATGTCCTCTGTATTGGAGATGGGCCTCAGTCTAAGTCCCAGATTCAAACATCTCTGAAAGTTCAGATCCAAATGTGGATCCCAGCTTGGTGACTTCAGCCCATCTTGATCAGATACCTCAGTGATGAAAGCATGATATGAATCCATAGACAGCTAGATAGATACAGAATGTACAGTAGTCAATACAATAGTTTGAATCATCTGCCAATCTCTTATTCAACTTCTAATCTATTTTACTTATTCAAACATATGTGATTTTGTTGCCAGCTGGTGATTTGTCAAAATAATGAAATCTGAGCCTAATGTTCCTACAAGACTTGTTTGGAATAAAATAGACCCAAGGAAAAACAAACTATATTGTTTTTGTTTATAGAAACATTATGGTACCTTTGATCCTTTCTTCTGTTCTGCTTTAATATCTTTGAGTAAAAAGAAAATACATTGTAAATTTCAGATACCAGCATGGGGGCTCCTGTGTTTGTGTAGCCAAGGCAGAATGAAGCCTTTAATTAAGGCAAACTCCTATAGGGAAAATTTCCCAATCCAGCATTGAAGGGGTGGTGATGCTAGGAGGAAACAATCCTCCCAATTTAAAGTCTTATGAACTTGTTTGACCCATTTTTGTGACAGAGAGGGAAGGTGGTGTGGCAGAAGGCAATAAGGTAATATCAAATTAGTAGCAACAGGAGAAAAATTAAAAAACAATGCAGCCAATGTAAGTAGATCTGAAGCAATGAGCTACCACAAGGACTGACAAGCATGCATAAAGGCAACAATAATGATTCTGAAACACAGGTATAAATGTAATGACAATTATAGCATCCATATGAAGAATGTTTCACACAGCCAGGACCATGAGCAAAAGCAAAGTCCCTTGACTCTGTCTATATACATGTCAGACAAATATGCTCATGCTGCCCTTTAAAGCTCCTTGACATTTATTATACCTCACATCAAAGACTAACCAGCAGACAGACAGATTCTCATACAATTAAAAGCATTCAATAGCACATGCAAAAAGCAAACATAATTGTCTGCCTTATTCATGGTCAAATGGAGTCATTATATACACTAACGGCTGAAATAATAGAGCCATTTGCATGTGCAGTTAGCTGATTTGTGTGTATCACAATAATTGCACATGGAAATTAGATGTCCAGTTGTGTGCCTAAAGTATATTATGATATGTCCTTCAACATGAAAGTATTCAGAGTAACAGCCGTGTTAGTCTGTATTCGCAAAAAGAAAAGGAGTACTTGTGGCACCTTAGAGACTAACCAATTTATTTGAGCATGAGCTTTCGTGAGCTACAGCTCACTTCATCGGATGCATACCGTGGAAACTGCAGCATACTTTATATACACACAGAGAACATGAAACAATATCTCCTCCCACCCCACTGTCCTGCTGGTAATAGCTTATCTAAAGTGATCATCAAGTTGGGCCATTTCCAGCACAAATCCAGGTTTTCTCACCCTCCACCCCCCCACACACAAACTCACTCTCCTGCTGGTAATAGCCCATCCAAAGTGACAACTCTCTACACAATGTGCATGATAATCAAGTTGGGCCATTTCCTGCACAAATCCAGGTTCTCTCACCCCCTCACCCCCCTCCAAAAAACACACACACAAACTCACTATCCTGCTGGTAATAGCTCATCCAAAGTGATCACTCTCCCTACAATGTGCATGATAATCAAGGTGGGCCATTTCCAGCACAAATCCAGGTTCTCTCACCCCCTCACCCCCCTCCAAAAAACACACACACAAACTCACTCTCCTGCTGGTAATAGCTCATCCAAAGTGACCACTCTCCCTACAATGTGCATGGTAATCAAGGTGGGCCATGTCCAGGACAAATCCAGGCTTTCTCACCCCCCACCCCCCCCTTTTTTTTTTTCCGGGGGACACACACACACACACACACAAACTCACTCTCCTGCTGGCAATAGCTCATCCAAACTGACCACTTTCCAAGTTTAAATCCAAGTTTAACCAGAACGTCTGGGGGGGGGGGGGCGGGTTGGAAAAAACAAGGGGAAATAGGCTACCTTGCATAATGACTTAGCCACTCCCAGTCTCTATTTAAGCCTAAATTAATAGTATCCAATTTGCAAATGAATTCCAATTCAGCAGTTTCTCGCTGGAGTCTGGATTTGAAGTTTTTTTGTTTTAAGATAGCGACCTTCATGTCTGTGATTGCGTGACCAGAGAGATTGAAGTGTTCTCCGACTGGTTTATGAATGTTATAATTCTTGACATCTGATTTGTGTCCATTTATTCTTTTACGTAGAGACTGTCCAGTTTGACCAATGTAAATGGCAGAGGGGCATTGCTGGCACATGATGGCATAAATCACATTGGTGGATGTGCAGGTGAACGAGCCTCTGATAGTGTGGCTGATGTTATTAGGCCCTGTGATGGTGTCCCCTGAATAGATATGTGGGCACAGTTGGCAACGGGCTTTGTTGCAAGGATAAGTTCCTGGGTTAGTGGTTCTGTTGTGTGGTATGTGGTTGTTGGTGAGTATTTGCTTCAGGTTGCGGGGCTGTCTGTAGGCAAGGACTGGCCTGTCTCCCAAGATTTGTGAGAGTGTTGGGTCACCCTTTAGGATAGGTTGTAGATCCTTAATAATGCGTTGGAGGGGTTTTAGTTGGGGGCTGAAGGTGACGGCTAGTGGCGTTCTGTTATTTTCTTTGTTAGGCCTGTCCTGTAGTTGGTAACTTCTGGGAACTCTTCTGGCTCTATCAATCTGTTTCTTCACTTCTGCAGGTGGGTATTGTAGTTGTAAGAAAGCTTGACAGAGATCTTGTAGGTGTTTGTCTCTGTCTGAGGGGTTGGAGCAAATGCGGTTGTATCGCAGAGCTTGGCTGTAGACGATGGATCGTGTGGTGTGGTCAGGGTGAAAGCTGGAGGCATGTAGGTAGGAATAGCGGTCAGTAGGTTTCCGGTATAGGGTGGTGTTTATGTGACCATTGTTAATTAGCACTGTAGTGTCCAGGAAGTGGATCTCTTGTGTGGACTGGACCAGGCTGAGGTTGATGGTGGGATGGAAGTTGTTGAAATCATGGTGGAATTCCTCAAGGGCTTCTTTTCCATGGGTCCAGATGATGAAGATGTCATCAATATAGTGCAAGTAGAGTAGGGGCGTTAGGGGACGAGACCTGAGGAAGCGTTGTTCTAAGTCAGCCATAAAAATGTTGGCATACTGTGGGGCCATGCGGGTACCCATAGCAGTGCCGCTGATCTGAAGGTATACATTGTCCCCAAATGTAAAATAGTTATGAGTAAGGACAAAGTCACAAAGTTCAGCCACCAGGTTAGCCGTGACATTATCGAGGATAGTCTTCTTGACGGCTTGTAGTCCATCTTTGTGTGGAATGTTGGTGAATGAGGGCTTCTACATCCATAGTGGCCAGGATGGTGTTATCAGGAAGATCACCGATGGATTGAAGTTTCCTCAGGAAGTCAGTGGTGTCTCGAAGGTAGCTGGGAGTGCTGGTAGCGTAGGGCCTGAGGAGGGAGTCTACATAGCCAGACAATCCTGCTGTCAGGGTGCCAGTGCCTGAGATGATGGGGCGCCCAGGATTTCCAGGTTTATGGATCTTGGGTAGTAGATAGAATATCCCAGGTCGGGGTTCCAGGGGTGTGTCTGTGCGGATTTGATCTTGTGCTTTTTCAGGAAGTTTCTTGAGCAAATGGTGTAGTTGCTTTTGGTAACTCTCAGTGGGATCATAGGGTAATGGCTTGTAGAAACTCATGTTGGAGAGCTGCCGAGCAGCCTCTTGTTCATATTCCGACCTATTCATGATGACAACAGCACCTCCTTTGTCAGCCTTTTTGATTATGATGTCAGAGTTGTTTCTGAGGCTGTGGATGGCATTGCATTCCGCATGGCTGAGGTTATGGGGCAAGTGATGCTGCTTTTCCACAATTTCAGCCCGTGCACGTCAGCGGAAGCACTCTATGTAGAAGTCCAGTCTGCTGTTTCGAACTTCAGGAGGAGTCCACCTAGAATCCTTCTTTCTGTAGTGTTGGTAGGGAGGCCTCTGTGGATTAGTATGTTGTTCAGAGGTATTTTGGAAATATTCCTTGAGTCAGAGACGTCGAAAATAGGATTCTAGGTCACCACAGAACTGTATCATGTTCGTGGGGGTGGAGGGGCAGAAGGAGAGGCCCCGAGATAGGACAGCTGCTTCTGCTGGGCTGAGAGTATAGTTGGATAGGCTAACAATATTGCTAGGTGGGTTGAGGGAACCATTGCTGTGGCCCCTTGTAGCATGTAGTAGTTTAGAAAGTTTAGTGTCCTTTTTTTTTTGTAGAGAAGCAAAGTGTGCGTTGTAAATGGCTTGTCTAGTTTTAGTAAAATCCAGCCATGAGGAAGTTTGTGTGGAAGGTTGGTTTTTTATGAGAGTATCCATTTTTGAGAGCTCATTCTTAATCTTTCCCTGTTTGCTGTAGAGGATGTTGATCAGGTGATTCCGCAGTTTCTTTGAGAGCGTGTGGCACAAGCTGTCAGCATAGTCTGTGTGGTATGTAGATTGTAATGGATTTTTTACCTTCAGTCCTTTTGGTACTTTGAGACTTTCCCAGGGATTCATAGTCAATCTTCTTATAGGAAATATAGTATACTTTCCAATGTTTGTCAGTGTGTATAAAATACATTGTGCCATATAGCTGAAGTAATTGGACAAAACTATAGTATTCACGGTAGTGTGCGCTACAGTTAACGTTGCAACAGAATTTCCAATTTAAATCTCTGTTTTCACTTAGTCATAACTTTTTCCTTTTAGGCTGAAAATCTTTCCCATCTAAGAACCACTGTGAATATGTTTTTCAATGACTTCAGATTTCAACTAGCTTTGAGTTATTGATGAACAGATAAATATTTGCACTAAAAATACTTTTTAGATCAGAAATAACTCAAAAATGGCTGAAGGATCTGACATGTATCGCTGACAAAAAACAGTCAATAAAAATAAATTATAGGTGATTAGAAAATCACTTAGAGTCATGAACAGTAAGTAATCTTATTCTAAGGCAATAGCCAACAGCACCATGCAGATGCAAAGTGCAAAGCCATTTGTGGAAATCCATACTGCCATAGCTAACGGTCTACGACATGGGTTCTCAAACCATGCTCCCTTGTGTGTCATAAATAGGCTTCAGAGGGTTAAGAAGCCATTTCATAGACCATTACTTAGGGAAATATGGATTTCCATAAGTGGCTTTGCACAAACCCTTACCTATGGTTGTGCTTCTGGACATTGCTCTAAAGTGCAGATTACACTCTATGGCTAGATATGCATGCGCTGGAGGAGCTGAAATATTTTCTCATGTATCTTGATGTCACAGTACAGAAATGGTTGAGAACTAGTGATCTAGAGATATAAGGAACTTATGGGCCTCCTCCAGCTTTCTAGTGAATGGGGTCCTATGTGCTCTGTCCTCTGCTGGGTCTGGGAGATATCTTCCCCAACATTTTGCAGATGTTAACAGCCAACCGAGACCATGAGTTGGTTGAGTTCAGGTTTCTGACACAGGGAAGAAAGGTAAGCAGCAGGATATGGACCCTGGACTTCAGGAAAGCAGACTTCGACTCCCTCATGTTCATGTTGAACTTCATTGAATTTCATCCCTGGGAACGGATGGGTAGGATCCTCTGGGGGACTAACATGAAGGGGAAAGGAGTCCAGGAGAGCTGGCTGTATTTCAAGGAATCCCTGTTGAGGTTACAGGGACAAACCATCCCGATGAGTCGAAAGAATAGTAAATATGGCAGGCGACCAGCTTGGCTTAACGGTGAAATCCTAGCGGATCTTAAGCATAAAAAAGAAGCTTACAAGAAGTGGAAGGTTGGACATATGACCAGGGAAGAGTATAAAAATATTGCTCGGGCATGTAGGAATGAAATCAGGACGGCCAAATCGCACCTGGAGCTGCAGCTAGCAAGAGATGTCAAGAGTAACAAGAAGGGTTTCTTCAGGTATGTTGGCAACAAGAAGAAAGTCAAAGAAAGTGTGGGCCCCTTAATGAATGAGGGAGGCAACCTAGTGACAGAGGATGTGGAAAAAGCTAATGTACTCAATGCTTTTTTTGCCTCTGTCTTCACTAACAAGGACAGCTCCCAGACTGCTGCGCTGGGCATCACAACATGGGGAGTAGATGGCCAGCCCTCTGTGGAGAAAGAGGTGGTTAGGGACTATTTAGAAAAGCTGGACGTGCACAAGTCCATGGGGCTGGATGAGTTGCATCCGAGAGTGCTAAAGGAATTGGCGGCTGTGATTGCAGAGCCATTGGCCATTATCTTTGAAAACTCGTGGTGAACGGGGGAAGTCCCAGATGACTGGAAAAAGGCTAATGTAGTGCTAATCTTTAAAACAGGGAAGAAGGAGGATCCTGGGAACTACAGGCCAGTCAGCCTCACCTCAGTCCCTGGAAAAATCATGGAGTGGGTCCTCAAAGAATCAATCCTGAAGCACTTAGAGGAGAGGAAAGTGATCAGGAACAGTCAGCATGGATTCACCAAGGGAAGGTCATGCCTGACTAATCTAATCGCCTTCTATGATGAGATTACTGGTTCTGTGGATGAAGGGAAAGTAGTGGATGTATTGTTTCTTGACTTTAGCAAAGCTTTTGACACGGTCTCCCACAGTATTCTTGTCAGCAAGTTAAGGAAGTATGGGCTGGATGAATGCACTATAAGGTGGGTAGAAAGTTGGCTAGATTGTCGGGCTCAACGGGTAGTGATCAATGGCTCCATGTCTAGTTGGCAGCCGGTGTCAAGTGGAGTGCCCCAGGGGTCGGTCCTGGGGCCGGTTTTGTTCAATATCTTCATAAATGATCTGGAGGATGGTGTGGATTGCACTCTCAGCAAATTTGTGGATGATACTAAACTGGGAGGAGTGGTAGATACGCTGGAGGGCAGGGATAGGATACAGAGGGACCTAGACAAATTGGAGGATTGGGCCAAAAGAAATCTGATGAGGTTCAATAAGGATAAGTGCAGGGTCCTGCACTTAGGATGGAAGAATCCAATGCACAGCTACAGACTAGGGACCGAATGGCTCGGCAGCAGTTCTGCGGAAAAGGACCTAGGGGTGACAGTGGACGAGAAGCTGGATATGAGTCAGCAGTGTGCCCTTGTTGCCAAGAAGGCCAATGGCATTTTGGGATGTATAAGTAGGGGCATAGCGAGCAGATCGAGGGACGTGATCATTCCCCTCTATTCGACATTGGTGAGGCCTCATCTGGAGTACTGTGTCCAGTTTTGGGCCCCACACTACAAGAAGGATGTGGATAAATTGGAGAGAGTCCAGCGAAGGGCAACAAAAATGATTAGGGGTCTGGAACACATGACTTATGAGGAGAGGCTGAGGGAACTGGGATTGTTTAGTCTGCAGAAGAGAAGAATGAGGGGGGATTTGATAGCTGCTTTCAACTACCTGAGAGGTGGTTCCAGAGAGGATGGTTCTAGACTATTCTCAGTGGTAGAAGAGGACAGGACAAGGAGTAATGGTCTCAAGTTGCAGTGAGAAAGGTTTAGGTTGGATATTAGGAAAAACTTTTTCACTAGGAGGGTGGTGAAACACTGGAATGCGTTACCTAGGGAGGTGGTAGAATCTCCTTCCTTAGAGGTTTTTAAGGTCAGGCTTGACAAAGTCCTGGCTGGGATGATTTAATTGGGGCTTGGTCCTGCTTTGAGCAGGGGGTTGGACTAGATGACCTCCTGAGGTCCCTTCCAACCCTGATATTCTATGATTCTATGACTCTATGATCTGTCAGCCAAAAGTCATGCTTATGATGCTCCACACTATTCCAAAATCTCCACACTATTCTCCACACTATTCCAAGACTTTGAAACATGGGCAAGTTATTGCTGGCATATCAAAGAATTGGCAAAATTTCATCAAGTCATTTGACATATTAAGAAGCAAGATACCCTCATGAATCACAAGATTCTGCAAAGAGGATGCACAATGAAAATGAAGCAACCCACATAAATGCACCACTGCACTGGACTAGAAACAGCTGCTTCAGAGAAGGCACCAATGAAAATGTCACACCGAATGTTGTATAACTAATGTTTTATGAGCAAAAGATAGAGGCAGAGATATAAAGAAAAAAGTCTTGGTTTCTGTGACACAGATATCAACTTGTGGGAAGCTACAGCAGCAACCAAATCCACTTTGGCAAACCAAAGTAAGATCTGGTGCAGAAGGTTTTGAAACAAGATTTGTGAAGAGAAGAGAAGAGAAGAGAAGAGAAGAGAAGAGAAGAGAAGAGAAGAGAAGAGAAGAGAAGAGAAGAGAAGAGAAGAGAAGTGGGTATTTAGCAGAGAGGACCTGACTCAGATTTGAACTACACTGTAAACAGCAGTCAATGAAGATATTGATGTAAAACCAGTGTAAGAGGAGAAATAAAAGCCAAAGAGAGCAGGAGTTATACATATGGTCACCGTTCAAAGCCCTACTTCATTTCCCTACCGAGCCCATGTGGACTCGAGCCTATGACAGTTCAAGCTGGATCAACCATCTTCAACATGTAGGCATCTCCTTAGTGCTCCCACTCCAAAGTACTGCCCAAGGGGCCCTCACCCTATTAATCCTTCCCTTGGAGCTCTGGCAGGGTCAGGAAGTGGCAGGGCTCTTTCACTGGCCCTCTAGTGAGTGTTGGGGCCAGCAGAAATCTTATCTTGGCCTCTCTGACCCCAGCCCTCCTCTGTCTCCTTTGTCTAGCTCACTCTATTAGATGCCCCTCACCCCAGCTTTTCCCCTTTTTGACAAAAAATAGCGGGGGGGGGCACATTTTTGTGAACATTTCTGTAATTCCTTCCCCCCATCCCAGTTTTTTGACCAGCTCTATTTTTAAAATAAATTTAAAAAGAGCTGAATTGACATCTCTGGTTCAACCCTCTATTTATTCATAGAATGGGTATTGCACAGGCATGTCTCAAACGTGCCTCCACCCTAACCTCTAGGGGGAAAAGGGGTCCGTGGCCCATTTAGCTTTGTCCTCTCTGCTGCCAACAGCAGTTCCAGTAATGATGTAGACTGAGATTACCTGCTCATTTCACATAGGAGCCATCACTCAATCATCAGATGGTAACGCCTGCCGACCTGGGCCAGACTTGTAATGATGAGTCAATAGGGAAAAGCTCTGTATCCCATTAGTTGTATCCCTCTGCACCCTTCAGGCAACCAGTTTCCCGCCTCTACTTCTTTTAATTTAGATAATTGGTTTCAATTTCTTGTTTAACTTGGATTTTCTCTGCCTTTGTTCCCTCCTTGCTACAGCTTCTTCCCCTTCTGGATCCTTGCTTCCTTGGCCAAAGAGCTGCTTTATCACCATTGTTCATACTTTATTTTGCTCTCATGTCTGTTGATTGGCTCAGATGCCTGTTTTTCTGTTTAATAAAGGGTGGGGCCCAGATTGTTGAGTGGTGTTAGGAATAACCAGAATAGGTCAAACTTTTAGAATAAGCACGTCAGATGATAGTGTCCCAATAGCAATGCTGTAGTGAAGGGGCTGTAGCCATTTCCATTTACAATCCCTTCTTTTCATAAGTAGGTAATTTAGATTTAATAACATGCTTAATGAATGGTAATTAAAAACAAACTGCAATTAAAACATTATTTAACACGGTTTTGCAATGATGCGATAGATATGTATCTATCACCCAGTTCAACTTACAAGAAATATTTTCTTAATAACAAACTGACATTTAATTAAAATGGAAAAATGTTGCTGTTAAAGCTAAATTAAATTAAAACATACTTACAGCAGTTACCCACTTACTAATATATGTTAATGAAAAGGCTTTTTTCTTTTTTAAAAAAGGATAACAGTTATAAGAATTAAATAAAAGCTACTTAAGAGATTTTAAATTACACAGGGATGATCCATCCAGATACATAATCACTTCATTGATTTAAACATCCCTAACCCACTAATTCTGCATTGTGATACATGTCAAAGAATGAACCATATTGATGGAATTTTAGGTTAAAAGTATAAAACCAAAGAACAGTTTGGAAATTCATACTTGAAATTACCAGGGCAACTTTAACACCTACCTGTCTGTCTATGTAATTTTATGAGGCCTATATTATATCATATATATTATATATTATATTATATCATAAATATAGGAACACCTGTCATATATTTAACCATGGAAGTAAAATTCATTCTTCCTAGAGATATAGAACTTGAGTAATTCAGGGCGGGGGGGGGGGGGGAATGTATTGTTGAATGGCGAGTTAAGGGGGGAGTCTTTAATTTCTGTAGGTAATGGTAAGTCAAAGAAATGAGTTCTTGCATTTGGTACTGAATAGGATGAGGTTCATGATCATTCTTTTTTTGTGCAGGAGTAATTTCCATAAACTAGATCCAGATCCTATAACAGTTCTGTCTCCCATACACACAAGACTCCTCATAGTAGCGATAGTTTCATTCTTCCAGTCTCCATTAGGGCTGATTGACAATTTTTTCCTTCACATTTTTTCCAGTGAGCCATGGCTTTTCAGTCGACAGAAATGTTGACAGCAAATTGTTCTGATTTTTCGACAGATGAAAAGTTTTCATTTTGATTTGAATCAACTTTTAAAATTGAAGTGAAAAATCTGGACGGTTTGTGGAGGGGTTTTCCTCCTGGTTGCTCATCTCCAGTGGGGGAAAAAAGCAAAAAGAAACAAAAAAACAAAAACTTTTTTTCCCTGATTCCATTAGTATTGAATCAAAATGACTTTTATGTCAATAAATTGAAGCTTTCCACCAACAAGTATCCCCCCCCCCCCTTTTTTTTTAAACCAGCCCTGGAAGGAACTGACATCCCTTGAGAACACAGTACATGTATGTACCTATATGCTGTATTTAGGTTTATGTTATGCAATGTATAAATGTAATGTAGGGAGAGAGAGAGACAAACTCATAAGAAGAGGTGCCACTGTTTTGGATTTAGTTCAAATAGCAAGGGAAAATACTTAACATGGGCTCATTATACTTCCCTCTGCTCTTTTTCAAATGGAAAAGACTTACAAAATCCAAATCCTGTAGCCACAATTTCAGCTCTTACTCCTGTGCCTTCGCTTCTGAAGACTACTATGAGCTGTAGGTGCTGATCACAAACCTAACCCCTCTGGAAAACTTCCAATTTCTCTCCTCCACCAGCTGCTTGGCTTGAACCTCCCCTTTCTCCTTATGAATCACAAATAGATTAGAATAAGGACAACTGGTTTTAGGTTTCAATTCATTTCTATCTGGATTTAAAGTGCCAACCTTGGTTTAAAGTGATTGGGCCAACATTGTGCAGTATTATTTTAAAGCAAAAGTTAATTAGGCACAGAAAATAAGTAACAGATAAGCAATGTGAGAATGAATGACTGTGTATGGTGTATATTAAACTATCCATATTCACAGAGTAATAGTGTATGTAGCCAGCCAATTTATGATTGATTCTGAAAGCTTGGATAGATTAGTTTCAGAATGTGAAGGATGTTTTCTTGGCAAGCACTGACTTTAGATATAATGTGGATACCGCTTACCATTACATAATGCTCATATGATTCCAGTTCTCAAGCATTTCATGATCCACTGTTGAATGTGACATCCTGGATGACTTGATTAAGGACTTATTAACACTGAAACAGGACTGACGATGAATCCTGACAAGCCCTACTATGCATGTCGCACTGCATCACAGCTGAAAACAAAGATAATGGCCTTATCTCAGAAAGAAGCCGTTATTTGATTACTGAAATACCCACTTCACAATGTAGTAGGCAGAGTCAGAATCAAGTTCTCGTGCGCAACAAAATCCAGCTCCTGGATTTCCCTTTGATTTTTCTTGGTGCCCAGTGGTAGTTGCTACCTATCATTATAGTTCTCACCAGTCAGTCAGCACTGCACTTCCTTAACTCATATAATGTATCCCGGCAGCCTACAGAATGAAGAGCTAAACAATTCTCCTTCTGAGGCTATTTCTACACTTGGAGCTGGGGTGTGGTTCCCAGCTCTTGTACACATACTCACACTAGTTCTCACTGAGCTAGCATGCTAAAAACCGTAGTATTGTCGTGGTAGCTCAGGCAGCAGCAGAGGTGACATGGGCTAAGTGTGATACACACGTACCGTGCTCAGCACAGCTAGCCTGTTCTGGCACTTGCGACTGCCCACGGTACCCCGTCTACACGACTACATTAGTGCACTAGCTCAGTGAGAGCTAGCGCAAGTAGATCTATGTGATCTGGCAAATCGCACCCCCAGCTACACGTGCAGACATACCTGAAGAGGAAAAGCTCTTCTCCCCTCTCTCTGTTTCAGCCCCTCTCTTACAGAGGTCGGATCTTGGCAGCTGGCTATCAAGACAGCCTTGGCAAGGAGCAATGATTCCTATCAGTAGCGTAATCCACTGGCCAATGTGCGTTATATGCCACCCTCTGTGCCCTGTCCATAAAGGATGTCGCAGCTCTCAGCTACAAAGTGTGGCTGTTTAGCTCAAGCTGTAGAGGCTCTTGTGTTTAGCACTGCTGATCTCCAATTCAGTCTGGGCTGTGTGAGCCAAGATGGCAGCTTTCAGAGTCGTGATGGTTCCAATCTCCATGAAAGTCAGTTGGACTTGTGCTCCTAAATCACTCAGATCCTTTTGAAACTATCACTCTAGAAACACAAAAGAAGGCATGAAGGAAGAAATGGGAAGAGGAGAGCTAAAAGGCTCCAAACCCTCTACACAGTGCTAAGAAATGGGAGGCCTGCACACACCTTGCTACTGGACGCAGTTATTCCTAGCCACACAGCTAATGCTTTCACTAGAGAGAGAACTATGCAATGTCACTGGTTCTACCAAAGAGCTAAGTATTAGGAAAAAACTAATTGTTCTAAATGAAGGAGAGGAAATGCTCATTAAGGGAGGAAGATGTTTTATCATTCTTAGTCTGAGAAGCAAGTGATCTGACATCTTCTTCCGTGATGCTGGTCTCAGGGCTGAGGTATACAGAAGGTTTCAAGCCAAGTGGTTTTGCAGTTGGTGGCTTGGTGCCAGAGTGTCATTTTTCACAGGGAGGACACAATACCAAGCAATCTGGCTGTGAATGAATAAAAATGTCATCTGCACTCAGTCTAACCTGGTCTTTAAGGGCTTGTTTAGTATTGTTCTCCTTGCCTGCGATACAGTTCCAATTGATCCAACAGACACATTACAAGATACCTCTCAGGGGCCCATTGGCCAGTCTTTCAAAGTTGACAAGGAACTTGCATGAAACTGTAGTATATTTTATGGCAGTGATTAAAAAAGGATCTATTTTTTTCTATGAGCCAGATCAATTTTTTTTTTTTAAGTTTAGTTTTTGACTAGTGGACATTCATCTCTTCCATCACCCAAGAAAGAGTCCCAGAGCTAGACAATGAGGCAGCATGATAAGAATTAGGTAATATGCTTAAAAGAAATAATGGAGCATCAGATTTGCACATTACCGTAGAAATATCAGGGAAAGAGTATAAAGCCAAAAAACAAGAAAAAGAAGATTTATTTATCTGCCATCTGCAAAAGATAGAGAAACAAATAAAAATACACCATATGGGAAAGATCATAGAAATATAGAACTGGAAAGGCCTTGAGAGGTCATCTAATCCAGTCCCCTGCACTGAGGCAGGACTAAGTATTATCTAGACCAGTGTTTCTCAATGACAGGTCCGTGGCCTGGCACTGGTCCCTGAGATCTTTCTAATGCAGTTTAGAAAGGCAGCGAGCCAGTCCCTGGTATCAAAAAGGTTGAGAAACACTGATATAGACCATCCCTGACAGATGTTTGTCTAACCTGTTCTTAAAAACCTCCAGTGAGGGAGATTCCACAACCTCCCTAGATAATTTGTTCCAATGCTTAACTATCCTTAAGTTTTCCCTAATGTCTAACCTAAATCTCCCTTGCTGCAATTTAAGACCATTACTTCTTGTCCTGTCCTCAATGGTTAAGGAGAACAATTTATCACCCTCCTCTTTACAACCACCTTTTATGTACTCAAAGACTATTATCATGTCTTCTCTGCTCCAGACTAAACAAACCCAGTTTTACAAACTTCCCTCATAGGTCATGTTTTGTAGACCTTTAATCATTTTTTGTTGCTCTCCTCTGGAATTTCTCCAATTTGTCCACAGATTTTCCAAAGCGTTGTGCCCAGAACTGGACAGTACTGCAGTTGAGGCCTTATCAGTGCTGAGGAGAATGGAAGAATTACTTCTTGTGTCTTGCTTACCACATTCCTGCTAATACATCCCAGAATGATGTTTGCTTTTCTTAAAACAATATTCCATTGTTGACACAAACTTAGTTTGTGGTCCACTATAACCCCGAGTTCTTTTTCGGCAGTACTCCTTCTTAGGTAGTCAATTCCCATTTTGTATTTGTTCAATTGATTATTTCTAAGTGGAATACTTTGCATTTGTCCTTATTGAATTTCATCCTATTTATTTCAGACCATTTCTCCAGTTTGTCAAGATCATTTTGAATTCTAATCCTGTCCTCCAAAGCACTTGCAACCCCTCTCAGCTTGATATCATCTGCAAACTTTGTACTGTACTCCCTATGCCATTATTCAAATCATTTATGAAGATACTGAACAGAACCAGACCCCTGTGGGAACCCCACTCAATATGGCCTTACAGCTTGACTGTGAACCACTGATAACTACTCTCTGAGTATGCTTTTCCAACCAGTTGTGCACTCACCTTATACTAGGTCCATCTAGACTATATTTCTGTAGTTTATGAGAGTATCAAAAATCTTACTAAAGTTGAGATACATCACATCTACTGCTCCCACCCTATGCACAAGGCTTGTTACCCTGCCAAAGAAGAATATTAGGTTGGTTTGACATGATGTTGTTGTTCACAAAGCCATTTGACTGTTACTTATCACCTTATTATCTTCTAGGTGCTTATAAATTGATTGATTATTTGTTCCATTATTTTTTTGAGTACCAAAGTTAAGATGACTAGACTATAATTCCCTAGGTTGTCCTTATTCCCCCTTTTATAGACAGGTACTATATTTGCCCTTCTGCATTCTTCTGGGATCTCTTCTATCCTTCATGAGTTCTCAAAGATAATTGGTGATGGCTCAGAGATCTCTGCAGCCAGTTCCTTAAGCATTCTAAAATGTATAACATAGAGAAAAGAATAGCACTTTGGACTTATATAGGCATTTCCGTGTGAGGATCTCAAAGCACTTTACAGACATTAAGCATGTGATTTTTAAACTGTAGTGTGTCTAATTTTCATGTTCAATTACTATGACTGAACTGAGAACTATGAACATAAACTGAGAAATTGCATGATCCCAATCCTTCAAATCATTTAAGAACATGGTTTGCTTTAAGTGCATTAGTGTCCTTTACGTGTATTGGCTAAGTGTGTCTGCACAGATGCCTAAAGTTAAGCATGTTCTCAAGTCCTCTCTGCTGGACTGGGACCTCCCTGTCTTAATTAGACATTTGTACATCAGTTACCCATTTTGTGCATACAGTTTCGGTAACGATGCAAGCAAAGTAGGCATGCATTAGCACAAACTTCTCTTTTTTAAAAAAAAAATTAAGACCAAATGGTTTTATTCTACAAAGTGCTTCCTCAGAAGTGCTGAAGTTCTTCAACTCCTATGGAAGGCAATGAGACTTAGAGATACAGAGCACCTCAAAGGAAGCATCTAGCAACTTGCAGCATTGGGGCTTAATCCTATTCCAATTGAAGTCCATTGAGATGACTGCCCATGACATAAACAGTAGTTGGGTCGTCTCCTAGCAACTTGTCCAAAGTCACAGAGTAAGTGGCAGAGCAAAAAACAGAACTTAAGAGAGTCCTGCTCCAACTAATAGGATTACTTCTTCACTAGATAACCATTATCTGTATGGGTATTAATGATTCTTACCTAATGGTACAGTGGTCCAGCTACTGGTGGGATCTGATTCTGAACGCAGCCTCGAAGACATCTAACTGTTTTTTCTGCTTTGTGAAAGATGGGGAATGGTTTACACAAGCCTCCACAAAACATCAGGTGAAGAAAACTTAAGGATCATACATGGCAAAGTACAAATGGATCCGATGTCGCTGAATCTCATTTCCACTGCAGGGAGGACCTAAAGTCCCTAACCAGCCACCATTTTGAATTGAGTGGAGTCACCTGTTATTTAAAAAGTTGCAGTTACAAGTTCTTGCTTTTCATGTCCCATGAGAGTACATTGGTGTGTCAAGGATGCCGTGGCTGGCTGTTCCCTAGGCCGAGGGTTCTCTACCTTTTTCTTTCTGAGCCCCCTCCCCCCCCCCCCCCACATGCTATAAAAACTCCACAGCGCACCTGTGCCACACCTGTTTTTCTGCATATAAAAGCCAGGGCCAGTGTTATGGGTTAATGAGCAGGACAATTGCTCAGGGTCCCACACCACAGGGGCCCCCACAAAATTAAGCTGCTCAGGCTTTGGCTTCAGCCCCGGGTGGCAGGATCCCAGGCTTCAGCCCTGCATGGTGGGGCTTTGGTTTTCTGCCCTGGGCCCCAGTGAGTCTAATACTGGCCCTGCTTGGGGGCCCTCTATAAATTGCTCATGGGACCCCCAGGGGGCCCCAGGCCCCTGGTTGAGAACTACTGCCCTAGGCAATCACTAAGTTACTTCTCCAGTGAGGTCTGGAATTTGAAGGAATTGCATAGAGCAGGAGTTCTCAACCTTTTTCTTTCTGAGCTCCCCTCCCCCCCCCCAACATGCTGTAAAAACTCCACAGCCCACTTCTGCCACAACAACTGTTTTTCCTGTATATCTAGCAGATTAAAAGCCAGGGCTGGTAAAAAGCAGGGCAATTGCCCAGGGCCCCATGCCACAGGTGGCCCCACAAAGCTAAGTTGCTCGGGCTTTGGCTTCAGTCCTGCACAGCAGGGCTCAGGCTTCAGCTTTCTGCCCTGGGCCCCAGTGACTCTAACATGGGTTCTGCTCGCTGATTTATTTCGGTGGACCCCCTGAAATCTGCTCGTGGCCCCCCAAGGGGCCTCCCAGTTGAGACCTGATGGCATAGAGAACCTCTGTGTCTCAAAGGCTAAGGTACTGCATTGTCACCATAAGTGATCAGAAACACTCCTGTGATGTAGCCAGGGCATCCCCTGGCACAACTTTAAATCCAGATGGTTGGGTGTCTTGGAGAGTCAACCCCTTCCCTTCTCCAGTAGAGAGGCATGTACATCAATGTACATGCTGCTCTGCCATTTCAGATTCACCTACTAGTCACAGTGCAGTGTTGCTGAGGCTGTCCCATCCACAGGAAAGGCACAGAAAAGAGGGAGTGAAAGTACACAGAGCCACAGAGATGGATTCAGCATCTGAGGTGCACTGCACAAAACATACATGTGATACATCGCTTGAAAGGGGCTGATAGAGCAGTCACCATAAAGTTTCCATTTCACAGCACTAAAATCTTACATTTGCTTATTAAATTTTACTTAGGGCCTCAGGCAGTTGAATAGAACACTGATCTAGCTCAGTGCATTTTGCTGTGCTTACTGCTACCAACACAGAGCCATACCTTACAATGGGAAATTGAAAGCCTGAGATTTTACTCTTGGCTAGCCATCCCCTCCATCCCTGCTCTCTCTCTCTCTCTGGCATTCAGAATAAAAGTGACAGCATTACATTCAATTATATATATAATATATATATATATAAACCCAGCATAGAACATGGAACAAAATGAAAATAACATGTTCCCTGTTTAATAGCCTGATCCGAAGCCCCCTGGAGACAATGGAAGGATTCCCATTGACTTCAATGGACATTAGACCAGGCTCTTATCGAATCCAGACACTGGTGGATAGATTGCTTTCTCTGTGGCCTTCCAGGATTCTTTGTTCCCTCTGTATATTATCACTTTCACGCTCAAAGTGTCCACAGCCATGTGGTACCATTAGATGTGCTGACATTCTGGTGGACTTCCAGGCTTGAGAAATCACCCAGAACCTGAGTCTCAGACCCAAGCCTGAGGTTAGGCAGGTTTGCAAAGAGTTCAGCTTTGTGTTAGAGTGCTGCCCCCTACAGCTCAGTGACAACTGCAAAGAAACATACCATGAATATAGAATTTTAAAATGAACATGCTGCAGCTGCACGCCTTCCCCTTTTGTATCTGTCATCCGTGAACATTTGAATGAGCATGTTAAGTTGCAGACAGGGACTGCCTCTCCTTTGGTGTCTGTACAGCACCCTGCACAGTGAAGTTTCAGTGAGAAAGGAGCAATTGTCAGAAATGGGCAATGGAAAAGATTCTTGTCTTCCACAGATTTAGATCCTGGCAGGGATAATAAGCCCTGTATCCTACTGAGGCAGATACCACAAATAACATGTAGTTTACTATGGGGAAGGTTTTCGAGAGCTCAGGACCAGGTTTCAGTTTTGCCAACCCCAAAATGTTCAAAAATCATGACAGGTTTCAGAGGAACAGCCGTGTTAGTCTGTATTCGCAAAAAGAAAAGGAGTACTTGTGGCACCTTAGAGACTAACCAATTTATTTGAGCATGAACTTTCGTGATAAATTGGTTAGTCTCTAAGGTGCCACAAGTACTCCTTTTCTTTTTGCAAAAATCATGAGTCAGGCATCAAAAACATGGCTTAAAAATCATGAGATTTTTTAAAAAAATCATAAGTGTGGGGCTCTTTCTATTTGCCTGCTGTGTTTTGAGCCTTTAGGATGCCTTTAGGTCCCATTTTCAAGCTTTTCTCCACAACCATGAAGGCTAGAAACTTTTTTCCCCCAGAAAACCTGAGATTCTGATGAAATAACATGAGTCCAGGAGCTAAGCCTTTAGAGAAACACCAGATGTCAGGAGACTCACTATACAAATCACTTGGCAACACTGATTTTCAGTTTACCATTATTATGTGTTATTTGTATTATCATGCTTCCTAAGGATACCCAGCCATGGACAAGGATCCCAGTGTACTAAGTGCCCAGCATCCACAATAGAGTACAGATTTTCAAATGAGCTCAGAACCTAGCAGCTCTTATTTGGATACTTACAGTTAGATTTTCAAAAAAGCCCATTACCCAATGTGCTGAGGTTGTTTGAAAAAAATCACACCGCTTATTCCTGAGTTCTTCTGAAAGTCTGGTCCCAGTTGTGGGTGCTGAGCCCTTCTGAAAATCTGCACTATGTTCAGGCCTTTCTGATTAAACCTTGTCTGTCAGTTCTGCATAGACATGAAAGCTTCCATGATGCTCTTCCTAGGAGAGGGGGTTTGACCCAGTATCCTTGTCCAAAACTGTCTCTCCACGTTCTGCGCCAGATCTTCTCCCACACTAGGGCAGCTCCACCAATGCAGTTATCCTAAAGCTGGCTTACCCAGCCACAAAGGGTTAGCTGTTTTGTGTAGGGAATTCCTGGAGTGGTTCATACAGTACCTCAACTCTACAGCTCACACGAAGTTGTGAGTGGGACATTAATGTTCTCCAGCAATCTCTGGCTTCCACAAAGACCTCTTAGGACCATACACAGCCAGTGAAAGTAAGAAAAGAACAGCTGCTGTAACTGACAGCATAGGACCGGGCCAGCACACAGTGGTCCGAGGATCAGAGAGTTCAATGGTAGTTTAAAACCACCTTTGTGCCATCTTTCCCAGCTTCACCGAGAAGCATTGTTCAGCCATAGCTGAGGATCTAGCCTGCTGTTTGGACTGTGCTGCAGGAAGAGCTGTGGAATAAGAAATTTACAAATATACTGGAGAATAAACCGGGTGGCATCACTCAAGAAAACCATGCTGGAGAATGTGTTATTCATGGTACGGCATTTGCTAGTTTTAAAAGTTTCATTCATCCAATCAGGGAGCAGAAACAATGCCATGTGACTCAGGAATTTTTTTGGGAGAGTGGGGGGCACATACTCCAGATAGGCATAGATTCAACAGAGTCCTAAAGCACATGCCAAAATTTAACTTTGACTTCAATGACCTGCTCACATTCTGAAAGTTAAGCCTGTGCTTAAGTGTTTTGCTGGATCGAGGCCAGAAAAAAATGCTATATTCGTTACTGTTGTAGTTATTAATTATTAATTGTTATTATTTTATTATAGAATAGTGAATAATCATAGTGAACAGTTTGCAAACAATCACAGACTTAAAAAATTTCATCCACATGATCTAGCACGTACTTACAAATAACTATTTGCCAAAACCAAGTTGTTGTTGTTTAAAAACAACAAGACCTCATTATTCCCAATGAGTAAGTTGACCAGCTCGAGCTGCTACTTTGTACTCCTGGAGTTTTTCTGACTGCTTATAGTTGGTGAAACACTGTGTAATAATTAGGGATGAAAGGTGATAAACTCTGTAAACATGACATAGAATGTGCAAGAAGTAAACAATACAAGAATATTCCGCTCTGTAAAAGAGCAGGATTGTGGAGTGCTAAGGATTTCATTTTTGTTTTTCAGATATAATCCTCTTGCTGTAAAGAAATGTTTGGGAACACATGTTGGCATTCAAAATGCCTTTTTTATGTTAAATTATTATTAGTGAGTAACGTTACAAAAGGCAAATGGATAGGGCTTTCTTTGGAGGAGGGTGGGTGTTTTTTTTAAAACCCATGGGCATTTCAGACATTCGGAGACTGCGATTCTGACACATCTGTATTTTTATATAATTGGTTCTTTCATAAATGAGATTACAATATGGCATGTGGTGTCTTTCAAACCAAACACCTGTAGTCAGAATTAGAAGCTTTACAACTGGCACTACTCCTGTTCCCAGGGTTTTGGTGGGGGGTGGGGGAGGGGAAGAGGAGGAGAATGGAAAGCTCAACCACAGGGAAATTCTGGAAATCTCATTAGCAGTGTTATCAAGGCATCCTCAGACCTGAACAACTTTCCTGTCCGTTTTTTTTTTTAATTGTCATTTATTATTTATTTATTTTAAGACTAGCTCCGACAGGAAAAACTAATTGAGCAGTGCGGATTTCCTGTGGCGGTATTACCAAAAAAGCATAAAATCAAATAAATCCAGACAAAGTTGTGTGTGAAACTGAAATAAGGGCTGCGGTGCCATAGGTGCAGTACTGGGTCAAGTATCCTCCTTTCAGCTCAGATTTGGAAACTTGCCCAGCTTTTGTAAGAGGTCCCAAAGCCATGACAGAAGGCTCAGGATATTGACTGGCCCTGGGCTACATACTTGGCTACTGGTGAATCAATGACCTTTGCTCCTGACATAGGGCTTTGTAGATTTCTCCCAAGCTCTGCCTTCTCAGTGAGGAGAAAGAACTGATCTACAGTTCAGGTTTGCAGCCTGACATGTCCATGTCAGACTCAACTCACAGGCATAACCGTGTTTTTAAAAATGGTGAATTTAGCATTCATAGACGTTTTGACGTGACTGCAAGCCCATGACCACAGCCCAGGTACAGTGTGGTCACTGGAAGCCCCCTCCAATATGCTTTGACTTTTACCTGGAGGGACCATTATAGAGTGAGAGGGGAGTTAGTTTGGACTCCGTGTCCTCCCAGTCACTAGTTTCTTTGCTGAGAGCACTAAAAAGAATGAGGATTTGGGGTAAGTGTGGTGATGGGGCAATAGTGTTATCACATATCTACTAGAAAATGGACTGCAGACACCAGCTCATTTCATGCAGGCCATCAGATCTATCTATCAATGGGTAACAAATTCTGGCCACTAAGATAAGCAGGAGACCTGGAAGTGAAAGGCTCCCTAAGGTGATTACTAATATCCTGCAGCATCAAAGCCATAGTCCTACTTTTAAATATTTGTCCTTAATTTTTATGGATTATGGAACATTCACAGCTGGCTGGAAAAGCAGCAAGATAGGTCATTGTCAGGTGTGCGTGGCAGAGGAGGAAAACTCCCTGTACTTTTTCAGAAGCAAGTAAAACTTTGTGGCTTACTATGTCCATTTACTGCTGGATCAGTGCTTGCACAATTTGATCTCATAGAATCATAGAATATTATGGTTAGAAGAGACCTCAGGAGGTCATCTAGTCCAATCCCCTGCTCAAAGCAGGACCAACACCAACTAAACTTAAAAAAACAACAACATAGGCAGGGCAAATCTCGCCACCAAAGAGATCTTTTGCCAGGGCTTGTCTGAGCAATAACAAGAGAGGATAGGAGACAAGACTTGGGATGCCAGTGAGGCTTGCTTATTATTCTTTTTTTTATTATCATGGATTGGCACCCCCACTGTGCTAGCTGTAGAAACACAGAACAAAAAGGCAGTCCCTGCCCCGGAAGAGCTTACAGTCTAAGTAGAAGGCAGGAGTCAGCAGATACAATACAGACACACAGCTGAGTACAAGGACATGTGAGAAAATATTGATCAGCATGACAGGTGGTGGTCTCAGCACACCACCAACCTAATTGTTGTCAAGTTTTTTGTAGTCGTCATGGAAAAGGAAAATTTTAAGAAGGGATTTGAATGGGGATAATGAGGTGGCTTTATGTCTGACTATGGGGAGCTCTCCCCGAACGGGAGAGGCAACATGGGAGAAAGCATGAATGGCACTTGTTTGAGAATGGAACAAGCGGGCGATGGAGGCTGGTATCATGGGCTGATAGGAAGCAGGAGTCAGCGGCCTGTTCAATGAGCTTAGAGGTAAAAGGGCAAAGGTAGATGGGTGGTAGTTGAAGAGGCAGGTGGGGTCAGTAGTGGGAGTATTATTATTTTTCAATTGGAGTATGCTTCTATTGTAAGGGGAAAGAGCCAGAGGAGAGTGAGCAGTTAAGGAGAAAAGTACGGTATGGGATGAGAGTGGGCAACCAGGAAATGGGATGGGATGAGATCAGCGGGGCAAGTGAAGAGGTTAAAGCAGGAGAGCAAATGAGAAATTTCTGTGTCTGTGACAGTGGAGAAGAAGAGTTGTAGGAGGGGAAGGGAAGAGGGCTCTAACAGAGTAGCTACCAAGTCAAAAATTCTTTAGTGAAGGAAAGAAGAGGAAGATTAAAAAGAATGAAGACAAGGTCTGAGAACGCCATTCTTAATTCTGGGCCTTCCTGTCATGGAGCAATAAACCATCTGGAAGGCTGAAGAAGTGGTTTAGCCACAAAGGACTGAGTATCTATCTGCATGTCTCAGAACTAGAGATAGGCCAAAACCAAAAGAAGGTTTGATTCAAATTATGGATGAAGATTCAGGAAGGGCTTATTTTCTGTGAGCTGGCTCACCTATCCCTGGGTTCTTGAATGTCCACATATCAGTGATGTAGTCTCAGCACCTCCTGGACGCCACTTATTAAGATCTTCCACCAAACTCAAGGAAAAATTGGAATGATTTCTCTGCTTCTGCTTTCTCTTACATCTCTGGATACTGCTAAATCATCCTTTCCAGACGTGACTTATCCCTGGGGCTCACAAAAATGCTTCCAAAAAGCACAATTTACCTTGTGAATAGACCAGAGTGTGCCAATTGCCAGATATCTTACATATTTATTCCCAAGAGAAGAGGTCTTTGACTTCCTTACAGCCTTCAGTCTCCCCCCCCCCCCCCCACCCCGTTCACTTCAAATTAACAAGTGGAATCTGAAGCAATGTTTCAAATACACTCACTGTAATTTCCGGGAACAAAGGATAAACCTTTCTTGCAAATGTAGTTATGTATGTGAAAGCATGTTGTGGTTGGTTTTTTTATTTTGTTTTGCTTAATGGGAAAGACTGATGAATAGACTCCACAGTCCCTGACCCATTCTCTCCGCCACTCAGACACCCTCAGGACTTGGGATTTATCCCAGGCTATGGGAGATTGTTTTTGTCAGAGCCCCTTGTTAAAATACTGGCAGCACACAGAAGGCCTGATCCAATGCCCACTGGAGTCAATGGGACTCTTTAAATGAACAGTGCACACTGGATCAGGCCCAAGTCTTCCAAAGTTTCAGGATACTCAGCTAACTTTTCTAACTTGCTCCCTGTATTTCCCTATCTTTAAATATTGCCCCACACTGCAAAAGATGGGTCCATTAAGAAATCAGGGCCACTTTTGTCTTTATTTTAGATTAGAGGGGAGAACATTGGCACGGATTCTTCACCCACCATAAACTAGCTGCTGATGCAAGTTGCAAAAGTCTTGCTGATGTACAAGAAGCAATTACAAGGCTGATGCAATATGCACGTATCATAAATTCCAAAGCAGACATGTATCATACATACAGAGGGCCTAAAATTATCAGCTCCCTACTTCATGATGTTCCCAGACTCTTGTAATGTTTGTGCAGCAGTCGCTGTGTCCAGTTGCATTTCAAAGCTACCCCTGTGCTTTTAGAATCGCAGTCAGTGCTCCTTTAATTATGATGTGTTTTCGGTATGTTTTTAATCATCGTCATTAAGGGATTAAACATAACCCTCTGAGACAGAGAAGTGTAAACATGAGCAATAATTATTCCAAGATCTTCACTGGTGTCTCACTATACAACTCTCACTGTATTTAAACCTGTTGTGCAACTTATGATGATCTGCTTTGGAATCATAAGATTCCACCTGTATTTTAGGCTAAATAGGGGTTAGGAATAAATTAAAATAATGTGCTCCCCCCCAAAAAAAAAAACAAAGAAAAGGCTTTACATTATTTAATCTGATGTTAGATATCTGTCTGAATTTAGCCAAAGTCAGGAATTCTAGGCTTAAACTATCTCATTGTACCTAAGCCGTTCAGAGACCTTTCAACAGTGGAATTATGCGCTGCAATGAGATAGGACAATTTAGGGTGGGAATCCTAGCTTTGACTTTAAAAAGCAAACAATCAGTAGGAGGGGAAGGATGGGCTTGTGATTTAGGCCTGGTCTATGCTTAAAAGATAGGTTGCCATAGCTACAGCGCTCAGGGGTCTGAAAAATTCACACCCAGAGCATCGTTATGCCAACCTAACCCCCAGTGTAGCCACAGCTGAGTCAATGGAAGAATGCTTCCATTGACCTACCTACCATTGCTTGGGGAGGTGGAGTTCCTAAAGTAATGGAAAAAGCCCCTTCTGTCATCGTAGGAAGCATCTACATTATGGCACTACAGAGACTTAACTACAATGCTGCAGTTATGCGACCGTAGCACTTGTAGAGTAGACATGGCCTAAGGAATAAGAAGGGAGACCGGGAATCAGAAGTTTTGAATAGAGCTGATTGAATTATTTTCATTTTGGGTGTGGGGGGGATAGAGGTGGGACAAACATGCTTTTTTGACAAAATTTTCCAATTTTTAGGCAAAAAAAACTGGAAATTAATTTTGTTCATTAAAATGTTTGAAAACTTTGAAAGTTGGGGAAAAGTTGGCAGAAACAATCAATTTCAGATTTTCCTCGAAAAAAAGAAAAAGTTGTTGTGGGAGAATTCAAAATAAACAAAACTTTTTGAAAATGTCCTATGAAAAATTATTGGCATTTTTCAACCAGTTCCATTTCTGAACGCTCTCCCTGACTCTGCCACTGACTTCCTGTATGATGCTGCCAAGGCAGTTGACCATCCCCGGCCTCAGTTTTCCCACCTGTAAAGTGAAGATAACAATATTGACCAATTTCACAGGGGTGTTAAGAATTCATTGTGACTGGTAGAGCATTCTGAGAACCCCAGATGGAGAGTTATTGGTGGGTTCTGGAAGACTGTTTCCTCAATGCACTTGTTACTGCCATTTTAATAAAGTTGTTTCTGTTTAATCTTTTGCCATTGTTAATCCTCTTGGTTTCTTTCAGTGGGACGGGTCCCCTACTGACATAGCTTATGCTGCACGTGGAGGTGGGCTTTTTATGCCAGCGGGCGAGCTCTCTCTCTCTCTCATCAGTATAGAATGTCTTCCCCAGAGATGCACAGCTGCATTGGTACAAGTGCACTGCGGCAGTGCTGTATGTGTGGACCAGGGGTGCCCAAACTTTTCCTGTCATGCCCTCTCTTACCACTAATGGATTCTGTCCATGCCTCCCCCTCCATTACTGCACAGTTGGCTCAGCAGAGGCGATTGGGCTGAAGGTGCACCTCACAGTTTGCTGACCACTGGTATAGACATATCTGGAGACTGCTCACACACAGGAGGGACTGAGATTCAACACTCCCAGGGCTACATTTTTAGCCGGAACCATTAAAGGCAATCAGAACCTTGCCACTGATGCCAGGATCTGAGCCCTTGGACACAAGCGTTACTGGGAAGGGAAATAGGCTCATTTTGCTTTGGGAGCCAACAAATAAAACAGGGAAATATGCTGCTAGTTTTAAACTGTGCTTCCATAGCATCTTTCCTCTGAACATCTCAGGTCCTTCCCACCTATGGATCAGGGCTCCTAGTACCAGTGCTTAATTTGTAATGAAAAAAGGATGCAGGAGCTCCACAACATTTTTTACTTTCATAACTGACATGGCAAGCCCAGAGGTGCCATGGCTATGAACTGCCAAGCCTAGAGGTGCCGGGGTTCAGCCCTGGCACAAAGTAAGCACTGCCTAATTCACTTAGGCCCCTTTGGAAATCCCAGCCTTATGGGCCTGAGTGGACCTGCCTCCTGTGCAGTGGTGAGGGTGGAAGGAGCTTTCCTCTCCCCAACCCCTTACAGGCCCACTCAAGGGTCAGAGTAAACAGCTCCTGCCTGCACCCTTTCCATGCATCTCCCAAAGCATCAATGCCTGAGAGGGGGAGTCATAGGAGGAGATAAGGCTACGGCCCTGCCCTCACTTCCCCACTGTCATGTTAAGATTGCTGCTGCAGAAAGGAGGCAGACTGGAGTATAACACAGTGGGGTGCAGCCCCTTCACCCTCCAGGTGTGGTAGAACATTCAGGGATGGACTGTGCCTCCTTAGCCCAGTACCTCTCTGAACTGCCCCAGCGCTCTGCAATACCCTATTGCCCCCATCGCAGGCTACTATGTGTTCACACGGTCTGGCCCTAATTAATCAAGACTCACAACACTCTTTATTGTAAGGAAGCATGATGATACAGTTCAGCATGGGCGGAAACTGAGGCACAGAGAAGATAAGTGACTTGGTCAAGGTCACAGAATCAGACAGTGGCAGGGCTGAGAGTAGAATTCACAAATATTTCTTTACTCACTGAGCAGCACTCCCTTTCATTTTCTCATGCACTAAAGCAAAGTAAATGTGATTTTATTTATTTCCTTATTTATTGCCCAGCTGTGCCTGAAAGCAGCTCCTCAAGCCACAGGGGGCTTGAGGCAGGGGCAGTATCAGAAACAACAATCATTATCCTCTTTACTGGAAAACATGTATACGAATGGCAAGATTTACTAGCTGTTCAAGTGCTTTATGAGATTTACAAGGCTTCAGAAAAAATTTACTAGGACAATTTAAAACTTCAATGGTTTGGAATGGGAATATTTGCAACGGAGCCAGTTTTGATTGCAGCCTTGTCTGAAGCAGGCAAGGCTCCTTTTCTGGGCTTGGGAGCACAACACTCTTCTCCTCTGACCTTCCAGTGATGAGTAAAATGAAAGGTGCCTGTGGAGACTAGTCACCTCAAAACACACTGGGCCAGCCTCAGCCCTAGTGTAAGCTGATGCAACACCAATTACTTCAATAGTGCACTTATATCAGGGCTGAATTTGGCCCACCAAATACCAGATACTAAATCACCTCAAAGCATAACAGTCAAAATAACAAAACACACTAAAAATGTTCTTCTTCCCCAGTCAGAAGCCTAAAACTCCATTACACCCAGCGCTTAATGAGGGTAATAATCTTCAACTAAACAGCCCTTCAACCATGCTCATCCTCCACTTAGCATAATGACAGGTTTCAGAGGAACAGCCGTGTTAGTCTGTATTCGCAAAAAGAAAAGGAGTTCTTGTGGCACCTTAGAGACTAACCAATTTATTTGAGCATGAGCTTTCGTGAGCTACAGCTCACTTCATCAGATGTATACCGTGGAAACTGCAGCAGACTTTATATACACACAGAGAATATGAAACAATACCTCAATACTTAGCATAAGATTCCCTCTAAAGCCTTGCAGGGAGCCTAGCTGGGGGAAGTTGGCCAATGGTTAACACTGTTGTATTTGCCAGCGTTAGTTCCTGGCTCCGGAACAAACAGAAAAGATGGTGAAGATTTCCAAAGGGCAAGTGCCAAAGAGGGGTGAGGGTTTGCAAATATTGCTAATTAGCTTATCAAGGGGTTTTCCCTTCCACACACCCCTCCCCACCATACGAGGATGGTTAATTACTGTGGGTTCTGATGCCTTTCTCACCTAGCAGCTCACAACCACTCCATTTGTAATTATATTCAGCATGAGCTCCTAGATGTTAAGAATTCCTTCTACTCCTCACCTCTAAATTAATGATATCTGAGTGGGAGAGGGTTTTTATTCCCTGAATTTTATTATGTTCTCATAGGGAAGACTTTCCCCCAACCTGTTCTTTCAGCTGCATAGCTCATTTGACAGGTAGACATTACTCTATTCTAGTCAGCCAGCCCTTAGTCTGGATTTCTCTGTAATTCATTAAAAGAAAAGACGTACTTGTGGCACTTTAGAGACTAGCAAATTTATGAAATCTGTAATGCATTGTAGTTGAAACTATTAAACACTATATTCCAGTGGTACAGACACCTCCTTTCATAATAAGATCTGAAGGCTGCAAATGGCGGTATTGATATCATTACAAGCCTTGCCATAGCATATCAGACCACTAGCTCACAATCCTCCCTCCATCCAGCTAATGACTAGTACATAATTCCTTAAAGGAAGCTAACCATCATAAAAATGCACTTGTCAATATTGTCTGTTAGTGTGTTGCTGTTAGAAGTTGGGGATTCCTTCCGAATCCTAGTGGATGATCACTTATGGCCTGAAACATGACATTTAGCTATGTTTCGCAAAGTCCTACTTTGAAAATTACCGATAGGTAAGTGCAAGAGTTATTGATGTTCATAAAATTATCCAGAACTTTTTAATAAATCCAGCCACAGTGCTTGTCTTGATCCCCTCCTGCAGCAGTGAATTCCACAGGTTGAGTCTATGTTGTATAAAGAAGACTTTGCTGCTAAAAATTAATACCTACATTACCTTTATAGAATATCAGGTTTGGAAGGGAGGTTATCTAGTCTAACCCCCTGCTCAAAGCAGGACCAAACCTCAATTTTTGCCCCAGATCCCTAAATGGCCCCCTCAACGATTGAACTCACAACCCTGGGTTTAACAGGTTAATACTCAAACCATTGAGCTATCCCTCCCCTCAATATGTAATGATATAATATTCCTTACCAGACCATCAAAATTGTGAGCTTTCTATGGCTCAGGAATTGGGATGAGATGATACATTACTTATGTGGAATTTTTTCAAGAGGTTTTACGTGGCAACTAGGTCTTTGTAATACCCCCTTATAGATGTCAAAGGATTTATTGGGACACTGCAAGAAACAACTCTGGTATACACAGGGCAACAAAATTTAACTTCTTCCTAGCCCCTCCTCTACACCAAGACAATTCAATATCAAAACAAGAAAACAACTTAACATTAAAATAAAGATACAGCACCACCTATAGGTGATGGTGCTGTCTGCATTGATCATTACACTTTCAAACACAGCAATGGGGTCTACTGTGCTACTTGTACTTTGGGCTATTAACAAAGCTAGCAGAATCCACCAGAAACCAGTTGATGGTTCAAATGAAATTTCTACTAGGATTAAGCACATAACATTGCTTCAGAAAACTGGTGAACCCTGAGTGATGATCTGTGATAAACAATTACAAATCTGTTATTTGTAGTGAAGAATGTATTCAATGAATGTTATTACCATTATTTACTATTTGTATTAGAATAGTTCCTAGAGGCTCTAACCAAGATTAGAGCCTCATTATGCTAGGTGCTATATGAATACAAAATGACTGCCCCTGCCCTGAAGGGTTTATAATCCATGTCCCTGTTTTCTATTCCCCAATTATCTGCAAACAGACTTCTCAAATTTGTTTGTGCTCAAAATACATAGACAGATGTCTTATATGAACACATTTCAGCCTCAGCATTTCTTGCAAACTATTTACTTTCAAGTGCCATTCATGATTCTCTATTTGTGCTGCATGATTGGTCATCTAAAATTACATGGAGCTGTTTCTGATCCCTGGTTGGACAAATGATATTTATGTTTTAATGAATATTTCTGATGCTCTCTCTTTCTCGGAATATGCTTAGGAGGAAAAATATTTCTGATCTGAATGACCATGGAAAGTGAATAAATATTTTGCCTCATTCTTCTTTACTGTCATTAATTTATACTTTTTTCTGCAAATAGCCCCCCATTGATTTCAATGGGCCTCCTCACAGAGTGAAGTACTATTTAGCATGAGCAAAGATGGCAGAATATAGCCCAAAGTGAATTTGTGATTTTCATTCAGATGCATTTTTATGCATATTGTTTTAGCATTGCAAAGCTACTGAAATATTCCCTGAGAAATTCAACTACATGTGCCTCAGTTTGCTTATTTGCAAGATATGTATTGTACCACATCCCATACTGAAAGTCTTTTGAGGCTTAATGAAGCTTTATAAAGGACTTTGTTATCCTTGGATTCAAGGTACTAAACACATAATTATAACAATACTTAGCATTTGATAGTGTTTTATATGACCCTGCATAATGTTCAAACCACTTCCTTGACATTAACTCATTAGTTATCAAACATATTATTATTTGGAAGTGAAGAGAATCTTTTAGGAAGCTGAGAAACTGGGCATTCTGAAATAACAGATCAGAATAAATCAACCAATCTTTCAAAGCCATCCTTTGGTTACTAACTATTTGCTAATAATGTTGCCCCTTTTTGACCTGAGCAGCTAGTCAAAGTTCAAGCTTGGGGGTAGAAACTGATGATGGAGTCTGGGATTTTCTTGGATGCAATTTAGTTTGTTTATAAGGAATGTACAAGATCCTGCTTCTCTGAACGCAGGAGGAACCAGAAACAAAAGCAGTTCCTTTACTTACAGTTCCACCCTTTAGTCAACACCAGACCCAAAAAACCTCTCTCTCTCTAGTTTCGTCCAGGCTCACACACCATGCTCACTGGCTGCTGCTTGGCTTTCTTGCTTATTTTTTAAATCACTGTCTCTTTCTGTTCTCGTTTCCCTCACAAACACATTACTCAAAACAATACACAGCAAAAGTCCTTCTGCCCACCCAGACTAAAACTCCTGAGCAGGTGCAGAGCCCCCTTTGTCTTAGGTTTTTATCCTGAAATTTTGTTACTTGAAGGCTGTGTTCACACCCAGTCTCAAAGATGCTTGCAACCCATGCAGTCCCCAGTACTGCTCAGCAAAAAAAAAAAAAATGATAAAATTGAATTGCAACCTTATCTATCTACCTGCCCACCTACCTATCTCACTTTACTCACAACTGAAATGGAGAAGCAGCTAGGGTTACTGTAATATACTGTACTAGTGTACAGTAATATATTTAGGCTGCAATTTTTCAAAGGGGTCTAAAGAGGTTGTCTTTCCATGGGTCTTAGGGAGTAATTTTTTTGTAAAATCTCAGCATTTAATATTGCTCTACATATAGATGTATTATTATAGTTGTATTATATTTTGTATTAACCAACTAAATATAAAGCACTATAATAAAGCATTAACCTCTTCTGAGGCATAGGTTGGTACAGAGGAGAAGCGCACTTGGCTGAATGGTGGCTTTGAAATTAATCTCTTCCATTTTTCAAATTTTCAAGATCATAGGGACAAATAAAAAAGGGGGGAATGAGAGGGAGAATGAAGAAAATACTGTTGGCAAATGCAGACAGATCCTTCATTGGTCTGAAATAGTTGTCACTCAGGGGATATCTGCTTTCACACTGGTCAAGTTCAGCTTGTCTAATCTGACTTCGAAATCATTGTTCGCCCCTTAAAATACCTTGGTTGTATGAGACAAGATATGAGCATTTAGGAGCTTGGCGGCGTGGGGAGAGGAAGAGAAGGAGGGAGACAGAGAGTCAACAGATCAATAAAAGCACTTTAGGATAATGGCACTACCTAGAGAAGAACAGGTCTGGATTCCAGGCCAGCTTCATCACTGCCAGGAAATGTGCATTTGTATGAATGAAGTGATTAATCCATAGTGTCACGGCAGAGAGCCTTAGTAACAGTTCTCTCCCAGATGCTGCTTCCTAGGTGTTTGTTTACCCGCTCTTCCTCAGAGTCACAGTTTGCTGCTGCGCCCTGACCACAGTCAACAGAGCCGCTGTCAAGGTTCTCCAGCCAAAGCATGTGGCGTGGGGCGGGGGGGGGGGGGGGAGGGGGTGAGGAGTATTTGGCCTGGAGCTCATTGAAATGGAGGACTCTAAAGGAAAACATTACAGAGGAATGGAATGAAGACCATAAAATGAGGAAGGCGACAGAGGTACTTTGACTGGACTTTCATTCTTTACACTGTCCTGTTGCATGAGAGCAAGGAGGTCACTCAGTGGATAGAGAGCATTAGCCCCTGCATGAGTGCCCAAGATAGAGAGGGCACAAAACCTCCTGCTCCTTTATGCCCCAAGAGCCAGTAACAGATACGAGCCCTGTGGTCTCCTGAGAATAGAGAGACTGACCCTCCTAGCATCACCGTGGGGTCCAAGCCATCCCAGAAAGAGCAGGAGAGGAAGAGAAAAGCAGGAGGTGGAGGCATGGCCCACTCTCTCTTCTACACCAGTTGATAGACCTGATTGGGCACAGAATGGAAACCCAGCAGGTTGTTCCCCCTGCATGCATGTGACCCAAGACAGAGCATACTTCCCTGAGGCATAATGCTTTCTGGAGCTAGAGTGATGCTGGAAGTCATGGAGTTAAAGGGGAGCCTCGTTTTGGATACTCCGAAGCTCTGGGGTGTTCAGGGCTAGGTTTGGTTCAGTCCATATTCAATTCCAGGGCCATGTTTGGATGTCAATCCCCAAAAGTGTAGGGTGTTTTGATCCAAGTTTTTGGTTGGCCTCTTCTCTAACTGTAGATGAATCTTAAAAGGGGATGCATGTTTTTATGGCCAAACACAACGGAATGACCCTGGCCCCCGAGATATCAGCTTTGAACTGTTCCAGTAATGCAAAGCTGGTTTAAAGCTGGTGTAAGTGGCTAGCTGAGTACTCCATAGTATGACTTAATCCCTCTGTGATGAACACCTGTGTAACTGACCCTATGCCACAACCCACAATAGGGGGCATGACAGAGGGAAGAGAGCATGGTAGGAGCACTGACTATGCATTGGCAATGTCTTCCTGGTCCCTGAAGACTATTGCAACTGCCAATATCTAAAAGGAAGCATTGAAGCTGGTCGAGACTGTGACAAGGACCAGTCTTCTCCCAAAACTGGGGATGAGAGATACGTGGGGAGAGTACAGTTACCTTCCTTTCTCCCACCTCTTCATGACCTGTGCTGAGTACAGCTCAACAGCAGTCAAAAAAATGGACCAATATTTATAGGTAGGCAGGCTATAAACTAGCATATTATTAAATCTCATGCTTCAGGGCAGTATGATACAATCTCCATAAGGGTCAGGAAGGATTTCCCCTCTTCATATTCACTAGTTATGGGGTGCATTATGTGGGTTTTCACCTTCCTCTAGAGCATCAGTTCTTTGTCTAATGTAGGCATACTAGACTTGTTGAAGAAATTATCTGCTCAGGGAAAGAAAAACATATTCCTATGAAGTATGCTATTCTCAGAAGTTATAAGGATCCAAAGGTAAGGAAGGTATTTACTCCTCAAATTAATTGATCTCTGGGATCCTTATAAATACAGTAAAATATTGGATTTTCTAGTAAATATTGCTAAATTTGTGGAACAGTAGTTTCCTATCGCAGGGCCTGCACCTTCAAAACCGATGGCAAATTCTAAGAGCGTGCCTAGAGGCGATCAGTGTCAGAGAATAAAGATGAACAGTTCTAAAGAGGTATGGAGACACACGTGATCAGCGTGTATTGGAAAATTAGATTCAATGGGATCACAATAGAATAGAAAATAATGGATACTGCATAGGAAATTGCTCAAATTCAGAAAGAGATCACATACCGGTGCATTAATAACATGCTTATTTACATTTCTCTTTCAATGTTATACAGCAGGTATTTTACTGATTGTTAAATTAGTATCAGAGTGAGATGGAAGCTGGTTTACAAGGAGTTTGACAGGCACTGTATTTATAGAGAGAAGTAAAATGAAGGGGTGAGAAATAGGACAGGTAAAAAATTCTGTTGAAAACAGTTTCACCAGAAAAGTGGGGGTTCACCTAAACCTAAGCCCAGCTGTAAAGGAGAATAGGGAGCATGAGACTACAACTCCCACGGGATACTGCAGCAACATTTCTAAATCAACGTATTTCAGTACTAGAATTCTTTCAACAAGCTCTAGTATTAAGAACAGCTACATAGGCAGATGACCCCAAATGCACCCCCTGGCTTCATTCCTAGAGGATCTAGTATGTCAGGGATTCTGTAGTTAACCACTTGGTACAATGAGAGGTCTAAGAGCTCAGTACAGGAAGTGAATAAACTAAATGCCCATGCAGCCACCCACTCACTCCATTCCCAGCAGCAGCTTTGCTTTTAAAGAGGGGGAGGGGGGCAGCATGACAGCACAAGAAGAAACTGTTTAATAAGACAAACATCAAAGATTGTTTCCCTTTAATTATCCTCTCTTAGTATCTTTCTTCATCAGCTGGAACTCCCTGTTTCTTTTTTAAAATAAACAAAGCAGTAAGTTTTTAATAGTGACCTGAGTCACTTCTTTGGTCTGAGTAAATACCAAAACTGGCCATAAATTGTCCATTTTGTGACACTCCGAATAGCCTCAATTATTCTTGATAACATACATCTGTTTTCACACACCCGCACATACACAAACACAAACCTCTCTGTCTAGTGTAGGGATCATCTGTGGATGGCCATGGGCAGCATTCAGTTTCAGACCCATGTTGTGTTTTGGTTGGCAGTGAGGTCCCCAAGGCCAAAGTAAAATAAAATTCTGAGAGGGGAAAAGGCAGGTAAACATGGCTGTTATGTTCCATTGCATGGAAAATTTTCAGCTGGGGCTGGTGAATGAATCCTGGCAGAAGGGGCCTTCTGGAGTGTTGGTTGGGGGAAAAGTTACTTAAAACTAAATGTTGGGGAGTCTGGGGATCTGTTCTTTCTCCTCCTCCACAGACCTAATTTGCCATTAGCATTAGAGATCAGCAAAAGAAAACCATAGCCAACCAGATGAACATAAAGAGCTAAACTATGTTATTCAACTACACTATATAGACTTTCCAACTTCAGTACCTTAAACATCCTTTCAGACCTGAAGGAATTCTCATTTTCTAATTCATTATATGAACCTGTTAAATAGCCAAGTGTAAGGATGAACTAGCCTCTTCTGCTGCCCACACAATCCCCACAAACAGCTTATGATTTCCTTAAGTTTGGGTTTTTTTCATTTCTTTTTAACTGTATGGCCTGATGGCAAATACTCAACATTCAAGCTGTTTACACCACTTTATAATAACTTGGGCCCCTATGAGGCTCTGTAATATTAAAGACAATCTGAGTTAGCATGTGGATTTCACAGCACTTAGAAAAAATATCTTTTAAATGGAAAGCTCATCAGCCTTAAGCTTAGTGATAAGAAAAGGAGTACTTGTGGCACCTTAGAGACTAACCAATTTATTTGAGCATGAGCATGATGCATCCGATGAAGTGAGCTGTAGCTCACGAAAGCTCATGCTCAAATAAATTGGTTAGTCTCTAAGGTGCCACAAGTACTCCTTTTCTTTTTGCAAAGACAGACTAACACGGCTGTTACTCTGAAGCATAGTGATGTTACTGCTCCCACTATGGTACAGTGGCTAAATACACAGCAATCACAGTGACCCTTCAATGGCAAAACCTATGAAGGGGCGGGACTGTAACAGCTAAACTACCCTCACTGGTGACTTCCTTTAAAGGGGATTCTCCACTGCTAAAGGGGGAGTGGAAAGATGGGAACATATATTTCTGCCTTCATCTCCATGTGAAGGGACATGTGTTTGGTGTGTGTCCCAGTCTGTCCTTGGCCTCCCCCAACTCCTCCTATCCTGCCCTACTCCCCATATGGATCCCACACAGCAGCACTCCCTCCCTTGGGTCTGAGCTGGTTGATGGTGCCTGCCATGGAGGTACTGAGCACCTCTTCTGCAGTGGAGCAGCATGCTCTGTACTAAGGTGGACATGGCTGGCCCAAGCTCTGTGTAAGCTTTCTAATAGCTACTTATAACCAGTTCATATAACTGGATGCCTAGGTTTATTGGGAGACTTACTTATAAGCAAAGTTTTGGTTTCATAATTTTACATTATATATATAATGTAAAATTATGAAACCAAAGGTTGCTTATCAGTAAATCTCCCAAAAAACCTAGGCATATATATTTTTTTCCAAGGTTAATAAATAATACTATATTTACATTCAGAATTATCATCCAGGTTAGGAGGGGTCATTTTTTCTTAAAATTTCTGTCTATGTGTCTCTTATCTGGATATTTTCAAAGCAGAAGGACATATTGAAACAGAAATTTACCATTGTTTTAATGCTCCTTTTACTCAGAACTGGTTGCATACTTTTAAAAAACAACATTTCTTTAAACATAATCTCTCACATACAGAGCATAGGGTGAGATGAGAAAGATTTATGTTACTTCACCATCCTTTTTTATTAAAAAAAACACAAAAACCCATTGAGGTACGCCTGCAATGGGAGGGATGTGTATCTTGCTAACTGTACATTTTAGACCTCAGGAGAGATATATGCTTCATAAATACTTTATATTAACACACCATATATATGCCATTTCATCTCAATCAATGTGATTAATTAGTTAAAACAATTAATGTATTTCATACACTCAGGCCCTGATTCTTCTCTCACTTACACCTGTTTCTGAGCTAACTCAATTGACATTGAGAACACAGTTTCAGAGCTACTCTACCATTTTTTGAATTTTGAAGACATTTTTCATCAGAATTTTGAATTTTGATGACAAAAAACAAGGGGGAAAATTGCAAAAAAGTGTCCACAAACATTTTGTCCTGTTTTGCTGCCAGCTTTCCACAGAATAATGTGTCAAGCTAATGTTATCTAGTGGAGAGACCAGCAGACTGGGACGCAGGATACCAGGTTCTGTTCCTGGCTCTGATACTGTCCTGCTGGGTGTCCCTGGGGCAAGTAATATCACTGCTCTGTGCCTCTGTTTCCCCATTTTCAAAATGGGGTTAGTGATACTGACCTCCTTTGCAAAGGGCTTTGAGAGCTACTGATGGAAATTGTTATACAAGAGCTAGGTATTATGAATGATTATCATCTCCAAAAGAAGCATATATGTCCATATGTGTGTCCTCTGTGTGTTCAGAAGGCAGGGCAAAGCACAGTGTGAGTGGAAGTCTCTCCCAAGTGAAACATTTCCCTGAAGAGAAGCATTGAGGTCTGTGATGGGGAAATGTTGCAAATACATATTTCGCATGTAACCATTCCTCACTGCCCACAGGAAAGTTTCATAAGAGCATGAGTGAGTGCAACTGTTTTTTTATTTATTTTTTTTTGGTGGGCGGGGAGGACTGTGCTTTTAAACCTGTATCATATAAACTAAATAATATATCAGTTATTTCTGTCAGACATGCCAATGGTACTGAACGCGTGCAAAGTTTCCACAAAAGGTTTTTGTAGCTTAATTTTCCTCTAGAGATTAGAGGAAGCCAGATATTCTGTTTCTTGCTGGAACTTGGCTTTTAGCCACACTGCTCTCCCTTTCTCTCTCATCCCTCACCCCCATTCGTCACTGTTAATCAGATGGCTGTATCTTCCCTATATTTCTCTTGTCAAGCCATTAAGGGGCTACAGATGAGAGAAAGAAGAGGATCAGCGTAGATATAAACCAGTTCAGCTCCCAAGGCGCAGCTCCCCCTTTTTAAGGTTGGGATTTCGACATTATTGTACATACTCCTATCAAAACTGAAAAGAATAAGTTCATCTTCCCTTACAGGCAGCAAAAGGCTGAAATTTATTTTCCAGGTGAAGAGGGGAGGGTTGGAGATTCTTCTGTGGTGCAGCCACTACAGAAATGTAAAAGATAGAAGCAGAGGTACATGGAGAGACTGGTGACTCTAGTACCTGGTTCTTGGACTCAGTCTGTTCAAGTTCGGCCATGCTAACCGTCCCCCAGCAGTGAAGAAAGTGGGTTTTGTGTAGTATGATGACGGTTGTCACCAGGGCTGTGTGAGATTTGGCAGTTTCATTTCAAGGGAGTTCATGGGAAGTTGTTTTGTGGCAGCAGGAAGCAGTTGGTTAGAGCAAAAGCTGTGACTCTTGATGATTCCAGAAACTCCCCCAAAAAATCAAAATAAAACTCAGAGGAAACCCCCAGGTTTTACTAAAATAATGAGGAATCCAGTGGCACCTTAAAGAGTAACAGATTTATTTGGGCATAAACTTTCATGGGTAAAAAACCCACTTCTTCAGATGCATGCAGATTTTACTGTAAGACTTGGACCCCAACTGAAACCCCAGATCTGAACAGCCCCAACATTTTAGGAAAGTTCAGCTCCTGATGGAAACTTCCCAGCTGGGCCCTATCTCAACAAAGGGCCAAACGAAACCTTCAGATCTGAATAGCCTTCAACGTTGAGGATGTTAGGTTCTGTTAAGCTCTGCAGCGAAGTTTCACCTCCATTTTCTACACAAAACTATAAACTGGGATAAGTGTGATCAAAGGAATCACTGGGCTTGCCAAAAAGGGAAATGTTTGGTGAATTTGACCTAAGTTTGGGCTTGTAGCCGAACCAGGTGGTGAGGTAGGGCACATGTCCACATGGTAGTTGATCAGTTGTTCCACATAAACTCTTGAATGTCTCTCCTTGAAGCTTAAGATTTTTCAACAGTATCAGAGCTCAGTCTCTAGCTTCAAGTAACAGATAACTGAATCTCAAAAAAGGTACATAATGGCTATCAACTTCCTAACTTTTAATAAATTATTCCAGAGGGTTCCATTTTGTGATCCAGATTGAAAGGACTTAGAAGAGCATTTAATCGGCACTCAGGGTCACTGGACAATCTTTTCCAAATGTAAGTTACACATATAGAGAGTAAAATAAATTTAATGGGCCAATATTGTGGTTCGTACTTCGTCCTTGCACAGACAAACCTTCTATGGACTTCATGGAAAGTAACTTCATGGAAAGGTAACTTAATTGAGGAAGAATTGAAAGAAAATGGAGCAAAATCCAGGGGAGGCCCTCAGGATGTGGCCCAACTAAACAATAGTTAATATTAAAATTTATTCTACTCATCCAACTGCCTGGGAGAAGGGTAAGGTATTGTTGGTTGCTTGGTTGGTTTTGGACAGATTGGTAAACTACCATTAATTGATTGATATTTTATTCTGTTTTTTCCTGATAAAAAACAAGCAAGTATATGTTGATAAATTTCCATGACAGTTTTGCTTTAGAGAATAATTAACAATTGTCGAGCCTGTATTTTTACATATGATAAACATTCCTAGTTTTAGAGAATGTGTGTGTGTGTGTGTGAGAGAGAGAGAAAGAGAGAGAGTGCTGTTGGAACAATTTTCATAGTGGGGGTGCTGAAGGTGGAAACCATGTATTTGGGTTGTTATTACATCTTCAAGCCAGGGGGTGCAGCAGCATCCCCAGCATCCTTAGTTCCAGCACCTATGCACTCAGAGTGTGTGTGTAGGGAAAACCATTTATTATTTTAACACAATTGAATTCTTGCCACATCCCTTAATCTTCCGAACCAACATAATTCCCTCAAGTTCAAACTCCTCTATTACAACCCTCCCCAGCCCCACAATCTCTTGCTGTCCTTGCCACACCTTTTCTTATGCTTCTTATTTTTTCCTTCCCTTATCTATGTTCTATAACCATTATCTCCATGAACATAACTTCTTAAGCTACACCTAGACATCATTTCACCAATGAGTGCATTTCACACAGCATTAGTCATACTGTAGTGTGGGTAATTTTTATGATATTGTTATACCTTGCCTTTGTTCACTGTAACAGTTTAATTTGTACATATTCTGCTGCTGTTGTAGTATCACTCAGCTGTAACCAATGAGAAAGTGAATTTTCTAGCTGAATATAATCACAACATGTTCACCTGAAAAAAAAGACAATAAATAGTCTTGAAAGGACTGCATTTTTGTCGCTAAATGTCGATTACACCGTACTCACACAAACGGAAAAAATACTTCCATAGATAATAATTGAACGTTACAGGTAGGCAAAGTGAGAAAAAAAATCTGTTTGAAAACTTACCAGAGTTGCTTTAAGGCTAGTTACGTTGTATATTTTGACATCTGAGGGTGACAATTTGTACTTTAATGGTTATAAAGCTTTAAATTTTTGAATCTCAATGTCTACTATCATTAAATAATTATTGCCTGATCCCACTCCATTGTCTGACCGCCCATAATTTCCCACAACTGTGAAAATTTGAATCTACAAACGTTTTAAAAATGCATATCGATATATGTCAAAATTATAAATAAAGATTGAATTCTGCCAGGCCTAACAATAACAAGGTTTTTCTTTTTCTTCCTTTTTTCTTTTAAAGTCCTTTTCTTTTTTGGGAATTAGGTATTTGGAGATGGGTCTGAGCTGTAAAATTCAGACCTAATGAAGATTCCAATCCCAGCCTTCCACAGGTTTGAGGGATTTTGGATTTAGTGTTCCATCTTGGTTTCATTATAGAGATAAGTACAAAGTTTGGATCTTGATCCAGACTTTTCCCAAAGTTCAGCAATAAGGGTTTCATATGGGGGACTCTGATTCTGAGCCCTCTTGCATTACAAGTCTGCTGTAGGATTTTCAGTCAGTAATAGCCATTCACTTCTCTTCTAAACAGGGATACCCATTCTGTTATTTGGATTTTACCATTTGTGGATCCAATTTTCACACTTATGGCACTTCATAATTAAATACAAATATTATGAACTAATAATGAATAGTTGTAACGATTTGAGTCCAAGAACTTCTGGTTTGTGACCTCAGGTAGAGTAGAAGTCGGGCTGAAGGGCTTCACTGACTGCACCACCTAAAATGCATTTTTGGTAACATCCCAAAGACAGAACAGGTTTTAAGGGATCACCTCAGAGTATCAGTCATTGGGGAAAATAGTTACTTCGTCTCTCCCTGAAGAAGATTTGGTACCACATATGTCTCTAGATGTAATGACCTCATACTAGCTGGGTCCATGGTTGGGATTATACAACTGAATATTGCAAGGTTAAATCAGCCCACATTACATCTACGGGTAAAAGAGGAAAGGAATCAAAGTTTGTGGGGTATAATTAATGGTAGTTCAGTCTATTCAGCAAATTCATGCTCATAATATTCTCCTTTCTACACTTATTGTGACCCATCACAGTACTATTTGCACACCAGTGGAGTGTGAATGCAAAAGGGTTGGATATAAATATGGCTTCGATAGCCAATCCTACCACCTGGGAGGTGAGGTCAATGAACTTCTTGCAGGCTATAAATAGTCACTGGCAAACCAGGCCTCATTTCAAATGATGAACAAAGACTTGCGCACATGTTAAAACACGTGAAAGTTCTCCTCCACCCTCCCATCTCCCCAATATTCCTTTGTGTGTGAGAGAGATTGCAGCTGGAGCTGAAATGAAGGTGTTAAATCATCTATAAGCACCTGGCCCGTGTAGAAGTTCTTATCATGCTTTGCTCCCGTGAATCAATCCTTTCAATTAAGGTAGCTAGGGAAATAATGATGTTTTTATTTGCAATTACAGCTTTAAATTAGGATCAATAGAGGCAGCTACAGCCCTACCATACCAAGAGTCCATAGCAGTTAGCAGGCTTTTGTATGAGTGCACAGCTGAAATCAAACCCTCCGTATTCTATCACAAAAATAATAAAACGTCAGAGGAAGCAAGATTGGGAAACTAATACAAGTAGAAGACTCAAGATATCCTCCTATTTGTTTTTCCTTTGTTTCTAGGCCTGGAGCCAGCAAAGCCTTCTTCCCTATCGTTGCCTGGTTACAGCCCTAGAGGCTCGCCATGGTAACATCTGGAATAAAGGTGGATGGGCACCAGGCCAGGTCAAAGTCGACTCTAGCTGAATCAGTAGCAGAAAGGAAAATAAATCTTTTTTTAGTTACTCCCCTATACCTTGGGACAAAGTGATGGTCATGCAAAAGATAAGCCCCAGATATGTTCTTTGTTTTAAAAAACAACAGTAAAAAGTTATTACATCTCATTCACAGTGCACATTCAGGCCTGTCTTTTCAAGAATGTCCAGCAATTTGGGGTGCTTCAGTTTTTGGGTGCTCAAGAGGAGGCACCTTAATGGGACCTAATTTCCAGGGTGGGTGCTCAGCACTTTCTGTAACTTTGGCCTCTTTACCATTCTTCAAGTTGGGCATCAAAAATCACAAGTCACTTTTGAAAATGTAAGCCTCAGAAACCTAAGGTGTTGGGAGATCACCTAATTATTCTCTTCTTTTATTGACCTGACAGCATAGTATTTCTTTCCAATACACGTCTAAGTACTTTTCAGTTCTACATTTGGGGTAAAATTTTCTCTGAAGTGAAAATAAGTGCCACACACAACTGAAGCCCCCACTTAAATGAATTGGGTCTTTTGCATAAAAACATGCAAAAATGTCCAGTTTGCACATATTTTGAGGGAGAAAATGGATCATCTGAACAAAAATTTCTAATTTTAAAATTTGACATTCCAGAAATTTTCACTTGGAAATAAGACCATTTCCCCATTTTTGAAGCAAAACCTCCTGAAATTTCATAAGCATTCTATGAAATTAGGCCTTTTCATACAATGCAACTTCTTCTTTTGTATGGCTGGTGTAGATCAGCAACTACAATTTCATCTGAAGTTGATTGAGCCAAATGGCTATATCAGCAGTAGCAGAATTTATTAGTTGTGGCTCTGATGACTGGGAGATCGCTGAGTGATGTTGGGTCGCCGAGTTGCTGGCATTAGTTGTGATTTCTCACTTAACAGAGTGGGCTGCGTGAAGGCTGCCATCGTCTACCCCATTGCACCTGCAATGAACTATCTGATTTCAAGAGTTTCACATTTCATTGCATATTTCATAGTTGCTATAGAAGTTGTAGTCGTATCTGCTAGGATTTACTGAGGAATATCACTGTAAGAAGCATCCCTTCTCAATATAACTGGTTATGAGGTGCATCACTCATCTTAGACTGAAATTTACTTCCACCTCAAATGTGCTCTGCTTTCTCTGATCTTAGAATTGGTGATACTGAGATTATAGAAAATCTTATACATATTAAATAAATTAATCCTATCCCACTCAGTGTTCCTCCTTTTAATATGGAGCGTTTATAGTGTCATTCTCATTTGGGTCTTTGTTTTTTCGTACAATGTCTCTGATTGGCTGAGCTTCTGGCTTGGGCCAGATTTCATGAGGCAACAAATACTAGTCCTCTGCCTCATGGAAAGTTCTGTACTCAAAGCTTTTCTTATTCCACCATCTCACGAGGCCGATGGACTGCACAACAGATATTGTAAATATGATGGTTTCCTTTACTCTTACAGGTGATATGTATGAGAAACTTGCCCAGAGAGATGTGTATGCGCAGCATCCTAACACTGTAAATGATCCATACACTTAGCCTACGAATTTTACTCAACAGAACAATAACCGTTACTACTGTACTCTGTCTGATCCACTGAGTGCCAGGATATATTATTCAATCAGGTATATTACATTGTCCTTTTCTAAGATTTAGCTGTTCCAATTGAAATTCAGTTTTTTTGGTGGTTTGCTTTTTCTTGAATGCATTTTTCACCCTTGCTGCAGTGACGACATCATGGTCTTACCCACACTGTAAACAAAAATGACCCCACTGCTTTTGAAGGTAGTCATTTAGGAAATCACCCATCACTAATGTACCATACCAATCAGAGACTCATTCTTGCAAGTATATGATTTGTATCATACCTGAGTTGGCTTGGTTGCTGTTTTGCCACAGAATAATAGTTTCTTGGTTTCTACTCACATGCCAAGTTGACCTTGATTGGTCAGCTGATTATACAACTTAATTATGTCTGAAGCCCAAGGATCAAACGATACACAGGAAGTTTTCTCTCTACGTTATTATTCAGCTTTTTAAGCACCAGTCAGCCAGTTCTGCTTCCTGTTTCTAGCATTTTGCTTATTTTAAGTGATTTAACAGTGGGAAGCTAGAATTAAATCTGTGCAAAAAGCATGTGAAAATAAATTTAATAAAAAAAAAAAAACATGCATGTCTGTCTGCATGTATGAAAAAGCAATATAATCACATTCTCTTACCAAGTTTATTGCAATGATGAAAGGCAGTTTTTGCAGGTGGAAAATTATCAATTTGCAATATAAATGACAAATATCTTGATTTTCTCATGTGGGAGCATGGAAATAATTTTATTATTGTTGCCACATTCACACAAAAATCAGAGTTCACCAGCAGAAATTACAAATTTTCAGTCAAAACTAAATTTATCCATATGTCCCAGAATGTGAACGGGGAAGTTTTAGTTTCTCTAATCCCTAAACAGTCCCAGAGAACACCTGGTTTTCCTGCTTTAATTCTACCACTGTTAAAACTCAACACAGCACCTACTAATGCCACTGGCTATTTTCATTATTGAGCGACACAAAGTTATTTATTTAAGCCTAAGTTGTCTGCTTTCACTGTGCTCATGTCACTGAAGGACAGAGGGAAAGGCAGGGAGTAGGGATGAAAACCATATCTCCCACTCTCACTAGGCCATGGCTGATTGTCGTACTATCCAAATTACCTTGCTTTTATTTTTACAGTTTTAAAAGCTTTATTTGTTTAGGAAAGGTACAGGAATAGAGACATCCAACAGCAGCCTTCAACATGTATCATGTAAGGCCAAATTTTCACAAAAGACCTCAACCGGGCCTTCTGTTTATCAATGTACTTCTTAGTTCACACACATTTTCACATGCACACGGATGTTTTCCACATGCGCTTGTGGAAATAAAATGTGCATTCTATTCTTCACATGCAAATGGAATTTGTATGTGTGAACTCTTGTGCGCAGAAAGTAAAAGTACATGCTCAAGTGGTTTTGTGCTCCCCAAGTTGTGTGCATAGTGCTAGAGGCTAGGTTTTGAAAATGCAGGCCCTTATACAAATTGAAGTACTATTTGTAACCACAATGAAATTGCTTCATTAGCTGACAATACATTAATGTTTCATTTCTAGAATGTCAGTACCTTTCTAGACAGCAGAGCAGAGCACTACCAGATAGGAGGACTCCTAGGATCTATTAGTTCTGCCACTCTCGGTGTGTCCTTGGGCAAGTCATTTAACTTTTTATGCCTCAGTTCCCCATCTGTAAAATGGGGATAAGATAATTTATTCTTTCACTATTTAAATAATACTTGTAAAGCACTTTGTATTTATATATAATGCCTTTCATCCACAAATCTCAAAGGACAATTATCTTCTGCAAACAACTGTGGTTTCTCATTTACAGAGATGAACCTTTGGTTTTCCTGGTTGCTAATTCATCCATTCCAATCCACTGTGCTAGGACACTTATATTTTTATGTTGAATTTTATGTTTGTGTTAGCATTCTCTTTGCATCATTGGAAATGTAGTCTGACCAGGGAGCTGAGATGGGGAACATGAGACAGTATTTTGGCATTTGATATTTTTCCACTAAAAACTCAAAAATTATGTGGAAAATTGTTGACAAAAACTACCAACTCCGATTGCAATTTCATTTTATTCTGCAAGCCAGTAATTGTATATTCTCTAGAAGGATCATTTATGTCCCTCAGTACTAAAATTTTACTCCTAAAGAGTCCTATTGCATTTAGTATAGTTTCAGGACCGGACTGAACAATCTATGGTAAGTAGGAGATATTCTAGGTAATGCAAGTTAAAAATTAGAAACATGTGGTCTGTGGCTCTGGAGGAGATGACTTGTGTTATTTCCCCCACAGAGTGATTATTCATTCATTTATAAGTCTCTAAAGAGGCATCAATATTTGGATAAGAATAATCCTTAGCTGAAAGGTAGATAAAATTAAGATTTTGCCCTCTGTTTAAAGTTTAGTGATTACAGATTCTGTTAACTGCACTGCACCTGTTGCAGCCTTTAGGATGTAGATTGTGGCCTTGATCTCTTTCACATCTATTTGCGTAAATCAGGAGTAATTCCACTAAGTCATACGGGTGCAAAATTTGAGCAGTAGGCAAATCAAGCCATGTCTTTCTTGTTCAGCATATTCTGTGTGCAAGTACTATGCACAGCAACAAAAGAACAACAATAATAAATGATCCACTTTTATGTGGATGGGGCGAAAGAAGTGGGGGATTTTAAAGAGTCACAAATGAAGGAAAGGCATATCAAAAATGTTTAAAATGTCATTTATGATTACCTGCAAGGTAGATCTGAAATACTGTATGCCTTGTATTGCTACTAGTTTTAGTTTAAGGTTCACTTTGGCCTGCTATTCCGAAGTTGCTAACTTATAAGTGCAAGTAGATTTGTATTCAGCAGTTTTTACTCACTGTTAAGTGCAGTTATACTCTGGAAGCTGACATTGTGCCATTATTATTGTGTTTCATTACTTCATTATTATAATAGCTCAGTTTTGAATAACAAGATTATTTATCCAGCTGTTGGCCCTGCAAACAGTGTAGGATCTGAAAGTCAAGCTGGATTCTTTCTTTCTCATGCGTCAAAACCAGTAATGATTATGCTGAGCCAAAGGCGTTGCACTGGTGTCAACGAGGGCAGAATTTTGGCCCTGTACTTAGAATAGAATCATAAGTCTTGCACCTAAAGAGAACTCATTACAATATCTCGGCTTTAGTTAGCACTTTGTTTGATGATACTTGAGTAAACCAATATCCCACTCACTCACCCAAAGGCAAATAATCACTCAGGCCAACGTTTATGAAACCTTCAGGATTCACACATATTTTTCATGAATTTCTGGCTGTTGCCTGATTACACGCACATAACCAACACTGTGACCCTAGTCATCAGAACAAGTCAAAACTTGGCGCGTATATTTTTTTTGTTTTGTTTTTACTGATTGACTTGTTCTGCTACCAAGCATGGCTGGATTTGAACCACCAACCTAGAAATGAAATGACCTATATTGAATGTATTTATGTAGTTTAATACAAAATGTAAAAAGGTGCCCCTCCAGGACTCTCAGTATCTTTGCCATGTATTGAAAATACAAGCGAAGTCACCCAAACCAAAAAACCCTCAGCAGCCTCCCAAAAGCCCAGGAAGGAGCAGAAACCATGCCAGTGAGAAATCTCAGCCCTTAGTGCATAAATTCAAGCCCACAGCATTCACAACCACTCCCCAAAGGCCTGGGAAAAGAGAAGGACTTGACAACATGCCCTGCAGGTCAACGTATGTGGGCTCTTTCAGTCCGGGGGGGAAGGCGTGAATTTTCAAGTTCAGGTGAGAACACCCAGGCAGCATTCCCTCTCTTACACTGAAAGGACTTCTGCCCAAGTGCTGCAGTTGCAGCAGTACCAGAAGGACAACAAGGCAGTCTCTCAAATAAGCAGGTACCAAGACATTTAGGGCATTCTAAGTCAAAACTCCACACACAAGCCAATAGGGAGCCAGTACAGATCCCAGAGCACTGGAGTCATGTACTTACTGTGAGAAATTCTACCTATCAATCTCTCACACACAATCTGACACAATCACACACACACACACACACCCCAGTTGTCAATCAGGCCCTGCAACCCATCCCACCACCTCCTAACCCCATGAATCTTCTACCCCCAGATGGTATTAATCCCACCAAGATGTGTTCCATTCCAAGGATGAGTTTCTCACTCTCATACGTTAGCGAGAGTCCCACCCTACTCGGTCCACCCCTTGCTACTACACTCAGAAAGTAGGGGTGTAAGAAGGGTCTAATCTTTAATTTGCCCTCATCCCATGAGACTTTCACCCCAGAAACAGACAGGGAGGAGGAGAAGAGATAGAGAGAGAAAAAAGGCCAGGGCCCCATCCACTTCAAATGCAACAAAACAACAATCCCATACCATCAGCATCCCCTCCCACCTCAGCTATCTGTGATAAGCCCCCCCCCCCCCCCAGGCCAGCTCTTGTCATGCTGTTGCAGCCTTTGGTGGTGCCATGGTGGGACCCTTTACAGCTGTTCCAAGACATCCATTCCCCATTTAGTTAGCTTTTTAAGTGAAGGGGAGGGGGAAGTAGTGAGAAGTGGCTTAACTTTATACAAGGAAAGAAGCCACATTTATAATCAGAATGTCTGAGACTCTAAGAGACAAAGCCCAATTCTGCTACAGAACAATCCTTTTGAAATACACATGTGTGACGATGGCAGGCCAGATCCCAGCTCTTGCCCAGGCTGCAGGCATTAGCTAAGAACTGACAATCTCGAAGCTGGAGCCCACACTAGGTCACCTGTATGTTAGTTTTGCTCAAAATAGGTATCAACCGTATAAGAATATATTTAGTGTTTAGACTATGAAATGCTTGTAAATTGCTGCATGCATTAATCTCACTTGTAATGTCTGCATTCCGTGCTATAAGAAATCTTGCAAGTTTTGCTTTATAACTTTGAAAATGTTTGCTGTGAACTTGCGAACTCAGGCATGAGGATCATCCCCTCCTCCTTCCGCCCATCCAGAAGAACTATCAAAATCAGATGGCCCATCAAGGATCAGCCCAATAAAAAAGATTGGTTAATGGCCCTATTGCACCTGGGAAATGCTACATACAAGGAAGCTCCTCCTGTGGGCTTGGAAGCTGAATGAAGGAAATAAAAACAAAGCCAAGGGAAAATGTTCCATCATTTCGGCCGTTAGAACTTGGAAGGGCCAGAGATCCCCAGGAGCTGCCTCCTGGGTCTGCCCTGAAAGACACTTTGAATTGACAGATCACTACAACTCTGTCACTCTTAGGACTGAGATGGTAACTCATTTGAATGTACATGTTCACTTGCTTTAACTTGTAAATAACCCTTATTCCTTTTTCCTAGTTAATGAACCTTTAGATAGTTTATTACAGGATTGGCTACATGTGTCTGATGTAAAATCAAGGGTACCAATTGATCTGTACTAAATGACTAGTCTCTTGGGACTGGAAGCAACCTGAATGCGGTGTGATTTTTGGTGTAAGTCACCATTTATCACTAAGTCCAGTTTGGGTGGCAAGATAGACTGGAGAGTCTAAGGTGGCTTTGTCTGACACTATAGTCAGACTGTTCCAGAGATCCTGGTGTTCACATTACTGGCTTAGTGAAATCTTATTGCAGACCACACCACCAGTTTGGGATGTCTACTCTATTTTTGACAGTCTGCCCTGAGGTAGGCCCTGAGTCACGGTTGTGAGCCACTCCAGACAGCATGACAATTATGTAAACTTGAAGATCAGCTCTTTGCTCCTTGAATATTGAGAAGAGGAGTCCTCCATTTAAGGCATTGCCGAAGACTCTCATCATATGATACGTAGGTTCCTTTTTCCAAAATCAGTATGTGAATTTGCATGCACCCCACACCTCATGTAACCTCATGTAACCTCATGTAACACCATGTTCATTTCTTTCATCAAAAGCTGAGAACACAAGGAGTGTTTTCCACAGGGATTTAAAGGCAAAAGCTGGTGATGGAAACCAGGTCTCACCACTCCCAATGAGACATCCTAGTTCCTTTGAACTTTACACCTCCCAGGCTTATTTAGCCATTTACCCAACCATATTTTGAAGCTACTTTCAATATCCAGCTAAGTGGAGTATTTTAAATATCCACCCATATCTAAGACACACAAGTTAACAAAAGGTAGAGGGGGAAGGAAGCCTTTTAGAAAGGATCAAATACATCATAAGCTTAGCAGACATTGTAGCCCTGAAACAGCAGTTTGAAACTTGCACCATAACAAATCTTCTATACATTATCTCACAGGAAACAACACATGATAAATTTTTAGCACAATGCGATTCCCCTCCCTCTACCTCCTCCCCAACGTCTGAAAGATTTAACATCTAATTCAGCTTTTGACGAGCTGCTTCATCACTGCAGGAACACTGTTGATCTCTGTCAGAACCCTGCGGCCTTGGACAGAACAAACTGAAAGGGGAAAAAAAAATTTGGCCGTCTGTAATGATAAATAAATACATTACAGGATACAACTCTGGGGAATGGAGGCTGACACTGACTGAGCACTGTGACCTCCACACAACTGCCAAGTGTCAGTCGTTTAACAAAAGTCAACTTTTGTTTGCTTGTTTTTTTTTCCCTTCTCTCAACGTCAATTTCTTAAAGCGCAAACACGGGATGGGAAAGCAAAAAAAGTGAAAAATTCAGAAACCATCTCCATCTGCTCCCAGTGGCACTTTGGTTTTGACAGAACAATTGTTTTTCTTGGTATGGTAGAAACTGGGGGGAAGCCATTGCAAGTGCATAAATGGCAGCTGGAAGAGGAAGCTGTGCAAAAGGGAAAATCTCCGAATGACCTATTGCAAGCCTTGTTTTAGGACATGTATGTATAGGGGTAGGTCTTAGCACTGACACTTTTTACACGTGCATGGATCTCCATTCACAACATCAAATATGCATGTCAGATGTTGGAGTGAACAAAAGAACTAACTAGAGAACCTGAGAGAACAAGAGTCCCTTCACCCATGCAGCTAATTAGCCTTCTTAGTTTTGAATCCTTCTCTGGACTGCTGAAGCCTACCTCATGGCCTCTGTCTCAGCACCTGATTCCCATCTAATTGTATAATATTAAAGATACTTCTTTTTACCCGTATGAGATATCTCATCTGCATCTTCATTTTAGAGATGCATCAAATGGGAGGTGAAGTGATATGCCTACGTTCATACAACAGTAGAGCCAAGCATAGAACCCCAGCAGATGACTCCCATTCCTGGGTCCCGTCTACCACACAACATTGCTCCACCAACTCAATGGGCTTCACACCCTGATCATAATCATTATTATTAATCATACTTTGCAATAATATGGCACTTTCCATTTGCAGATTTCCTGTAACTAATTACACTTCACAACATCCTTTTAATATAGGCAACTGTTCCCCCATTTCAGAGATGGGGATGTGATGAGGGAGAGCGCTGAAGCAATTTGCCCAAGCCCGAGGCAGAGGAAGAGCTAAGATTCTGATAATCCTTTTTTCAACTCTCATCTGAAAATGAACTTTCTCCCTGATCTACACCTTCATTTCTCAATCACTCTGTCAATATAATTGGGGGGCGGGAGGAATGGTTATTGTACAGCACCCAGTGAAATGAGGTTCTGATCCATGACCTGAGTATATAGCCACTACTACAATACAAATAAAATAATATGTTTTGTTTAGTTCATTACCTGTATTGTACAAACTAGTTGAATAACTCTAGCATGCAAACTTTAACTATATTAATTTTATGAAGAACTTTGAACTGTGTTTTGCCAAGCCAGTGAACAATAAAAAGACCCAAAACCTGTTTAATGTCTTTCTTATTGAAATTATTGTCAAAATTTTTCATTTAACACTATTTCAATAGCAGTTTTGAGAATGTTTTTTAAAAAGGTTTTGATGAACATTTTGATAAAACTGTCACCAAAAATTTCCAAAACAACTTCTTTCAAAAACATTTTTAAAAAGTCACCAGGTTGTTGGGTTTTGTTTTGGTTTGGGTTTTTTTTGGGAGGGGGAGGGGGAGCGGGGAGGAGTGTTTGCTGGTTTGTTTCATATTTTTTGGGGGGGAGGATATTTTTAATGAAAATACTTTTTGTTCAAAAATGTTCAACCCACTCTAGAGTTTTGCTTGAAGGATGCTACACAAAGAAGACCCCATTTCTGCAGTGACTAATGATTTCTATTCTCCATATCCATGGATTAGGAGGGCCACTGTTTTAAAGTGCTGCTTTATTCCTGGTAGAAGTGCTAGCACACTGGATGAGTCATGGAATAAATCTTCAGACTGTAAATCCTTTCATCATCAGTAGGCCGTGGTCAGACATCATTCCTCTTTGATGAATTTGCTATTTGATGAATGCAGTGAAATGGAGATCTCGGTCAGGTATCGAGTAAACAGGTGTCTGTACCACAATTCGCACACTTGCCGCCACCCCCAGCAAAAAGGCCAACAACTGAATGAGCCATGGAGATTGAACTAATTTATCACCTCTACACCTGGCCCCACTAGAACAGGAGTGAAACTGGATGTGATGAGTGAGGGTCAGGTTGCACTGCTGCTTCACCTATTCAGAGGTGAAATAGGGCACTTCAGGTTTCAAGGCCATCATTGCAGAATCTTCCACCTGCACTGAATTCACTAAAAGCAAACTAACAGAAAGATGTTCTTTCTAACACTGAGCCCCAACAACCAACTTCTGCAAAAACTGGTTGGTGTATCTCAGGAGGCTTCAGATCCTCCCCTATATCAGTCAAATATTGGAGTTTAAATTCACTGAGTTGACAAAATCTAATTGTATTATTCATAACGCCATAACTGATCTGCCAGAAGCCACAGCTAAGGGCACTTGCTCTGCTCTGAGTTCATTGCTATCAGGAGATGTGAGGTTTCTACAGAGGTCAAAGGAACAGAAGAAAGTTTCAGAAATCAGACTTTGACCTCAGCTGGCTGGACATTATCTGCCAATCCATTACACTTTACTGGCATCCCCTGGTCTCTGACTGTAGCAGACAGTCTATGTGCCCACATTCTGAATGTATGTTTAAACAGAGAAGCTGATAAGGAGTGCTTGTCTGTCAGCAGGATCTGAAGCCCACGGCTCTTTGAGAGCACTTGGGTTTACTTGGCGGGTCATGCTGACTCCTTGTGAACCATTTATCATCAGAAAAAACTCCAGAGCGGTTGGCACCATGCCACTGTCTTCCCTCCTCCCCCTCTAGCGTATAGATGCTACATCAAAACAGACTCTGTCTCAGCTCACAAAGCAACAGAACATTTTGCATAATCGCTGCATGGGAGAGCAAGCCAGGCCACCGTGCAGTAACTGGAACCTGTTAGGTGATTCCTACATATTTTACTGCTTTTTCTGCCAAAAATGTGGATGGGCTAAGAAAGGAGGGAGTGGGGCTTGTGTTCCACCCTTCATCCTTCCACTTAGGGCCTGATTCAGGAAGGCATTTAAGCATGTGCTTAAGTCCCTTGACGTCAAAGGAATTTAAGCCCGTGTTTAAGTGTGCGCCCGAAAAGGGACAGTTTAATTAAAAGTAAATGGCATACTTATGTACTTTGCTGAGTCAGGACTTCAACGAAACTAAAACTGAAGTTCAGATTTACACTAGGCCTTAGTGGAAGTGAGAATCGGACACAGAGTCTTTCCAGGATCAGGCTCTATATGAAGATAGGGAGATTCTCCACATCCACTGGTTGACCCTTCACTGATAAAATATTAGGTGAGCCAGGGGTCAGTTAGTACAAAATGCCACTGGCACTAGCCTAGTGTTCCCCCTTTCTGGCCTTTGGTCTTGTCTACAATGAAAGGTTGCCCCCCCACCCTCTCACCAGTGTAATTACACCACCGTAGCTGCCCTGATGTAAGGTCTGCATGCAGACACACTGCACTGGTGCATGAAAACAATTTGTACCAATGCAATTTACCTCAGTCTGAGACTATGGCCACACTAGAGAGCTTACAGTGGCACAGCTGGACTGACACAGCTTCACCACTGTAAGCTCTCTAGTGTAGCCACTCTAAGCCGATGGGAGAGAGCTCTCCCGTCAATTTAATTAATCCACCCCCAATGAGCAGCAGCAGCTATGTCGGCGGGAGATGCTCTCCCGCCGACATAGCGCTGTCCACACTGGCACTTAGGTTGGTGTAATTTTATGTCACTCAGGGGGTGGTTTATTCACACCCGAGCTACATATGTTATACCAACATAAGTGGTACTGTAAACATAGCGTCCAAGGGGGCTCAGAAAAACTCCAGTGTAGATAATTCCTTAGCTTTGCTACCCCAGTGGCACTCCTGACCTCACAAGGATGAGCTTCAGCCCTTTAAATGCTTTTCAGGTTCATTGACTCAAAAACTTATAGGATTTTTACAGTGTTATTGGTCTGCAGTGACTCTATATAATCGAGCACAGAGGGGTGAGTTATCACGCCCCATTGTTACCTCATTAGTCTGCAGACTTCAGAGAACAGGTGTATCCTGTGTTCTGATTGGTGTGCAGTCTGTCCCATTAGCCACCCAATGAAGTGCCCACATGCAGCTGTCCATTCACAGGATGGGCAGCAAACATCCTTAACATGAGAAAGCACAATTCATTGTGTAATCTTTAGATTGCAGTAGGTTATCACTGTGAATTTCCCCTTAAACTTGTTCATTAGTGCACCTGACAAATGCTTTGTTAATTTTATCTCCACACTTTGCCTCAGGCAGTTCAACAAACACCTGGAAGTTTGTTTCTGGTAACAGGGAAGACTTTTCAGGAAAATGTAGTAGGGTTTTTTAATGTTTCTAGCAGTAAAACTGTTTTTTGGTAGCCAATTTGCAGTGTTGTTGTAGCTGTGTTGGTCCCAGGATATGAGAGAGACAAGGTGAATAAGGACAGGTTTCAGAGGAACAGCCGTGTTAGTCTGTATTCGCAAAAAGAAAAGGAGTACTTGTGGCACCTTAGAGACTAACCAATTTATTTGAGCATGAGCTTTCGTGAGCTACAGCTGTTGCTCACGAAAGCTCATGCTCAAATAAATTGGTTAGTCTCTAAGGTGCCACAAGTCCTCCTTTTCTTTTTAAGGTGAATAAGGACATCTCTTTTATTGTTGGTGAAAGAGGGAAGCTTTTGAGCACATACAGAGCCCCCCCCCCCCCGCCCCCCCAGGGTCTGGGAAAGGTTCTAAGTGTCACAACTAAATACCAGGTGGATTGTTTAGCATAAGGAGCGAACATGTTGTAAGTGACCATTCACGGTAAAATGGGCAATTAACACCTCTGCAGTCAGAGAACAAAAAAGGATTAGAGGGATATAGATTGTTGTAATGAACCATAAATCCAGCATCTTAATAAAGACCATGATTTTTACTGTCTACAAAAGTTATGAATTTTTAGCTCCCAGGTTTGTCTTTTGAAGGTGTTGTGCAGGTTTCTTTTGAGGACAAGGACTGAGAGGTCAGATATGAAGTGATGGTTTTGTGAAAAGTGTTCACTCATCAGTGATATGGTGTTTTTGTCTTTTATTGTTTTTCTGGGTCCATTCATTCAAGAGCATAGTGATTGTTGGGTTTCACTCACATAGCTCTTATTGGCAGGTTTCAGAGTAGCAGCCGTGTTACTCTGTATTCACAAAAAGAAAAGGAGTACCTGTGGCACCTTAGAGACTAACAAATTTATTTGAGCATAAGCTTTCGTGAGCTACAGCTCACTTCATCGGATGCATTCAGTGGATGCATCCAATGAAGTGAGCTGTAGCTCACGAAAGCTTATGCTCAAGTAAATTTGTTAGTTGTTATTGGGGCATTCGGTGCTCTGGATGAGGTACACCACATGTTGTAATAGGCATGTGTAGGACACATGGATACTGAAAGGTGTGTTGTGGGGGATATTGATTATTGTATCAATGAAGATATATTTGCAGGTTTTGATTTCTGTTGTTTTGGCAGGCTCTGGTACCACTTTGAGTTGGTGGGTGTTGATCTATTGGGAGCTTGCTTCTGATGATAGCTTGGAGAGGTCGGTGGGAGGGAGGAAGGCTAAAGGCCAGAAGAGAGGGTTCAAGAAAGGTTTCTTTAATTGAATATGGGATATAATTGTTTAATGACACCCTGCATGGGTTCTAGTGTGGGGAGATAGGTGACATCTAGGGATGTGCAGTTGGAGGGTTTTTTCCCCTATATTGAAGCAGGTTCTCTCAAGATATTTGGCTGGCCTATTCCATGATGTGATCTACTTCTCTGGTGGAGTGTCCTTGTTTGGTGAAGATGGTTTTAAATGTATTAAGATGTGTATCCTGGACTTTCTCCTCAGAGAATATTCTGTGGTATCTGAGTGCCTGGCTGTAGATAACAGTGCTAATTAACGATGGTCACATAAACAGCACCCTATACCAGAAACCTACTGACCGCTATTCCTACCTACATGCCTCCAGCTTTCACCCTGACCACACCACACGATCCATTGTCTACAGCCAAGCTCTGCAATACAACCGCATTTGCTCCAACCCCTCAGACAGAGACAAACACCTACAAGATCTCTCTGTCAAGCATTCTTACAACTACAATACCAACCTGCAGAAGTGAAGAAACAGATTGACAGAGCCAGAAGAGTTCCTAGAAGTCACCTACTACAGGACAGGCCTAACAAAGAAAATAACAGAACGCCACTAGCCATCACCTTCAGCCCCCAACTAAAACCCCTCCAATGCATTATCAAGGATCTACAAGCTAGCCTGAAGGACGACCCCACACTCTCACAAATCTTGGGAGACAGGCCAGCCCTTGCTTACAGACAGCCCCTCAACCTGAAGCGAATACTCACCAGCAACCACATACCACACAACAGAACCACTAACCCAGGAACCTATCCTTGCAACAAAGCCCGTTGCCAACTGTGCCCACATATCTATTCAGGGGACACCATCACAGGGCCTAATAACATCAGCCACACTATCAGAGGCTCATTCACCTGCACATCTACCAATGTGATAGATGCCATCATGTGCCAGCAATGCCCCTCTGCCATGTACATTGGTCAAACTGGACAGTCTCTACGTAAAAGAATAAATGGACACAAATCAGATGTCAAGAATTATAACATTCATAAACCAGTTGGAGAACACTTCAATCTCTCTGGTCACTCGATTTCTGATCTCAAAGTGGCTATCCTTCAACAAAAAAACTTTGAAAACAGACTCCAATGAGAGACTGCTGAATTGGAATTAATTTGCAAATTGGATACAATTAACTTAGGCTTGAATAGAGACTGGGAATGGTTGATTCATTATAAAAAGTAACCTATTTCCCCTTGTTTATTCCTTCCCCCCCCCCCCCCAGCCACTGTTCCTGAGACGTTCTTGTTAAACCCTGGATTTGTGCTGGAAATGGCCCACCTTGATTATCATACACATTGTAAGGAGAGTGATCACTTTAGATAAGCTATTACCAGCAAGACAGTGGGGTGGGGGGAGAGAAAACCTTTTGTAGTGATAAACACCCATTTTTTTCATGGTCTATGTGTATAAAAACATCTTCTGTATTTTCCACAGTATGCATCTGATGAAGTGAGCTGTAGCTCATGAAAGCTTATGCTCAAATAAATGGGTTAGTCTCTAAGGTGCCACAAGTACTCCTTTTCTTTTTGCGAATACAGACTAACACGGCTGTTACTCTGAAACCTCCATTGCCACAACATACCTTTCAAGATCCATGGGTCCTACACATGCCCGTCATAACATATGGTGTATCTCATCCACTGCACTAAGTGCCCCAATAAGAGCTATGTGAGTGAGACCAGACAATCACTAAGCTCTTGAATGAACTTGCCCACAAAAAATGACAAAAGATTAAAATAGCATATCACCCATGGGTGTGAAACACTTTTCACAAAATGACCACTCAATATCTGATTTCTTAGTCCTTGTCCTCAAAGGAAACCTGCACAACACCTTCAACAGATGAACGTGGGAGCTTAAATTCATAATCTTGCTAGTCACTGAAAATCAATAAAGATGCTGGATTTATGGCTTATTACAACAATCTGTTACTAACACCCCCCTTTTTTGTCGATGACTGCAGAGGTTTTAACAGGCCACTTCACCTTGAATGGGTCTCTTAGAATATGTGTTAACTCCTTATTCTAAATAATCTGGTCCACCTTGTACTTAGCTGTGACACTCTGAGGCCTGGCCTAAACTATAAAAATAAGGCTATGTCTACACTACAGACTATGATGGTATAATTTATGTCACTCAAGAGTGTGAATAAACCACCCCCCTGACCGACAGAAGTTACACCGACTTAAGGGTTCATGTGTGCAGTGCTACATCGGTGGGAGAGCTTCTCCCACTGACATAGCCACTGCTGCTGGCGGAGGTGGGTTTTTTATGCCAATGGGAGAGCTGTTTCCCTTCGGCATAGAGGGTCTTCACCAGATGCCCTGCATGGTACAGCTGTGCCACTGCAGTGCTGAACATATAGACATGGCCTCATGAGCCATAGAGGCAGCACTTGATCAACAAAAGAATTCTTCTGTCCACCTAGCTCCCGCTGTTTGAGGACTAGGCAGTGTCTAAACTGAAGCACTGCTGAAGCTGCGCCGCTATAGAATTTTAAGTGTAGACAAGCCCTGAGTACCTTTCCCAGACTTGAAGACGAGCTCTGGGTGGCTCAAAAGCTTGTCTCTTTCACCAATAGAAATTAGTCTAATAAAAGATATTACCTCACCAACTCTGTCTCTCTAATATTCTGGGACCAATACAGCTAGAACACCATTACAAATAATAAATTACATCACACAGGTATTATATCAGCAAGGAAGAAGTGTTAAAAAATAGCCAAGCATGCTGCAGTACAGGGTCCATGAGTGATATGTTAGACATTCTAGGCATTCGTTCATCATATATTTGGGCCAAATTGTGGCATTTACGCTGTACAGTTCACTCCTTCTGTACTGGAAGGGGGGTGTAGAAGGGTAACACCACAATGGGAGTGTTCAATGATCCTAAAACTCAAATGCACAACTATTCATGACAAGTTAACTTTAAAGGGGTTTGGAATATCGCCAAAGAAAAGTAATGAATGAATTCCAGTGTATATTTATGAGATTGTGCTTGCACCTGGGACTAGTTCAAACCCTGACTTTAAACATAAATGTGTAAGGAATCATTCCAGAGTTCTCATCCCAATGCACTTTGTGCACATCCCAAAACTACTACAAAAGCTGGTTGGAAAATGGTGTTTACAATTTTTTATGCAAAAAGTTCTGCTGATATTTTCAGTTTTTTGAAAAATGTTGGCCAGTACCAACCGCTACAAATTTTGGAATGAGTCAATGTGATTATGTAATTCAATATGACTATGGGATTCACAGTCCCTCCCTAGAGAAGCCCACGAGTGGAACAGCAGGGTTGATGTTAACAGGACCAAGGTGCATCTACAGATCTCTCAGTCAGAACCTGGTGGGGAGATGGGGCACTCTGATTACCAGTAGGAGTAACATCTTTCTTGCTCCTGTTCCCTGGAGTGGGAGCATTCTGATGCAATCGGGCAGAAGGTTACATTTATTGGGTTTACAAATACCTACTGTCATTTTAAACAATATTTTACTATCAACTAAGGAAGGCACAAAGCCCTGCAGGGTATCACAAACTGCAGCACTGCTGTTCTAGTGTTGCCACCCTCTGAAGAGAAGGCTACGCATCAGAAACACTGAGTGAGGAAGGCACAAAGAAAGCAGTAGCATACTGGCAGAGTGTGAAAAGCGTCTGGGGTGTTGAAAGCATTTGGAAAACAGCTGCTGCCTGCCTTGCAATAGGCACTCTGCCGCCTGGTTCTGTAACATACACACTTTCTAAGCTGTATCCTGCAAACAAACACTCTTGGTTGGCCTTGATGCTGTTTAGGTCATTCACCTTCTTCAGTGTTTTGTTGATTGCCTGTTCTTTGTAGGAACGTGGCATGGCATCTTCCGGTAAGTGATCTCAGCACATGCAAAAAGATGGTTTACTCAGTTTAACCATTTGATAAAATCTAAATGCACTGGCTCCAGCATTCAATGTCTTCTGAGCTCATTACCAATTAATTATTAAAAGGGCATCTATTGAATTTTAATATGCATAAAAGTAAAGACTTTACAGTTGCCATGCAACTAACTGGGACTCACAAAACAAAAATTTAGTGTTTTAATTTTTATGAATAAACCTTGTATTTCTGGAAATAATGGCTCAACATAAACCATGCAATAAAGGAGAGGTGTAGTGTTAAAGATTAACTGGTTTAACTTTTTAATGCCTGGAAGCCTGTCTTCTAAACATTAATTTGACTAGAAAGATAGAAAAAGCCAAGAACATTTTACCTCTGGAGATTTGGATTTGCATTCTGCATAGATGACACATATATAATCATCTATGGCCCAATCCTGAGAGGCCTTATAGACTATTGTAGTTGAGAGGGCTCAGCAATTTGCAGGATAAAACCTATAATTATAGCACTTAAAAATGGGAAAGATATTTGATCATTCAAGTCCATCCTTGATACTAAATGACTGTTTCATATAGACGGGATTGTTCTCTATGTTCCATCTACTTTTAAGTCTCTCAACTATTGGAGCTTTCAGCATATTCCTTGGGAGTATTGAATTACAGGAACAATATTACAAATACATGATGCATTTATCACAACACATTTCAGTTTTGTAACACTATCACTTTAAAAGTTGGAAGGCATCTTCTTCTAATGGGCTGTGACTGAGCTAATGCAAATATATGGAACATTATACAATTTTTTGTTTGTGGGTCAGCAGGTGAGTAAATTCCAGATCAGGAATCCTATATTTCCTCTTTCTGAACCAATGATCCTTGCTGTGTCACTCTAAACAACTGATCTGGTTGTAAACAGATCCCAAGTCCTGCAATATCATTTACACCAAGAACTTCTTCAGTCGTTAATTTCTCCTGCTGTCACCACACCAGACTGCTTGTTGCATGTTGAAGATCTGCAGATTCCAATAGATACAAATGCTGGTTTTTTAACCTATTTTCCCAAAGTTTTCTCTTCCATTTCCTTTCCTGTTTTCCTGCTGACAGCCCTGCCAAGGAGCAGTCATTCTCAGGTTATAATTTAAATCACAGGAGTGAATACTTGTACCAAATTTGTGTAAATGATTGATGGGTGTAGCTGGTAATTTAATTCATTAATTAATTTCTTCCCACATACAATTTATATAAGTAGTGATTACGGTTTTAACACATCTCATATTATTCCTTAATCCAGTCAAAAGAAATGTTTGGCATTTAACTTTATAATAAAAGGTATCAATGAGGAACTGTCATGACTGTTTTCAGTAGTGATATCTAATTACTGTAGCTTGCTGTAGGCGATCTTGTTAAATTCTAGTTGAATGACAAAGTATTCCTGACAAGTTTAATATATTATTAAAGGTGTAATTTCTTGGTTATTGCTTGTGTAATTCTAAGTTAATTACGTGACATCTAAATTCATCACTTTTATGTTTATTGAACTTTGGTAAATTCACTTTGAGTCACCGCTTGATATTTACTCTGTGATCACCTCTCTCACTTATTCTAAACTTAAAGGAAAAAGGTACCCATTTTCTCAGCTCCAAACGGTAAAACTTTCCATCAGGAATAAAGGGTGAAATGAGTTTGATCAAGGATTGATCCTAAACTTTTGCTGGCCAGGACGGAAAATGTTTCCCTGCCCCAAGTGGCCGAACCAAAAAAATAAAAATAAAAAATCATTTCAGGTTCAACCCAATACCCAGCATCAAGGTGTTGGATGTCAAATGAATGGTCTCAAGGATCTGACCCTTTGCATTTGTAATTTGTATCAACTGAATTAATTAGCAGATCTAAATCTCCCTAGAGCTTTTAGCTCCTTTATATAATTTCTCCTGAGTGGCCCACTCCTTTTCCTTTGCCTCACTCTGTGAACACAGCTCTTTGGACTATGCATCACACATTCTACAGCCCTGCATCTCCGAGGGCCTGACTGTGTGGGTGCACTGCAGACATTGTCTACCTCACATCTACCAAATGAAAACCTTGACAAGCTAAAGTGCCATCATTATACAGTCAGTGAATCTCAGGTTATAAATCTCACTTCATTCCCATTTGGAAGAAGGATCTTCAATTAAGCAAAAATTGATTTTCTAATGATTTTTTTTCCCCCTCATGATTGGTGGACTGTTTGAAACTGCTCCAGCCCGACAAAGTACAGGGAGAACAATTAAATATGCGTCTTAGTTGACAGCAGGGCTGTTTTTAAGTAAGTGAATGCAATTTAGCCCTTTCATTTTTGGCAAGAACAGAATCTTATAACAATTATGGGGATAGAAAAGGCCCTTTTGTTAAACACTGCCAATGTCAGGCCTGCGGGAGAACCGTATGAGGGAATGCCGTGAATGGTTGGGAACTCCTCATCTCATGGAATCCCGTCACTCTCCTTCATTGAATACCACAATTAAATTACTATGGTCTATCCTTATAAATAGGCTTGGCACAATTAGTGCCAACAGATACTTAGGAATACAATGTCCAGTCTACTATCATTGATCTTTCCTAGGTAATTAGGGTCTCACCTTAAAGCCCACTGAAGTCAGTGGGGGTCTTTCCATGGACTTGGGCTCAGGCCCTAAGTGAGGGACAGATGGCAGTGGCTTAGTTCTAGGAATAGCATGCACAAGCGCTGGGTACATTGACCCAAACAGCTCAGCAAATGTACTTCAGTCCTGATTTATAGTAATCCCTGGTTTTTTTCAGCCTCTATTCAGCAGAGACTTCCGATGGGCCCAATTTTCAAAGTTCTGATCAAGCCTTGAATTTCCCCAAAGTTTGTGGATGTTGAGACCCAGGGTTTTGGTTTGGGCCCATCTTCACAAATTCCGCTTTGTGATATGGACAGACAAGGATTAAAATAGGATCAAATCATATTCACATGTGACCCAAGCCTAGATTTAGACCATAGTCTCCACTGAAACATTGGTGTAATAAACTACTGTGCCACATAAACTCTCTGGAGCCAATTCTGATCTCATGTAAACTGCTGGGAATTAGGTGTGACTATTGAAGTCCTTGAAGCTACATTATTCATATTTATATTACAATGATGCCTGCAGCCCCAGTCATTGACCAGGACCTCATTGTGCTAGGTGCTGTACAAACTCAGAAAAAAAAGACAGTCCCTGCCTCAATCTAAGTATAAGACAAGAGACAACAGATCGATTGGCAGATGGGTGAGTACATTGAAACAATGAGGCAATATTGGTCACTATGACAGGCAGACGCCTCAGCACACCAGTGCACTTACTGCTCTCTAGCTTTGTGTAGGCATCACGGCCTCTTCTAAAACGGTTGTTGAGACCAGAATCAAGACTTTTCAATCTAATTCTGCCAGTTTTACAGTGCTCAGTGTTTCAAAGGTGGATTCTGGCAAGGTCTCAAATTATAATCTCCTCACCAGCTGAGAGAATGTGTATAGCCAGAGAGGCCAAAAAAATGGATTAAATGTATTGCCAGGGAATGGCTTTCTCTCTCTTTCTCCCTCCTCTTAGCCCCCTCAAAAATCTGGCTACGGCAGGCCTGCTGTGGAATGAAGGATGAAGCAACCATGTGGCAGATATGTAAAGCTCTAGGCATGCTGCTGGGCACAACTCACGCCTGCATACCATGCTTATCAAAGAGTAGTGATACAAGGAAAAGCTTTTCTCTGATTGGCTGAGTCATGGTCTAATAGGCCTTGATGCCCTCCCTAAAAGGGCTGGAAAGTATTAGATGCATGAAATGCACCCCTGTGCAGAGGGCTAGAGTGACACCCATGCATCACTGACGTCCCAGGCCTGGTTTACACTTTTACTGAATAGCTATGTTGGTCAGCGGAGCACTCAGGAGGAAAAAATGGTGGGTGCTTGGTAGGCCCCCTATCAGTACCGACCCCTCCCGCCGCGTCTCCTGCCTGCCAATCAGCGCCTCCCTCTCCCTCCCTGCACCTCCTGCCCATTGTGATCAGCTGTTTGCGGCATTCAGGAGGCTCTGGGGGAGGAGGGGGAGGAGCGAGGACACAGCACACTCAGGGGAGGTGGCGGAATGGGATGGAAAGAGGCAGGGAGGGGCTGGGAAGAGGTGGGGCGGGGTGGGGGTGGGGTTGGGGGAAGGAGTGGAGGGGGGCAGGGTCTGGGTCCGAGCTGAGGGTCCAGCACTCCCCCGGCACATTGGTAAATTGGCACCTGTGCCCCCTAGTGATATAGCTATGCCAACAAAAACTTCAGTAGAACTCCAGCTATGCCAACAGGAGAATGATTCTGTTGGCATAGCTGACATCGTTTGGGGAGGTTGTGTTCCCAAACCCACAGAACTTCTGTTGGCACACACTTCATCTATCCCAAGGAGCAATGCTGGCATAGGCACTGTAGTGTAGACATAGCCACAATGGAGGGTTTACTGGGACATTACTGTGGTGTGCACAGTGATGAATTTCACCCAACATGCACAGTGTCCCACTACAGAGTTTCCTACTATTTTGCCTTGAGTTTCTAAGCTGGCCATTACGCATTTAAACAATAAATTAAGTTAATATCTAAGGCTTGAGAAATCCTGGTAGCTCCAGCTAGTAGAATAAGGGTGATATTTCCTGACTCAGTCAACCTGCATCCCATTTGCTATTCGCCTAACAAGGAAAGTTTTGAGATTTTTAGCTTGTTTTCCCCTAGTACGTTAATTTTACCAGTGCCCACATATTATTCTGCTTGATCTGACCTGAATCTGACTTATCACATTTCCAAACTACTTTTCACTCAGCGGTTAATTAAAAGATTAGGTCCCTGACACACTGCTTACAGCCCTTAGTGGCACCCATTAGCCCAGCTAGACTAATTCTCCTGAAAACCAGACCTCCTTATATGCCTGGGGTGAAAAGTTCAAATCCAATTCCCTAAATCTTTAACATTCACCGTTAGTTCATTATTTGAACCTAGTCTTCTGTAAGAGTCTGTATTCAAATTTAGGCATGGAAAGTAATTCAAGAAAAGCCAGTTTCTCATACAGCTTTTGCACTTGCCAGCTTGCTGCGACTGTGACTTTGTGCTATCCTTTGCAACTGTAACAGAAAAGAGAGTGAGCGAGGAAATAAACATTTTCTTTTCCGCTTCTAATGGATCTGAGGTTGTTTAATGAACATCCAGCAAAGGGATATTTTGTTGGTCCTGTGGATGCACTTCTTCACAGTGCAACACACATGCTTGCTGACTGCCCTTGAGAAGTGGAATGGAAGCTTTTAAATGTACAGTGATAGCATGACATGGCACAAGGACTTCAATTTGGCAAGTAGGGGAAAGGAAAGGAAAGGAAAGGAAAGGAAAGGAAAGGAAGAGTATTTGCCCAGGACAATTAAAACCTGTGCCATGCAGCACAATCACAGTAAGCTTTAGCCTTTCCTGTACACATACACTCTGCTTTTTTAACCAGAGATGGAACCAAGCTGCACATTCAGGTATGGATCTGAATTTCAAATAGAGAACTGACCAGCACCAGGGTTTTGATTTGGCCCATTTAAATGGACAAAGGGGCAGATGCAAAATATAGATCCAGAGCCAAATTGAGATTCTAAACCCCCGAATACTCAGGGATATTCGGATTGGGCCCATCACAGAGATGAAGGGTGAGTCATAATATTTAGAACTGGACCTGGTTTGGATTCCAAAAGCCCTGAGGCTCAGAGGTGTCTGGATCCCAGACTTTGATTCAAGCCTGTCTCTACCGTACCGAGATAGAACTAGACACAAAGTCCAGTTTATCGGGTGTGTGGGAAGGAGAACAGACAACATTTAATAATTGAAACTTTGTAGCTGTGCAAAAATTCTACTTAAGTTAAGAGGAGTTGTCATTAAACTCAACCTTTCCCCACCCTCACCGCCTGGTTTCTGGAAGAGCTCAGGCATCAATAACGACCTTATGTATTTCTTTTAATTATTCTAAAGTAACCTCCTCCAGCCCCATGACAAGCCCTCAGCTACTTCAAGCAAAGACATTCTAATGATTTCGATTAAATCTTGGCCTCTCCCCAGCAGAACACAAATTAAAAGCATTACTAGGAGGATACAAGCCTCAGTGCTTGGAAGCGTTATATAAAGAATAGGGAAAGTTGCCAAGGGCTTGTTGTCATTTCATGTACAGTGGGGGAGGATTAACCCCATGGTGGCTTTCTGTAGCCTGAGAAGACAGCTCCGGTTATATGTCAGCATTCCCATTAGGTTCCTTCCTCCCACTTGTTTGCCCCTGTTACACTTTAAACTCACTTGAACCTACATCTGCGAAAATTGCTTTTTTCAGTCTTGTTTTAATGAGACCCCCATCAAATAATTTAGGCCCCAAATTGGACCACCTTGTATCGTTATAATTTGGTTAAGGGATGTCTGCTGGAATCTAAGAGCCATCTATCTACTGGGGCTTCAACCCTGCTTCTATATGCATCCTCAATTGTGAATGAGCAATTTTTATTTCTGTATACGTGTCAGCCCTCAGCAAGAGTCATCAGCCAGATTTCAACCCAGGAAAATTCAACATTACATCATGAACCTCTCTCATTGAACGGAAAGAGTAACTTTGTCAGCTGGCAGCAGTAGAATGCTATTAACCCCTAGTGGTCCAGCCACTAATGGGGGAATGGCACTCACTTTGCCCATGTGATACACATGCACATCAAATTGCATACGGCATCTACCTACCATTGTTACATGTATAAATTCTGTTTCTGGGCCTAAACACAGGGATTTTGGATGTGAAATTGCAGGCACAAATGTAAAGCCTGCTTTTGAAACACAGTCCTACATATTTTTTTTAAAAAATCCATTATGCTGTTGTCAAGTTTAAAAAAAGACAGCAACAACATTGCCCATGCATGATCATAAATATCTGTATAATATCACTCAAAGAGATATATTGTTGTCTAGTGGTAAGAACACTAGGCTGGGAATCAGGTGAACTAGTTTGAATTTCTGGCTTTTGAACTGGCTCAGGTTGAATCATATTTAACCTCTCTGTGCTTTCATTTCAGTTTTCCTCATTTGTAGATTAAAGAAAACAATTCTGAACCTTGTTGTAGGACTTTGAGCTCTTCTGATGAAAAATCCCATGTAACTCCAAAAACCTGCGGTTATTAATAAATAAAAATTATGTATTAATTATTGTTGTTGCTGATCTGCACGTTTCCAACAAAGACAGCACCAGAGAACCTGCCTATCCTGGACCGGATTGTCTACAACTTTGCACCTTGGGTAGCAATCTGCACCCAAGCAAGGTGAGTAAAATATGCTATGAACTCTCCATTCACTTACTCCCACATTGCACAGAAGTAACTGAGTACCCAAGGGGCTGGGCAGTGGAGGATCAGAACTGTTCCATCGGTAGTAGTGCTTCAGACCTGTGGAAACAAAGACAAGTCACATTGTCTCATGTCATGTTCTGTGAACAACAGAGGGTCAAGTTCTACTGAATTTCCACCTAGAGAAGGATTAGAGTAAGAAATGCTATTTTCAGCCTTTTGGCTGAGAATTAAAAACAAAAGCTTAAAAACACCCCAGCAAAACCATAAAAGCTACATTAAAAAACAAAAAACTTGACAGTATGTTTTGAAATGTGGTTGAGATGATATAGTGCTACTCAGAGATTGCGTGGGGGAGCTGACACAGCCTTGCAATTCCTCACTCACCAAATTTGTACTAACAAAAACAAAGAAGCACTAAAACATATGGGGATTATCTCAAAGAGATAACTGAAGAAAGTTTCAAGTTTTAAAAAATCATCATCATCATGGTATTTTTCTTTTCTTGAAACAGAGAAATCTGATGAAGTGAGCTGTAGCTCACGAAAGCTCATGCTCAAATAAATTGGTTAGTCTCTAAGGTGCCACAAGTACTCCTTTTCTTTTTGCGAATACAGACTAACACGGCTGTTCCTCTGAAACCTGATAAAATATCTGACGCCTTTCCACACAAGGCAGTTCTCTGGAAGTAAGCAGTTTGTTTCTTTTGTTCAAATCTTTAAAGAGATCAGAGAGCTGTGTTTCACTCAACATATTTTCTTCCTATCTGCGCCTTGTCTACACTAACACTCATTATTATAGTTCTATCCATTGCAGCAGCACCTAGAGACCCCTGTGAGGGACTGAGGGTTGAACTGGGCTAGGCGCTACACACACAAACACACAACAAAAAGTCTGTCCCTGTTCCAAATGGCTTACAGTCCTTGTTCTGCAAGGGACTGAGAGACCAGCACAAGTCGTCCTGTTGGCGTTACTGGAACTGTTCATGTGCTTCCAGTTTGGCACACACGATCGTGTCTTTCTGAATTAAGGCCCAAGCAAAGCAATTCAAGAGGATGGCTTCAATCCATCAATCCCTGGGATATGAGGACGGCACACTCTTGCTGCACCATTCATGGTTAGATGACATGCTGGTAACATGCTTGCAGCCAGTCTCCCCTAGTGCATCCAATGTCACTACCATTGGCAGAGCTTCACTGGTGGGAAAATCCCAGGGTAGTTGCACCTGGCTTATCCCACAATAAGTATCCCTCACAGACATTGTTCCACTTTACAGGTAGAGCAGACCCATACCTTCCCAGGGTGGGAGCTCTGCAGAGAAGTATGGTCATTCTGGAAGCCTTGTGATGGTGCACCGCACTCCACCTCCTCTTTTTGCCTAGCTCATTCTACTGTTCAGTAGAGTGCTCCCTGCCTCCTTTCCAACTCACTGTGCAAAACAAGTGTAAAGTGCGATCATTCTGATTTTATGCCCACTTTTCAGGGCTGTAAGAGACCAGGATGCAAAGCAGTGGAAAATCAAGTGGTAGTTATTATTGATCTCAGGATAGAGTGGGCAGCGTCCTGATGTCACACACCATTTGCTGTGCTTATGCCTTTAAAACTGAAGAAAAAGTAAACCCTGAGAGAGATATTCCTCAAAACAAGAGCTCTGATTCCGCAGCTGAGTCTCTAGTACACCAGTTGGACACAGGTGCAGCTTTACAGCTACAGTGAAGATTTACATTGGTGTGCCCTCAGAATCAAGTCCATGCCACTACTTGTGCTCACACAACTTTGTGCACGCAATCATTCATGTGCTCGCTTTTCCACCCTCTCGCTCAAGTACATAAATAATATATTTTACCCCTACAAGTGGAGTGCAAATGAGTTTTGTGGATCTCAACTGTCCAGGCAAGTAACAGTGAACAAAAATTCTGTGCATGCAAATAGCTGCTGAAGGGAGCCCCCTTTAATGCATTATTTGCTTTGTGAGCAGTAAGGTTATTTACATAGATTCGCTGAGGAGAATTGCTATAAGAAGCTACCAAGTCGTATTTTTGGCAGAGGAAAAGGGGATACAGAAGCATTTACAAAAGCTACAATGGAACTAGACAACCCCTTAACCAATGTATACAGTTCCCATTTTTATAGCAGATGAAATAATAAATATTGAGTGAAGGAAGTTAATCTGCTCCTACAAATTAAATAAAAAGTTACCAAACAAACTCATGCAGATGTGAGGGTTCCTGCCAGCTCTGCCTCCATATTTTGAATCCCTAGTTCTAAACCAGTGTTATTCTATAAGGTGTTCTCTTCCTTTGGGGTTCAATATACTTTGAAGATTGAGCCTGACTTTGGAGGAGTCTGAAAAACAATGGCGGAGGCTAAGAGATTCCTCAAAGTGGAGCTGGTCGAAATCTTTCATTCAAAAACCTGTCTTCCTATACCCTCCTTTGTTCTGTTTCCTATAGTCATTTCTCCCCTTTATTCCCTTTCCTTCTCTTCTTTTTTTTTTTTTTCTCATTCTGCCACTGAAAAGGGAGAAGTAAAACCCAAACGGAAAAATTGTTATGGGGGGAAGGTGTTGAAAAATAGAAAATTTCAATTTTTTTCAAGAAATATGCTTACCAGCTCCACTCCAAACTTGCTTAAAATCAGCATCTTCCTTAAATCCAGGACCCATGTTTCTAACATTCCGCTTTATATTTAATAAGCTCCAGCCTACCCCTCTGCCTTTTTATCTTCCTATTTTTGGTTTGGAAGCCACTTCAGAGGAGAGAAAAACAGCTCTTACCACCCAAGTGTGACGAGCCCCATGCAGAAATGTGTGGTTAAAGCTTTCCTTCTTTGCTTCATCACAAGTTCTTCATTCTTTATGCCCTTTCATGTCTTGCTGTTGTATTGAATTGATGCTCATTTCCTTGCCTTCTGAGCTACTCAGGAAGTAAATTTCCTAATTTATTAGTGCATCCCAAACAATTTAGGCTGTCTAATCAGAAAATAATTCCCTACACCGCCTTAAAAAACCCTACTCCTGTCTTTTATCAATCATTGGACTGAAATAAAGCAGCAACTACATACAAAGAAAGTGACAGTTGTCTTATTTATGTATTGGTCCCTTTAAGACGGCAATGAAACTGTCGCATCAAACAATCCATCTCTCATTAGTTCAAAGTACAAACAAGCTGAAAAGTGGCAGGAGAAAAATAGTCAATCAAATCTGCTTGATGAAATAAACTAATTAGGTAAATTACACCTCAATAATGATGTTAATTGTGCAGACATCATACCCTGCAGAGCTACTGCTGTTCAGTACGTCTTCTAGCTGTGTAACATTACAGTTTGAGTCCTAGTGCTGATGCCAACTCACTCAGGGGCATAACGTTTGCAAGGGGGCGGGAGTCACTGGCAGTGGAGATCGAACCTGTGACCCCCAGATCTAAAAGCGCGCACCCTCTACTGTCATTCCATTAACTCTAAGGCTGTATTGACTCATAAACCCGTATGATGCCCAGCCGCGAGACGAGGGACAAAGTTATGCTGGGCAAGTGTGGTTAGCTGATTCTGAGAGCTCTGCTCATCCAATCAGGTTTCCAATATTTACAAGTTAAAAATGTGCTTCCCACAAGTATATTCTAATATTCGCATAAAATACATGGTTTCAAAAAGCCTCACCCAAGTTGCTCTTCTATATAACCTCATGCCTTAAAGTAGTTTCAGCTACTCAGCACAAGTAAGGGTATCAAAATATGGCACTAAGAGATCTTTCAATGCAACTCCATTCAAACACTGATGGGGCCGGGGGGGGGGGGGGGTGAAGAGAAAACAATCCAACCCTAGAGGCAGGACTCTTCCCTATTCCAAGATATGGTGAGTGGAGGATGTGGATGGGGGGCACTGGGGAAACTGGATACAGATTTCTGATTCTAAGACTGCCCCTGGTCCACCCCAGGCATAACCCCTATCCTGGGAGAGAAGGGGGCAATTGGCATTAGATACAGCTTTGCTTGCTTTAAGCCCATTAAGAATTCATCTCTATCGTGAGGATTCTCAACTGGCCAGTTGAAACCAGATTACATGCCAAGGGGGCAGAACTGGTACTGAGAATCTGGGACTGTAATGATGTTAGCAGATATACAGCAATGGCGCATCTGACTTTATAAAAGAAACAAAATGGTTTATTGTGAGATTTAAGCATGTGAGAGGCATAAATATTTGAAAGTCAGTGGAGCGACCCACCTAAGAACTGGGTATATTTAGTGCAAATAGGATATCATTTTAGAATTGAAGTTCTACTCCAGAAATGGCATTATACTAATATAAACATTAATACAAATTTAGCAAATATACAGCTAAATTATAGCCCTGTTTCACCATTGAATTAGTTCAGTTAATTTCAACTCACTGAAAGCAATGGTGTCAGACTAGAATAAAATTAGAGTTATGCACTGCCGAATCAGATCCCAAAAGTTTATTTCCCTTGATATTATTGAGATCATTAATACCTTGTGAAACTAAGGTTACACCGAAGGTAAAAACCCTGACTGCATTGCAGATCAAGAGGTACATTTCCCTCTCCAGTGGCATATGTCCTGACCTTGAACTCCTGACCACCTTGGAGGAGTTTGAATCCTATCTTTTGTTTAGAATTAGATGCTTCCAAATCATATCTACACTGAAAGAAAATTAACATAGAGGTGGGTCCTGTGGTTTTTGTGCTTAGGATGTTCACATCCGTGGATAAAAAGCCCAAGAGTGGGCTCAGAGAGAGAGAGAAAGACCTCTGTGAAAATTGATTTCAGATAAAAATTGATTATAGTTTTTGTAAGACATGAAAAATTCATAGTTTACAGAAGCAAGAAAAATGACAAACATTCAGTTCATATGCTCGCCTAAAACCCATTGAGATTAGCTGGCTAGGCTACCTCTGTCAGATGACTGCCTCCATCCTAAAGAACTAGGTTTTGTTTATAGTTATACTTGTACAACAAAGAGCTCCACTGTGAAATGAAGGGTAGTGGGTGTTTTGGACTGCAAATATAACACAGCCTCTGACGCACAGCTGGAATTTCATTTACAGTAATATCACTTTGGTCTAAAGTAGCTTTCAGCCGCTCTAGTATTTGGCTAAACACTGATAAAAAAAATTGAGGGCTAAAGTGGCTAGTTCAGTGGCTAAAGGGCAATTTTTGTTTTCATGTAATTTTTTAAATGTTTGGAGGCTTGTACTTGTCAAGGTTAAGAGACTGGCAGCTTCGGAAGCTGCAGTCTTTTGTCAGTGTGTGAAAATGGTGCAATGGGGGCTGTGCTCCCAGAGGGCAGTGCTCACTGGGAGCTAAGCCATCCTGTCCTTGAATTTTTTTTTTCCCCCATCAAGGTTCAGAAAGGTGCTTCTCCTTCCTGACCCATTTCAGCATCAAGTACGTCAGACACTGTTATTTAATAGAAATGGATGACTATACTGGACAGCGGATCAACAATGAAAGCACTGACTTATAACAGAATGGAAAATAACCCTTATTAAAGAATGTGACAATTTTACAGCAATAAAAATCCTTGGCTACATCTCTATGTACCTCAGGATTTTATACTGCCACCCATCTCTGTAGAATGCAAGCACTGTCATCTTAAAAATCCACAACAAGACCCTAAGGGACTTCATGAAGTCTGACACATCTCCCTTTTGGGGGGTAAAAACTCTCCTTGGGGTAGGGTTTTGAGTTTAAGTTTCATTAATTTGCTTTTGCTCTTTTTTTGTTTAGTTTGGTTTGTTTCAGGACTTTCTGGTTGGTTGGGTAGAAAGGGTAGTAGGGTTGGGTCATTCTTATATTGGAAAGGCTTTTTGAAGGGACAGATTTTGCAGTGGGCTTGCCTTATCTCCTCTGGGACCATGCCCTACTGCTGGATCCCCTCAAACCCATGTAATGCTGCTGTAAAGTGTAAATCTGGATTTTCAAAAGGAGCTTAATGGGGTTTAATACTTATGGGATTTGGGGCTGGACTTGTTTAGTCTCCTTTGAGAATCTCAGCCATAGGCCAGAGGATGATAGCATTGTCTTTCAGGAGAGAAAGTTAAGTCTTTGAGGAAAGTGCCCCATAGCAGGTAAGCCCCTGGCCACAGCTAACTCAGTGAATCAGTGATGTCGCTGGTGTGGTGGATTTTTCTTTTGTGGAACAACAGTAAGGGAGAAAGAGGAGAGCCCCTTTCCTTTTCTCCTCACTAAACTTTGTGCTTCACTTCCGTGATGGAGGCTTTTCCATTCTTCTCCATTCACTCTCACAGAGGTGGGTTCAACAACAACCCCCTTCCCCCACCCCCACCCCCCAAAAATATGAATTACAAGAGCCATTTCCAGGAGGGGAAGGGGAATAAAAGCATAGCTCAATTCTTCCATACTCTGCCCATAACAGGCTTCCCTCTAGTTCACCTGACCTAGGAGCTATTGATTGCTGAGTGTAAGGAGGGGAGCTGCAGTGTGCAGGTTTCAAAGCTAGCCACGTGATGGGAATTCTGGTAATGGATTAAGCTCTCATGGTTTCTCTCTCTCTCCCCCCGCCCCCCAGCTCCCCACCACCCCAGCTGCTGACAAATGTAACAACTCCCACACCTCTGGTTTTTGCTCACCCTGCCGTAATCCACTTTGCTTCAAGTGGGTGAGTGGAAGCAATGGGGCAGAAGAATTCAACAGGACAGACAATTAAACTCCCCTCCCATTAAAAACTGGTTAGGATAATGAGACTGGATTGTCTTTTGATTCCACAGCCCTCAGATAGTGGCAACTACTGACCTGGACCTGGATTTTAAGTCAGTGACTTATAATAGAGGTGAAATCTCCATATTTCATTATGGATCCCCCGATCCAACCTCCCCATTGGCACTACAAGAATCTCTTTGTCCAGACCCTGTGCTGTAATGAGTCTATACATCTTATGTAAGCCTGTGCTTATTGCCAGAGTTGGGGCCAAGATGCCAAGTCTGCCTCTGAACTTATCTCGTATTTGGATCCAAGGTTTTCGCTTGGTGCATTATAGAAACAAAGGCCAATTGTCATGATTAGCTTCACAGCTGAACTGTCTCAGGATTCAGGGGCGGTTGGATCTATACTTAGTAAACTGCTGTAGTCAGAGTTACAGCCCAAAAGAATTCAGATAATGGGAAGGGGGGGGGGCAGTTAAGGAAATAGGAACCGAGGAAACAAACACTGCTATAGGTGCCCTGGCCACTTACCCTTCCTGTAAAGGTTGGGTCAGAGGGGAAGATAGCTCAGTGGTTTGAACATTGGCCTGCTAAACCCAGGTTTGTGAGTTCAATCCTTGATGGGGCCATTTAGGAATCTGGGGCAAAAAATGGGGATAGGTCCAGGGGGTTGGACTAGATGACCTCCTGAGATCCCTTCCAACTCTGATATTCTATGAAAGAGGATCAGGCTAACCTCACTAGGAATATATTACTGGATTCCCAGGCCAGGCAAGACTGCAAGGAGAGAGGGCTCCCCTGCGCATTGCTGTCCCCTCAGGCTCTTTCCCTTCCCCAACCAGTGCAAGGAGTTTTAAGGCATCTATAAAGAAAAACACCCACAAACGTTTATTTAATAAAGGGTCAGGGAGAGTGAAGTGGGAGTGGAAATTTCCTGCATCCCGACGGGTGCAACACATAGTGTTTCAACAGCTTTTGCAAAGCCTTTTACAACACAATCAAGCTGCCAGCACTTTGCAAAACAAGTGTGCCAGAACAGCAAGTCTGGGGAGGTCCCTGCTATCCAGTGAAAAACATTACAGCAGCAAACAGAAGAATATAGGGGAAGATGTTTGGAATTTTTATTGTTATTTAGAGAGAGAAAAACAGAGAACTCAGTGTTCAGTCACAGAGGAAAATCTCATTCAGGCTAAAATAGTCTAGTTAAAAAATAATAATAGAAAAAGAGCAGGAAAAACGTATTTTGAGCTAAATTCTCCATTTGGCAATAATGAAAGGGGGGGGCAGGGAAAAGCTGGTTTTAAGCCTTCTTTTTCACCTCCTCTATTCTGGCCACAGCCACCAGCATAAGGTAGAGCAGCCTCAGGACTGCTGAAATGCATGCTGGACTGAAATGACTCCATTACACAGATGAGAATATCCAGAGAGCAGTGCACTCCAGCCATGGCCCTGCCCTGTCATATCACATACATGGGGGGGATGCTGGGGAAGAAAAAAAGAAAAGAAGGGCGGTGTGGAGCCATTATGGAAGCTCTATGCTACCCAGGCTTACAGTGTGGTGTGGACTTATCTTCGGGTGCTTTTGAAATCCCCACGCTTGACTACCACATTTTCTTCCTTGCTCACATTACAGGTTGTCACTTACAGGAAAACAAATTATAACTCTTTGTGCTCCTATTTTTAAAGGAAAAAATACACTCCATTTCTTTTTGCTATTAACGTTCAAAGAGAAAGTTGTTTCTGATATTAGGGTTACATGCTGAATGCTACCAGCATTCTCATCTCATTAATGTCATTTAACCTACCTGGCATTCTCATGCTGAATCCTCAAAGACACTAGAGTGACACCCACTTTTCACTGTACAAGGGAGACTAATATGTGGGCCATATGTTTGCTAAGATCTATTGCCAAGTATTGTTGTCGATAGATGCTGTACATACAGGGCCTGATCTTGAAAAAATTTAGTCACACTTATGTACTCCAAGGCATACACAATTGCATGCCTAATTTGTATGCATGATCATAGCAACTGTGTGTCCAAATGGACTAATTATGCCTGAAAATAACTATTTCTTGCATGTGCAATTACCTGATTTGTGAGCAAATTAGACATTGTCCAGCACTTGTACTTTGCATGTGTAACTGTGCACTTAATTTGTTTGATAGTTGGCCCCATACCACACCCATATGCAGCTCTGCTATATATTATAGACATGTATGAAACAGGAGTAAGAAAGAATGGGTCAAAAACCCAAACAAAAGAGAGGAGGTACTGTTAACAGAATAAAACATTATATAGACAGAGATGTACACATGTAAATTGGAATTTTTCCCAAATATTTAAACAATCTCTTATTCTTCTCTTCCTTCCTTCCTAAAGTGTAAAAGAAACAGCTTGATTAATTTATAGTCTGTGCTTGGGTGTGTAAAAAAAGAATGTAGAGGCTTCCATCTCTAGATTACGATTTGGGCTGGATTCAAACCAACAATGACCAAAAGTTGTTACTAGGGCAGACAACTCTTCACTGGGACCAGGAAAGAGAATTTCCTCTGGGACAGCAGGAAGATAACTAGAACCAGTCACTTAAAAAAAAAAAAAAACCTGTGGAAGTTTTTGACTTTGTCAACAACAACAAAAAGTCCCCAACTTCATGTGTGTGTTGACAAAAGTAAAAAATGTCCACAGATTTTTGTTAGGCTCTCTGGGACCCAAGGCAGAAAGCTGAAGCCGCATTGTGTGGGGCTGAAGCCCGGGGCCCTGAACCCCACCACCCAGTGTTCAAGCTGAAGCTTTGGCAATTTAGCTTCGAAGGCCCCTGTGGCGTGAGGCCCCCGGCAATTGCCCTGCTTGCTACCCCATAGTGCTGGCCCTGGTTTTTATATGCAGAAAAAGTGATTGTGGCACTGGTGCGCCGAGGAGTTTTTACAGCATGTTGGGAGGGCGGGCAGGGGGAAGGAAAGGCTCAGAAAGAAAAAGGTTGAGAACCCCTGTACTAGAGGAAATTATCTCAGTCCAGATCTAGGTGAAGAGTTGTCTGTATCACAAAAGGAAGAAAAAAATAAAACCATCCTCATTATTTTCCCCTGGGGGAGAGGGAGGGAGAGAGAGAGAGCACACACACGTGTATGTAGAGTTAGCAGGGAAACTAAACTGCACTGGTGTTACTAAGGTATGAGGCAATATAGTCCAGACCATCCGGTACTTGGCTGCACTCAGGAGACCTGAATGCTATTCTTGGCTCTGCCATTGGCCTGTTGTCTGGCCTTGGGCAAGTCACCTCATCTCTATTTCCCTTCCCCTCTTTTTCTGTTTTGTCTATTTAGATACTAAACTTTTTAGGGTAGGGACTGTCTGTCATCAACAGCGTAGGCATGTGATCCTGCCAGGGAGCCTCGAAAATGTAAACTGATTGTGAGGGGTCAAGGGAACACGATGAGCTTCACTTCTAGAACAAGAGGCTGAGAGATGCTTAGGAGCATGTGTACATTTTACAGTAAAATAAATCAGTTAGCTTTGGGATGTATCCTAGAGAGTCAGCACTCTAAGGCCTTGTCTTCACAAGACCTAATGTTATAGATCAATTGCTCCTGTCAACTCTACTCCCATCCACACACAAACCCCGCACTCATGTGCGGTGATGGGAGTAACAAGAGCTGACATAACCACAGACATGCGGCGGACCTTGAGTGAGCTCAGCTCGTCAGCTTCCACGACAAAGCTCAAGAGCAATTAGCTGTCCAGTGACTTCCCACAACCTCCAGGGCCACTTGCCAAATCTTTCTTACTTGCCATCTACCTAGTCCCTGCTGCCAGACTGGAAGTCACCTGTCACTTTAGCTATACCAGTTCGATATTCACACCCTCCCTAAAATTCTCAAACTGGTCTTCTGCATAATGGGGTGATTATGGTGGACACAAGTCCACTGGAGGGGGATTTTATTTTTTAAAGTCTACCCCAAAAATACTAAGAGAAGCTCTGTTAACCTTTTCTTTAGCAGGAGCCAGCAGCTGCTTTGCCACATTATGCCTACTTCCAAATAAGGTAACTGGGTATACTACTTGTGAGCTGGATGCCTACCCATATATTTGCATATGCATTAAGCTGACCCGAGCACAAAGTCACAGTACTTTGATTGGACATGCAATCCTCTGTAGCACCTTTGTACACAGATCTGCAAATTTGACTCATCAAATGGTGCACCCAGCATTTAGCACCACCAAGAGTGATTGTGGACACTGGATCAGGGCACCGAGAGATGAAGATCCAAGTTAGTGATTAACAAGCAATTTCCCATTGTATGTACACTTTGAAAAATAATCTCACGATAAATAATGTAGCTCTCAAAAGTTTTGTTTCACCCCAGGGCAAAAACAATAAATAACCTGACAGAGCTTTTATCAATCAATTTTCATTCAGTTTCTTTCCATTTAAAAAGTCTTTGGAAGCTATGAGTAACATTAGCAACAATCAAATTAGAAGAAAAACAGCAGTATTTTGTAATGGAGTGTGGTTGAGATGTTTAGCAATTTGTTTTGGATAAAGGATAGATCACGCTGAACAACTGTATTGAAAATCACAATGTCCCATGGGATTCATTTACTTTTTCAGATACAAAGCCTCAGTATATTACTCTTTTACTTGGAAGGATTTGATTTTGTACAAATTTTGATGAATAATATTGACAAGGGCTGTGCAAAGAACAAATATCTCATGAGATATGAAAATAATAGCAGCTTACTTTGGCCAGCACTTTATTTTCCCATCCTAGTATGTGATTATCATGATGTGGGCACCATACTCTTTATGGAGTTCTGATGCTGTCATTATTAGGCAATGCAAATCATCATTTTGATCCTGGGCCAGTCTACCAGCCTGGCCTGATAGCTGTTGGACTGGTGCAAATCCAGAGTAACTCCACAGGAGTCCCTCTGGTTTTACACCAGTCTGCCTGAAATCGGAAACTTGCCCAATATACTAAAAAGCACAGAAATGCAGAACATTGACACCTGTGAAGATTTGAAAGCTGGATGCAATAGTGTTACCATGTCCCCCTCCCCACCTCGTGCAGGAATTTATGAGCAAAGAAATAGAAATTGATTGTTTGATCCCTAATCTTAGCAAATTTTAGGTTTGCTTACAGTTCAGCAAAGAGAAACAAAGAGCAAGGGAGATAAGAATGCAGAAACATTCATCATTTGCAGATACAAATGTACAATAGTGACCACAAAGAAGAGGGGATTTTTTAAAGTTAAAAACAATTGGAGTGTGGTTTGGAAATAGCAATACTTATTTCAATTGCAGATATCATGCAGTGAAACCACCAAATATTCGGCATATCCAATTACTATTGTTGAGGGAAAAATATTTGTTTGAAAGAAAGAAGCCCCAAGTAATAGCCTACTTACGAAACTTTTATTGTGTTTAACCAAGCTTAATATCTCAGTGGAATTACAAACTGCTTAGACACCAATTTGATAGGCGTCCAATATGGGCCCAATCCAGGTCTCAAGGAAGTTAGGTCAACTCAGTTACATTGCTCAAGGTTAAGGCAACCTAACCCCCAGGTACAGACAGCACTAGGTCAATGGAAGAATTCTGTCAACCTAGCTACTGCCTCTCAGGGAGACAGATAAATGACAGCAATGGAAGAACCCCTCCCGTCTGTGTAGGTAGTGTCTACATTGAAGTGCCACAGTGGCACAGCTGTAGTTTTGCAGTTGTTCCATGGTAGCATTTCAAAATGTAGACAGTCCCTCAGTGTGCTCAGGTAAGCCAGGCCTTAGCGCTTCTCTACACAAGAAAATTGGGTCACCATAACTATGTCACTCAGGGGTGTGAAAACTATGTCACTAATGGGTGTGGATTTAAGCCAACCTAAGTCCTTGCGTAGATAGCACTAGGTTGATAAGTCACCTTTCTAGCAGGGTAATTACATCCACAATAGCGGTTATAGCGGTGTTACTATTTCAGAGGGGGGGAAAGGGAGAAATCACACTCCAAGCCAAAATAATTATACCAGTGCAAAGTCTGTGTAAACCCAGGCCTCAGCCTCCACCCAGGAGTAAAATAATCCTACATTATCACCATCCCCCACCAAAAAACCCATGGAGTTTTAAAAATTCATACATTTTAGAATCTCTCTGGTTTCAGAGTCTTTAGGGTTTAAATCTGCAAGTTTTTCTCCACAACCACAAGGGCTAGAAAGTTAACTTTTATTTTATTTTTTTTAAAAATGAGAATCTCAACTTTACAAGACTCCAGGAGATCAGGCTAAAAAACCCCTAAATATCACAAGAATCATGATAATATCATGACCGTTGGCAACACAGGGCCTTGTCTACACATAAACTTACAACTGGTTTAACTAACAGTGTTTTTTATTTTTATTTTTTTAAACCCATTTACTGTAGAGCTGGTCAAAAAAATCACAGGGGAAATGTTGTAAAAATTTCACTAATTTTGTTTTCCTTTTTGATTCATTTCCAAGTGTTGATGAAATTTTGAAATATTTCAACCAACTTGCGTGTACTTTTTCTTTAAGTCTATACTGTGAAGTCAGGCAGGAGGGAGAGCAAAGGTTTCTAGGCAGAGGCTCCAGAGTGAAACAGGGAGAGGTACAGAATTTAGAAATAACTGTTTTCCTGATTATAATGAAATTCCTTGTTCAGTGGTAGAAGAAAGCAACTCTGTGATTCGTTACCATTATCACATGACAGTGTTAAACAAATCATTTTTAATGAAACGACCATGTCTCTTTTCTGTGACATGGGGAACCCACATTTTGAGCTGCTTGTACTTATGGAAACCAAGAAAATTTTAGGAGGACTTAAGTAATAGAGTAAACTTTAAATTTAATTTTTAACTTTAAACTTCATCAGACTTGAAGATGACACTCCCAAAAGGTCATATATTTTTAAATAATCAAGCATACTTTCTTGTGTCTTATTAAAAGAGAATTTTTAAAAAATCATTTATGCTGTTTGTTTACTCTTTCATTGCAGGCAGCTTGGAATATAAAAACAGACCCATGAGACCAGACACAGTCTTACAAGCTTTCCATGCACAGACTCTCACTGAGTTCAGTGGGAGTCCCATGCATACAATGCCAGAGGGCCCATTTCATTTCTGTTTATAATTAGTTCCCTTTCTAGTGCTCTAGCACTAGCAAAATAGGCAGCATTTGTAGGTTAACTTTTAAGTACCATGTACGTTTTTTCGATTGGATTTTTTCCTCCAACATTCACATTCCTTGCTGGTGCAGCAGAGCAGGGATACCTTAGCCTGAAGCTGCTCTTTAACCCTGTCTCACTTGGGGTGGGGTTTGTACACCCCATCACAGGTGGGTTGTCTGCTTGATTGATCTGCTTCTTCTCTGGGATCCTGCCATGATTATGTCGAATTTGTGACATCTCAAAGATCTCCCCAGCACTATACTGTGAAACAAATTCAAGAGGATGGATCCAGCAGAAGCAGCTCAGATCTTAGGAAGGAACTTCTGATCAAAGACATATCAACAATGACAGTAAGAGGAACACAGAGAATGACACAACTGTGTGTATGTATGCACTAACTTCCTCCCCAGCAGGCATGAGACCTCCCAGGCAACCATACTTAGCACTTCATATTGTTTAAATGTATCTGGGCAAATCGTTGGAATTTCTAAATGATTTCATGGAGCATTTCTGTTAATATCAGTTTTCTATAAGACACATTAATGTTCAAAGTTGCAAAGAGGCATTAACCCTCATTGACTTTAAATGGGATTTCGGTGCCTAACTCGCCCTTTCTGTTGACAAAATATATTCTTCATCATAAACAACATATCTTCAAGTCTGTCTCTAAACTATCTGACATCCTCTTTAGATGGGGAATCCCTCTCCCCATCAATATACTAACACGCTAGGTGCCGTACAGCCACACAGGGAGAGACAGCCTCTGTCCTGAACAGATGAACTTTTCATCTACCTTTTCTTGTCATGCATTTTGGCATCCATAGTCAGGGCATCTTGTGAATCCATACAAATAGCCACTCTAAACTGCTCGGCCACTGTTAGCACACAGGCAACTGGGTGTGGATGTGCTCAGGTTCCATCTACTGCCAAGACTCACAAATATTATAGAAACAAGAGGAAACTGCAGAACAAAGGAGAAAACTAGAGGGGGGGAAAGAGATATTGTGACTAATTCTCTGCTATGTTTTAGGTGCAAATCATACTTATGCTGCATCAGCTTTCTCCCCAGGTGTCAAGTGCAGCTGTCCAGTGGGACCTGAGTCTAATAAAGACAAGGCTACTAGTGTAAAATAATGCTATTTTGTGGAGTAAAACTTTTACTTTGCATTACTTTATCAGCATTTAACCTCCTACAGGCTCCAGCCCAGCACAAGCCCACAGAATTAAATTCATTATTATTCATTATTCAAACACCATCCCTTTGTTTTCTGGAATAGCTTTGTAGCCTGGAGTCAAATGAGCTAAAGTAAAATTATGTGACTTGGCATTGAAAATATATTACCTCAGCTGCCAGAACGGATTTAGCAGAATATGTGCGCAGTTCGTCACTTCTTCCACAACTGCCTTCATGCACACAAAGGGGTATGACAGCCCCTGAGTTATGAGGGGCCATTCTAAGGGCTGTGATGGATTAGATTGTTTTATGCACTGACTTAAGATCTCATTTCCTGCAACATTCACAAGTGCTTTCTCCGCGACTGAATAGAAACCTGCTCTGTCCTGTGTATATTGTGCTCCCTTGTTAGCTGGGGAAAACTATAGAATCAGGGAATTCATGCTGGTAAGAGCCCCCTTTGGTCACAGATTCAAGGGAGGTCTCCAGATAGGCTGGGACATATAAAAGCTGGCTAGTGGGTTCTCCCGACCCTTTTTATTTAGTCCTAAAGAATTTATTCTAGAATAATGGGAACAGCAGCTTAAAGTGAGCACAGGACTGGGAGCTGAGGACTCAGTTCTAATCAGAGCTCTGACACTCACTGCAGGTGTCATCCTGCAGATCTTACAATGCAACACTCCCATTGACTTCAAAGGGACTGCTGGACTGGGCCCTTTCTCTGTGGTTTTGGACAAGTTCCTTAACTACTCTGTGCCTCAGTGTCCCCATCTGTAATATGGGGATAACAGCACTGATCACATGAGGTGGCTGGGAGGATTAATGGAATTAACCAGATTCTATTTAAATGTTAATAATGCTTTACAAATAATAACTTGGTAAATGTGGCTATTTGCCTAAAACACTAACAAACAAATCAGCTACCTAAAAATTAATAAAAAGAAAAGGAGGACTTGTGGCACCTTAGAGACTTGTTGCATCCGATTAAATGAGCTGTAGCTCACGAAAGCTTATGCTCAAATAAATTTGTTAGTCTCTAAGGTGCCACAAGTCCTCCTTTTCTTTTTGCGGATATAGACTAACACAGCTGCTACTCTGAAACCTAAAAATTAATAGAGCCTTTGATTAAGGGGAAAAAAGAAAATTATGTAACAATTCTCGAATTACAGAGTAACAACCAATCGTGTACCATAAGCACATGGTCACTAACACATAATCATGGGCTAATAGTCTGTTTTTTCTTGTTCTTTCCTTGAGCTGTATCATAATGGAATCTATGAACTGCAAGCTTCATGGTAATTAATCTTTGAACTACTTGTTAACTTCAAGAGTGAGCTGAATACCAAGTTGAGGGTATTTGCAATCCCTGTCTTTACTAACGGTGTGTGAAAAAACCCTATCAAATGCATAATGAAAACAAGAAACACCAAGCACGATTCTGTTCTCGGTGTAAATAGGGAATGAGGGCTTGTTTAAACCAAAGAAATTTGCACTGATGAAACTATACCAATGCAGTAAAAATTATTTGTCAGGTAATTCAAACCAGTACAAGCCCTATTTTATACAAGGGCTGTGGATCTACACCACAAGTTTGAGTCAGTGTAGCTACAACAGGGCAAAAAAAGCCAGTAGAGTCAGGTCTTAATTTGCTGAACTCAGCGGATGCATCCTGGTGTATAATTGGTGTAGATGCGAGGAAGATCAAGCCAATTTTGCTTCTGGTTTCTGACTAATATGGGGAAGGATGGAAAGGGGAATTTTGGGGTGTATTTTTAAGACTTTTAAGTTGGCAATATTATGTGAGTGGCATTGACAGATTCCCAGGAAGAATGAGCTATTTATGAGATAATGGTGAATTTGGAAAGTCCCATTGGACAGGGCTAAATGGAGCTCTGCAGACATTTCCACAGAACTTGAAGAGTTGTAAGCAATTCTTTTCACCTTTGGAAAAAGACTGAATACCAGAATTTTAACTTGCACTTGCTAACACTTACATGACTTTAACATATTAGCAGCCCCGAGTTACATTGTACATATGCTTCTAAACTCATAATGCTTCTAAAAATGTGTTTAGAATTTGGACCAGGATGTAATAGGACCTGCATCTTAGATATAATTTAACACATTCAGACTATTTAAGTCTGTCTTTATCCCACCTGCCCCTCCCCAAATCTCATTATGAGCCCTGCCTAGTGCCCATTGGACTCAATGGAAATCTTTCTGTCAACTCCAATGAATGCTAGGTCTGTTCTAAGACCCCAGTACACTGGTCTATTCCTATCCAGCAACACAGGCTTAACTCTGAACACACATGCCTAAGTGCTTTGCTGAACAGAGATGGTTTTAAGCATGTTTAGCCTCCTAAAGGCTGGAATACTTTGTTCTAATTCTGGTGGTTGAGCTTGGTGTGGAGATGGCTGGGTGATGTTAAGTGGCTTATCATATACAGGTCAGACTAGATGATTCTGGGGTCACTTCTGGCCTTAAATTTTATGATTCGCCGAACTGGGACATAAATGCAGAGTCCTAAATACTGTCAACTTCGTTATCCATGTAATTCTAGTTTGATAGGCTATTTGGTGCCTATTCATTAAATATATATATATATATATAAATAAAATACATCATTAGGAATATTTTTAATATATATATATATTTAATATATAATATAATCAGGATACATTTATAGCATAGACAAGATACAGGAGGTGGATATGAAACAAACGTTTGTACAGATAATTACAAGATGAAGTGAATTTGAAGCTCTAGTACCTGGAATAGCAGGCACAATTGACAAAACATTCAACTGGATGTGCAAAATGAATGGCTAATTTAGAGATGTACTTGTGCATGAAAGTGCAAGTTGGGCATACAACTGCATGTAAAATCACAGATATCACATGCACAAGCCTGGCACACAATTTCTCACACACACGCACCTTGTGTATATATTTATTCATTAAAGTTGTTTTTTAAGTTGGTCTATTAATCCTATTAATTCAGAAGGATACCTAAAAATCAACAAATAAATAAAATGAAAAGCTTTCTTTCCCCTATGAGGACTTTCTGTACTGCTGATTCATAGACTTCCCATTAACATCACTTGGGAAGCATAGCTTAGAGTCAGTTAATAACTGCTTAAGGAAGTGACCTTTACGGACAAAAAGTGATGTGATGGAACACATATTGAAATCCTTATTGACACTATACAGTATCTTTTGCAAGAGGATAACATTTGCTTTTTCTAGAGAATGAGTGAGCTAAAACCTCTTGTCTTTCAAGACAATTTTATATATCTGTACTGTATAAACACTGAATGCATCCGATGAAGTAAGCTGTAGTTCACGAAAGCTTATGCTCAGATAAATTGGTTAGTCTCTAAGGTGCCACAAGTCCTCCTTTTCTTTTTGTATAAACACTGGTGGATTTCCATGAATAACTTACTTATAACAACCGATATTACTATAATTATATTACTATAGTATCTTATTAAATGGAAAGAGATACATATAGTTGCAGTCTAGTTATTAGATGTTCAATTCCAAATGATTGTAAAGAACATAGTCATTAAGATTCAACATCTGTTTAATAGGTATATCTTATTACTTAGTTGTACTTAAGTCTACAGGCAAAATCTGATTTAACAGGAGACATAGTTTAAATAAACTAATTATGCAAGCATGATCTAAAACCAAACTAAACATGGACCTTTGAAAATGACACATGAATTTAATCAAAGCCAGGGTCTCAAAGTGAGTAGGACTCAACCACTGGACTGACTCGTGCACATGTTTTGATTTCACAGCTGAAAGCAGTGAGGCCAGCATCCTCTGGGAGTTTCCTGACTGAACAGCACCTCCCCTACCCATGGATCACAAAGGGGCAAGTTGTCTCTTTGTTTCAAGTAACAGGAAATGTTGATGTGCTTCATTTGGGAAAACTCAAGCCATCACCTTCCTAATCATGGTGAAATCCCCTACGGTTTGCACTATAAAATACTTTCACATGTTGATGAGTTTAAGGTGGAGGGGGCCTTACTCTAACCCAGAGACACAGATGACTCCACAAAGTCCTGTCACTTGGTTTCCCCTCATAGTGTCTAAACTGTCCCAAACCTGAGAAACACCCATTCATTTCAGGCCTAAGAATTCAATCTGTCTGGGAAACCAAATTTCAGTTCTGTGAAGTTTGGAGTTTTCTTTATCCCAAATCAGGCTGAAAAATTAAAAAAAAAAAAAAAATTAATGGGAATGAAATCCCACAATATTTCATTGCATTTCACACTGAAATGTGGCGATTCCAAACTAAGTAGGCTCTCTGGGATCCCCAGCTGTCTGCCTAGCAAGCTGCTTTTGAGTTGGCCCAGAAAGCCCTGGCAGGTCCCAAATGAAATCAACATGCTTAATGTCAATTTCACTGCTGCCCACTACTGAATACTAGCTGTAAAACTCACAAAACTCTTGCTGTCAACTTAACAAGAGTCTAGTCAGTTTCATCACTGCTATTCAGTGATGAGCCACAGTAAAACTGACAAGAATTATGTCCTTTTCAATGAAGAGTTACCTGGGTTTCTATGTCCCTGGTCCTGCTACAGCCTGCCAGGTGGGTAGCCAGAAACCATGCAGAGCCTCGAACATCTGGGGTTGTGGTAGCCTACCTGGCAAGCTGACAGTGAGCCAGGAGACTGGAAACCCTGGAATACTGGACTCCAAGGCAGGCGATCCTGGAGCCATGGATCTTAGAAGCCCACACCCCACAGCTGCATGCCAAGCAGGTGAGTTGGTAGGAAACCTGCCTGGGTTTCATCAGAAGTTTCCTGAAATTCAACTATTTCCACGAAACATCTTAATTGACAAAACTGGAAAATTTCAATGCACAAATGTTTCATCAGAATTTTTCCAACTACCTCTAATGAGCGCCTCGGCTTGAATTAATTAATTTTCGAAAGGTATGTTTCTAGCTCTCCTGGTTGCAGATAAAATCTTGGAAATATGAACCTAAATGCACACAAAGGTTCAAAAACCAAAAGGCAAATTAAAAAAAGAACCCTTTAAAAAAATCTTATGATTTTTAAGCCAATCTCTTGATTTTGGGGGTCTGACTTGTGATTTCTGAATGTTTGGAATTGGCAGTGCTGCACTTGATTAGCTCCTGAATGCTACACCTTTTCCCACATCTCTGTTAGAGAATTTGTTCTAGTTCCGTACAACCTTTTGGTGGAAAAGACATGCGGTTTCATGACAGATGTGAAATAAATATGAATTACCAATACAGCTGGATGAAGACCACACACACACACACAAAAAACCCCAACAGATCCACAAATATTTCCTTGAATTTTTAAATATACCTGTTTCAGACACACAAGGCTTTTGGCTGTGTTCCTTAAAGAATTGGGTGAACAGATTCCTTCAAGAAATCCATGGCAGTAGCTGGGCACTCAGAGCTTTGAAAATCAGGCAGGCACCCACATATGAATGTAGGAGTCTAATTTTCAACTCACGTTTTTCAAAATATTGGCCTAAATTTTTGGATAAATTATTTGTTGGGGGTAAGAGATCAATTCTATTTAGCTGTGACCCAAAGTAGGGAAAGAGACCCAATCTCCCTAACAACAGAGACAACAGAGAGTAACTCTGTTTGTAAGAACATGCTTCTACTGATCAAAGGTTTCAGAGTAACAGCCGTGTTAGTCTGTATCCGCAAAAAGAAAAGGAGTACTTGTGGCACCTTAGAGACTAACCAATTTATTTGAGCATAAGCTTTCGTGAGCTACAGCTCACTTCATTGGATGTGGAAAGTGTAGAAGATCTTTTTATACTCACAAAGCATGAAAAAATACCTCCCCCCACCCCACTCTCCTGCTGGTAATAGCTTACCTAAAGTGATCACTCTCCTTACAATGTGTATGATAATCAAGGTGGGCCATTTCCAGCACAAATCCAGGTTTTCTCACCACCACCACCCCCCCACACACACAAACCCACTCTCCTGCTGGTAATAGCTTATCTAAAATGATCACTCTCCTTACAAGGTGTATGATAATCAAGGTGGGCCATTTCCAGCACAAATCCAGGGTTTAACAAGAACGTCTGAGGGGGGTAGGGGGGTAGGAAAAAACAAGGGGAAATAGGTTACCTTGCATAATGACTTAGCCACTCCCAGTCTCTATTCAAGCCTAAGTTAATTGTATCCAATTTGCAAATTAATTCCAATTCAACAGTTTCTCGCTGGAGTCTGGATTTGAAGTTTTTTTGTTGTAATATCGCAACTTTCATGTCTGTAATCGCATGACCAGAGAGATTGAAGTGTTCTCCGACTGGTTTATGAATGTTATAATTCTTGACATCTGATTTGTGTCCATTTATTCTTTCACGTAGAGACTGTCCCGTTTGACCAATGTACATGGCAGAGGGGCATTGCTGGCATATGATGGCATATATCACATTGGTTGATGTGCAGGTGAACGATTCTACTTATCAAAATAGCACATTGTCACATGGCAAACAAACAAACAAAAAGTGATGTATTAAGACTACCTCCGCTGGGACACTCCAAACTATCCAGCTTATTAACTGTGATGTGCTGAGTGAAGGTAACATAGTAATGTAACAAGGTAACAACTATAACTCGTGGTAAGTAGGTGTCCCCGGATTTTATTTCTCAACTGTAAATGTAATAAATATATAGATACCGGTACCTAAAATCTGATTTGCTTAAATTTACTGTGGTACTAAACATATTTGAAGCTCAAAGTTTGTAACTGGATCTATTTTCCAAGATTAGATTCCTTGTCATTGTTCTTGATCTTGATATTCTCCATTCAGTTAAAAAACTCTAAAGATTCAGGATTCTCTCTCTCTCCCCCATGGCCTCCAAACCCCCACCCCTTTTCTTTTGTTGTGTGATTCCCCCATAAAGCTATCATAAAAGCACGGACTCCCTGCAGTATAACAGAACATGCTCTGTGTACTACTCCACTTCACTGTCATATGCAATAAATAGATTGCAATGCAAATCACCACATATTGCAGCTACATCTCCCATTAGCGTTCAGTGTAACTGTATATAACACCAGCATAGTTTTTTATGCTTACTGGATTATTCTAGGAGCAGTTAATGGATTCTGACAGCACCTAGAGTAAGAGGTATGCCAGACTTATGGCTTTTGGTCTAAGCATCAAGTTAAATGGTTGCCTCTGTTACTCAGGTTACTAATAAGTGTACAGAAGTGGTAGAGGCATTCCTACACACACCAGGAATAAATGAACTCCACACCAAAATTAAGTTCCAGGCAGACATTCAAGAGCAGTGTTTGCAAACTAAGGCCCCAATCCTGTAATCAGACACATTCATTCTGACCCCTGCTCCTGTTCAAAGCTGCTATGGTATCTGTTGGCCTCCACACATGTGACTGCAGGATGTATCTGAGATTGCGGAGAGGAAGGAAGGAACTCGGATTCTGAGATCTTTGGGGCGGGGACTAGATTTTTGGTTGTTATTCTACACCGCCTACCATTAGGAGACCCTGGTCCACCACAAGGGCTCCTAAGCCCTACCACTATACAAATAAAAGAAGAAGAATGCTGATTCTACATTTCACAGTAAGTTTGGTTTATTTATTTATTTATTTATTACAGATGTTCATAGGTGAGGCTAGCATGAAACACCCAGCCTGAAATCCCATCTCGCAAACCCTGAGCGGCATCAAATGCAGATCTTCACAATCTGGACCTTTCTCTACAGTGTGCCGGAGCTGGATTTCCACATCTGAAGAGCTTCTGACCTTTGGGGAAGCTCTTTATATCTAAATCTGGCCCTCAAATCTGAGTGTCTGGCTCATGTCTATTAAAAATATAGAGCCGGCCCTGGAACAACATCTGACATCCCCCTTTATAACCAAAAGAGTCTGCCATGATTAATGGGCTCAATGAAAATGGTAGGAATTGAAAATGATTTGAAACCAATTCATTAAAATAGCATTAATCATGATAATTGATAAGTTAAATAATTATGGTTATGATCTGGATGTCATGTGGATTTCCACAGGACTTCTGTGGTAATTCAGAATTCATTCATTAATGCCTGGCTATTTCATAGTGCCAACCAACCAGATCTTTTAATAGAACAGACAACTCTTGTGATATAAAAAGAATTCAAGGGACTGTGGCAGGTGATAAGGATTTCTTTTGAGAGAAAACAAGTTTTGGTGCAGTGGCAGAATTACTTGATCATCTGAAAATTCTGTAACACCTTTCCTCCCACATGCTTTATGCACTGGAGGTGAAATTCAGCCCTGGGCAGAGGGCCAGCACAGATCCCAGACACCCTTGTATCCTACTTCAGGCCTCCAAATTAGATGAATTGCACTCTATATAGAGGACCGCTGAAGGATCCTCAACTCCATATTTGTACAGGACAATGGAAGTGGCAGGCAGGTGAACTAGACCGTATCACAGGCCTGTTCCCTCTCTGATCTCTAGGGTCCCCTGGAATGGCTTCCACCTGTAATATTAGTTTCTCGTAGTGAAACTCCGACAGGTGTTTACTGCAGCTCTTCTCAACAACACCAGCAGGCTTGCATGGAAATGACCCAACATATCATGTCAAAAGCAATTTTGTTTGAATTCAAATAAAAAGAAAAGAAAACTGTAGCAGACCCCAACCCCCAAGTCACAGGGGCTAAAAGCAAAGTGGGCCAAGGGAGAAAAAGGCCTTCTTTAGATAGCACAGAAGAACTATTAAAGAGAAGGGGTGTCTCTGTGATTTACCATTCCCCAGCTCTCTTTGTTCTGTTTTCACCTCGACTGTCAGCTGTTTCGAAAATGGGCTGGCTGTCAGGGAGAGACACAGAGAGAGAGAAAATGTGTGTATCCAGTTCAGGCTGGTTCTTGGCTCAGGGAAACATTTTATTGGATTTGTTACTCTTTGATGCTGATTAAGCCCATGGGGTAGAAAAAGCAAAAGAGAGGGGGAGGTTGGGGGGAAGGGGAGAGATGCAGTTTCCCTGTGGCTGCAATGTTTTTAATTTATTATTAACATCTCTCATGTGTTATCTGACAGTTCAGTTGAATTCTGGATGCGAGGGGAAGCGGTGCTTGCACTCCCCATTTTAAAGGGCGGATGTCCCCAAATCAAAGCCTGAGCCATGAGAGGAGTTAACTTTGTAGATACTAATTTAAAATAAATAGATTAGGGGGGGATTAATTCCATAGGAGTTGGAAGGCTGAGCTGTTTCAAGGCCAGGATTACACAACGGAAATATTAGTGACAGCCTGGGAGCTGCGAGTCAAGTTGTGTCTGGGAGGTGGCAGAGCTGGATGAAGTTCTACAGTACAGCGGATCCTCAAAATTGCCCCCCTCTTTGACTTTAGTTTTCTCTTGCTCTGCTGCTGCTAATGATACTCAGCCATTTTCAGTGACAGAATTATCTTACGCCCCCCATGATTTGCACAGTCATTTGAATCCATGTACAAAAGCCCTTATATGCACAAATTGGGGGTTTCTTTTACAGGTCTGGTGACTTCCACTTATCACATTTAATGCTAGCAAGGAGCGGTCATCACTACTTCAGGTAGTCGGCTGGAGGGTCTCTCTTAGAGTTAAGGTGAGCTTTGGAAGGAAGTCATCCTCCACCTTTCCAATGTCATTTGATAGCTTTGGGAGGGAGGAGCTCTCCCTTTTTAGGGGGCCAGTGAATTGGTCCTAATGGCTTCAGAGACCAGCAGTTAATATAAAAAAACCTCATACTTTTTTGCTTCAACGCAACAGACTATCAAAAGTCAGCACTGGGAGGGGAAAAGTGGAGAGAGATTTAGGGCCCATTGCTTTCTACAGTAATTTACATCAGTACTAAGTCGGTAAAAAACATGCTGTCCAAGTATAATGGTAAATCACCAGCATTTGGAGTCTGTAGCATTTCACACTCACGTTGCACAGGTGCAAATGACTGTGCAGGGTGCAAGTTGGCTGTAGCTGGTTTTGAAAGCCACCACTTATAGATTCCAACAGGCAGCTAAACATGAGCATTCTCATTCAGTTGGGAACTAGTGGTTTTTCCCAGACTCTTCCTGAAGAAACCAGGAATAGGAACAATAAAGCCCAATTCATCCGTGTCCCACAGTCACATACGCTCACTACATTTTGTGCTGAGCCAGCTCTCAGCAGTCTAACACATGGGAGGAGGTGCCTCTCAGTCCCTGTGCCAGTTTCCAGTGATGTAGAGGTGACTCTTGCTCTCTTCCATGTTTGCAGAGGGCGTGGCTGCAGCAGGGTGCAGAATCTGAAGAGGCTGGGTAGAGGGTCTGCATTATGCAGTTCAGTTATGGGGTGGGAGGTCCTTACACAGCCACCAAATGGGAATTGGAGGACGACTAGTGGATCCATGGTTTCAGGCATCCACCAGCCAGGTGCCCGAGCTGAGCACAACCCGAGCTGTAACTAGTGTATCTCTGATGCTGCAGTAGCTGCAGATAAGCTGTAATGCTGCACCATAGCCACTCCTCTCACCTTCCTCATGGCATTCTCTGTTTGTTCTTCTGTTGGTTTGGCAAGCCACCACCATGTCGTCTTTGGCCCACTGGTTATTTGCAAAGCATACTTGGCGAGCCCAGATATATGAATTTTCTGAAATACTGCCACCCTCTGGTAAGAGTAGAGATAACGTTTCCTACTTGCTCCCCACAAAGTTGCACATTACAGGGTAAGATTTTTGACACCATGTCATATTTTGATTTTGCTGAAGAGGTCACACTCAGGCAGCATCAGCTCTGAATTTAGGAAGTGAATCCAGTTAGAAAGATTCTGGCAGTGACGAACAAAAGCAAAAAAAAAATTACCATTGATAAGCAAACAGCTTCTAAGAAGAATGGTACCACAGCCTCATGCCTCCGCTGCCCCAAGATCTAACTGCCCACACATTCAGTTAAGTAGAATTTGTTGGGCCATCCATAATTGTGCCATCTGGTGACTCATAGTTCCACATATAGCTTTAGGGAAATTATTAGAGAGGAAAAACAGGCTTTTTGTGTATATATCTATTTTGTGCGTTATGTAAATGAGGGTTAAGGTCCACCTCGGGGAACGGGGGCGGGACATGAAAACAAGTTTGACTTGACCACAGGCTCCTCTCCGTGTATTATTCCCAAGCCAGTCTATGTGTTTGTTGGCAAAACCCTTCACACCATGTTTTATCGTATTGCTAAAAATAAATCACTTGTAAATTGTTTTATAAATTATGTATAAGAAGAGACCTCATAATCTAAGTGTATTCCACAAGATAACAGGATCTCCAAAGGTTGGGGGGAGGGGAGGAGAAAAGGAGCTTTTATAAATAATATATTCAGTAGAATGGTCAAAGAAAGTTATCACCTTTTTTATGAAATGTTTGGGATTCATTATGCATACAAAGTGCAGCCCTGCTGCTGGTGTGCATGATATCAAGGCCTGATGATTAGGTGTTACCGCCATGAACTAAGTGATTACTGGTGTCGTTTGTTTATCTAACCAAAAGCTAGATGGCCATTTCTCATCACTGGAAACAAACAGTTGATGCATTGACCAGCCCAGCAGGAATACCAGTGATTACTTGTTGAAAGGAGAGATGCCTATCATTGTGGATTTCATTTGGTATTCACTGTAATACCACTAATCTTAATGAATTCATTTGGTATTCATGTGGATGTCACATGTATTTCCAGAGATGTTCTGCTGTAATTTAGCATGGGTTAATGGACACCTCTATTAAAGTGTTATTGAAAGTTTGACATTCAAATAACCCAGTTAAAAAAAAAAAACAGACAAACCTAGATATTAAAGCTGAAGAGGGGTAGGGGAGAAGCCACTGAGTTAAAGTCAAGTATGAAATGACAATTTAAGATAGCAACATTAATCTGGCTGCTAGGAAGGAAAATCGGTTTCATCTGATTCACTTCCCTCCCCCTCTCCCCCGCACCTTCCGCTAACCAAAGATAGAGCGTGAACTAATCACCAGAACTTAATGGGACCACTTTTCACTCCTGACCCAGTACTTCTGTGCTACCAATTCACAAACCAGTGTCAACATCACACTGATGAGCATAATAAAGTTTGAGAGCATGTAGACATGACAGACTTCTGGCCTGATCGGTTTAATTTTTTCCAAATTTTCACAATGTGGAATTTTGGTAAATTTGCGGGGGGGCTATGAAATTTCACCCTTTGACCATCAGTATCTTGGAACAAACTCAGGGTATGTTAACCCTGCATCTGGGAGGACTAATTCCCAGTTCTCGTAGACATACACACCCTAGCTCAGATTAAGCCAACACCTAAAAATAGCAACATGGCTACGGTGGTGCATGTGGCGGCTAAGCCTCATACCCCAGGTCATACCCAAGGGTTGGGAAGGATTGCAGTCGGGTGTCTACACCTCTTGCGTAGTCATGATAATTTTAGCACGCTAGCTCAAGTAGAGCTAGTCTGTATGGCTACCCACGCTGGGAATTACACCTCCCCACTGCTCTCTACCTGCGTCCTAAGAAAACGGGAAGGTTGCCAAAGGTCCAAAGGGCAATACTCAGTTCTGCACCATTGACGGATTTGAGGGCCAATATCTTGTGACCCATCAGAGCTCAAAACCAGAGCATTATCCAGTTGACCAGAGGAGATCCTTACTTTTCTTTCAAGGGGGATGCATAGCACTTGCTTCTACTGCCAGAAGATATTGTGATAATGCACAGAAAACTTTTTTAGATCATTCGTAGAGGTTGGCATCAAGCAATTACTTCTACTTCCTCATCAACAGACACCAGCTTGTTCATCTGAACTCATGGTACTTAAGGTGCCAGTCTTCACAGGTGCCAGGATACCAAAAGTTGTCCCAGTGATATTTGGAATATCTTAGGGCTTTAAAATGTTGTGTCTAAAATATGTGCCATATACAAAAGATTTGATGGTGGAAATGGGGCATAAAGGTTTTACTTGCATTCACTTGGGATGACCTGCATATATATTAAGACATTGACCAAAAAGAAAATGTCAAGTTGTACCTAGGATGTCCAGCCTAAAACACAAATGCCAATTGAAGGATTTAAACCACACCACAGCTTCAAGTTACATATCCCCCACCCCTACACATCCCATATACGGTGACTGTTTTAATTACCTTCTGAAACAGTATACAATATGCTTGTGCAACATAATCATCACAAACTGATATTTCACTGTAGGAGAGTGCAGCTGGCCCTCCTGGCTCCTGCCTCTGCGAGGCTCAGCTAAAGTCACTCAGAGACCCTCGGGTTCAGGAACACTGGTGCTTTTATTTCCAAGTTTGCGCTCCCACCACCTTCTCACCGTACAGTGTGCACAGCTCTGGGTTCCTTGTGTCTGAACCCCGGAGGGAAAGGCTTCCTCCCAGCCTGCAAGCCCTCACTTTCCTCCATCCCACACACCCCGGCTTCCTTCTTCCCAGCCTCTTATATAGCCCTGGGCTGGCAGCTAGCTCTCATTCCACAATTAGGGCAGGTTCTTTCCAGCCAGCTCCACTTTATTCACCTAAATGGGGCTGGCATGGCAGGGGGCTGATTCTGCAGTCTTTCTGCTCAGCACCCTGTCACACACCTCCCCCCTTCTCCAACCACCACGTTCACCTGTCTGCATCCCCTTCTCCCCTTACCAGGTGGGGCCCTACGAGAGAGTCCTCCCTTGTCTTTCCAGTGACCCACCAGGTCTTTCTTGCAGGGTTCCACCATCCCCCACCCGCAGACACCACATTCTGGTGGGGGGTGCACACCCCCATAGCTCCGTTGCCACCCACAGGTCCTCACACCATTCACACCCCTGGGTGCACCACCCTTCCTTTTCCCCCTTTGCCTCTGAAAGGGGTTCGGGGCTGCCCCCAGCTCTCCCCTGGACACCCAGGACTTGGGGTTCCCCAAACCACGGAGTACAGAAGGCCCTCTGCTACCCACACCTGCATCCAGCAGAACGGGCCCCGGGCCTCCAGGGGCACTTGGGCCATTGGGCACTGTCTCTTATCCCCGAGGATGCACTCCAAACTCAGTTTGGCTCTGGGAATCACCCACGCGGGCTTTACTAGCCCCCCTTCTTATGAAAGAGCAGGCTGAGGCCATGTCCACTAGAGCCCACTGAGGTCTCCTCCTCATCATCAGGGAAATGGTGGACAGCCATCTCCCTATCCCTGGCCTTCCCATATTGGTACACCCGCAGAACTGCATGAAACCACATTCCATGTCTGGGCAGTCCCTCTTTTAATGTCCGGTTTGCCAGCACTGTCAGCAGGTTGTCTTGGTCCCCATGGGAGATCCCCAGCTGGTCTCCCATTTCTTCTTGGGACCCTTCCTAGTCGGGGGTTCCCTGGTTCTTCTCCCAGTGTTCTCTTTATAGGGGCATCCCTCCTTCCTGAGGAAGTCTGCCTCCATGTACTGCTCTGTCAGTTTCACCGCTGCCTCTGCCATACTCGGTTGGTGCCTTCACACCCAAACCCTTATGTTCTCAGGGAGCCCATGTAAAACTGCTCTAAGGTGAGCATGTTCATAATCTCCCCCACTCTCTGGGCATCAGGCCTCAGCCATCAGGAGGCCCAGTCCAGCAATTTCTGGGTGAACGCCCAGGGCCTCAAACCCCCTGTCCATTTTGCTGCCAGGAACTGCTGGTGGTATTTTTCAGCGGATAGCCCCACCTAATCTAGGACAGCCACCTTCACCGCATTGTAGCTTCTGCCCTTAGAGCCACGTAGGCAACTTGGGCTTCACCAGCCAGGTAGGGAGTGAGCCACAGGGCCCAGATTGCCCTGTCCTAACCTGCTCCCATGGCTACCCACTCAAATGTGTCCAGGGAGGCATTGGGATCATCCGTGGGGCCCATTTTACAAAGTCCCAGGCCCGGCCCCCGAACACCATCCCCCACCATGGAACTCAACCTTCTCTAGAGGAGCTGCTGCTGTACACTGGCTTGCTCTTTTATAAAGTCCTGCAGTCTCTTCTGCTTCTTAGCTTGCCAGCTAAGCAAGGCCTGCCTCTCCAGCTGGGGGGCCTGTTGAAAGATTTGCATAGCCTTTTGCACCTCTTCCTGCTGTTTCACCAACCACTGCAGGGTCTCCTCCATCTACACCATAGATTCTAAGGGCTGCCAAACTCTTTCTCTGGCACTGGATCCCAGACAAGCCCCCACGTCTAGCCGAGTGCAGCTGGCCCTCCTGGCTCCTGATTCGGGTAAGTTCAAATAAAGTCACTCAGAGACCCTTGGGTTCTGAAACCACTGGTGCTTTGATTTACAAGTTTGTGCTCCTACCACCTTCTCACCATACAGTGTACACAGCCCTGGGTTCCTTGTGTCTGAACCCAGGAGAGAAGGGCTTTCTCCCTGCCTGCACTCCCTCACTCTCCTCTGCCCCAAATTCACCAATCATGAAATAAGTTTCAAACCATGGAATAAATCGACTCTATTGCGCACTTTGAAATAGTGCTACACCCCACCCCCCCTAATATGGCATTGTTTCCATAGTAAATAAAGTATTTGGAATAGAAAAAAAGTCAAAGAGAGGCTAAAAAATTTCCACAGAAACCTAAGAAAAATATGGATCATGCACAAAATACACGATGGCACATTGTGGCATAGAGCTTTTAGCTGCCACTTGCTTGTAAAGATCTTTTCACTCCGTGTGAGTAATGCACTCATCCAATACTTACAGCAAAAAAAGTCTTATTGCCATCATGGAGTCTCGGTTTTAGTACCCACAAAGAAAACTGCAGACTTTTACACCGCATGTGCTGTTTGAGGGTATTTTTCTAACTCCTACCCTGGGAACCAAAATTCACAGATGCCTAATGTAAACTCCAACATCCCACAATTTTCTTCATACCCTAGAATGGTGCATTATCTTGTGAGGGCCCTTTGCACAAGAGTTCATCTCACCTTTTGTTTTTATTTGCACAGTTTTGTGCCTGTTCTGACAACTAGTGTCTGACGTTTTGGTGATATGTAATAACTGTTTGTTTTTTTCCCCAAAGCATCATGGGTGAAATCCTGGCCCACCAAGTCATTGGCAAAAACGCCCAATGTCTGAAGGAAGGGTAGGATTTGCCTGTAGGCATCAAAACTACCCTTTCCCCGGTCCCCCCATATTTACTTGCATACTCATTTGTGCCTATAGATGGGAGCGCCAGTCAGTGAAACATGATCACTCAAATCCTGGTGGAAAGGATCCAGGAATGAATTTGTTTACAAATTTGAGCACATGTTCATGTGATTTTTTTTTCCTGCAGTATTTGCAGAGGTCCTCAGATACCAAGGTGAGGAGGATAGATAAATGAAGAGAAAGATCCACCCACATCTGGTATGTAGGTATGGGGTTGGGGGGTGCACGCACGAGAGAATAAAATATCATTGTTATGGCTTTGAAGGAATGTAATAGTTAATGTAATGCATATCTCCTAGGTAGAAAGCTCGGGGACTTTGGGAGGAGATGACAGGGTTTTAAGGGAGTTAGGGTCAAAAAGAGGACAGTGTTCTAACATCATAGGCAGAGGTTCTGGAACCATTTCCATAATGGGGGTCCTGAAAGCAGAAACTATATATTTGGTTGTTTGGTTGTTGTTATTACTTCAATCTACTACACTCCCAGAACCCCTAATTCTAGCATCCCAGTTGGAGATGAAGAGGGCGAGTGACCAAGAGAGCTGTTTCTTAGATGAGGTTTCTTCAGAAACATGTGCCATTTTGATGACCTATGTTGCACATAAACAGGATTTGTGCACATTTTGTAAATAAACAAACACTGGAAAATGTCCTGACGTCATATCACCCATTTCTCTACTCATGGGAAACTGACCCACTTCAAGGACTCAAAATCTGCTACTGCTCGGCTGAGGGACCACATTATATTCTGCATTCATGGCGTATCTGTAGATAGAGAAAACTCAATAGTTTTGGCATTGAAAAATCAGAGATGTGAAAAAAATATCAGGCCTGGGTCCCACTGTATGTGAACGCTCAGGTGAATGCTTTGCATGTAGCACACCTCCCATATATATTCTCTTAGAGCAAAGTACTATACAACTTGTGACAAGGTCTCCTGCAGAGCGAGGGGCCACTATGTAGAATTTTGTAATATTTTCAAGAAGGGTTCATAAGCTGAATTAAAAGTTCCAGTTCATTAAATGCAAAACAAGCTTCCCTTCTAAAATGGTGTCACCACACAGTCTACTATAATCAATTCCCGTCTACTGTCAAATTAAGACACAATCCAATGCTTTCTCTCCAGTAATAATGGTCTCACTCTCCAGCCATTCTAAAAGGCTGTATAATTGGTTACTGCTCCAGTGAGGAGAGTTTTAATACAGCCATGGTTCCTACCTCCAGCCAGCAGGGGCCCAGCAAGGAATTTTGCCAGCCTCATCTGGAAAGCTGCACATTGACAGAGCCCTCTTACTCTGCATTCATCCCTGGGATTAAGGAGAAATGAAGGCGGTTGCCTTTAAACTGAAACGGCCTGAAATAAAGTGTAACAAGCATATCCTTCTAGATAGTGTTGGAAGGAGATTTTCATGGAAAATCTCTCTCTCAAGAATTGATTCCTGTTGGGAGGAAAGCTGGATGGGTGGTCTGGTGGTTAAGGGACTGAACTAGGACTCAGTAGATATGGATTCCATTCCTGCTCTCCTGGCTCAGAGTCAGTCACTCAATATCTGTGTCTCAACTTCCCACCTGCAAAATGGGGCAATAAACCTTCCCTACCTCACACAGGTGATATGGCTACATTACAATATTTCCAACCCAAGGCAATCAAAAAACCATAAGTTAGATTTCCACCCCTCAGAAAAAAAAATCATGACATTACCTTAAATCTCATCATTTTCAAGTCAAACAAGCAGGCAGTTCAGTTTGTTTGCCTTTGGGCTTTAGGGTGTATTCAGGTCAAGTTTCCATGCATTTCTCCACCAGCCATGAGAGCTAGAAACATACTATTTTTTTTTAAATGAAAGAAGAGATTCCCATGCAACAGCTGCAGGACAATGCAAAGCCTGCATCCTATTACATGCAGTGCTGCATTTAACTGGCTGCACCACATTTATAACAGCACACAATTCTTCATTTTCCCTGTAAGACCCTCTTTACAAGGGTACCCCTGTGACAGGTTGCCTCCCTTAGGATGCCACCTGATGTGCTGAGATATCCTGAGCCTGCCTGTTCTGCCAGCCTGGGCACCCTATTTAGTGCTCTTGCTGAGCCAAGCTATTAAGCCCTTCTCCAGCACACATACAGGCAAGGCCACACCCAACTGCAGAACAAAACTAACACTGAGATCAGTTCTGGGAAGGCTCAGCTTAAGGGACTTGCCCCAGCATTCAGGTGTCCACCTCCCTTGGAGTGCAGACCCAAAGATATATTATGAAATCCACCTCCTCCCTCAATGTGGAGGAAGGTATGCACAACCTCTTACCCCACCGCAAATTATCTGACCTAGTAGTGTCACAGTTATGTCCCTGGATGCTTCCCAAGAGGGAGAGATATTGGTATCTTCATGGTCTTGTTGTTCCTTCCTGATGGCCCATCAAATTTGATCGCCTGTTGTCTGGTGGGTGTCTTCCAAATACACACCCAGTTGTTACATAGTCAATATTCCTAACTTTAGACACATGCATACAAATTGGATAATCGCATTTAGTAAATCATAGCCTTTCCAATGATACCTTACAAGACCCATCTTGCATAACGTATATCTCAGTTATGTCATGTGCATATCATAAGCATATTTCCATAAAGAATATGGAACATCACAAGCCCCCTCAGCACTTCATGTCTACCATCTCCAGCTCCAGGGCTACTGGTGTCTCCTTACATTATCCAATGAAAGTGCATGCATCAGTACCCATTTCAGGGGGGAAGAGAGCTCCTTTCCATGCTGGGGAAATTACAAAAGGGGATTTCTGAGTTTTCCCACATTCTTCCTGCTATTAACTCCATCAGCTCTTCCTCCTCCTCGAACTTTACCACCTCTTGCTGCACCACGTTTTTCCATATTCACAGATCTGAATCTTCAAGACAACGGTCATTTCAATTTTTTTCCAGTCACAAGAGTAAAAAAAAAAATATTTCAAACAATTTAGAAAATCTGTTTGAAAATTGTTCTAATTTCTCAGTTTTATGAACTCAAGAGCAGGCAAACTTACATGAGGCAGGGGACACTTGTAACAAGAAAACTCTCAGTATTAATTATAACCCACTAAAGAAGTCTGCTATTAAATGTTTCCATCCATCCAATTCTCTAGCTGTGTCTTTCTAGACAGAGCAAAGCAAGGTTTGGCCTTCCTCTGTACAGGAAACATTGGTTTCATTTTTTGCCCCCAAAGGCACCTCACAATCACAGGGCTTTAAAAATAGCTTAAAGATAAAAATATACCTATTAAATGAACAATTTTTAAAAACTGAAGCCAGCTGAAGCACTGTTCAGTACATTCTCAGGGTGGCAAAGAAATTCAGAGCTTTGCTTTGTATTTTTTACACACTGAAAACGAGCAAAGTGATACTGTCAATTTGTCAGGAGATCCTAAAATGATGGCCAGGAAAAGCCATTGTTCTGCTCCACATATTGTGTATGGAAGATATTGCAGTGACACATTGAGCCTGATCTTTTGAAAGGTCATGAATGAAAAGATGTACATGCAGTCACATAACTAACACCATGATTGCACATACAAATCAGGCAAATGCATGTGCAAGTGATGCCTTGGGTTCAGAATTAGCCATTTGCTTTGGCAGGTACGCAACTTACTATTCAACACCCATGCATGAGGGGCTCATTTTCAAAAACTCATGACCAATCTCCACCAAACACCTGATGTGCACAGTAAACACCTGATGTGCACTAGCAGTCCTCGGAGCACTTGCTGGTGGCGGAGTAACCATCTGGTTACATAGTACTGTAGTTCTTCTCCTCATTTCCAGGTGCCATATCTCAGTAAAAGCCAATGATCAACACACTAATTCCTTTCCTAATATTACTGTTCCATGTTAAGCACTTGCTGTAGTTGCAACAAAAGCGTTAACACGTTCATCAGTGGATGTGGGGTGGGTCCATGGAATCATGAATGGAAGGGGAAGGTATCCATCAGACAATATTTCATGCTATGGAGATATGAAACCCCCTTGCAATAGAGCTCTGGGAAACGTGCTGGTTCATGTGAACTTTGTGTTTGTTGTCTCTCTTTTGGGGTTTGAATTCAGGCTCAAAATCCCAATGCAAATAAACCTAAGAATTTTGCAGGATTTCAATAAAAAGATCACAAACTTACCTAAGTTCTCTCAAAATATTTGTGACACTAAATGAACATTTTGAATGTAGGCCTGAATTTCAGTTTTGTATCAAAAGCCAAAACCAGATCAAATGAATACCTGAAGATCCTCCTCTAAATAAGCTAGACATAATGAGTCATGATCCAATAATCCAACATAATATCATGTACAGAGTTCATTTTGCTGTGGGTGTAAAAGGAGAATGGGAGAGGGAGAGAAAAAGATATATCTCGATACAAACACACACACTTACTTTTCATTGGCTTTGTTATTTTTTTCCCGAAAATACAGAGCACGATATTGCATGGAGCATAGAGAACAGATGCAAACTGAGGTCAATCAAAACAAAACTACACAGTACACAGGTTTAAAACATTATGACTCTGAACTATGCGATGCTATATGAAAGATCATGCTAGGCTGCTCCTGAAAAACAGTTTTGTGAGTGATGTATGCTAGGGCCATTTTCAGCTTGGGGGGGTTGGAAAATAACTTGGCACCAACTCAGCCAGTAGGAGGAAAATTCTTTACTATTCACCCATTGAACTGGTTTTCTTCAAACTATGGTGTGGCTTAAAGTGGCCAGATTAACCACATGATGAGGGACTGTGCTAACCAGCCTAGTCCATTTGGGGTGTTTTTTCCAACAGATGGAACACCAACATTCCATACAGCATGAAAGGAAATCTAGATCATTGTCATGGGGTCCATGCACCATTGGAGCACCTCCTTCTGGTTGCTCTGGGGATTAGCTGGTTCCAGGTATGACATCCCTTCCTGTCAGTTCCTTGCCCTGTGGTCTCTCTCTGTCTTTGGGACTCAGGGTACTCATTCATGACTCAGCCCTCCAGCCAGGTCACTATAGCGGATTACTTAGGCCACCTAATTCACCTCAGCTGTGGCCTAGCTGGTTAACTGGCCCCTCTCTGCCTCATTAACTCCTTCCCAGCTGTTGTGTGGTGAACAGGTGAAGTTTCCATTTTGAAAGAGGCTCCTCTTTGCACCCCCATCTCCATCAAGTGAGATAATTAATGGGAAACAACAAGGGCAACTCATTTCCCATTCCTGCCTTGAGCCAACTGCCCTTAATACAACATAAACCTTTGCCCTACCTTCTTTTATGACTGGCAGAGATTCCACATTATCTAGATGCTGTTCTCAAAGGCTGTAGTTCAAAGCATGTTTGCCAAGCATTTTAACAACCCCCCCCCCCAAAAAAAGGTGGTAACACTGTTTCAGGTCATAGTGTATATGGGACCTGGCTATGGCATAAAACAAGTTAGCAATTGTATTGGGAGGGAAATATTACAACTGTTGAAAATGCTACTTACTTGAAAGAAATTGGATTTAAGGAATACATTTTCAAAAGGGTGCCCTCCACCTCCTATGTTTTGTATCTTTCAAAGTGTGCACCCACACAGTGAATTGTGGCCACAAATCTGAGTCTTGGCACCTCTGACTGCTCAGTTGCAAGTGCAAATCAGGCTCTAAGTGATGTAACTGCTCTGATTCTCAATTGCATATGATTTAGTGGATGCAGATGTAACCCCTAAACAGAGGATGGGCCTCTGCCTCCCTGCAAATATAAGCTGAATGGTTTGCCTAGAGATGGACTCATGACCTGAGACTTAGATCCAGAATCAGATCTAAGTTCATGCTGTCCTACTTGTCAGGAAGGATTTTGATTCAGTGTTCTGGTTTGGCTCATGAAAGCAAGAGGAACAAATTGTAAGGCCCTGGTCTGGATTCAGATCCAAACTCCCTGAAAGTTTCGGAGGGTTTGGACCAAGTGTTGTGGTTTACACTTTTCTCTAGTAACAGACCTTTCTTTCTACATGAAAAGAAACTGCCTGCCCGTTTAAGATATAGGGCCCTCACATTTCCCCTTCAGGTTTCCCCTAGCAACTCTGGGATCCTGCACAAGGCTCTCTTAACACCCGATTAAATATTAATGCAGAGGTGGGGGCCTCACTTTTATGATCCTTTCCCTGAAAACTCCTATTAGTAAATCACAGTCCAGCATAAAGGGAAATGTGGCCGTTCCATTACCCTCGGTTCACAAAGAGGCATTAATTCTTAATAAACTAGCCTGATTATAATAATACTTGAAAGATGCAAAATAATGGACAGACAGGCTTACATCTATGCCTAAGATTAAACATGGGTATGGTCCAGAGAGAGAGAGATGGGGGCAGCGGGCTGAGGGAGAGGTGGATGTGAAAGTGTGGTTGGAATTCGCAATGAAACAGAATCAAATGGGGTTTGTGTTGCTAAGTTCTTCTGTGGGTCTCCTGTCAGCTGTTTATTTCCCTATTTTCTCTGTAGCAAAGTCAGATTAGTTTTAAATTAGGATGGAAAACTAGACATCCATGAAAGGGCTACATCAGTCACACCATTTCAGACTAAGATAAAAATGATTCTCAAAGGTTTAAATAAAACCCCATATGATCACTGAAACACACATACCCTTAAAAAGTTCTTTTGATAACCCAGAAAACTCCTCAAGCCCCAGTTAAAAAATTGTTGCAATAGCCCAAACGCTTCTCAAACTCCTCTGAAAAATGCAGCAGCCACCCACAAAACTCCTTGTATTTCTGTAAATTCATTCCCTGCGACAAACAGCTAAACTCCACAAACAACTTTATAACGCGCAGCTAACGTGTGTGTGTCACATCTCCATCTAGATCCCCATTAAGATGTAAAGCTGTCAAATGGAAACCTAGAAGTACACACAGAGGATAACAGCCTACTGTTATTGTTAGCTCGTGGAGTTACTCCTTCAATACGAGGTTTAAGTGCAATTTAAACAGACCTAAATGTCTATATTAGGTGGGGCTTTGCATTGTTGTCAACACATGGACTTTCATTATACTGGTGCAATTTTTCTAATACAGACAAGGCCTAGTCAAATGTGCTACGGGAGAGACCCAAAAGCTTCACTCTACTCACTAAATAAATTGTTGAACTTTGAGGCATTTGGAATGTTGAAAATGCCTGGAATGTAAGTAACACCAGCCAAAATGGCAACAGCTTTTCTTTTTATTTGTAGTTGCAGCTGCAATAACTTCCAAATGAAGGATCATTTCCTGCTCGCATTGTGCTCTCCAGTGGGTGACTTTAAGACTTACTCCCATGAGGTATTTGATAGCTTAAGCCAAAGCTTCAATCAAGGAACTATGAAAGTCATTGGAATGAAATACAGCTTTTTAAGAATATACAATGAGCTTTATTTTTAAACAGGCATATTTGCAATGGAACTTCCTATATCTCAGTTGCTTTCCTTTATGTTGTAGGCCATGTCTACATGACAAAAGTACTCCGATTTTACAGAAGTTAATTTTTGGGAACAGATTGTATAAATTCGAGTGCATGTGTCCACACTAAGCACATTAAGTCGGCAGTGAGCGTCCACAGTAGCGTGGCAAGCGTCGACATTCCGAGCGGTACACTATGGGTAGCTATCCCACAGTTTCCACAGCCCATTGGAATTCTGGGCTGAGCTCCCAATGCCTGATGGGGCCAAAAATTTGTCGCGTGGGTAAATGTTGTCAGTCAACCATCCCTCCCGCCGTGAAAGCAACAGCAGACAATCATTTCGTGCCCTTTTCCCTGGATTGCCCGAGCAGACGCCATAGCATGGCAAGCATGGAGCCCGTTCAGCTCAGCGCAGCAGTTATGACCATTGTAAACACCTTGCTCATTATCATGCAGTTTATGCAGAACCAGCACCTGAAAAAACAGACGTGGAGGCCACGGCAGCACGGTGATGAGGACATGAACATAGATTTCTCTAAAACGGTGGTCTCCCGCAATTTGGAGATCATGATGTTACTAGGGCAGGTTCATGCCATTGAACACCGATTCTGGGCCCAGGAAACAAGCACAGAGTGCTGGGACCGCATAGTGTTGCAGTTTTGGGATGATTCCCTGTGGCTCCAAAACTTTCGTATGCGTAAGGGCACTTTTATGGAACTTTGTGACTTGCTTTCCCCTGCCCTGAAGCGCATGAATACCAAGATGAGAGCAGCCCTCACAGTTCACAAGTGAGTGGTAATAGCCCTGTGAAAGCTTGCAATGCCAGACAGCTATCCGTCAGTGGGTAATCAATTTGGAGGGGGCAAATCTACTGTGGGTTTGCTGTGATGCAAGTAGCCAATGCAATCATTGAGCTGCTGCTATCAAAGGCAGTGACCCTGGGAAATGTGCAGGTCATACTAGATGGCTTTGCTGCAATGGGATTCCTTAACTGTGCTGGGGCTACAGACGGAACCCATATCCCTATCTTGGGACCGGACCACCAGGGCAGCCAGTATATAAACCTCAAGAGGTGCTTTTCAGTGGTGCTGAGAGCACTGGTGGATCACAAGGGACGTTTCACCAACATCAACGTGGGATGGCCGGAAAGGTTCATGATGCCTGTGTCTTCAGGAACTCTGGTCTGTTTAAACGGCTGCAGAAAGGGATTTACTTCCCAGACCAGAAAATAACTGTTGGGGATGTTGAAATGCCTATAGTTATTCTTGGGGACCCAGCCTACCCCTTAATGCCCTGGCTCATGAAGCCGTACACAGGCACCCTGGACAGTGGTCAGGAGCTGTTCAACTACAGGCTGAGCAAGTGCAGAATGGTGGTAGAATGTGCATTTGGACATTTAAAGGCGCGCTGGCGCAGTTTACTGACTCACTCAGATCTCAGCAAAACCAATATTCCCATTGTTATTGCTGCTTGCTGTCTGCTCCACAATCTCTGTGAGAGTAAGGGGGAGACGTTTATGGTGGGGTGGGAGGTTGAGGCAAATCACCTGGCCGCTGAATACCCGCAGCCAGACACCAGGGCGGTTAGAAGAGCACAGCAGGAAGCGCGGCGCATCACAGAAGCTTTGAAAACCAGTTTCATGACTGGCCAGGGTACTGTGTGACACTTCTGTTTGTTTCTCCTTGATGAAAACCCACCCCCTTGGTTGCCTCTAAATTCCCTGTAAGCCATCCGCCCTCCCCTCTTCGATCACAGCTTGCTTGCAAAGGAAATAAAGTCACTATCATTTAAAAAACATGTATTCTTTATTAATTGATTATAAAAATAGGGAGATAACTCACAAGGTAGCCTGGGTGGGGTGTGGGAGGAGGGAAGGAAAAGGCCACTTTAAAACTTGTTGAATGCCAGCCTTTTGTTGCTTGGGCTGTGCACTGGGGTGGAGCGGTTGGGTGCCTGGAGCCTCCCCCCCTGTGTTCATGGGCGTCTGGGTGAGGAGGCTATGGAACTTGGGGAGGAGGGAGGGTGGTTAAACAGGGGCTGCATCGGCAGCCTGTGATCCTGCTGCCGTTCATGAACCTCCGCCAGACGCCGGAGCATGTCCGTTTGATCATGCAGTAGCCCCAGTGTTGCCTCCTGCCTCCTCTGATCTTCCTGCCGCCACCTCTCCTCACGTTCATCGGCCACTTTCCTGTACTCTGCTATTGTGTCCCTCCACACAGCTCTGTCAGTGCCGGACGACTGCATGAGCTCAGAGAACATTTTGTTGCGCATTCGTTTTTTTTGCCACCTTATCTGAGATAGCCTTTGGGACAGAGGAGGGAGGCTTGAAACATTTGCAGCTGCTGGAGGAAAAAAAGGGAGTGAAGTATTTTAAAAGATACATTTTACAGAACAATGGCTATACTCTTTCACAGTGAACAATACTATTCACATTACATAGCACATGTGATTTTGGTACAAGGTCACATTTTGCATCTTGTATTGAATGCCTGCGGCTTTGGTTTTAGAGATCACACGCGCAGGGCTGGGCAACAGAATTCGGCTTGCAGGTGGCCGTGGTAAGCCATAGTCTTTTGGCTTCTGCAACCTTCATAACAGCAGTGCCCTCCTCTCCCATACCAAGCAAAGCACATTGAGTTGGCCATTTAGTGCTGCAGTTTTCCTGTTAACATGCAGCAGCAGAAACCAAACTAACACCCCCCCCCCATCCAATTCTCTGGGATGATTGCTTTACCCCTCACCCCACCACATGGCTGGTATCAGGGAAGATCCCTGCTAGCCAAATGCGAACAGCTCAGCGCCAATGCCCCCTTACCCCCCCACTGCGTGGCTAACCGTGGGGAGGATTTCTTTTCAGCCACAGGCAAACAGCCCAGTAGGAATGGCCACCTCTGAATGTTCCCTTAATTAAATTCCCCTATTTCAACCAGGTTACCATGAACGATATCACTCTCCTGAGGATAACACAGAGAGATAAAGAACGGATGTTGCTTGAATGCCAGCAAACACCAGGACCATACGCTGCCAGGCTTTGTCATGCAATGATACCAGATTACTTGCTACTAGCATGGCGTGATAAAGTGTCCTACCATGGAGGATGGAATAAGGCTGCTCTCCCCAGAAACCTTCTGCAAAGGCTTTTAGAGTACCTCGAGGAGAGCTTCATGGAGATGTCCCTGAAGGATTTCCACTCCATCCCCAGACATGTTAACAGACTTTTCCAGTAGCTGTACTGGCCATGAATGCATCCCAAGTCCTCAGGGCTACTTAATCATTAAAAAATGCTTGCTTTTATAACATGTATTATATTTTAAAAGGTACACTCACCAGAGGTCCCTTCTCTGGCTTCGTTGGGTTGGGAGGGTATTTCAGTCAGGGTGATAAAAAGATCCTGGCTGTCGGGGAGAACAGTGTGCTGTGTGCTCTCCCCAAGCTTGTCCTCCTCCTCCTCCTCACCTTCCCCGTCTGCAAAATCCTCAGGCATAGCAGAGAGTACCCCATCATCGGAGTCCACAGACAGGGGAGGGGTAGTGGTGGCGGCCCCCTGAGAACTGCATGCAGCTCAGCGTAGAAGCGACATTTCTGGTGCTCTGTCCTGGAGCATCCGTTTGATTCTTTGGTTTTCTGGTACGCTTGTCTGAGCTCCTTAAGTTTCACGCGGCACTGTGTTGCGTCCCTGCTGAAGCCTCTGTCCCTTGTGGCCTCGGAGATTTTTTGCAATGTTTTGGCATTTCGTCTTTTGGAACGTAGTTCTGATAGCATGAATTCCTCTCCCCATACAGCGATCAGATCCAGGACCTCCTGTTCGGTCCATACTGGAGCTCTTTTTCGATTCTGGGACTGCACGGTCACCTGTGCTCACCTGGCCAAACAGGAAATGAGATTCAAAAGTTCCTGGGGCTTTTCCTGTACACCTGACCAGTGCATCAGAGTTCAGAGTGCTGTCCAGAGCGGTCACAATGGTGCACTGTGGGATAGCTCCAGGAGGCCAATACCTTCGAATTGTGTCCACACTAACCCGAATTCGAAATGGCGATGTCGATTTCAGCACTAATCCCCTCACTGGGGAGGAGTACAGAAATCTGTTTTAAGAGCCCTTTATGTCAAAAAAAAATGGCTTCGTTGTGTGGATGGGTGCAGGATTAATTCGATTTAACGCTGCTAAATCCGACATCAACTCGTAGTGTAGACCAGGCCAGAGAGAGGTTGTGAGCAAGATACAAAGACTATGGACCAGAATGTACCTGGCCCTTGAATGGGTTTGGAAGAAAGGGGAAAGGGCAAAGAGAGACTGGAAAGGAGACTCTGTCCCTATTGCCTTATCCCTCCCAAGCATGGATTAGCCACAATTGTATCTCTTGCTAGGCACAAGGAGTTCAATTAGCTCATACTGCTAGGAAGTGGGGAAGGGCAGGGAAGAGGCAGAGCCACTGCTCCTGTCATACATATAAAGGGAAGAGTAACCACCTTTCTGTACACAGTGCTATAAAATCCCTCCTGGCCAGAGGCAAAACCCTTTCATCTGTAAAGGGTTAAGAAGCTAAGATAACCTTGCTAGCACCTGACCAAAATGACCAATGAAGAGACAAGATACTTTCAAATCTGGAGCAGGGGAGCGGAGGGGCAGGGGGGGAGGTAACAAAGGGTTCGTCTGTCTGTGTGATGCTTTTGCCGGAAACAGATCAGGAATGCAGCCTTACAACTGTTAGTTAGTAAGTAATCTAACTAGAACTGGGTTAGATTTCCTTTTGTTTAATGGCTAGTAAAATAAGCTGTGCTGGATGGAATGTATATTCCTGTTTTTGTGTCTTTTTGTAACTTAAGGTTTTGCCTAGAAGGATTCTTTATGTTTTGAATCTGATTACCCTGTAAGGTATTTACCACGCTGATATTACAGAGGTGATTCTTTTACCTTTTCTTTAATTAAAATTCTTCTTTTAAGAACCTGATTGCTTTTTCACTGTTCTTAAGATCCAAGGGTTTGGGTCTGTGTTCACCTGTACAAATTGGTGAGGATTCTTATCAAGCCTTCCCCAGGAAAGGGGGGATATTTTGAAGGAAGACGTCTCCAAGTGGGCTCTTTCCCTGGTCTTTGTATAAGATGCTTGGTGGTGGCAGCATATGGTTCAAGGACAAGGCAAAGTTTGTACCTTGGGGAAGTTTTTAACCTAAGCTGGTAAGAATAAGTTTAGGGGGTCTTTCATGCAGGTCCCCACATCTGTACCCTAGAGCTCAGAGTGAGGAAGGAACCTTGACAGCTCCATACCAGAAGGAAGTGTACACTACAACCTCCTAGGACCTGATCCAAAACCCAAATGACCTCAGTGGGAACCTTTCCATTGACTTTAATGGGCTTTAGATCAGGCTCTTTAAGGGCAACATGGAGGCTTTATTTCCACTGAGGTGGTGCAGACCCATATCATCCCTAGTTCAGGGACTTGGCTTAACACAGCTAGGTAGCCTCATTGATTTGCATTCTCTGTTGTTTTGCATAGGATAACTAGTCCCTTTTAAAAGTCCAACAGATATAATGGGATGGCAGCAGTCACCTTAAATCTATGTACTCTGGAGAAGAAAAACAAGAGTTTGTTGCTAGGGTGTTCTGTTCTTTATCTGAGAGTCCAATAAATTGGCATGAAAGGATTCTGATTAAATAGTAAATATCAGTAAACACATTTCACTCCATACCCAAAAAGATAGTTTTCCCATTATTTGTAATCCAAATTTACAGAGGGAAAGTTACAAACATACCAGACTTGGAATTTGAGGAGAACAGGTGCCCCACTTTTGTTGTCACTTCTACCTGATCACCAGTTAAACCAAAAATCATTTTAGGAAATAGGATTTCGTTAGTGTCCCTGATAGGAGTCTAGACTTTTCCACATGCTACATTTTGAACAAACAATTAGCATCTTGCTAAGTGTTTGAGAGAAAACACCACCAAAATATTTGCAAATCAAGCTTCCAAGTTTAGACTGTGGCTTTAAGGCAAAGCTCATAGTTAGGGGCTGTCAAGTAGGGGACACTGCCAAGGCAGCATCTCCCAAAGATATTGTGCCTTATGAAGATGCAATGCCTTCAGGAACATTAATGACCTGATCCAAAATCCAGTGGAGTCTGTGGAAGTCTTTCCACTGAGTTCAAAATCCTTGGGATCAGATCACAATACACCACTATACATAGCAGTAGCTGCAGCTACATCTTTAATAGAATGGGTTTGTATTTCCCTCATCACCAGCCCAGATCTGGTTCAGATCATGAGCATACTTCCACCCCACCATTCCCCTCTCCCTGCATGGGCTTTCCACCACTAAACCCTCCCATGCCATGATAGAAAGGATTGAGATTGTGCCTGACCCTTGCATGGGGGAGCAAGGGGAAGCTGTGAGTGGAATGTGGATCTTTATGCCCTATTCCGACTTGTGAACCCATTCAAGGTGAGAGTCAAGCTAGCCCTGATCTCCTCCATCAAAATTCATGCAAATAACAATGAATCTTTCCATGTATAAATATTAAAGCTGGTTGAAGCCTTCATTTTGTAGAATATTCATTGCACACTTAGCCCTGATTTGGATTAGGGAATTGTTCCTGATTTAAGTGCATTTGTTTCCCCCTACATATTGACTGAATAGAATTCATAGAATCAGGGTTGGAAGGGACCTCAGGAGGTCATCTAGTCCAACCCCCTGCTCAAAGCAGGACCAATCCCCAGTTTTTGCCTCAGATCCCAAATGGTCCCCTCAAGGATTGAACTCAGACCAATGCTCAAACCACTGAGCTATTCCTCCCCCCAATATAGTTTGGATGAATAGTTTATTTATGATGAGTTGTTTGTGAACTGTTCATTTATATTATTTGTTACTCATTATTTGTGTCATGTGGTTGGTCATTTGTGTCACATGGTACTGTTTCTGCTCCCCCATTGGATGGCATGTGTTAAACAGAGCAACAATCCAATAACTAATATATTCCATATATGAATTTTCAGATTAACTCCCTTGCCCTTCTTGTACACAGGATTCATTTCACCTGATACCACAGGTCCTGGAACGAGGGGTGCTGGGGGTGCTTCTGCACCCCCTGGCTAGAAGAGGGTTCCATTATATACAGGGTTTACAGTTTGGTTCAATGGCTCACAGCACCCCCCACTATAAAAATTGTTCCAGCACCCCTGTGAGCTACTGATATGTAGCCATGCCCTTAGTGAAACACCAGCAGTTTAGTAGCATACAAAAACATCACCAAATAATCTAGGGAGTACAGGGAAATACTGTATCTACTTGGAAATGGAAGGAGAATTTAGGTTAGTAAAATATTTTAAAGTGAACAAAAATGATTGATTTATTAATTAACTCCATAATTAGGGCCTGCTGCAAATCCTGACTAGTGAGTGATCTCATTAATTTTGGTTACTCTACTAATGTGAATAAATGCCACTCACAGGCAGAATTTGTAGGTTTGGCTGTTTCGCTATTAAGGCCAAGATTTTCACAAGCTACTAGTGATTTTGCATACCTCAAGTTTTAGGTACCCATCTTGACACACCTAGGGGCCTGGTTTTAAGAACATGTTGAGCATCTACCCTCAGGCTCTTTCTGGGTGTTTTAAATTGGGCACTCAAAAATTCAGAATCCCCCAAATCACTCGTCACCCTCACCACGGAAAATCTTGACCTATGACGCCTTTTACTGTGCGCTGATGGCTGGCTCCATGCTTTCTCTTCCCCAGCCAGTGTGCTGGAGAAGTGGTAAGCTCTACAAAATCCCCTTTACACAATGTCAGTGCTCCCAAAAGCAAAAGAATTTAAATAAACAAAAGCCCATTCGTTTAAAAGTAGACAGACAAAGCTCTAAATAATGTATAACTCACAAGAAAGTCCAGCTTTAATCTGTAAGGGAAGAGTCTGACACATGCAGTTCCCGAGCATCTAAAGGCCCTAAACTAGTCATTCTTTGACATGCCTTGTTGAGAAGGCTCTTGACAGATGTGAGCTCCAACAGAGCACTCTCTGCCATCAGTACTTTCTCAGTTCTATTATGTCCTTATACAACCTTATTAGTGAGGGCTAAGTTGTTCATTCCGCGTCCTAATGGGGAAGGCACCGTCTTTTGATTAACTCAGTGCCATTTGGTTTGGTCCCTAGGAAAAGTCTACAGTCGACTGTATTGTATTTAATCCACCAGGATCCTAATTTATGCCCTTTTTTGAATTTATTCAGGGTCTCCTACTGGCCTTATCCATCCATCCAGAAGGGGGGGAAAAGAATCAAAGCAATTTGAAGGTGAGGTTCCAAAGGCAGGGAACAAGTCTTTCAGACAAGTGCAGTTTTTCTAAGATTCCTAGGATTCATTTTGTAAAGAACCATAAGAGCAAGGCAGATATTTATGCCCCTGATAAGCCCACAAACCCTTGCATTTCCACTTGCAAATGGCATAGTATTGCATGCAAATAAGCTTTTGCATGTGCAAGCACAGAAAACGAGTGTGTGCCTAAAGCTGTTTGAATATGCAAGCTGCCACATTTTGCAGTCTCAGCTGCTGCTGCTGCATGGGGCCCTTTGAAATTTTGAATCTGTCCACGATAATTCAGTGCTCCTGAAAAGCTCTATCAAGTGGCCAAAAGATCGCAGATGCTCCAAGGTTAAAATGGCTTAGAAGAAATGTTATGATGTGCAATCAAAAGTGATCATCACCCCTGCTTTTATGGTAATTTGCATCATGTTTTCCATAGTGCCTTTGCCTAATTATTGTATTATAAGAAGATTGCCCCAACATAAATAAATCAAGAGATGTATAGGGTCCAAATAGTGGCCAACTACACTAGACCTTTATCTCTGTTCTCTGGAAACCTACTGTAAATTCATATAAAGTTTGATGGCTTCCATCCAAGTTCCCTGAACATGCGCCACAGGTTATAAACAGACAATCTGGCAGCAATGATAGTTTTGGGAATCTCCAGACACGGGCATGCATGGCTGAAGGGAAGCCAGGACTGGAATAGCAAATCTCATAAATAAGGACAGAGATTACCCTGTAGAGCAATGCAAAAGAAGCTTGGAGAATAATACACTACTCTTAAAGAGAGATTTTCAGAAGAGCTTAGGGCAAAATTTCCTCATGCTCAGTACCACAACTGGGGACCAATTTTCAAAAATATTTCCTTCAAAGTGGCTACACCAGTTTACACCAGCAGAGGATCTGGCCTTCTCCCTTTTGGGGGGGAAACAAGTAAAACTAAGGCTCTGCCTACTTCTGACCATTAATGATCCCGTGGAACTTGTCATGAGAATAAGGGTGATTAAATCCAGTATCCTGGATAAGTTCTATTTCAGGTAACTAGTTTTAATCAGCTTTTCTTCTTCTTTCTGTCCTTAATTATTACATAATGATGTTATGAGCTGTCGAACAACGGTTGTGTTTCACCTTAGAGGCTGCTGCATTTTCAGAAACAGTGTTGTGATCCCTGCATACTCTTTATAAAAGTGCCCTGGGATCCTTCTGGATGTATTAACACACAGCACTTATATAGCACTTTTCATTAGTTAGATCTCAAAGTGCTTTACCAAGGAGGTCAGTGCCATATGCCCATTTTACAGGTGTAAGGTATAATATGCAATAAGGAAGTTACTTGAAGACCATAAAAAAATGTGTGACTATACCTGAATTTAAAAATGAATTTGCTTCACCCATGTTTACAGCCTTTTTATGGCAATCTAACTCAAGCATTTGAAAATTTGAGCTTTACTAATAGATACTCATGGGAAGTTAATTTTAAGCTGGTGCAATCCTATATTCAGTTAAATCAAACTATTTGCACGAATGAACAGGTAATTTAAGGTCAACCAATCCAATACCAGGGATATATTCCATATGTGATGGCACATTACTTGACATACGAGAATGGGGTTCTCAAAAGCCAAGCCCTTGCCAGAGTCCTGGCACAGAACTAATTAAAAAGGCAGACAAGGATATGACCAAACATTCTGTCACTGGAAATAAGGAGAAATGCACTGAAAGAGGCACAAGAAGAGTTAACCAAAGTAGTTACATTCTTTGCTTTTCCTGATCACGTAGCCAGTGAGCAAAAATAGACCAAAAGCGTTAGCATCACTTGTGTCTTGTTGCTAATTGTCCTGTTTTAGATGCAGATGTTTTTCACTTCCAGACACTATTTTTGTTTGTTTGTTTTTTGGTGCAGAGTACAAAATGTGCTGCTTTGGCATTTCTGAACCCAGTAAAACTTTGATTTGCTAGGCTGAGATAAACATCAAATCCCACTAAGCAGTAGCCCTTTTGTCTTTCGTGAGCTAAAAAGTAACAAGACCTCTTTTAAGAAGGAGCTCCTGTGAAATCAGGAATTTTCTTTGTTTCCCCAAGAGAAGTTTTTTTTTTTGCCTATGCCAGGTGAAAAACAGAAATTAACATTGAAATTGACAACTGTGTTTGAAAGCTGTTGAGTTAACAACAGGCCAGCCTTTGTTAATTTGCTGTGATTTCTAGGAGGTATAATGGAGTCAGGAGTAATTTTTCCCCCTCTAGAAACACTGGTGCATTAGAATGAATCATTAAGACTACATTTGATCCATCCATCATAAGCATAAATCCTACTGGGTGGGGGAGCCTCAACAGATTTGGAGATCAATGTTGGTTCAGCAAAGCATTTAAATATTCAGATACTTACATAAACTGTCTGAAACTCTGGAGTTTGTGCAGTTGCAATGGAAGTGTTGCAAGTAGTGACTTTCTTGCAAAATTTCAATATTTCAGACCCGGAACTGGCAGGAAATGAGAAGAGGAAAAACATTCAGGTATTTCAGTATATTACAAAAAAAAAGGGTCTGAATATTGTTCTAATGAGCCAAGGTTAATTCATGTGAGTCCCCCTCCCCCATTCTGTTTCAACATCCCTAGTGGCTACATAGTTGATTCATGCCATGGTCATCACATCAAAATAAAATGGTGTTTATGTTGACAGATCATGTTTCGCAATTATACAGTGATCCAATGTTTGAAAGTTGTGAAAGTTAAACCAGCTTCTACAGTGTGTGTGCACAATTATTTACACATGCAAATATTAAGATTTCCACATGCTAGAAGGATTTGTGCACATAAATCCACTGCATGGGTGAAAGGAGAAAATCACTACGCTCTCAAATGAACTCACCCAAAAAATGATAAAGGCAAAAAATTCCATATCACCTGTGGGTGAACATTTTTCACAAAGCGATCACTCCATATCTGACCTCTCAGTCCTCATCCACAAAGAAAACACCTTCAAAAGACAAGCCTGAGACCTGAAATTCATAACTTTGCTAAACTCTCAAAATCATGGACTTAATAGACACTGGATTTATGGCTTATCACAAGCTGTAATCCACTAACCCCTGCCCTTTCTTGAGGAAAAAAAAATATGGAAGAGCAGATAAATAAAAAAATGTAAAAACACCAGTAAGTGATGTCAGTTTTAAAATCTGTGAACAATAATTTATTTTAGGTGTCTTGTTTATTTATACCAGAGCCCTCGAAATAACATGCACATACTTATAATTTCATATATATATAGGCTTCAGCTATAGGTATTCAGAGACCAGTAGAACTTCAGTCCAATCAGTAGCCTGAAGGCCACATTATTTTTATGCATGTGCAACTAGAGAGCTAACTAGACACCTAGCTAACCATCTGTATTCACAATATAGCAGATTTGTTTGCACAGTCACAGGAATTGGACATGAAAATGTACACAAAAAATGCACACACAAAAATGCACACACAAAACTATATACTGACCTCAGACCTCCTATTTTAAAAGGCCAGTCAGGGCTTGAGATTTTCAGAAGCCACCGACAATTGCTTGTGCTCAGTAATTGAGGTTAAAATAAAAATCAGCACAGGGCCACCAATAATGCTCGACAAAACGACATGCTTGGTTGTACATCTAGTTCTATACATCAAAAAAATGCCATAAAGCGGATCTGTTCAGGCATTCAGAACACAGCTGTGACGAGCAAAAGCCCATGATTAATTCTGCCCTTGCTCTTCATAAACTATTTGCCTCGTCTAATTAGAGGAGAACACAATGGAAGTTACAAACAGTTTCAGCATTTCCACTTGGCTGTCAACAACATAACAGAAGCCAAGTTGCCTTTCGCTAGCCGCAATGAATAATGTATGGACAAGCAAAGTTTCAGAACTCATCCTATATAGTGTTATATTGCTTACTGCCTTTTCCTCCCTAAGACTTTTTCTTTTCAAAAACTGCCATGATTAGGTCTTTGTTTGGGCCTTTAAAAACCGATGGGAAGCATTTAAAAAATAGTGTTGGGGGAAAAAAGGCCTAATTGACTAGCTTTTGGGGAGCATCAATTTTTTTTAAAACCTTCAAAACCATCAGTTTCTTGAACCTTCAAGAATTCTGATTTTCAGAGGAAGGGTGCTCAGCTCTTTCTGCAAATCAGACTCCATTAAGCTCCAAGTCTTAAGTTGAGCATCCAAAATAAAATAATAATAAACAAGCCCCCGCCCCCCAAAAAATCACTAGTCACTATTGAAAATTTAAGCCAAGCTTTTAAAAAACTGCAGCAAAATTCAATTTCACCAGAACCTTGTCAATATTTACCATAGCCTAGTTAGCTATTGCTGTGTTCATGTGCACTATGGTAAGGCAAGGTTTGATTGCCTTGTTAAAATATTCATTTGTTTCAAGATTTACACAGGCTGTGAGATTCCCAGTTAGTTGCTAAAACAAGTGTCATTTTTAAGATGTTTGGATTAGACTTTATTACCTTGTAGGTTAAAAGAGATCATGCCAGGGTGCCGTGTCAAGGAACGTTAACACTAGTGCATTAACACTTTATCTCCAAGACCTGGGTTAATGTTCTGGATAGGTCATAAGTGAATTAGTAGTCCATGATCTCTGCCTAGTCCTTAGTGAATGTTTGTTCACATCACAATAAATACTACATGCTAGACTTGGTGGTTGTCCAGGCATAATCATAACACAGGAGCCAAGACAAAGCTGGAAGTCAGAGGACCTGAGATTTGTTTCTAGTTCCATACACGAGATAAATGAATAACCCACAGAGCGGATGAGAAAAATATTTTCCCTATGAAAAACAGAAAAAAATTCTATGAAAACAAATATATATATATATAGTTATAAACGTTTTTGGTAACCCCCCCCCCCCAAAAAAAAACCCAAAAAAACCCCAAACCTCATTTAGCAAAAATGAGGGGGTTTGGCTAAAACCTGAAAAATTTTGATGAAAATGAACAACTTTCCATGAAAACATCTGGTTTTTCAGAAAGCTATTTTCTGTCAAAAAAATTTAAAAAATAATTTTTCAGCCCACTCTAGAAACCCACCAACTTTGCTGCTAAGTCCCTATTGCAGCCTCTTGTTGTGCCAGATGAAGGTCCTCCTATAGTGGGCTGGCATTTCAGGAAAGTTTTCCAAAACCATGTAATGCAAAACCATGTACTGCGTCAATGCAAGGCACATTGCAGGCACAAATGGATTCATGGACTCTAAGGGCAGTGATCATCTAGTCTGATGGTTGGGCCCTTAAACCAAGTGGCTAATAAGCTGCAATGGGTACATTTAAAATGATCTACAGATATTTTCAGTGATCTTCTGTATACTTAAAATGGGGAATACTGGTAACATCTTTAGAACAGGAATTAGCTTCTGTAATTCCTCCACTGTAGTTAGGGCCAGATCCAAAGCCCATTGGAAGGACGGGGGATCTTCAATTGACTTAATTGGGCTTTGGATAGGGCCCTTAGATGTTTAAATTCTGTCACTTAAAGGCCAGCTTGAAGCCGCCTTAAAGCCCTATTATAAGGACATACATGTAACTAACAGAACTCTACTAATTCTTCACCATATTCATTTGCACGGGATATTCTCTTCCCCAACCTTCTTGATTTTTAAGACTCTGGGTAAAATTTCCCAGAGAACCTGAGTAACTTAGGAGCCTAAGCCCCATTTTCAAAAACAGGCACTGAGGGCTAGATCCACAAAAGGCCTTACACACTTAACTGCCATGATAGGTGCCTAAATCCAACATTTAGGCATCACTGAGATCCTTAAACCCCTGCTCAGCTGCCACCAACCTGGAGATGCCAGTGGGCATACACAAAACTGTCTACCTCCTTACACTTTTGAGCTGTATGGCACTCCATCTTACACCTAAGCCTTGGCAGGATTCTCAAGCTAGGTGTTCCCCCTCCTATCTTATCTGCAGGGCCTAATCCATTAGTCTTGCTCAGAGAATGCCTGCCAGATCAGACCTCATGAAAAGGACAGCAGGGGGTAACTAGAGCAGGAATTTTCTGGGCAGGGGTATGTGTGTCCCCTCCAGAATACCCAATAGCCCACTAGTTGGGGCATCCACTTGGGATGCAGAAGACCTGTTCTCAAATCCCCCTTTGGCCTGCTTTGGAGGAGGGATTTGAACTTGAATCTCCCACATGCTAACTAAGTGGCCTAACCCCCAGGCTTCTGGGTATTCTGGTGTGGGTCTCTATCGCTCCTCTTGAAGCTGTTTCATTTTGTACAAATAAATATTAATTGGGCCAGACAGAGAAAGAGATGGACTCTATAGCCTGGTGGTTAGGGCACCCAGCTGGGATTCAGGAGACCTCTATCCCTGCTCCAACTCAGGCAGAATGGGGATTTGAAAATAGATCTCCTTACCACCAGGTTACTGGCTATAATGGATGGAGGGGATAGGATGGCAGCACATGTATGGGTCTCTTGCTATTGAGAGAGGACTGACCTGGCTTCAGCATCTTACTCCAGGAGGGGGATCCTAGCTGTTAATCTTGAGTGGTGATAAGTGCCTAACTATATTTGAGGGGTGGGGCTTAGGCCACACCCTTCTCCTCAGCATTTCCTAGTGGCTAGTTTAGGCAGCTCCCCACTCAGCTTGCTGGCTTCTCTGGATCCCATTTTCAATGCCTACTCATGCTCCCCGTGCATTGTATGAGGAGCCTAGGCCCTAACTTAAGGTTGAGCATCCCACCAGGCATCAGGGCACCTAGACATTAAGCATTGCAACACCTAAGGCTCCTTTTGGGATCTGTCCCTCGGGTATGTCTACACTGCAAAACAAAGACCTGTGGTGGCGAGTTTCAGAACCCAGGTCAACTGACTCTGGCTCATGCTACAGGGCTAAAAATAGCACTGTAGATGTTCCCACCTGGGCTCAGAGACCCTGGCTGGGTTTCAGAGCCTGGGATGCCTAACAGCTGTTTTTAGTCCCGTAGCATGAGTCCAAGTCAGTTAGCTCTGAGACTCACGGGAGGAGCTTTTTTGGAAGGGGAGGAGGGTTGGGAGGGGGCAGTGAAGATGTGTTCATGTCACTTTGAAAATGGGACTTTGGTGCTTTTGAAAGTTTTATGCTGTAAGCCCTGCAAGGCAGGGGTTGCTTTCTATTTAAATTGTGTACAGCAGCACCAATCACAATCCTGACAGGGGATTTGAGCACTACCATATTGTTCATATATTGGATACTTCAGGATGTACAACTGATACTCACTCAAGGGACCACATATGGTTAACTATAAGGCTACAATGCATAGCTGAGCTCCAAGATTAGCCTGCCCTTTGTGTGAGCCCCCTTACAGCAAAGCCCTACCTGGGTTACTGGGTCCTCATTGGTGCTACACTCATCTGTGTGCCTGGGGAAACTATCCCATGGTTCTGTGTGCTGAGATGCTCTAGGATTCTTTTCCACTCAATTGCAGGAGAACTTGTCTGTCCTTCAGGGGGAAATAGTGAGAAGACATTGGAAGACTATCAGCGCTCAAGTGATTTTACCTGTATCGGCACGCAAAGAGGGCAGGTTCTAGCCAGCGTTAAAGCAGAGTTCAGGTTCTAACCCACATTGTCAGCCAGCTCAGACTTAAAGTACCTCCAAACTCAGGTTGGAGGTTTTTCTGTGTGGATGATGGCTGGGTGGGAGGCCTAAGGCCAACACCCAGGTAAAGAGCCAGGGTTAAACATGTAGTGTTAATATAGCCTAAATTTTCATTAGAGGACGCAAAGCTCAAGAAACAGAGTATGTAACAATGACCATGTACCACGACTGCCTAAATGTGGGGAAATGGAGAAGTAGTGTTAGCTATTTAAATAAACGAAAAGCTGAAATGTAGGGCTGCAGGGGTGGATCTATTGTTCCCCTCTCAGAGCTCAGGATTTGGATTGGGCTGATCTCGAATTAAAGGCTTGTTTTGAGGAACATTCACTACGTTTCTTCAAGTTTTGCCTTCCTACAAATGAGAGGATTGCTTTCCTTCTCTCTTCCCCCTTCCCCAGTGTCCTGATATCCAGAGTCTGAACTGCTTCTATTAATTCCAACAGAAATAAGCTTGAAACAACTTGTAAACTTACACAGTCCTGAAGGCTCCAATATGGGAAGAAGCATGCGCACGCAAACACACACACACACTTGCTTAAAACTCAGCTGCTAAGCAGGCACTGTTTAACAGTGTTCTCTTGAGGTAGAGTCTCATGGAGGTTTTAAAGTGACACTCCTGGTAACAAAGAAAACAGTGAAAACAAATTTTCCAGAGCTTAACCCAAATCCTTCTCTGTTTAGGGTAGGGTTTGTTTGTTTTTTATTATTTTAAACTCAGACATGATCCTTTGTTATTAACCAGCCTGAATAATGAAATCTTTGTTGGCTCTAGAGAAGAGCCAAAAATGCTGGACTGAACATTCCCAAACTTTCAGTAAGTTGTTTGGATTTGGGGTGATTTTCCAGCCCATTAGAGAAATCAGTACCAGGTGACCCTTCCTGACCCATATCTGAACTTTCCAAAAATGGTCCAAAAAACAGGATGTTTTGATTCAGGTGCATTTCTTCTTAAGTCATACCTTTGTGAAGCCCATGTTCACAGCTGCTGCAGCCTTCAAGACTGGAAAAATTCTGTGGGTTTTCAGCATATGCACTCCCATCAGTAGCAAGACAATTTTCCGCCTTTGAACCCTGAAGAGTTCCCATTACTTCCACACATGTGATGCAGATGGGATGGGCATTCACATGGGTGGAGTGCAACTTGGGAAGCAAGCCATTAGAACATGAGGACAAATCCAAAACTTACTTGCCCTTGTTCACCTTTCCACCAAGCACAAGAGAAGATGTATAGTGCAAAACTACCTATCAATAAGAGAATGGCAGCCATCTGCTGGCAGATAGGAGATTAGGAGAATTATCCTTTGGGGTTCCTCCAGAACTCTGGAAGTGCAGTAAAATAAAATTTTTGCCTTTATGTGGCAATGGCCACCTTTGGAAACAAGGCATCCTAATACCACCCGGCCCAGAAAGTAACCCCCCTGACCTGTGTTTTGCCAGATGACAGGACAAACAGCCCCGGGGATAAATATTATCAGGAAGATACACATTTAAAAACCAATATTAAATAATCCTCAGCATTAGCTTTGAATGCCGTGCCACCATTTTCTGGAGTTCTGAACCTTATCTAAAGAAAGTGTGCCATTTCTTTAATCTACAGACAAAAAGGAGCCAGTTTTGCATCTGAAAATCAGCTGGTTATTGATTCTACTCCTGTTAATATTCATGAAGCTATATGGCAAGACTAGAGATTTTAACACAGTGCCCCCAGACTCTAAATCAATTCCCATTGATTTCAATTGGCTTCTCCCATCCAAGCATCGACCTTGCCCCCTCCCTTGGAAACATGCTCTCAAGGTCCTTTGAAACACACTTGCTGTATAATGAACTTGGGAGTCAGAAGGATCACGTGTGCTTGTGGTATGTTCTTTTCTCTTTCACCAGTTGAGCTTTAGAGTGAGTGGATGCAATTCTGTTTTGATGGGTCTATGTGTAAAACGTGAGCCCAGGCCCTGTAGGTCTCCCACATCAATTATTGGAAGGCAAAATATGTTCCTTTGAAGTTGTTTGAAAAATTCAAGACTAATGTGGCCAATCAACAAGATTCTGGCCTTTTGATCCTACACAGGTGTAGGATAAGTGTACTTTAATGAAATGATCTCATTATCTCTTTCATAGAATTCTGGTGTTCATCACAGAAGCAGGTTAAATGGAGATGTGGATGCTCAGCACCTCTGAAAGTCGAGGCTTGGGGGCCTCAAGTCAAGAGACCCAAAATTAGAGAGCTCTTTGGAAATAGCAGGCCTTCATGCCTGACCCTGTGAGGTGCAGAGCACCTTAAAACTCTGAAAGTTGAGTGCTCTCAGCAATGGTAGTTAAGGGAGCTCACATCAGAGGATAAGTTTCCAAATCAGATGCCTAGGTTAGGTGCCCAAAATCAGGCCAGCATGTAAGTACCTAAAACCAGTATTTGGGCATCCAAGTACCCATTATTCACCCAAATGCAGAATTAAAGAACCCAGGTTTGAAAACTTATGCCATTTACTACTATCTTTGTGTCATAATATCAAGCTTTCTGAGCCTCAGTTTCTTCCATCTGTGAAATTGGTACAATACTACTCGCAGGGCCTACCACACAGCGGAAGAGGGACACTTTTAGGGAATTAACATCTACACAGTGTTTAAGTTCCTCAGTTGAAAGCTGTTATGTAAGTATAAAGCATTATAGCTGGGAGCCTTATTATAATGAGGATGATTTTTATCATATTGGACCAGCATCACTTTCAGAAGCAGCCAGTCCCAAGGACCATAGTTCATGCAAAGATCATAGCAAAAACGAAAGCTCCTGGTTCCCAACTCTCACATTTAGGTTGAGTATCTTTGAGGTGCTCTGCAAATATATTCTACTGCCTCTTCATTTCTGACATACTATCCACAGATTAACTGGCTGTGCCTTCATCAGTTATTTGCACTGATCGTATTTGAAAATGATACATTCAATGTACATTATAAATTATATTAGTTTCACAAAACCATCATAAGCAAATAAGATTTTTTAGTTTAAATATGGCTAATAAAGGCTGTTGCTACATTTAGCAGAAATAAAGCACAAATATGTAGCCTTAAGGTAGCATTGCTTTCTAATTGCTCTCCAAAGGCTTACATTTATTATTGATCAAGCTACAGTTTTCCAATTCCAGTCAAAAGGTAGAATTTTGCTTTCATCTTGAAAACTAACTAAAGGAAAAACCCCAGTGTACAGTGGAAGAGTGAGGTCCTATGGTCTCCCAAATATTACCAATTTAAGGGGCTTTGCCTCCCGCCCCAATTCTAGCAAAATATCGTCATTGCACCAGTCCTGGGAACCAGTCTCGAAAGCTACTGATAGGTACTGAGCATTACTGACTGAGAGCACTCAGCACCTTGCAGGACTAGGCCCCCCGTGAAGAGCTATAATAGCTTATTGGACACAGCCATAACCGTAAACTGGGCATAATTTGTTTTTCTTAGATAATCACCTGCATCATTCTACAGGACTCCATCTTTCTAAGGCAAGATACAAGACACTTGGTAAGGAAGGAACTGTAGTTCCCAACTCCAGGATGAGTCTATTATCCCCCACTCTCCACTGAAATATTCCTTCCACTGTTCTGTGCAAAGTCCATGGCTCCCAAGAATAGGCACCTCACATGGAGGCCAGCTCTCCCTGTGCAATTATGATTCATGATCTCCCACAACAGCCGGAAGAACGGAACTGCCAACCTCAAGTGTGCAAGACTCGTGAACAAAGAAGACAGCTTTCTGATCAGTCGGCCAATGACCGTGCAGGGATGTGCATGAAAGTGTGAATTTTTTGAATCTCAATAAATCTTTGGGGTTCAGGCTGGCTTTGAATTTGAAGGAGAAATCTAGATCCGTTCCTGTTAAATGGAAACCAGTTTGTCAATCCCCTATGTTGTACTTCAAATGCAGAATTAAACTTCAACAGCTTGAGTCATGTGAACTCTGCAGACCAAATGCCAGTGGAGAATTTATCCCTACAATTATACATTTCCCTTTCAGCTTCCTGAAAGCCCACTTTAGATGATACTTCTCTGCCCTTCTGTATTTCACTTTCCTTTAGTTTAGTGTGCACTCTTCTGTGTCTCCTGACTGCCATTTTCCCTTTCTGCAGGCTCTTTCCTGTCTCCAAGTGGCCTTCTCCTATCTCACTTGCAATCAGAGAAGGCCGGACATCACTCTGCTGAATGGAAGGAAGGCTCTGTAATTAACTGGATCCTTTGCTGTTTACACAAACACATAAAAATACACAGACAGCCAAAAGGTCAGTTTCATTCTAGTATAAATGGAATTAAATATGAGGGGGTTGTCATGGAATATCACTTAACTAATGTAGGCCTGATTCTCTTTAAAAGCACAACAATAAAGTGAATTTAAAAAACTAAAAAGGGATATGGGGGGGCAATTAATGACTATTTATTAATCTTTATAATTTTATTCCAAAATTAAGTTTTAAAAATCTAAGTATTTTAATATTTAAAATATCAACTTTGTTAGCAGCACACCAGACATCAGGATGTATCTATTTTGTGAGCAGAACTGAGCTGATGATAGAAAAATAAAGACAGGAAAATCTGACTGTTCTTTCTTTCTTTTTTTTAAAATAAACTGGCTTTAGCCACGTTCTCACCTCTTTTGTCTTTGTTTTCTCTCACCACTCCAGTACATGATTTTACTGACAGGAGAGTTCTCCAGAATAATGAATACTTTAGGATATTTGCAAAAGTGAACTTCAAGTTTGTAGTTACGAGCCATTGCACCAGAAAGCTGATTGTAAGAGTTACACTTAATTGAGCAAGGAACAAAAATCTACTATGTGACCTCTGTTTTTCTAATCAAAATAACCTGAATTTTAATTTTCAAAAACTTATTGTGGAATAAATTGCACCACACATTAATCATAGGAATCCAGTGCCAAGTAATTCTGAATAAACCAATACATCATGGTTATTTGCAAACCTAGAAATATAATCACAGTTAGCCGAAGTGTAGTAAGTACTGTTTGTCCTTGTCTACACCTACAGGTTACCCCTGGTCAGCCCTAATTCAGGAGTGCAACCCTCCTCAGGACAATACTGAAGCACCTGCTTAACTTTAAGCATGTACTTAAGCTCTTTTAAAGTTTATGGGATATAAGTACATGTTTACAAGCTTCCCTGAATTAAGCCCTCATATAACACAACTTCTGACAATTGTGATCTCTCAGTGTTACATTTATCATGTTGAGTTGAGGCCTTGTCTATGAGATAGCTCTGGATGTATCTAACTTTAAGTTTAAAGACATGCTAAATTGGGGCCTTAATCCATAGATATGGGGATAAAACAACAACAAGCAAAAAAACCATGCAAAGTTCCATGGGTATCAGTTCAAAATTAAAAAAAGAATCTGTTTTAATATTCTCATGTCCTGCTTTCTTTCCACTAACATTTAAGCACTCAAATTTTAAGTTTTCACTACCAAATGTTACCTCATATTGTTAAAGTTGCTTTGAAATACCTTTAATATGAAAGCTGCCAGAAAACCTTAGTTCTATCTCATTTAGTACAAGAAGCTGAAGAATTACATTTTCAAACCTATGAACCAAATGCTATCTACATACATATTTAATATGTAATAATTAGAGATGAGGAAGCAGCATTAAGAGCAGAACTATGCTTGGTATAGGGGCCCGATTTGGGTTCAGTCCAGAATAAAGACATAGGGTTCAGAAAATGAGGAGCTACTCTCTTGAAGTTTCAGCACAAATCAGCATAATCCTGAATGATGGAAATCTTGAAAGATAAATTGTTCCTGTGGCCCCTTTTAGGCTGAAACCTTAGAGGAATGATGGGTTTTGCAACATCTAGGCTATATTCAAACAAAACTAAATCCTCTTTATTTGTCTTGTAGTCTTTATTTGTCTTTGTAGTCTTTATTTGCATTATCAGTGGGCATTTTTGAGTGAGTAAGGATTGCAGGATGAGGAAACAGCTGAAGACCCTCGTTCTTTCTTTCTTTCTTTCTTTCTTTCTTTCTCAAAGTGGAACAAAGCAAGGAACTCCAGGAGGCTTGTAATAAAATAGAGTTTCTGCATGTTTTATTGTTTGTTCTAAATGGGCAGTGCTAGGGAGAGCAGTCTGCTTCTGTTAGTCACTTATGGACTGCATCTTTGCTGCCATGACGGGTTTTAAATTTTGATTATCCCTTTTTAGCCCTTTCAGGCTGGGGCCATGAAATGTCAGAGCTTGAACAAAACTGAGTCCTGTCGGCCCATGTTCATACAAATAGCCCAAACCAAGATGATTTATTTACAACAGTTAATACAATTGGTAGTAACGACTTTATAGGCAACCTCTAAGTGCAGGCGAGATGAAAAATTTACTAAATTGGAGTATAAAAATTCATAAGAAAATGTACAGAATCAATATTTCATGGACCTTGCTTTACCTTTCCTTACACAAATCTACTCCAGAGCTCACATTAAAATTTAAACCAGCTTTGTGCGACAAGTTCAAATGCTGGGGCCATTTCATATTAGTTTAACTTTGGAGGTTATTTTGTTTGTTTGTTTGTTTATTTCCTAAATTGGAAAAAAGCACTTAGGGAACTGCACAGCCAGATGGCTGCAGTGCTTCCTCTGTTGCCTTCTTTTTACAGTAAACCAACCATGGATATAAATAGAAGGGATATTTTTTTAAAAAAGAATCAGCAACCTGAAAGATATCTGCATTTTCTTTAATGTAAGGTGGGATAAAAATGTCTTAGTACAACTGATCATCAAGGACTGTTCTAGGTGGGAATTGGGCACCTAATTCGTTAAGGCATCTTTGGAAATCCCAGCCCAAAGGGTCAGATGTTCAAAAGGGTTCAGCACCCAACAGCTACCATGCAGGCACCTAAATGAATTGGGGAGATTTCCAAGAATGCTTGCACCCAGCATGTCCCATCATTCTCAACAGGAGCTGCTGAGCAGCAGTTTTGAAAATACACCCACTGCATTTAAATATCCCCATGGGAGCGGGTGTCTCCAATTGTGGGCACTAAGCAGTTTTGGAAACCTGACAGAAGGCTTTTTATTGTCTGATGGCTGCTTGGGGTCCTGCCTACAAGCGATTTGATGGCTCTCCTTTCTGTTTTTTTACGGAACAGTTGCACATCATGTAGAAAAATCTCCATGAAAAGTGGCATTGTTAATGGTAACTTCAGGAGAGAGGGTTAAGAACTGAGTGGGTCATGGAGAATGAAGTTTCCACTCCGGAGATGTTCCAGTTTGATGCACAATGACAATTAATTATTGGGAAAGCCTGAACTGCTGATGCATTTGTTACATCAACCATTTACAGCCATGTGCTGTATCTCTGCTCCTTCCTATGCATTTGTCTGCTTCACCAAAATACCCAGTTAGCATGACCTTTTGTGGCTTTATTCACCTCTTACTGCCACATAAGCCAGCTGAAGTGTTTGGCTCATACTGACTATTGGGATTTTTTCCCCCCTTTAGAACAAAATGGAACAATGTTTAAAAGTTAGATATTTATTGTATAAATTGTACCTATAAACAAAGGAAAGCAGGGCCTCAGCCGAAGTAAAAATTTACCCTTAAGTACTTTTTTATTTTTACCCACAATCAAATAATAAGACATGATAATAAAAAAGTGAAAATATCTTAGACAAATTTTGTAGGTATTCAGTACACATGCAAAGGAATTTGGAACATTGAAAGTTTGGCTCTTACATTCCACAGGGCAATCATCTTCAGGTTTTAATAAATATGGGTCCAGATTTTCAGACAGTTTACCTGAGCAATTATGCATGAAAAAATAGGTTAATTACATGTGCAGATAGCCAATCAGGTAAAACTGCAATATTTGTCTGAACTATTTAGGAGCACAAATGAGCTTCTAAAACTGTTTCACATTTGACTCTTGAGGTTGGCTTTATGTCTGCTATTTGACAGTGTCCTATTAGAGGATAAGCTCTACATTAAACCAGTTATTCCACATTAATAAAGCATCATCTGAGTGTTAAAAATAATTTCCGTAATGATACAAACAAGTGTGTGTGAGAAATTTAATGGTAGTGTCCCAAAGTGAAGAGGAGACTCCAATACATTAGCAAAAGCTGGTAATCACTTATTACTTATTATACTGTAATTCATTAAGCTTGTAAGAAATATTTAGATACTTAATTGGCATTTAACAATATAGCTATAGCGAATAAATGAGACATTAAATCCTCTTCTAAAATGCCCATTACATTTGCTTTAGAAATTAATTGATCTAATTTGCTAGATGTAAACCATTCTGTTCTATGCCAGTTTAGAAGTTCAAGGTATTGATGACGGACAGAAATGGAGGTATAGGTGACTTCACATAGAGCAAGGTCTATGGCTAATGGGTTGATCGTCTTTATATGTGATCACAATGAATAGGTCAATATGAAGTTTTCATGTCAAATGAGGCTGTTCTTCTCTCCCAACATCTAACAGTATCACTGCTACATTTCTAATTAGCTTTAAGAAAGGGCTTCCGCACTGTGACAGACATCTAAAGACCTCAAACCTGCTTGCTCTCTAAGTGACTACAGCTTCCACTCTCTTGGTAAACCAAGCACAGTGCTTTGTTCAACCTACACTGAAATCTGATCCTTCAGACCTTATTTTCATGAGATGTCTCAGTGACTTATATTTTTGGAGGCCCCCAAATTGGGGTCATTATTTTGCTTTCATATGGCTTCATTTTGGCATCCACAAATAAATGTGTTTTTCACAAGAGGCAGCATTTTCAGAAGTGCCCAGTAGCGTTGGGTAACTTAACTTGACACACGTAGGTGCTGGTTTTCAGTATGGCTAGGCATCTACAACTCCTGCGGTCAGCGGGGGTCAATGAGAAATTCAGGTGCCCCACACCCCTGAGAATTAGACCTTAGAACTCTTAGCTTAGGCACCCAAAATCAAAGGTACTCAAAAGTGGTGGACACTTCAGAAAAATTAGAAATTAAAAGGGAGTTAGTTGCCTGGGTACTTTTGAAAATCTCACAAGGCTCCTATCTGCATATTTAGGCACCTAAATACCTTTAAACATCTGGTCCCAAGTGACTTATGAACCCATGTCCCATTAACTTTCAATTGGAGTTTGGACTCCTAACAGCCTAAGTCCCTTTTTAAAAATGGCACTTTGACTTTCGTGGGACCACTTACATGTATTAAGGTTGCAGCCAGACCCTAGTGCTTTACATTTAAGATAATGTATGCACAAAAATGTCAAAACAACTCTCTCAATGGTCACAGAGAAGATTGCAGTTTACCTCCCAAAGAGCATATTAGAGACTGAGTCTCATTTACATTAACATCTCTTAACACAGCCAGTGCATTGTTAAAGGGTCTTAGAATAAACCAGAAAAAAAAAGAATCATAGGGCTAGAAGGGACTGCAAGAGCTTTCTAGTCTAACCCCCCTGCCAAAATGCAGGATTTGTTATGTCTAAACCATCCAAGACAGATGGCTATCTAGCCTCCTTTTGAAATCCTCTAGTGAAGGAGCTTCCATAACCTCCGGCTCACTAAAGTTGATTAAGGATCCCAAACCATTAATTCTCTGTGTGTAGACTTACAGTTGAACAATATATTCAAAAAGTAAAATATCTGAAAATCAGTTTCACCTCCACACTAAGATCCGAGTTCAGCGTTATGAGATTCCCCTGTAAATAGTGACAACCTCATAATCATGTCAAGCAATATAACAATCCCATTCCCTGCATTATGAACTGTTCTACGTTGGGCGTGTGGGGACGCGATGCCTAGCATAGGTGTACTTATACCACCAATATTGTGCTTTTGTTGGTATAGCTCCTCTTGCTCAGAAATGGCAGGTGGAAGTTGGGGCTGCTGGAACAGCACAGGGTTTTCCGGTACCAGCTTTGTCCATGCTAGGAGCACTGTGCCGTACTGTATACCAGTATATCTATAACTGCAAAGCACTCTTAGCTTAGTAATATGTAACAAAGGCCAAGTCTATCTGGCATAGATTAGCTTAGTTCCATTGACTTCAATGCAGATATGCCAATTTACATTAGCTGAAGATCTGGCTCTTTAGCTCAAGAATCATATTAATGGTATCAAGGTAGCAATGGCTAGCATAGGGATTCTAACATGAATGACTAATGTCACTTCACTATTATGATTTCCTATAGTATTGAATATTTCCCTATGGGGCCATTCAACCACCAAAGGGCCCAACCCTGCATGGTGCTGAGTGACCCCTGTGAAGTGCTAAGCACTCAACTCCCAGTGATTCCAGTAGGAGATGAAGGTACTCAGCCACTTACAAGAGATGCTCAGTGTCTCATAAGACTGGACCATAAAGGATGCCACACAGTCTATACCCGCTTTGAAATACTCTAGTATCTCTTCTTACGGCAAATACCTGGGGGTGGGGAGGGGGTACAGAATTAACTTTAGCCCTTAGCCAGTCTTATAAAGTCTTTTTGTGCCACACGGCTCCATACCCCGCCTGAAGTTGGCAGCATTTACATTCACATGACATGCACTGTGTACCCCAGGGCATCTTGGAGGTTAATATCGTCATCCTGAGATGCTTCTCAGATGCCAGACCAGCTCAGCATCAATTTGACACAGATTTCTTTTGGGGAATCTGGGTTATTATTTCTGGGAGTGCTGTCCATTTGACAGACAGGACTCTGTGTCGCAGCATTTCCATCAGTATCCTCTACAGCGTCTGCTGTGAAAGTCTCCGAATTAAACATTTAAAGCAGCAATTAAATGAAAAAAGCAGCAATCTGATGTTTACAGAACTTCATAGGTAATTTATAAGCTTTTCATTCCAGTTCCCATTTTGCTTTAACAACTTAATTTGTAAAGGGAATGCATCTCTGCTTATGCTGGTTGTGTATCAGAATTCAGCGAGGGCTAGGTAGTGAAAAATGCAGAAGGCTGAGGAGACATCACTGGGGTGGTTTCCAACATGTATCTACGTTTTTAACAACTGCTTGGAAAATTATGTCCATTTATTTTTAAAACCTTTGTCATTGGGTGTCACTTGTTTGTATACATTCTATATAAAATAGGTGCTTTGCTAGAATGACACAAAAACATTTCAGAGCGATTTTTTATCTCATGCAAAGCAGACTGCTAGCCCTAGCTATATTCTGACACACTGGGCCAAATATATCCCTTGTGTACGTTACTTTCAACTTTTTTTCTTGTACTGGCATTGCCCATTATATGTATAGGAAATACCTTTCAACCCAGTTCAAGTTTTCAGATCAGAAGAAACATGTCAGCCAAAATTTGCCAAGGGGCAGAAATCCTAATTAGGCATCTGAATAAAGCAGCTTGATTTTCAGAGGTGCTGAAGACACACATCTCCCATTGCCTTTTATAACCACCACTCTAATTCTAGTGAAGTCAGTGTAGTTCAGGACTGAATATGACTCAGTTGAGAGTTTTTGTGAAACTGAATCTGAAGTTCACAGGGGTTCATGGGAATTCTGTCCTCTGTTTTATTTCATCTAAGCTTGCAACTCTTGACTTTCAGAGTCTGAACAAACTTAGTTGTAATCAAATCACATGGAACTCATGAAAAATTGGTCCATGGTTTGCAATACAGGATGACAAAGTTTTAGTAAGTTTTTCAGTAAACATGGACTGGGGTTTGACCTTGTTCTCCTTTAAAAAAAAAATCCACAAGAGAACATGCTTTGAGGTTTCAGAATATGCACTACACACACACTGTTCAGATACATTCCACTCTGCAACACAGACTTATTTCAGTGAGCATCAGTGGGATCTTCAGAGATCATTTTGGACATATGGGAACTCTAAATGCAACTACAAAAATATTTTGCAGCCTCAAGATTTTAATAGGTCCTCTGGGGCATGGCAGGCTGTTTTAAGTCTCCAACAGGGCCCAGTGGCAGAGTTAATAATTAGCCAAAGGGCATTAGAAATGTGACTCTTTCCAAATGGCACGTGCTAGTATCTGAGACACCAAGAGACGAGGAGGAATTTCACGTAAGTTCTGAATCTCTCATATTGTGCTGGGACAGTGAAGGGGCATGGATTTTTTGGGAATTCTTTGATATTAAAAAGGTGACAGACACCTTTTACTCTTTACCTCACCTTTGACCTGTATTTTCTATGGGTTTTTTTGCAGCTCTCTGACCTAAGGATAGGTGATTTAGCCTTTTCCTATTACACCTGAGTTACTTGATGCCCACATCACCTCTTGAGGCTGCATCTTCTGTCTGCAACTGGATAGGTGTTCTTTCCGGCCCTGAATTCAGCAAGGCATTCAAGAATGTGCCCAACGTTAAGCACGTGAGCAGCCTACAGGAGGTCAGTCCTCTTCCCCTCAACCATGGTCTGGATGAACGAAAAAGGAATTCAGTCTTCATGGCCTACTTCATTTGTGTCCCCTTTGCAGAGATTGACAATTGGGGTATAAAATTAGTGCCAGTTGTAACATGGCCACCTGTATCCACTGGGTACTAGAGTGAGAGCTCATTCCCTGCAGACCACCATGTCACCATCTGATAGTAACAGCTTTCAGCCTCTATGTATGTCAGCTGGAATCAAACACAGACATTCAAACCTAGATTCTCACTCAGCAGAGGAGAGTCCATGCAGAGGCACTAATAAGAGCAAGTAGCAGCACGCAAGAGGCAGGGAATCATGGAGAAAATTAAAACCCACGCTTCCCCTTCCTTTGTTCTACTGCTGCCAAACAGACATTTGATTTCCAGTCACATCCATATTTTCCCATATTTCAGAAAGCTGCCACCAATGTCCATCCATTCCACAATCTGTCCCCTCCTCCCTTCTGATCTGGGCTCTTTCATCTCCCATCCCCACCTCCTGTGGGACCTTGTGGGTTCAGAGTCTCTCCTGGCAGCTCAGCAAGCTTTGTCTGACAAGCTTGCTGAGCTGAAGTATTTTCCCAGCAGTTCTTATCAGGAACCAATGTGTCAAACAGGATGAAACTAGCTCTCCATTCTTGGAAGATTTACTACAATTCCCCCTAAGCTCGCAGAAGCAATGTTAACACTAACCAGCTACACAGCCATGGAGTGTAAATACAGGCTTCTCTCCCAAGTAACAAGTCCGATAAATGCTTTCTGTGATAAGGCTCTGTTGGTTTCCCCATTCTACCATTTGCTCTCTGATAAACATCTCCATGGGGATCTATTAATAGTGCGCTTTCAAACAGAGATCTGTCTGGGAAAAAGAGGCAGAGAACTAGAGTTTCCCCTGGCGAGAAACTATGTTTTACACCTTTGTCTAGCCTTGCTCTAAATGAACAAAGCATGTTGCAAAGCCACTGCCATATTCTGTTAGTGTACCCGCACATGGAACATGTTCTGGCATAAGGTGTCACAAAAAACAATTGAGGTGGACAGGTGGAGGAAGAGGGGGTGCTCGCTTTGCAAGCTATTGTGCTGGGGTGGAAATGTGGAGAGAAAGAGTTTGATTTTTAAGTCCTTGTAATGCCACTGGAGGAAAGGGTGGTAAATGGAAAAAATATGTAGATACTCACCTAGCACCAAGCTTGTTGCACTATTTATGACTTGTGCTCTTCCTGCTTGGAATCAGGGATTTGAGTGATTATTTACTCCTTTAAAAATAAATGCCTATTTCTAGATAAATGCAAGTGTATGTTGTTTGCTGAGCTGTCACATGCTTTGGGTTCTTTTATTTCTACTGACAGCTAAAGCACAAGGGAAGGGAATGGGAGTTAAATGAAAGCTGCTAAAGAAGTGCAGCGGAAATGCTTAGCAATGTATAACATCTTGGTTTAGACTCATTTACTCTGGTTTAGCTTTTGCTTGTCAGCAGGGGGTCTCTGAATCTGAGCTCTTCCCTTTATTGGTGGATAAGCAGGACTAGAATATGCTAAACCTCATTGTGGCCTAACCCTGGAATTAGCAGAGTTTAGGTTCCTGACGCCATAGGGTGAGAGAACTCACCGCTGGTGGAAAACTCACCGCTGGTGGAAAGCAGGAAAAACTCCAAAGCCAGAAGTTACATCGACTTACGCAAAGCAGTGAATGTGGCCCTTAGAGATTTTGGGAAACACTGGTTTGCACCAGACTGTGGGGCAGAGATAACAGTGAGTAATGACATTGGAACTGAACGGAGACTGGGCAGTTTCTAGGCTGGTCGGAAGGCCAAAAAACAAATGGAGGCAGATGGGGATGAAGTGTTGGTTGGGATGAGAGGGGAGGCAATTAGGACCCTGTGGCCTCTTGAAGTATGATAAGTCAAGGATGCAGTTCAGGCCTCATTTAGGTTGCCGATTATACTAAGCTCCCACTAGGACAATGAGCGTTGAATGGCTCTCAGCAGCTTGCACACGGAGGCAACTCCCATTAGGCAAAATGGGCTTGAGAGTAGAGCCCTGTCATAAATATAAAGGGAAGGGTAAACCCCTTTGAAATCCCTCCTGGCCAGGGAAAGCTCCTCTCACCTGTAAAGAGTTAAGAAGCTAAAGGTAACCTCGCTGGCACCTGACCAAAATGACCAATGAGGAGACAAGATACTTTCAAAAGCTGGGAGGAGGGAGAGAAACAAAGGGTCTGTGTGTCTGTCTATAGTCTGTCTTTGTCGGGGATAGACCAGGAATGGAGTCTTAGAACTTTTAGTAAGTAATCTAGCTAGGTATGTGTTAGATTATGATTTCTTTAAATGGCTGAGAAAAGAATTGTGCTGAATAGAATAACTATTTCTGTCTGTGTATCTTTTTTGTAACTTAAGGTTTTGCCTAGAGGGGTTCTCTATGTTTTTGAATCTAAATTACCCTGCAAGATATCTACCATCCTGATTTTACAGGGGGGATTTCTTTATTTCTATTTACTTCTATTTTTATTAAAAGTCTTCTTGTAAGAAAACTGAATGCTTTTTCATTGTTCTCAGATCCAAGGATTTGGGTCTGTGGTCACCTATGCAAATTGGTGAGGCTTTTTATCCAACATTTCCCAGGAAAGGGGGGGTGCAAGTGTTGGGAGGATTGTTCATTGTTCTTAAGATCCAAGGGTCTGGGTCTGTAGTCACCTAGGCAAATTGGTGAGGCTTTTTACCAAACCTTGTCCAAGAAGTGGGATGCAAGGTTTTGGGAAGTATTTCGGGGGGAAGGACGCGTCCAAACAGCTCTTCCCCAGTAACCAGTATTAGTTTGGTGGTGGTAGCGGCCAGTCCAAGGACAACGGGTGGAATATTTTGTACCTTGGGGAAGTTTTGACCTAAGCTGGTAAAGATAAGCTTAGGAGGTTTTTCATGCAGGTCCCCACATCTGTACCCTAGAGTTCAGAGTGGGGGAGGAACCTTGACAAGCCCTATGTGGGACAAGTGTAGAGTCCTGAAGTGGGACTGGGATCCCGCAGGTCCCACAGGACCTGCTACCATAATAGTGGGATTAAAGAATAGTCCTGCGCAGGGCTCTACTTCAGAGTCATTATATTTGCACCTACTTTGAGGTCCTTTACACTGCCTAAGTGGTGTCAAAGGACTTAGTGTAACTGAGAATCAGGTTCCAATGAGAGCTGCAGAATTGGACCCAGGGACTTCTTACAGAAATCTGCTCCTCTCACACTAAAACTGGCAATGCCCCAGCTATGTTAAACCTCTTCCAAATACATTTGACAGATTCTTCCCCAGTTTGCAAAATGACACCTGCTGAAACTTAAGCTATTAGTGCAGTTAATAGAGTCATCATATGGAAAGTATTCATGTTTTTCATGTTGTTGGGGACAATTGTTTTGCTGTTAAGGATATGGTCTATAAAGAATAAGTATTTATGTCATTGTGGATGTCAGACAGTTTAATTAGGAACTACACGTACAACTGGATTGGCCTCAATTGAATCCTTGAGCTAGATATAGCCAAGGCTTCCATTGTTTGTAATATAAATGTATTTGACTAGCACTGTGTTGTGGTGAGTTTTCTTTAGGCCAAATATCTTTTTTTACTATTAAGTAAAACACTTTACTATTAAGTGTTTGTTAAAAGTGCTAGATTAACCAGTTGTGGCTACTTGAAACCCACAAAAAGAGCAATACTGCAGGTGCAAAAGCACAGGTAGCCAGAAGGCAAGATTCCCCCTGAACCCCATTTATATGCCTCACTCCTGATCTGTAGGATGGCAGTGTGTTTCACCTGCCCAGATTCTAAGGCCAGAAGGGAGCAGTCAAATTCTGTGCTGAGACGGAGATGGGAATTGAATTCCCGCCTATAAATAGGCAGAGAGAAGACTTGAATTTTCATCTCATAGCTCCCCAAAAAGTGCCTTGGTCACCAGGCTAGAGAGTCACACTCACTCTCTCTCCTTGGCCCAATTAATATTTAAGTATTTTTACAAAGTGAAAGAGCTTCAACAGAGACAAGGAGAGCAATCCACCCCAGACTAGCCTATAGCATGGTGGTTAAGATGAGCATCAAGGAGGGCAGAGATCTGTTTTCAATTCCCTGCTCCAGATCCAGACCTGTGTCTCTCCTGCATCTGAGACAAGTGACCTAAGCACTGGGCTAGAAAAGGGGACAGATGGACATAATTTGCTGTCCCAAACCAAACTTTCCCAATTTGCTAACATTTTCAGAACAAAAACTGAAGATGAATATTTTTCCTGAGTTTTTGGTTTGCTGGCCCAACCACAAAAATCAGGTATTTGCCCAGCTGTACAGTGGACGCATCTCTTGTATAACCGACTCAGGTATAACTCTACCTCTAAAAATGGTGGCCTGTCGCTTCAGACAGAGTTCAGAGATTTAAAGGTGCAATACACCAAAAATAAGGACCCTCGTTTACGGAACAGACTCAACTCCCATTGATAAAATGGGAGCTGAGGATGCAATGGTGTTATAGCTAAATATGACAGGTTTCAGAGTAACAGCCGTGTTAGTCTGTATTCGCAAAAAGGAAAGGAGTACTTGTGGCACCTTAGAGACTAACCAATTTATTTGAGCATGAGCTTTCGTGAGCTACAGCTCACTTCATCGGATGCATACCGTGGAAACTGCAGCAGACTTTATATATACACAGAGAATATGAAACAATACCTCCTCCCACCCCACTGTCCTGCTGGTAATAGCTTATCTAAAGTGATAAGCTCTTTATCTAAAGTGACAACTCTTTACACAATGTGCATGATAATCAAGTTGGGCCATTTCCTGCACAAATCCAGGTTCTCTCACCCCCTCACCCCCCTCCCAAAAACCACACACACAAACTCACTATCCTGCTGGTAATAGCTCATCCAAAGTGACCATTCTCCCTACAATGTGCATGATAATTAAGGTGGGCCATTTCCAGCACAAATCCAGGTTTTCTCACATCCCCCCCACCCCCATACACACACAAACTCACTCTCCTGCTGGTAATAGCTCATCCAAACTGACCACTCTCCAAGTTTAAATCCAAGTTAAACCAGAACATCTGGGGGGGGGGGGGGGGTAGGAAAAAACAAGAGGAAATAGGCTACCTTGCATAATGACTTAGCCACTCCCAGTCTCTATTTAAGCCTAAATTAATAGTATCCAATTTGCAAATGAATTCCAATTCAGCAGTTTCTCGCTGGAGTCTGGATTTGAAGTTTTTTTGTTTTAAGATAGCGACGTTCATGTCTGTGATTGCGTGACCAGAGAGATTGAAGTGTTCTCCGACTGGTTTATGAATGTTATAATTCTTGACATCTGATTTGTGTCCATTTATTCTTTTACGTAGAGACTGTCCCGTTTGACCAATGTACATGGCAGAGGGGCATTGCTGGCACATGATGGCATATATCACATTGGTGGATGTGCAGGTGAACGAGCCTCTGATAGTGTGGCTGATGTTATTAGGCCCTGTGATGGTGTCCCCTGAATAGATATGTGGGCACAGTTGGCAACGGGCTTTGTTGCAAGGATAGGTTCCTGGGCTAGTGGTTCTGTTGTGTGGTATGTGGTTGTTGGTGAGTATTTGCTTCAGGTTGCGGGGCTGTCTGTAGGCAAGGACTGGCCTGTCTCCCAAGATTTGTGAGAGTGTTGGGTCATCCTTCAGGATAGGTTGTAGATCCTTAATAATGCGTTGGAGGGGTTTTAGTTGGGGGCTGAAGGTGACGGCTAGTGGCGTTCTGTTATTTTCTTTGTTAGGCCTGTCCTGTAGTTGGTAACTTCTGGGAACTCTTCTGGCTCTATCAATCTGTTTCTTTACTTCTGCAGGTGGGTATTGTAGTTGTAAGAATGCTTGATAGAGATCTTGTAGGTGTTTGTCTCTGTCTGAGGGGTTGGAGCAAATGCAGTTGTATCGCAGAGCTTGGCTGTAGACGATGGATCGTGTGGTGTGGTCAGGGTGAAAGCTGGAGGCATGCAGGTAGGAATAGCGGTCAGTAGGTTTCCGGTATAGGGTGGTGTTTATGTGACCATTGTTTATTAGCACTGTAGTGTCCAGGAAGTGGATCTCTTGTGTGGACTGGACCAGGCTGAGGTTGGTGGTGGGATGGAAATTGTTGAAATCATGGTGGAATTCCTCAAGGGCTTCTTTTCCATGGGTCCAGATGATGAAGATGTCATCAATATAGCGCAAGTAGAGTAGGGGCTTTAGGGGACGAGAGCTGAGGAAGCGTTGTTCTAAATCAGCCATAAAAATGTTGGCATACTGTGGGGCCATGCGGGTACCCATAGCAGTGCCGCTGATCTGAAGGTATACATTGTCCCCAAATGTGAAATAGTTATGGGTAAGGACAAAGTCACAAAGTTCAGCCACCAGGTTAGCCGTGACATTATCGGGGATAGTGTTCCTGACGGCTTGTAGTCCATCTTTGTGTGGAATGTTGGTCTAGAGGGCTTCTACATCCATAGTGGCCAGGATGGTGTTATCAGGAAGTTCACCGATGGATTGAAGTTTCCTCAGGAAGTCAGTGGTGTCTCGAAGGTAGCTGGGAGTGCTGGTAGCGTAGGGCCTGAGGAGGGAGTCTACATAGCCAGACAATCCTGCTGTCAGGGTGCCAATGCCTGAGATGATGGGGCGCCCAGGATTTCCAGGTTTATGGATCTTGGGTAGTAGATAGAATATCCCAGGTCGAGGTTCCAGGGGTGTGTCTGTGCGGATTTGATCTTGTGCTTTTTCAGGAAGTTTCTTGAGCAAATGCTGTAGTTTCTTTTGGTAACTCTCAGTGGGATCATAGGGTAATGGCTTGTAGAAACTTGTGTTGGAGAGCTGCCGAGCAGCCTCTTGTTCATATTCCGACCTATTCATGATGACAACAGCACCTCCTTTGTCAGCCTTTTGGATTATGATGTCAGAGTTGTTTCTGAGGCTTTGGATGGCATTGCGTTCCGCATGGCTGAGGTTATGGGGCAAGTGATGCTGCTTTTCCACAATTTCAGCCCGTGCACATCGGCGGAAGCACTCTATGTAGAAGTCCAGTCTGCTGTTTCGACCTTCAGGAGGAGTCCACCTAGAATCCCTCTTTCTGTAGTGTTGGTAGGGAGACCTCTGTGGATTAGTATGTTGTTCAGAGGTATTTTGGAAATATTCCTTGAGTCGGAGACGTCGAAAATAGGATTCTAGGTCACCACAGAACTGTATCATGTTCGTGGGGGTGGAGGGGCAGAAGGAGAGGCCCCGAGATAGAACAGCTGCTTCTGCTGGGCTGAGAGTATAGTTGGATAGGTTAACAATATTGCTAGGTGGGTTGAGGGAACCATTGCTGTGGCCCCTTGTAGCATGTAGTAGTTTAGAAAGTTTAGTGTCCTTTTTCTTTTGTAGAGAAGCAAAGTGTGCGTTGTAAATGGCTTGTCTAGTTTTAGTAAAATCCAGCCACAAGGAAGTTTGTGTGGAAGGTTGGTTTTTTATGAGAGTATCCATTTTTGAGAGCTCAAGTTTGGATGAGCTATTACCAGCAGGAGAGTGAGTTTGTGTGTGTATGGGGGTGGGGGGGATGTGAGAAAACCTGGATTTGTGCTGGAAATGGCCCACCTTAATTATCATGCACATTGTAGGGAGAATGGTCACTTTGGATGAGCTATTACCAGCAGGATAATGAGTTTGTGTGTGTGGTTTTTGGGAGGGGGTGAGGGGGTGAGAGAACCTGGATTTGTGCAGGAAATGGCCCAACTTGATTATCATGCACATTGTGTAAAGAGTTGTCACTTTGGATGGGCTATCACCAGCAGGAGAGTGAATTTGTGTGGGGGGGTGGAGGGTGAGAAAACCTGGATTTGTGCTGGAAATGGCCCAACCTGATGATCACTTTAGATAAGCTATTACCAGCAGGACAGTGGGGTGGGAGGAGGTATTGTTTCATATTCTCTGTGTATATATAAAGTCTGCTGCAGTTTCCACGGTATGCATCCGATGAAGTGAGCTGTAGCTCACGAAAGCTCATGCTCAAATAAATTGGTTAGTCTCTAAGGTGCCACAAGTACTCCTTTTCTTATAGCTAAATATATACAGCAGTGGCCATCAAGGAGATAGCAAGTTTTGGTGATGTGAACATCTCACCTCAAGGAAGCTGTGCAGAACTACTGAAATATTTTGCACATGCCACTGAATATCTAGCACCTAGTAACAGCTTCCATCATTACTGACCTGGTCTGAATTTGACCCTCAGAGCTACAGGTGAAAAGCTGTATGCCCACAGACATGTACAATAGACCTCTTCACCCAAAAAGACAGAGGAAACCATCAACATAATGTGGACTGTAAGAGAGTTGAAGGCTACTCTTTTTCCATTATTCTTTAAATAATCCTGTGATTCTTCTCAGGAAGACTAAAATCCATTCCTTAGGAAAATTATATTGCATTAACAAAAAGTCTGAGCCCTGTCCTCAGTCCCGCTGCACTCAGGTTGGCTGTTACACATTCGGCAAACATTAGAGAGAGGTGGTCCTCTGGGGACACTGCCACTATTACAAGAGAGAGCCCTGACAATTATGCAAAGGCACCATGCTCCTGTATTATTTAGCACAGAGAGGATTTTCTTCATGCAACCCTTTTGTGCTCCCAGATGTTTTAATTACTGAGGAAAGGGAGCGGATGATTCTGCCCATATGTCTCCATTCCGCATAAATAAATATTGTCACCAGCCCGCACAGTTTCACAGAGCTGTCGACGATCCCGCTGACACTAAAACTGTCGGGCCCGATAAGCATCTTCAATCCTTCAGTGAGCATGCTAATTCCAGGAACTCTGAAACTGATATCCCATGAAAATATTCAATCTAGAAACAATTAGGCTCACATTGCTAGAAAATGGTTCCTCTAGGAATTTGGGTGCTCGCTTGATTGGAGTCATGAGCAGAAGCTTTAAGCAGAGATGGCAGCACAGAGAAGCAAGGAGGAAAGCGCAGGTGAAATAGTCTCTGAAGCTGCACCTACCCCAAGGTAAGTACTGTAGTTACCCAAGTGCTGAGTTTTCCATTCTGAGTGCTGTTCCCAGAGATTCAGGACACAAGAAATTTCTCAAAGCATTTCTGGTTACAAGTGTGCTTTATTCATTTAGATTAATGTGTGCATTACTAATCACGTTTATTGCAAGAGTACCTTGGAACAAACCAAAGTCTGGGCCTCATTGTGCTGGGTGTGGTACAGAGTAGTAGATGGTCCCTGCGCTGAAGAGCATACTCTCTAAAAAAGACAAGATGGACGCAGAATAAGGTAAAGGGAGAGAACACACAGCTATGAAAACAATCCCTCCCCCCATTAATTAACACACCTCACAGCCATCACCAATAACCCACCAGCAAAAGAGCTTTACAACCTCCGACAACAGCCTTTACAATTCCCTCAGAAATTGTGCGCAGAGGATGAGCCTTACAGCATGCACTGAAGGTAAATAAACTAGGACTATTTTGGAGCAAGTGGAGAGCTAGTTCAAGAGCTGAGGACAGGAACAGATTAAGGCATGTGCACCACAAGCTTGTGCTTAGGGCCCGAGCTCCTGGAGTCAAGCATTTATATTTGCTAACATAACACGTTCAGCTCTGCATTAAGATCATGGCTATCGGGGCGACGCTAGGGAGGGACGGGAATGGTCACATGCCCCTCCCCAAATGCCTGGGGAGGGGGGCACATTCCAGAAGGGGTGGGGAGTTACAGCCTGGCTGGATGGGCATCTGTTTTTTATTAAAGATTGAAACAAAGAGAAGCAATGAGCACCTCTCTGGCTTGTAGGATAAGAGGTAGAGTCTGTGTATGTAGTGGTAGCCCAGGGGAGAATGCTCGCCCACTCACTCCATTGCCCTCCAAGAATCCTACGTCAGAATTAAAATACCCTGGATTTCCTCCCTCGGGATTAACTATGGTGGGACCACAAATCCCAAGGATTTTCTGTTCATACCATCATGTCTGCAGACAAGTGAACTTCGCCTTGCTAAGACCCCTGCTATAGGGATTGACAAGAGTGGTTCAAGGCCATGGGCCAGCTGAGTTCTCTGGGCTGGGGTGTAACTGCTTGAGCTCTCTAGTTGGATGCTCAAGTGGTCTGAACTGGGACTTTCTAACATGCCCAATGCCCCTTCCTTGCCCCTCTTCTGAATGAGGAGGTCTAAACTGGGGAAAAAGGCACTGTTTAAAAACGTGTTTGCTAACATGATTGAACTATCACAGTTTTCAATACAACCTATTTCCTAGTCTAGACAGGGTGGGTCAATGTCATATCCCCACATTCCATTCTTCCCTCAGGTATAGGCTTTACAGAGGGAAATTGCTCTATTGTGTAATAAGCAGGGCTGTGGGTGTGTTTTCCAGCAATCTATCTATTCCAGGGCTGTGGGTGTGTTTTCCAGCACATATCTATTCAGGGGACACCATCATAGGGCCTAATAACATCAGCCACACTATCAGAGGCTCGTTCACCTGCACATCCACCAATGTGATCTATGCCATCATGTGCCAGCAGTGCCCCTCTGCCATGTACATTGGCCAAATTGGACAGTCTCTACATAAAAGAATAAATGGACACAAATCAGATGTCAAGAATTATAACATTCATAAACCAGTCAGAGAACACTTCAATCTCTCTGGTCACGCGATTACAGACATGAAAGTTGCGATATTACAACAAAAGAACTTCAAATCCAGACTCCAGCGAGAAACTGTTGAATTGGAATTCATTTGCAAATTGGATACAATTAACTTAGGCTTGAATAGAGACTGGGAGTGGCTAAGTCATTATGCAAGGTAACCTATTGCCCCTTGTCTTTTCCTCCCCCCTCCCCCCCCCCCAGACGTTCTTGTTAAACCCTGGATTTGTGCTCGAAATGGCCCACCTTGATTATCATACACATTGTAAGGAGAGTGGTCACTTTAGATAAGCTATTACCAGCAGGATAGTGGGTTTGTGTGTGGGGGGTGGGGGGGTGAGAAAACCTGGATTTGTGCTGGAAATGGCCCAACTTGATTATCATACACATTGTAAGGAGAGTGATCACTTTAGATAAGCTATTACCAGCAGGAGAGTGGGGTGGGAGGAGGTATTTTTTCATGCTTTGTGTATATAAAAAGATCTTCTACACTTTCCACAGTATGCATCTGATGAAGTGAGCTGTAGCTCACGAAAGCTTATGCTCAAATAAATTGGTTAGTCTCTAAGGTGCCACAAGTACTCCTTTTCTTTTTGCGAATACAGACTAACACGGTTGTTACTCTGAAACTTTTCCAGCAATGTGTCTTTTGGTTTTCATTATTCACCCTCTCTCGTAGCCTTGAGACAGAAGCAGTTGCTGACTCTAGGCTCCTCTGAGAGCCACAAACCCCTCTCCTGTTTCTCCTGGGAGTGTGATTTGTATCTAATGTTGGAAGAACTGTTCAGCATGTTTAGCTGATGGCCTCCTTTCATGCTATGCCCTTAGCAGCACATTCCGAGGTGGCACCTCTTTTCATATGTAAAGTCTTTTGACTGAAGAAGTTTGGACAGGTCAGGTGGTTTGTTAGCATTAGCACTCTGATTTCTGTAGGTCTACAGCATACACGCCCTATTCCCATAGTAGCATTTTGGTGGTCTTCCTATGTAACAAAAGAGCCACTTCCAGCCCACATTGGAAATACAGAAAGTTGCATTGATGGCAATGTTTTCACTGCAAAGAGTTTGCCAAGAAAGGATAAAGACAAAGTGTTGTTAGCTGCTCTCTCCCACCAGGTGCAAAGTACACAACAGGTGTGTAGTGATCCTGAGTGTCACCTTACTGCACCCATCCCTGCAGTGGCTGAGTGTTACACGCATACATACTTCAATATTATTTCTATTATAATACATGGACACCGAATAGGGGCTTATAAATTGCAAGCTCTGAAAATAGAGTACACAGAGTGGGGTATTAGAAGGTATGCTGTATTGTATATAGTGGGGGGTTAGAAGGTATGGCATATTGTGTACATCCGATGAAGTGAGCTGTAGCTCACGAAAGCTTATGCTCAGATAAATTTGTTAGTCTCTACGGTGCTACAAGTACTCCTTTTCTTTTTGTGTACAGTGGGGTATTAGAAGGTATACTATACTGTATTGTATACAGTGAGGTATCGAAACGTATGGCAGTTGCACTTTGAAAGCTAGGGGAATAATTAATTTGTTGTAATTCCACTGACTCCAGTGGGAAAAACAGAGCTAAAAGTCACAATATTACAACAAAAAAACTTCAAAAACAGACTCCAATGAGAGACTACTAAATTGGAATTAATTTGCAAACTGGACACCATTAAATTAGGCTTGAATAAAGACTGGGAGTGGATGTGTCATTACACAAAACTATTTCTCCCATGTTTATTTTTCCCCCCTACTGTTCCTCACACATTCTTGTCAACTGCTGCAAATGGCCCATCTTGATTATCACTACAAAAGGTTTTTTTTCTCTCCTGCTGGTAATAGCTCACCTTAACTGATCACTCTCATTACAGTGTGTATGGTAACTCCCATTGTTTCATGTTCTCTGTGTATATAAAATCTTCTTACTGTATTTTCCACTGCATGCATCCGATGAAGTGACCTGTAGCTCACGAAAACTTATGCTCAAATAAATTTGTTGGTCTCTAAGGTGCCATAAGTCCTCCTTTTCTTTTTGCGGACACAGACTAACACGGCTGCTATTCTGAAACCAATCAGACCATCATTGTGCTATAGAAAGTGTACATGGTTCCTAAGAGTTCTAGAAATGCCTAGATTAGAGAGACAATTCCTATTTAAATTAATGCAAATTGTGCTTCTAAATCCCCCCAACAAGCTTTGAAAAATCTCAGCCTTAATGTAATTTTTGTTCATTCAAATATGAAAGCAAGAAAAGTAACTTTCACTTATATGGGAAGTGAAGAACTTTATGCAGCGACTGTGGATGAAATCCTGGCTGTAATGAAGTCAATGGGAGTTCTGCAAATGACTTGAATAGGGCCACGATTTTACACTGTAAACCAATCTCCACCTCGGTGGAACATAATAGAACATAAATGCCATAATAGAAATAAAGTGGCTCTGCTTTTGATGAGCTAGCAATTTCAGAGAGGAAACCAGTTTGTTTGTATTGACTACAGGGCTCCCAGCATAGCACTCGTTATTGAAGTGGATTTTCCACCAAGATGTCCCTCTGCCAGAGTGATTGGCTCAGCCGTGAATACTTCATTTTAAAGAAAGGTTTTATCTTCACATCCATTTCAGAGCTCAACTTTTCTGCTGCATATTACATGTGGTTCAGGCTGCTACAGCATGCAGAGTGGATATAGCTTTCTTTTAAAGAAACAATGGCTGGCTCTAGAAGGATGACATGACAGGAAGTCTCATAGGAAACAGCCCTTAAACTGCACATGCACTGCAAGGTAACACCTGTCACCCTACATGGGCCCCCATTGTGTCTGGATCCAAATGAAGGTCTGCACCCAAAATAACACTCCCTGGTATACTTTCTGAAATCAAAGACCTTAAACTCATTAAAATAACATAGCACTTTGTAAGACACTGAAATCCCATAGGGGAAATGCAAACACTGATCAAACTAAGCCTCAGAACAGCACAGGGGAGAATTAGTTATTATTCACATTTTACATAAGGGAAATGGCCCAGGCATTTTAAGGCAGTATGCCCCCTATGTAGCCCACCCCTGCACCAGGATCCCACCCCTCATTAGGGTGGCTGCAGGTTTCAGAGTTAAGATGAAGGGGATTAGTTCACAGCTCTTGGAGCTATTGTTTCAGGCTGTTTGCAGAGTCAGGCTGATATGGGTTATACTGTTCCCATCGTCAAACATTTCTTTGCATCCATGAAGGATAGAAACCTCTTTTAAAAATGAAAACTGACATTGTTCTCATCACGTGATCCCAGGAACTGCGGCTGTAGGTACAGTGCCTCTCCCGATGCTGCAGCCCTGGGAAATGGAGGGTCCTATGCTTTAGCCACAAAACAACCCTCCCACTAAAAAGGTGGACATAGCATCCTTTCCATTCCCCATAGGAAGGGATTCATGAGGGACCTGGGGTTTTGTAGGGAGCTGATAGTGAGGGGCTGTTTTAATTATTCTCCAACTCGCTGACTCCACCTTAATCAGAATATATTAAATAAAATGTATAGATGCTGGAGACTGGAATACTGCAGTTCATAACTACAATTAACCACTATTAATTAATGGCTGAAAGATAAATGAGCCATGGGATCCATTTATTCCTGGGTTGGGAGTATTTAAATTCACAGTAGGACACCAGCCCATTTTTCACTGCAGTGAATTAAAGCAAGAGTGAATCAAGGCTTGACGCGGGAGACACTTGCAGATCAGTTTGGTTCACATTTCACCTCCTTGCAAGTGGCAAAAGAAGGACAAATGACACAAGCCCTGGAATTTTATTCCTCCTGCTCAGGGCAATGAGAACCTCCGAAGTATGAACACTGTCCAGCATTCTTATCAAATTCTGCATGGGGAGGGCCAGAATGGATGGAGATCCCTATAGCCATACAAGGCAGCTGTTACCATGGTCTCCATTTACTCAGAACTCAGCATGCCACATCCAGTTACAGGACATTCCAGGGTGGGGCGAGTCAACAACACATCTTACATAGCCCGCCGACATTGTTCTTTACCTTGATTTCTTTTGCTTTGTGTTAAGAATGCACCCCACTTGAGAAGGATTATTAAAATCAAAATAGAACTAGTTTTGATCTCTACCGTCCACCTATGCTTGATAAATCCTGTCCAGGCTTGCCATAATATAAAGAGATGATGCTTTCCATGATTTGCCCTGGTACAGGTACAGTGCAACTTTCCTCAGAATGTAAAATATACCTTGGTTTGTCCTGGACACATAATGAAGATTTTCACATGAATCTAAGTGGGGCTGTGACTGTCCTGGCTACTAGGGATTCAGTGATCATGTTTTGCTTTTACACGAAGTTACAGCGAAGCCCCCAACTTGTTCTCATCTCCCATTGCTAGAAAAACCAACAGTGGCTTCCCCTTTGTGTGTCTGGTAGTGCGGAAGGAAGCAAGGTTGGTCCAGAGGGCTCACCTAGAATTCAGGAGACTGGGGTCCATTTCCTTGCCTCACAAGGATATTGTGAAGAGCTCAGAAGCTATAGTAATGGGAGTCATAAGTACCTACAAAAGATGAATAAACCTTAAGTTTTGGAGCTGGGGTGTTCCTTTTGCATAAGCCCCCAGTTCAAATGCCATGTTTTCTAACTAGAGCTGGTCAAAAATAGGCATTTCCATTCCCTGGGAAATTCCAATATTTCAACATTTGTTTTCATCCCAAATCAGCACAAAAAGTCAAAAATATGGATTTTTTTGTGAAACACAATTCAAGAGCGTTTAATATTTTGCTTTGATATTTCCAACTGAAAAACCCCATTTTGACATGCCCAAGTTGAATTCATTTAGATACGGTTCATGGCTGAACTGCAGCCTCTTGAGTCGCTGTGGTGCCTCACGGGCATTGTAGTGTGAGTACCTCATGGTCCTATTCTCCTCTCTGGGCTGTGCTACATTTGCATTGTAGAAAATTTTGATTTTGCACAAATGGTATTTTCTGACCAGCTATATTTCTAACCTCTTCAGCCTGGAAAATGGGCTCTAAAATTTCATGGAAACCAGCTTTCTTATCAGATTTGCAATGCTTCTCATGGGATCAGAAACACGAGCCTCTCATGCAATATTTTGGCACTTTCATCTCCACAAATCAAGAAATTCAGAGGAAATGTAAAAATTGAAAATGACAACTAAATATTTACTACCTTTTTCATACTAAAAAATGTTTGGGTCAAGGTTTAGAGAAAGGTTTTGGGCAGTTCTTTTTTTAAGATCCATTTTTCCATCCCTTGTGGACACTGGGGCTTCCCAATGTCTCGGAATTTTGTGACTGTAAAAACTCCAGTGATAAAATCATTAAGAAGCCAAAGTGTTATGCTCAGGCAAAACTCCCATTGACTTCTAAGTTTGTTAACATGAGTTACCACTCTGCAATAAGGGCATACATTTCCCTCAAAGTAACTCACAGATGTTATCAATTCATGCAGGAAACACTCAATCCCCATGAATGAAAAGTGGGGAATATGCATTTAATTACTGGGGTGAATCCTCAGAAGAATACAGTGTCATTAGCTAGTGGTTGTGTGTGCAATGAACTCCTTCCCAGGGAACTGCATTTTAGTACTGCAAAAACAAAATAGGAATCTTTTTGTTGCACAGATTAGAACTCTGGAAATACAATAAAACATCAGATTTAGTTATTAATTGGATTAGCAAGGGCAATAAAAAGATAAGTGGGTTTGAAATAATTTGATCATAAACTTCTTTGACTCAGAGATGAGCTTCTGTTCTCTTCTCTGTTCCTAAAGAAAGAAATCTGCCCTCCAGACCTATTGCAGACTAAAGAAGAACTGAGAAGAAGAAGAAAAACAAACATTTTTAGGTAAATGTAGCTAATTCTTGTTGTCTGTACTTCACCTTTAATTTCCCACCCTTCCCCAAGAACTTCTCCCATGTGCAGAGTTCCACAGCCATTTTGTTTTCAGGGAAGTCTGTTGAGGAGAGACACACACTATGCTCTCTTCTGAACATTTAGCTTTTGCCCTTTCTTGCTGTTTTCCTTAATCTAAAGTGATACGTTTTTGTTTGAAAGCCTATTTTGCTTAGTCTGTATGGAGATACAATACAAGCAAATTATCTCTTACTGAAGCCAAAATATTCAACACAATAGCAAAGGGAATGCAAAGAGTGACTGATGCCATCTTACTTCACCTACAAATCTTGGCTCAAACTCCGCTCCACTTGGTAGGAGACTGGAAGGGTGTCAATAAGGACACAATTTGGGCCACTCTTTCTTAAAACACTTTCTCCAGTGAAACAGGGATAAAAGGACGTACCTATCTATCTCCAGGGTGTTTTGAGGATTAGTCAATGTTTGTAAAATGCTCTGGTGTCTCTCTCCTAACTGTAACGTCAATGAAACTCTACTTCATAGCTATTCTTATTTAGCATCAAGAAGGAGAAATGTAAACTAATAGAATTAAAGATCATTCACTTGGACAACAATCCCCTACATTAAATGCATGGGATGAGAAAGAGCTAAGGGATGCAGCTGAGAGTGCTGGTGTTCATTTCTAACCTTGTTGCTTTATCTCCACTAGCACAAGCAAATGTAATTATAGACAACAGCAAGAGGAGGACTAAGATCACAGACTCGTCCTGATTAAAATAAATACCTAAAGCATATGGGCACTGAAGTGGAGCATATGGATCAAGTCCTAAAGTACATGACCCACCATATGCTTACACAGCCTGGTTCAAAGGCAAGCCCTCTTTCCTCCTCCCCATGTCTTTGGCTGGGTCTTGAATCAGCTGCTTCTCAATGTCTTGTGCCATTGGGCAAGTTTGCTTTTGATTAATGAAGTGAGTTTCAACCCAGCATGGGGAGAATCCCAGGTAAAAAGTGGACAGATGGTGGGTCCCAGCTAGTCAGGCAGTGACTGAAGTGAAGCATTCCCCTTGCCCCTCTCTCAGGCCGTACCTTACACTGAATCCTGTACCCACTGCATTTATCTAACCCTCCTTGCCTTCCATTTCCTTAAGAAAATAGCTCTTAATTTCCTTGACCTATCGTGTTGACCTGTGAACACTGCAGGGAACATTAACAAGCTGCTAACATCGGCTGGGATATGCCATCTGACTTGCATGCTGAGGTGCTTTAGCCTCTTCCTCCCAAAGCCCATGTTTTCTCATGCTTCACAGGCCCTAACCAATCTCATCTGCCTATGGATGCCTAGCATATGCTACATGCCTGGCACAGCCCTGCAGGAAGTAGCCCCTTGCAGCTCTTTGGAGTCTGGCAGATGAGAAAGAGAGCGTAGTTAGCAGTCAAGGATTGTGATCACTGATGTGTAGGGCTGGGAGGGGAAGAAGGAAACAGAGAGGCAGCGATAGAAAGAGATTCGTGCAAATGAAATTATACAATGCGGGGAACATCCTCTCCCCCTCCAGATTAATGTAATGTTAACCTTATGAAGTTAAACTCCAAGGAGTCCGGAAATATGGACATGAAGGTTTGCACAGCAACATGGGCTCACCTGCATTTTCAATTGCTAATCAGGTCAGTGCACACGGGGAGGGGGGAGAGACATATTCTGAGAGCCCTCTGCTCCTACACGCCTGAGCAGGATTCCACGGGCCATGGCATCGTGCTGGGGAGTGCACTTTGCGTCTGCTGCGAGTGGGCGCAGTGTGTGCTCCAGGCTAGTACTTGCTGCTGACGACAGCATTCATGCTAGCCAGCTGTGGGGGACTTGTCATGACTCCTTAACCTGGCCCACATTCCCTTGGGGAGGTCATGCCTGGACTGGCACACAATCTGGCCATCTGGCCAAGCCCTCTAGTGTAATGGAGGGATCCTGCCCTACTGCTTGCACAGAGAGAAGAGTTGTCTTTTCTCCTTCCTGGATTTCAGTACAGGGGCAATACTGAGCCTTACTCTTACATATATAAAGTGCCCAAATGTGCAACCATACAGAGGCTGTAATAGAACTACCCAGGTAAGTAATCACTAGCAGGAGTAAGGGTTACACAACTGAGGCCAGAGCAGCATTGCCAACACTGAGCATTTAAAAAAAAAAATCTTAAGATTGGCTTTAAAAAGTATTAATTTGGGGGTTTCTTTTCATTTGCCTTCTAGTTTCTGAGCCTTTCAGTTGCACGAGGATCAAGTTTTCATACTTTCCTCTGCAAGCATGAGGGCTAGAAATTCACATAGTCACAGGACTCCAAGAGCTGGGGCGAAAGAAAACTTTCCAATACCACAAGAAAATCTTGAGACTTGGCAATACTGTATGTGTAATATGGCAATGTTAATGGTGACATGAGAATACTGCATTTCCTTCCTTACACTGTTTTAATTTACAACTTTTAAGTTGCATTAACATAAATGTTTTGCAATTCAATTAATTGGTTTCTTTTGAAGTGGCAAAAGAATAAAAAGAAAGGAAAAAGGGATAAACTTTGAAACCCTAGTTTTTAAATTAAGCCTCTCTATAGAGTCTGAGAACTTGGTATAGGACTATCAAATCACACAACTAAAGCCTAGCAGAAATTCCATGCTGCACATTCTTGAATCTTAGAAACTTGCTCATTAAGGATGAGCCAACAAAATACGATGCTTTAAAATTAAGCTCTCTTTGAACTGTGTGGTCGGAGCTATATTTCAGGGCCAGATTGTGCCAGCTCACTAATATCAAGCAATACTTTACTACACAAGTAATCCCATAAATTAGGGTCTACTCAAGAAGTAAGGTACTGCTCAGTGTAAGCAAGGGCAGCAAAATTTGGCCCTAAAAGAGAAATGGATATTGTTGTTCCTCCCATCTAACTGTAAAACCACCTTCACATGTTCACCTATGGGCTGATACCATGCACGAGAAGTTTTAGAACAGAAAGAAAAAATGCTGAAAAAGCCAACAAAAACAGGGAGTCATAATGGAGGTTGACTTGCAACCTTAATACGGTGATAATGAATCTCCCCAGGAAATGTAAGGTTAAAGCAGAGTTTGTAGAGTTTTGACACCACAGTTCACTATTTTATCACATTCCCTTACGGAGTGAAATATTTTCCACACAGTTTTAGACTGTTTCATGATACATCTTGTCCTTCTATTTATGAACTTGGCAAGAGCTAAAACAATACAAAATTGACCAATTTCCATATTATTATAAATAGCTTCTAGGAGACTATATTTTACTACACTGGCACATTAAATATACCATATAGTAGTCTGGCCTCCATGACTTGTGCAGATCCCAATTCTGGACCAAGACTCATTCCTAGTAACATCTGTGAATTGAATCAGGGCAGTGGCTGAAGCTCACCTTTTTAGTGCACAACGTATGTGCATTTCAAAAGACCTATCTTAATTCCATTAATCATAGCTAATTAAAGATAAATGTAAAGCATGGGAAATGCCCTTATATCTAGCTAATATCAACTATATAACAGAACTGGTTGGGAAAACAAAATCCCTACAAGGAAAATCTCAACTTTTTGCCCAATAACCAAAGCCCAAATATTTTCATCTGAAAATGTTTTTGGCCTACGTCTGACATCAAGCAATTCTCCAGATCTAGGAGCAGAAACTGCCAACTGGAAAGAGGAGATTCCCAGTGAAACACACAGCACTTACTGCTAGACCTTTTTGCACTAGCTTTACTGCACCTAAAGCTATTTTAGGTCATTATTAGAGATTTATGGCTCCCACATAGCCCCATACAAGTGGATTCATAGGGCCTAATCTGCAATGCATTGAAGACAACAGGCATTTTGCCACTGACATCAGCAGATGCAAAATCAAGGACCTGGTTTTAGGGGCAGAGGAAACAAAAAAATTGGGATTACTTTTTTAAATGGTTTCTTTAACATATGTATAAAGATTTTATGCCACCATGTATTCCCTGAATATCAAAAGGTACAGTTTGGTTTGGGTACTGATACTCACGTTATCCATGCATGTAACCTGAACCATATCAGATTATCACAAGTTTTCTAGTTCTTGTTTGAGTGCTGAAAGCATAAGAACAGCCTCACACATTTTCATATATTGGCTTCCCTGCCTGCCCTAATTAACACAATGAAATGCAGAAATTCCATGTATTAAAAGAGACATTTACTGAATTATTTTGAACCTCAAAAAAGATATGTGATTGATTAAAGTGTTTCTCTGACAATCTGGCCATTTCTAGAAAGAGTAAGCATATTCTAGTGGTTAAAGCTCAGGAATGTGGATTTGGTCCTCAACTTTCTAGGTCCTCAGATGCTACCAAAGTGCAAGTTATTTTATATAAAATTTTCATAGGCTGGCTCCCCTTTTGCATGTTAAAAATTTCATGCGCACACTTAACCAAGTATTTGTTTGCACCTCCACAATGTAAGAATGTCTTCTGCATTTTCAGGAGTTACACAATGGTTTATGATGGTATGAATTCTAAAAGATGTAGGTGAAAAGATGTTAGGCTATTTCACACGCCTGCACAAGAATTTGTACCTGTAAAGTGAAGGCACAATGAAGTGTGCACATCACTATATGCCTACAGTAGTGGAAGCTGGGTATATGCCTAGGTGAAAATTTACCCCACTGGCTCAGAGGTTAATCCATAATTATGTCTATTCAGAAACAAATATTCTTGACAGAAAATAAATTCTGTCCTGCTTCCAGGATAACCAGGGGAATAAAACAGAGCTACAGCAGTCCGGAGATTGTATTTTGCTAGAGCCAAACACAATATGAACCTCAGAAGTCTAAGTTCTGCATCAAGAACCATGTTAATATCAGCTCCAATAAAAACATGAGGGGGTGGGAAGGGAGAAGAACAGGAATTCTCAAATGGAAATGGATTGATTGGTAAATAATTATTCTCAGTCTAAGAGGATATTATCACAATGGAGATGTACAAACAATTAAGACTTTTGTATAAAAAGGGTACCTGACCACCCTCATCTCAAATAAATGCTTAGTTCCATGGTGTTTGTGTGTGTGTGTAGGGAATGGGAAATGTCTTATGTAATTCTAGTTAGAACGAGTGATTGGGCAAACGCCAGACCTCGATTATCTCAAACTGATAGAGAGAGCACCTGTATGTTTAGAAACAGAATTTGCTCAAAATATGCAGCTCTTTGCTCCCATAAAACATAAGCTGCCATATTTCTGCATCAGATGTTACAAACACAATTGACTTCTATTAAATTTCAATGTAAACCACTTTGCTTTCCTAATGCAGCATGAACTTTAACTGTGGCCATTTCAGAAACATTACACAGGTACCATATTACCAAAGCTACTCATTTGCCACCTTATAGAGCAGCAGTCCTCATCTAGGGGTCCATGGCTCTCTGAGAGACCGCGAACCGGTTTCAGGGGATCCGCCAAGGAGGGCGGGTGTTAGACTTGCTGAAGCTCCTCCATCGCACCGCCCGGGGCTGAAGCTGAAGCCTGCGCAACTGAGCTTCACGGCGCCCTGGGCAATTGCCCTGCTTCTTACCCCCTCATGCCAAACCTGGCTTTTTTATGCAGAAAATCAGTTGTCGTGGCACAAGTGGGCCATGGAGTTTTTATAGCACTGGGGGGGGGGGGCTTCAGAAAGAAAAAGTTTGAGAACCCCATCATAGAAGGCACATTTTTCCTTTCCTCCATCAGATGTTTCTACTTGAGAGGAGCATTCCTTAGTTCTCGCTTATGCGTACATATGCATACATTATAAGCCCTCTCTAGTGCCTATATGTAATATAAATATTATAACCTTAATTAGCAGATGGTTGAAAACACTCGTTGGCATGGCTTCATTTCACAGGACTAAAATAGCCATCTACTGAAATAATTCACTAACTAAATGGTATTTACTGGCTTATAATAAGCATTTGGTGAGTATCAAGAACTAGAAGTTTCCTTCCCTTCATGAAAGTCAGTCAATCAAACTGTATTTATAGTGGGCTATGGGCTCATATTAGAGTATTCCTGCTAAACAACTCAGATTGTTCTATATTTAGGACAAGTACTGTAATACACATCACACTGCATTACTTGTGAAAAGACATGGCAATACCAAAGATTGCTATTTAAGTAAAAAGGGGGACAGTGATTGTTGATTAGCTGGCTATTGCTGTTTCCCAGGCTAGAACCTGACCACAGATTTAGCGACCAGTTATATAAGAGCCGTGGGAAACACAGTAACTTCAGCTGGCAAGAGTTCACAGGAACTTTTCCTTCAGTTTTGACTTGTGCCAGGTCATATGCCCTGAGTTTCAGGTTCAAACAAAAGCAAAAACTCAGAGTAAAACAATGGAAGTGGCACAGCATCACCTAGTTTCAGTCCATATGGTCAGAAAATGACTGGCCAAAAATTGCTTGCCTTCCTCCTCCACTCATAAGTTCAATGAGCCACCAAGACAAGTAACTCTGACTCACAAAGGTCATTTCGGACTCATCTTGAGGAAAGATAAATTCAGAAAAACCTATCCTGAATATTCTTTTTCTCCCATCAAATGCAGATGCCTCTGTAGCATTTTAGCAAGAACCAGGCCCTGCTGTGCAGGGGGTTCCCTTGGGCTAATGGTTTCCACCTGTCTTCTAGCTTGGTCTGGTTCCTCTAGGCTTAGCTGTGGCCATGCATCCTGATTGTTCCTTGGGCTAATCTGTCAGCCTTCTGCATCTATACAAACAGCAGCTCATGCTCTTTGCCAGTAGCCTATAGCCTCTTCCCAGCAATCCCTTTCTTCCACTCCCCGCCCTCCCCACATGCCCTTTTCAAGGGTATCCAACCCAGCTGATTGGCCCAGCGCTGACCAAGTGGCTGTAGCAGATCAGGATTGAACAACTCCTCTAGAGTGTCATTCCCATCCTCCAGTGAGAGGAGGGCTGACAACTCTCTAAATAGGGCTCAAGAGTAGGGGAGAGAAACCAAGCCTACCCACTTTGCACATCCTTTGGCCAAAAGAGACTTAGCTAGGCTGGTGCTTAGACAACTCTGTTGTTGACACATAGAGTGAGGGCTCCATGATGCTGTGCTTGAATATAGTAAAAGACAGCTGCTGCCCCAAAGGGCTTACAGTCTAAATAGATGACTAAGGGTTGAGGGGAGGAAGTATTTGTTCCATTTAATTATTTGGGTGCAACAGATGTGGGGCAGTGACTGAAAATTGCTTTGGCTAGGTACCTGCCAATGACATAGGTCCCCAGGGAAGTGGGGTGGTTGTCCCAGTTAAATTCATAATGAAACGGGGGAGGATGTCCAACTTAGCAGTCTGCACAAGCTGTAAGAGTGAACAAACCTTCAAGTGCATGGGCCCTTATCCTCATCATATCAAGCTCCTGGACTGTTTTATTTGAGGACATGGAAAGAGGTTCTGGGACACTACCTCTTCCCTCACATTGTGCTAAATGACCCAAATAAAAATGCTGAATAAACATTATATTTGGAGAAGGGAGGGGGGTGGAGGAGGAAAAAGAATGACCACTTAAGCCGTAGCTGCCTTTAGCAGATTCTAATTAGAAACCTGGCAGTGCCGTCCACTCAGCAGGAAGCCCGCATTATTAACGGTGGCAATGCATATAAGCCAACTGCAGTCTGCAGGAGCGGCTGCTGAACTGGCACAGGGTTCGCTCCGGTTCTTGGCCGAAACACCAGAGCAGATGTCTGAAGGGTTGGGTTTTGGGGTTTTGTGTGTGCGCAACATTGCATGACCTTATGCCAGAGATAGCATGTGCCAAGGTAAAGGTTGTTAATGGGTCAAGGAAACAGCCTAGCTAGGGAAAACATTGCTTTTAAATGGTACTTCCGTGGGCTATGGAGGGTCTTAAAGTCTTGTGAGGGACACAGAGAGGTGTACAACCATTCATCTGTAATTACAGCAATCTGGTATAGTCAATGCAAAACACAGTGGCCTTTCTTCTCTTGTTATTCTGAATCATTTGTAGACCTTCATGTTTTAATCATATTTTTCCACATGAATCAATACTAGAGAAAGAATGAGGGAGAGAGAATTATGTGCACTGAACAAATACTCTATCTAGCTGAGGTTCTACTGGGGAGGGCTGTTTGCAATTAACAAAGTACTGCCACACACCTGTCAAGTGCAGCCAGCGTTTAAAGGGCCAAGCCATTGTTTAAAATTCTGAGTGCTAGGAAATGTAACAAAATCAAAGTTTTGCACCATCACTGCAGTGTCAGGTTCTGAAGAGTGGGAAGAGCTGTATACAAAGGGAGTCCAAAATTTGCTCAGTTTCGAGGTGCAGTTACAGATATGACCCTAAGCCCAGGTCCTCTCAAAGCCCAATTAAGGATCACAAATCTTTCAAATGAAACTGGACCACAGTTTAAAGTGAACCTGGGCCAGTGCACACTTTCTGCATTGAAATGACTGTGAAAATGGTGAGTTTGTGAGTCAGATGCGAAACTGAGCAAAATTTATTGATTTAATTTCACTTTTTCGTTTTTATATATACAAATAGAGCTACTCAACATTTTTTGAGCTTGTAAAATTTTGATTAAAATGTTCATCAACATTTCAATTAACCAGCAGCAAAAATAGTTCAACAAATATTACACGGCATTTTTTGCTGATTTATGACCAACTCCTGTTGCCATCAAACTTTGATTTTACACATATATTCATAGAATCATAGAATATCAGGGTTGGAAGGGACCTCAGGAGGTCATCTAGTCCAACCCCCTTCTCAAAAGTAGGACCAATCCCCAATTAAATCATCCCAGCCAGGGCTTTGTCAAGCCTGACCTTAAAAACTTCTAAGGAAGGAGATTCCACCACCTCCCTAGGCAACGCATTCCAGTGTTTCACTACCCTCCTAGTGAAAAAGTTTTTCCTAATATCCAACCTAAACCTCCCCCACTGCAACTTGAGACCATTACTCCTTGTTCTGTCATCTTCTACCACTGAGAATAGTCTAGAACCATCCTCTCTGGAACCACCTCTCAGGTAGTTGAAAGCAGCTATCAAATGCCCCCTCATTCTTCTCTTCTGCAGACTAAACAATCCCAGTTCCCTCAGCCTCTCCTCATAAGTCATGTGTTCCAGACCCCTAATCATTTTTGTTGCCCTTCGCTGGACTCTTTCCAATTTATCCACATCCTTCTTGTAGTGTGGGGCCCAAAACTGGACACAGTACTCCAGATGAGGCCTCACCAATGTCGAATAGAGGGCGACGATCACGTCCCTCGATCTGCTCGCTATGCCCCTACTTATACATCCCAAAATGCCATTGGCCTTCTTGGCAACAAGGGCACACTGCTGACTCATATCCAGCTTCTCATCCACTTTCACCCCTAGGTCCTTTTCCGCAGAACTGCTGCTTAGCCATTCGGTCCCTAGTCTGTAGCTGTGCATTGGGTTCTTCCGTCCTAAGTGCAGGACCCTGCACTTATCCTTATTGAACCTCATCAGATTTCTTTTGGCCCAATCCTCCAATTTGTCTAGGTCCCTCTGTATCCTATCCCTGCCCTCCAGCATATCTATCACTCCTCCCAGTTTAGTATCATCCGCAAATTTGCTGAGAGTGCAATCCACACCATCCTCCAGATCATTTATGAAGAAATTGAACAAAACCGGCCCCAGGACCGACCCCTGGGGCACTCCACTTGACACCGGCTGCCAACTAGACATGGAGCCATTGATCACTACCCGTTGAGCCCGACAATCTAGCCAACTTTCTACCCACCTTATAGTGCATTCATCCAGCCCGTACTTCTTTAACTTGCTGACAAGAATACTGTGGGAGACAGTGCCAAAAGCTTTGCTAAAGTCAAGAAACAATACATCCACTGCTTTCCCTTCATCCACAGAACCAGTAATCTCATCATAGAAGGCGATTAGATTAGTCAGGCATGACCTTCCCTTGGTGAATCCATGCTGACTGTTCCTGATCACTTTCCTCTCCTCTAAGTGCTTCAGGATTGATTCTTTGAGGACCTGCTCCATGATTTTTCCGGGGACTGAAGTGAGGCTGACTGGCCTGTAGTTCCCAGGATCCTCCTTCTTCCCTTTTTTAAAGATTGGCACTACATTAGCCTTTTTCCAGTCATCCGGGACTTCCCCCATTCGCCACGAGTTTTCAAAGATAATGGCCAATGGCTCTGAAATCACAGCCGCCAGTTCCTTTAGCACTCTCGGTTGCAACTCGTCCGGCCCCATGGACTTGTGCACGTCCAGCTTTTCTAAATAGTCCCTAACCACCTCTATCTCCACAGAGGGCTGGCCATCTATTCCCCATGTTGTGATGCCCAGCGCAGCAGTCTGGGAGCTGACCTTGTTAGTGAAGACAGAGGCAAAAAAAGCATTGAGTACATTAGCTTTTTCCACATCCTCTGTCACTAGGTTGCCTCCCTCATTCAGTAAGGGGCCCACACTTTCCTTGGCTTTCTTCTTGTTGCCAACATACCTGAAGAAACCTTTCTTGTTACTCTTAACATCTCTCGCTAGCTGCAGCTCCAGGTGCAATTTGGCCCTCCTGATTTCATTCCTACATGCCCGAGCAATATTTTTATACTCTTCCCTGGTCATATGTCCAACCTTCCACTTCTTGTAAGCTTCTTTTTTATGTTTAAGATCCGCTAGGATTTCACCGTTAAGCCAAGCTGGTCACCTGCCATATTTACTATTCTTTCGACTCATCGGGATGGTTTGTCCCTGTAACCTCAACAGGGATTCCTTGAAATACAGCCAGCTCTCCTGGACTCCTTTCCCCTTCATGTTAGCCCCCCAGGGGATCCTACCCATCCGTTCCCTGGGGGAAAAATATTCAGTATTGTTCAATGAACAATTTTCAGCCTGTAAGTTGTTTGCAATTCATATTTTGCTGTTCATTATTTGTGGTGTTTGATTGGTCACCTGTGTCACAGGAACATTGTTTTTGCTCCCTGATTGGATTTTAGGAATTTTTAAAATAGAAGAACAAATCATCTTGTTCATGCATAATTGTTCCTGGTGAATATAGTCATTCACATGAACAGTCATTGCCCAATCTTTTATGCAAATGGTCATGAATAAAAAGGGGCACAAACATATCTATCTCAGACACTTATATGGCTCCCATTACTTTAGCCTATGACAGTGGTGGCAAAACTGCAGCTTGCCCAATGGAGCGGGTGGGGCTTGGGGCTTCTGCCCAATGGGAGGTGCCTGCCGAGACTCAGGGCAGACTTTCCTACCTCCACCACCCCACTGCAAGGCAGGGTAGGAACCCTGGCAGATGTGCCCCTCAGGTCTGAAACTCCAAGCCCTGGCAGGCACTCCCATTTCTCGAACTTCTAAAGAGTATCATATGGGTCTCGGAGGGTCAGTATGTTTGGCCACCCCCAGCATATGAGCGCCTCAAAATCTTTAATGTATTTAAACTCACAACACCCCTGGGAGGTAGAGAAATACTATTATCCCTATTTTATAGGTCGGGAACTCAGACAGAGACTAAGGGTATGGCAGCGAGTCTCAGAGCTCCGGGCAATTGACTCAAGCTAATGGAGCTGAAAATAGCAGCGTAAATAGGGTGACCAGATCTCCCAATTTTATAGGGACAGTCGCAATTTTGGGGTCTTTTTCTTATATAGGCTCCTATTACCCCCTACCCCGTGTCCTGATTTTTCACATTTGCTGTCTGGTCACCCTAAGTGTAGATGGTTGGGCTTGGGCTCCAAAACCTAGCAAGTGTCTCAGAGCTTAGGCTCCAGCCCAAGTGTGAATGTCTACACTACTATTTTTAGCCCTGTAGCACAAGCCTGAATCAGTTGTCCCAGCCTCTGAGATTTGCTACTGCAGGTCTTTTTCTGCAGCATAGACATCCCGAAAAGTGACTTGCCCAGTGGAGCCTATGGCAGCGCAGGGAATTGAATGCTGGTCTCTTGAGTTCCAAGCTAGCACTACATCCACTGCACTGTCCTTCCTCTCCTTGCTGAGTTGAAGAGTTACGTGTTCAAATGAACGTTCAGGATCTCTATTTTGCAGCATTCACACAACTCTATTATAACACAGCTGCTAGATGTGTCAGAAGCAGTTTCCTCTTTCTTTCTCTACCAGCTCCCAAACTCTCGGTCATGAAATACCCCCTTGTTCTTTCTATATATTCAGTACGTTATACAGTTTACTTTGGCAACACATCGTTCTTCAACTACCTGACAATGCACAGTTGTCAAAAAAAATGAAAGTGTGAGAATAGGTGGGGACAGTAGGCAAGGAGAGGTGTGAATGGCTGGTAATATACTAAGTGCTACAGTGAGGCACTAGTCAACACCTTAAGGTTTTTTGAGAAGGGGAGAGAGAGCAAGAGAGAAGTATCTTCATGCGTTTTATACGTTTTAGAAACCTCAGTGAGTTGAGATGTCAAGGCAGACACTACCTCACCGAGGAATAAATACAATGGACTTCAGTTAGCCAGCAGAAAATAGAGACCTGTGCTTATGCCAAAGTTAACACCTGATCATCTATCACCCAAGAAGATATAGCCTCCCCTCCTCACCCCAATGGTTTTTCCTCCTTGACTACTGAATGGACTGTTTCAGAAACAAACCATAATGAAGAACAAGAATAAAATCATTTCACATATACACACAAAATAGCATTCACTGGTAGTAAACACATGCCGCAGACGCATGCTAAACGATTTCAGTGAAAATCCTTATATTCTTACACTTACAATTTTCCAAAGAAAATAATCTTTAGAGCTACATTTTTCCATACTTTATCCTCTGCCCAACAGTGAAATTTCTGAAAACCCCCTTTCACCCATTTTTAAATCTTTCCTTTGGGGGGGAGGGGATATACGTCTCCCATTTAAAATATATATTTCTTTCATTTCTTTTCCTGTAAGTAAGTTGGGGTTGAAGTGTGGTCTAGCAGTTGCAGCACAGGAGTAGAAGTCAATAGAGGTGGATTCTATTCCTGAGTCTGCCACAGACGTGACCTCAGGCCAGTCACTTTATCCATTTCCCCTTCCAGCCCTTGTGTTACCTATTTAGATGGTAAGTGCTTCAGGGAGGTCCCTCCCTATGTGTGCATACCGTGCCTAACACAATAAGGCCCCAGTATGGTACAAATAAAACTAACCTATACTTTTCCAGCTCTGCTGTATTCCCTTACCTCTATTTGTAATCTTCTCTTCTAAAACGTATGCTAGAAAGTAATTTGTACTGTCAACAATCCCATGAATCTTTAAGACTAAATTCTTTAATGGTGTAAACTGGCACAGCTCTATGCCCTTCCACAGAAGTTTAATGGACTACAATTTTCACCTTCAGAGAATATGACTGCAATGAATTAGTTTGCTATTGGGGGCAGTAATGCCTAGCGGTCAGCATACCCTGCCACCTGACATAGATCTTTTTGGGGTTGGAAGGGTCCAGTAGATATACAGAGAGACCTAAGGTCCTGGGAATGTATGGTGCATGGGGAAGGAATCCTGACAGTGTACTTTTAAGGATTTGACACCTTGCAGAGAGGGTGGGGCAAGGTTCCCCTCTCATCCAACTGACTGGGAAGGAGTTGGGAGAAGGGGCTCAGCATAAAGGCTGCCTCCTCCCTCATAGGAATTGGACACTGATAAGAGAAGTGGAAGGCTAACTGGGAAAGATGTTCAGCTGAAGGGAGTTGGCAAAAGCTTTGCAGCTGACTTAAATCACAACCCTAGCTGGAGGAAGAGGGCTGAGTGGAGAAACTCCTTCTTGGGGGAGGGAAAGATGGACTCTTCCAAGGCAAAAGATGGAGGATTACCTGTCACAGCCTAGATGCTGAAAGAGGGGCAGGGAATGGCTTAGAGGAGGTAGCTGCAGCTGGCAAAGAAGTGGTGAGGAACCATATATCCCAGGCAGGGTTGGCAGATTCCAGAGACCTAGGAGAGACATCAACAAACAGGGTGAAGGTAGGAGCAGTCCAGGGAAGGAGTGGAGAGTATGATGAAGCAGTCCTTATCCACCTAAAACAGGGGACCAGGAGAAGAGAGTGGACCAGCAGTCCTACACTTCCCCAGAGTAAGAAGAAAAGTACAGGCATCAGAAGGTGAGGAGGCTGGGAATCATGCACCCCTGATGGAGGCTGAGGACCAGGCTCAAAGTCATTAGACTTTGGGGTTTGCTATTTGGGACTTTTCTGTTAACTGTGGAAGAGGAACTTTAGGCCATGTACAGGGGTGCTGGAACAATTTGTATAATGGGGGTGCTGAGAGCCATTGACCCAAACTGTAAACCTGTATAGGATGAAAACCACTTCAAGCCAGGGGGTGCTGCCACACCCCAGCAACTAGTTCCAGCATCTACGGCTATGTACTATGACAGACCATTGTGACACCACAATGATTAAAGTGGGTGCTAGAATGACAGAACCCTGCCACACTCTCTTGTAGGCACTCTGGAGGTAAGAGACATGATTAGAATGGCCCTTGAATTAAAATGGGCTGAATTTTGATACCTGCAAAGTAGCATGTAAAAATATTCCTCGTTCAGGAGACTGCTCACCAAAACACACGGGGTGGATAATAAGGCTGTTAAGAAGGTTTTACACCACTGGTTAGTCGGCCTGCCCAAGAGAGAATGTCAGTAACTCTTAATCTTCACATTTTACAGTCCAACCGTGGCAGGAGCGGAGCACTTCCCCATAGGTGCTGTGTGCACATTGCAGTCAGCCAGGAGTTGGGCAAGCTCAGCACCTCTTAGGGGAGATTCAGCATCTCGGAGGGCTGGGTACTTACGGACAGTGATGAACCCAAGTCTCAAAATCCAAATCCAGATTCAGAGTCAAGTTCAAGCACCTTCCCCAAAGCGCAAGAGTGTTAGGATTTGGGATCCCCATTTCCAGTCATCTCTACTTAACGAGGCCAAGAATGTGGGTGCTCTTGTACATGTACAGAAGAAGGGTGATGGAGAAACTGCAGGGATCCTTCTCTAGATGAGGTCAGTGCAGGAGGTCACCAGAATGTCAGTGTTCATGTTCTCTGAACTGGGGGAAGGGAAAAACTGTAATGGCCACAAGCTCAGTCACCCATTTGTGCACATATTTTGCACCATGCAGTTGCATGCATGGGGTGAAATCTCAGCTCTGCTGAAACCAACGGCAAAATTCCCATTGGCTTCCATGAGGCCAGGAGAGAAGAACATGAAATAGAGAAAAGGAAGGAGGAGAAAACAAGGGGCAGACTGCAAATTAGTAGAAATGAAAGCTACAAATTGATTTACTAAATGACATACCCTCCAAATAGCCAGTATGGGAGCCTGATTTCCCACCATCTATACCTAGTGTTGCATGGGCAAAGGAGGCATAAAATGCTACCATGCCGATCAGGTAGCATTTCACATCCACTTTGCACAGGCATAGCTGATTGAACAAGGTCCAAGACAATGGAGCAACAGGCCTTCCAAGTACAATTTAGTCCTGAGGTTCTGATTGGACAAAAAAACCTGGTTAACAACATGGACTCTTAAGCCGGTGGTTGTGAACAGAGGTGGGGGTGAGAGCGAGGCCCACCCTCCTTTTCTTTGTAGCTAGATGGGAGGGGTGCTGTTGTAACTTGGGGTCATACAATGGAGAAAGTTGAGACCTTGGTGTCACTAAGACTCTTCAGTGGAAACACAAGCATTTGTTCCCCACAATTATACATAGCATTAGTGATGATGTAGCAAAATCTATATCTATGACAAACGGCCAGTTAACAAGAAATGTTACAAAACATGAGTTCTCAAGAAACAGGGGTGAGTAATGCATCCAAGTAAAAGGAGGTGGTAAATGGATTGGCAACCTTTTCCTAAAGATTAACAAGCCTCTCTCGCTCTCTAAGTGAATGGTCTCATTCTTTTCAGTAAGGGTTAGGTGAGCCTTAGGGGTTCATAACTCATCTGTAAATATTTGATCTAGGCTGACACTTGGCATCTAGTGCAAGTTCAGAGCCCCAGGAGCAAACATGTTCTCCACATCCAAATTAGACAATCACTTGCCTGTTTTTATATTAGCAGCGTGCAAAGTGATTGGAAGTTAATGGTTTCAAACACTCTCCTCACAAACAAACTGGTTTGTGAAATACATTCTTTTCAGGCTATATGGGGGGCTCCCATACCAGCCAGTCAGCGATGACTAACGGTGAAAGCCTGGCCCCATTGAAGTCTTTGGGAGTTTTGCCACTGACTTCCATGGAGCCAGGATTTCACTCAGAGTTCTGCCCTGTTGTCATCAGATGAGGTAGCCAGTGGATCTTTGACATCGCCCACTGGAAGCACCCACTGTACAGAAATCTGCACTATGACTACTGGAAGCATGTGAAAAGAAAAGGAGTACTTGTGGCACCTTAGAGACTAACCAATTTATTTGAGCATGAGCTTTCGTGAGCTACAGCTCACTTCAGATGAAGTGAGCTGTAGCTCACGAAAGCTCATGCTCAAATAAATTGGTTAGTCTCTAAGGTGCCACAAGTACTCCTTTTCTTTTTGCGAATACAGACTAACACGGTTGTTCCTCTGGAAGCATGTGAGTTCATGAAGGTGTACAGAAGAGACTTTGGGGCCAACGGACAGAAGACCAGGAATTTCAATTATGCTTGTTGGCACCATAATGTCCAACATCAAGAATGTTTTCTATGCCTTCCATGCAGAAAATACATTGGCACTTATGCATAACCAATCACATCATTTACTGAGGCTCCCTGGTGGCTCAGTTGACAGAGCTGCTGCCTACAAGGCCTTGAGGTTCCCAGGTCGAGTCTCAGATTTGCTGATATGCCAAACATATGCACGCTCGGAGAGAGCCATCACATGGGAAGCTCTGCTAATTGGCCAAGTCCTCCCTGGTGTCCAGATCCAAGTGGGAAAGCACTACCACTAGCCTTAAGATTTTCAGGGTCTCAAGCTGCTGGGAAAGGAGGAAGCACGGCTTGAGCTCCTTGGGAGGGGGGCAGTTGAGAGACGAGGGACATAGCCGTTAGTTGTTGCTTCCTCTTCCAGTTCTGCTGTCTCAGGAGAAGAGCCAGCCCAAGAAACACAGACATGTGGGGTCTCCAGAGAAGAGGGATCTCCTTGCTTTTCTTATGATTAAAACTGATCCTGGAAGATGCAGCAGGAAACAACTTCATTATATCAGCTAAAGTGAAAAATAATAAAAAAAAGAGAGAATGGGGCAAAAAAAGCCTCAGAGCCCAGTCTTGGAGTCTGAGCCTTCTCTAATGGTATAATTCAAGCAGATGCCCTCCTTCTGGGCACCGCACAACGGATATTCCAGGGCAGAGAGAAAGAGACAATAAAACAGAAGTGGGTTAAGGTGGCATCACTTCTACATGAGGGGATATTGTCCAAAAATAACATCATGGCTCTCATTCCCTGAGAGAGATGCTTCATGGGGGGTGTCGCTCTCATAAATCTTCCTGGGCCTGCATCTATTTGGCTCCACTTCCACTGAAGTCTGCCATCATCATTTAGCCCCTGTATAACAGGATCAGTTCCAACAGGGAAACTCGTGCATGAGATGCAAGAACCTGCTATTAAGTGGTTAGAGGAACTTGGGAATCCATGTTCCCAGTCTTTGCATATTCATATTTTACTGTAGCTGCTATGTGAACATTTTAATTTTGTTTGTACATGTCTGTCCCTGTGATGAAGCCCTCCTCCTCATTTGCTCCAGTGTACTCTTTGTGCATTTGGCTTGAATGTGGGAATTTCTCTCTCTCTTTCTGGGAGATGGTCATCCTTGTTGGACTCTTTGTAAAGAGTGAACCCTGAAAGGGCAGGCAGTTTGGACTGGATGAGTAGCCAACAGTTCATAAAGCTGTAAATCTGGGCTGGAAATCTTGCTAGATCAAGCCCTTATGAGACATTTCTGGTCCAACCTGCTTTCACCCAAGCTGCAAATACCATGATAATAGACTTCTGCAGCAGCAGGTAGGAAGGCAGGAAGGGCAAAGGTAAATATAAATAACATGTTAAAGGCAATGTTATACAATCCCTTTTCAAGCAGGTATCTCTTGAAGTGAGATTATCAGTGTCTCCCTTACCTAGAAACTCAGTGACGTGTGGATGGCATCTCTTTTTGACAGAAAGACATAATAGGACACATCTTCAAAACTTGGCCTCTATTTGTGCATGTTCAACTGGGCATGTTATTGTATATATATACTGTTGACCGAGTTGTCAAGGTTCCTCCCCCACTCTGAACTCTAGGGTACAGATGTGGGGACCTGCATGAAAAAACCCCCTAAGCTTATCTTTACCAGCTTAGGTCAAAACTTCCCCAAGGTACAAAATATTACACCCGTTATCCTTGGGATGGCCGCTACCACCACCAAACTAATACTGGTTACTGGGGAAGAGCTGTTTGGACGCGTCTTTCCCCCCAAAATACTTCCCAAAACCTTGCACCCCACTTCCTGGACAAGGTTTGGTAAAAAGCCTCACCAATTTGCCTAGGTGACTACAGACCCAGACCCTTGGATCTTAAGAACAATGAACAATCCTCCCAACACTTGCACCCCCCCTTTCCTGGGAAATGTTGGATAAAAAGCCTCACCAATTTGCATAGGTGACCACAGACCCAAACCCTTGGATCTGAGAACAATGAAAAAGCATTCAGTTTTTACAAGAAGACTTTTAATAAAAAATAGAAGTAAATAGAAATAAAGAAATCCCCCCTGTAAAATCAGGATGGTAGATATCTTACAGGGTAATTAGATTCAAAAACATAGAGAACCCCTCTAGGCAAAACCTTAAGTTACAAAAAAGATGCACAGACAGAAATAGTTATTCTATTCAGCACAATGCTTTTCTCAGCCATTTAAAGGAATCATAATCTAACACATACCTAGCTAGATTACTTACTAGAAGTTCTAAGACTCCATTCCTGTTCTGTCTCTGGCAAGAGCAGCATACAGACCGACACAGACTCTTTGTTCCTCTCCCTCCTCCCAGCTTTTGAAAGTATCTTGTCTCCTCATTGGTCATTTTGGTCAGGTGCCAGCGAGGTTACCTTTAGCTTCTTAACCCTTTACAGGTGAGAGGAGCTTTCCCCTGGCCAGGAGGGATTTCAAAGGGGTTTACCCTTCCCTTTATATTTATGACACGAGTTTATACACATGGCGTTCATTTGCACATACAAGCTGAGAATTAAATCAATTGCAAATCAGGCACCTGTGGGATTTGTACAAATGTACACTTTTGAGTATAAAGGATTTGTTTATGCAACTGTGAGCAAACAACTAGAAAATCTGGCCCCAGGCATAACAATGTACATTTTTAAAGGGCTGAGGGCCCAGCCACCCACTTGGCAAAATCTGCAACCATACATTTGAATTCACAAAAAGGGATGATGCATTGAGGTTGAATTTGCGTGGACTCAGAACTCTAGGTGTACCTTTTGCATAGCTCTAAATGGAGAGGGAGAGAGAGAAAAACTATAGTACTAGCAGCCCTTAGCCTTGTAGCTGAGCATAGCAGAACCTAAGAGACCAGGGGAATTTGTAGATGACTTGTTGGAAACCTACAAATTATTTCCAATGGCCCAGCCTTAGGCTGCTGATGTAATGACTTATTTACTCATGTACAGAGAAGATGATGGGGTGGGAGCAACTCCTCTCAGTCAGTCTTGCAGTGGAGCTGAGGATCTGAACCACACTCGATTGTGAGTTTGTAGAGTGGTGCTTTTTTTTTTTTTAATTTTGTTTTCCTTTCCTCCCTTTTCTTTCTTTTCCTAATCCAAGATTCAGACAGGAAAGCAGCAGCAGCAGGCCCACTTTCCACTGAGGCCATGGTGCTTTGGGAACCACCTCAACTGGCTTCTGAAATCATATTTCCAGGATCTGGGAGAGGTTCCCAAAACACTACTGAGGCCCACCCACATCCAAACAGCAAAGACTCTCTTGAGCAGCTACAGCCAGCCCAGCAAGCCTACTGCAAGACAGATGTGGGTGGGCCTCTGAGTTTTGGACACTTATAAAAGATGGAAATGCAACTTCAAAGGAAACTAGCCGAAGCACTTCAGAAATCAATTGAGCCTGGTAGAAATGATGGTTAGTGGCTTCTTGTGTCCCTCTCATTTCTTTTTAAAGCTATTGATCTTGGACACCGAAAGGAGCTATTTTAGCCTCGACTGTGGCCACAGATGGTCGTAAGGGTCCTGAGAGCCAGAAGGCAGCCACAAGAACGCTCTTGGTAACAGAACTCATGAGCTGCTACCAAGTAGCACCCCACTGTCATAAGAATACCAGTTAAAGGGATGTATAAAATATAACACCACTTTACACTCATACAGTTCCTTTTATCCACATTTCTCAAAGCACTTTACAAACATTAATTTTCACACCTATAAGGTAAATAAGTACTATTGTCCCTCTTCCTTGGGGAAACTGAGGCAGACAGCAGCTAAGTGATTTTCCCAAGATCATACAGAAGTCCTAAATCCCTAATCTATACACAGACTTGGAGGGGAGAGAGGCTGGAGAGAGGGAGGGAAACAATGTCATCGAGAGAACAAAAATGTTCACCCCAGCAAACTGTTCACTGAGGGCTGTAGTAGAATTTTTCTCTTGCCAATTTTGTGAAAAGTGAAGTTCCCATGTGCCAAATAATTGTTTCACTATTCTAATGTGCAGTAAAGCCCAAATAATAATTACTAATTGCCCATAATGCTGTTCTTGGAAAGGGCCAGTCTTTGTTCTGGGAAATTCCAAATGCCCATAGTCTTTCCTCATATCCAGTCAAAATGTAATTGTAGGAAATAGCCAGTATTTCCGCATACCTATAACTGTAACAGAATATATTCTGTTGCTACTACATCAAAACCCATGCAATAAATCAGGCATTGTAACCTGAGGATCCTTTAAAACGAGTACACAGGGCAGACTCTATCCTCCAGGAAGTGATGTTGGTGGCTCAGCCAGGAGATCTCTTCCCTCTGAGTTAGGCCTGAACTAATACCCCAGCCTGGTCGTAGTAAATGGCATGGTGCTGCTTGAGGAGCTGGCCTTCATGCCAGATGTAAAACCAAGGTTTTGGAAATCCATGGCCTTCAAGTACATCAGGGCACTATTAGCAAGAGTAAAAGTGCTAACCCCATGTACTGGCCAAATTCCAATTTGGGCAATTACATCTGTCTACCTAAAATTCTCCTTGAATTTCAGTTCTCAGGTTCCTGTCCTAAAGTCGAATGAAGTGAGCTGTAGCTCACGAAAGCTTATGCTCAAATAAATTGGTTAGTCTCTAAGGTGCCACAAGTACTCCTTTTCTTTTTGCGAATACAGACTAACACGGCTGTTACTTTGAAACCTGTCCTAAAGTGTTATGTAGGGGTGAGGCATCTGTATTTCTATGATGGACAAAGTGATCCTGGTGTTTGTAAAATGCTTTAGGATCTTTTCAGGTTTGAAGCAGAAATGAACCCAGCACAGAACACAAGAACCAATCCCTCTAAAGTTTAGATTCAGATCCAATTCCAGGTCCAAAATATGCGACACAGACCTTCCTGTAGTGTGAAGTGTCCAAATGATTGCAACCCACAGTGATTCGAAATTCAGATACTCAGTTAGATGTACCAGATTTTCTTCAACACACAATCTCACACCTCTTCCCCTGAGCACTGTATTATCTTCAGGTTGTCAAAATGTTTCGTACAAATTTTCTGTTTTAAAAGGTTTTTTCTTTTTTTCAAAAATTAAACTTTTTCTGAAAAAACTGTTGACATTAGCTGTTTCTTTGAAATTTTCCATGAGATATTTTGATTTTTTTTTCAAAATTTTTCACCTTTTTCCTTTCCCAAAAACTTGGCTTTAATTGTAAAAATGTGTTTTTCAATAAATGAAACATTTGTATAATGGTTATGACAGTGATTTTGGATGAATAAAGTTCAATAATATCTATACAAACTTTTATTTAAAACAATCACTAAATCATGTGAAAGAGTAAATGGGTCCATTTCAAAGTCTGAGAAATGGAAACAACTTTGAAAATGTGAAAAATGTTTCCTAAAATTTTCCCTTTGTTCAATCGGCTCTTGTCCTGGGCACGGTAAGCCAATATCCTTTTAGAAGGAAGGTAAAAAACTCAAGACACTTTCAAACAAAATGAGACATGTTTCAACCCAAAATAAGGGAGTTGCTTCTCTGATAACCTTCCCTCTCTAGCTGGGATAGATGTCAATATCTAATGCAGTGTGTGAACTCTCGATGACTTCCGTAAGGTTAACACATTAGTTATAGCACAGTTACTGGCACTGCATTGTCAGTAACTAATTTGTTGTTTCGAACACTAGTGTGTGATCAAGTACATTGAGTATAAAAAAGTATAAAAGTATAAAAAAGTCCTATACCTTTTCTATTCACTCTTACAATTCTTCCTCTTCCATAAAAGACACACACATAGCCTCTTGTACCTTTGTCAGGATATGCTCTGCAAAAGAGAACAGCATTAGTTCAATTAAAACTCAGACAGTGGCTGAAACATATAATATATATAATCTCACTGTCATGTTTTCAGCAAGAGGGTTGGGCTTTTTACTTGTGGTTTATTTAGCCCCTGTTCTCCTGACCTCCTCCAGGGCTTGGGAAGACAAGGAAAGATCGATAGACTCAGAACACATTACCGGCAATATCTTTCAGCTACTTAGAGAGGAAAACAAAGAAGGAACTACAGTTATCCTACTGTATGGAAGAAATGTGGGGAAAATGTAGAATACCACATGCCAGGGGGCTGTGATCCTAATGCACTCACTGACTGTAGAATGGATTTGGATTTTCCTTGCTTTGAATCCCAACAAGAGGTTAAAAGAAATTGTGGTATGGTAAGTATAAACAAGCCCCAATGGCTACCTGCTAGACTGGAAAGGGATCAGGCTTCCAATTACTTTACTAAGTGGAGCTGTGAAAAATGTTCCTCCTCAAAGTAAAATGAGTAAATTTGGGCTTTTTTACTGGCCCTCTAAAAATGTGATACTGTAGGTAAAAAAACACCATATTTCTTGCCAAAGATTAAGGTTAGAGCACAGGATTCCAAAGACTTGTGTTCTATTGCTGGTACTGTCATTACGTTTCTGTGACACCTTGGGCAAATGGCTTAACCTCAGGTTATTCATCTGTCACATGGGTACTATAATAATACTCAGCTACATTACAGGAGTGTTGTGAGACTTAAGTAATGAATGACTGTAGAATGTTTTTGAGGCCTTCAGATGAAAGTGCTACAGTGGTTGTAATAAGTTGTCTTTGTCATCAGTGAAGGGTACATACTCTAGATAAATAGATCGGCTAAGTACTTTCTTTGGTGTTTACTGAATGCTATTCCTCTGGCTCCACTCAGATTTGTAACACTGTTTTTCAGTATCAAAGACACATTTGTTTGTTAGAAAAACCACTACCTCTCTAATTAAACATCAACAAGTTGTCTGCATTTTTAAAGGATTGAGAAGAAAAAATCTCACAATCACTCTGTGCTCATCAGTTTCACAAAATGGCTTTAACTTTACAGAGGTGACTGAAATTGCGTGAAATTTTACCTTGTGTAAAATTCTTCACTTTTGTCACCAAATGTTTTGGATGCAGTTTGTTTCTTTTCTGCTATTATCTCTGTATGTGATGGCATCTTTCAGCTACTTAATAATCACATACTCAATACACTAAGGGTGGGTCAAATATTCCAAAGCATGTCTCCCTTTGTGCACCCACAAATCGCAAATGTAAATTTTTCACCCTCAATTGTTTTACTTATTTAGATTGATCCACATCTGGTCCCAGAGTCTCGTGACTTCTCACCACTTAAAACCTGCAGTAACTGCTACATCATTTACAATCTTCAATACAAAATTTCACTTAGCCACTCATTCAATGAACCAGTCACCACCCATAGTAGCAATAAACTAAGCCACCAGACTTCAGATACCAACAGTCCTCTCCATTAGCTATGATTTTTCCTTTGGTTCCCGTTTGCTTGATTGACATCTTTAGTATCCAGCTGGACTGAGACTACAGGACTCCTGTTCAATTCACTCTTTACTGCATCCCATTTCAGACTGCATGTGTATGCAACCCGCTTTTATTTACATGTCACTAATATTATTGATTACCTTGATTTTCTTAGTTTTTTTTTTTTTAAATCACATTTATAGTGATATCCACTTCTGAGTTTATTCTAGACTAGAGTTAACTGGGGCTCTAGTCCTGCAATCAGATCCTTTGTGTTAACTTTTGACTTGAAGTCAATGGGACACTGCAAGGAGGCAGCTGTCCACACCAGTGATCCAATTGCATGATCAAGGCCTAAGTATCCATCACTTGCTGGGATGAATTTTAACTCATTCTTGATTGAGAATCTGTACATCAATTTTCATTAAATGAAAGATTTCTACTATGCCTTCTTCTCTGTAGCAGTCAAGTTAGACCACATGGAAATATATGGACCTTTTTAGAATGGGTCAAGGATTCTAAGCAGTTGGAGTCTGAAGGGCGGACTGGGATCTGCATCGTGGTTGAAGCCCGTTTGTTACTTTATTTAAACTGCTTTTATTCGTTTTTTGCTTGTGCCATGCAAGGTGATCCCATCTGCCTTTTTCCTATCGAAGCACATTTTAAATAAGAGGAGACATTTCTCCCCTCAGATCAACAACTGGAAAAGGGATTAGATAGAGCTGTCTATTAAAGAGGCAAGTAAAGGAGTGGTTTTCTCAGCCAGTCAAAATACAGAAGAACCAAATATTAATAGAATAACCATGCGGAATGGCTTCCTTAGAAGAGAGATCAGCCACCTACAGAGAGTGGTGTTTGCAGATCTCATCACTGCACTGGGCCATCCTCTTTTTCTGCCTTTTTAAGTGATTCCTGAAACTGCTGATTACGGGGGGAGGAGGCACTTCTGGAGTTGCTCTGAAAACATGGTGTCATGGATGGTGTTATAGAAAGGATGAAGGTGAACTAACTGAATCCACATGGAAGTTTAATGCACTTTAACTTATCCACATTCACTTCACAATTTTAGGTTTCCGAGTAGCAGCCGTTTTAGTCTGTATCCATCAAAAGAAAAGGAGTACTTGTGGCACCTTAGAGACTAACAAATTTATTTGAGTATAAGCTTTCGTGAGCTCACAAAAGCTTATGCTCAAATAAATTAGTTAGTCTCTAAGGTGCCACAAGTACTCCTTTTCTTTTTCACAATTTTAGTAATTCATCTTAATGTTCTGAAGTATCCCCATGTAGACAAGCCCTAGGAAAGCATGGGTTTCGTCCCCTTCTACAAGCAGTCCATGTAAGAAGTTTGAGTATGCTACTCCTTCCAGCTAAGGGGCTTAGGGTCAGGTCTGTAAAGTTATGTTGGTGCCTAAAGATGCAGATAGGGATCTAGTGGGAATCCCATTGAAAACAATGGAAGTTAGCTGCCTATGTGCTTTTGAAGATCACGCTGTGTTACTATCTGCATCTTTAGGCACCAACATAACTTTACAGACCTGACCAGTATAGTCCTTTGCCTCAAGCAGTCAATCATCACTCTGTTGGTACTATACATCACAGATTCAAGTCCTTTGTGGGCCCAGTTACACTCAGATTCTGTTTAACCAAGGAACTGAAGTCATTTTATGGAAAGTGTTTTATTCAGACACAGATGATTCTTCACAGACTGGTGCTACTTCAGTAAGAGCATTTAGCACTTACATGAAGCTTTTCATGTTCTACAGGTTTTACAAACATGAATTGATTAATCCTCATCCTGTGAGGTAAGCACAATCATTCCCTTTCTTTATAAGTAAGGAATTTAGGGCTAATAGGTTAAGTGATTTATCTAAATTCACTGAGGGAGTCAGTGTCAGAGCTGAAAATGGAACTCATATGTGTCTGATTCCTACATATTTAATTCACTGCATCACACCTGTCCTAAAACACTCTGTATAAACCAAGTGCCTAAATATTCTGATCGAGCAGGCCCCATATAAACCACATGAGTATTTCTAAGACATATTCTCTTTCTCAAGTCCAGTCAGTAACTAAAATGCCTCGTATTGTTTCCCAACACAATGCGTACTACAGTAAATAAATTATTTTACAGCTCTGGCCCAATTGTCAAAGTGGCCTCAATCAGTGTTGTGTAAAACATTCATCTCTCACCTCAAAATTATGCAAAATGAGCCTGGGTTTGAATTCAGTCTGCATTTATGGGCCAGTAGTGGTTCGTACAAACTTTTCTGGTCTCTGAACTGCTGTGCAAAGGTTTTTGCACTACTGGGATATCTGTGAATATTTATAAGCTTTTGTTCACTGGTGAGTTATATGTTTAAACTGCTTTTGCCAGAACCCGCTCCCCCCCACACACACACATACAGATATAGCCACAATGTTTTCCACTATCCCCACTTGTTCCATCTCCAGTGAAAGATTGAATGTCATGCTACATCCATCAAACTGAAACTTACTCTGTGATTTAACTGTAGGACATTTAAACATAGGACAACAACAGTAACTCAAACCTGAATCTTTTCAAACCTTCAAATGCTGTGAACTCAAAGACCTCTGCTTGGGGAAAAAAATAATGAACCTACTTCAAACTGAATTTGGAAAGGTTCTATAATGTTTTAGGGGATTAGGGTAGAAAAATGGATCCCTCCACATTCCTAACTGGGACTATGGAACACCAAAAGAAGGGAACATCCCAGGAAAATGCATACCATGATTTCCATTGAGCCCAGGGCACGATTTGGGGTGATGAGTCATTGCTGTGTGAAAACTCATGCAGTGTAAACACAATCATTACACCACCATATGGGAGGTGAAATAGTAAAGCAAGGGTCAGCCTATGAAACCCCAATGAAGATATCTATCTCTCTCCACTGTTTTACAAGTACCTGCATGTAATGATGGGTGAACCTCAAAAAGTATTGATAGTTGGGTCTGATCTCTCATGAGGACAGTTTTTTTTCCAGGAGATTTCCAGTAATTCCTGCTTCCGGTCATAATAAAAATACCACAAGGATTGTCTGTTTTGTAGTATTTTGATACTTCTGCATAGAGTTGCATCCAGAACCTGAAAGTGTACAGGAGCATTAAAAGGCAAAATATAAAAGTCAGATAAATGACCTTTATTTCAAAGGTTCAGTTGGAGTTGTAAGTATTTGTTTTGAGATAGGAGACTTATTTCCAAACCAGTTCATCCATCCCTATCTGTGTGGTATTTTACAAAACGAGTTGGAACATTGTGTGGGGTGGAGGAAGGTTTCCACAAGACATTTCTGTAACAACAAAAATATTTTGCTTTTGTTAAAAATTTTCCAGAGAAAGTGTTGAGTTTTAATAGAAATACCAAAAAGATTTTGGTGTTTGGCTAAAAAGGTTTTGATTTCTTGAGGTTTTCAATTAAAAGTTTACATTTTCTGCTAAAATCAGATACTATTTGTGAAAAAGTTAATTAGTCAAAAATACAATTTCCATCCAAAGCAGTTTATATGGGAAAATTTTCAACCAGCCCCAGTTACTTGTTTGTTCTTCTTTAAATTACTGTATTATTCCGTTTTTGGTGTTCTGATCTGTCCATTCTTCCCTTTCTTGGGCATGCTGGGAGTTCAGCATTCATAAAATTGCAATACAGGTTGACATAGTATATGGGGTACTCTGGTACTACAGAGCCCTCTCAATAAGTCCATGGAGTTGCTGCGTGATATGTCAGGATGACATCTGTGCAAATAACTGATTGGGGGTGGGAGGGTCAGTGGCTGAACCAAAACAATCAAAAAAAGTTTCATTTCAGATGGATGTGAAATTTCAGGTAGAACAAAAAGTTTTGTTTCAGCTGAAATTAAATATTCCTTTTGTTTCTTTGTTTTGTTTTTTGTTGTGTCCATAAAATTGAAAGTCATTTTGAATAAAAAAATTGAAATGTTTCATTTAAAAAATGTCAAGACAAAACATTTTGATTTTTTGGATTTTTTTTGGTTTTGTTATTTTTGTTTTTTAAATTAAACAATTTGGCAAAGTTCAATATGAATTGGCTAAATGTTTTGGTTGACCCAAAACTATATTTTTAACTGAAAAAGAGTTTCGGCTGAATTTTTTTTGCCCAGGTCTAGTCTCAATGCTGTGTGTTATATTGTTAGGTAACTCAGAGTACAATAGGGTTACATTATAATGACCTTTTATGCTTATCTTGCTGTATGTAACAAGTTAACTGAGGAGATTACCAGAATTCCCTATTTTCTTGGCTGATTTCAGAGACTGATGAGCTCCTTTTGTCATTGAACATTTTGACAAGAATTCAGATCAAAACAAGAACCAAATAATTGTATCCAGGATACTGACTCACAGATTAAATGAACACGTGGACACGTGACTCCAATGAACCATAATACTTTCAAGATCACACAAAATAGATCACACCCAACATTCCCTCTAGGCAGCTGTGAACACAAGGGTAACCGAGCAACCTCTTCCACGTTGGATACCAACGCACTGAGCGGCAGAATTACAGCACTTGACTCCCTCCCTGCCCTCATCTCCTCAGCAGTTCTGAGCTCCACCAACCCTTGGATGATAAGGCTTCAGTGTGACCTCAGTTCTTAGTTTTCCAAAGCACAGATCCACTAAGACACCAGGGGACCTATCATCCCAGGAGATGACCACATAGAACTCCCCTTTGAAGTCACAGGCCCTAAGGTAGCTGTATTGGTTTTAAAGTGGCAAAATCTTTTAAATAAATCTGGTTCTGGTGTCACACAATATCAAAAACCTGTTCAATTTTGAATTCAGAAAGCTTCGCTCTCATTAAACAACAGAAGTGGAGGTAGGGGAGAGAGAGAGAGAGAGAGACATTTTTTTCTTAGAAGCATGTAAAAATAGTGGTTGACCATTTTCTTTCTAATGAAATGTTTGCCTGATTGGGTCCTGGCAAAGCTGTGCACATGTGGCAGCCACATCAAAAGCAAGGGCACTGGCAGAAGGATCAACATGGCCTGAAGTGGTTTCCTTTGTTGGCATGTGCCAAGCATGTGTTTGATCTCTGACTCTGACAGTAGGGTCTGTTCTCCAGGGCACCTACTGGAGAATGGTATTGTTTAGATTGGTAGTTTTATTCATTTACCCAAAGTAGATGGCATGGACCTAGGCTTTGAAGAACAAAAGGAGCATTCTCTTCCTTCTCCTTTAATTCTACATTTATCTTTTCCTGTCTTGCCATTGCTTCCCATAGCACCTCTTGAAAAGGGAGACTGGGATGGCTATATATGCTGGAATCCTCAGAGTTCACTGACCACATCGTAGGTGAATGCAGCCCTTACTGCATGTCTTCAGTACAGCTCTGCTTTTCCGACTAGCACAGAGTTTGGCTTATTCCCAGTCCCAGTTTTGCCAGCTGGATGAGAAATTCCTGTCAGTGCAACAATTGTGAAACCTCTAAAATTCAGTGATGAACTAACCCAGACAGGTCTAAAAATAAGCAGTGGACCAAATTCATCCCAGGTGCAACTCCATGATGCAATGAAGTTCTAGTATATCCAGGATAAATTTGGTCTATTAAATTTGGTTCCACATAGGAGGTCCAATTTGGTATTGGATAGTGACCCTTCCTTCCCTTCCCCCCGCCGACACAGCGTAAGGACTGGCAATCATATACACCAAGGCCAACAGGGCATCCATTTGACTTCTACTGCTGGTGAGTGCAGGCAGCAAAATTCAGTCTATGTAAAGGAGAAACTACTAAGTCCTCTTGGCTTGTGTTTTAGGGTATTTCAGTGATGGTTAAAGAAGGTCCTGACTGATGCTTGGTTTAAATAAACACTGTCCCTTGTATGTTAATCAAGATGTTGGGGTGGGAGAGCCCTAATGCTGAGATAAAATGGAAGAAGTTCTCATGGTCCCTCCATTTCCCCCGAAGAGTCCCAGCAGGATTTGGAAAAGGTCTGATAATGCTCCTTCTTTTTAAGTAGTGAATGGAAAAACGTGCGTATTGATATCGAACCTCTAAGACATAAAACCCATGCCTGCCAAAGAGGAGATACATTTTTTTAAAAGTAGAAAATCTTCAAGCTCTTATCCTGTGAAATCTTACCCGGAGGCAGGAAAGTAAGATGCAGTAGAAGTGGTGTGGTATTATCATTATTACTATTTTTGAGTACCTGTAAGTGTGCTAGGCACATAACAGAAAACTATTAGTCGTAAGCTTACAAATCTATATTCAAAATGCAACAATAGGTGAGGGTCATTAAACAGAGAAAAATGGGACTGGGAGATGAAGGATGAGTGTGACAGTGACAGGGCAATGAGGCAATATTAGACTCTTTTTCTCATAGGCAAGATGGCAGGAAGTCAGGTTTGGGGAGGGATTTGAAGGAGGTGCAGGTGGTGGCTTGACAAACAGGTTGGTGGAAGATTTCAAAGCAGAGGAGGAAGCATGGATGAAAGTATGGATAGTCCTCAGGGAATAAGATGAAGGAGCTCCTGAAACTGGCATCAATGTAGTGGAGAAGGCAGAAGGTGGGAGACCAGGGGAGAGAAGTAGGCAGGTGCTATATGATTATAGTCTCAAAGGCAAGGGCTAGAAGTTTAAATTGTTATACATGCAACAGGGAGCCAGTGAAATGATTCAAAGACAGGGGACCATGTCAAAGCGACAGGTGAGAAAGAGGATTATGGCAGCAGCATTTTGGATGGGCTGGCGGGCATGAGAAGTTAGTATTTAAAAAAAGCAACAACAAAAAAAACCACCAAAGAGGAAGATATTGTTCTTTCCAGCTTATCTGTGTCTCATTCCACATCAGGGATCAGCAGAGTGGCAGAGAGGGAAGACTGATTGGTAAAGTTTGGGGACAACTCTTGAAGGAGTGAATGGGAAGATCACATCATAGAAACAGGATAAGATAGAGGCCTCTTTGTAAGAAAGCTTGTTTGCAAACATACCAAAGACAGGTAACTTGCCAAAAGAAGCACTAGTTACCAAAGATTGGATTCACATATAGCAAGGAGTAAGGCACAGGGACAGAGTGTCCTCTAAAGGTTTAAGTTATTAATGGCTCTTACTAGAATGGAAGTTCAAATTTCCTGCAGGGATTTGATGGAAGAAAAAGAATTAATTGACAACTCCTAATAGCACATATAGATCATTGGTTTAGAGACATTGATTTTTTTTATGTATAAACTAGTTAAATGTATACATTTTACCCTCAAGAGTTAAAGGCAAGGCTGTGATCTGAAGTAACTGCATATACATTCTGCTTTGTAGCAATGGCATGTCAATACAAGAGCCTGAAAAACAGTACTTTATAGTAGTCTGCACTTAAAATTGTGGTTTTCTGTTCCACAGCAGTTAGACCTGATTCAGACAAATACATTCACAAAACAAACAGCAAAATGCATAAAATAGCAGCAGCAGAGAGGTTAACACACTCCAAATTTATGGTACATATCACCACTACAAGTCAAAAACAACAATCAGCTGGCGTTGCATTTTGGCTGCCTTTTTGAGGAGTAAGGTTTTATGAAATTGACTCCAATTGGCTGTGGCACTAATCTAGAAAATGATATTTTCAAAATAGAATCCACCCTTGGTGGAAAAGGAGATAGAAGGTCATCATCCTCCCAGAGGAACTGTAAACAAGAAGAGATAAGGGCAGTGAATCTGCTGAAAGTGTGCTCTTCTACTCAGGACAACAGAATGTTCGTTCTACTTGTCCCCATCCCACATTTGTAACCTCCAAGGACACAGTCATATGCCACTGACTCACAGGATGCTGGTGCTTATGAAAAACAAGAAAGGAAGTTTTTCTCTTAATCTTGCTCTTTATTGCTCCTCAGATTTAATTCTTTGTAATTGCACACAAAAACTGCAGATTAGTTACTGTAAATATGTAGAAAGCAAGACCAATTCTTGTATACACTAGGGGCTTGAGTAACTCTCATTGAACTCAATGGGAGTTACTATATCCTTTGGCCTGAGACTAGAGCCCTCTATATACACCTGTAAGAGGCAGAGCAACCAATTCTGGAGTGTGTATGAAACTCCAGTCTAGATCAGGCTTTGAAAGTTGAAAATGGTCCCTCTGCCTTTATAATGGGGCTTGAAAAAGACTCAGAGCAAAACACACCAAACCATGGAGTATTTGGCATCAGGATCAGGTGTTACTCTGTAGTATGTGTTTTCACTCAATATCTCTCAGATTAAAATTCCCAAAGCTGTTTAACACTGGGACTGTATCAGCTCCAGGGAAGGAGATAGGATCCAAAGCAGAATTTGAAACAAGGGAAGCGGGGGTGCTCCAGAATTTGTATTAAAAGTGGTTAAGTTCAATAAAGGGATTCCCTAAAAATGGCACTGTGGTACTGCCCATACCCTATTTCTTTTGCATCTCCAAGTCCTAGCTGATTCATTTTTTCACTAAAACCAGGATGTTACTGCTGTCCATTGTGCAAAGCCTATAGAGGCTTTGAAGAGCGAGTTTTATACTTTTTTGCTATGCACAACATCAACAACAGAATGGAGGTGTGTGTTCCAACTGCAGTCTTTACTAAAGGCAAGGAGATGCAGACAACGGCATAGAGCAGAAAAGAGCTCAGTTTGATTTTCAGGTGCCAGGCACAGTTTATCACACTAGCATTTTAGAAGGTTATTTTGTTTTGACATGTAAATTGAGGAAATTGACTAAGGAAGCCATTGATGGGGAAATGGACATAATTCACTGACCTGCCATAACTGCAATGTAATTTTAAAAAGTTGTCTTAGATCAGTGGTAGTTATAGCGATGGAGTTGCAGATAATTAAGAACTCACTCACTTTGGCACACAATTCAACACTAAAGTAATTAAAGTAACAGGAATATTTGGAAAGCAAAAATACGGGCAATTCCATCAGCTCCCTTCCAGTGCATTGAAAAATATGGATTTTTTTAAATGGGTTTAGAAGACAAAATGTATAAATATTTTTCTTGAATACATAGGGACTGTCCCTACTAACCTGGGATATTTTGATCTCTATCTATCTGAGGCACTTACATGGCTCCCACAAATATAGTGCTATCTTCAGTGTATTTATCATCCCAACATCCCTTCCCTGTGAGGCAGGGAAGTGCTAGTATGCCCTTTTTATAGATGGGGAACTGAGGCAGAGAGAGACTAAGGGTACATCTACCCTGAAGCTTGGGGTGTTATTGCCAGCTCAGGTAGATATATGTGTGGTAGCTTTAATTAAATTAGCACATTAAAAAAAGCTGTGGCCATCACTACCTCTGGGTTTCCTTAACATTATGCAGAATGCATCTTATGTTTCCAGCAGTGTGAATGACTGCTCATTTCAGGAAATATCCAGCAACTCACACCAGGAGAAACCAGAAGTCATGCTGCTGACAGATCCAAGGAACACCTCGAAGAAGTCTGAAATGGTGATTACCTTAAGCCTATAGTTTCCCTGTTCCTTCTCAAGATATCCCAGTCTGAGTGACCTCTCTGTTTGCACCCTTCAAACAAAGACTCCAAGAAACTTTCCACAGGAAAACAGCTGCAACCAAATTTGAAGTTCCGCTCAGTCCTTACTACCACTTGGGTTTAAAAGCAGAGTCATTGCGTATTTAAATTATGTTTTTGCTTTAAATTAAGGAGAAAAAGCTGGCCAACCCTCCATTTTATTTTATTTTATATTTTTTCCCTTCTTGTATCTATCTGGGGGCTTGATTACATAGGAGTTCAAGGTGCTCATCATTTCTCAAGATCACACCATGCCGTGTTGTTTCAGCCACATTGGTCCCAGGATATTAGAGAGACAAGGTGGGTGAGATAATATCTTTTATTGGACAAGCTTTCAAGTTTACACAGAGAAGCTTGAAAGCTTGTCTCTCTCACCAACAGAAGCTGGTCCAACAAAAGATATTACCTCACCCACCATGTCTCTGTAAAGTTCACGTCATTCTGCTTTATAAACAGATGCTTCGGTAGCTCATTATTTTTTTTTAAAAAGTGCCATCACTTCAGTAATCAATGAGACCCCTACAACAACAAACCAGCGTGTACAGCCCACCATACTTCCTATTTTCTCTGATATTACCATTTTAACTTTGGAAGTGGCTATAACAGCTAGAGGGAAACATGGGGATATTCTTCTTGATTTTAAAACGACATATCTGTGTCCAGGGCAGGGCTGTTATGTTTGTTCAGCACAAGAACCAGACACCCTTCGTTTGGGAGTATTCAGATGTAAAATTGAAATCCCGACTGTTTGTGTTCAGTATTTTTATAAGACAGGGAATTAGCATTATTGCTCAAGCCAAATTCCAGTTTTGGTCATTAAATGCTGCTTGCCTAGAATTCCCCCTCCAGTTTGTTATATCAGATATGCTGCTTCACTTCCTGTCTTGGGATGCCAAAGCTGCGTGCTTTTAAACAGCAGCTGCTGTGTTCCACCCTGGGGTTAGCTGCATTTGGATGAAGGTGGAAAGGATGTATATATATGTATGAACAAATAACCCAGACGTTCAGGGTGACTTATTATGCCTGCATAGAGTTTTAAATTAATCACAGCAGGAGACACAGGGACATCTAACAATTTCATCTGGGTTACTAAAATACAAGTAAATAACTTGGGGCTGTTGCTAATGGAGAGAAGAGGACGAAACAAAACACCATACTTGTCACCTGTTAGGTGGAGTCATTAAACACAGAACTGCTCTAATTTAGCATAATGTTCTATAAACAAAGCTATTTATTCAGATTGATTTGTTAGCCTGTGCACCTCTTAAGCTCTATTTTGAGGACTAAAGTGATTTATTGGCCTTGTGTTCATCCTCTGCCCTGGGGTGAATTCAATATACAATAATTACAGAAAAAAAAAATCCTAAAATACAAAACACATGCACTCCCCCCCCCCACACCCCTTTAAGCATCTGGTAAAGCAAAATGGGTTTCTCACACATGCCAATCTGCTCCACACTGCATAATCTCCCCATAACCCTCATCCTTCTCTCTGACCTGCTGTAACCCAAAGTTCATACAGAAATAATAAACTCACCTACCTTCTGCAGCTAGCCTTTGTTACCTCTACTCCAGGAATAGGTAGACCCAGAAAGGCTCTGGGTGGGCCAATGCCTCCAATTCTACCTTAGTACTTTCCTGCATAAACAGTTTCCACACATAGTTGCACCTAAAGGAAGATTCCTGTGTGCTTCTACATGATCAAGAATTCCTAACTGGCTAAAACAAAAACCTAGAGTCTAATGTGAAGCAACAGGTTTCTTTCCTTTGAACAAGCAAGCAAAGGTGAGTTTCCTAGCTTATAATGGTGAGTATGATTCCAACAACTGAGCAATACTTCTGCTATAGTAGTCTGATCTACACTGATGTTGATCTTGAAATCAATTAACTTATTCCAAACCTATGCAAGTGTAACTAAACAGAATGTAGCCTGAGACAACTGAGGTAGAAAGTCATCTCATCACACATCCCTCATGATGGACAAGTGTCAGAATTTTAGCAATTCCCCTGCATGAAAAAGACCTGTTTATATGTGTGCTTATTTCTCTAATAATTAAAAAAGACTTGATCCTGCAATAATTACACATGTGATTAACCTTTATATGTACACAAGTAGCCTCCTTGACTTTAATTGACTATTACCGTGAGTATAGAATCATAGAATCATAGACTATCAGGGTTGGAAGGGACCTCAGGAGGTCATCTAGTCCAACCCCCTGCTCAAAGCAGGACTAATCCCCAGTTTTTGCCCCATATCCATAAATGGCCCCTTCAAGTATTGAACTCACAACCCTGGGTTTAGCAGGCCAAAGCTCAAACCACTGAGCTATCACTCCCACGGATTACTCATGTGAGTAAAAGATGTAGGATTAGACTTCATGGGACAGACCAGAGGTGAGAAAACTACAGCCCACGGGCCACATCCAGCATGCAAGACCATCCTGCCCAGCCCTTGAGCTCCCGGCTGGGGAGGCTAGGCCCGGGCCCCTCCCCTGCTGTCCCCCCTCCCTCACAGCCTCAGGGCGGGGCTGTGAGCTCCTGCCGGGCAGTGCAGCGGCGTGGCTGGCTCTGGCTGGGCAGCGCAGCTGCCAGTCCTGCTGCTCTGAGTGGCACAGTAAGGGGGAAGGGAATGGGGGTGTTGGATAAGGGGCAGGAGGTCCCGGGGGGCAGTCAGGGGCTGGGAGTGTGGATAGGGGTTGGGGCAGTCAGGGGACAGGGAGCAGGGTGGGTTGGATAGGAGATTAGGGGCGGGGGGTCCTGGCAGGGGGTGGTTAGAGGACAAGGAGCAGGGGGGGTTAGATGGGTCAGGGTTTCTGAGGGGGGCAGTCAGGGGGCGGGAAGTGGGAGGGGGCAAATAGGAGGTGGGGGCCAGGCTGTTTGGGAGGCACAGCCTTCCCTACCCGGCCATCCATACAGTTCTGGAACCCCGATGTGGCCCTCAGGCCAAAAAGTTTGCCCACCCCTGGGATAGACCCTCAGCTGGCATAAATTGCTATAGCTCTACTGAAATCAAAGGAGTTATACCAACCTAAACCAGGTAAGATTTTGGATCAGCATGTGTAGGGTTTTCCAAAGCTGAATGTTGCTGTTAAGACTTGTATTATTCATTTGCAACAAAAAGTAAATTGAAAGGTTTTTATAGATGTATGTGATTTAAAATAATGATTTGCATACACGACTTTATACATTCATCTGCTGTATTATGGCAAATCATGTATAAATCATTAGTCCACATATGCAGCATAAAATTTATTTGCCAATCAGTGTTGGGCTTGGTTAAAGGAATTAAGTGAAATGTGTTCCAAAGTTTAGTCTTTGTATAAATAAACTTCTACAAAATTTGGGACCAATCGAAACACGGTCTTGGTTTTTTAAAAGAAATCAAAAGGACTCGGTATTTCTTTAAATAAAAATAAATATTTCCTTACGGTGTTTAGTATAGGACAGTTGGAGAGTTAAATGTATTGGACAACTAGGTTTTCATCACCCAAGCTGAGAAAAACACAGAAAATAAGAAAGGTTGAAAAGTATGAATGAAAATATGAAAGGGTTAAAAATGGACAGTGGGAATACTACAGACTGGCAATCAAATCAAATTGGCATGGGTTAAATGACTAAAAAGCAAAGGATAATAAAAGTAAATGGGCACGTTAGGCAGAACAAGGTGGGAAGCATTTTAAAAATATAGAAAAAATGGAATGGGAAATAATCTTGTGTTGTGTATGGCTCTGTGTATGCAGTCACACTTTCAAAAGTGGCCCCTGATAACTGCAGTCACCTAAACCACTGGCCATTTTTGAAAATTATGGCCTTAGAGTTTAAATTCTTCAGGGCACAGCCCTGCCTTCTTGACTGTTTATAAATCACTGGTACACCTTAGGGCACATTATAAAATAAATGCAAATAGCATAAATATTAATACTATCTAAGGGCTAGATGTTGCAGAGGGATCCGTAGGCCCATAGCTCTGTCTCTGTGCTGAGCCCCATTGACCCCTGTGGATGCAGCAGGCTGTCTCCATGGAGCTATCTGCAGGATCTAGTTCCAGGGAGTTATTTGTAACATTTCTTAAAACATGATTTTTAACCCGACAGTGTTTTTCTAAGCACCTAAATGTTCAAAAGAAATGACTGGCCCTGTTAGAAAACAGCATGTGTTTTTCCCATGTGCAGTGTTGTCAAGTCTCGAGATTTTATTACAAGTCTGATGACAGTTGGTGTTTTTTCTTACAGCTCCAGCTCCTGGAGTCATGTGCTTACAGAAGAATCTCAGCTTTAATTTTTTAAAAAGTATCTGGCCCTCAAGGTTGTGGAGAAAAGCTTGGAAATATGACCCAAGTGCATCCTAAAGCTCAGAAGGCAAATGCAGTATTTAAAAAAATCTATTTTGACAATCTTGGCATGAGAGGGTGGGGGCCTTGACTCATGATTTCTGAACATTTGAGTGTACGGAACACTGCAAGTGTGATTTACCCCCAACAAATCTGGTTCAAACCCCAAATGCATTGCAAATAGCAGCCTCAAACTGTTAGGAGATATGCAGCTAAAGCACAGTAGTTGGCCAAGAGACTCCATGACCAGTTTGTGGGTCCAAACGACAACCCAGTTACAGGCCCCTACTAGGTATGTAAGCACAGGCAGATCTCTACCTGCAGCTGAATTCAAACATATTCATGGTTTATATTTAACTTTGTGGTCAGCTTTAGTTAAAACTCAATGGTTGGCCCTCAGCATGTGCCTACAGCTTAAGTGATTTTGCAGCTTTATTATGTACAATGCCATTCCTGAAGCTTCGGCACAGAAGGAGATAAACAATCCACTACTCAGCACCCTCTCTTCTCTCCTTCCTCAGGATTTTTAATTCAGACAAACCTAGCTCTGTTGCCAGGAAGGCAAAGAAAAGGTCAACAAACTCCTTTGCTGCAAGTTAGTTTGTCAAATCCCCTTCTCGGCAGCATGACTTTACATGTTAATGTGAGTGTTTTGCCTCTGTGTCAATAGCCCCTATTGTGTGCATTTGTAACACAAGATTTATGGTAAAGCTTGCAACATTTTTCAGGCATAATGAGCGTTTATTCCCCATTCCAGGTCTATAAGCAGAGGCCTGACAAGTAATTATTGACACATTGTGTAGAAATAAAAGCGGTGGGCGAGCTGCTGTTTCAAATGGCAGCGTGGGTAGGGGAAGAGGAGGGGCCGTGTCAAAAGAGTGACAGCCTTGGTGCCCAACATTGTCAAAGCCGATGTTGACTTGCACTGTTCTGCGTGTCTGACTGTATTTGTGCTCCCTGTCACTGGGGTGTGACATGCCAAAACATGAGGGGCGCTCCTTTTCTTATGCTAATGCTGTGTACTGACAGCTTTCTGATCCCCGGGGCTGTGTTAGTGCTCAACAAGTCAAGGTGTGACAGGCGGTAGACCCCTTTGGCAGTGTGTTCTCGGTACCACACTAACCAAATACTGTGTTTCTTCCAGGACTAATGTGGCCCTCAAGAATAATAGTAGTCTATTAGTAATACTGAGAATATACCTGGGGATAGCGACTATACATATACCTGTATGCATAGTCCCTCACTCTAAATTCCACAGTACCCTATGTTAAATAACCTACTGTAACCATTTATTTTGCTTCTCCCAGCCACAGATCACTATTAAGGTGACCATACGGAAGAGAAGAATGCTGAAATGCAATACCAATAGTCAGTTTTAGCAGCTTCTTTCTTCTGGGTTCAAATTGAGCTTAGGTTGCACAAGGAAAAATTATTTCATAGTTGCAATCTAAGCCTGAGTGGACATTTGTGCGTAACTGGTAAAATCTGCTCAGGAGAAACCCAATCACAGAATAGCATGAAATATCACTGGTCAGGACGAAGGTGCATTGGCAGAGCTATGTGAAGGAAGCTTGCTCAACAGCTGCTTGTATTATGCTTGGCTCTAGTCAGTCCTATCAGACTAAGTTACATGAGCACCAAGTTCATCCACAAAGCAAACCAACTGTATTTCGTGCTTCATACATGAATGAAAGCTGGATAACAGAGGGCATAGTTCAGACAGTTCCAGTAGTGATGGGTCAGCCTCATGAGGCTTTGAGTTTGGATTTGATTTGGAGAAGCACACAGGTCTGGGTATTTATGGGACGCTTATCCAAATGATCCAAAACTCAAGCATCAGCAAAACTGAGCTAGGAATCCTGCCAGACTTTTTCACAAGATTTGTAGTACTTCCTTGCTTCTTGTTCCCAGGCATAACCAGGAAGTGAGCTGAGTGAAAATGGAAAATATTTTTTAGAGAACTTATGATTCTTGTTGTGAGGGTCAAACAAGTTCATAGTTGAAATTTTGTGTCTACGTTCATGTCTGGTTTTCTCTTATCTGTGCTTTATCAGCAGTTAGGTGATAGATTAGATTATTATCTGGACGATTTTGTACATACTCTGTGCTGAGAAAGAGAAATCAAAGGTTAAGAAAAAGTTACTAAATTCTAAAATTCAAGCCAATCTGAAAAAAGCTCAGATTATGGTGCTTCCTGAGGCTCATTTAAGATTGGTGCCCCATTGTTCTAGGCACCCTACCTACACAGGAAGACAAGATCCCTGCTCCAAAGAGCTTGAGCTCAGATTTTTTAAGGCATTTATATATTGCTCCACACAGCATTGCAATACCTAACTGATGTAGGAGTCAAAATCTAATTTTCAAAAGTGACTTAGGCACTTATGTCTCATTGAAAGTCAATGGGAGTTAGACTCCTAAATGCTTAACGCCACCTTTTAAATTGAGACTTGGGTGTTGCAACGCTGAGCAGAGCAATGCATAAATACTGTTAAAAATCTGGGCCTCAGTGCATAAATCCTAGAAATTGGTACAGTAAACAGAAGGGTGGAAATGAAAATAATTTCATCATCAGCTCTCTAGAGTCAGATAACATTAAGGCTGAGAGTTTCAAAGCTGCTTGACAGATTTGGATACTATTGGAACTCTTAGGTGGTTTTGAAAATCTCAGCCTAAATATATTTCAGATCTCATTTGTCCAGATGGTGTAACACATGGGGAGATAAGTTTCATAAAGTTCATACACTTTGAACAGATGGGTAGCTCTGTAGAACCTCCTGTACATGTGGCGCTGATGATATCTGCATCACCTGCCTTCCATTAACATGCCAGATTCCTTCGTTGTTTTTTTCCTGTGTGAATTCAGTGTTGGTGAAAGGACCCAGACTGAGAGATGGTCTTATTTTTAAAGACATTGGACTGGGACTTATAAGATGTGAGTGAGATCAACTTCCAGAGATTCCCTGTGCAACATGGGGCAAGTCACAATCTCTGTATTTCAGTTTCCACATCTGAAAATGGGGAGACTATCCTATTCCATAGGGCTGTTTTGAGGAATCCATAAATAAATGAGGCCATTGAAGTTCCTAGCTAGATAGCTCTGCAGACGGTCATTCTTTACTTGTTAGGTATGCGCCTGAACTGGGAATCCTGGCTCAAAAACTCCACAAACTTTGAAGAAGTTCAGATCAGTAAACAGCTCCTGGCCCAAAGCTTGTATTGGGCCTATCTTTCGTAGAGGCCTTAAATGGAGCTTTGCATCTGAGCTCTCCTATATATGGGAAAAGTTCTGATTCCTTATTGGAAGTTCACGTCCCTAGGTCATCTCTATTATTGATACACAGGATAAGTACAGCATGGGCAATGTAGTGAAGACTTCCCCACATTTACCTGCTAGCCAATGAACTTCCAGATCAGGATTAGGGTACACGAGTACCTCTCCAGGCACCTTTACGTCGTTGCTTTTCTACTAAGAACCCCTACAAGGGTCTCAAATGGTTTTGTGGCCTTCACAGCGTTTACTTTGAAGATTGAAGCAGACAGCTTGAACCTTTTCACTCCTACTAAATGAACACAATTCCTCCTGAAAGGATGGGTATTCTGAATGGAAATGCTCCTGGATGGTTTAAGAACAGAGGTGGTAGTTTCTAACAGATCTGAGTCTGATTTTCAGTTTCCTTCAACTTGTGTAACACGCACCATGGACACCGGACTCCCATGATGCACACCAGCAGCTCCATCAGAGACGAGACCACGGTGCACAGGGAGCGGCTCTGCCAGTTTTGCCGCCCCGAGCAGCTGCCGCCGAATTGCCACTGCCACAACAGCGGCAGAGCTGCCACCAAATTACCACCGCGGGACACGGACTGCTGCCCCATTCTCATTGCCGCCCCATTGGTGCCTGGAGTCAGCCCTGATGGTGCATCATGGGAGGTGTAGTCCTGCGAGGGAGTCCAGCCCACAGGGTAAAATGTCGGCATGAGGCACCACAGCAGCTGAGGCAGACACAGATTAATGAAGAGCTGACCCAATATAACACATTTCATTTCTGGCTGACCCTATCTGACACAAAACAGTTTTTATTTTCTGTCAGGAAATCAAAACACTTTGGTAAAACTGACACCTTTGTGTGTGTAGGAAATGTCTGTTTTGTAGAAGCCACATTTTCCATCAAGTTTCAGAGGAGCAGCCATGTTAGTCTGTATTCGCAAAAAGAAAAGGAGTACTTGTGGCACCTTAGAGACTAACAAATTTATTGGAGCATCCAAGGTGCCACAAGTACTCCTTTTCTTTTTCCATCAACATGCTGATGAAAAATTCCCAATATTACCAGCTCCAAGAATTCAAAAATGATTTAGAGTCAGATGGGCAACTTGTTGAAATATGACGAGATTTTTAAAATAATAATCCTTCTGGTTTTCAAGCCTTTGGAGGTCACATTTTTTTAGTTTTTCTCCACCACCATAATAGCTAAACTTTTATTTAAAAAAATAAGAAAGCTGAGATTCACAGATTTTCACATGCCTCCAGCAACTGAGGCTTTAAGGAAAACACGAAATATCACGAGACTTGCAATAAAAATGCAAGAGTTGGCAACAAGGATTCCCAACCAGCCTTAGTAATTGATCATACCGTCAGTAGGGTTTGGCAGCATTTTACACTAATTTAACACTCACTTTACAAGGTACAGGTCAACAGAGAATCAGGGCCCTGGCTACCTTTCTGAGAATGCAAAAGAAGACAAAACATACACACCTGGGAAATACAGACAGGTACTGGCTTCAGGCTCTGTCCAAACAATATAGGGAATTAATAGAATTGATGGACGTTACCTGTTCCTTGATCAACTCTTCTTCTAGATCAGCTCTTAGTCCAAAATTGTCAGTGCTGTAATACACTAGGAAATGTAACAATGATTTTTTCTCATCTCTGCTCAAAGTCTTCAAAATATAAACACAAAGATTTACCAAAAAACAACAACAACCACGCCCCTCTTGCAATTAAATCATTTAAATGGGCATGTGAGACTTGAATCCAGTTGTGGTCTCCAATTCTACTCTGGTAGGGGAAAGCTTAGGATAAGTAGGTGAATTTACAAAGAGAGACGAGTAATTTTCGATCTCTTAGCACAAATGATTTACTATTTTTCTTCCGATTTCCTTAAGAGGATTCCAAGATGCCCCTGGGCTTCTCTGCTTTTATATACACAATTTCATTGATCCCTTTAAACAAAAGGAAAAAAGATTGCAGTGATCACACTAAAGAGGGAGGAAGAATTCACTATACAGCTACAGATACATTGTCCCATCACCAGCAGCTTGTTCTATGGAGACAATGCTTTGCACAAGTACCACTGGAACTGTAAATTTCTCTAATCCTAAATGCTGCGAGCAGCATGTTCTTAATCCAAAAGTTAAGGGAATTGCATACAACTCTTCTTATATTTGCAGAATTTATCTCAGTTATAAGTCTCCAAATGCATCACTTCCATAAACACACAGAAACAAGAATATACCTCTGAAGTAGCAAATCATCCTTGAAATTATGAGCTCCTGAAATGCATGTGTTCTTCCTCTGTAAAAACAAAACCCTGCTCCAACCCTAAGTAAATCTAAAGTCTCAAATACTACTTTTAATAAAACCTTGCACAATTAGACCAAATTGCTAGAATTCATAGTTGGGTTACTGCAGGCCTTTTGGCCACTGATCAAATAGTATTTCTGATAACAAAATGTGCCATTCCGTTTGGTGACAAATCTGAGGAACTGTCCCAGATTGAGCTGTCAAAAGAAGAGGTTTTGGAACAAATTAATAAATTAAACAGTAATAAGTCATGAGGAAAAGATGCTATTCACCCCAGAGTTCTGAAGGAACTCAAATATGAAATTGCAGAACTACTGACTATGATATGTAACCTATAACTTAAATCAGCCTCTGTACCAGATAACTAGAAGGTAGCTAATGTATTGCCAATTTTTTAGAAAAGGCTCTTGAGGCAATCACGGCAATTACAGGCTGATACACCTAACTTCAGCACCAGGCAAATTTGTTGAAACTATAGTTGGAGTCCTGCACAGATACAAATTTATATCTGTGGATGCAGATATCTGCGGATATAAATCGGTATCCGCGGAACCGCAGGGCTCTCCCAGGAACCGCAGTGACAAAAGGAGCCGAACGTGGGGCCGCTGCTCCCAGGAGCCAGCGCCCTGCACTGGCAGCTCCTCCAGTACCTCCCACAGCCCCGCTCACAGCCCTGTCCCTGTCCCTTCCATGCAGCTATCCACATCTCCTGTCTGGGGGCCTGTGCAACCCTTGAACACAAGAGCGTGACCAGGAGCAACTGTCGGCGAGTCTGGTGCCCACCCCAGTGAGCAGGGGTGGCGGTGGAAGAGCCTCGCTAGGGGACCTGCTGGTGTGGGGCACTGGCTCCCAGGAGCAGCGGCCCCACATTCTGCTCCTTTCACCTCTGTGGTTCCCGGAAGAGCCCTGCGGTTCCATGGATACCGATTTATGTCTGCGGATATCCACATCCGCGTATATAAACGTGTATCTGTGCAGGGCTCTAACTATAGTAAAGAACAAAATAATCAGACATAGATAAACATAATAAGTTGGGGAAAGAGTCAACACAGCTTTTGTAAATGGAAATCATGCCTCACTAAACTATTAGAATTCTTTAAGCGTGTCAACAAGCATATGGACAAGGGTGATCTAGTCAATATAGGTTTCAGAGTAGCAGCCGTGTTAGTCTGTATCCACAAAAAGAAAAGGAGGACTTGTGGCACCTTAGAGATGAACAAATTTATTTGAGCAGAAGCTTTCGTGAGCTACAGCTCACTTCATCGGATGCATGCAGTAGAAAATACAGTGGGGAGATTTTATATACATAGAGAACATGAAACAATGGGTGTTACCGTACACACTATAATGAGAGCGATCACATAAGGTGAGCTATTACCAGCAGGAGAGAAAAAAAACCTTTTGTAGTGATAATCAAGATGGGCCATTTCCAGCAGTTGACAAGAACGTGTGAGGAACAGTGGGGAGGGGGGGAATAAACATGGGGAAATAGTTTTACTTTGTGCAATGACACAGCCACTCCCAGTCTTTATTCAAGCCTAAGTTAATTGTGTCCAGTTTGCAAATTAATTCCAATTCAGCAGTCTCTCCTTGGAGTCTGTTTTTGAAGTTTTTTTGTTGAAGAATTGCCACTTTTAGGTCTGTAATTGAGTGACCAAAGAGATTGAAGTTTTCTCCGACTGGTTTTTGAATGTTATAATTCTTGACGTCTGATTTGTGTCCATTTATTCTTTTACATAGAGACTGTCCAGTTTGGCCAATGTACAGTGTACTTGGCTTTTCAGAAAGCCTTTGACAAGGTCCCATACCGAGGGCTCTTAAGCAAACTAAGTGGTCATGGGATAAGAGGGAAGGTCCTCTCATGGATCAGGAACTGGTTCAAAGATAGGAAACAAAGGGTAGGAAAAAATGGTCAGTTTTCTCAAAGGGGAGAAGTAAATAGTGGGGTCTCCCAAGGATCTGTACTGGGACCAGTGCTGTTCAACATATTCATAAATGATCTGGAAAATGGGGTGAACGTGAAGTGGCAAAGTTTGCAGATAATACAAAATCATTCAAGATAGTTAAGTTTAAAGCTGACTATGAAGAGTTACAAAGGGATGTCACCAAACTGGGTGACTGGGCAACAAAATGGCAGATGAGATTCAATGTTGATAAATGCAGAGAAATGCACATTGGAAAGAATAATCCCAACTATACATACAATATATTCGGGTCTTAATTAGCTGTTACTGCTCAAGTAAGAGATCATGGATAGTTCTCTGAAATCATCTGCTCAACATGCACTGGCGGCAAAAATGCTAACAGAATGTTAGGAACCATTAGGAAAGTAATAAGACAGAAAATATCATAATGCCACTATATAAATTCATGGTACACCCACACCTGGTATACTGCATGCAGTTCTGGGCGCCACATCTCAAAAAAGATATATTAGAATTGGAAAAGGTGCAGAGAAGGGCAATGAAAATTATTAGGGGTATGGAACAGCTTCCATACAAGCAGAGATTTAAAAGATTTGGACTGCTCATCTTAGGGCTTGTCTACATTACCCGCTGGATCGGCAGGCAGCAATTGATCCAGCAGGGGTCGATTTATCGCGTCTAGTCTAGACACGATAAATCAACTGCCGAGCAATCTCCCGTCGACTCCGGTACTCCACCAGGGTGACAGGCGCAGGCAGAGCCGACGGGAGAGCGTCAGCCATCGACTTACTGCAGTGAAGACACCACAGTAAGTAGATCTAAGTACATCGACTTCAGCTACGTTATTCACGTAGTGAAGCTGCGGAACTTAGATCGAAACCCCCCCTTCCCCTGCCCAGTGTAGACCAGGCCTCAGACAGACAACTAAGGGGGGATATGATAGAGGTCTATAAAATCATTAATGGTATGGAGAATGTGAATAGGGAAGTGTAATTTACCCCTTCACAGAACACAAGAACCAGAGATCACCCAATGAAAGTAACAAACATAAGGAAATACTTCTTCACACAACACACAGTGCACCTGTGGAACTCATTGCCAGGAGATGGTGTGAAGGCCAATAGTATAACTGGGTTCAAAAAAGAATTAAATAAGCTCCTGGAGGATATGTCCATCAGTGATTCATAGAATCATAGAATATCAGGGTTGGAAGGGACCCCAGAAGGTCATCTAGTCCAACCCCCTGCTCAAAGCAGGACCAATTCCCAGTTAAATCATCCCAGCCAGGGCTTTGTCAAGCCTGACCTTAAAAACCTCTAAGGAAGGAGATTCTACCACCTCCCTAGGTAACGCATTCCAGTGTTATTATCCAGAGTGGATATTAGCCAAAATGGTTAGAGACAAAACCCCATGCTCCAGGTGTCCCTAAGCCTCCAACTGCCAGAAGCTGGAACTGGATGACAGGGATCACTCAATATTGCCCTGTTCTGCTCATACCCTCTGAAGCATCTAGTACTGGCCACTGTCAGAAGACAGATATTGGGCTAGATGGACCATTGGTTAGACCAACTATGGCTGTTGTTATGTAAGGATATTTCCTTTTTTTTTTTTAAATCAGCTGTCTAAAGGTTAGCGAGACAGAAGAGGAAGGCTTGGTTTTGTTTGTCAGAAAATGCTTTACTTGTCAAATCTGCACATATAACACAATGTATGAAACAGTAATATCTGGATATGGTAGCTACCTCTGCTGGTTAAAATACAGTGGTACTGGGTGGTGAAGAGTATCAGACTGGGAGTGTAGCCTTGCCTGTGTAGTCCAATATCATACTGTCTGACAAAGACACAGACACTTCAGAAGGAGATCCAAAAGGAAAAGCTACCAACCCATAAACCTGGACATCTGTGAAGCATGGAGGAAATCTGTAAAGCTGCTTGTAGAAATTCTGATTGAACAATATTTTGTTGGAATATGTATTTCCATGGAAATTGAAAAGTTTTGAAATCTGGTCTATTTCACCAACCTTTTGTTTTGGAAGAAAGCTGAAAAAAGTTCCCACAAAATAGAAATTGCCCATTCCAATGCTTGCAGAACAAAATGTTTTAATTTTGTTTTGAAATGACTTTGTTTTGATTTTTTTTTGTATTTTTTTATAGTACAAAAATGTAAAGTAAAAATTGAAAGGAAGAAACATTATGCTTTTGTCAAAATAAAACACTGCAATGGACCCAAAACTAAAACATTGGAAATTTTCCTTTGTGGGAAATTTTAAATTTTCATTCCAAATCAGAATGAAGCCAAATTTCAAAATGTGAGGTACTTCATGAAGCAGAACTTCTGTCCCCTGCACAGCTCTAGAAGTTTGTTCCTGACTGTGGTAGCTAATGAATTTATGTCCTGAAGCCTGTTGACTGGTAGCCTCTCTAAGGGTATGTCTACACTACGAAATTAGGTTGAATTTATAGAAGTCAGTTTTGTAGAAAGAGTTTTTATACAGTCGATTGTGTGTGTCCCCATACAAATGCTCTAAGTGCATGTAGTTGGCGGAGTGTGTCCACAGTACCGAGGCAACCATCGACTTCCAGAGTGTTGCACTGTGGTTGGCTATCCCACAGTTCCTGCAGTCTCTGCTACCCATTTGAATTCTGGGTAGAAATCCCAGTGCCTGATGGGGCTAAAACACTGTCGCGGGTGGTTCTGGGTACATATCGTCCCTCCCTCCACGAAAGCAAGGGCAGACAATCGTTTTGCGCCTTTTTTCTTGAGTTACCTGTGCAGATGCCATACCATGGCAAGCACAGAGCCTGCTCAGCTAACCATCACCGTATGTCTCCTGGGTGCTGGCAGACGCAGTACTGCATTGCCTTTTAGCAGCAGACAGTGCGGTATGACTGGTAGCCGTCGTGGACGTAGTCCTGGGTGCTCTTTTAACTGGGCACCTGGGCAAACATGGGAGTGACTCAGCCAGGTCATTTCCCTTGTTTTGTCTCACGGCGATTGAGTCCTACCAGCAGTGCACTGTCTTTTCATCTGCAGCTAGCAGAAGACAATGGCCAGTAGTCATACTGCACCGTCTTCTGCCGAGCACTCAGGAGATGACGATGGCTAGCTGTTGTACTGCACAGTCTGCTGCCAGCAAGATGTATAAAGATAGATGAAGTGGCTCAAAACAAGAAATAGACCAGATTTGTTTTGTATTCATTTTCTCCTCCCTCCCTCCCTCTGTGAAATCAACAGCCTTCTAAACCCAGTTTTGAGTTCTATCCTTGAGGTTTTGAGTTCTATCCTTGAGGGGGCCATTCAGTTTCTCGCAAAGCCACCCCTTTGTTGATTTTAATTCCCTGTAAGCCAACACTGAAAGCCATGTCGTCAGTCGCCCCTCCCTCTGTCAGGGCAACGGCAGACAATCGTTCCGCGCCTTTTTTCTGTGCAGACGCCATACCACAGCAAGCATGGAGCCCGCTCAGATCACTTTGGCAATTAGGAACACATTAAACACCACATGCATTATCCAGCTGTATATGCAGCACCAGAACCTGGCAAAGTGATACCGGGCAAGTAGGCGATGTCAGCGCGGTGACGAGAGTGATGAGGACATGGACACAGACTTCTCTCAAAGCACGGGCCCTGGCAATGTGGGCATCATGGTGCTAATGGGGCAGGCTCATGCGGTGGAACGCCGATTCTGGAAACAAGCACAGACTGGTGGGACTGCATAGTGTTGCAGGTCTGGGATGATTCCCAGTGGCTGCGAAACTTTCGCATGAGTAAGGGCACTTTCATGGAACTTTGTGACTTGCTTTCCCCTGCCCTGAGGCACAAGAATACCAAGATGAGAGCAGCCCTCACAGTTGAGAAGCAAGTGGCAATAGCCTTGTGGAAGCTTGCAACGCCAGACAGCTACCAGTCAGTCGGGAATCAACTTGGAGTGGGCAAATCTACTGTGGGGGCTGCTGTGATGCAAGTAGCCAACGCAATCAAAGATCTGCTGATATCAAGGGTAGTGACCCTGGGAAATGTGCAGGTCATAGTGGATGGCTTTGTTGCAATGGGATTCCCTAACTGTGGTGGGGCCATAGACGGAACCCATATCCCTATCTTGGCACCGGAGCACCAAGCCGGCGAGTACATAAACCGCAAGGGGTACTTTTCAATAGTGCTGCAAGTACTGGTGGATCATAAGGGACGTTTCACCAACATCAACGTGGGATGGCCGGAAAAGGTACTCGCATCTTCAGGAACTCTGGTCTGTTTCAAAAGCTGCAGGAAGGGACTTTATTCCCAGACCAGAAAATAACCATTGGGGATGTTGAAATGTCTTAGTTATCCTTGGGAACCCAGCCTACCCCTTAATGCCATGGCTCATGAAGCCATACACAGGCAGCCTGGACAGTAGTCAGGAGCTGTTCAACTACAGGCTTAGCAAGTGCAGAATGGTGGTAGAATGTGCATTTGGACGTTTACAAGCACGCTGGCGCAGTTTACTGACTCGGTTAGACCTCAGCGAAACCAATATTCCCACTGTTATTACTGCTTGCTGTGCGCTCCACAATATCTGTGAGAGTAAGGGGGAAGACGTTTATGGTGGGGTGGGAGGTTGAAGCAAATTGCCTGGCTGCTGGTTACACACAGCCAGACACCAGTGTGGTTAGAAGAGCACAGGAGGGTGCAGTACGCATCAGAGAAGCTTTGAAAACCAGTTTCATGACTGGTCAGGCTACGGTTTGAAAGTTCTGTTTGTTTCTCCTTGATGAAACCCCCCACCCCTTGGTTCACTCTGCTTCCCTGTAAGCTAACCACCCTCCCCTCCTCCCTTCGATCACCACTTGCAGAGGCAATAATGTCATTGTTGCTTCACATTCATGCATTCTTTATTAATTCATCACACAAATAGGGGGATAACTACCAAGGTAGCCCAGGCGGGGTGGTGGAGGAGGGAAGGACAAGGCCACAGAGCACTTTAAAAGTTTAAAAATTATTGAATGCCAGCCTTCTGTTGCTTGGGCAATCCTCTGGGGTGGAGTGGCTGGGTGGCCGGAGGCCCCCCACCGCGTTCTTGGGCATCTGGGTGAGGAGGCTATGGAACTTGGGAAGGAGGGCAGTTGGTTACACAGGGGCTGTAGCGGAAGTCTGTGCTCTTGCTGCCTTTTCTGCAGCTCAACCATACGCTGGAGCATATTAGTTTGATCCTCCAGCAACCTCAGCATTGAATCCTGCCTCCTCTCATCACGCTGCCACCTTTCAGCTTCAGCCCTCTCTTCAGCCCGCCACCTCTCCTCCCGGTCATTTTGTGCTTTCCTGCACTTTGACATCGTCTGCCTCCACGCATTCGTCTGTGCTCTGTCAGTGTGGGAGGACAGCATGAGCTCAGAGAGCATTTCATCGCGAGTGCGTTTTTTTTGTCCTTCTAATCTTTGCTAGCCTCTGGGAAGGAGAAGATCCTGTGATCCTTGAAACACATGCAGCTGGTGGAGAAAAAAATGGGGGACACTGGTATGTAAAAGGACACATTTTATAGAACAATGGGTACACTCTTTCACAGTAAACCTTGCTGTTAATGTTACATACATAGCACGTGTGCTTTTGTTCCAAGGTTGCATTTTGCCTCCCCCCAGCGCATGGCTAGCCCCTCACCCCTCACTCCTCCCCATGGCTAACAGCGGGGAACATTTCTGTTCAGCCACAGGCAAACAGCCCAGCAGGAATGGGCACCTCTGAATGACCCCTTAAGAAAAGCACCCTATTTCAACCAGGTGACCATGAATGATATCACTCTCTTGATAAATTGGTTAGTCTCTAAGGTGCTACAAGTACTCCTTTTCTTTTTGCGAATACAGACTAACACGGCTGTTACTCTGAAACAGAGAGATAAAGAACAGATGTTTGAATGCCAGCAAACATACACTGCAATGCTTTGTTCTACAATGATTCCCGAGTACATGCTACTGGCCTGGAGTGGTAAAGTGTCCTACCATGGTGGATGGAATAATGCTGCCCTCCCCAGAAACCTTTTGCAAAGGCTTTGGGAGTATATCCAGGAAAGCCATGAATGCCAGGGCAAATCAATCATTAAACATGTTTGCTTTTAAACCATGTATAGTATTTTAAAAAGGTAACTCACCGGAGGTCCCTTCTCCACCTGGCGGGTCCGGGAGGCAGCCTTGGGTGGGTTCAGGGGGTACTGGCTCCAGGTCCAGGGTGAGAAACAGTTCCTGGCTGTCGGGAAAACTGGTTTCTCTGCTTGCAGGTTGTGAGCTATCATCTTCCTCGTCCCCAAAACCTGCTTCCATGTTGCCTCCATCTCCATTGAAGGAGTCAAACAACACGGCTGGGGTAGTGGTGGCTGAACCCTCTAAAATGGCATGCAGCTCATCATAGAAGTGGCATGTTTTGGGCTCTGATCTGGAGCGGCCGTTCGCCTCTCTGGTAGGCTTGCCTCAGCTCCTTAAGTTTCATGCGACACTGCTTCGGGTCCTTGTTATGGCCTCTGTCCTTCATGCCCTGGGAGATTTTGACAAATGTTTTGGCATTTCGAAAACTGGAATGTAGTTCTGATAGCATGGATTCCTCTCCCCATACAGCGATCAGATCTCGTACCTCCCATTCAGTCCATGCTGGAGCTCTTTTGTGATTCTGGGACTCCATCGTGGTCACCTCTGCTGATGAGCTCTGCATGGTCACCTGCAGCTTGCCACACTGGCCAAACAGGAAATTGAAATTCAAAAGTTTGCGGGTCTTTTCCTGTCTACCTCACCAGTACATCTGAGTTGAGAATGCTATCCAGAGCGGTGACAATGGAGCACTCTGGGATAGCTCCCGGAGGCCAATACCGTCTAATTGCGTCCACAGTACCCCAAATTCGACCCAGCAAGGCCGATTTCAGTGCTAATCCCCTTGTTGGGGGTGGAGTAAGGAAATCGATTTTAAGAGCCCTTTAAGTCAAAAAAAGGGCTTTGTCGTGTGGATTAAATCGATTTAACGCTGCTAAATTTGACCTCAACTCCTAGTGTAGACCAGGGCTAAGTGTTATAAACTCATCTGTTGTAAATGCAGATGAATTCTTTGTGCACACAATTTGTATAATCCCTTTTACAATCTTACTATGTTATTTGACTCTGTTTTGTGGCAATGAACTCCCCAGATTGGGTGCTCTGTAGCAGACTGTGCCTGAAAAAATAGTTTATTTGTTTGTGGGAGGATTACTCCTTGTAGACAGATCTTCCAGTGGCACAGAGACAGTGGAACAGCTCCCATGCCTCGTCCTCTTGTGTTCAGGGTAAATATCGTAGGAATGGCTTTTGAGTTGAAAAACATGGTCCTTTGCTTGAATTGTGGGGGAGAACAATGCCCCAACACTGCCCTGCAACACATGCACCAAGGTAACACTAGATAAGGCTATCACGAAAATATTATTTGGTCTTTGGATATATGGTCTAGTATTTCCCGCTGCTGAACTGCTCAATACTTCACGTTTACTTGGCATTCTGCATCATCTTCTACTGCTGCCGTCCTAGCTCCCCATACACAGGTTAGGCAACATGTCTCAACCCTGAACTGAAATACCCTCAGGTAGTCTAGTAGTCCTCCCTTTACTTTTGCCCCACAGTCTACCATTACACTTGGATGTTGGCCTTCAACATCAACCTTGCTATTCTACCTCTACGTTCTGATCACTCTGCTAACAAAACCTTACTTTGAACCTGTAGAAACCTCCTGCTATTTCAAATCCAGGGCTCCTCTGAATATAGAAACTCACTTCAAATGGTGTAGTGGCTGGGTTTAACATATTTGTGCCTTTCATTTTGACTTTCAGGACACATCTATGTAGCTATCTAATATTTCTGGCTTTATTCATCTAGTCCCTGTCCTATAGAATCTAAGCTGAAGTAGCATAGTGTGATTCTTCCCCCACCCTCCTTCCCTGCCACCTCTTTCCTTGAAACCAACGGGGAAGTCAAAACATCTCAACTTCAGTCCCAGTGCTGAAGATTTTTAAGTACCAGCCAGCAAGCCAGGGCCACTGGTTCCAAATGCTGTTAGTGGCTGTACCTCTCGTTGGATAGGAATTGGAAAAACCAGAAGTAACAAAGCTTGATTGGTGTAAAACTCAACAGGAGTAATACCATCAGACAGAGCTGGTTCAGCCAGCCCTCATCAGAAATACAAGATTCTGCAAGTTTCCAACAACTATTGTGCTGATATAAATCTGCTTTTGGCAGTTAGGAATTGCTCTGTTCTTGGATAGTCATTTTACGTTTGCAATAAGCTTCAACTCTGCAGTGGTTGCGGGGCTGGGAAGAGGGCCAATGCCGTCATGAGGAGGGTTCAGTTTGATTTTCAGAGCTCTAACGGTGCCGGGGGGTGCAGTTAGTTAGGGCAGTATTAATCATCAACCAGTTTTCTGAAAACAAACTGGGATTTTTGCCACATGAGCTCGGGTGTATTAACAAAAGGGGAGCCTTTGATTTTGAGGGAGCTGTTTCTGTTTAACGATGCCCAAAGTTCCAAGACAAGGAGGGCTAATTTTGCTTTCAGTAGTATCATAGAGACCTTTTTGGTGGGGGCTAACAGGCTCCCACATTTGTGCTCTCACAAGCAGTCACATTTCACTAAGCAGGAGGCAGTCAGAATTGCCAGTTTTAATTAAGGACGCTAAGTCCTGAAGGCGATTGATACAGCCTGTCTGTGGCAAGAGGTGCCGCCCAGCATCTGAACTTCCAATGCACCATGCCCAACACAACGCCTGCCGCTTCCTTTTAGTGAGAAGCCATTTGGAACATCTCTGCTATTCCCTCCCTCCCTCCCCCACCGCTCCCCCCCGCCCAAGTGATGATCTTGATGGATGGGAAAGGTCCTGAATGTGGCAACCATGAGATACACAAACACACTGCTCAGTGAGCTTAAGCCTGCGATGTCTATGCAGTAGAGCTAATGTTGTGGTCTATTGTTAAAGGAGATTGCTTTTCAACAGGCTGACAGGGTGCAGCTGTTAGGCTCTTTGGAAGCTGTTCTGTTTCCTCTCGGATACAGAGTCCCGAGGGAACTCCAGCGCAGTGATCTGACATCGATAGCTGTGCAGACTTGAGGGCAAGCAACATGCTTTCCAATTAATGGAGATTTGCATGTAATTATGACAAATGTGTCCATCTATTGTCAGTGACATCAATGCAGCAGAAGCAATAAGAACACATTGGACAGGAGACTGTCAATGTTAGCTAGGATGATGGATGGTAATGGCTGCTGGACAGTAGCTGAAGAACGCAGTAGGACTGGGGTGGGGAGAGGGGAAAGTGGGAGGTAAGGAGGGAGACAGCAGCCTTTCAGTTCGAGAGCCGCTGTCTTCACATCCAGTCGAGGTCAGGCTATCAAAAAGAAAACTAAACTAAAAACCAGCCAACCCAAGGGGGTGGCAGCTTTGGGGAACAGTGCAGTAATCATTCACCTCTGGCAATCTAGACTCATGTCTTGGTTTAATTTGCAGATGAAATGGGCCAAATGCCATGCTGGTGTAACACTGCACCAGGGAAGAATTTAGCCCCATGGTTTAGTTTATTCCCAGCAGATGTGTGTGTGGTAGGTTATTCTTAACTCCTGGGTTCATGAATGGTAGTCTGTACTCAAACCACTGATACGTCTGCAACTAGCTCCACCATCAACTTTTCAGTTGAGGTTTATTAGTAGTATCACAATAGTGCCTAGAGACCCTATCCAAGATCAAGCCTGCATCAAACTGTGCACACCATAGAAAGACATGCCCCATCCCAAAGAGCTTACACTCTAAATTGACAAATCAGAACAAAGGTATGCTGTGGTAGGGGGTGGGGCGGGAGAAGAGCAGGGAAACAGAGGCAGAAAGAAGTGTGTGACTTGCCCAAGGCCACCCAGCAGGTCAGTGTCAGAGCCAAGAAGAGAATGAAGATCTCCTGGGTCCCAGGCCAGAGCCAGAGCCACCAGTCAGCGTATCACCTATATTTATTCCCACACAAAAAACATGTGAAAGTGGAGTTAACACTGAGTACACACACACACACCCCCCCCAGTAGGGTAAAATACATGACAGGGCTATTAAAGTTATTTTAAATAAGCATTATAAATCTAGAAAATTCAGAATTAAGATGAAACTAAAAAGAAATCCAGTTATGTTATAACATGGATATACACATAGTTAATGCACCCAAACAACCTTAATTCTGCCCAAACAACCTTAACAACAAGTGATGCAGTTAATTGACCAGTTGATGATGATTAGAACCAAAATCCTTAAAATGCCTTAGATTAACTGATTTTTAATGAAATAGAGAAATTTCTCTATCTTCTCTCTGTCCATTTCTCCCCCTCCCAATCCCAGCAGATTTGATTCCAAACTTTTTGGCTTAGTTCCATCTCTACTGGTAACTTTTAGATTGTTTTTGCATCATATATGCATGTTTCACAGTGAGACCAAAATCAGCCTGGGTGCTTATTGCTCACAGTCAAGACAGCAGGCAGAAAACCCAAGAACAAACATTGCCCCAAAGCTGCCAATGCTTTGGCCTGAAAAATCTGTTAATCAGCCACTCCCAACCTGGACCATATTTTAATTGTTGGTTGGAGGGTCTACAGCCCATCCAAAAGCACACAAGCCATACAGACTCTCCCCCTCACCTCCCCCCCCACACACGCACACACCCTGCTGCTCAGAGGACTTCCAAAAAAGTAATCTAGGCATGTCATCAGTTGGCCACAAAAATCATACATGATTCTAGTAAACTCTAAGTAGTTATTTTATCAATCATACTGTGAAAGGAGAAGCATGTGTGGGTGTGCGCACACAAGGGAATTAAGACCAATACTCACCCTCAAGTGTCTGGTGGAGAAACTGATATTTCTATTCCAATGTTTCTGTTGCTGCCTTGATTAAAAGTAGAGATGCGACCAAGCTAAAAATCCAGAGCCAAACGCCTTTGGGATATTGGGAATCTGTTGTGCATCCAGCTCCAAATATCACCTCTATCTGTACAGACAGTGGATCCAAACCCCGTTTTTCTGAACATCCACAAGCTTTTTGTGGGAAGGGGTTTGAAAATCTGGATCTAGATCTGAAATTTGCAGCTTAGGCCCATCACCCGTTAAAAGGCAGAGTAAAGAAATCCATCCTGGAGTCCCTCTGGGCATTTCATAAAAGCCCTAAATTGTTGCTAATCTTCACTTCCCCTTGGTTTTTACCTGCACCAGACTCCAGTTTTACAGTCTAATTAATTGAAATGCCCTGCAGAGCAGCAGCCTTACCTGCTGTTGACACCTTGGGGGGCAGTGATCTTGGAGGAGACAATTTTGCCAACAACAAGCACAGCAGGGATAGAGGCAAGAGCCTTCAAAGTATTACTAAGACTGCATTACTAAGAATGCAAATGTCTCAGGACTGTTTTATTCCTGTGACAGTTTGCTGGCAACAGATTAGACCAGTGGTTCTCAAACTTTTGTATTCATGACCCCTTTCACACAGCAAGCCTCTGAGTATGGATCCCCCCCTTAAATATATAAAAAATGTGGTTTTAATTTGTAATACTATTATAAATGCTGGAGGCAAAGCAGGGTTTGGGAGTGGTGGCTGACAGCTCGCGACCCCTCATGTAATAACCTCGCAACCCCCTGAGGGGTCACGACCCCCAGTTTGAGAGCCCCTGGATTATACATTGTGAGTCTATGATGAAGCTGTATGCACAGTAAAAACAAAACCACTAACTTCACTGCACCAATGTTATTTCCTCCTTCACAGGCCTTTTATATCAATGGGGTTTCATATTTTCAAGAGGGTATGAGAACTTTTTGAAAAATACTTTGGGGTAATATACATCTTCATTTAACAGACTCTCTGGCAAGCCCCAGCCTCTCGAGTTACCATTTTATCTGCTATAAGTCCTGTGGCTGCTCAGGCTTGTGCTGGAGTCCATTTTGGGCCAAGCTCAGGATAGAGGAAGTCAAAATAGTGGCTTAGAACCACCTTTGCTAAGTTTTCTGAACACCAGGATGTTTCAGTCGCAGGCTGCTTAAAGATTCCACTAACGTAAACAATCCCTTAATTCAGCATCTGGTGAACACAAGAGCAGCACCAATCTGAAAACTTTTCAAGTTGAACTTCCAGCAGAGTTTGGGTGAAGATGGGGAGGAGTCAAGGAAGAACTTGAATAATATTAATCAGTACAGTTCAACAGCTGCAATATCAGCCCAGGCAGTTTAGGATGATTAATGTCACTTTATAAGGCTGGTTTGTTTTTGCTGATGACGTCTTATAAAATGCATAGACTGGAGGGGCAGTCTGATTGGCCAATAGCAGTACGAAGTCCTGTATATAAGGGCCCAGTCTTGCTCCCATTGAAGTCAATGACAAAACTCCCATTGTCTTCAGTGGTGGTATATATTAGGCCCCAAGTCTTGGTGACCACATGGTTTGGAATTCTGCCATAATGCGTTCCTTACAATCATATGCTTTGGAGAACACCCACGCACAAATAATATACATTGTGAGATAGGGCCAACTCCTGCTCTGCCAATGAACTTACAGCACAATTCTCCCAATTATGGCTTGGTGTTAACCTTAGCATCAAATGGTTTTGTCACAAACAATAATTTATTCATAAATGCTAACTTAGTCCAGAACAACCAGCAAAAGGAACGTAAAGGGTAGCAGTACAACCCCATCTCATTGTATGATCTAGCTTTCCAGCTGTGAAGAGGAAACCACTCTTGAATTTCCAGGATTGCCTTTAAATAAAAGCCACACTAAAATGATATTACAATATGAAATTGTTTCTCTGCTTATCTATTCCCTCAGCGGTTGCTCAGGTCTTCCCGGCTAGAAGAGTTCCATATACATTCAGAACATCAATCTAATCTGCCCTTAGAGCTATAGATTTATCAGCACCATCTCTGTTTCATTCTATTGAATGCCTTCAGAAATCTGCCCAATAAGTCTATCGTCTCCACTACTTCTATCCGTCCTCTAGCTTCAGTGTCAGCTCATCTATTGATCTGAAAGAAGAGCTGGTCTTCCACTCTACTAGCTCTCTCACCTCACTTCACGTTATAGATGTGTTCTTAATTGGCCCTGGAACTTTAGTGGTAATGCATGAGACTTCTCCCAAGTAGTATTCCCCTTCATAGCCCAGATGCAGCTAAAAATCTATGAAGTGGAGGATCTGGAAGGAAAACAGAAAAGTGAAAGAGTAAGTTTTCCTCATGGAGCTTGCATTATTGTTTATTTAGACTGGGATTTTTCAAAGGAGCCTAAGAGAGTGAGGCACTCAATTGCCATTGAAAAATCAATGGGAATTGGGCACTTACCTAAGATCCCCTCTTTGAAAACCTCAGCATTATACAATCAGGTTGCTTCCATCCCTTCATTAATCTGTGGTGACATAGGTCAGAAATATTTCCTCTTTGAAAATATATGGTTTCCTCCTCTAACCATTTTTTAAAACTACACCAGTAAAATAAGCCCTTAAAACTCACTTCCACCGTGACATCTACAGAAAAACTACCCTCATATAATGGCTAGACAAATGGTGAGCTCTGATCGCTGCTACTGGTTAGCAGCGTGCACAATTGATAGCCAGTCAATGGTAAACTTCCTATGATTGTGTCCTTGCTTTCCCTCTACACCTGACTGCTTGTTTGTTTCACCAACCTGTTACATCTTATTTCTTTAGATTTTAAGCTCAGTTAAAGTGTGTATGTGGGACACTGAGCTGGTCAAGGCCTTTAGGTACTAATTCAATTACTGTTAACAATAATTATCCCTAAATCAAGCATGGACCAAGAAGTCATTTAACTGATGGCCCAAGATGCATCCAGCAAATCCAATGATTTGCATATAACATTGGCAGGAAGAAGCCATTTCTTTTAGCTCAGCACTAGCACTGAGGGAAACTAATTCTTTAGGTTAAATTTTTGAAAGAAAAAACAGGAAAGCTTTATAGGATTTGGGGCAAGAGAAGAAAGAAGAGGCACTGTGCAAACTTGAAAGAATTTTGTGAAATTTTTCACTAGCATGCATGCATATTTTATAGATAAAATATATAAATTAGGTCTGTCGATTAATCTAAGGCTGTTGATTAATCGCAGTTAACTCATGCAATTAACTCAAAAAAATTAATCACAATTAAAAAAATTAATCGCGGTTTTAATCGCACGGTTAAACAATAGAATACCAATTGAAATTTATTATATACTTTTGGATGTTTTTCTACATTTTCAAATATATTGAGTTAAATTACAACACAGAATACAAAGTGTACACTGCTCACTTTATATTATTTTTTATTACAAATATTTGCATTGTAAAAATGATAAACAAAAGAAACAGTATTTTTCAATTCACCTCATACAAGTACTGTAGTGCAATCCCTTTATTGTGAAAGTGTAACTTACAAATGTAGATTTTTTTTGTTACATAACTGCACTCAAAAAAACAAAACAATACAAAACTGTAGAGCCTATAAGTCCACTCAGTCCTACTTCTCATTCAGCCAATTGCTAAGACAAACGAGTTTGTTTACATTTATGGGAGATAATGCTGCCCAATTCTTATTTACAATGTCACCAGAAAGTGAGAACAGGCATTCGCATGGGGCTTTTTTAGCCAGCATTACAACGCATCTATGTGCCAGATAGGCTAAACATTCGTATGTCCCTCTGTGCTTCATCCACCATTCCAGAGGACGTGCTTCCATGCTGATGATGCTAGTTAAAAAAATAATGCATTAATTAAATTTGTGACTGAACTCTTTTGGGGAGAATTTTATGTCTCCTGCTCTGTTTTAGCCACATTCTGCCATATATTTCATGTTATAGCAGTCTAGGATGATGAGTCAGCACATGTTGTTCATTTTAAGAACACTTTCACTGCAGATTTGACAAAACGCAAAGAAAGTACCAATGTGAGATTTCTAAAGAGAGCTACAGCACTCGACCCAAGGTTTAAGAATCTGAAGTACCTTCCAAAATCTGAAAGGGATGAGGTGTGGCACATGTTTTCAGAAGTCTTAAAAGAGCAGCACTCTGAACTACCAAAAAAGAAAATCAACCTTATGCTGGTGACATTTGACTCAGATGATGAAAATGAACATGCATCGGTCCGCACTGCTTTGGATTATTATCGAGAAGAACCTGCATCAGCATGGACATAATGACATAACTTTGGTGCATAAAGTTTTACATTGTTTTTATGTTTAAAATTTTTAAAGCAGGTTTTTTGTACATAATTCTACATTTGTAAGTTCAATTTTCATGATAAAGATTGCACTACAGTACTTGTAATAGGTCAATTGAAAAATGCTATTTCTTTTGTTTTTTACAGTGCAAATATTTGTAATACAAAATATAAAGTGAACACTGTACACTTTGTATTCTGTGTTATAATTGAAATCAACATTCGAAAATGTGGAAAACATCCACAAATACTTATAAAAATGGTATTCTATTATTAAGAGTGCAATTAATCACGATTAATTTTTTTAATTGCTTGACAGCCCTAATATATATATTTCTAAAGAGCACAGAGCAGAAGTGAGGTTTGTCCTTTGCTTGCTTCTCTTGCTCTTCAGTGAAGTCAATGGTTATAGAAACTGACACAGCATCACACTGAATTGATCCTAGCTACAGATATATGATTCCCACTTAATGGTCATCTTTCAGATATTGCTCTGTGTTGATAATGGGGAAATGACTGATGGAACCAAAAGACAAGCAAATAGGCTTAAACACTCTTTCTGATTGCCCAAAAAAAAAAAAAAAAACAAAAAAAACGCTATCCTGTTCTGCTTTGGTTTTTTTGAAGCAGAACTTATCAAGTTATTGGATTTTCCCTGATTTGGCACAATTTAGAGACATTTACAATTTGAGATCTGTGGGCCAAACGTTCGATGGTGGATTTTGCCTCAGCAAACACAGTATGAAGACAGATTTAACCTCCCAGAAACACTCCTTCTTTGCATGCAAACTGATAACTGTGCTTGCAGACAAGTACTTAGACATGCAGTTACCTGGACAATCTGTTGTGCTTACTTCTAGAAAAGTTCAGGCCCTTAGTTATGCCCCACAGTGTTTATAGGGTTTTTTAAAAAAGAGAGAGAGAGAGATTGTAAGACACTCAGAGCTCTAGATAAACCTTCTTAATAAAAGTAAACAATGTGATTTAATTATGGCACCAACCTTATTCATATTCAAGAAAACAATCAATTTCTGGTTTTAAATCCAACTGGGAACACTTTTGTTTTCGGTGCTTTTCACTGCTGAATTGCAAAGAATCCTGCAATTTATTGTTAAATCTACTGCAGTATTAAGTGTAGTCTATACCTCTAAGATTTAAGAGTAAAAACTGGTTAGGGGTATGTTTTTATTTTACTGAAGAGGTGATTTACACAGGTATCATTATTCCCCTTTCCATAGAGAAACAGCTATACTTTTCACAGGTATATAAATCACCTTTATACAGATTCTGCATCCACACTAGGGGGTTATACTTCTTTAACTACAGCCATATAATCAAAGCAGTTCAACTTTCTAATGTAGACAAGACTAGAGCTGTGTGAATACTTGATTCTTTTTTGGTTTGGTGACTAAACTGAAAAAAAAATATCCCCTTGATTTCAGGTCAAAAAAGTTTTTTTTTTATTTCAGACACTAGGTAATCACTACTAATTATTAATTAACTATTAATAATAATAATAAAAGCAAAGGGAATTTGGAAACCCCAGTCACAAGAGGAAGAGGTGATGGTAGCCACCTTTATATCCTATAGGATATAATGCTCCCCTGGGGGGAAGAGACCTGGGTTCCAGTCCTTATTCTGACTGATTCAAAGCGGGGCTCTGAAAACTTGGGTCTCCCACACTGCAGGTGAGTGCCCTAACTGCTGGGCTATGGGGTATTCTGGGAACAGGCTTAGTCTCTCCTGCTGAAGCTGTTCCACTTTGTACAAGACACTGAAATAGCCATTGGAGCAGGGACTGGAACCCAGATGTCCCCACTCTCATGTGAGTCCCCCAATCACCAGGCTATGGAGTCTCTTTGTATACGTAATTAAATATTTAGTGGACCAAAGTGGAACAGCTCCAGAAGGAGATATTGAGACCCACTCCAGAAGATATTGAGACCCACACACCATAGCCCAGTGGTTAGGGCATTAAGGGGAAGTAGTCCCAAGTTCAAATCCATACTACAAAGCAGACTCAGTGGGGACTTGAAGCAACATCTCCCATATACTGTGGCAGTGCTGTAACTACAGGGCATAAGGGTACCTCACCACCTTTGCAAATGGCTCCCAAGTCCTCTGGTGAATCTAGCCTGAATATTTTTTTGACCAAAACTACTTGGCAAATTTGGGTCGAGTTCACAAATAGTTTTCTTCGACTTAAGCAGCATTTTTCATCGAGTGAAATTTTTTCCAAAAAATTTCATCCAGCTTTAGGCAAGAACTTAGGTTCTGGTTATGTCACGAGCTATACCCGTACGTAGACCTCCACTAACTTCAGTGGGGCTCTGGATGAAGCTCGTTGCAAGACTGAGGATTTAGAGATGGCTATTTCTCTATTTTCATGGAAAGCTGTTTGCACTGGATTTTGCACTCAGCGTCTTTATGCAAAAAAAATCCACAGAGATTTGACTAGCCCTAAATCATTTCTTAGCTCTGCTTTTCTTCAAACAAACAAAAAAAGAAGAAGGTGTAGGATGTGGTTGAATGGAGACAGGATTTAAACTATATCAGCAAAAATGAGCCATCATAAAAATAATGCCAAAAAATGCAGTTGTATTTTGGACTAAAAGTAAAAAGCTCCAATAATTTTTATGTCCCTGTGACGGGGTCAGGACTCACCACCACCGGCACCTCCTGCTGGTTTCTCCAGGAATTAGCTCTTGTCAGCTGCAGGGCACCCTCTGCGCGGGGTGTCTTGCCCATTGTCTGCTCTGCTGGTTGGGAATCGCCTGGCTCCCCACTCGGCGGTGTCCGCTTCAGGACACTGCCCTCTGGCAGTGCCCCCCTACTCTGTTCTCACCACCTTCGGGGGGGGGGGGGCAACAGCAGTCCTTCGGTTTGCACCTGCCTTGGTGGCCAACCACAACCCCAAAGTCTAGCCTCTCACCTCAGGGGCAAGTTGCAGTCTGTCTTGGCCACACTCCTCTGTGGCCAGGTGCAGTGTAGGGAGGAAGAGGGGAACCCAGGCCCACCCGCTACTCTGGGTCCCAACCCAGGGACCCTCTACTGGCAGCCTCTCTCTGCCCTCCTTCGCTTCCCTCTTGTCCACCTATGCTCCCCAGGCCACTTCCCCTTTGGCCCCTTGTACCTTCTTGACCCTTTTTACCAGGGGCCGCAGCCTGGCAGGTACCCGGGCCGGAGCTCTCCTCTGCTCTCCCAAGCCTGCCCAGCACTGCTCTGTCCCAGGTGCTACCTCCTTACCTCAGGAGGCGGAGGCAGAGCCACTCCCTTGCTAGTCAGGGAGAGACTACCTTCTCCTTTGCTAGGCAGCCTTTATATAGGACTCAAGCTGGCCCTGATTGGCTGCCTCTACCTTTACCCTGATTGGCTCTGCACAGGCCTTTGCTGATTGGCTGCTGGTCTGCGCAGCCTCTCTGGCCTGTTCTAGCCCTTTTCCTCAGGGAGTGGGGCACCTCGCCCCATTAAAATCCACCTTTCAAGATGCTGTGGGAAAATAACAGCAAAATGTTGGATTTATTCAGTATGCTTTCCTATTGGAAAAATCTAGTTTATACCAATACAGATTGTAGTGTAGACAGGCCAGGAAGGCATTGCCCTGGAAGCTAGACTGTCAAAACAACAGGATCTGTCTGTGTCTAGTAACCTCAGTAAAGTACCCCTCTAATCTAATCTTGTCTCTCCTCTACCATGATGGGCATTGAGCTGACAGTGGGTCAGATTGAGTCTTGGTCTAAGTGAGTGCAACTCCAATAGAGCCCCTTTAAAGCTGGCCTGCAGGGCACCCAAACAGCCAGTCTGTGGGAACTACTGCACCATAAGGAGTGTGTTACCCACTCCACCCCCTTCCTGTCCCCATATATGGGGTTTGTACCACACAGTTCATGAATCCCCTGGCTGTCCACTCCCACTGGGCACTCATCAATGGTTCCTATTGAGCTCAGCCATGCTATAGGGAAAGGACTATGGATTTCCCTGTGTATGCTCTCTGTGGCCTCTCTACTCCCACTTTCCCCTAGGGTTGCCAGGTGTCCAGTTTTTGACCAGAACGCCCAGTCGAAAAGGGACCCTGATGGCACCACTGACCAGGCCATTAAAAGTCCGGTCAGCAGCACAGCGGGGCTAAGGCAGCATCCCTGCCTGCCTTGGCTCCACACGGCTCCTGGAATGCAGAGGCATGTCCCCCTTCTGGCTCCTAGGTGTAGGGGCAGCAAGGGGGCTCTGAGGGCTGCCCCCAGCCCAAGTGCCAGCTCCCATTGGCTGGGAACTGTGGCCAATGGGAGCTGCGGGGGTGGTGCCTGCAGATGGGACAGCGCACAGAGCCGCCTGGCCATGCCTCCACATAGGAGCTGGTGGGGGGACATGCCACTGCTTCCGGGAGCTGCTTGAGATAAGCGCCACCTGGAGCCTGCACCCTGTCCCGTGACTGAACCCCCTGCCCTGATCCCCTTCCCGGACTCCAACCTCTTGCCCCAGCCCAAAGCCCCCTCCTGCACCCCAAACCCTTCATCCCCAGCTGCACCCCAGATCCCACACCCCCAGCCAGAGCCCTCACCCCCCTCTCATGCCACAACCCCCTGCCCAGCCCTGATCCCTCTCCCTCCCTCCAAACCCCTCATCCCCAGCCCCACCCCAGAGCCAGCACCCCCAGCCGGAGCCTTCACGGTCCCTCCCCCACACCCTGTGCCCCAACCCCCTGAGCCAGCCTGGTGAAAATGAGTAAGTGAGTGAGGGTGGGGAGAGTGAGAGACAGAGGGAGGGGGGCTGGAGTGAGCGGGGGGATGGGGCCTCAGAGAAGGGGCAGGGCACTGAAAGGGTGTTTGTTTTTTTGTGAGAGTATAAAGTTGGCAACCCTACCTTACACTCCAGGGAACGCATGTGTGGGGGTTACAGTAGTTGTGTTGAAGCTCAAGTTTGTAATGGACCCTCCACTGCCGGGCAGATTTCTCCCTAAACAGAGAAGACTTTGCATGACAAAACCAGAAAGGGCTTAGAGCTCTTTTACAGCACAGGGCAAACAAGGGGTTAATATGAAAGTTTCTACACCTTCCATGATTACAAAAGTCTACACAAAGCAGAGAAGGATATGAGAAAACAAAGGCTGCAAGGTGTCAGCAAAAAAAACCCAAGCAATGGTGATCAAAGATTCCAAGCCCACAGCCCAGGAGAGACTCTGGAGCACAAGGATGTGCTGTGCTAAGCTTGGCAGAATCACTGCTGCAAAGGTTCCCTTTGATGGTTTCTGTAAAAACCAGAATTAGAGTCACAGACATTCTACCCTCACAAAACCACTTCCTTAGGAGAAGGACATATATGAGGGGCCTGGAGACTGCTTCCTTAGGCGACACGAAGAATGCTCAGCATTGATTTTTTTCCAAGCTTCCTGCTGCTGCAGCAGTTTTGCTCTCAACTGCTAACGTGTGGTGTGTGGCAAACCTAGTGTTATTTTTTGAAGGGGAGGTGGAGGTAGAACCCTGGGCCTGATTCTACAGGGAGTTGAGTGTTTTGCTCTATGCTGGGTGCACTCAGCTCCTCATAAGCTCAGACCTTTGCCCAAGTTTGTAAAACTAGTTCTGAAATTAGAAAGGCTTCATCAAACATTTTAAAAACTTTGCCCTTCAGTTGCTGTGACACCCTCGTAGAAACTGGAAAGTAGCATTCTTGCCCTGCTTTTTGCATAACTTATTTCAAATAGGAGGCAGTGTGGCCCAGTGGATAAAGCACTGGGCTGGAACTCAGGAGACCTGCATTCTATTCCTGGTTCTGCTGTCAAGGTAACTGGCCTCCATCACTGTGGTATCTGAGCACCTCATACCCTTTACGTATTTATCCTCACAGCACCCCTGTGAGTTTGGAAAGTACTGTTATCCTCATTTTACAGATCAGAAACTAAGCCAGAGAAAGAGACTAAGTGACTTGCCCAAGGCCACACAGCTAGTCTGTGGCAGAACAGGGAACTCAACCTGGGTTCTCAAGTCCCTGCCTAGTGCTCTAACCACTTGACAATCTTACTAGTGGTCTGCTGACTAACCTTGGTCAAATCACTTCACCTGTCTGTGCCTCCACCATCTGTAAAATGGGGATACTGTTACTTATGTTCTTTGTAAAGCTACTTGAGATCTACAAAGGAAAAGAGCTATTTTAAAATTAGCTATTTCAGGCAACTGAAGACAACACTACACCTGCTGCCTTTTGTTTACTTCTCTGTGCACCCCACTAACATCAGCGCCACAAGTCAATTATGCAGTGATTGCACGGTAATGAAGCTAACACCACCAACCCTATTAGAAACTAGAGCAACTGATAGCGATGACCAGAAAAAGCCAAATTTCTTAAATAAACATATTCTCAAATTACTTGCTCAGCTGTTCCATCAATGATAAAACTGCTGGCTACTTTAATGGGTGGCAGGATTGGGCCCTGATTCTGGACACCATCAGATAATGTAGCAGTGTTGCATAACAGCTGGTAAAGAATTAGGCAGAATGAAAAAGGAAACATTTCTCTCCAGAGCCAACCACTGCAATGAGTAGATCCCCTTATAATTAATCATCTGTATTATTAATCTTTCCCCAATACTATAAAACAACAGAGCAAAATGGCAGTGATGTGCCAGCATTCCTGTTAAGATCTCACAGCCCTCATTAATAAATGTAATAGCAGCATTGGGCTATCTCAGGAGTGTACTAGGTTATAGACTCAGACTTTCATTCAGTTGAAATTTTATGTTCTTGCTTCATGCAAGACTAATGTATTTATTCCAGGGTCATTTAAAAAAAAAAATAAAGTCAGTTGTGCTCTTCTAGAGATATCCCCCAAATTGATGAATTTATCATTTCAAAGAAAAATTAAAGCGGGGAGTAATCAATCTGCATTGAGTGGAGATTAACAAGCTTGGCCCACAGGTTAAGCATCCTGCAATCAAAAGCGTGACTGTAGCAAGGATAGGCCCACTCTGGCTCTAATCTAGCTAGCATGGCTAAAAATAGCAACGAAGATGTGGCAGTACAGGCTTCAACATGGGCAATACAGGTGTTCCTGGGACCTTTGGTATGTTAGTCCATGCCACTGCATCTTCTCTGCTACTTTTACCCATGCTAGGGTAACTCACATACCTCCTGGGAGTGGTGTTCTGTCCCATCTAGTCGCACCGAGACAACTTAGAGAGAGGTAAAAAATGAGTCTGCTCTACAGCCTTAGCTAACAGCCATTTGGCTTTTAGCTCATGCATTAGAAGCTCATGCACTAAGCTCCAGAGATCCCCGGTTCGATCCCGCCCACCGACGACCAGGATCTGTCGGCGTTACACTAGCTTAGTTAAAGCTAGGTGGACAATAGTTTGGGTACCATTGTTGTAGCACATTTAAGATGAGATCTAGAATGCACCTCCCAGCCTAAGCAGCTGGCTTGGTCACTGGGCTGATGCACATGGGTTAGAGAGGATTGGGAGGGGAGGAATCCATGGCGCCAGGACTGCAGAGTAGCCTCCATAAAGCATTACACAGCCCTTCAACTTGGGGAAGGATGCAGCCGCATTGCCACACAGAACTGGACTCTGCACCACACAGTGGATGTGCTCCCTCTGCTCTCCCTGCATCATCCAGCCCACAACCCCCTGAAAGTAGGGAACGGAACTGTTTTACTGGCAAGGGGCCATTTGGGGCGGTGGGGAAGGGGGCTAGATTTAACCCTTAGTGCAAAAAGACTACAAATAGTGAGTGGAATTTTCAAAAATGCTCAGCATTGTCCTAACTCTTCTCCCATTGAAAGCCTAGGTAGAATTCCTATGGACTTCTGTGGAAGGAGAATTAGGCCAACACAGAGCCCTTTAGAAAATCCCCAATTTAAATTGCTACTCAGTCTTGTCGTTGTTAAGATTTGACAATTTCCCTTGCTTGTTTACTGCTTTATAGGTTTGCCAAACACATTACTGAAAATAAACATCCCGGGAGGGAAAAAATATGAAGTAAACATGGTACAAAAATAAAAGGCCAATAAAAATGTTTGCCGATCTTCCCTGGGGCATGAGGAGATGTGTCCTTCAATAGTTGGAGTAAAACTAACATTTTAAGCAATGTGAATAACAGAAGCCATCAAAAGGTGGCTACTCTAATTCACAGCATTAATGTATTTATTTATTTCAGTTAAGCTACAATGGTGTTAGTTCATTAACTAGTTAATCAGATGGATTAGATAATGTTTGTGCAGCAGTTAGAAATACAGAAAGCACCAGTGTTAGGTTCGTCTGTGTGTGAAATCTGCTTGTGACAAAAGTGGTGGTGTTTTCATCACGATGGAGTCCTGTATTATCTGCTGTGTAGTATAAACATTTGCACTACTCTGGACCAGTCTGTGGCTCCCTTATTCTTGCTGAGTAGCAAGGGTGTCATTTCAGAAAAATTTTAGAGGAGGAAACTTTTGTCAGCATCTCCCCTTCTACCTCCCCTGCTGGGGCTGCAACTGCTTGTAGGGCATTGGCAGGCCAGTCCCATCTCTAAGAAAGGTGGCATGCCATGTGCGGTGAGGGGGTTCTCACTGATGACCAGCCCAGGGCAGGGGTTGGGGCCTGGCTCTCTCCAGGCTCAGTGGCAGCCCAGGATGTCACTGCTGCTTCCTGTCTGGCCAGTGGGGAGAGGGGATTGGTGCTGACAATGTGGTGATTAGGAGCCCAGGCCAGAACAGGAGCTCCTGCAGGCCTGGGGGACATAGCTCCTTGCCAGCCAGCACTGTGGTATGAAAAGTCTGGGAGTGGGGGGCAAGCTAAGGCTTTGGGGAAGGGGTAACTGGCCCCTCTGCCGCAGTGCAAATGACATACCTGCTAGAGTGGCATACATCTAATTCCATGAGTGGTACCACTGACTTCAGACTACTTGCAAAATAACAAGCAATGGCCCATTAAGGTTAAGAACAGCCAGTTTTTTAAATTGTGCTTGTTGGCACTTGTTCTAATAGGTTGCATTTTCACTAACGAGGACAAGACTTTAGCAGAGCTAAGGAAACACTTCCTACAGTTGAGGGTAAGTTGCAACAACCTTAACCTTTAGAGAGACCCCATCCCTCCTGAGAGACTATTCCCATCTTTCTGCCCTAACCCCACCGCTTGAGAAAACTCCCATGAAATCAGTAGGAGCTGCAAGAGCTCAGGGCCTTTGAAAAATCAGGCCATTGACTTTAAATGTGGCTTTAGGGTATGTCCAGGCTGCTACCAGAGGGTGGATGGTGGCTCAAGTGGACACACCCAGGGTAGCTTTATTTTACCTAGCTCAGTCCTGGAGTAGGGAAGCTGTGGCAGGAGCATGCTGAAGCATGGGATAGCCCCACGAGTAACTACCCAAGGTTCCAGGCGGGCTTGTACAGCCCATGCTAACATGGCTTCGTTGCTCTGGGACCTGAGTTAGCAAGATTAAAGCTAATTCAGGTATGTTTACTCGAACTGCAATCACACGCTGTGACTGCAATCTAGATGTACCCTCAGCTGCCTGACTTTAGGCCCAGATACTTGAAATGTTTTGCCTTTTTTGGTAACCGAATACTCAGTAGCCCTAGTTAACATACGCTGTGTGCTGCAAGTTTCTTTCCATAAGGGAGATCTATTCAGAGAGGTGCTTGACTGGACTGGAGGAAGGACAGGTTGATGATATTAGTCTAATTGCAATGGAGCTGTTTATCTCTTTCCCATTTTTTACTTCCTTGCCCTTTGTTAATTTCACTGAAATCCTTCTGGTTCGACTGCTAACAGCTGAAGTTCTCACTGTCCACTTGCATGTTTTTTGGCCCCTCAGGAAACATTACTTCCACTAGTGTAAGTGGCAGGTTTCAGAGTAGCAGCCGTGTTAGTCTGTATTCGCAAAAAGAGAAGGAGTACTTGTGGCACCTTAGCGACTAACAAATTTATTTGAGCATAAGCTTTCATGGGCTACAGCTCACAGTTCCGATGAAGTGAGCTGTAGCTCACAAAAGCTTATGCTCAAATAAATTTGTTAGTCTCTAAGGTGCCACAAGTCCTCCTTTTCTTTTAGTGTAAATGGGTTACTCTGAGATTCCTTGTGGGGATTAAAGCCTGTGTTCTGGTTTTGAAGACTCCTTTGCCCAGAAAAAAAATCATATTCTATAATTGCATATTGGATTTATCAGTCTGCAGAGCCCCCTTGCAGCAGACCAATTTCTCCTACTTCAAGCCTGCACGTTATCCAGAAGGCTCACTTGCTCAGAAGCAAGTAGGTGGAGTTCCTAGAAGGAGGCATTTTACATGATCAGCACCCTGGAAAAGGACAGGCAAGTAGACTTTGTGCCTGGGCTGGTAAATTTTGACAATCTTTGCAAAGATAAGAACATTTGGTGATCTATACTTACTTCTGTAGACACCTACTTCAGAGACTGTTTGTAATTACCATGTAACAAAGACTTTGGATGTGAACAATTCATCTGCATTTACCTTTCCCCTGGGTAAGCTAAGTGTCCCAGAGACAGACCCAAAATAAACAGCAAGTACTTTTGGTTGAAGTGACTTGATGTGTGGGGGGGAGAGAGGGGTTGTTTTTTTCCATAGTGATCCTCCTTCTTTATCATGTGTAAAGACAGACAGGTCAGGGGCTAAACTATTATATATCACAATCTAGTGGCTTCTACGCCATGTAAGGCTGAGATGAGCAGAAAACTGGACAATAAAAAGAGACCTCAAAATATTCTGTCACTGTAAAGGATTCTCTTCCCCCGCCCCAATCCAAACACACACATCATGACTTTAATTTTTTCAGTCTTGTACTGCAATTCACTGAGTCTCCTCACCCCCGCTTCCTTCCCCTGCACCGTCCCACCCACACACACTCACTTTGCCCTCTGAACTGAAGCAATGATCCGTTCCCTGTGATTAAATTAGTGTAAGTAATAAGATATCATAGAACTGATTGATTTCCCCAGCAATGGTTATTAACCAGCTCAATTCAGAGGCAAGCAGGGCCATTATTCTGAACATCGATTCCTGAACAGGTCTGCGGGAAAGCAGAGCTCTTAGATACTGTGATATGTGTAGCTTGAATGCAAACATCTAGCTATGTCCAAAAAAAAAAGGGTACTGGGTCCCAGTTTTCTTTACAGGATCATTATCCCCTTAGAAAACACATGGCACAAGCTCTTTTTATCAACAACCCTATCACAGGACAATGACTTTTTCCTATATCACCCTATGTTATCCTTGAAAAGACCACAGCATCTTTGTGTGGGTCTCAGGGTGTTAGTGACAGAAAATTATTACCATTCATCTGGTGAACTATGTGGAACAAGTCTGGGAGGCTTGGCCCAGCTTCTGGTGGCCAGCTGCCCACATTGCAGATAGCACTGTCACAACTGGCACCGATTGTCTCCTTTCTTGGCTCTCTTAGCACAACAACCAGAGAGTGAATCATGAGAGTCTTTCACTTCTACATAGAATCATAGAATATCAGGGTTGGAAGGGACCTCAGGAGGTCATCTAGTCCAACCCCCTGCTCAAAGCAGGACCAAGCCCCAACTAAATCATCCCAGCCAGGGCTTTGTCAAGCCTGACCTTAAAAATATCTAAGGAAGGAGATTCCACCACCTCTCTAGGTAACGCATTCCAGTGTTTCACCACCCTCCTAGTGAAAAAGTTTTTCCTAATATCCAACCTAAACCTCCCCCACTGCAACTTGAGACCATTACTCCTTGTTCTGTCATCAGCTACCACTGAGAACAGTCTAGATCCATCCTCTTTGGAACCCCCTTTCAGTTAGTTGAAAGCAGCTATCAAATCCCCCCTCATTCTTCTCTTCCACAGACTAAACAATCCCAGTTCCCTCAGCCTCTCCTCATAAGTCATGTATTCCAGTCCCCTAATCATTTTTGTTGCCCTCCGCTGGACATTTTCCAATTTTTCCACATCCTTCTTGTAGTGTGGGGCCCAAAACTGGACACAGTACTCCAGATGAGGCCTCACCAATGTTGAATAGAGGGGAATAATCACATCCCTCGATCTGCTGGCAATGCCCCTACGTATACATCCCAAAATGCCATTGGCCTTCTTGGCTACAAGGGCACACTGTTGACTCATATCCAGCTTCTTGTCCACTGTAACCCCTAGGTTCTTTTCTGCAGAACTGCTGCTGAGCCATTCGGTCCCTAGTCTATAGCGGTGCATGGGATTCTTCCGTCCTAAGTGCAGGACTCTGCACTTGTCCTTGTTGAACCTCATCAGATTTCTTTTGGCCCAATCCTCTAATTTGTCTAGGTCCCTCTGTATCCTATCCCTACCCTCCAGCGTATCTACCTCTCCTCCCAGTTTAGTGTCATCCGCAAACTTGCTGAGGGTGAGGGCAATCCACACCATCCTCCAGATCATTTATGAAGATATTGAACAAAACCGGCCTGAGGACTGACCCTTTGGGCACTCCACTTGATACCTGCTGCCAACTAGACATGAAGCCATTGATCACTACACGTTGAGCCCGACGATCTAGCCAACTTTCTATCCACCTTATAGTCCATTCATCCAGCCCATGCTTCTTTAACTTGCTGGCAAGAATACTGTGGGAGACCGTGTCAAAAGCTTTGCTAAAGTCAAGGAACAACACGTCCACCGCTTTCCCCTCATCCACAGAGCCAGTTATCTCGTCATAGAAAGCAATTAGATTAGTCAGGCATGACTTGCCCTTGGTGAATCCATGCTGGCTGTTCCTGATCACTTTCCTCTCCTCTAAGTGCTTCAGAATTGATTCCTTGAGGACCTGCTCCATGATTTTTCCAGGGACTGAGGTGAGGCTGACTGGCCTGTAGTTCCCAGGATCCTCCTTCTTCCCTTTTTTAAAGATGGGCACTAAATTTGCCTTTTTCCTGTCATCCGGGACTTCCCCGGATCGCCATGAGTTTTCAAAGATAATGGCCAATGGCTCTGCAATCACATCCGCCAACTCCTTTAGCACTCTCGGATGCAGCGCATCCCTTTTGGGTCAGGATTTAGCACACCAATGGGGTAGTGTGGGCAGAGACAGCCTTTGAGACCTGGAAAGTGGGTTTCTGAAAGTCAGTAGGGACCCTGGAAGGATTTGAGGTATTCAGGGGCTTAGAATTCCCAGCCACCCAAGAGCAGCAGTAGGACTGCCTTGATCTCCTGCCCATTTGCCTGCTGCTGAACCAACTCTTCCTGTGATCTGGTGGGCTCTCACCCCAGCCCAGGAAGTTTCGCAGATGATCACCCAAGTTCATCTAAGGCCCTCTGCTCTGGGTACAACCTGTGGTTTAACACCAAATGTATGAGAAAACATCCAAACAAAGCAAAGCTTTTGCCCAACAAAGGCTACAGCCCGAGAGGCTCTCTCTCCTCGCCTCTGTCAGCCACCCTTCTGGGTCCTTAGCCTGACAGAGGGGCTCCTGCTAGGGCCATCCTACTCTCTGCAGAGCTATCCCAGATTGCTTTCTGCAGGATTATACTGCACAACCCACCCACCAGGAGTTGCATGTGAAGTGGGGTTTCAGCATGGTCAAGTCACTGAGGTGGCCTTGCCATCCAGCTAAATCAAAGTCCAACCCCTTCTGGGGTAACCCAAGTCCAAAGGAAAACACCAGTCTTCCATCCCAAACCTATGCCGGGTCTGTCCTTCTCTTCCTGGGCTCAACTTCCATGCTTCCTGGGCTCAGCTTAGTCCTTTCTCTCCTTTATCTCAGGGTCAGTGCTTCACCGAACCAGGTGGCAGTACAGGGGGAATCCACATCCACTCTCTACTCTGGGTCCCCAGACCTGGGACCCCTAAATAACTTGGGCCATCCACCCCTGTAGACTCACCTGCCCTACTTCGCCTTCCCAGAGCCTCTTCCTGTACTTGTTGCCTTCCTTCCAGAGCTCAAGCTTCTTCTCCCTTGGAAGAGGGTACTCCACAGCCTTCCTTCCTTGGGCTGTGTTTTAAGCTTCACTGACTTTTCTAGCTCACCCTTACTGGGGTCCAGGGTCAGGTACTGTTCCAAGGAATCTCCCTCCAAGTCTCTTCAGACTCCAGGATCTCAACTCCCTCCTTCACCAAACACAACAGCAGCTGACCATTCATTGGTGTTGCCACTCCCTGCTGCAGGACTCCTTCTGATGTCTTTTTTTCTCCCAAGTCTGCTCTTATCTCCCTGCAGGCCCCGCTCCTTGTCACCTGAGCCCTTGTCAAGTGACTTCACTCATTGCTTTCACCTGAGGATGCAGGCCAGATCCGTCACATGTGCATCCCTCAACCCTTTCAGAGGATCAGCTCACCTTGACACACCTTCCCTGAACTAACAATGTGGATGGAAAGAGACAACACAGTGGAAGAACCAAATCAAGTCAAAGGGATCAGCGAAGAGGGAGACCTGCAGTGGCAGAAGGAACTCAATGTTTCCATGTCCTCAAAAGCAACAAGAGAAGCAACAACCTCATTTGGAGTGGGGAAGGAGGCACCTCAAGTGGGACACAAGAAGCACTATGGGGACATTCCAGAGAGGAGATAGGTGCAGACTTTAGGGGGAAAAGGAAGAGAGAGGAGGTCCCTGGGGCAATAGGTAAACTAGAGTCATATATTCAAACTGTTAGAAACAATAAGCAGCAACAAATAGTCCCACAATAGTGGAATTGTAGCTCCATCAGTTTTAGTTCTGGTCCAAATAGCTCTCCCCCTCTTCTGGAATTCTAAATGAGATGTATTACACTTAAAAGAATCTCTCTGAGTGTTTGTGTACCTATGGGACTTTTTCAAGTCACTTATTTGTCTGAATGCCATTGATTTTTCTCCTAATTGTTATTCACTATGCTAATTTCCCTCACAAATCTCATATGCTATTGATCAAAAAGTAATAAACTCTCCAGCAAACAAAACAAGCATTATTGCAATGTTGGGAAAACATCATTTAATATCAATACCATATTTACAATTATCTTTAACCCAAATTTCACCCGTGATGCAATGCATAATCAAAATCAGAGAGCTACAGGCAAAAGGGTGATATTAAAAAATTCCCACTAGACTATTTCCTAGTAGATTATGAGAAGAAAGGCTGAAATAGGATAAACTTGAACACCTTAAAATATACAGCTGATGCTGAACAAATGCCACTGAATGAAGAATAATCTTTTTTTCTATTTTCTTTTTGGAAACAGCCACAGGAAAAGTACAGCACAGGTATAACAAAAGCAGCACGTGTGCCAAAAAATCCTTCCCTTTCATAGGTAGATCCACCTCTAATGATCATGGCCAATGAAGGCCTTGGCCCCTGCTTTTTTGCAATGGGGGACACACTTGGTCCTTTCTAGACAGTTTCAAACACATCTACTACAAGTCCAAACACAGTCAAAACCAAAGACATTATTTTCAAGAGCTGTATGTCACAGAGCACAATGAACACACAAATCTATAATGTGAGTGGATATGTGAAAGAAGAACCTTTGAGTGTGACCTGCCATTCAACTCTGCACCTGGCAAAGAGTGAAAACGATTCTAGTGAGCCAACTAATATAAAACAAAAAGCAGGAATGAAATCAGCAATATCAGGGCAACTCTTGCTAACACCTTCCTAAAGTTTCATGAATCCCACATTTTCTCCAACTGGAACTGCAACTAGGTTTCTGTCACTAACCAAAGCACTCAACATCTGTGTGACTGGCCTTATTCTGAATAATGGAAATCTAGATTATGGGCTAGCTGGTGTAAACTGGCATCACTCCATTGACGATTTACACTAGCTAAGGAGCCAGCCTTTGAGCATTGCCTGTTAATTTGTGTGGGAAGAATTCTTCTGCCTCCATCATATCTCTACCCAACTTCCACCATGATATTCCATCCCACAAATCCTGGGGGAAAGCAAGTAATCTCTTGGATGACTCCGGCCCAAGGTTCCAACTCAGAGGAGCTCCAAGCACAAACTTGACAAATATTTGTAATTTAATGCACAATGCCCAATTCACTTTTTTATATATATTATAAAATTGGGCCAATTTTTGCAGAACATTCTGCTATAGAGTAGCACTAATGCCATTGTATATATTGAAGGCACACCCTCACTTGGAACATTGTGTTCAGTCCTGGTAATTCCATCTCAGAAACCAATATAGCAGAAATAGAAAAGGTCTAGGGATGGGCAAGGAAAGAGTTTAGAGGCATAGAATACTTCCATCTGAAGAGAGAGAAAAGGTATGACGTGTTTAGTTTAAAAATGAGGTCAATAAAACTTAGTGGTAGGGAAGGCAGAATGGATGTTCCTTTTATACTTGTAACACAAAACAAAGAAATATCCCCTAAAATTGAAAGGGAAACAAGTTTAAAACCAATAAAGGGACATTTTGTTTTTTACGCAATGCATAACTAAGCTATGGAACTCATTGCCTTGTATATCACATTGTTGAGGCCAAGTGCTTATAGGAATTCAAAAAATGATTAGTCATTTATATTGATAACTACAACTTTGAGTTACATTAGATGGAATAAAAAAAAATACCAGGGCATAAGTCAACTACTAACCATCTAGGATAAGGAAGAAGCTTAACTTATGAGCATGATTCCATAATTGTCATGAGTGATTCCATAATTGTCTACTACAATGTTTCTTCTGCATATCTGGTGCTGCACATTGTTGGTGACGGGATACTGGACTGGATGGACCACTGGTATTATCTGGTATGACAATTCGTATGCTGGTATCTCCTGGCTCAAAGTGTTACATCACATGAAATAAGTTGGCGGTGCCAGACTTCTGGCTGGAGCATAAGAGTCATCCCAAAAATAAGCATCAGAATTGGCATGAACTGGCAATTTCAGCAGAGAAGGCAATGACCGAGTCAGCTTTCGACACTGAACTACCCTCCATCCATTGAGATGGTAAAGGCACACTGATGGAGCAAGGTAGGGAAAGCTTGCACTGCTGCTGCCCAAGCTGAATCCCTTCTGTGGATAAACAGAGCATTTCTGTCTCTAGGGCTGTCAATCTGGTACCTTTCATGTGTGCTGAAACAAATAATTATAGCTATAGTGATAGATGAGGAATGAAACCTTTTCCCCACCCAAAACAAAAAAAATCTGTATTTTTGGCCATCAATGTCACTTCCAGGAAAAGTGCGTGAAGTTGCCAAGAGAGGCAAGGAATGGCCTGAATAGATGGTGTACTAAAAACTACCCAGAAGCAGCCAAAAACGCCTGCCATTATTTGGCTTCTCCCTCCTCCACCCCACAAAAAACAGGTGCAATGTGACAACTGTTTATTTAGCTTTACGGCTTCCTCATGTTTGCTGGTGCTCCTTTCCAGTTCCTCAAGGTGGTTATCTTGAAGATAATTGGTGGAAAATACCCTACATAGACTGCGAAAGGAGAGTACTGTCATGCCTGCCAACCATACAACTGATAGTCAGGCTGAATTCTCAGTTATATTAAGACCCTCTAATACCACTCTGGCAGTTAGGTTCTCTTTTCTGAGCAGTTAAAAGGGTCTTAGTGTGTATGGGAATAAGGCCCCCAGAGTGGACTTCATCAAGCCCCTGTGACATTTGTGAATTATCTGTGAGCAATTACATTTTTATGGATGTTTATTATTTTAAATTATTCAATGAATGGTTTATACCAACGTATTTCTGTCTATTGACTGACTGGAAACTACTTGCTGCAACTATTTCTTTAACTATTTCTTATTTGGAATTTGCTAATTAGGATGTGTGGTCAGTCACAGAAAGCTATTCTTACACTAGAAATACTAGTAGTCTTTGCTCAGCAATGCTGCAGGTGTACCATTGCTAACAGCAATGTAAGCATTGCTGTAGAAAGGACTCAGGTGTTTTAACCAATTGCTCTGAACCAGGTCTGCATGTAATGCTGCTGATTCGGGCACTGGAAAACTGGCAACAACTATAGTCCAGCTAGTAAGTGAATAATAAGTGAATTGTCTAGTAATTAGAGCAACTTCAGCTAAGAGAGGGTTTCAGGACACAGTGAGCCCTGTCTACACTAGTGGAAGCAAGAATGCAGCTGCATCAATGCTGGAAAACAGGTACCAGTTTTCCTAGTGTAAATGCACCCTACAGTATGTGGTCTTTCTGCTCACTGATTGGATGACTTCCCTGAGGGATGATTTTCAGTCCCACAGTGAACTTTCAAGATGGCTGCATGAACATTTCCAGCATGAATAGAGACAAATTCATGAGAGTATTCAGGACACTTCCCTTTCCACATCCTTGCAAACAAAAAAGTTGCTTATATGAATTTCTGTAGAAGGTGAATGGGATTGTGTCCACTTGATTAGAAATGGATGAATAACAGAAAACATGACTATCTTGGACCATATAGGAGTCAGTGCCATGCAGGTTGTGGACTGCATATCACATTCCCCGATCTTCCCCATTTCCCTGACCTGGAATTGACTTGTAACCTGTATCCACAGAAGCTATATTAAATTTCTCCATCTGGATGTGGCTCTAAAATACCAGACAGCTTGTTTCTTACTCACTTACCAGCTGGATTACAGTTGTTACTGGTTTCCAGATCCAGTACATCCAGACTTGGTTAAAAGTTAACTTCAGAACAGTTTAATGCCTACAAATGTTCTGTAATCTCAGGCCTGTGTTACATAGGCTACATGACATTATTTTGTTCTTAGCATACTAGGAAATAAAGTGTGTGGGTTTTGATTCTAGGATCCAGACCATCTGCTAAACCTATCAGAGGTTTTTTGAATTCTAATTTACTGTTGATTTAAAAATAGTCTCAGCATTACCCTGTCATTTTCTGCAAATTATATATTATTTAGTTTGCCATTTTTAAATATTATAGCATCCTCTCCTCTTCTCTCTTATGCTTCAATTTAGATTCCTTATCAACTGCATCAATACAAGTCCCCTCCCAGTAGCCAATACTCTCGTCTCCACTATGGCATGAGCAATTTCAGTATAGCACCTAGCAGGCTGATCACAGACCTGAGAATTGGCTCAGAAACTTCAACTACTCTTTTAGGACTCAACCGGAGTTGTCCAGAACTCAGTCACTGATGCAAGATGTCATCTTTATATCAAGGGGTGACTTAATATAATTTTGCTCAGTTATCCCAAAACACCACAGTGGAAGCTGGCATAGTGCTGCTGATGTTTATCAAGTATCATTGCCTGTAGTTACCAAAATAGGTACATTAATTATTTTATTATAGTGATTATGTAATTATTAACTAAGCATCTCTCCAGGCATAAAATGTAAACCCTACCTCAGTTGTGATTTTTTTTTCCTAGGCAGCTTTGATCTGTGCCTCTCAGATTAAAGGTGGACCTTCATACTTCATATTGTTCTTCTGCACCAAGCCCTGCACAAGGTGTCTCTGGACTCCACTATCCTATTGTATTCTCATCCCATCTAAACAAATATATCACGGGACCTATTTCCTGAAACTTCAAAGGGTAACCAAGAATTTGTGCTTCTGCGGCTACATAAGAATTCAGCTTCAAAGTATGGCCTATGGTGGCCACCATACCTTGAAACCAACATTAGACAGAATACGGCCCCCAACACATTTGCACCATAGTTAGTATGATTCATACAATAATGCTGATACACTATTTTATTCATTCATAATTTTAATATTTTATTATGAAGGCAGTGATACAGTGAGGGGGACTGGCAGGAGGGTTGAGATAGTGGGAGCAAAAGAGACGGGTAAAAGGAAGAAGAGGAGAAATCTGGAGAAGGAAGGAGAAAAATGGAGATGAAGGCTGAGTGGCATGAAGGGCAGCGTGAGTGAGGCTGGCAGTGTGCGGCAGAGGGATTCTGCAGGGTGGAAAGGTAGTTGGAACAAATAGCCAATCAGCAGACAGAAGGGAGGTCCCATGGTAAGAAGTTCTAAGGTCTGCAGGTGTCCAGGGTCTGTGACTATCAGAGACAGAGAGCTGGGGTCCTAGTTGGGCCTTTTGCTGCTCTGCTGCTGCTTCTTCCCCCAGCTATTGCTGAGGAACTCCCTGCTAATTCCAGGGATGCCTCTCTGCTCCAGGCAGGTCTTGCTCTACTTTCCCCAGTCCATGGGGTGATTTTGATTGATCCCAGACTACATGTGTTTGGTTGGTTTTTTTTTTTTTATACTCAGCCCCTGACAATGAAGGTCTTGCTAGAGCCACCAAGAAAGCAGAGGCAAAGAATCCCAAATGCAGGAAAGATTCAGGAAAACCAATAATTTCCTCTATTTAGGTTTCACTGTTTATTTTAAGCTATTTTATAAACAAGGACATGACTGGCGAAATTTTCACAGATGGCCCCTAAATTTGCAAGGATACATTTGTGCACACAATCCTTTAGTTTCAAAAGCATACCAAGAGGGTACCACTGAGCAAATTAGGTCGGTAGATTTCATGCTGTGTGATTTCAATCACAAATCCTATTTAGAGACTGGGCTGAGGCACCCTTGAAACTTTGTCCCTACACAAAAAAAAATAAGTTTACACTCTTTAAACACTCTTTAAACAGCGGAGGATCTCAAAGCATTTCACAAACATCAATGAATGCAGACTTCCAGCACACTATGAAACAGCTGGTTTTATTCTTATTTATGAGTAATACATATGTCCAGAAGGGGAGACTGAGGTACTGAGTGGTTAAGTGACTTGTCCAAGATCGTACAGCAAATTGGTGGCAGAGACAGTCATAGAAATCATACCTAAACTGACCAAACCAACGTCAGTAAGGATGGGAATGGTCTTGATCTTGTCATTTAACTAGGAAAAGATTCTGGTACCAAGGCGACAGACAGCAAGATGGATTACACAAGGCTGCATCAACACTTACTGGCCTCCTGTGTGAAGTCCACTTGTTTTATATTTGAGCTGTGCATAGAATGATTTTGCAGAAGATGTTGATATGTTGAAATTTGGTTTCATTCCACTTTGGGAGTGTTTGGTCACACTGCAGGCTGCTCTAGAGCCACAGACGTTGATGTGGGGCCAGGATCCTGGGAGACATACTCTGCAGCAGCTCACCAGGCAAGGTGTGGAGGAGCCTGGGAGCTGGGGTTTCCAGGATCTTGGCTTCTGTCAGCCTGCTGGGGGGCTTCCAAAGAGCCAGGAGCCTAGCAGTCAGTGCTCCACAGCCCCTCGCCACATGGGATGCCAAGGAGCTGGGATTAACCCAGGCAGGTTTCTGACAGAACCTTACCTGGGTTCCGTCACAAGTGTGACAAAATCAAGCGGTCTCTGAAACATTTGTATTTCAACAAATCCGCACTCTCCGAGTTCCACTGGATGATTTCCCACCAGCTCCACTTTACATTCCATCGGCTCCTGCAGCCAAATAAACAGCAACTAGGGTAAAGAAAACAAGCTTCTTAGTTACGGTTTGCCTGGGCAGTTCTGTCAAAGCAAAATCAATCACCTTTGTTTGTGTTTATACATATTTTGCACTTCAAAGCCAAAAATATAATGTAGGGTCAGGTTCAGTGCTTAATTTGTGCCAGTGCTCGCCGGGGCTGAGCCTGGCACCTCTAGGCTTGGCAGTCCATAGCCCCGGCACCTCGGGAATTGCCACATCAGTTATGAAATTAAAAATATTGCTTAAGCCCCGGCACCTCTTTCATTACAAATTAAGCACTGGGCAGGTTGTTGCTTTAAGCCACTGGCTCCAGTCAGGGGCAGTGCACACTGATCCAACAGGAGCTATTGGAGATATCGTGCCTGGCTTAGGTTTAAAGTCCTCATCGCTCTACACCAGCAATATGTGGAGATGCAGTTCTGCACTAGCTCAGCTCTGCTGGTGTAGCGTAGATGGGGCTCGGGTGTGTACTGCCCTGCTGGCTAACCCAGCTGTGAGCAGGAAATGATGTAGACTTGAAGTGGCCTCTTGGGTACCCTACAGGAAAAAGCATCCCCCCTGTTATAAACAGGATGCATACAACAATCTGGATTTATTTCTTGACGCCAGTTCCTTTCATGTGATAGAGGTATTAACCTTTGGTAATCCTCATCCACCACAGGGGTCACTATTCACTGATAAGACACACTTGTATCTTATGATTATTTGTCTTATGCTAGTGCCTAGAGGCCATGGCTCCCATTGTGCTAGGTGCTGTACAAACAAAAAGACAGTCCTTGCCCCGAAGAGCTTACAATCTAAGTGTCAGGCTATGGACAACAGGTGCATAAAAGAGATTAGGAGAGCACAAGGAAACAGGAAAGTGACATTATTGAACTAACCTCCAGGAGCTTACTTAAGGATACTTCTGTGTTTTGTCTTTCTAAGATTTCCATTTTGAGTGCCCAAAGTCAGGATCCTAAACTTCACAGTCCTGATGCCAAATTTCCCACAGGTGCAGAGCACCACACTCCACTGAAGTCAGTGGCTGCTGCAAATGCTCTGCTCCTTGGAAAACCAGGCCACTTAGATTTAAATGTCTGTGTGCAATTAAGAACCTACCTTTAGATATCTAACTTTGCAAATTCCAGCCTTTGACTTTTGCAAAGAATGTTTGCATCCTCTCTTCTCTATCAGCCCTAGGAAAGACTAGTTTACTATTAGTTCTTTCTTAGGAACCCAGCCAAGCACTAGAAGCAATAAGGCCTAGTGGTTGGAATAACTACAACTCCTGCCTCTGAGCTTGAGGTAATGATATTATCACTACATATGTAACAGGGATTGGTGTTTCTCACACTGACATGTTGTAGCAGGAGAGCCTGTTGCAGCATAAAAAAGGCAGAGGTTTTAAGACGTTTTCACATAGATTCAAACCCTCCACTCACTAGTTTGAAATGTCCGATCTGGTGCCTAGTGCCTCTATCTTATCCACATCACAAAACCACCATGCAATGTGGCCTGACGATCAGTGGAGGTGTACTGGGAGTCAGAATTGAGGTTCCTTGGGTAGCACAGAATGTGTAAGGAGCTCCCACAACACTCGTCTATACTGTATCTGACTGTAGCTTGTGTGATGATACATTTCATAAACACTGAACTGACAAAAAAATACCAGTGAGAATCTCCTGTAAAATAGCCTGGTCCTGAAATCCTCACTCAGGCAAATCTCCAATTGGTGTCAAAGGGAGCAAGGATTGAATTTAAAAAAATAAAGTGGCTCTTGATTTGGCCCAGAATGAATCAAGAAAGCTAGAAAAAATGGATGATGAGACCAAGAAGTTATACCAAGCTACCAAGCTGTCCTTTTGTAATAAAACAAACAATGACAGTCAGACAACTGCCTGTTTAGAGGGAATTATTAGGAACCGTACTGCTGTCAAGCGGGTTTATAATTCCCTTCCATATATCAATTCCTTAGGACTGGAGCGACCTCTAGAATGGCTCCGTGCAGTACAGTGTACCAAACTTCAACTAAACACTGCAGCCTGGAACGATGAAAGCCACAGAAACTGGCATTTGGCAGGCCCTCTTAGATTAGTGCTGTGCCTCGCCAGCTCAGCCTTTGGTTACACTGCATACCCAAGTGAAATCCAAACGCTGCCCCGTCCTCATTCTTGCGGTGGTGTCTGCTTAATGTCAGAGACAGACACCAGAGCACTGTGCCAACACGCAGGGATGGCCAACGGCAGACTCTTCAAAACCATAACTGTGCATTAAGACTTTGTTTTGGCCAGACTCTCGTTTGGGTGGTTTATTTTTACTACTTTTTAATTACTCTAATTGAAGGGGGAATATTTCCCTTCACTTCTCCCATTCAGTCACTTTACCTCCTCCCACCCCACTATTCCCTTTCTGAGCAAACGGTTGCAAACACCACTGCTGGTCATATTACCACGTTACACTGAGGGGTGGGTGGGTTTTTCTTCCCTCCTCTTCTTTTCCCTTCAGCTGGAAGGTGGACGACAGATGAATTTCATTAGCTGGGCTTGCTTATAGATTGACACACCCTACTGCACATAAACACCGGGATTAGCTAGCTCATTCTAATAAACAAAAGAGTTTAAAAAAATGTGTCCATCACTGGGTTTGTTTGAGGAATTTTGTGTTTACAGAGGGAGAGGGGCACATGAGAACAAACCTACCATTTAGTCATGATTAGAGGAGGAAGAAGAGGGGATGGGATCAGGGGAGAAAAGCTCCAATCTCTATTGCCTGGAATTTAAGAGCGACTCTTTCTATGTAAAGACTAGTAGCCATGCCAAAGATTATGTATTCAGTTCTACAGTGCTTCTAAGACATGGGTCTTTTGTAGCTCCTGTTGAGGTTTAGTTAAAATTCAAGCAAGAGCATTTTGCTGGAAACCACAAGTAGAATCCAGGCATGCACAGAAGGCTTGTTCAGTAATTAGTTAGACAAACCTCATTGCTTTTAGGCATAAATTCAACCAGAGGTAGAAAAGCAACTCTCTCAACGTGGTGGGCTAAAACAAGAAAAAACACCCACTTCCTTCCAGAGAAGTAGAAAGAGATAGGCTGCCGGATTAACTCTGTGGACATAAAGTGTCCTGTCCTTCAATCCACCCACCCTCCAGCCAACAGGCTTCCAAATTCCCCAAGGGGTCTTGCTCCATGCTCAATACCCATTTTTGCCTCAAACCACTAAGTAGCACGTATTGAGTTGTGCTGTGCTCATAGGCCTAGCTGAGGATTTTGATCTGATGCTGCAGTAATAGGACAGGAGCGTGTGGAGGAAATTGGTGATCTTGTTCACATGTGGGCTCCAAAAGCAGGAGGGAGAGAGACAGGGCACAGATTATTAATTGTTATAATTTAGGATTTGTAAAACCCAAGGCCCCAGTGAAGATCTAGGCAGTGTATAAACACATAAAGAGACAGAGCTCGGTCTTGTGAAGTGCTGGGCATCCTCAATGGATCCTTGCTTTTCCAAGTTCTCAGTACTGGTCCAAGCTCTCCCGACTCCTCTGTCCTTCAGGGCCTTTGGCTTCATCTGCACTAGATTTTCAGCCTTATAGAAAGAATGATGCTATAAACAGAGTTCTCGCTAGCAAGGTATTATAACCAAGTTCCCCTGGTTTGCAGTGATGACAGGAATAAATCCCCTTATAAGCCACTTTCCAAAAAACTGTCTATGCTGAGACCGTATACAACAGTGGTTCTCAACCAGGGGTACATGTAACCCTGGGAGTACGCAGAGGTCTCTTAGCGGGTACATCAACTCATCTAGATATTTTCCTAGTTTTACAAAAAGCTAAATAAAGAGCACTAGCAAAGTCAGTACAAACACATTCCACACAGACAAAATGAGAAAGTAAGCAATTTTTCAGTAATAGTGTGCTGTGACACTTTTGTATTTTTATATGTGATTTTGTAAGCAAGTAGTTTTTAAGTGAGGTGGATCTCGGGGTATGCAAGATAAATCAGACTCCTGAAAGGGGTGCAGTAGTCTGGCAAGGCTGTGAACCACTGATCTGCAGCAAGGTCTTGGAAACCTGTTTATAACAAGACACTCAGTGGGTCAGCCCTTGTTCTTCTGCCCACAATAACACCATGCTCTCAAGAACTTTGTTTAAATGTGATTCTAACTTACACAGTTTGAACAGGCCTAAAACCTTCTATGAAATTGTCCTTCACCTCTGAGGAACCCTGTTAGATTCTTGAAAGATCAGCAGTGGTACTGACAGAAGACAATTAGTAGATGCTTCCACTGATTGCAACCAGGTTACGCAAACACATCTAATTTCCTTTGCGCTCTCAAGCCAAGGTCTGAATATAGAGAGTGAGCAAATTTAGCAGCACAGCTGCTTTTAAGCTTCCTACTCACCCCACTCATAACGCACAAGTGGTACTCCTGCATCACACTGCACTGCGATCAAGACCAGCTGATCCCAAGTTTGTCAAAATGTTACCATTTAAATTCCACTTGAGTTTTTTATTATATTTCACCGTGGCCCTTGTAAACCTGGTAAAACGTTGGAGCACCTACACTACTAAATGTTGCCATGTGTATGTGTTTCCCAGTATAAGACATCACAATTCTGTCTAATGCTCTCCACTGCCCCGTGTGGTATTGGTTGCCACTAACAGACTGTTGAGAAGAAAATGTTGCTCCTGTTCTTTCCCTGCCTCAATCAATCAGTGGCTTACACTTATATAGCACGCTTCATGCTCATATCTTGGAGTGCTTACAGTCAAATGAAATAAAACAACATACATTACAAAGCAAGGCAAATTAAATAATTCTTTAAGACTTGATTTAAACACAGTCAACAACAGATCAACAAACTAGATGGAAAAAGAAACTCCACTAACATATTCGTTCAACTACATTATCCTACAAGAGAAACAAAAATATTTTCTGTTGGGGTTCATGCTTCAAATGCGAGATGCTACAAGTAGTTATGTGCTGACATTTCACCTCTAGAGATGCGGCTTAGTGCACAGGTCAGATGTGACTTAGTGCACAAAGAAAGATTAGCAATCTTAGTTTAGACCTTAAGGAACATTTATCCAAGTGGTGTCTGCCAGCTGCTGGCCAGACACATTGGACTTTTTTATACAATCAGTTGAGTCCCCCAACCCATTTGAACTGGCTGTGTTTTCCAAGGCTTTCATAGCCAAGAGAGGAGCTGGCATCCATCTGGTGTGAGAGATGTTCTTCTACCCAGAATGACTACAGGAAAAAACTCCCTCTGGCAAAGTCATTTAGGGCCTTACCCAATAGCCCTTTGAAGTCAATGGAAAGACTCCCACTGACTTCAATGGGGTTGGGATCAGACCCTTGGCACTGAGCTCAGCTATTTTTGGCTGGAAGCTACCTCTACTCAGCACTTGACTAACACCTGCTTGTGAGTGAAATGGCCTTTGCTCACATGCAGTCCAGGGCATTAAATGATGGTATGGGTTGTTAGCCATTGAATAAATGTCTGTGCTTTTTTAAAAGGTGGAGAAAGGGAGGGAACATGTGCACATATTCAAGGCTGTGTCTCATTGTAACAATGGCTACTATGTAATATATTACTGAAATTGCTGCTTTCAGTGTGCAGTGATCATGAATCCTGCTATTCCACACACATAATCCTGTTAGTTCACCTCAGATGACATAGGCAAAACACCAAATCAGTTAACTGTCCTCCTTGAACTTTCAAAGTAACGTCTCTGTAAAAAAGCAGCTTTACTATAGCTGAAATGCCTTTGCTTATCCAAGTTACGTCTGCCATGCAGGAAACCATTTCTGCTTTATTTTACCCCATAAAAAGTTAAATTATTAAAAAAAGAAACGGAGCATTTTCTTGAGTGGTTGCAGGTCACTCTGGATCAGTGAGGTTTAACTTTAGTGCATTGTGATGAAATATTAATACTGAGTCAGTGTGTTTATTTCTCCAAGTGTCTGGAGCCGCTGAGTGTTTATGCCCTGAGATTAGCAGGAAGTGTGTCCATGCATAGCAGCCCACTACTTAGAGAGTTCGAGATTTCAGGACTTGAAGGATGTCCATGGCAAATCAGCTGCATCAGATTTCGTGTCAGTTCTGCTGTTAGACGGAGAGTACTCCTTTGAGGTTTAGTTCCCACAGAACAAAACAACAGACTGTCAAGGCACATTTCTTCGTTCCTTAGTCTCCATTGCAAAGTGGTTCAGAGTTATCTGGAGTGGGCAAACATTTAGGTCACAAACTAACCACAAGCAACAACTGAGATGCCGTGGAGTCCCTGCTTATTCTTGCTGATGGCAAAGACTCTCAGTCAAAATGGATTTCTTCATGTTACAGTCTGTAGGAAATTCAATACTTGTTGAAAATCTAACAAGGGGCTCCTTTTCCTGGAAGATTTGAAGAAAAATTAACTCATGACATTGGAAATTGGCTTTATACCAGGCTTTCCGCAGTGTACAGGTCTCACATGGGATATACAAGACATTCAAAATGTCTCACACAAAACATGACAACAGGTGCCCAGAGAAGTGGGACCGGGAGGATAGTTTGCACAGAAGGCTGGGATTCCCAGGTCTGAACCAGTTACAGGGAAGTTGTACCCCATTCACACCCAGCTGGCACTGGTGCACTCAGCAAGCATCCAGAACTTGAGAACAGGAAGTAACTTACTTTTCCTATTCTAAAGATTAGTGAATGAAGGGCAACAGTTAGGATTAGAGGTGAAAAGGCAGGAGAAGGATTCTGAGTTCTGCTTGGAGGCAGGTCCATTTCCCCTATTCCTGTCCAAATGGGAACACAGCTTGGATCTTGGCTGAGAACCTATCTCACATCCCATTTACAGCAGTGCCATCTCAGCATCACTTTTATGTGGAAAGGTTTCTTTCCAGAAGGATGAGTCAGAAAACCAAGGTCCTGACCCCACAGCAATGTTCTGACTCTCTACACTTCCTTGTTATGGTTTCCAGTCTGGCAGCAACAATTAATGCTGAAAGAACTAGAGACGCTTGAAAGGAAACTAGACCAAATTTGGTTTTGCTGTATGGAGGAAATACAGTACAATACATTACAACTTTATTATGCAGGGTGTTTTTCTACAAACTGTAGCCCCAAATGCCTTATAAAGCTAAATACAAAATGTCAGCAAAGAAAGAAGAATTGAGAGATACAAGGAGAAGATATATGTTTAGAGATTAAGCTTGGAAACTGATGTGGCAGAGAGCTATGGGAATGCTGCTGTAGCTGGCACAAGCTGCCAAGGAGAAGGCTGTCACTAACAGTGATAAGACTGATGGAAGGGACAGAGAGGAGGCTAGTGCTAGGTGTGTGCAGAAAGCGATCCAAAGCTCTGAGGTAAGTTGAGCTTTAGCAAGAGTAGCTATCAGAGAAAAGGATGAGACAGGCTCAAAGAAGCAAGAACTAAGATTGCACAGTGGCTATAGTTGCATTAAAGTTTTCCTTGCCCCAGGGACATTTGGCACAACCCCACAGAAGTGGCACCTAACCTATTCCAGTCAAGCATCATGTGCAAAACCACATGACTAAGGTCACACCCAGTCAGAACTTTTAGGGTTCACACACTGGACCCTCTTACAACAGCTCAAATATATCCATCACTCCACCCATTGAAGTTACTCTGGATTTGCACTGACATAAAGGAGCTATGAATATGACCCAATTTATGAAACACAAATACAATGATCATCCTTGTCAGGGGATTGAAGTCCGAACCTGGCAACACCACCCAGTGGTGAGAGTCAGTGGCCAGTGATAGGGGAAGATAGTCCCTCCCTGCTTCCGACCCACGGCCAGTCAAGAGGGCACAGTTGTGCACACATCGTGCAGTGGAGGACCCATATGGACACTACTCAAAAAAGAATAAGACATTTCTTTTTTCTCGTTTGAAAAAGATTTTCATAAACAGCAAGAGGAGAAAAAGGAAAAGATGCAGGTCCCTTTAAGAGCAGAACCCCCTCCACACACACACACACACACACACACACACAAGATTGTCTCCACTTGACATAAACACTTGCAGTATAAGCACTAAGACCCCCACAAAAAAAAAAGAAATTAGACAAGTCATAATAGTACCATAATACAACTATAAAGCAGGAGACTGCTCCAGGCATTTGACATGCATCTTGGCACTTTTAATGAGGAAAAGCAAAAGGCTTAGAGTGCATGGGGGGGGGGGTGTGATGCTGAAGGGCGGGGGGACTTGCTCACTAAAGCCCATCATTCTCCAGGGTTGCAGTAATTCTCCACAGCCAGGCTAACCCCGCCTTGCTCCTCACGCTACATTAGGCATGTTGTACTCCCTTTGGTTTATGGAGGATTGTGGTGCTAAATGAGCTAGAACAGAGCTGCAGTATCAAGGGATGGGATGGCTGTCTCCACCAAACAGCTCCACTAAGTGAGGATTTCTCCATCTTTCTCTCTCAGGATTGAAGCAGGAAAGGAGTCAGACCTTTCCGCCTGATATTTTGATTTACACACACCCCAGCTCCGTGACTGTACCTTTCAGGCCACAGGGAAAGGAGCATTTATCTTGGCTGCCACTAAAGAAGCAATTGTGCTGTATTTTTAATTTCTTAAGGTAGGTCTACACTACTACTTAAATCGATATAACTTGCATTGGTCAGGAATGTGAAAAAGCCACACACATACCCTGAGCGATGAGAGTTACACTGACCTAAGCACTGGTGTGGACAGCTCTATGTCGGCTGGAAAACAAGAATGCTGTTTTTGGTGAAAAATGTCAAGGTTTGGACATTTGTTTTTGTTCCCCATCAGAACAAAAATGAGACCTTTCAAAATGTTTCACAGAAAAAACAAGAGACATACAGAATAACCAATAGCCTGGTGGTTCAGGCACTCACTTGGGATATGGGAAACTCAGTTCAAGGTCCTCCTCCAGATCAGGGACTTGAACCTGCGTCTCCTACCTCCCATGTGAAGGCACAGACCAGCAGGCTATTGGCTAGTCCGGGGGTATTGCTCCCTCTTGCCATGCTGAATCTGAGAAACAGTCCCACTGAAAGTTTTATCACAATGGCTACGTTTCTGTGAAAAGTTTCAGGTTCGATAAATCCGCATTTTCTGGCTAAAAATGTTTAATCAAAAAATTCTCGACTCACTTTACTTAGGGGGTTAAATCCCATTTTCAAAGGTGACTCAGGCACTCAGAAGCCTAAGTCTCACTCAAACTAAAGATGGCCCATGACAAATTGGATATTTTTAAAACCTGGCCCCTCTTTATCTGTGCAGTACATTACACACCACAGATATAGGGCAAATATATGCCTTTTCCCAATAAGCATTACCCCCTTCCCTCCAAATCCATGTTTTTTATTGAAAAATGTCACAAAAGCAGCTCAGAAGGGGAAGTAGGGCTGAGCTGACTGATAAAGGGAGTCCTCTATCTAAATCACTAGTTCAGTTCTGGTATGGTAATCAGAAGATAATGTTAAGTCACTACCATCTGATGCTTGGTGGTGTAATGAGTTGGTGGTCTTGGTTCATGGTCTACATGCTTACATACTATGGTGAGGGGTTTTGTATAAAAACCTAAATAGAACAGAACACAGGTCCAGAAGTATTACTGAGAGTTCATTCCCCTCAGGAAATCTGAGCTTAATTCTTAGCTCTTCTTAGGTAGCCTTGGGAAAATAATTCCACCCCTCAGTTCCCCATCTGTAGACAGGGAACAACACTTCCTATTTCTACCCTTTGTCTATCTTGTCTATTTAGACTGTAAACTCTTTGGGTCAGGGACTGTGCCTCACTATGTTTGTATGGATCTCTGCTGAGACCTTTTAGGTGCTATCATACGTGAATAAATAGAGCAAACAATCTAAGTGGAATCAAGTAACTGAGACTAGATTTTGGATCAGTGCCTGTAATTCTGCTGCAGAGCCTGAACAAAACTAAACATTCCTCAGTGTTATCCACTCAGGGGAGCATGCAGGGTTAACATGCTGGAAAGCCAGGCCTTCTCCTACTGATCTAGCTTTGTAGAGTTTGCATAACATGGCACCGTCTGCTATAGCCCGTTCACCTTCTGTACGACATCTACAGCAATCAAGACTTAGGGCAATTAAATGGGATTTCTTAAGTGGCAGCGAAAGAATGTTAATTGATGTGTGAAATATAATTATCCTCCTGGGCTCCTCAGCTTTCTCTTGTTCGTGACTGGTTTTGATTAAACAGCACTACTTTCCAGGCCCTATTGTGTCCATGCGCCCACTCTTTTCTTCTTCACACAAGCCTGCATATGGAGAGAAATCTAAAGAGACTGTAGCCTTGTGCATCACAAAGATTTTCTCAAGGCAAAAAACAAAAGGGGGTGGGGGTGGACAGGAAGAAATCAGCCACCCTTCTTGGTATTTGGGTCCTTCATTGAGTGCTGTTTTTGGGTCAGAGCCCTGCATCTGGACTCCAGCTCATGCCAGCTGAAAAGGAAACTTTTATTTTGTTTGCTTAAAAGGCAACAAATCTCTGTTTAAAAAGGCAATCCAAGGGGATTTTGCAGGGACTTGACCCGATTGGTCCGGAAAGTAAATTAAATGAGGTGTGGCCAAAGCCTTCTCGAAGCGTGCAAGAAAATACTTTCTTACCAGGATGGTCAGGAAACAAGAGGGCGGGATCCTATGTGTACTGCTAAGCATCACTGCTAAATCATTTTCCTTATTTTCGTTCTGGTGGGCTAGTGTAATGCACTCCACATGGACCTTTATAGCCATCCAGGCGCATCTGTATATCAGGACATGAGAAATGTGAGGAAAAATTAGAACTAAAACCTACAGAGAGATTTTTTCAGACCAAATCTCTGGATCATTATTTTTTTTAAGCTTTGAAAGGTGCCAGTCTGGCAGTCCTTCAGGCTGATTATTTTTCAAACTGGTACAGTATAGGCAGCAACACGGCAAGGCTCCCTATTTTGCCTCAGAACTGACGTGGGGCAGCTGTCTGACCTCATACTCCAGTCATTCCTTGGCCTCTTTGCTGAGGTCACCAGCTGTGATATACAGTAGGCATTCTTTAAAAGTTAATTCTGGTTTGGATGATATTACTGATTTCAGAAAGATTCTGTATATTTAAAATAGAGACTACCAGTCAGGTAATTTTCCCCGAGTCTAAGTCTAGAATCTAAACCAGGGTTCAGCAACCTTTGGCACATGGCCTGTCAGGGAAATCTGCTGGTGGGCTGGGACGGTTTGTTTACCTGCAGTGTCCACAGGTTCGGCCGATCGCAGCTTCCACTGGTCGCGTTTGCTGTTCCAGGTCAATGGGGGCTGCGGGAAGCTGTGGCCAGCATATCCCTCGGCCCACACCGCTTCCTGCAGCCTGGAACGGCAAACTGCTGAGAGTGGGAGCTGTGATCTGCCAAACCTGCAGTTGCTGCAGGTAAACAAACCATCCCGGCCCGCCAGTGGATTTCCCTGACAGGCCGTGTGCCAAAGGTTGCCAATCCCTGATCTAAACAATAGGGTCCTGTCAATAACTAGGGCTCCCGGGTGCTACAATAATGCAAACAACAACAAAACAAGACTATCCATTATCTTTAGAAGAGGGACCCTGTGTTTTATTTTGTCTGTGAAGTAGTAGGCATGTTAAACTCTCCACAAAATGCTTTTCACATACACAAACAGTTAAAACCCCCTATATTTAAGCAGGCAATTTCTTCAACAGGCTGGGAAGGCAGAAAGTGAGCAAAAGATTGCTCTTATTTCTATTCTTAAATATTAGATGGTATTTAAATAGTATGGTAACAGGTGGCAAATCCTGCTGGCCCATGGAGAGACTGGGTTAGATCACAAACAAACTATCTAGACCTCACTCAACACTGTAGCCTATAGGTCTTTCCCATGGCAGTGCAGAAAATGGCTCCCAGGCTAGTATTCCCATTATAAGGAACTTTAAGTGCTTTTTGTGTATTTTTTTTTTATGGAGTATCATGTGCTTTTTTAAGTTAGACTGCAGGTTTTGGAGGCCGTATTGGAATTCCCTATGCTTCCATCTATGAATCAGCTGGAGGGGATTGGTCAAGAACCAGGCTACTTTCCATCATGGGCAACCCAGGAGTGAAGGATGGTGTCCCTAGCCTGTGTTTGCAGAAGCTGGGAATGGGCAACAGGGGATGGATCACTGGATGATTACCTGTTCTGTTCATTCATGTTGGAAGACAGGATAGTGGGCTAGATGGACCTTTGGTCTGACCCAGTATGGCCACCTTTATGAAGAAATAATCTTGGTTTCACAACCTGCTACCACTAGGACTGACTAAGGCTTCCTTTAATATTTAAATGCTTTACGGGTTAATTTTCTGGTGGAAATAACTGACTTCAGGACAAGGTCCGCTTCTTAGACATTATAGTGAGCAATCAGGCCTTCTAAACAGCTGCCTTTCAAAGTGTCCTGACTAAAGAGTGTCATGCTGGTGTTCAGATAGTACTGCATATCCTCATTGTGTTTATTCTCCATCAGCAACTTCCATATCAAATTTGATATTTCCAAGCCAAAACAAACGGTTGATCTGTCAACAGTGGAAGTTGCATGTGGAATCTAAGAAGTCAAAGTATGTCTTTTGGGCTCCGTACATTGCTGATAACTACAAAGATTCCAGAATCAGAATGCAGCTGGTAATTCTGAAGGATATTTTCAAAGGCACACAGGACAGTTAGGTACCTAACTCGTTGACTAACTCCCATCTCTGCCTTTGAAAATCTCTCCCCTATATCAGTGGATGAGACAGAAGAGGATACATTTTGGTCTCCTGCAGCCACGTGGACTCTGTAGGGAAACAAATACTAGTTGTCATTAAAATGAACAGCTCTAACTTGGGAGACACGTGAGGGAGGTTCTCAAAACAAAGCCAAGTACTTATTCACGTAACTGCTATTAGTGTTAATGGGATAAGCACAGTTAAAAAAACATGCATCAAGTAGAGAGCCAACCCTAAGGAAAGCACAAAAGGGAGGAAACCAGGTGCCACTGAGAGTCACTTTTGTGTCCATTACCATGGCTGCTAATTGTAGGTCTCTCTCCTTCTGTCAGGGCCTAGGAGGAGATATCCTATTCCCGAATAAGAAAGAAAGGCAGAACTCTCTGAACCAGAATCCAGTAAAGACATAAATAAGGAAGGCAACATATAATATCTGGAATAAAATCCAAGCACATGACCGATACAACAGATAAGTATCAGCAGAATTACAGAGGAGAGAAAGCAAAGCCTATAACATTGTTTGCTCCAGCCACCCTGAAGAAAAATGTTACAAGAATAATAAATTAACTTCTCCCAATTTAGTAAGGAATAATGAAAGTTAAACTGGCTCTGTAGCATCTTTACTGGGTGCTGTATATCTGATAGACAGGGACCTTGTTACAAAATACTGCATATTCTTGTTCTTTTAAGTCATGTGAATTTCTCTGTCATTAAGATGAAATGGATTGTATTAAACAAAGTAGTTAAGATAAGAATGTATGGATTGTGCAAGCCACCAAAAACAGGCTGAGGTCAAAAGTATTTTTTTTTTCCTTCAAGGGGAGGCATTATTTACACCTAACAAGTCAAACATATTTAAATTAACTGGAGAGACCAATATTTTTTGAATTAGTTGCATGATCATTTCCCAGAACATTTGAATTCTTAGACAGTCTCACCATATGTTGCTCGGAAGTCCCCATGGATGGGTTGCAGCGCCAGTAGGGATCTGTTTCAAATCAACCCATTTTGTAGAGTGTCTGAGGAGGGAGATATTTATGACTTGGGATCTGGTGATTTGTACCTACGGATATTCTCAAGTAGCTTTCCAATAGATCTTATTGGAAAAGCAAAACAACACCACTCTTATTCATTAACATTATCTATTCTGTGGCATTTTGCAATATGCATTTTTGAGAATCCCAATTCTTTTTACGAACAATAGACAATTATTAACATCTCATGTCCTCAGAGTACTGGACAAACATTTTACAAAATGAATTAACTACCCCTAGGAGCAAGAGAAATATTAACAACTTTGTTTTATACATGGGAAAACTGAGGCTGCACAGAGAGGTTAAGTCACTTGCCCAAACCCACACAATGAGATATATGACAGAAGCAGAATTAGAACTCGGGAGTTCCTGGCTCCCAGTCCAGCACTGATTTGACTAGACCATGCTGCTTGCTCAGCTTTGTATAGTTACACTATGCAGTACAAGTTTGTTAAACAGAATATAACCTCCTTGTTGCATCAAAAATGTAGCTTTTTAATGGCCCAGCTGGCTTCCCTCCCAACATTAAATCATTCTAGGCTCCCTGCTGCATTTTAATGGTTAACCCACACACACAATGCCTTTTCTTTGAACCTTTACATCTCCCCACTCAGCCACTGAGAAGGAGGGCCGATAGGGGTTGCATGAGAGAGAAGGTGGATGAATGGGGAGAAATATGAGACACAAGGCTGATGATGTCCATGGCATAGTAGTTGGGACAGGGGGATTCAGGAGAGAAAGTACAGGGCAATGATGTGACATTCAGAGTGTGGGTATTATGGATCCAGTTCAGGAAGGTATCCCTGTACAGGAATAGCCACATGGTCCATCTCCAGTATCCTGTCTTCGACAGTGACCAGCATCAGTTGATTCAGAGATAGGAGTAAGGATCGTCACAATAGGGAATCTGGGATGATCTGCCCCTCATGAAACCCTCCTCCTAACCCCTAAGAGCTACAGATTGGCTAAAGCCCTGAAGCATGAGGTTTCGCGGCTGTTCTGTTTTTAGCATTAACTCTAACAGCTCTGGATATTCCTGCTATGCACTCGTTAAGTGTCCAGTCCCTCTCTGAATCTCGCCAAGTCGCTGCTGTCAATGAGATCTTGAAATCAAAGGGACGGTTGCAGATGTTTGAAGTTAAGCACACGCCAGAGTGAGGTCTTGAACAGGGATGGGTTTATGAATGTGTTTAAGGGTAGGGCAATAAGGAGCAGGGAACTGCGACTATCTTGGAGGATTCGAGGAGAGATATGAGCACTAGTGGCAACCACTGAGGGTGAGCTGCACAAGCAGAGTAATCCAAGTGGTCAAGGCCTCCCTGCTTTCCAATACAAATGCACAGTATTTAGCCATTGATTTGTTACACATCAGAAGAGAGTTAGGGCCTGATTTTTACAATTGGCCACCATTTTTGTGGGCACAATTTTGCACCTTTGCATCTGGAGACAGTGAGATACACAGCTACCTGTCTGAGCCTATGTCTCTCCTGCCAGTAGTTAGCAACTTCACTTATATTTGCTCCAAAAATGGAATGCAAGTTCAGAAAAATTAGCACATTTATTTGTGCGCACAAAACTGCACCAACTAAAGTCAAGGCTAGATGAGGCCTGGCTGAAAAGTCAAGTCCATCTCATTAAAGCCCAAATATTTATGATAAAGGCTATAAGTATCTCTCCCTTTAAATCACTATTGTATCAGAGCACAAACTCAAGAGTTCCTAATATAGGGATCTTATACTACCATTACCACAAATCTTTGCTGCAACAGAAGGAAGAGAGGAGCCCTTACTAAACTACAACTACTGTACAGAACGCTCCTCAGCAACATGGGCTACTGCAAGCACGTCAGAACTGTCCTCCATTCTTTACACAGGCTTCCCATAGAATATCAGGTCAAATTCAAGGCCTCAGTCCTTCTTTTCAAGGCATTCATTGGCCTAGGGCCAGCATATCTTAAAGGTCATCTACAGCTCTAGGATAAGGACCATGGTCAATAACTCTACTCCTCTTGCACAATGATGCTTTCTACCATAAGGGTGAAGCTCATCTGCAGGAGACAGAACTTTCTTAGAGCTGATCCTAGACTGGGGAAAGAACTCCCACAGGAACTAAGGACCATCACCATCTCGCCTCATCAACTTCCACTCCAAATGCAAGTTCATTTCTCTTACTAGCAAACATAAATGTAGAGCATCACGTACATATAAAAACAAACAAAATCCCAAGAACAAAAGGCAACCAAAAGGAAACAGTACACAGCATACACAATTCTCTTCTGGGAAGAGGATGAGAGAAAGAACAGATCACATGTGACACATTAGTCATGTCACTTAATGCACTGCTGGAATGTAATCCTCAGATACTATAATGATGAGGGCTATAAGGAATAGAATAGAATGATGGCCACATTCAGTTTCCAGCTGGCCAAAGACTTGCTGTATCACCTTGAGCAAATCAGTTCATCTGTGCCTCAGTTTCCCTATCAGCAAAATGTCAATACACTTTCCCCCCCTGCTCTTTGTCATGTCTATTTAGATTGTAAGTTCTTTGAGTCAAGGGAAGTCTCTTATTATGTATTTGTACAGCACCTAGCACAACAGATCCTCAATATCAATTGGGCTATCTATGTATTACTATGATATAAACAGTAACTAATATTTTGGTCACATTTCTCTATAAGAAGAAGCTTCAAAACCACTGTCTAAATTTCAGTTCCATCTCTTCATTTGCGTGTGGCAGAACAGGCTTCGCACTTGGTGAATTTTCAGATTGGTGTGCTGGTCACAACAGGCACAAATATTTTTTAAACCTATCACCTCAGGCCCATTATACCAAGCCAAGTCCTTGGATTAGGTTACATCACCCACCGGTTTGGTGTATTCACTAGCTGTTCAGAAAACTGCCATGGCCTGTACCAACTTTGTTGTCAGATCAAGGCCAGCAAAATCTGGCATCACATGCCAGGAGCTTGGCCTGCATCCCAGTCACGTCTGAGGTGTTAGAGATCTGAGAATTTAAAGAGGGAAATAAGCAAATGAAAACCAATAAATAAAATAAACAAAGGAAAGGGGGAGTTTAAGGGAGGGGTAAGGGAAGAAACATACGGGCCCTACTGGAGATGAAAACTTTGTTCAGTATCCAAAATTCGAAGCAGCTCTTCTGTGGGTTGGCTTGTGCTTTTCTACAAACAAGCTGGCCCAGCTTATAACCTGTATCAATTTATCATACACACCAGCAGTGCCAGAATTCATACAGATCTCTGCCCTGCTGTTTGCTAAGCATTTAAAAGACAAATAATTGTGTGTAAACTGCTGGTCAGTCACTTGTCAAGAAGCGCCTTTCAGTTATTCAAATCAAAACATTTCTGCCTCCTCCCCCACCCTCTTTTCCCCAAGAGTAAGTGATGCGTCTTGGCAGCTTCTGATAAAACCCAATGCTTAATAATTAGAATGCAAGCTGAGCTCAACCCTGGAATGTCCATGATGTGCAGAGGAAGCCCGGCCTTATGGCTAAATCCACCATATGTCCTGAGAAAGGGAACAAGACACACGGGGGAGAAATGGGTGTTGTAAAAAGCGCAAGATCACTTTTGTTTTTCTACTACACATGCACACCAGCTAGAGCTACTTTTAAATGCAGTCTCATGCTCATGAAGCAGAGTGATTCTAATTAGCACCAAACCCTATTTATTCACTATGGTAAAAAGAGAATCTTTATTACATGTCACACAGAGGTCACCTATGTTTGAATTAAGTGACAGTGTATGACTGCCACCATGGGATGTCACCAGGGAATGAACCCAAGACCTGCACTCCTAAAAGCTTGTACCGCTGCCACTTGAGCTAAAAGATTAACTCCTTTAGTGTGTAGCTCTAGTAAATTTATACTGTCTGTGGACCAGCCACTAGAGGTGACACACAACACATGCTGAACAACATATTACAGTGCCACCGGTGTAACAGGATGCTGCACAAGACTAGCTAGCCAGCCTTGACAAACCCACAGAGCTCCAAAGGCAGAAGAGCTCAACATGGTTTTCATATGGCACATTAATCAGCCATATCCAGTATGTATCCAACTTTCTGTTGATGAATGGCTAAATCATCGGAGGTTGTGGGGTGAAATGCAGCCAGTGCCCAGTGATGTCTCGGAGGATGAAACCCAAAGTTGCATTGACCTTTTCTACTACCATCTCCCACTGCAAACAAGTCTAATCACTTGTCTTTTGTCATTGCTAAGTCTCTCACACTTTCTTCCTCCCACAAACAATGTGTTTCAGACTGTTTTTCTCCAACTGTATTCACTTGGGATTTTCCCAAGATATATTCAATTTTGTTATTTCTATATTTCTGATCTCTCTCTTGTATCATCACTTATTGTTACCAGTTTTGTTGTTTTGATGCAGAAGGACAAGGGACTCATTGTTTAAACAAAAAGGGAGTATAGCTGGATTTGCCTTTGCTGCACCCCTTTGTGGCCTGTCAGGACACAACTCACTGAGTCATGCGGTCTCCACTAGTAGGTCCCTGTCTCTCACAGGATCCAATGAAGTAGTTATTTTAGCCCTCAATCCAAGGCACACATCAGTCCTACCCTTTCCGGGGTGTTATAGTTCAAAAGAAATCTGGAAAAACCACAACTCAAGGATCATCCAATGAACCTTCAGTAAGACCCCGGTCTTCTATTCAGAGCCTGACTTCAAATAATCTGTACTCTGGCCAGGCTCATAGAGTCTGGTCATCCCTTCCACCAGGAGACCCAACTAATCAGCAAACTGCCTCAGTCTTTGGACTGCAATTAGGCTTCTCTCACATCAGGAGAAGCAGAGCTTCGCTCTCCCTGTTCAGCCCTGAAATGGTTTAAGTCTCCTCCTTTTAACTCTCTTCTCCATGTCTGACATCTGCAGCAGGTGTAGCATTGCAGAGCCAATTGTGTCCACATGCTCTCGGTAATCCTCTCCTTTACATTGTGGGGACTCTCTGCCCCACTGCAGGATTCTTGTGAAATAGATTGTTCTTGTTGCTTTGTACCTGACCAATGCACCCTCAGGGCCAGATTTTCAAGTGGCATAAATGGATATAGCTCTGTTGACTCCATTAGAATTACACCACTGTACACCAATGGAGGATCTGGTCCTCTATATTGTGAATAATTTGCATATGCAGTTACTACAGTTGCAATCTGCAAATGCAAATGGTCGCTTGGACACATCACTGGCCACTTGCAAATACAGTATTAAACACCAGATATTAGCAGATTCCAGAAAGCTATTAACAAGCAAGTAGGATGCATAACTAGCCATCTATATATGTGCAGATGCTCAATTTGTGCACTCACTCCTTTGTGTGCACAAACTAGGCATGCAATTGTACCTGTATTTTCACATGTGCAATTGGACACCACATTTTTTGAAAATCAGACCCATGTCTTGCAGCCAAAATTTTGAAAGAAAGTTGCAGGTGAAACATGTTAAAAGAAACTTGGAATGGCAAATTTTCAAATAGTTTCTGTAAGGAATTCTGAACAGCATAGTCAATAGCATGACATTCAAATTCCAAATTGGGAACAGAATATCTAATTTTGAATCCAACGTGCAATTAGAAATTTGCGCTGTTGTCGATTAGATTATTACATTAAGTCAAACCATCAGCAAAGAGAAACAATGCCACATGGCTTATATAACTAACAGTGAGATTTGAGACTTCTACACTCCACCACCCCTCACCCACAGCAGGAAGTCTCAGAGCCCAGGTCAACTGACTAGGGCTCACGCTAGGTAGATTAAAAATAGCAGTGTAGACATTCCCATTTGGTCTGGAGCCTGGGCTCTGAGACCCTTCCCTCTCCCCTCCCCAGGTTTTAGAGCCCAGGCTCCACTCCAAGCAGGAATGTCAACACCACAATTTTTAGCCTTGTAGCACAAGCCTTGAGAGACCAAGTCAGTTGACCTGGACTCTGAGACTGGCTGCTGCGGGGTGTTTTTTGTTGTTGTTGCTGTGTAGATGTACCCTTTGCACAATCACACATGTTGTTCATAAACCATCTATAGATTAAATATTATTCACTGAAGAAATTCACAATAATTTAAAGTAATGAATGTGCTAAAAAACTTTCTTGTTTCATTACAGATAATTCTCAGACATCAAAAGGTGTAAAGTGTGTGTTATTTCTTTCAAATCTTTCACCCAGCTCTACTAATGAACAGTGGGAAATTTACTCAGTACTGCTTCTACTGCATGTGCAAAGTCTGAGGCCTTGGCTATTTTAAGAAAATTCACACTGCTATAACTGCTTCCAGTGCAACTTACACCTACACAGCTTCCTCTGGTAATTTACTGTAGTAAGTTGCACGGGTGCACAGCCCACTTCATGTGGAAGCTGCTCACCTACATCAGCGTAACTCCATTGATGCAGTGGCACCAGTGTGACTCTCTAAAATGGAGACAGAGCTTGAGTGTTTGCACTTAGAGATTCACCACACTTGTGTCATTTTTTCACATGTACATTTATTCCTGTCTGTTATTAGCATATCACCTGTGGGTGAACACTTTTCACAAAACGATCATTGTATCATTTGAGTCCTTGTCCTCAAAGAAAACCTGCACAACACTCTCAAAAGACAAGCCTGGGAGCTTAAATTCATAACTTTGCTAGACACTAAAAATCATGGTCTTAATAAAGACACTGGATTTATGTCTTAATACAACAATCTGTAACCCCCTACCCTGCCTTTTTTTTTTTGTCCTAGGACCACAGAGATGTTAACTGGCCCTTTTACCTTGAAGTGTCCCTTAGAATATGTGCTAACTACTTATGCTAAACTATCTGTTTGACCTTGTAATTAGCTATGACACTCTGACTACCTATCCCAGACCCAAGAAGAGGTTGGTGTAGCTCAAAAGCTTGTCTCTCTCACCAACAGAAGTTGGTCCAATAAAATATATTACCTCACTCACCTTGTCTCACTAGCCGTTTTAACATTTATGCCCATCTCAAGGATTTTTAACGCCTATTAAATCCTTGAGAATCAGAAGCAGCTCTTTTGAAAAAAAAAATCCTATGAATAATCTTTTCAGCCTTTAAAATTCTCTCACTTTGGCTTTAAAATTCACATCTTGCTGATGCAATTCTGTGCTTGGAGATAGTATCTTGCAAAACTTAGTTGACAGGGCAGAAGCACATCTGCTTCCATTTTCATAACTATCTTCACAGTGGAAAAAACTTTTTCATAATTAAAGCTTAGGATGTATAGAATATTGTGGAATGTGGCAAAAGTTAATGTGGGAAATGTATTTTTTATTGTGATCTCCATTTTCCTCTGTCCTGGATATTAAGGTAATTTTAGAGGGAAGGATTTTGCTGTTTATGTTTCGATGAGAGGCAATCTCCATCATGAAACTTCTCCTAGCAGCAACCTGAAAGAACCAACTTTTATTCCCACACAGCCACTGGCTCAAGCTAAGCAGTAAGAATGTGCAGTAATATCAAAATGGGGCAAGTGCTGCACTAAAGTGTGCTAAAATCGTAGCCAATGCCAGTTGTGCATTACTTCCCCATCAAATAAAGGGGCTAGCCTTCAATGTGAAGTAGGGGCGTGCTGAATTTCAAGGCCCAGAATTCAGCCACTTTTGCTGGAGTTGGAACTAAAAAAAAAAAAGTGTAGTTAGAATTTTTTTCTTGACACATGGATTGTGGGGAGTTTTTGCTCTCTCATAATTCAAAAAAATGACTAGATGGATTTTGCACATTTTTTTTTCAGGCCATCACCAAACAGAACATTTCAGTCATGCAGGCGTGAGGGATTGTAAGCCTCAAACACAGGCCCTCAGGTCCCCTGTTAGGGTTCAGACCATGGCTGTCACCTAGTAGCTCACCTAAACTGCTGGAGAAGGGGGCCCGTGAAGCTCTAGCTCACAAAGAACTCCACCCATGAAGCTTCTGATTGGGGGAGATATCCAGTCCCATCGATTGGCTGCAACCTTCTAATTAAACCCAAAAGAGGCACTGGAAGTTGTCTGAGCAGCTAGATTAATCCCTGAGTGGCTGTTACTATGGACCCTGCCTACTTGCCTGAACCCTGCCTGTTCCTGTTCTCTTAATCCCAGACAGACATCTGCTCCCAATACTCCTGGGGAATTCTATGCCATTGCACAATTTTGCAGAATTCCCTGTTTCCCACACAGAATTTCTGGCTGCCACTAGGGGCCGCTGGACTCAGTGAGCGGAGCTCTGAGACTGGCGGGGCTGGATGCTGCATGCGCTTTGATCCCCATTCTGCAACGGACAGGAGAGGGTCTGGAAGACCCAGCCAGCTCTGGCAAAGGGTGCAGAATAGGATGACCTGCTGACTAGGCCGTTAAAAGTCCAGTTGATGGGGCTGGGGAGCTAAGCCAGGCTGGTCCCTACCTCTCTTGGCTCTGCGCTGCGCTCCGGAAGCAGCCAGCAGGTCCAGGTCCAGCTCCCAGGTGAGGGGGCGGGTTACGGCACTCTGCGTGCTGCCCCCACCCCGAGCACTGGCTCCACAAGGTGGGCCAGTACTGGGGTAAGTGAATGGGGGCAGGGACTCAGATCCTTATATCACTCTGTTCAGCAGGGTACTGTGTACATAGAGAAACTCCCATACTATGGTGGGACAAATCGCCCACTTACAAGTGGGTGAATGTTTCCAAAAGTTCTCAGCATATGAAAACAGGGTGTCATAATGGAAACTCTTCTGCAACCCTAACTGTAGAGTGGTTGCCATCAGCACTGACTATATTATATGGATCTATAGAGATACATATAGTGAAAGTGTTGTGGATTATAGTGGCTTTGTTTTGTTTTTTGAATAAAATTATATGCTGTAGTCCATCAGCAGAGCTCGCTGACTAGAACTTTATCTCAAGGAAACTTTGTCCTCATACTGCAAAAGGAAACCAAAATAGAGGCTTTGGCAGTCCGAAGCTTTCCTAGCAGCCCACTCATAATAAACCATAGGAAAGGACATGATGGCCTACTTTTAAAGGAGTGGACTGCCAAATCCCAAAATAATAAGAAAAAAATATATGGTGTAACAAAAAAATGCCTTTAGGTTGTGGAAATTATGACTTGATGACATCCCTCACCCCTTTTGCTTATGATCTTGCTGCACATATACAAGACCTTAATTATAGAGCTGAAATCAACAATCAGGCATAGAACATGTTTTCCGCCAGAATAAAAAAATAATCCAAGTGTAGGGAACCTAACATGCCTCGAACCAGGGTAGTGGAGTGGATGCTGAGCTCAGGGAAAAGGTTGACTTTCGAGGTCTGTCACGAAGAAAGGAACAGCCCCTCAGGGCCTTTATAAAAGAGTTTGACTTCCATGCACATCTGAGGTCTATCCTACCCATGGGCCCTGTCACAAAAAAAGGAAGCAAAGTATTCCCACACACCAGCTACACCACTGAGGCCTCAAACCCTCAATCCAAGCTGCTCGGAAGTCACAAAAATAGACTCCATGATAACATACGGGCAGTGTTGTAATATTATAATAAAAGGAAACACAGGAGCCAAGTTCTGTCCTCAACTACATCAGCGTAAAGCTGCAGCAACTCCACTGGAACCAGCGCAGTTATTCCAGGTTTAGCCTGCTCTAGATGATGAAAGTGACTCAAAACCAGCGGCACTGAGGGAAAATGGATTTACACAACGGAGTCTTACGTGCATATTTTCTTTACCTAAGCTGAACCTCTCTAGCCATAACTCAGGTAGGTCCCGGTTATTCCCATCTCTGGGTTGGGAGAGCCAGCCTGCAGCTCTGCTCCTGCCTTGAAGCCAGCCCTGGCCTGGTCTTGCCTCATGGCAAGTAATCCAGTCCTAACCATCAGCTTCAATTCCTGACTTTGACTGACCCTTGGCTTGGGCACCTGGCCTCTGACTCCAGCTCTGACCCTTGGCTGCAGCCACTGCACCTGACTCCTGCTCCAACCTCTGGGCACGACCCTCCACATCCTTGGGTCTGTCGGTCTGGATGTCAGTCTCAGTCTGCTGACAACTCATTCAACTCCCAGCCTTCCTTCCTTCGGCCAGCATTTTTAAGGTTTAGAATCCTTTTTGGTCTGAGGCTTTGGTCTGGGAAGAATACACCTTGGCAGACTAGCTGGAGCCAGGCAGGGGGTATCCCCAATCGATAGCGTCTCTATTGTTTCCCCACATAGCTTTATCTTTGTCATTGTTTCTTTTGCTGTTGGTTTCTCCCGTAACAGCCTCCTTTGATTTAATTCCTGGCAGTCAGGCAGATTAATATCAGACAGGAACTGAGGGCATATGATAGTTATAAAAAAATACCACACAGCTCCCTCATTGTCCAGACCCAAATGGCTAGACCACTGGAGTAGTCTGCACTGCGCCAGGCTATGTAGTCTTATGCTACTTAAGAGCATACAGACGTTGGTAACAAGACAGCATTACACATTGTCAATAATTTTCCTCTTTACCTCTCCTAAAGCAGACCAATCAGAGAAATTTTTTTTAGGGAATTTCTCTGTGCTTGAAGCGAGAACTTTTTTCTCAGGCAAAAATGGTAGCTATAGACACTAGAGGTAAAGCACATTAGTGATCAATTGCAGCAAATGATAGACTTTCTCAGGCCTCCAGTCACCTCCAGGTGGTGAGACCCTCACATACTTTCTCCACTGAAACAAAACACTTCCTCCCAAGCATTGGCCACTGTCAGAAGACAGGATACTGGGCTAGATGGACCATTGGTCTGACCCAGTGCGGCCGTTCTTATGTTCAGACATCTATAGTTTTTCCAATGCATTCAATTTTGTGTATGTGTGTAGATACACAACTCCAGCAAGCACAAAGGAGTAGCACAGACCACAGTTTTGAACCATGCTATGATGCTTAGAATTTAACTGGTGACTTTTGGATCCCAAAGAAATAAGCTTTCCTCAGGACGTAAAAGAAAATCTTTGCTACACCAGCACCTATGCCTTCTTTTCTAATGCCTGGTCCACCCTTAAAATTTAGGTTGACATAACTACAGCGCTCAGCAGTGTTAAAAATCCACACCCGTGAGTGTCATAGTTACCCCACCTAACCCCTGGTGTAGACACAGCTAGGTTGACAGAAGAATACTTCTGTTGAACTAGCTATCACTGCTTGGGGAGGTGGTGTTCCTACATGGATGGAAAAACCCCTTCTGACACTGTAGGCTGTGTTTTGCTGGCATAGCTATGGCACTGCAGCTAAACTGATAAGTGCCCATAGTATAGACAAGGCCTAATCCTTTAGTTACCAGAGCATTAGGCTATTCTAATTTCCCCTCCCACTCCCCCACCATCACACACACACACACATGCACCACTACCATTCACTCTCTCTTTAGGGCTATGGTACTTTTCCTTTAAAGAAAACCTCTCATGTTATTTCTTCCAGATGACAAGTATATTACAGTTTTGGCATAGATGAGTCTGTGTCACTATCACCATGCAAGAACAAGACTTGTTTGTTTGGACTTGTTACCCCAAATCAGGACTGAACTCTGAGTGATGTGGTCAGAGGGTTGATGCCCCAAACCCCACCCTCACCCAAGAGAGACAGAAAATCCTAGGGAAGAGGAAACTGAGGCAAGAACTGCCTGCACCACCACACTCAGCCAGCAGGGCACTAAAAGGCAGGCACACCCCCTGACAGTGTCTAGCTGCTGAGCAGAGTAAATGCAAGATGGCTGCCTCTTTTCAAGTAGCAAACCATATGTCCCTGTGCCTTTTTACATGCTACCTTTATGCCTGGAACAGCCCCCTCCTCCAGTCTGCCTTGCTACTTTGCTGTCCCTTCCTTCAAGTCCTTACTAAACACTCACTTCATTTGGTTGACCTAACTCTCTCCAATGCACGTAGTTCATTTAACTCAATTGTTATTTATCTAGCACCCATCCAGACTCCGTGAAGAAAACTGTCAGCCAGCCCTCTAACTTTATACACGAAAAGCCCTGCTAGAAATTCTAGCACTTGTGCAAACAGTAAAACCGGCTGAATGCAAATGGAAGCATGTGCACGTGCAGAACCCATGCCTCTAAAGCCCTTTACAAATGCTAACATTTGCATGTGTAGCTGTTGGACTATTGGGTGTTGCTGAGTATTATGAGCTCACAAGTGTTTGTACCTGCAAAATACAGGCACGCATTTGTGTATGTCCACTTACTACAGCTCTAGTCACTCTTCTACACTGCCAAAATATATACCATAATGTTTATTTAGTTGTTCTTAGACAGAAAGACACCCCACGTGACAATTACCGATTCCACAGTAAGTCTCCTCGTGGGTGCATCTCCCACAGAAGGGATGGGGAAATTTTCAAAAGCATCAAAGAAGTTTAGGAGCACACGTCCCACCAACTTTCAGTGGGGATTTTGTTCCTAAATACCTTAGGTCATTTTGAAAGACTTTCCTGAGAGTTGCAGCCATATATCTGTGAGGAGAATTCAGTCTTTTCCCATTTATGTACCAAGAGCGCAAGACAAAATTAAACTCATTTAAAAAAAATACTTTCAGGAATTACTTAATTAAAATAATTTTGCTCAAATAATTCTTTTCTCAAAACAAATAATGACTGAAAGCGTGCAGGTGATTTCCCACCCCCACCCCCCTTTTTACTAAAGTCACAAACAAAATCACTGTTTAATTAGTAATTCATCATTCGCTGTCATGATATTTTGTTTAATTTGAGAACAAAACGCTTGTATTTGTATTAAGTGCAATGACACAAAATGTGATTCAGATATTATCAGAGGCACATGGAAGATGGGGAGGGCTGACAGAACAATGATGGGTACAGTGCTTTCAAAGTGCTTTCACGTAATTTACCATTGCTAGGTCCTAAATTGCAAGAGCTATTTATCACTCAATCTGCTGAAAGTTTTGGTTTGGCAAAGGCAAGTCAACTGTAAAATGAACGTTCTATTTACTCTGACCCTATTATTACAAATAACACTTTGTGATGCTACCATGCTTTCCATCTGAGGATCTCAAGGAGCTGCATGATACTCAAGTATGGCTTCTTCAGAGTGGATGGGCAGGGAAGCAACAGCCCAGGAAGTCTCCTACCTTGTCTGCATTCCCATCAGGTAGCAACCATAACATGGCTGTTTTTTAAATATGGGAATCACTTGCACTGGAATCAGTATTTAGTGCTCCAAAAGAGATATAGGTGATGTCCCTGTCTACATGCAGACGAGGTTGCAGCGAGGAGTGCTTGCTACTTTATCAAAGCATCACTCATTAGCACGTGCTCCCCCTACAATAGAGTCAGTGTGGTTTAATAATTTAGGAACCAATCTAAGAACTCCTTCACCATCACCCCCAAAAATAAACCTTACTTTATGAGGAGTTTGCCCTGAGGCAAGGTTCATCTTGTATGGTTGGGACTGATTCTGATGCAGATGAGAACATGCAACATTTCTAGAGGCTGGCTGGGTGTTCAGACGCAAAGTCACCACTTGGCAAAATGTTGCAAGAAACAGCTTAGCTTTGGGGCTGAGAAATCAAGATTGCAAATATTTTGTGAACACATAGTCGCTATTTACACACACACACACACACACACAGAGAGACTATCAGGCCTAGCCATCCAGCCCTGCACCATCTTCAGACATTAAACCCACCACGGAAACTTTGCTGGCACAGGGAGAAAGCCTTGGAGTGCGTGTAATGTGGGTGGAGTTTTTAGTGTGAGCTCCATTGTCACTAGAGCCAGCCAGAGAACAACAATTTCACAACAACTTTTGAGACGGATTCCCAGGGCTTTGATTTAATGTCCTGGAAAAGGCAACAGATAGTTAGACAAATGGGTGAGGTTTATCTATCACAAGCAACATCATAATATATGGTCATTTAGCCTGGAAATGAGCAAAGCGTTGACCGAGCTTTCTAAGATTGTGACAGGAATAATGTCAGCTGGCCACTCCTTCTTTGTGTTTTATATGGCCCCTTAATGCAAGGTCAAGATGTAACTATCACTTGGCAAAATTAACAGTTCACATAAGCACACGCACAAGGAAATGCTCTCTTCAGGCAGTTGTGTAATCAGCCTGAGAATTCATGGCCATGAGAGGTCAGACAGTTAACTACTGTAGCTGGATTACTAAAAGGTCTAGCTAATTTTATGATCAGTAATACCACATTGTAAGGGACTGAGGCATAGGCGGTCTGGGATAGCAGCCACGGCTGGGTTCGTGTCCGCAAGTCAAGGACTTGTAGGTGGAGTACTTGTGGCACCTTAGAGACTAACCAATTTATTTGAGCATGAGCTTTCGTGAGCTACAGCTCACATCTGATGAAGTGAGCTGTAGCTCACGAAAGCTCATGCTCAAATAAACTGGTTAGTCTCTAAGGTGCCACAAGTACTCCTTTTCTTTTTGCGAATACAGACTAACACGGCTGTTCCTCTGAGACTTGTAGGTGGTAATCAGCAAGCAGGGATCAGTGTAATCGCTAGAGCCAAGATCAATAGGCAAGAGTCAGGGTCAGAGGCTGGTGATCAGAGATAGTTACCAGGCTGCAATCAGGAGGCAAGAGTCAGAATCAGGCTGGGGGCAGAGACTGGAGATCAGAAAGCTGTGTGACATCTGGAGTTGCAGCAAGCCAGAAGTCTGCATGGTTGCCCAGACAACTTCCTGGACCATCCTCCAGGTTTACGTAGTGAGATGGACAAATCAGAAGGCTACGGAGTGCTGTCACTCTGGACCCTTTGCACAGTACTTTCTGCAGCACTAATAACCACAGCGCTCCTTGGATATGGCTCCTCCTGGCGCCAAAGTAGGAGCATCCCAGGCTCCGCATACCAAGGTCTAGTCCCACATATCCTTACATACGTGTAGCTGTGCAAACTAAGATTTGGGTGATCAGATATCATGCTACAGGTTGTCATGTGATCATCAGAGGGGTCAGGAAAGAACTTCTATACCCCTTGGTCCCCATGAACAATAATGCACAATTATCTAAAAGCAAGTGCCTCTAAGAAGTTTTCACTTTCCTCTGAAACACCAGCTGTTTGCCAGTGCTGGAGGCAGGATATCAGACTAACTGAGCCAATCATTTGATTTGGAATGACAAATCCAAATGGCCAAAACTTTAAAACTTGGGTGTCTCAAGTTACGTCTGGACACAAAAACGTGTCTTCCCAAACAATGGCAAAAATCCCCGTGTCCTTTGTTTCCATTTTACAAAACAATGGCAGTTCTTCAAATGGGAAAAAGAATAATTTTAAAGTAAGTTTTAAGACCAGAAGGGACCAGTATGATCATCTAGTGTGACCTCCTGCATAACACAGGCCATGGAATTCCAACCCTAATTACTGAAAAGGACAAAATTATTCTTCCCTACTACATAAGTGAACCTGATTAATCCCCAAAACCCGTGGTTGTACTACGGCCTATTTTCTAGAAAAACTTCTAATCTCTTAAAGACTCCATCTGAAGATGAATTTATCACTTCCCTTCGTAAATAGTTCCCACACTTAAATTATTCTCACTATTGAAGTCATGTCTCATTTCCAGTTTGAATGGACAAAAAAGCTTCCGGAAGTTTCAGATTCCATATATGTGTGGAATTCGATATGAAGATTCTAGTTCCTGAAGACAGGCTCATTTTGAGGGGCAGCATAGTCTGACGGATTGAACTCAAGGCTGGGAGTCTGGAACCCAGGGTCTAATCCTGGCTCTGCCACTGGCTTGACATGTAGACTTAGACATCACTTACACCAGAATTTTTCAAGTGTAGGCACTTAAAATCAAGCGCCTAAAACCTTATTTAAAGCACCTAAATGAAAGAGGCCTGAATTTCAGAGTTGTTAAGGACTGATGTTTCCCACTTACCGACAATTTTGGGAGTTGGGAAATTTGAACATTTTTAGATGCAGATCAGATTTGGGCCATATATGCAGAATGTAAAATATAGGTGACAATAACAGATATAGTAACTATTAAAGGACCTGCCAATGTTTGTGATATTTAAGAGTGTACGGTATGTGTATTTATAGGCTGTGAAATGTCTTCAGCCAAATACAGTACATACTGCCAACCTGTGGTCAGGGTTCATTTTGGATGGGAGGGTGGCAGGTTAAGGCCCTACCGTTCATTTGTAATGCTGACTGCAAGGCTGCTATTTTTATGTCTCTCAAGAACCTCACAGAGTGATGGACAACAGATGGAGGTGCTGTTGAGAGTTCAGGGAAAGGGATAGATACATTCTCCATTCCTGCAAGCTTCTGCTCTCCAGCTGCAGTCTCTCTTAACAGACAATGAATCATTCGCCTAGAAAGAAACTACATATCTGAATAAACCACACTCTGACTGTCTCTCTTTGATAATTTATTAGGAGAACTGGACCAATCAAAGCTCATCAGCTGACACAGAAGCCAGCAGAATTAAAATGCACAGACACACAAAAACCCTTTGTAAACTACCCTGTAAAATAGAAGTGGGGTCGTGCAAGACCTTGAACACAGAGAAAAACAAATCTATTAATAACCAGAACACAGATAAAGGTTGTGCCTGGTTAGGGGAAAAAAAGGTGGGCTGTAAAAAATCAAAGTTTTTGTGGTCACTTAGTTTTCCATCTGATACAAAAATGTGGGCGTGTGTCTGTGTCCCTAGGACAACCAGGAGTCGGGGTCCAAGAAACAGTTCAACTTGGGGTAAGCATGCTAAAGGATTATGAACACAGGGAAAAAAAATAAGGAAAACACTGTAAATTCCACTTAGCACACAGGAAGGGGGGCACATTTGTGCACTGTCAGAAGCAGATGAGCTGGCAAAGACTGCCCTGCAATCTGACCCTGATCTAGTGTATACCACCTTGTTACGCTGGTGTACACAATCCACTGACTTCAGTAGATCACTCTGGATTTACACCAGTGTGAGATCAGAGGCTGGCTTTTCCAATTCGCCATGGAAGGTTGCTTTTGTTGTGATGCTCAATGCAATGAAGATCCTGGGAGATTGTCTGAAGATAAGAAACTATAGGAGTGGTTACACAAAAGCCACTCTGTGCAGCTTGCACATGTAGAATTGAAGAAGCCCTGCCCTGTTAAGCCTGTGGTGGCAGGATACAATGCCCCAGCCACAGAGGTGCAAAGGGCACCATCATCTGAAAAGGTCTGGGCCCTGTTGGGATGCCCGTCATTGTGCTTTGCAGCTAAAAACTGTCTCAGGGAACTTTGTGGCATTCGGTGCACTACGATGCAGCGTAACATGATCCAGCTGAAGCTTGTGTCATCTCAGGTCAGAAATTATAGGGAACGAATAAGTGGTGGCTTTTATTTGTTTATTCGGTTTAAATATGCGGCCGGTGCAAGGATCAGTTGTCAAATAAAGAACGCTGGTTTAGGCCAAACCTCCAACTGAAAAAAAAAAATAGTCGCAGGGAATGAAGACTTCTGTATCATCACTTCTTGCCCATAGCTGTTGTCCAGTGTGGCAGTGTGATGTCAATTGCTGTGTTTCACATAGACAAGCTGAACATTAGGAATGGGCAAAATTATTCCTACGTACAGCTTGTAAAGTGCTTTGCTATCCTTTAGGATAAATGGCACCATAAAAATCCAAGGTCTTTGGGTCACATTGTGCCCTTAACTTGTAGGCCCATCACCATTAAGATGGGGATTTTCAAAAGGAGTCTAAAGCTATGTCTACACTTGGAACTAAGGGGTGTGATTCCCACCTCATATAGACACTAGCTTTCACTGAGCTAGCATGCTAAAAATAGTAACATAGTCCAGGTAGCAACCAGCAGCACCATGCGCTAGCCACCCCATGTACGTACCTTCAGGAGCTAGACAGAGTTGTACTAAAGGCAACTAGCCTGTGCTGCCACTCGCTGCTGCCCCTCTGAGGCTACTGTAACTATTGTGGCTACACTGATATTTTTAGTGCACTAGCTTGATGAGAGCTAGCACAACCATGTCTAAGCGAGCTGGGAGTCACACCCATCGCTCCAAGTGTAGATATGCCCTAAGTACGTTGGGTACTATCAGCCTTAAGAGTAATTTGAAAGTCTCAGCCTAATTATAGCTGTCACTCCAACAGCAGTGTTAAAACATTCTAGCATTCCAGCACAAACTTATGTGGGACTGCATTAGGACAGCTAATCATGGGACCATACCCACTCTTCTGTGGACAGACTATAGTCTATCTCCTCAGCAGCGACAGATTTGCCAAATGAATTATTGAAGCAAAAAGTTCTCCAGGAACAGAAAGCTGGTGAATGCTACAAAAGGGTTACGGCCTGCCAGACCAGCCAGGAAACCTCAGGAATGTTGAGTCAATGTCTAAGATAGCTGGTGTTTCTAAATCTATATTAAAACGGAAATGTAGCACACTTCAAAACACCACCAGATTCTGTTCAGATTGGGCCTGAGGCACTGTTTTCCTCACTTTCCATCCAGAAGACAGTCCAACCCACTAATGTATTGAATAAGACAAAGGAAGAGGCTGATATCTTATCTGGAGGACATATTGATTTGAAGGTCCTGTTTGAATCCAGAAAAAAAAATTCACTGGAAAGAATAGTGGTAAAATTAAGTAACCAATAGCTGAGGTTTTGGTTTTACCTTCCAGTAGCACACAGAAATCCTTAGTAGAAAATAAAACATCCACCCTTTAAATTTTGTCTTTCATACTTGTATGGTATGGGGGGGGGGGGGGAATTATTACAGTATTTGCAATTACAGAGCTCCAGATACAGATAGTGGTGATCATGAAACCTTTGTTACACAGGCTTAATGCTAGTTTTTTCCAGTGTAGACAGGAGTAATAATTTTTCTAATACATACTTGATTCCAACTCCACTCTAAGCTTTAGGAAACGATCAGCTGTTACAGTAATGCCCTGAAGCCAGATCAGTGCACAGCACTATCCTTCTTTCATTTCCCATTGAAAGCTCCCTTTTATCTCTTACAGTCTCATTGTGCCTGCATCAGAATTCTCAAGCCCTTGATTCCTTTCTTGTTTAATTTCCTCTGTGTTCCTTGCACCCTTAAATTTCACAGAAACAATTTCTCTTATTCACTTATAAAAAGAGGCAGGAAGATACAGAAACTAAACCTACTTCACTAACATACATGTGTAATACTATTATCACAAATATAATGACCTTCATCTGTTATCAAAGATTCCATTCCGGTAGTGTTTCCTTTACACTCAAGAGTTGCTGCAAGGCAGTCACAACTAGTGACACAAGGGAAAGGTATGCAGGATGACATCCTTCGCATATATAGAATGACTCAAAATTCAAGGGGTCCCCCTTTCACTATGAACTTGAATACAGGCCAATTTCAGAAGAAAGTTTTACATGAACTTTTTGGAAAAAACAAGCCAATTGTCTAAGGATTTCAGCTGAGATTTTTCTCTTTTAAAAAGAGCCTAAGGGAGTTAGGCACGTAAAAATCCATTGAACTTCAATTGGAACTGGTTACTCAATGAGAGATAGATGCCTAATACCCTGGGGTCCATTTGAAAATCCCAACCTTCATTGGAAGTAATGGGCATCCAGTAACTCTGAAAATTAGGCCACTAATTTTGGGACCCAAGTTTAAAAATGTTAGCTTCAAGTGCTTGTCCAAGAACTGTACTTCGAATCTAGGTTTCCTATCTTCCAATCCCATGCTTAATCCAATGAACCATGCACTACCAACAAAAAGTCATTTTTAAAATTAAGAATTTTTTAAAATAAGTTCATCTTATGTTCCTTGACTGACACTCACTTCTATTCCCTGCCCTTTTCTCCTGCCTTGACAACAGTGACCTACACAACATTCAGACTGAAACCAAGAGAAAAAGATGATCTGACCCTGGGAACCATCTCCACTTAGATCCACTGGGCTGTGGTTTTACAAAACAAAAACCAAACAAGGTATTTTGTGGGTGGAATGTAATTGTAAGGCACTCAGACGTAATGTATATATTAATAGTTACACTGATTGCTAGATGGGTGGATAGACAGATGAAGAAAACAGAACTGTTTTTCATTCTCACTAAAACTAAACTGGGAAAGTTTTCCATCCAGTTAATGATGAAAAAGGAAAAATGGTAGTTTGTCCTTATTTCTCATTAGGAACAAAATGTCCTGCAGTTCAACACCTGGGACAAATATTTAGCTAGTGTAAATTATCATAGCCCTACTGACTTCAGTGACTTTCACCAGCTGAGGATCTTCTCTTTATTGTAACCAATAAATAATACTGGAAGGCTATAATCCAAGCAAGATTAAAGGCAAATAAGCAGCGAGTCATTCTGCTAAAGGTCCCCAGTCTAAGGGACAGCTAGACAATCCCTGAAAGCAATCCAGGAGCCAGGAAGTCTGGATTTGGGGAGTAGGTGGGAAATACCAGATTGCAGTTCAGCTTTACTTTGATCTTCTCCCATCTTTTCCCCATCCTCATGACCACACCAACAGGATGATGAATGGATTCTTCACACATCCCTTCTCCACAGAAATAGCAATCCCTCCCACTCCTTTAAAAGAACAAGGGGGTGGGAATCAAAGAATCACTTTGAAATTTCATAACATTCAGCCCTGGAGGCAGAAGGGTTTTTCCAATGTAAATTTCTTTTGGTCACTGCAATATGAACAGAAATCTTGGGCAGCCCTGCATTGCAGCAGAGTTTTCATATTTCCTTTGCCTGCCCAGCTATTTATCATTTTCCAATAATCCTATGCCCTGGAGATATTAACGCTCGGTGAATGGCCCTACTCCTCATCACCCCCCCACCCCACATACACAATAATGTTTCCATGCCTGAAAGTCTGTCCATCAACGCTGATTGGCGAAAGAGATAAACACTGTCTATACATATGGTAAGTCACAGAAGTCAGAGCTAGAAAAAGATCTATTAGATCATTGCATCCATGGCTCTGCTAGCAATGGATATAGCCCCCAGAGAGAGTATGTTTTTAACCAGATGCAATAAATCCTTCTTCATGATGTGGTGGCCAACTGAGATTTTCACATCCCCAGTTCTAAGGCTAAAGATTGTCTTTTGGAAGCTAGAGCAAATTAGCAGAAACTGACAAAATTTAGTATCCTGAATCTATTGGGAAAGGAGAAAAACTTCCAAATTGCACCGACAGACCACAACCACAATTCTTCCCTCAGTGCCTGATCTTAATTCAGATAAGATACTTACTGAAGTCATCACTTGGACAGCTCTCAACTGATCCTTGGCTGGGATCACATATTGAAAGACAACAGTCACAACAATCCAACAACATCCTTCGAACTAACCCCCAAACTTTTCAGAGGTTCAGAAGAACTCCACCCTTTCCCCCCTTCCTCAGTGGCAGAATCTGGCTTACAAGGGATGTTTCATTCTGGAGCTGTCCAGATGCCCTGCACACAAAAATGGGCAAAGCCACAGAAGGCAAATCCAAAGGGTGCTGCAGCTGGCCCATTGCCAATCCCTGGTATTGTGAGAGGGGAGTGAATTGAGTTTTCACTGCAGGAAAGTTTTGCAGATCTAGTAGATAGTGGGAGGGAGTACCTTTCCCCCAAAGAGCATTTCAGAAGGGGACGGGGGAAGCAATGGAACCTTTTCCTGAAGACACACAAGAGGTGCTGAGACTTCTCATTTTCCTTCCTCCCTTCACAACAGCTTCCCTTTCTCTAATGGCAGCTAAGAATCCCCTGAAGACGACTACGGAGACTAGAGGGGACAGGAATCTTCTCAATGAGAAAAGGTAGGCCAACGATGGAGATAGCTAAAAACTTTTGAATTGTAGAGCACAGTGATATTGTAACACCGACAGACCCTGGTTGGCGGCAGGTGGGATCGAACCCGAGACCTCTGGAGCTAAAGATATAAGCTTCTACTGCATGAGCTAAAAGCCATACGGCTCTTCTTCAGCTCTGTGAAGCTCAAAAGCTTGTCTCTTTCACTGACAAAAGTTGGTTCAATAAAAGCCATTTTCCTCACCCATGTTGTCTCTCTCACATCCTAGTACCAAGATGGCTACAACACTGCAAACAACAATGATTTTCAACAATACACTTTTGAACACCACTTAGCATCTAGGCTGGAATTTCCAAAGTAGCCTAAGGCCTGGTCTACACTATGGGGTTAGGTCAAATTTAGCCACGTTAGGTCGATTTAAAAATGACTGCGTCCACACAACCAACCCCGTCCCGTCGACCTAAAGGGCTCTTAAAATCGACTTCTGTACTCCTCCCTGACGAGGGGGGTAGAGCTAAAATCGACCTTGCTGGGTCGCATTTGGGGTAGTGCAGATGCAAATAGATGGTATCGGCCTCCAGGAGCTATTCCAGAGTGCTCCATTGTGACTGCTGTGGACAGCACTTTGAATTCTTATGCACTAGCCAGGTACACAGGAAAAGCCTTAGGAACTTTTGAATTTCATTTCCTGTTTGGTCAGCGTAGCGAACTCAGCAGCACTGGTGACCATGCATTTCCCCCAGAATCGTAGAGTGTAGAATGTTTCTACGCTCCCCCTATCATCTCTGTCCCTGAGGTTATCGCAGATTAGAAGGCGAAAAAAAAGCACTCGCGATGACATGTTTTCCGAGCTCATACAGTCCTCCCGCACTGATAGGACACAGCTTGACGCATGGAGGCATTCAGTGGCAGAGGCCAGGAAAGAATTAAGTGAGCATGAAGAGCGGAGGCAGGACGCGATGCTGAGGCTAATGGGGGAGCAAACGGACATGATGAAGCGTCTGCTGGGGGAGCAAACGGACATGATGAAGTGCCTGCTGGAGCTGCAGGAAAGCCAACAAGAGCATAGACCCCTGCTGCATCCACTGTATAACCACTTACCCTCCTCCCCATGTTCCATAGCCTCCTCACCCAGATGCCCAAGAACACGGAGGGGTGTGAGAGGGGAGGCTCCGGGACTCAGCCACTCCACTCCAGAGGACGGCCCAAGCAACAGAAGGCTGTCATTCAAACAGTTTTATTTTTAGTGTGGCTACAATAAGCAATGTGGCCTTGTCCTTCCCTCCTCCCCCACCCCACCTGGGCTACCTTGTCCGTTATCTCTTTTTTTTAAAGTAATTAATTAATTAATAAAGAAAGAATGCATGGTTTCAAAACAATAGTTACTTTATTTCAAAGGAGGGAGGGTGGTTGGCTTACAGGGAATTAAAATCAACAAAGGGGGCGGGTTTGCATCAAGAAGAAATGCACACAACTGTCAGACCAAAGCCTGGCCAGTCATGAAACTGATTTTCAAAGCCTCTCTGATGTGTAGTGTTCTTTGCTGTGCTCTTCTAATCGCCCTGGTGTCTGGCTGTTCAAAATTGGATGCCAGGCGATTTGCCTCAACCTCCCACCCCGCCATAAACATAACATAAAAATAACCATGGGAATGTTGGTTTCGCTGAGGTCTGACCTAGTCAGCAAACAACACCAGTGAGCTTTTAAATGCCCAAAGGCACATTCTACCACCATTCTGCACTTGCTCAGCCTATAGTTGAACTGCTCCTTACTACTGTCCACGCTTCATGAGCCATGGGAGCAAGGGGTAGGCTGGGGTAGTGTGACTGCGCGGTGCTGCTGGCTGGGAGAGCAGCCTGAGGCAGAAGCATCCAGATAACACGATATTCCAGACAGGACTGAATCTCCATGAGATGAAACTTAAAGAAGAGAATGACCTGGAATCTTTGCTCCCATTATGTGCTGTAAGAGGAGGAGAGCCATGTCTGTCCAGGCGCCCCGATCGACCTCACCGAGGTCTGCCAGGAGCACCCAGGAGACGTACGACGGCTATCAGTCCTACTGCACCATCTGCCACGAAGGCAAGGAGCTGCTGCTGTGTAGCAATGCAGTACCACGTCTGCCAGCAGCACCCGGGAGACGTATGGTGACAGTGAGCTGAGCAGGCTCAATGCTTGCCATGGTATGGCGTCTGCACGGGTAACCCAGGAAAAAAGGCACGAAACGATTGTCTGCCATTGCTTTCATGGAGGGAGGGAGGGAAGGAGTGGGGCCTGATGACATGTACCCAAAACCACCTGCGACAATGTTTTTGCCTCATCAGGCATTGGGAGTTTAACCCAGAATTCCAAGGGGCAGAGAAGACTGCGGGAACTTTGGGATAGATACTCACAGTGCACCGCTCTAAAGTCGAAGCTAGCCACAGTAGTGAGGACACACTCCACCAACTTAATGTGCTTAGTGTGGACATACGCAGTCGACTGTATAAAATGGGTTTATAAAAATCAACTTCTATAAAATTGACCTAATTTCATAGTGTAGACAAGGCCTAAGGCAGTTATATACCCGAATCATATTGACATTCAATGGGACTTGGGCATTTAGCTCCATTAGAGTCCCTTGCAAATCCCAACCTTAGTGTAGACAAACATAGTTATGATTTAAAATGGGGTCCCTAGGGTACCACGAATATCTGGGCCCAGGATACCTAGAAATCACTTAAGCTCCAGGATGAGGACCATGGTCAACAACTCCACTCCTAAGGCACAGTAGAATTTTCTGTCTTTAGGGTAAAGTTCATCTACGAACGAGAGAGCTTTTTCCAGAGCCTAGTCCCAGACTGTGGAATGAACTCCCACAGGAACTAAGGACTATCACAAACCTCATCACTTTTTGATCCAAGTGCAAGGTGCACTTCTCTCAATTACTTTCTGCAATATAAACACATAGCATGTGCATTTAACAAAACCAAACGAAACTCAACCACTCCATGGCACATACAGTCCTCCTGCAAACTCGTAAGAGTGCACCCCTCAGTCCAGACCGGGCTGCAATGCTACACTCTATTATTCTGGTACTGGAACATCTTGAATCAAGACAGCAAAGCTTGCCAAATTGTGGGGAGATTTTGTTTCAGAACAGAGTCTATGAGGAACTAAGCAGAGACCAGATACATAAAAGGATAGATCAAGAAGTTCACCATCATGCCAGGTCATCATCCAGAACTCGATTCAAGTCTCTTAATGCTTGAAAAGGTTTAGCTAACTGTTCTCTACACCTATCTTGCTGGACATTCTGCACTGCCTGGCCCCAGCTGGGGATGGAAAAAGAACTGCAGATTTATCACTGGTCAAAGGAAAACAGCTGCAAAAAAAAAAAGTTAAAAAAAAATTTAAAGTAATTTAAATTTGGTATTGAATGAGTTGTGTTTTTTTCAAAGTTTTCCCACAAACATTTACTTCACAATTTCAAAATTGAAACATTTCAAAAATGCTAGGGAAGGGGAAAAAACAAACAAACAAAAACAAACACTGGCCATTTAATGCAATACAATGCGTCTACAGTTTTCCCTTCCACTTTTTCATTTTTCTTTTTCTATTTTTCCTTTTGCCACCTTAACTTTTCAAAAGATTTGGGAAGTTAAAGTGAAAAAAGAATTTTTAAAAAAAAATTAAAATAGAAAAATACCTGGATATCACTGCATTGCTTTAATGGCAAAAAGAGGGATGTGTGCAGGAAGATATAGAGGCGAACACTAAAAACCCAATGTCAAAATTATGAAATTTCAAGTTTTGATTAAAAATTGAAGCATTCTGCAAAAGTTTAGAGTTTCAGAAAAATGCTGTTTTTCCATCCAAAAAAATTCAAACACTACCTGATCTGCTTGCAGTATTGCTGGCCTGGCCAGGAGCACTCAAGAAACAAATATCTCACAAGAACAAAAATCATGAGAGAGCAGACTCTCTCATGAGATTTTCAGCGAATTTTTGCAGACTCAGAACATTCAAATAATGTGTAGGCTAGTATTCCAGACTCTCATAAATAGCAGGACTTCACAATAGTTGGAGTTGGGCCTTAAGCAAAAGCTTAGAATTGAACACGTTCACTTGAGGCCATATGTCATATGTCAAAGCTCAAGTTGTACTTGCCAAGGAGGGATTGAAGGAACTCATCTCATGGCACCCACCTGAAGTGGGGGTTACTAACACCACTATGGACATGAAAAGCTACACTATCCCAGTCTGACAGCATCAGAGATGAACTGTAACCAATCCCCACTTCCCCTCCTCTTCCATCCCTTTTGCACAGCAGCAAAGCTGCCTGTTTCTTCAGCAGAGCAATCTGAACAGCAGCCGAATTCATTCATCTGGGATCCTTTTACATTTTCTGTTCCACGCAGTGTCGCATGAACTCTGAGCTAATCCTCCAGTGCGTCTGATGCTCTTGCTGGGGCGTGGGTGCTTTTATCCATCTCTGATTACTGGCAGCCATTGAGCCCATTCTCTGTACTCCATGGTCTGGGCTTCTCAGATTTCTCCCTAGTTAGTATGAGTGGGCCTGTAAAGAGATCAGAGACCTCCTCCTTCTATAATTGCATTGGGTGTGAACTGTGAATGGTCCTTTTGAGTGATTTTTCTCTTTCCCAAGTACAATTTTCTATGTATATAAAAACATATGCTCTATGTTTAGAGATGATATTTCAAACACACCCAGCGTAAATAGACATTTTTAAAATTTATTTTCTCTCCCTCTTGATGTGGTGAGATTCACAGGCTGTGGGAAAAGGGGTTGGGACAAGACAGGTTTGCATCTGGAGCGGGGGAGGCATTCTTCTCTGTGGTCGTCTGATGAATTATCAAAGTCAATGCACAAGGAGTTTGGGGTCCAGAACTTTTAAACAAAGATTTCTCTCTCTCTCCTTCCCCTTCTGTCTCTGACTCTCTTGGGGATTTGATTGAGTCATATTACACTGGCTGTGATTTCACATCAGTCGTCTCTGGCTTTAATAATATCTTTATTTTTATTGCTATAATTTTTGGCTGCAGCCAGATTCTTAAGAGCTTTGTTGTTAAACTCTGAGCAGAGGCAACAGCATGTACTGAGTGAAATAAGGACCGGGGATGGGAATGATCTGAGGACAACACCAATCTGGCCTTTGGAAGCAGAGATCTCTATATACAGTCAATCAAACTCAACTTAGGGCTCAGTTAAAGGAAGGCCCACTTTCCTTCAAATGGAAAGCTTGATAAGGAATTTCTAGCATGCCTTTTTCATGAGAGCAGCAACTACAGTTGGTCAGAAATTTGTCAGGAAGATTTAATGGGAAGCAAGGAGGAAAACATTGAGGATATTTTTGCAAACCACTCCCCCACACACACATCTCCTCCCCGCATTTTCCAATTAGCTCTTGAGCTGCTTGAAATCCATATCCAAACTGTGCAGCTCGGGCCCCAGTTCAAAGCAAAAAACCACAACCAAACAAACATGGTCAAACTCTAAGGCTCCAGATGACAGGAAAGCCCTTTGGGGAGGTCCAGGTGTTCAGCAGAAAAAAACAAACAAACTTCCCCACCCTTTTCTATAATAATTCTCAGAGCCTGCAGCTACATTAGCACATCCCCATGGAGCAAAGGGAAGGAAGGGATTTCATAGGCCAACTCCCTTCCCTTAAAGGGACTTTTTAAAAATAAATAAATAAATAAATAAACAGACAGTACATCTCCATTTTTCAGAGCAGTGCAAATATGAAGCCAAGCAGCATCCTGACCAAGAAAAAAGAGGAATCGCTCATTAGTGACTGCATTTCATCTCTTTCAAAGGATCATCTTGGAGCCCATCCCAGAAGGATCCTGCTGTGTTTCAATAAACTGACTACAGGGTTCGAAAGCTGAGTCAAAGGCACCTCAAGAACTGACTCAAGAAGGCAGCCTATGCAATCAGGGATTATTTATTTATTCATTCATGTACCAGAAGACGGGGGGGGGGGGGAGAGGGGAGAGAGAAGAAAGTTAGAGGGCAAAGGAGAGATACACAGCAAGGTTTTTAGGAATTGCTATTCTTTGCCCCAATAGCAGAATACGTAAGCTTTCAAAACAATCCAGGGAATTCTCCTTCAGCAAAGCTGCTACACTAGTAAAAGGCTTAAACCTCAACATGAAGACTCTCTGGTGGGGGACAGGGTCCAGGTCTTGGAAGAGCTTTTGTTTATGATGGACAGAATTTCATTCAGTTGCTTCCACAGAAGCCATAATCTCACTCCAGTAGGATTCATAATGCATTTAGTTATTTGCCATGAACATTCAAAATAATGAACAAAGTAAGCTCCCAACACCACAGGAAGATTCACGGAAAGTCACACTCATGCATACTCAAATTCTAATAGCACTCCTAGATTTCCCCTTCTCTTTTATACAACTCTCAGCTTTGCTATCAGGGAGCAGATACAACAGGCGATCACTTTCAAACCATGAGTAATGAAAAGGAAATAGTTGAAGGGGATAGTCTGCAAACAAGCCACCAGCAGGAAATACAGATAGCCTAAAAATTCTGAATGAACAATTTCATAAAAATCAGCAGCTGTTTGTGAAGGAGAAAACAGGGGCTCAGATTCATCACGTAAGTTATTCACAGTGATAGTTTGTTTAGCGCATTTTAGTTGGACACAAGTAATATGGTGTTGTGTCCATTCCTTGAGTCAATGGCTGTAACCTCTGTGATCAGTTTTCCAGGCTGACAACTCACATTTATGAATTCAAAATTCACTTCCATGTGCACTCCCTGATATCAGCTTAATTTGCACCTGCAAACATTCCCACTGGGAAATATTCACTAGAATACTGGTAGAAAGTGAACAAAAAGCAGATGCTAAAGGCGGACGTTCACCGATGCCACCACTCCATACCACACATATGGAAGGGACCAAGACAGTACTGAAACCTGACATGTGGGCCCGGTATTGCAAACTCAGTGCAGCAGTGAAACAGCAAGCAGAAGGAAATATATACATCGCTAATTGCTGCTGACTGCCAGTGCAGAGCATACACAGGGAGGAAAGAAAGAGCCTTGGTACTATGGCCCCCCTAAATACTTCAGTTTGCATCACATGGTGTCCCAAAGAGAAGCAAAGGGAGTGGGAGTAGGAGTAGTCATGTGACTCCAATTGCCAGCTGTCCAGGGGAGGCTGAACAATTTAAGGTAAGAATTTAAGAATGCTCAGGTTCCCAGGTACATGTTAGTCTCATTCCCCCCAATCTGCACCCTGTTAAAAAAAAGCCCTATCTCAGAGCCATGGAAAAGTGTCTGGTTTGAAAGCAGCAAAAGCCTACTGAAGACAATAGTGGCTGGAAGAGCCCAAGCTGTGCTCTCAGCCTGCTTGGCAATAGATATATTTCTGCAAGGAAGCATTTACTCTTCTGTTACAAAGATGAACCTTTGTGCTTGGAGAAACTACATTATTTCCATACAAAAAAGCCTTTTGTTTTTGATGGGGTTTTTTTTTTAAACCCTGTGTGTGTGGAATTCAAGGCTGAGATGGACACAGATGAGCATGGCCAGAAGCTCACTTCAGCATAATCTGGTGCTCTGCTTCCTATTTGTGTAACCTAGAGAGTATTTTAAAAGCAAGAGAGCACAACAAACAAGGTCACTTTGTTTTCACTTGGCATTATTGGGTGGTTAAAAAAAATGGATTTTCTTCTAGATGTATTTTTCCTCCTCCCTATAAACACCAAACTTATTGGTCAGTGGTCAGACTGATGTTAACAATTAATACATTATGATGTCCCATTCACATTGGGCCAAACTCTCTCCTGGTATAAATCCACTGACTTCAGAGTTACATCAGCAGAACATGTGGCTGAAGACTTGACCTCATGAGGTGAATAATTTGACCCAAGATTTAACTTCAGTGGGTGACTTCAGGGAGTGTACCAGCCAAAGATGACCTATTAGGGAACAACCATATGCACATTACCATTCGTAATAAAAGAAGAAATTAGGAAGCAGAAAATAGATGATATAGAAGCACTCCTTAAAAAAATTTTAAACCACTTTGGCTATGTCTGCACTGCAAAAAGGGGAGTGTTTTGATATTGAATTAGCTAACGCAATGCAAAATCCTAGTGGAGATAAGGTAGGTTTTACCCTGATTTAGTTAGTTGAAGTCAACCCCAGTTGGGGATATACGGTTGCCCATAACTAGCTAAATCAAGGTAAAAAATACCAGTGGTCTTGTCTGCACTGAAATTTTACATCAAGAGAGCGAACGTGATATAGATGTATCAATGGAAGTGAAGATGAAACTTTGAATGACCTTGTTGTGGAATTTCAGAAAATTTGCAAGGTTCTGCCCAGTTTTACAGATTTGTTCTGAAGACTTTACTGACAACATATGAATTATGTAGCCGGTCTTATGGTTCAGATTTTTGCAAAAAATATAGGTAAGTAATTATTATCCCCTTCACACAGAGGAGAAAACTCATGGGCTGAGCGGTTAAGTGACTTGCCCAATGTACTCTACCCACTTGACAATACATATAAAAACTCTATGAGCCTACAGCACTTTACAGACTACACACACATCACCTCATGTACTCAGGGCTTGTCTCCACTCACAGCACTATAGTGGTGCAGCTTAGCGCTTAGCTGTAGTGCTTAGTGAAGACGCTACCTACAGCAACAGGAGAGCTTCTCCTGTTCGTGCAGCTACTCCACCTCCCCGAGAGACAGTAGCTTTGTCAACAGGAAAAGCCCTTCTGTCAACGCAGAGCTGTCTATACCAGGAGTTCAGTTGGTATAACTGCGTCACGCAGTTATATTGACGTAAGTTTGTCTTGTAAACCAGGGCTAACGCACCACCACCACTCTGATGAAGCATCAGTAACTCCGTAACAATGAAACACTGCACAGCAAGGTTTAGGACAGGAAGTGAAGAAAGCCTTACCCAATGAAAACAAGAGGTAAGACTTCAGGTACTGAGCAATACGTTGCCCAGACTAGAATCTGGCAACTGGGTGAGGCCATGGGGTCTCATTACCAAGAGTGATCAAGGACCTCATTTTTGTTTCTCATTCAAAGGAACAACCCCTAGCATTACTGGCATCACTAACTCCCCCCTCCCCATCATCATTCTGGGACACTGAGTCAGTGGACCAATAAAGTGAATCACTACTGCTTCTTCCTGCAGCATTTGAGTTTTCCTTGGAGGTCTCTCAACCAAGTACCGGATCAGGCAAAAAATCTCTTAACTAGCGAAATGTGACTTGTTTTTTGGCCTGAAGTATAGCAGCACTGAGTGTCTGGAAATATCAAACCTGAGAAGGGGGAATCAGAGCCAGAAAAGATGTCTGAATGACTCGGCAATTGCATTTGGTCTGATGTTGGTTTTCGTGTTGGGGCCCTTTTCAGGGGTGCCATTAAGTGGTACAGGGGAGGGTGCTATTCCCTCCGCCCACCCCAAGTTTTGTCTGCTCACCCTAGCCCCAGAAGGAGCTCTTAACTGCAACAGCTTGAGTGTGATATGTGATGAGTTCAGAAGCTGGGAGCAGCACAGCCTTTGGGGCTAGGAGTTTGTTTATAAACAGAGGCAGGTGACTAGGATAACAAAAGGCTTGTCATTAAAGTAAATTAAGGATCTTTAAATGACCCTGAAAGCATTGCCAGGCACTTCAGTTAAAAGATAGGAAACAAAGGGTAGGAATAAAAGGTGAGAGTGGCGAGAGATAAATAGTGGTGTGCCCCAGGGATCTGTACTGGGACCAGTCCCATTCAACATATTCATAAATGATCTGTAAAAAGGGGTATGCAGTGAGGCGGCAAAATTTGCAGATGATACAAAATTACTCAAGATAGTTAAGTCCAAAGCAGACTGCGAAGAGCTACAAAGGGATCTCACAAAACTGGGTGACTGGGCAACAAAATGGCAGAAGAAATTCAATGTTGATAAATGCAAAGTAATGCACTTGGCAAGATATAATCTCAACTATACATACAAAATGATGGGGTCTAAATTAGCTGAACCATCAATAAAGAGATTTTGGAGTCATTTGTGGATAGTTCCCTGAAAACATCTGCTCAATGTGCAATGGCAATTAAAAAAGCTAACAGAATATTGGGAATCATTAGGAAAGGGATAGATAATAAGAGAAAAATATCATATTGCCTCTATATAAATTGGATTTGGAAAAAGTACAGAGAAGGGCAATATAAATGATCACATGTATAGAACACCTTCTGTATGAGGAGACATTAAAAAGACAAAAACAACAAGAAGTCCTTTTGGCACCTTAGAGACTAACAAATTTGGAAGTGGACTATTCTCAACAGTTGACAAGAAGGAGTGGCAATCACTTTTGTACTGCTAATGAGGCCAATGTAATCAAGGTGACCCATTTCAAACAGTTAACAAGAAGGGGTGAGTATCAGCAGGGGGAAATTAGTTTTTGTAGTGACCCATCCACTCCCAGTCTTTATTCAGGCCTAATTTGATGGTGTCCAGTTTGCAAATTAATTCCAATTCTACAGTTTCTCATTTGAGTCTGGTTTTGAAGTTTTGTTGTTTAAGAATTGCCACTTTTAAGTCAAAAAGAAAAGGAGTACTTGTGGCACCTTAGAGACTAACCAATTTATTTGAGCCATGAGCTTTCATGAGCTACAGCTCACTTCATCGGATGCATACCATGGAAACTGCAGAAGACATTATATACACACAGAGACCATGAAACAATACCTCCTCCCACCCCACTGTCCTGCTGGTAATAGCTTATCTAAAGTGATCATCAAGTTGGGCCATTTCCAGCACAAATCCAGGTTTTCTCACCCTCCGCCCCCCGACGCACAAACTCACTCTCCTGCTGGTAATACCCCATCCAAAGTGACCACTCTCTTCACAATGTGTATGATAATCAAGGTGGGCCATTTCCTGCACAAATCCAGGTTCTCTCACCCCCTCACCCCCCTCCAAAAACCACACACACAAACTCACTCTCCTGCTGGCAATAGCTTATCCAAAGTGACCACTCTCCCTACAATGTGCATGGTAATCAAGGTGGGCCATTTCCAGCACAAATCCAGGTTTTCTCACCCCCACCCCCATACACACACAAACTCTCTCTCCTGCTGGTAATAGCAGTTTGTGGTGGGGGGGGGGGGGGCGGAGGGTGAGAAAACCTGGATTTGTGCTGGAAATGGCCCAACTTGATGATCATTTTAGATAAGCTATTACCAGCAGGACAGTGGGGTGGGAGGAGGTATTGTTTCATGGTCTCTGTGTGTATATAATGTCTTCTGCAGTTTCCACGGTATGCATCCGACGAAGTGAGCTGTAGCTCACGAAAGCTCATGCTCAAATAAATTGGTTAGTCTCTAAGGTGCCACAAGTACTCCTTTTCTTTTTGCGAATACAGACTAACACAGCTGTTACTCTGAAACCTGCCACTTTTAAGTCTGTTATTGAGTGTCCAGGGAGATTGAAGTGTTCTCCTACTGGTTTTTGAATGTTATAATTCTTGACTTTTCAGCTTGGAAAGGAGATGACTGGGGGGGATATGATAGAGGTCTATAAAATCATGACTGGTGTGGAGAAAGTAAATAAGGAAGTGTTCTTTACTCCTTCATATTGTACAAGAACTAGGGGTCACCAAATGAAATTAATAGGCAGCAGATTTAAAACAAACAAAAGTATTTCTTCACAGTCAACGTATGGAACTCTTTGCCAGGGGATGTTGTGAAGGCCAAAACTATAACAGGGTTCCAATAAGAACTAGATACGTTCATGGAGGATAGGTCCATCAATGGCTATTAGCCATGGTGGGCAGGGACCCAACATCCTGTTCTAAATATCCCTTACCTCTGTTTGCCAGAAGCTGGGACTGGGCAACAGGGCAACTTGATGATTATCTTCTGTTCTGTTCATTCCCCCGGGGCACCTGGCATTGGCCACTGCTGGAAGACAAGATACTGGACTCAATCGACCATTGGTCTTATCCAGTATGGCCATTCTGATAATCTTATACAGAACCCAGATATATCTGTTCCCCGCTGTAACCCACTAGACCCCGCTGTCCTCCCAGAGCTGGGATAGAACCCAGGAGTCCTGATGGGGTCTCTGTCTCTCCACAGAGTTAGTAATGAAGTAAGAATATACATTATAATTTTAAACCTAACCAGTGTCCCTTAAGTGACTTGCCACAAGATGTCAGAACGTGTTATTAGAGCTGAGTGGGTTTAATATTTATTTAATTTTCTTTCTTTTGTAAAGGAATTAGATACAGGGCTCCTGTCAATTAATTGCTAAGTTATCTGCCAAAAAACTAGAGTTTTCAAGTGCCTTAGTAGCCGCAGGAATCATGGTTAAAGTTGACCCCCCCCCCCACCACCACCAAAATCTGAAATGGCACCCCTGGCCCTTTTACTCAGTGCAAACTGCCCTAAGTTGTTTAGTTTGTTTATTTTTGTGGTAGTAGGGAGAGGTTAGCACAGACACCCAACTCAGCCTCTCTCTCAGAACTGCTGGGTGCTTAACACTTGTGAAAAATCTGCCCCTACGCTGCTAGCATACAGGTTTGTAAAGGCTCAGATTTCTGAAAGTCTAGCTCCAAGTTTCTCTTTGTAGAAGACAAGAAGAGTTAACTAACAGAAAAAATATGCACAAGAAATAAAACAATAAACGGGGGGGTTGGGGGGGGTGGGAAGCCTCCATCTCGGAGCCTCCACCTTCAGCTCAACACTGAATGAAAGGGTCTCCAAGCTGCTTTACATGCTTTTGTTGACTTCCTTTCCTCTGTTGTCACTGGTTGTTTCGTGGTTTGCAAGGCTGAAATGTGGGTAAAGGGGGGCTTTGCGTGTCAAGTATTGAAGTTTGCCTTTGAAGGTCCCTTTTTCAGATGGAAAAAGGAGCTTCAGACAGAGCTTCAAAGTTTGACTAATCTTTTGTCATGGTGGCATTTTGCCACATAAGGCATAACCCCCCTTTAACACTCAGATCAGGAGCCTGTGTTTTTACATTTCCTTTTAATAGCTGCTCCACAGTCTATTTTCTCTCATTTCATTCCATGGTTTTTGGTTCTGTTTGTTTTGTTTTTCTGTTAGGAACACAGAAATTCTAATGAAAGAGATATTAAACCAGTAAGACCGCAGAGATAACATGCCTCTGATACAGGAGGATCAGAGAATAGCTGTATTCTGGGTCACCATCAATAATCCAATAAAGAGAATATATGCATTTAGTAGATAACTATGTATTTCCGAAGTGCCCATCATTAGAATATCAAGGCACTCAAAATGCAACTGGTACATGACCAGAGTGGGTATCAAAACTATGACCTTTGCATTACTATCATCACACTAACAACTTAATAGACAGGCAACACGTATTTGCAGGCACTGTCAATAATGAGCTCACACATAGTGCTTTTATCCTAAGGGAAGTTTCATTGACAAGTAGCAACTAGTGGGGTAAAACAGAGAAACTGCCTGGTAGAACATAGCAAACCTAAACAAGCATTTAGGAAGGAGAGAGAGGAATACCTTTTCTAAATCCAAATGAAATTTCAATAGAATTTAAATAGGCAGAATGCAATTACCCAAGTCAGAATTTACCCAGATCCCTGGAATTAATTCCCTACTCTCATAAAAATTGTCATGACATCTTTAATTACCAGAAGGGATCAGGACTTAGCTTTATATCTCAAGCCAAATATGGTATGAAACATATATGCAGTACTAATGGCCAACGAGTAGTGGGAATCCAGAAGGGTCTAAAATTCTGATTCCCAAGGGAGGCTACTATTCATTTTCATAGATGGGCTTGTGTGATCAGACTTGAGCATCTGCCTCCAGAATCCTGACAGACCACATACAATATGTTGATTCTAGCCTTGTAGTTGTCTATAAACTGACGTTTGCTGCAGCACAAAATGAAAAAAATCAAAAAATTCCTTATCCAAGTTGTATGTCTGAAAAGCCAGCCATCAGATAAGAAATCCTATGCCAGTGAGTTTATAGGAAAAACAAGCCTTATCTACAATAGCTTGCATTGTGCATCTATGCAAAATAGTACAACAAATCCAAGAGAAATGTCTGGGAGGAGGGACCAACTAACCCAGTTCAATTTGTTTTTGCATTTTAAATATCCAGTATTCAGAGAAAGCACAACCTGTCTCCACTCTTCCAAATTACTAACAATGCAAACAGTGAGGAAGATATCATATGTAGTTGCTCAGAGAACAAAGACAAGGAAGAAGTGGTGGATCCCAAATCATTTCCTCCAGGTCAGAAGTTGAACTCAAGTTCAGATTCAGCTGGAAATCCCATGTCTAAGATCAAGAACATTATGTACTTATTTGGATTAAATAACAGATTTAAACCTTCACCCAGAGCTGAAAGCAAAATGAGAACTGAACCTTGGGTGAGGTTTTAAAAAAGTCTAATTTTTAGAGATAGGAAAAAGCCAGAACAATCCACCATCGAGGGTCTTTGCAATCCTACCCCAGCTCCAGAGTTTGCAAACTGCCCCTATCTTTAGAAGATCCTGAACCAAGAATTTAGATCAAGGTTCAAATTTGCCACTTCACAACAGGCCTATGTATTGCCAGCAAATCCCTATCCAACATTTTTCATTCTCATGCTCTCTCTCTCTCTCTCTCTCTCTCTCTCTCAGTACTTCTAGAGGTCCAAAAGTGCAAGTGATGAAATGGTTTGAGCGAGAGCTCTCCTGCAACAATCTTAGCCCCAACCAGAAGTAGGAAGAACCAGACCTCTTGCGAGAAAAGCTGCTCAAAGCTGGTCTGTACAGATATAAAAAGGCCAGCAGCCTCCAGCACCTTGTTAACTCAAATGCTCATTGTCGTCCTCACAAGTGGAGCTGTAACAGTGGGAAATTCTAGGAGTTGGGGGACCAGCTAATAGAGACCGGGCCTTTTAGTTTGCTTGCAGTAGCCACATTTCAGAATGGATTATTAGAGTGATTGCATAAAGCAGACCAGACTTTACTGGTGATATGCTCAGCTCAGCCTCTGAAAAGTGTTTCACCACTTTTTTTTTAGATAATTAATATTTCTACAAGGTCCAACACTTACACATTCAGACAAATAATTTATAGTACAATCTGTATTAGCACCATCCAATGGATTTCTAATACTTCAGAGAACATTATAGTTCTTATCAACTTCAGGGCCAAACGCAAGACCCATCTTCTTTGCTTCAACTTTGCTACTAGAGAAACAACTGACTGGACACCTTTCCCAGCACTAGAGGGAAGAAAAGAACCACCAGATCATGTGGCTAGATTTGAAATCAGCATTAGGAAAAGATTAGATTAATTTCTATAAATAATCTCAGAACCCTTTGAGACTCAAGCAGAAAAGTGGTATGAGGAAAAAAAATGTTCTTGCACCCTCAAGTCCTCCATCCACCTGGGTGTGAGGTGGGAACCAAAGCAACCATGATTTGGAAAGAACTTACTGCACTCTTTGCAGAGGAACGCTGGTGGCAAAAACACAATCTACCCAGCAATTTCCAGCAGTCTCATTTTCACTCCAGCTTGCGGTTCCCTTTCAATTATCTATGTACAAGCCTATCTCCAGGATCCAATATAAACCACTACAGTCAAAGCCCTTGAAATGCTTTACCCAATCAGCTCATATATATTTCATTAGGTGCACCTTAGCATTATTAACTTGAGCTTTGTGGGTACTGTAAAGTAGAAGGGGGTGTTTTCAAGATGTTGAGAATCAAGTAATTTTATACCTAAAATTACTAAAAAAAATACACAGTCTATAAAAACAAGAAATAGTAGGGACCAAATCTTAATAATTGTTTCTCTTAATACCAATTCAAGGAGAAGACTCCCATGGCCAATTCAGGGACATGATTCCTTGCTGTTTTACTATGATAGGGCCCTAGCTCTCACCATGTCTTCAGGGGCATTGTGATTAAACACAAGCAAAATAATCACAATTATTAATTATGACTATTTTATTACTAAAGGAACAGAGAAAATACAGAACACAAGCAAAAAAAATGGTGACTTCAGTTCCAATCTCAGTATTTAAGCATGTTGAAAAAAAGCACAGGAGAAACAGTTATGAAAGCTGGTTCCCAAGCCTGACTCAGGTAAATCTTTCTACTGATCGGAATGAGGGAGCACTTCACATGAATATCTGCCCTATGCCTGTACATGCCAGGAGCATTTCTCTTGCTATTTTGTAATTAACTATATAACGTAACCACATTTTATTCCTATAACCATGTTTTGGAATAATCCATTATTTCCTTTTACTTCCCTGTGAATTATACATTGTGGCATAACGCATCACAGTATGTTACAGTATCAAAACGCAACAGCAGCAACTGGATGAATATCAGTTTCTCCTGTTCAAAATCCATTCACTCACAGCAAGCCACTCCCCTGTTAATAGGCAGCCAACTCTCACCTCTATTCCTAAACAAGAATGATTCCCTACACACACAAACATCTACAACATGTCTACACATCTGTGTATATAGTTCAATAAATATCCATGCACATGTATGTATCACTTCACAGACGTGTACCCAGACACCCTCCACACATCCACCCCCTCTAGTCAGGTACAGTACATTCAATGTGCTCCTTCCCAAAAATGTCCATGTACACTCACACCCTGTGCATACATTTACAGATTCACCTACATCTGCACAATCCCTACAAGGAAACCTGCTCACGCCTACACTACATGCACACCCCCTTAGCACACATGGATATGTTTAGGTCTTTAATGCAGTAACACAAATGCACACATACCCTGACATAAGTACTTACATGTGTTTAGGTGCATGTGTGTGTATACACATGCACACACCTGTTCATAAACTACACAGCCTCCTGGCCTTCATATATTTGACTAGCCCAGCAGGGGATCTGTCTTTCTATATTTACCTGCATACCATATGTACACATTCCAGCTTAGTTATCTGCTCTTGTATTTACATGCATATCTTCATGTCCATTACTTGCAAATCCACATACATGCATTCATGATACATCCCAAGGACATGCAAGTGTTGGGGATTTCACAGCCTTTGCATTGGAAGGGGGAAATCGAAACATTCTCACATCACTGGAGAAGCCATTCTCCAGATACTTCCGATGCACCAGCTGTAGGAATGTTATTGCACGCTGGTGCATGGAAATCATAGCCGGACACATGGACAGCAGAAAAACAGGGCGGCTTTGCCTTTTTGCCTTCAGTGTTTGATGACTCTTGTATTTCTCCCTCAACCCCCTTATTTTTTGTCCTTTCCATTAAAGAAAATCCAAATGAGGTGGCGTTCAGCTGCTTCTGCCTCTGGCATTTAGGACTATATGGGTGAGATCAGAAACAGGAAGTCTGACTCCACACCAGTACCACCAGCAAGCTGAGCCCTGAAGATCAAGAATAGGAACTGCTCCCAAAGAAAGTCCGGAAAAGGAATGGAAAAAGCTGTAACTTCTGAGAAAACAGAGTGACCTTTGTCAGCAACTTACTCTGAGCAATTTTGTTCTGGACACACATATACAAAGTATTATTAGACATCATAGAGAAGAGGAATACAAGACAAAGATAAAGGCAGAGGATTTTCAAAGCTGCTGAGGGGGTTTTGATGCACAATTCCCAATGACGTCAATCAGAGGTGGGAGTCTAAATCTCCTAGGTGGCTTTGGAAATCTCAGCTAAAAAGCACAGCAATATTATTTTTATAAATACATTCCTTGGTGAATGAAAAACTGTTCTTTTATATTATGCACACACACACACACACACACACACACACAAACATATGTATGTTAGAAAGGTGCTCAGATACTAAGGGAGATGGAAGTGTATAAAGAAAAGTAGGTGGACTTATTCCTTAGATCAGATAAATATATAGGAAGGAAGGCTGAGAGGTATCACCTTGCAGACTATGGCCTGATCTTGAGAAATGCTGTGCCTTCTCGACCCCTAGGTACTTCAGTGGAAGAGAGGGTGCACTGTAGCTCAAAGGTGCTCAGTACCAAAGAGAAATGGTCCCCCATAAAAATATTTCACCCCCTGTGTGCATCCAGCTGAACAAGGCAGCCTGAGTCTTTCCCCAAGTATTAAAAGCAATGTGGAAACTGGATTAGAACCACCACCAGACAATTAAATGTTAATCTTAATGTGTGATCTCAATCAGGGGAAGCAGTCGCTTGCTTTTGGTCTTACTGGGTCCAACATGAACCTGCAATGTGCTGTAACATCCCCTTTCTAACCTGCATTTTACTGCATAAAGCCAATTCCTCAGCTAACTGCAGGATAGAGGACGTACTGAAATAAGACAGATTTGAACAGTCCTGCATAGATGACGACAGATGGGGAGTGGAGGGAGGATATAATGTGTTCTGGCCATGAGAGACCTGGATTCAATCTGGGCCATGTCACATGTTTTGAAGTTAGTTTAATGGTTTTAATTTCATTCCCACCTCACTAAACGCATGTGTCAACTTCTGCTCAGCCAATGCGGGTGTCACATATCCTGGCTGAGGCACATTGGCAGAGCTGCAGGAAGGCAAAGGGTTGGAAGAACGCGGGTGCTGTATCTGAAAGTATCTTAGCAGAGTTTTACAGGCTCCAGTGCTGAGAAATGGTAAAAGCTGCTGCATCTCAGGATTAAAAGTGCACTCTGTCACATCTGTGCAGGAAAACTTGCTCAGTGTCTACCCACACTGTGCCTGAGTCTTTTCTATTTCCAGAGTGATCAGGCCCTGCTGGGAAAAAAAAAACGGGTCTGAAAAATCCACCCAAAAGTGCAGAAAATCTCTTACTGTAAGGGCAGCACAGTGAAGATCTAAAATGTTCCATGTTGACATCTAGCTGCACCAGCCCGCAAGCTGTTCCATCTCTGTATCTAATTGGGAACAGAGCTGCCTTGTGGCTTGGTTTTGGGAAGGAGAAAAGTTGCTATAAATGGGGGGGGAGGAAAAAAAAAGTAACCACGAGTCACTTTCTAAACACGTTAAAAAGATTATCTGTTCAGTAACTCGCAAGTATCTGGACAACTGAGGGTTTGTACCCAGAAGAGAAAAAAAGTGCTTAGATTTTTTTTCTTCCCATCAAATGCACCTAATTATGAAAATGTTAAGAAATGCACCTTAATTTTTTATTATTTGAAATTTAATCCAAAAGATTTTAAGGCTAAAGGGACAGATTTTTGCTTTCATGCTGGCCTTTTGGATTGCTCCACACTATAACTAGAGATCACAGGCAACCTCAAGTCATCGTGGATGTTCAACAGAGTGAAGAGTTCAGCAAGAGGTTAGGTTCTAGAGCCACATCTTCTGTGAATCATTTAACCCAGGACAAAGTCCAGCTGCTCCCGGCAGAGGCACTGTGGTCTATTGGCTAGCAAAAGGAACTGATGAAATCAGCACTCCTGGGTTCTATTCCAGGTTCTTCTACTGACTTGCTGTTTATCCATGAGCAAGTCCCTAACCTGTATTCCTCACATTTTAAAATGGGGCTATTACTCATGGTCCCTCAGAGGGGTGTTGCAATGAATTCACTCATGTTTGTAAAGATGAGATTCTCATACTAAGTCCACCAGAAGGCCCCAAGATTGTTATTGATAAATGAATTGAAATAGTAGCTGTCAGTAGCTCCACAGATTCCAATTTTCTTCAGTCATTAACAGAATCCAATGGGTGAATGAACCAAGAAGTTTAAAATGAATGGTAAAGGCTCCACAGGGGGCAAGAAGTAGTGGAAGGGGTTGAGACAGTTGTTTATGAAAAAGTGCAGGCATATAAACGTCATGCTTCAGGGCATAAGCCAGCCTATAATGAGGGCTAGGAGGAAACTTTTGCTGAAGGCAGATTATCTGAAAACATCCTCTGAAGCACCTGGAACCAGTCACCATCAGGTAAAAGGTAGCTGGATTAGATGCACCATTGGTCTGATTCAGCAGCGCAAGCTGGAGGGAAAAAAACATCTTTCTGTGCCAAACCATGTGAAGTGCTTAGTGCCCCTACCAGATTCTGAACTGTCACCTCCCACAGAAATCACTTGGCAAGGGGTTCTTTAGCACCATGCAGGACCTTGCTCTATCTGAGGTGATCCAGCTGTAGTGGGCGGGGCGGAGGGGAATGTTCCATTCCCTTCTGGAGTATGGATGCAAATTGGAAGCAGGGACCATCTTTTTGCTCTGTGTTTGTACAGCGCCTAGCACAGTGGGGTCCTGGGTGATGGCTAGGATTACTAGGTGCTAAGGTAATACATATAAATAATAATTGAAATCACTAACTCACCTATCCCTAGACAGAGAAAGAAAAAACCTCTTTAAAGTTTGCATTTACAAATTAACACAGTAGATGTGAACCCAGGGAAATGACCAGGAATTTTCTTGCCTGTAGCACAGCTAGTTTCCCCCATACAGACATAAACAATGCTCATCAATAGAAATGTGATATTTCAGAATATAAAAGAAACACAAACTGCGCTTACTAGGTCTCCTCTGGTTCCCGTTTAATTTCCTTTGTCTAATGTAAACTCACTGGGCTATGACTAACAGCGAACATATAATTTCTAATTGTATGGCATTTTGTTATGTTAGTACAAAAACATTATCAGAGCCAAGGAAGACAGCAGCAAACAGTTCAGTCTTACTAAGGATTAGATAGGAATGGAAAAACACCATCAGCATCAAGTACGTTCGTCGGGGAAATAGATTAAAAGTCAAGTTTAATGGGAAAAAATTCTCCCCATCTTCCACCTCCTCCTTGTTAGTTGTTAGAACTGTTCTATATATAAAGCAAATGGAACATAGTCACATTTACTACAGAGCTGTGGAAAAGGAAGCTGACAAACACAGCAATTACTATTTGCTTTATTAATATTATTATTACTATTAAGAGAACCACTATATATTGTGTGCATAAATGACCTAAAGCTCTATACAAAGCTACCATCGGGGCCCCAAGTACCCTGGGATTCTGCAGCCACAGAATTAGCTGTAGAATCACTCCTTGCTGCAGAATTGTGCTCTGGAGTTTACATTTCAATTACGAGGCAGATCCCCAGCTGGAGTAAATCCCCTGATTTGCACCATGTGGACCTCACCTCATTGTGGAAAAACCCATGAAAATACGAACTGAGTGTAATGCAATGCAGTGTTGTGTTGCTGAGCCTGCAGGCAGCCTGAAACAACAGCTCTGAGAAGAGTGAACTGCCTTGTTCCTCTCAGTGGTTAAATGTCAAACCCAAAGATTGACCTTTAAATGGTCTACACACTTAACCACTTAATTGCTGAACACCTTAGAAGAAACATACAGCGAAAATTCCCAACTGCCTTGCACACTTACCCAGGCTCCAAATTCTCCGACTGTCCCCTACCCAGCTGATAAAAACCTCCAGTTTCCTCCCTGACAGCTTTGCCAATACAGCACAAAAATCAGCATACTGAAGACAGAAAATGTGGGAACATCATAAAATAAATGTAATTAAATATCAGAACAAATATAGGGGCCATTTTCTAATTCTGCTTCATATTTAATTCAGTGAAACCTCCTATTAGATTTAAAAGAAGCTATTTTTTAGCTTCTTTTCCAGTATGCTATCCCACCCAAGGACCCTGCTGCAGAGTCTAGGTTCAGCATGCTGCTGAATACATACAGCCAGAACTGTAGTAAGATCTTTGGAAGGATTGTAAGAATAAGTTAGAACAACACACTCAGGCGTCATTTTTGCAAGTTACCTTCAGTCATTTGGAGACAGGAAGGACTAGCTCTTCCATCTCTGACCATCTTTCACATATAGCGTGTTTCCTCTTGCAATGTGTATTTAGATATACAACCCACTGCTGAGACTATGCCAGATGTTGAATAAATTGAATGGGGTCAGGAATTAGGCAGAATACACTTATTTGTTTATAACACAGAGGACTTGTAGAAAAAATAATGGATGATCATGTCATTAAAGACTATCATAATGCATACACACCAGGGGGCTGAAGTTACCAGAATTAAGGTTGCCCATGCAATTCACAATTTTTGAGAGTTTGGGTTTGCAACCTTAATGTTCTCAATGTAGTTTTTTGGATGTAATATCCTAGGTTTTTAAAAACGGAAACTAAAAAAAACAAAACAAAAAACCAACCCTCCTTCCCCAGAAATGCCATCACGTGGAACCAGATTGACTCCCATCTGACTAATCAGCAGGGCGAATGCTTTTAGATCCCCAATCCACAGCACAGACCTTTCCCACTTAAACTAATCAAGTAAATGAGCAGTAGCTAGTCACCATTCTTTATGTGGGCCAGTCATTAAAAGGGGGTTTCACTGATATTTCATGACAGCAGAGGAATGTTGAGACCCAGGAAACCTGGGTTTATTCCAGGTTCTGAGGGGGAGTGTATTCAAGTGATTACAGACACTTCTGACCCACTATGTGACCTTGAGCAAATCACTTCACCTTCTGGGCCTATGCTTGCCTTCCCACAATCTTTGTCAGTCTTGTGTATGTAGATTGGAAACCCTTCAGGACGGGGACCTTCTCTTGCTATGTGTGTTTGTACAGCACCTACCACAATAAGGTCCTAATGGGGCACTGCCATTATATAGATGAGTGCCTTACACCTTGTGCTGGCCCTCTGCCCAAGAATAACTTCATCCCCCACAAAAAGTCCATAAGATTCCAACAGATTTTAAAAGGTCATAGCCCTCCATGATTTTTCATTCAAAAAGGAATCTAGAAACTCCAGTATTCAGCCAAAGAGCCTCCTGTCATTTGACCTTTAATGTCAGTGTTACCTAGGATACACCTTGCAGTGACCAATCATAAATCTTCCAGAACACTGTAACCTTGACACTATTGACCAGCACTGCTCTCATTTAAATTTCAAACAGCCTGCAGTTTTGATTCCTCCCTCCCCCAGCTCTGAAAGCAAACATTATGGATTTTATAGGGAACTAAGCCTTTGCCACACACTCAATTTGCACAATCTTTGCATAAGCGAAAAGGCAGTCAATACAAACAGAATTAATTTTAATTGACCATAATATGCTTTCAAAAATACCAGACAGTTTTCATTAGCAAATAAGCAAGCCACAAAAAAAACACATCTATTTAGTTATTTACATGTGTACATGCCCAATGGTAGAGTCACAGTTAATTATGGTGCTTGCTGCTGAACTTGCTTTGTCGTGATCCCACTGAGGAACTATTTAGGTCAATAAATGAGAACGTTGCTTTTTTTGGTTTTGTGTAGTATAACCCAACAATGAGATTTCAATTAGTAGGCCTGTCAAAGAACTTTAATTTTCCATCTAATCACCTGGTCTCCAGTGCCTGTTGGAGGGGAGGGGGAAATCTAAAGATGATTTCCCACCCTGGAAATTCCACTGGAAGAACTTCTCCCAGGTCATAACTAGACTCAGTTGCAACCTAGAAGCAAGATGTCTAAAGGCCTGAGTCTGCTCGGTTACTTACACCAGTGTAAATCAGAAGTTACTACTGAAGCCAGTGGTTACACATTTGTAAGACTGGTGAGTGGAAACTCAGGAACATGGTCTGTGAACCCACTATAGGTTAAAAGTAAAGAATCAAATCATCAATGGATTTAAAGCTGTGTAATTCTACTGAAATAGATGGAACTATGCCAACTCACACCCGCTGAGGATCTGGCCCAAAGTTTGCTAACAGATTTGTTCTAAGGATGCGAACAGACAGAGGGAGGGCCTTACTTGACGGGTGGCAGAGCAGGTTTTACTAACTAAGGGCTTGTTTATATGGAGAGTAAGAACATAAGAATGGCCATACTGGGTCAGACCAAAGGTCCATCCAGCCCAGTATCCTGTCTGCTGACAGTGGCCAATGCCAGGTGCCCAGAGGGAGTGAACCTAACAGATAATGATCAAGTGATCTCTCTCCTGCCATCCTCTCCACCCTCTGACAAACAGAGGCTAGGGACACCATTCCTTACCCATCCTGGCTAATAGCCATTAATGGACTTAACCTCCATGAATTTATCTAGTTCTCTTTTAAACCCTGTTATAGTCCTAGCCTTCACAACCTCCTCAGGCAAGGAGTTCCGCAGGTTGACTGTGCGCTGTGTGAAGAAGAACTTCCCTTTATTTGTTTTAAACCTGCTGCCCATTAATTTCATTTGGTGGCCCCTTGTTCTTATATTATAGGAACAAGTAAATAACTTTTCCTTATTCGCTTTCTCCACACCACTCATGATTTTATATATCTCTATCATATCTCCCCTTAGTCTCTATGTCTATGTCTCTAAGGGTATGTCTACACTGCAATAGAAGCCCAAGCTCAGGGTTCAAACTCATGCTCAAGCCTAACCCCCCTTCTGTCAACACACAAATTGTGCTAACCCAGGGCTCAGACCCAGGACCCACGGGGTGGAAGGTCCAAGCCTGAGTCAAGCCGGGTCCCAGGGTTCAAGTCCTATTGCTTTACAGAGTAGACCCAGTCCCACTGGACTCATGCTCTGAGACTCCGCCAAATGCATACCACAATCCTATGGGCCAACTTTCTTTGTTCTCTGTCAAGAATTTTTTTCTTTGTCAAGTTTTCCTACACTGCACCATGAACAAAGGGAGAGAGTAGCCACATGTTGGGAGGGCACTTGGAAGTCTGGGATATGGGTGGCTGGACTCGGGCCCACATAAGGCAGTGTAGACACTGGAGCCCCAGGTTAACAAACCTAAAGTCTGCTAACTCAAGTTCTATTAACCCTGGGCTTACATTGCAGTGCAGACATACCCTCAGTGTGCAGCAAGCCAGGGTGTAACTATACAGGGCGCTAACTGGCAGTGTGGGCCCTGTAGCCACATGCTTAAAGTTTCAGAGTAACAGCCGTGTTAGTCTGTATTCGCAGAAAGAAAAGGAGTACTTGTGGCACCTTAGAGACTAACCAATTTATTTGAGGATAAGCTTTCATGATCTACAGCTCACTTCATCGGATGCATAAAGTTCTGTACCTTGTTACTCCAATCCTGCCATCTTTGCACAGCCAAAACTCCCATTGAGGTGCATGAGAGTTCTGGGTGCAGAAGCACTGAGGTATTGTTGTTCCTTATCAGCATAGCTTGGCTTCAGGAATCTCACTCAATCCCACACAAGTGAGCTGCATGCAAGGTACAATAAAAGCCGAATAGCTTGTCAACCAGCTATTTGCCAAAAGCTAGCTCCAAATCTCAACAACTAATTACATAAAACAGAATTGCCAACCCAAAGTGTTCAACAATAAGGAGTTAGGCCCCAAAAAATCATGAGATTTTACAAAAATATATATTTTAAAAAAATACATTTTGGGTTCTCTCTTTGCCTTCAGGTTTCTGAGCTGTTAGGATGCACTTGAGTTATATTTTCAGCTATTACCCACAACTGAGAGGGCTAGAAAATTACCTTTTTATTTAAATGAAAACTGAGATTCTCCTGTATTCACTTGACTCCAGGAGGTGGGGCATTAAGAAAATCTCCAGATATCACAAAACACAGTAGAATCACAAGAGTTGGCAACAAGGCAGAAAATACCATCCAGCTAATGCTTCCAGAATTAATACTTGTTAATGAACGGAAACATCTAACAATAATGGAGACTGCAGACGGTTTCTTGGACAGGAATATGTGGTTTCTATAGGACGGCTGTTAGGAAGTAGGCGATTGCAATGTTACTAAGGTCCATATCCTGTTTACCTAATTGAGGACTCAATGGGTCTAATTCTAATCTCACTTGCCCTGTTTTTATATAGTCTAAAGAATTTACCCTGATTTATACCAGTGTGCCAGAACAGAAACAGGCCCAATGGAACTACTTGAGTAAGTAAGGCAAACAAGGCGTGGTCTTAAATAGTGATTACGTTTATGAGATTAACTTTTGGTTAGGATAATTAAATACAATGCTGTTGATATTTACAGTTTCAGCATCTCCAAAACCCGGATGGGGTATGAGAGTGTAGGCTACGAAAATCTAGAAGCTGGGGATAGACAAGTGCTCTATTAATTGCAGTAGGAATGATAGGAATACAAACTAGCTGCTGATCAACAATACAACAAATACAACAAAATCACCCCCTTCCCCCTTGGAATTATTTGTTCCCATTATGTATTTATCTAGAGCATTTCAAGCAAAGCTTCATCAGATGTACCACTTGCACTGTCTGCGATAAATGCTATCCGGATAAAATTACAACTAACACTAACGGCCACATTTTGGAAGTGTAGAAAATTGCACTGACAAAATTGGGCTTTTAGTTCAATTGTGCCTTCAGCTATCTGACTGAGGGCATGATTAAGTTAGAGCAGAAGGGTGAGTACTCGGGCTGCAAAAAACAGGTGAAATTTTTACTGTAAAAAAATTGCACCTGCAAAAAAGGGAAACATTTTTGAAAGGCTCAAAGTGTTACATGAAAAATGTAAGGCCCAACCTGAGTAAATATATTAAAAAAACCCAAACCATTTGCCTTACTATTTTGTCTTCCTAACCAATCAGGAACTTTAACACAAAAGGCAAGGGGGTGGGGGGTGGGGAGAGGATTACACCGCTGGCATTTTCAGATTTAAATGAACAAAGCAATTTATTACTTCTCAATGGCAGGGCAAGAGATAGTGAGGGAGATGAAAGCTTTTGTTTCATTTTATGTGCAAAACAGAACAGATATCACCCATAGACATGCTAATGAAACATTGATTTGCTGGGGTGACTGTGTTACCACAGGGCTCTCCACCTTGGGCTTTCAGTAAAAACGATTCACAATTAATTAACTCTTTCCACAGATTATCTGAAATCTAACCTGGGCTCACCCTACTTAGTGCTAATGTACATTATGTTGATAATATGCAGACCAGATGTTTATATATTTATTGCTATATGCATGCTTAGCCCACAGTGCCATGTGCGGAGCTCCTGTCAGACCTTACAAACTAACCATTATCAAGCCAGGTCAGTACTCGTGGGAGAACGCCAATAAACTCTTTGGTGCTGTAAAGAGTGGCCTTCTAGATTCAACAGCTAGTGCTTCACCCCACCCCTCCCCCACAATATAATACTAAACCATCAACTCAACATGGTATTGGAGGCACAGGGCAGGAAGGGCTATCCTCTCTTGAATGAGATGTAAAACTAACATCTCCAACACTTAAAAGGCATCATGGCACATCTTGTAAGTCTAAGGGTGCTGTGTCTGATATCCTGGTCAATTTCAATTTAGATATATTAGGACAGGCAAGGAATGAACTCTTCTGTTGTGTTACTGTGTGCAGTTGTACAGTTGAAGCATTTGACCCCAGAATTGACTGTATTAACTATTGTTTGAAGTGACCAGAAGCCTGCCACTGGACTGCATAGCTCAGTGGGTCATAGATGCGGTCCAGGAAAGAGTGGGTACTATATTATAGTTTCAAGTTCTGCATTTAACAGCAGAATTTCCTTTGTGAATACAAATTCCAGACATGACATGCTGCTTCCAGCATTTCCAGCCAAAAGGGTAGATGATCTGCTGGTTAATGAGAGGGATTGGAAGACAGGATTCATGGCTTCAGTTCACATGTTTTCCACATGCGCTGGGTGTCTTTCCTGGGTGGGGGGATAAAATCAACACTTTTGACTTCTTATACCCATTTTACAGATGCATAAGCTATCTGCCTCCCAGGGGTGAGAAGGCCTTAGAGAGTACCTTTAGGTAAAGCAGCTTTGAGATTCTTGAATGAAAGATGCTGTGCTCGTGTTATGTATAGTTAGCAATGAAAGAAGGATCCTAATCAAGACTAATCTAAATGAAGCATCTTTCAGTTTGGAGGGAACCACCGGTTTGCTATCTTTAGCTCCTTCTGTAATTTCTTAATAAATTGAAAGCTCAAAAAAGGAGGGGGGGGGGGAAAGTAGTGACTGAGTAACTGCTGCACAGTGGGCACTGATCCAAAACTCCCCTTAGACTCCATAGAAGGTTATATACAGACATATCCAAATACAACAGACAAACCACATAATGATGCTGATAGCCATGTGATAAATTGCAAAGACGTGCAAAAGCTCCCTGCTGTATCATATACCTTTGATGGTCTCATCTGCCCTCGGCCCACTAATCCGTCTCCATTTAGAGACTCACGCCAACATTCCAGCCCGCTGGCTAGCTTCAAACAGCTGCCTCTGGTTTTACCACAAAATATATTTTCCCCCATTTGTGGAAACCCAAAGGCCAGAATGAGCCGTGTTCAATGCTGTATAAGTGACTTATTTAATGTCCACTGTTTCATGAAGCTGCAGAGGTAGAACTGAAAGGAGCTCAGAAAGGAGCTTGATTCCCAGCATTTCAGTGGGAGACACAGCTAGAGATGCATAGGAAAAGGTTCTCTACCTCCTCCCCAGGAAAACTTTTAATGAAAAAATAAGTTAGTTTTCAAACAACATTTTCTTCTACATTTTTCATGTTTGTCAAAAAAACAACAACAACAAAAACCCACAAACCACGAACCAATTTAGGGGGGCAAAGAAAACCAAAATGTTTCATTTTAAACCCAAAATTATCAGATTTTCCAATGGAAAAACCAGAATATTTCCAGAAATGGGGACATTTTTTAATCACAATTTCTCTTCAGTTGAAAAGCTACTTTCCACTAAAGCGTTGAAACCAAACATGTTCAACCAACTCTGCACACAGCACTCACTTCTACCTGTGGCAGTGAACGAGGTATTGACTTTGAAGTCATGGCATTTTTAAAGGATCATTTAAAGACTGGTTTTTAATTGATTTTAATTTCTCTCTCCATCTGAGTCCTGTGCAGCTGGACTCATGGTAACTAAAACACCTGGCTTTGCAGATGGAAGGATACAAGAAATAGTCCCAAAAACATTTTGGAAAAACTCAAAAATACATTTCTAACATAGCTTTTGTGAAATATATGGAGGGACACATGTCTATCGTACTGTATGTGACACTACAAATACTGCCAACCCCTCCCTTCTATGAAACTTTAGTCAACTGGATTTGAAATTTTTACACAGATAGATCAAACACCCTGTACACACACACACACACACACACACACACACACACACACACACACACGATTTTGTCCCCTTGTTTTAATATGACATGAATTCTATTAACCTGAATAGCAGGCTTGGCTCACCTTTACAACAGCCATTATTGACATGGAGTTAATGATCAATACAGAACAGATTGGAAGCTCATTTCAACAAATTGATAAAAATTCAGAATCAGGAGGGTTAGATGGTTTACAGCAAAGGTTAAATCTATGCATTCTGCTTCTCTCTAATATTCAGGGTTTCCCAGATGCTTCCAACAGTTATAATTAACCTAGTTTTAATAATCCTAATGTAGGCTTGGTTCACATCCAAGCCTAGTCTCCTTAGCCATGCCTCTTGTTACAGCTCCAAAACAGGGTGAAAATGGATTTTACTAGCAGTTATATTTACTGCACAGGGGATACTGCTTACAGTATGAGACAAGTTTCCTTTGTGGCAAAGCTTCGAGAACCATGGAGCCGCGCATTTCAAATTCTGACATCCATATTGCAGCCCAACATCTAGCTCTACAGACAGGCTTACATATCACATTGCACAGTGGGGATTGCACATTCAAACACCACATCTGCTGAATAGCAGGAACAGAGGTGCTCTACAGCCAGCTGAGTATTTTCCAAATTCAATCAGACAATGGTTGGCTGCTAAGAATGAGGCATTCCCCTGGGTCTGGCATGCTCTGGGATGACACAGCTCCAGAGTTAGAGGGCTAGCGTGCAGCAGTGGAAGCAATGAGAGGAAAAGGGTTTCCTGTGCTTCTGCGCAAAGATACTTGCCCAAAACATTTAGTGGAGAGGGAGCCAACCTTGTTGCCCCTCAGCAGAAGCCTCAAAACAGGACCCCTGACAACACCACTGAAGACGTCAATGGGTGTTTAAAAAAGGATTGAAGGTCATCAGCATTTCCCTCCACTCCAAAGAGCTTGCAATCTCCAGCCAAGACAACAGAAAGACAAGACAGAGGTGGGGAGGATGGCAAAGCAATGGTGAAATATGTTGGGTGACATCAACTGGAGTGGAAGATGCTCAGTACTGCAGGGGGGAAAAGATCAGCCCACTACAATAAAAGGAAGTTTCTGCCAAATTTTTTCAATCAACTCCATACAGAACACTCAATTCCAAACCTGTGGCTGGGCCCAAGAGATTGACTTTGAAGTCACGACATTTTTAAGGGTTATCAGGTCATTTTAAGACTGCTTCTAAATAAGGAAGGAAGAACAAATGGGAAAGGGTCTTCCCTCAACGAAGCAGCACAGGTCTGAACTCTAAATGAGAGAGCAGAAGTCCCAGTAGCCTCACCGCTGAAGTGCCTGTCCTTTGCCCATTCAATTACAGTTGTCTCACTTTCCCTGTCTCCATTCTTTTTGTCATCTCTCTCCCAATTAGATAGTAGGCGCAAATGTAACACTGTTTTCCTTTCCAGTGCAAGAACAAAGAGGCCATGAGAAAGAAGTGCTGTATTTAAAATAACAAGGGAGGGACCAATACAGAGTTCCTCTGAGTCCCGGCTCACTCTTAATGTTTATGTTGTTATATAAAAGTACCACAGTGTCTATAGGGCAACCCCATGTCTATCACAGCAGCCACAGCAATTTTATACCATATGCTTTTAATTATTTCATTGACACCCTTGGACTTGATAACTGCCTGAATGTTCCTGTCGACATGTCAGGCCTTGCGTTTTATTCTTTAAATCAGTTTCAAGTTACTTTTTTTCATTTTTACCTTTAATTCCCTGAATGCCCCACGCTGTTTTAAATTACATGCTCGCTTTGGGATATGCAGACTATTTATTCAGCAGGCAGATTTCAGAGCCATCTGAAATTAATTTCCCAACCCAAAAGTTCCTGGGTACCAGCCTTCAGTTCAGCCATGGAATTTCCTGGTGGTACGACGTGTGTTTCAGTCTTCATGTTACAGGTTTCTTGGCACTGCCCTAGCGCTGCCCAGCCAACTGTGAGACTAAGACATGCATCCTCTGCTGCCACTTCATTGCCGCTTTTACAGCATGGGAAATAGCATCTTCTTGGTGGACATTTGTAAATGAGACAGGCTATACAACTCTCTTAGTTGCACACACATCTTGGGATGTCTTAGTGTTCCACAGTCACAGCTGAAGGGCACATGACACATACACAGCAATATAAACCACAGTGTTAGCCACGAAAATTGTGTTAGTTTACTGTTAATGTGAGACATATTAACAGATACCAAATACACCTTTTATATATCAACCTAATTTTCAGAGGTGCCACGTGATTATTTTCTCCCAGAGAACATTTTGATCTTTATCAGAAGGAAGTTACCAGAGCTGTTCGAAAAATTTCTGATTAAACTTTGCTGGGGAAAAAAATTCGCAGTTTTAGGACAAAGCTTTTTGCTTTTGTGTGGCTAAAAACCGAAAAGTTTTTGATGAAAAGTCAAAATCCTTCACAAGGGAAAAGAGTTTCCAACCAGCTCTAGAAGTTACATCACCACAGTGGATGTCTTTTAAAAAGTCATTATTTACCCAGAGGAACAACACAGTGGCATCCAAAATACCTTATTCTATCTATAGGGGAAGTAAATAAGTGACTGGAGTTACACTAGTGTAAACTAATTTAAGTGTCAGGAGAAACAGCCCTAATAGACTATATTTGCCCACAATGTCAGCTAAAGAAAGGATTCCCTCCCATCTAGCATAAGGCATACATACCGCACAGTGGTTTGAACACTAGGAAGTCATGCTGACATGTGCTGTCAAAGGGTTTAGCTAGAGTACTGTGAAATGTCTGCAATGAAACTAAGAACCAAGAAACCCTTGTTTCATAGTTCCCTAGAAACCTAGAACTCACTGGAAGGTCAATGCCCAGTTTACTAGTGATCGTGAACCCAACCCATTCTTTTGAAACAAACCAAGGCTGACTTATGGTTTTTCTTCAAAACTAAGGTTTATAAGCTTGGTTGGGTTTTCATTTAAAATTTTGGCTTCACTGGAACCAAAAAGAAACACACTGGGAAACTGCTATGATGTGAAACTGAAGAAAAAGTTCAGACAGGCCCCCGTGAACCTAAGCACAACTTGCACACCTCTATGATTAACTTATTTGGAATGTGTCCGATGAAGTGAGCGGTAGCTCACGAAAGCTTATGCTCAAATAAACTGGTTAGTCTCTAAGTTGCCACAAGTCCTCCTTTTCTTTTTGCGGATACAGACTGACACGGCTGCTACTCTGAAACCTGTTATTTGGACTAAGAAATCTGTTCCACCTCGTATTTAGCTGTGACGCTCTGAGTATGTTTCCCAGATCCGAAGGAGAGCTCTGTGTAAGTCCGAAATCTTGTTTCTCTCACCAACAGAAGTTGGTCCAAGAAAAGATATTACCTCGCTTACCTTCTCTCTCTAATTTGTTTGGAGTAAGGCAGATAATAGCATGACTTACATTTAAGGATCCATAGTACCAATGCCCAATTGCCAGTGCATGAAAAAAAGACAGGAAAACAATGAAAAGGAAAAACATTTCACTCTCCTTTAACTGCTCCCATCAGATTTATTAAATACATGAACTGAAATTTGACCAAAGATGGCCACATACTCAATTACCCAGGGATCCAATGAATCTGGGTTCTTGCATCTTTAAAATGATTCCCTTTGTTGCAAATATTTTCCACCATTTAAAGAAACCACTGCTGACCATATAAATCTGGGAAGAATTCAAACTATGAAATCCTCAATCAAGGGAAAACATGGTCAAAGCTTCCGTGAAATACCTCAAGGAAGAAGAGATGCACATTAAGAAAAAAAAACAAAAAAACATTATGTTAACAGTCCATGATTATGTTGAGCAGCTGTATTTTTTTCACTCTTAGAAAAAAAGGAAAAGCCACAATTTTAAGAAAAATATACCACACCTAAGAACTGTACATTAAAGGGAGCAAGACCTGTGTGCACATTTTGATCTTGAAGTGAACACAAAACTAATTTAGCTCTCACTGTTTTGCTTCGTCGATGCCTCAGCTGGGTATTTTAGCATGTTTTTTCAGAGGGAGGGGAAATTTCTGAAAACATTTTGTTAACATTTAACTTTTCCATCAAGATTTTCATAAAGAGAAATTTCCAACCAGCGAAGGGCAAAGAGAACTTCCAAAAGGTTCTCACACCTTTAAGCGTTCACAGTAAATGCTGTGGCAATAGAAAAAAATTGCTGCCAAGAGCCATTGCTTTCTGTGTCAATGCTCTTCTCCTCTTTCCTCCCAAAGAGGCTGATCCTGCAGTGTGCTGAGAGACTCTTCTGAATATTAAGAGTTCCCAGTGAAATCAATGGACATGAATGGCTCAGTGCATCTTGTGAGCCATTTAGCACCTCACACACTGAGGCCCAATGTTTCACTTGCCTCAGCAGTTTTGTCACCGTGCCAAAGGGCACAGATTTTCAAACCAATTAGGTGTGTGTAATAGCATGTGTAGTTGTACATCTATTTGTGGCACAGTTGGAATAACCAAATATGCAAACTGGGTCCTGCAAATTATCAGAGAGGTCCATTTGTACCTGCAGTTATCCAATGTGTTTGTGCAATTACAGCAATTGTGCAAGTAACAGTAGGCAAGTAATTTTACACCTAGCTTGCTTGCAAGTCTGGCCCAAGGTATGAGGGCTTGTCTGCTCATGGAGGTATTCCAGATTAGCTATTCTGGAATAACTCCACATGTGGACACTCTTATTTCAGAAGAGGAGTGCCTTGTTTAGCTTAATCTACTTTGGAAATGGATTGCACCAACCAGAAAACAAAACACTTTTTCTGGAATTAGTGTGTTCACACATGGAGTTATTCTGGAATAGGTTTTGTGCTTTAAATTCGCACTCTACTTTCATCCAAGTTAACTTTCAAGTGTAGACAAACCCCAAAAGATTATTTTCTCCTGGAGAGCAAACTAGGCCCCTCCCACAATTCCTTCCTTCTCCTTATCATTACTGCTATTTGAAAACAGCAGGTTGCTGACTATGTAAATTAATAAAACCCATTAAGTACATCAATGAAAATCCACAGTTACATGCCTAGATATTTGGCAAATAAATAGCTGCAGAGTTCGGTGCAATGACTCCTTCACATGACTCCATGTTACAAACCTCACATAAGTATTGTTCATTTTCAGGGTAATTACATGGTAAAACCAGACTAATGAGAGAGGCACACCCAGCACTATCAAAATCTGCATGTAACTAATTAGAAAGATGAAAGCGACTTTAAAATTTAAAAACTGCCAAACTAACAAAGCTGTGTAAAAAGGTAAATGTTTCCACAGTCACCCAGACAAAAGTCATTGGCAGTAATGGGGAATATTTGACTTTTTCACTTGAATATGCACAAGAAAAGCTATTAACTAGGCAAGGGAAGGGTTGGAAAGGAATTACCGCTGTTATAGATCATGAATTATGGTTTGTGGCACATAGGGCAAAATCCTGGTCCCTGCACCAAGCTTGAGTAAGTGGGCTCGGGTACAGTGTGGGGAGGGGTGGGGCTCTGCAGGGGTCAGAGAGGATGGAATCTTTCCTCCCACACCATGGTAAGTGAGTGGCACTGCAGTGGCTGCAGCCCTCCCTTGCCTTGGTAGTGGTGTTGGTGCGTCTGAAAAGCTGACTTCCAGTCACCCTCCCACCACCCTTGCCCCACACCCAACCAGTCCCATACCACAAAGCAAAGGAAAGCCTGCTGTTAAGGCTCCCTCCACTTGCTTCCAGCAGCCCAGTGCCACACAGAAATAAACACTGTTCTGATGCTTATTGGCCCTTCTGTGCCCAGGGATGGGAATGAAGGCACAATATGACCCCTTAAAAGTAACTATGCTGTGATCAAGATAAGGGGAAAGCAACAGTGGACCGAGTCAAATAGCTTAGTTGCTGAATCAAATGTTCTGGCTGGATTTTAAGGAGGGCAGGATAATTTTATTACCACTAATAAATTGCATAGCTATGCTAATTAAGGTAAGGGCTCATGCTTCCAGGACATACAATTAATTCTTCCTTCATACGCCACTACACATAAAGGGGAGGGGCCCACTTTCCTTTAAAGCAGTAGGTACCCCCCACTGCCACAGGCAGAGTGGTGGAGCTCAGGGTCTACAGGTGTGACACAATATGGTAAATTCCACGTTCCTGTTATTTTATGTACTTAAATAGCTCCCATCTGTTTTGTACCAGAGCCCTGAATGTAATATCACTGAATTTATAATCACAACACCCCAGTTGTCAGATGGGGAAGTCAGGCACAGAGAGGCTAAGTGACTTGCCCATGATCACACAGGAGATGTGTGACAGAGCTGGGGATTGAATCATGGCCTGTTGACCCTCCAATACCCTGCCTTAACTACAAATCCATCCCTTTCCCACAAGAGCTGATCAAATGGCCCCAAAATTAAATATTTTATTTGATTAATTTCATGAGATTTTTAAATTATTTGATAAATAATTTTGCGAAATCTGCACAAAGCTCTACAAGTTCCTGTGCAGGTTATTCATGTCAGAACCCAATTACCACATAACACTGTCAGGCTACAGTCACCATGTCACTGACATTTCAATAGCAAGAACAAAGAGTTAACTTGCTCAGGCTTCGTCCTGTCTCAGCATCTGAGAAGCCTCCACCATTCTGTAAGTGCTCACTCTCCTCATATAGACTAATGGGAAAAGGGACTTTTCACTGCAGCTTCTCTTCCCTTTCTTTATCTCTCACTTTCTTTCTCCCAATTCACCTCCCCCAAAGCAGCACTTACCACAGTGATAAATGAAGCAATAATAAGGTTAGTCATTTAACTCCTTGCATCCTACTTAAAAATCACCCTAATTACTGTGTAATGGGTCCACAGAGGCAGAAGAAGCTGGGTGAAATCTACCCGGAGGGCTCTGGTATAGTTCATCTGTCCATTCTCTAATAGCACTCCAAAGTTCACCCTTATAAACATGTCACCTAGTCTATAATTAAGTGACTGGTCATTAGGTAACATATGTGGTACCTGTGGGTCACATATCAGTCAGCTGGTGATGGATCTTTATCCAATAACTGTGCAGAAGTAGCTCCATAGCTCTCTGTCACCACAGCATATAGCTTTACTTTCAATGCATGGCATACTCACTCAGGGTAATTTGTGTAGGTGGGTCTTTAAAGTGGTACACTCAGCTTTGTGAAGGGTGAAAAATTGTCCGGGGGTTGGAGATGGTGTCACAGTCCATTCTTTATTCTATTTGCATGTTAAAAAGGGGGGGGGGGTGTTTCTATACACTCTGCAAGAACACCTGTTCCTAAGGCATTCTTCCATGCCTCATTGGCTAGCAGATGTACTCCTTTGACCCCCTATGGGGAGAAAAAATCAGCAGTTACTGCACCTTTAAAAACTTGGAAGGAAGAGCTTTCATTCCTGAGTACTAACAAACTCATTTTGCGCCTTTTACCTCTTTCAGTGTTCCACAAATGCCCAAAATGGTGCTGGAAGGAAGGGGAACAGAGATATGCAGCCCAATTTATTTACCAGTTTCACTAAGAAACTTAGACTTGCTTTGAATATACAGCTAAGGAGAGCCCTGGGCTCCCAAATAAATTGTGAACTATACATCCGTGCTGACCAGCAAGCCATGCATCAGGGTGGACAGTACTTTCATCACAGTGGACAAAGAAATACAGCCAATTCCCTTTTCATGTCTTCTCTTTCCCACTCTCTCATCTGTGCCGGGTGTAAAGGGCTTGGGTCGGGGAGAATTCAGGACAAGATCAGAACATTAAAAACTCAAGGTCCTGTCATATTGCACTGGGACTGTTTCCAGTAGATTTTGGTGCCCCTGGTAGAAAGAAATGCCTGGCCCACGTGAAGCGTGGAAGTCAAAAACACAGCTCCAGACAACCAAGGCTATCTCCACCCCCCTGAATATTTGTTAAATACTTTTACAACTCTGATGTATTCCTTTCCTTTAAAAGCTTCAGAAAAAACATTTCCTGGAAGAAGGCACATTAGGCTTAAAACAGGCCGTGGTTACATAGCCAAGGGCTGGGCAACACAAGGGTTCTAACCTAGCTGTGTCACCCACACCCTGACCTCAGGCAAGTCACTTTCACCTTCTTGAGTTTCAGTCTGCCCGGATGGAACACTTGGGCAAAAATCTGGACCACACAGACTTCCAGATGGTGTATGTGAACTGAGCTGAACTTTCCTGGATAAATAAATTATCAAGGAAAATAAATGAAAAGCTGGTGCCCACAAGGTTTTTAAAGGGTTATAACTGCTAGTCATTATCTCCCTGAGAAGTGCCCAATGCCATGTCACTGTGGTAACTAAAGCAAGGCAAGAATACACAGTCTGGCCTCAAGTGTTCAGAAGTACTTGAACTATCATAGGTATTAGCCATCCCTGACATCTCCACTGGCAATGCACCTCTACTTTCAACATTCATGCTAAGTGACTGGTCTTATTTAGAGTTTATAATACACACACACAAAAGGTACATTTGGCAGAAAAATGAAATTGGCTAACAAAATTCACAAGACAAATGGCAAATGTGTGAAATTCAGAGAACTGGAGGAACCTATTTCACTGCTGTGACTGCCATGCTGTAGAGCAGGAAGCAAGTGTTAATGGAGAAGAATTGCAGGCATGAAAAATGAATGGACTGGTTTCAAGATAAAAGGCAAAATCTGTTTGAAAGCTTTCATCTCACACAGCAGGCCTGATATATTGTGTTTTAACTTCTTTCAAGTCAGTGGAGGCAGAGTCACTGGGGATGAATCTGGCCCATTGTAATGAGAGGTATTACCAGAAATAAACGATGGCAAAAGCACTAGCATTTTTGCCGTAAGAGCCAATAATGCATTTTGGTTCAAATTATGCTCTGAACCACAGGGATGCCCAAACTTTGCCCCATGGAGTGAGTCATTGACAACTTGCCCAAAGCCTAAAATACTTTTGTGCTCAAAGGCGTAAGGGCTATCCCTCCTCCTTTGGGTGTTGGCAACATAACAGTGGACTTCATGTAAAGAGCCAATGGAGAAGGCCACTCTAACCAAGATGGGGAACTGCACATTGGGATATGTAGTCTCTGAAAACCAAACCTTCCTCATTGTCTCCACTATCTTCCCTAACACTCCTGATGGTGGCATGTCTACAGAACATGCCACCACTTTGCACTTCTATAGTTACCTCTCAAAGATAGTTCTCAGTCACCCTACATAAAACCAGAGGTTCCACAGCAAGTTAATTTGCAAAATATGTGAACAGATCTACTTTCAAAGCAACGCTCAGACAATAGATGCCTCATTCCCAGAGTCTGACAATAGGGTTTGTGTATAGACCATTTCTGGCAGGTTGCCTTAAACCATTGATTCCATAAAGAATTGCAATATTGTTTAAAGGTTTCTTTCTTGTTTGTAAGTGATCAGGTTTTCCCTCCTACATTTAAAACCATTCAGTAAAGCAATCTAACTTTCTCACTTGGGGGGTCTGACTCCTCATGGTACCCCTGGGTGCAGTATCAATCACTCTATGATGGATGGGTATCCTATATCAGGGTCACTGGGACCTCTATTGCTTATTGAGCTGCAGCTCCTGGTGCTCATTGAATGCTGACGGTTGATCCATATGATTCAAGTCCAATCAGAGCAGTGATTTTTCAGTGTTAAGGGCTCTGCCATCTGACATGTTATATTGAGGTTCAGAATGAAGCCCTGGAAAATACCATAGTACAGGATTAGTGGAATATTTCTACATCTGTGCATGATTTTAAAATAATCAGACAAAGCATTTTGTGCCATTGCCTTGTGATGTAGGTAAGTGACTCCCTGCTGGGGAAAATTCAGTATTGCTTACACAAGACAGGTTTCAGAGTAACAGCCGTGTTAGTCTGTCTTTGCAAAAAGAAAAGGAGTACTTGTGGCACCTTAGAGACTAACCAATTTATTTGAGCATGAGCTTTCGTGAGCTACAGCTCACTTCATCAGATGCATACCGTGGAAACTGCAGTAGACATTATATACACACAGAGACCATGAAATAATACCCCCTCCCACCCCACTGTCCTGCTGGTAATAGCTTATCTAAAGTGATCATCAAGTTGGGCCATTTCCAGCACAAATCCAGGTTTTCTCACCCTCCGCCCCCCCCCCCACAAACTCACTCTCCTGCAGGTAATAGCCCATCCAAAGTGACCACTCTCTTCACAATAAGAAAAGGAGCACTTGTGGCACCTTAGAGACTAACCAATTTATTTGAGCATGAGCTTTCGTGAGCTACAGCTCACTTCATCGGATGCATACAAGGTGGGTCATTTCCAGCACAAATCCAGGTTCTCTCACTCCCTCACCCCCCTCCAAAAAACCACACACACAAACTCACTCTCCTGCTGGTAATAGCTTATCAAAAGTGACCACTCTCCCTACAATGTGCATGATAATCAAGGTGGGCCATTTCCAGCACAAATCCAGGTTTTCTCACCCCCCCCACCCCCATACACACACAAACTCACTCTCCTGCTGCTAATAGCTTATCTAAAGTGATCATTAAGTAGGGCCATTTCCAGCACAAATCCAGGTTTTCTCACCCTCCGCCCCCCCCCACCACACAAACTCACTCTCCTGCTGGTAATAGCCCATCCAAAGTGACCACTCTTTTCACAGTGTGTATGACATCTTCATCATCTAGACCCATGGAAAAGAAGCCCTTGAGGAATTCCACCATGATTTCAACAATTTCCATCCCACCATCAACCTCAGCCTGGTCCAGTCCACACAAGAGATCCACTTCCTGGACACTACAGTGCTAATAAACAATGGTCACATAAACACCACCCTATACCGGAAACCTACTGACCGCTATTCCTACCTACATGCCTCCAGCTTTCACCCTGACCGCACCACACGATCCATCATCTACAGCCAAGCTCTGCGATACAACCGCATTTGCTCCAACCCCTCAGACAGAGACAAACACCTACAAGATCTCTATCAAGCTTTCTTACAACTACAATACCCACCTGCAGAAGTGAAGAAACAGATTGATAGAGCCAGAAGAGTTCCCAGAAGTCACCTACTACAGGACAGGCCTAACAAAGAAAATAACAGAACGCCACTAGCCGTCACCTTCAGCCCCCAACTAAAACCCCTCCAACGCATTATTAAGGATCTACAACCTATCCTGAAGGATGACCCAACACTCTCACAAGTCTTGGGAGACAGGCCAGTCCTTGCCTACAGACAGCCCCGCAACCTGAAGCAAATACTCACCAACAACCACATACCACACAACAGAACCACTAGCCCAGGAACCTATCCTTGCAACAAAGCCCGTTGCCAACTGTGCCCACATATCTATTCAGGGGACACCATCACAGGGCCTAATAACATCAGCCACACTATCAGAGGCTCGTTCACCTGCACATCCACCAATGTGATATATGCCATCATGTGCCAGCAATGCCCCTCTGCCATGTACATTGGTCAAACTGGACAGTCTCTACGTAAAAGAATAAATGGACACAAATCAGATGTCAAGAATTATAACATTCACAAACCAGTCGGAGAACACTTCAATCTCTCTGGTCACGCAATCACTGACATGAAGGTCACTATCTTACAACAAAAAAACTTCAAATCCAGACTCCAGCGAGAAACTGCTGAATTGGAATTCATTTGCAAATTGGATACTATTAATTTAGGCTTAAATAGAGACTGGGAGTGGCTAAGTCATTATGCAAGGTAGCCTATTTCCCCTTGCTTTTTCCTACCCCCCCCCCCAGACGTTCTGGTTAAACTTGGATTTAAACTTGGAGAGTGGGGGGTGTGAGAAAGCCTGGATCTGTGCTGGAAATGACCCACCTTGATTACCATGCACATTGTAGGGAGAGTGGTCACTTTGGATGAGCTATTACCAGCAGGAGAGTGAGTTTGTGTGTGTATGGGGGTGGGGGGGTGAGAAAACCTGGATTTATGCTGGAAATGGCCCACCTTGATTATCATGCACATTGTAGGGAGAGTGGTCACTTTGGATAAGCTATTACCAGCAGGAGATTGAGTTTGTGTGTGTGGTTTTTGGAGGGGGGTGAGGGGGTGAGAGAACCTGGATTTGTGCAGGAAATGGCCCACCTTGATTATCATACACATTGTGAAGAGAGTGGTCACTTTGGATGGGGTATTACCAGCAGGAGAGTGAGTTTGTGTGGTGGGGGGGGCGGAGGGTGAGAAAACCTGGATTTGTGCTGGAAATGGCCCAACTTAATGATCACTTTAGATAAGCTATTAGCAGCAGGAGAGTGAGTTTGTGTGTGTATGGGGGTGGGGGGGGGGGGGTGAGAAAACCTGGATTTGTGCTGGAAATGGCCCACCTTGATTATCATGCACATTGTAGGGAGAGTGGTCACTTTTGATAAGCTATTACCAGGAGGAGAGTGAGTTTGAGTGTGTGGTTTTTTGGAGGGGCTGAGGGAGTGAGAGAACCTGGATTTGTGCTGGAAATGACCCACCTTGATTATCATACACATTGTGAAGAGAGTGGTCACTTTGGATGGGCTATTACCAGCAGGAGAGTGAGTTTGTGGGGGGGGGGGGGGCGGAGGGTGAGAGAACCTGGATTTGTGCTGGAAATGGCCCAACTTGATGATCACTTTAGATAAGCTATTACCAGCAGGACAGTGGGGTGGGAGGGTATTGTTTCATGGTCTCTGTGTGTATATAATGTCTACTGCAGTTTCCACGGTATGCATCCGATGAAGTGAGCTGTAGCTCACGAAAGCTCATGCTCAAATAAATTGGTTAATCTCTAAGGTGCCACAAGTACTCCTTTTCTGCTTACACAAGAGTGTGTATGCACCTAGATTGAATGTACCAGGACAATGATTTCACTTGCAAGTGCCCATTTAGACATTTAAGTGGTAATTTGCATGTACAATTGTGGGGCACAAATTTAGCACCCATTTTTGCATAGCTAATTCTATAAAACCAGGTCTTAATTGTTATGCCTTTGCTAATGAGGCTCTCCTCCAGCTCCCCTTGCACAGCTGCTGCCTATGGTCCATATTAATAGCTCTGGATATACCAACCAAGGGCCAATTCTGTACCCTGCCCCAAACCGGTATGCATGGTGGAAGAACCACCTCCGCTGACAGAGTCCAGTGGAATGGCAGTCTATGCTCAGCTAAGCACAAGACCTGCCATTAACCACTGGCTAGCCTCCCCGCTCTAACTTGGGCAAGTACAGTTCAAGTGTGAGAAGGTGCAAAGACGGTCTTGGGGAAGAAATCAGCATTGCATGGTCCCTGTGGCAGCACTAAAGGGAGAAAAGGACTGAAGAGTAGCCACACATTAAGTGGAAGCCTAGTTTATAAGCCTAAGGGAATGTGTTAAGAATCAACATCAGAAGAAACAAAAATTAGATAGGGTAGAGGGGGAGCATATAGGATGGAATGACAGCAGGTAACTAGGAAGGGGCAGAGTTGTGCATAGCCTTGAAAGTAAAGGCAAGAAGCTTGATGTGGAAGAAGGGAAGTCAATGAAGAGAGGGGAAGCCAGTGAAACTCAGTGTGAGATGTAGGGATGATATGGTCTGAATGTTGGCAGAAGAACATCATCCTGATCTCTTGAGTAATGCAGATTTGAGATCGGACGTATGTCTGTTCCCTGTTACTTTATGTATTGTAAGATTACTTTGGTGTGAAGAACCCTTGCAGTTGAATTGAGATGAAGCCTGATGCTGAAGGGAGAAATGCTGGAATTTAAGATTATTTGCCTTAGCTTTTATTTCTGACTGCATATATCCATTATATAGTGTCTTTTCAAAGGCAATAAGAGAAGCCATTATTCAAACTGCAATGATTTCCTGTGCCAACAAGGTGGTCTAATTGAGTTTTTGGCAACCTGCACTATATTCACTACAGTTTGTACTTTTTTTTTCCCCCCAGGCACTTGCCATGTCTGGGGACAAATCTCAACTCAATGCACCAAAATGCTGACCCTGGACATCCGTATAAGCTTAAAACTTGATTTCCCCATGTAGCTGGGAAACTGATGTGGTGAGACTTGAGATTTCAGCTGTACTGGGGCTGTCCTGTTAGGAACCAGCACCTAAACTATGACGAGTGCTCTGCGGTTACAGCTGTTCATGCCAGGCTAGTGCAATGCAAAGCAAATTGAGAATTGCTCGAGACAGAGAGACATAAGATAAGGCAAATGAAAACAAAAGCAGCCCTTGTTCACTGAATGTAGTAAAAAAGGGAATGTGGTCTACTGCTTAGAGGAGGGATGTCAGGACTGATACTTCACTGCTTACTTTTTCTGTAGTAATTACTCCTGTGCAATGTGTGTGTAACACACTACACTATTTGTACAGGTGTAGGTGCACTCAGGGAAAAAAGAAGTAGATAACTGGGCCCCAAATCAAGATTTTGGGGCTCTATTTTGCCAACAACTCATTGTGTGATGTTGGACCACAAGTGTAAAGAGCAGATTATACGTAACTTCCTCACAAGGATGTTACAAGGGCCAGTTAGGTATTGCTTATTAATGCATTTTGAGGTTCTAGGTTGGAAGATCCTATAGATGTGCAAAATATTTATCTCATCCTGTATTAATATTTAAGGTCAATCCACTCGTTTTGCTCAGCTAGTTTTGATAAAGGAGTTTGGAAGCACTATTATCCCCATTTTACAAATGGGTTAACTGAGGCACAGAAAGACTAAATCACTTATCTTCCTTACAAATATTTGTTTTTACTATGAGATAACTAACTCACATTAGTTATCCCTCTGTAAAACTCACGTGCAGCTAAGGCCCTTGGACTTTACTGTGAGGTAAACCCCAGGTGGTATACAGAGCTGACCTCTTCTAGATACCTCACGGTAAACACTACAAGTGCCTTGTCTCTAATATAGCAACCCACCCACTTTGCAGTGAGGACACAGGCTAAATCACTTGAGTGCTGACAGTTCTCCAATGCCTTCCCACAATCCCCTCAGAGTCCCAAGAAAGATGGACAGATTCTCCGGGATAGAATCAGAGCAGCTCAGCTTATTACAGTGCTAAGAACCATGGGATATATCCCCAGAAGTTACAGCACCCCACACAGGTGAGGACACAATAACTCATGCAGGGCTTTGCAGTGTGGCTCCTCACACACCGTGTGGCTCCACGCATTCTGGTGCCAACTGTGCAGTGAAGACATGCCTTTAGAGCAGGGGTTCTCAAACTGGGGGTCGGGACCCCTCAGGGGGTTGTGATGTTATTACATGGGGGGTCGTGAGCCATTAGCCTCCACCCCAAGCCACGCTTTGCCTCCAGCATTTATAATGGTGTTAAATATATTAAAAAGTGGTTTTAATTTATAAAGGGGGGAGGGGAACCACACTCATAGGCTTTCTATGTGAAAGGGGTCACCAGTGCAAAAGTTTGAGAACCACTGCTTTAGAGTGTACCGTACAATCATGACAGCATCTTAACCAAATGAACCCTTGGGCTTTCATTTCCATACCCAATGACAGCGAGGAACTTTTGAGTTTCAAATAAGAATCCCATTTAAAAGGTTTGTACAGCAAAAGCTAAGCAGGAAATCAAGCTTCAAAACAGAACCAATTTCTTCTCTTGATTTTTTTTTAAACAGAACATAATTGTGACATTTTTAAAGCATGTTTTAGCATTTTAACGCTTCACCCCCTCACACACATCCTATGGTCCCGATCACAAAATCAATTTGAGGGCAAGTTTGGTTTTATTTATGTGAAATGCTGCATTTCCTGGCAACCTTCAGGGGAGAGGGAAAGAATAGCATCAATTTCTAAGAAAACATCAAAACGCAATAACTACCCTCCTAATTTTAATCTATACCCATCTCTCAATGTAAGTCACTTGACATAAACACACCACTCAGAGACACACACGCATACACATATGCACATGCATAGGCAGTGCTATAGATGAGGTAGGGTTCTCCTGGAAGAGTTTCACAGAGAAGAAGAGCAGGTGCTTATTTCCATGGCCTGCTTAGGGGGAAATAATTTTATGGTATTGTTAATTGCCATGATTGGGGATCCCAAATTCTTTCTGAAACTGGAAGCCACCTATCAGAATTGTCACACAAATTCTTTAGAAAAAAATAAAGGTTCATTTATGAGAATTTCCACCAAAATACACATGCTGTTTATGTTGGGAATTAGACCCCAATCCTGCAACTGGATCTGCCAGGGTTGACCCTTGCGCGCACATAGCAGTTCACAGTAGCGGAGCTGATTGCAGGATTGGGAATTTAGAGTGGTTAGTGTGAACAGAAAATACCATACAATGATAGCACTTCCTATGCGTGCTCCATGCTGCTGTTCATTCACTGCATCGTCACAAAGCAAATTGCAGCAGCACAGTATGCCTGACACCAGACTGAGGCACTAGCTTATCTTGACTAAGAAATTGGCTACACAGGGACTTTGAATACTCACATAGACAAGCCTGAAGAGAAAAGGGCACTTAGCCCTTACAGAGTAACAGGCACAGCTACACTTGTATAAAACAAAATGTGAACACCTGGCCCAGGATTACAATGAGGTAGTTTACCTGCAACATTCTCTTCAACTCCGATATTGCAACAGAGTCACTGTAAAATGTTGAAGTTGGTTCCAATGTGTGTCTCGGCATCACTAGATAGAATTGTAGCAAAGTGAGTGAAATTAGAGAGTTAAATTAGTGAAACAGAACTTGCATAATGTTTTAGGGTTGTATTTCTGACACAGCAGGTGCATATAGGTAGGCTAACCTTTTAAGTTTGGCTTTATCTTGATCTGTTTTTAAAAGAGTCTGACGAGGTAGGTGAGGTAATAGCTTTGATTGGACCAACCTTTGTTGGTGAAAGAGAAGACTTTGAGCTACAGAGAGCTTGAAAGCTAGTCTCTTTCACCAACCAAAGTTGGTCCAATGAAATATATTACCTCCCCCACCTTGCGTGTGTCACATCCTGGGACCAACATGACTACAACAACAACATTGCAAACATTAAAAGATTGTATGACTTAAGCATAATAAACTAGAGAACATTCCTCTCCAGTCTGAGGTCCTATGCACCCCATAAATCCCACTTAACAAGTACATATGTGTGTGTAAAAAAATATATATATACTGAGAGTACGAGAAATAAATTAAGACTGAAATTTTCAAAGTTCCCTAAGGGATTTGGCACTTTTGAAAATTAAGAGGAAGTCTGCATCCAAATCCCCTAGGCCTCTTTGAAACCATCTCAGCCTAAAGCTCATGGCAGCAGTTACAATACTTTTGGAGTACAAAGCCTGAGGGTTTGGAGTACAAAGCCTGGAGTACAAAGCAGGACTTACCTAGGGAAGCAGACGGTTAAGTGACTGAATGACTGTCTGCTAAGAAAGACAGACATTTTCCAGTTTGCCAAGGGCAGAAACGCCTTCTCACTGGCACTGCCAAGTCCTAAAAATAACAAACAGAACTGACAGTGAAAATACTCTGAATTATGTGTTTTTCACTGGGGGAAGGGGAAAAAAAAAAAACCCAGCATTATTGTGCGGTCAGTATGATATGCCTAGAATGTAAGTCCATATAAAGTATTAAAAGCCCAGTGTGATCCTTTTTACACAACAGAGCTAAGGGTTTGTCTACAATGTAGCTGCAATTTTCAGCTTGGGTAGACATACCCGTGCTTGCTCTGATTGAGCTTGCATCCTAAAAACAGCAATGTAGCTGCAATTGCAGAGGCAGCAGGATGGGATAGTCACTTTGGGTACATTCCCATCTAAAACCCTAGTTATGTACTTTAAGAGGCTAGCTCAACTCGCTGCTCACGCCATTGCAGCTACGCTGGTGTTTTTAGCTTGATAAATCCTAGCATGGGAATGTCTAACCAAGCTGGAAATTACACCCTCAGCTCCAGTGTAGATGTATCCTAAGATCTGATGCAAGTCAGAGGTAATTCCACGGAAGTCAGTGGAGTTAGAGTATTGCCAACACTTCTTGCAGAAGCGTAAAAAAAAAAATATGTAGTTCCCTGTTATCCACTGCTTTCCTTCCCTGCATGTAGTAAAATTACAGTATATTGATACAAGTAGATCAAAAATTTAGGCATGTATGAACATCCCCCCTTCAAGGTAAGTGCTTTATTTGGGCCAATGTAAACAGTATAAGTTATTTGGTGTATAACTGTGAAGCTCAGCAGATTCCGTTCAGATTGGTTTGTGCATCATATTTTCCCCGCTTGCTTCATTTGGGCTTATATCTAAAGCTGGGAGAACTGTTTGGTTAGAACTGAAAAATTAAATTAGCCTTGAGCGGAGGTCAAAATCTCTCCAGCAGTGGTTGGTTAGAATTAGTGAAGGTCCTGAACCTGTGTCTCAGATATGAATACACCTTAATTTTTTACCATGTTCCATTCATATGAGCAGGTGTAACCCCCACACCTCCTGAGTGTGGTGTTCTGTCCCATCTAGTGGCACAGGGATGAGGAGAGAGATTTTAGCTCATGCTGTAAAGGCTCATGCACTAAGCTCCTGAGGTCCCCAGTTCAATTCTGCCCGCCGACAACCGGCGTCCATCAGCGTCACACAGGCAGTCCATGGGTCCTAGCAAACAGCTTGTAGAAAATGTCAGTTACCCAGGCAGTGCAGTGAGAACATCACTACATACTGTCAACATTCTTCAATCCATGGCTTAACATGACCACTTTCTTAGCATCTCTGTCAATATAAAAGAGTCAGCTTACAAGGTGGTTCAGTGTATCAAAAATGGGCTCACAAGCCTGCCGTCATGCCATTTTATTGGTAGCAGCATAGGGAAGGTAGGATAGTCAGCCTAAGCAGCAATGTGATGCAAAGTTTCTTCCAGGTGGCTTGCAGGGCTGACGTGTGAAGTGTCTCAGAACTCGAGGCATTCCAAAGAGTACACAGAAAGGAAGCTTAATTGGGACCATAGGCCAACCACCAGGCTGTCCCAGTTAAAGGCCCAATTACGCAACCCCTACTCATATTGGAAATTGCATGCACACACACCAGCCCCAGTAGCAGTCCCATGGAAGCCATCGGGACCACTCATATAAGTGTTCACCTGTATACATAAGGGTTGTACCTAACTGACTTCCCCTGTGTAATTATATATACTGTTCTACATTTTACACATGAATCTGGGTCCTATGTTGCATACTATAGTGTATTTAAGGAGTTTATGTAAGCAGCAGACCTTGCAAAGCATAGCATGTACTATAGAAGAAGAAACAGCTCAATCTTAAAGTTGAATGATGCACATTTCAATTTCAGTCTTCTTTTAATTAACCATAAAACAATTCTCAGCAAAAGAACTGCTGAAGATATTTTCAACCACTTCTCACTATTGCAATATTTATTACCTGTGTATAGGGGAAAAAACAGCCAATATAATTGGGCTAGGTACCACCAAACCTTTCTGTGACCCCTCACCCTACTATATCTTAAAAAGAAAAGCACCTCTTACACCACACAAATTTCATTTTCTCCCTCTTCTACTACAACCAAAACCCCACAAAATGGCCACAATGCCCATTTCTGAACTCAAGCAATCTTGAAGGCACTGGCTATATTCCACAATGAGCTCCAACAGGAAACACAGTAGTCTGAACTCACATGAACATGGGGACTTGGGTGTTGCACAAAACGGTGCCCTCTATGGATTCAGGGTTTGGTAAATGCATGCAAAATAGGCAAGTCAGGCGAGCCTGAAAACAGTGCCTAGCTATCGCACAGGTAGAAATGGAACTCAAAGAACACACAGCTCTGTACAATACCCTCCAGGGAGCTCTGAGGTTTGGAATTGGAAAAAACCCAGATATGCAAAGCAGAACTCAGGTGAAGCTGCCAAATTGGGACTGCTCTCAGTTTAAAAACAAAAACTTGTCAGGCTACGGTCAAATCAAACTTCACTTTCAAATTCAAACAGATATTCCTGATTAGGTCTTTGAACTATTTGCCCAGCTCTAGATTCCACAAGAAACATGTCTCAGAATGATCAAACCTCAGATCACATCTACTGAAACCCTTGTGAACATAAAATGACAGCACTAGAAGAAGGTTATTACCCAGTATTTATGTAAGAATTAAGGGCCAGATGTTGGCCTGCCAGAGCATACACAATCATAGGCACAGCTACTGAGACTTCACATGCAAACAGGCTAACTGCACATGCAATTGTGTCTCGCCATTTCTTAGCAGTTACCAAACTTGTGTATTTAATTGTGTGTGTGCAATTTAAGCACATAATTGCACATCTAACATGTAAGTCCAGCCCAAGGCATTTTCCACTGCAAATTATCAATATATTTTAAGTAAATATTTTTGGTATTAGAAATTTATTCATTTACTAAAACATCAACAATTGCATCCATCTGTCATTTGATTTTTTATTCCCAAATTAACGTTCAGAAAAAACAGTGGGTGTTAAATTAATTTATCCTCAAGCCTACATCCAGTTTGTTTCTTTGGGTATGTAGGGACTTGAGCATCATGGTCGAACATCAACAACAAATACATGGATCCAGCCAGGGGCAGCAAGGCCACTTTTATCTGAATCAGAAGGTGCAATGGATTCATCAGGCCCATGACACAGCTATGGCTATGCAAATCATGTAAGGAAATGGCCCAGTAGCCACCTGCTGTATCTGATGGACTCCTCATGGCCCAAGGTGCCTTGCTGAGGCACACAAGAATCTTGCATTTTGTTTCTATTTATTCAGTCTCCCTTCAGTTGAAAGGGAGAGTAAAGAGCAACCATCCTGAAGCAGAAGCTTGGGCTGCCAAGCATCTCGAGCAGGTTCTGGGACGGAAAAGATTTAATGTGAAACCATTCAGGTTGGGAATGACCTTCTGCACTGATTGACTTTAGTGGGATGTAAATGATAGGCAGTAAATCAGGCGACATGCAGGCCTCTCAATGAATCACACCGTTCCCTTCAATCCCATCTAGAAGGGGAGACATAAATCCTCCCAGTTCAAGCCAGGCCATGAGCAGTCCTTCATATTTCCAATTAAAGATGTACTGTCCTTTGCCTGGCATTCAGTTGGGAGGCTGAACATTAATATGATAATCAGCAACCAAGGAGCAAGCCATGGGCCTCATGGTCTCTGCCACCTCCGTTGCCAGGCTTCTTCCCAGCTGGAAGTGAGAAGGTTCTTTCTGGCAGGCAGATCCTGGCAGAGGATGAAGAACCCTTCATTACAACACATTTTAATGCTGCACTACCCACTGTGTTGCACAAATCAATTATTTGATTATCAGGGTATTCACAGTGCACCCTTTGGGGCTGGAGGCAAAAAAAATACAGACGCTTTCCCAGTGCTACATATATATGCACGTAGTTCAAACGCAGCCTAATGGCTTGAATGCCTATGGGCCATTTTAACACCATCCCTATGGTGTTGCATCTGCAAGACCACGGCATAAGGGAGCTGCTTCATTCCTCCTCAGTGAAAGCACACAAGGTTACAATGGAGAAATCCACTGATAGCCTTGCCAGAGAGAGGATGTGAAGGGATATCCAGCCCAACAGGTTGGCTAACTTTTCTGTGATTCCCCACAGTAAAGGCAGTATTAGGAAAGGCCTGTGTTGTACTGGAGATCAGGAACTGAGTTCCAACTGAGGAAAACCCTGTCTGACAGTGATGGTCCAGCATTTTGTGGTGTGTGATGCTTCCGTATTTTGTTACATTGTTGTATAGTTCACTAGTACAGATGGGGGCAGAAATCTAAGGCTTTGTCTACACTGGCAATGGCACATAGAGTATAGGCACTACACGTGTAGGCTACACACTGCAGTGAAAAGCAAGCTGCGTCCATACTGCGGTGTATAGCTACACGTGGCAGGTGAAAGGCTCTAACTGCAGGGAGCCAGCGGGAAAAGGCTCTGATAGCTTCCCGCTGCTGGAGTATTTCACTGAGGCAAAGAAAGGCTCCAACAGTGGGGAGCTTCCAGGAGTAGTCTTTCCCTGAGGTGAGGAAAGGCTCTGATGGGGGAGGGGACCTGCTGGAGGTCTTTCCCCACTGCAGCGGGACACTATGCTACTAAAAAGCAGCATAGATGGGAGATGCACTGCTTGGGCATATAGAGAGCCAAGTAGGGTACATACCCTAAGGGTCAGGTGAGTATTTACTCTACTCTCCTAAGCAGGGTCTCACCATCTACACTGCAATTTATACCCATGCCAGGGGGTCATGCAGTGCATGCACTCTACCTACTGCTGTAAGGAGTGTGCAGTGTAGACATACCCTAAGAGATGCAGATGATTCATTAGTATGCTGTGTATCTAAGCAAACAGCGAAATAGTCCAAAACCATGATGGGAAGACAGAACAGATTACTCCAGATCTCCCTCGGCAGGAAAGGAGATAAAAATGAAGCAGTGACATTAACGAGCCAGATTCTACCCTCATTTACACTGGTGTAAATCCGGAGGAAGCCCAAAGAGCAAGGCAAGTCCCATCATCCTGTGTACCAGGGGAGAACAGGTTGTTTAAAAATGTAACATGGGGAACTAAGAAGCAGGCCAGCTGAACGTAGAATTAAAGACTAGGAAGTTTAGCCCAGAGGGCTGAGAAAGGACATGGCTGAAATCAAGAGATATGATCCTTTCAGCCTGCACTGACTCAGCTGTGCTTCATATCTCGCCAATGTATGCCCATGACTTAGAGTAGAAAGGGCTTAATGCCCCATACTTACAATTTCAGACTCTGTGGTCTAATTTTCTCTGTCAGAGATCCTGTGGTGCCAGACTGCTCTGAAGATATTCACTGCCGTCCTTTCTGAGATCTTAAGCTAACCAGGTTCTCAGTCAAAGACATGGACCCAACCCATAAGGTGCTGTTGGGGCTCTGGCTACAGTCAGCCTTTAGGTCAGGAAAACCTGTAGGACCATAGGAAAAAGAAAAAACGTTTGGAGGGACCTAGATGCAGCCTTACAACCTCCTTGTGCACCCACAAAGCAGACAGGGACGATCTGGTCCTCAGGCCACAGAGTCAGGAATTCTTGTTGCCAATCCCTAGCCCCATGTTCAACCTACTAGGCTACCAAACTCTATTTAAGAGTTCTAATAAAAGCATCTTAGATTTACAGTCTGGGTGTAATTTAAAGCCATCCTAGGCAAGACCACCAAAAAAAAAAAAAATCTTCCTTCAGATGAAGATTTTAGAAAAATTTCTCCTTCCTCCAGGCTAGTGAGACAACAGATGATAAACCCAAACAATTAGACTTTACATAATAAATGCACCTCAACCAAAGACAAGATATTTGGCAATAACCTCCCCATGGAATGAAGAACTTCATCATCATACAGACTTTAGATAGATCTTCCTACCCCCCATACAGAGATCTTAGATGACAATACTTTGTATTTCTATAGCACCGTCCTGAGGATCTCACGTTCAGATGAAAAATTATTACAAATCCCTACTTAAAACAAAAAACAAACAGGGACTAGAGCCTCTGATATGCCCAGGCAGCTGTACACTGCTCTAGCTGCTCAAAAGACCCCCAAAAGCTAATGAATCTAGCCTCATGAGGATTCCCTGTGTACATATTCGGATGTTGCAAGGCTAATAGCAGCTCCAACATCTCCCTCTTTTCAGCTCCTCCTGTGCAAGGGGCATGGTCTGGGTGTCCCTACCTCATAGAGATCGCTGGCTGATGAGAGAGACCTTTTGATCCAAGACTTTTCTAAGCAGGATAGAGATAGTGCGGACTGGCCCCAAGATGAGAAGATAAAGATAGCCTAAATCTACCTTTGCACCTCCCCGCCCTGAGCTGCAGCTGTACACTGCTCAGCTACAGCTCAGGATCCAGCCCCAGGTCTTTTAAATCAAGCGCGGACAGCACCTGCTACTGTAAACAGCAATATTCTAGCAGGATATGATGCTGGCACAAAGAGAGGCATTTAATTTCAAGACTGATAACTTTCTGTTTAAGTCACACGACAAGACTAAATGATCCCTTTTAAACTTGGCAGTTTTAGCTGGAGATTGGATTATAAAACTCAAATATATGGAATTAGGCTTGAATTCCTGTGTCCCAGACCAGCAGGCGCTGGATGTTTTGAAGAGGTGAGAGATCCAATTTCGACTAGGGGCTGGGTGCCAATCCCTATTTTTAGGCAGTACCCACTGCCAGCTCTCTCTCTCCCCACCTCCCCGCTCCTGGAACAATTTTCCTCTGGCTCCAAAAAGGGATTCGCCTTCCCTAAAAAGATGGATGGGGTGAGAATTTCTGGATCCAAAAACCCTTCTTCCCACTCTCCCTCCTCCCCATCCCCCCTAGCTATTTTTAACATCCCATTTCCTCACATTATGGCAATTTACATACTTAAGCACAGTGTATTAGCGTCCAAAATATAAACAAAGTGAGATAATGCTCTGTAAAGAGCTGTATAAAAAACCCAACACAGGCAGGAGCTTTCAGAAATCAGGCAGTTGTTTGAAGCAAAGCAGTTCCCCTGTATCAGCAATAGCAGGGTTTCTCAGCAACACTTTGCAATAAAGCAGACTTAATGAGAGCCGAGCAGTGGCGTAATTCCTGCGGAATTGCATATTGAAAGCGACATTCATACCCAAGGAGCCCATCAGGACCAGTATTGTTAGCATGAATGCCGAAGGAATTGCAAAAATGAATTGCCATTTTATTATCAAGTGCTTCCGATCTCTCCATCCTGCCATCTGTGTCATCTGGAAGATGTGAAGTAGCAGAGGTCCGAACATGGGGCATCAGAAACACAGGTCAAGAGGAAGTCATATTGCAATCCCTCTGCCTCTTCCGAAACAAACCTACTGCAGTCAGCTTTCTCTTACTCTAGAGCCAAGAATTGAGTCGGCTTGAGACTTTGCTAATTTGCTGGGGAATACTATGGACACTATAATGTTAGGCAGCCGTGCAAAGCCCTATGACAGATCAGATCATACCCCCGAACCAAAGCTGAGGGCTGGCAGGTCATCTCACTTTCTGCAGAGCATTATATAAACATGACTCCAAATGAAAAAGGGTTGATCCTTTGCTGGCTTGATGCACCTGCTTTTTATATGGAGCTATATGCTTTTCTTCCTGATAGGATTATAAGAGCTTCAGTAGCAATGGGCCAAAACCAAAGCCCCAGACCCAAATGCCCCCAAATCCTGAGGGCGTTCAGCAACCAAACCTGGATCCAGAACCACGTTTTTGTGACTGGTCCAAGGGCATGGTCACTGCCTTTAAGGAGCTTGCGTCTCCTCACAACTTTTCACTGCTTCATTACAACCACACTCTTATTCCTGACCTCTCCCTTCAACTTTGTGATGGGGTTGTACCTCTGAACTGGTGCTCTTTTCCTAGGATGGGCTGAAGCAAACCACTAGATCGGAGGCTGTTTGAAATCTGAATCTGGATTTGAACTGAGGGACATGCTGGCTCCTTTTTGTCATTCAGAGTCTCCACTTTTAATATGAAATCTCATGTCCAGTATATATTCTACATTAGGCCTTCTGAGCATGAGCAAGGTAGTTCTGTGTGTGCTACTATTCAGAGAACGAAATAAGGGAAAAGTCAACTGTTAGCCTTAGGGTTTTTTTCTGTTTTTTTTTGTTTTTTTTTGTTTTTTTGCAAGGCTGAAGAGGTTAAGTCCTAAAGTTGTGGTGTTATGCCACTCCATTTTGATGCATTTTCCATGCACAGAGACCAGATTCTTTGTTCCCTTTCAATTAGGCAACAATGAAAAACAAAAATCTCCCTGAGACTGTGCAGTGTGTGAGCCTCCTTTGTAACAGGCTGCATTTGAACTCAACACAAAGTGGCCACTATTGCCAGCAGGGTCCTAGAAATTTCTGGGAGCTGCAGTAGACAGAAAGCAAAATTGCCATACAGGTACATACACCAAATGAAGCCTCTGCAAAATTACTCTAAATTAGATCAGGATTGTTTTCCCTCTGCTTCCTTTCCCTAAAGGGACACACAATTTGCAATTAGTAAATTTTCTTTTAAAAATGAGTTAAATATATATTCTTGGGCATTACTATCTGCCCTGAGTCCCTCTGACAGTTGCTTTGTTTTTACAAACACACATTAGTCTCCCCTCTGTTGCTGGGTAAAAGGCCCACTCAAACAGGAGAAACCAACAGGCTGCATGGGGAAAATAGTGAAACTGACTCCGCACAAAGGGTAACATTTTCAAAATTGTTTGAGTGACTTAGCGTCCTAAATTCCATGTTTGAAAGCATCTAAATCACTAAAGAGATTAAGAATCAGAGTCTAAATCGCCATGGGACTTGACAGCACTTCAGGTAAAATTTTCAAAAGTGTTTAAATCTCATTGTCAAAAGCATCAATCTAAGTCACTTAAGCACCTAAATCCCATTGGTAGTTAATCTTGTAAATGAGTTAGAAGCTTTTGAAAAACAGGACTTAGGCTTTCAGGTAAAACTTTCAAAAGCGCCTTATTTCAAAGTCATCTAAATCATTTAAGAGATTAACTACCAGAGTAAATCTCAATGGCATTTAGCGTTTGTCTACATGGTATACTCAGGAAAGTTAATCCAAATTAATTAAAGATGTGAATTTAAAGTGGATTAGTTAAACTGTATTCACCCCTATTTGAACACACTCATTCTGAATTAAAGTGGCCATAATTTGATTTAGCAAACAATTTAAATAGTTTTTTAAAGAGAGCTGGACAAATTTATGAGTGTGATTGTATGCTGGGGTTGCTTGTGATGGTAGGAGCAGGGCTCAACAGCCCTGGGGCTCACTTCTGGTTTATGTCTTATAAAAGCTCATACTTCAGGGTTTCAGGTGGCCACCTGCAAGGGTCAGAATGGGATTCCCCACCCTCACATGTATTCTGAGGGGGTAATCTCCTTCCTCTGAAGCATCGGGGATTGCCGAGGCTGGAGACAGAACATCAGATGGGGAGGGCTAGGTACTTGACGGGTTGATTTTTGTTCACATGCCCAGGGTCTAACTGATTATCACAGGTGGACTCAGGAAGGAATTTTCCCCTAGGTCAGACTGACAGTGACCTTCGGGGGGTTTTGCCTTCCCCTGCAGCATGGGGTGATTATCTAGGTATATCTCACTTCATCATTTCCCTGCCATTTGGGGACCCCGGATACTGGTGCACCTCAGTCCCTCCTATTCTCAGCCTGTGGGACATAAGTCTAGTCTCTCGTGAGCTGTAATAGTGTCACCTAATTTTGGCTGTTGAGTTTAATGTGCGGGCACTGGGTGGTGCTGGTGGCCTGTGACATACGTGAAGGCGGACTGGATGATCTGGCCTTAAACTCATGCGTTCCATTCTAGAAGTTGGAATGTTTATTCCTGTATGCAGTTGTAATATTTGTGGAATATTCTAGAATCCTGAAAATGGTGGGAGTTACATGGAAGCCCTACAGGTAACGGTATTATTTATTTTCCCATTTTGATGTTACTGCTTTTGGGAGGTTTCTAGTGCACCAGAGTTTGGAAATCTGGCCCAACCTTTAAGCTAACTTGGGAGTTAGGCAGTGCACCAGGTCCTGAAAGACACACAAGAGAGCAACCGAGGCTCTTCCACACTTGCCACACTCTTTCATACTAGTGTTAAACATCCTGGTACCTGAGCACACTTGGTTCCCCATCACACTGAGAAAAGAAAAAGATATCTAATGCTATGTTGTCCATAATTTTCCACAAGTTCACAACTTGTCACCCAATTGTTCCTCTTCCACAAACAGAAGTGACCTTCCCCTTTCTAGATGGCTTGTTAATCACATCTCCAAGCAGACTATCCTAGGCCCTCTCACTCTTATTCCTCTCATCCAGTGACTGTCAAGTCATAGAGATCCTCAATCTTTTATTCCAGCTGTCCCCGAGCAATGCCTTTGATCTACCAGCATTTCAGTCATACATTAGCCTTCTAGGGATTCAAGTCACATACATATAAAGTGTTCCCAAGATTAGGCTACAGATCATGTAATATTTTCCATCCATTGATCCCAAAGCACTACATGTAAAGGTAGGGACAACAATGATGTGCTCTTCCATTTTAAATATGGGTAAACTGAAGCACAGAGGTGAAGTGACTTGACAAAGGCCACACACCAAGTAGTGGCAGAGGCAAGACAAGACGTTAAGTTCCCTGACTTACATCCCTTGGCTTTATTCCACAAGACCGCAGTTATCTCTGTGAACAAATATCAGCTTATCTAACTACCCACATATTTAAACAGCAACCTAGAACTGAGCCAAACAATACAGACTGAGGCTAGCTAAAAATGGACCAGCCCTGATAATTACTCAGGCATCTGAGGTTCTTCTCCTGACAGGTTCAAACCCCTTCATTTAGATGCAATTTCTTTGCAGCCATATGGTCCCCAGGCTTGCATTTAAGGTTCATATATCTCAGATGGTAATGAATACCACGTGATTGCTGCACAAGTGAGAGGATGGATGTTTATGGGGCAGTGACAGCATAATACGACATAACAGAAGAAACAATATTATGGGGTTTTAGTTTAGGATTTGTTCATTTACAGTGCTATAAAAACGAATGAGAATTTAAATGTTTCCAGATTCACTAAAATAATTATTCAAACTAAGTTCTTAGGTCTGGCTTTCCTGTACATCAGTGTGAATCAGGAGGAACGCCACTGACGTTAGACCCTATTGTCTGCAGCCACAATGATGTGTGATGGTTTTATCGAAAAGCTACTCAAAAGGCTTGCTCAAGACGCCATAAAAAAAAAAAATCAAGGGAGTCTTTCCATTGACTTCAGTGGGCTTTGGAATAGACCTCACGTGAATAAAAGATCCTGAATTTAAATTTATGATCTAATGGAAAATGCTGTCCAGATTCCACATGTTTAAGACGTCTCCACTACAGCATAGAGCCCCCAACTCAGCAAAGCATTTACACACAAGTTTAACATTAAAATTGCTGAATTGGGACCTAGGATAGTAAAGAAAAACATTTAACCACTATTTTGGAAGGACCCACTTAAATAAAAGGCCCAGTCCTGGTTCCATTGAAGGCAATACTCAAAGCCTCTTCCAGTTCAACCCATATTCCCGGAGCTGTGTGAATTTCCCAGCTGGCATCATTAAATGATACACAGATAAATAAACATGAGGCAGCTACATTCACTACTTCTTCATTACAAAACACAGGAGAAAAATTATTTCAACAAACAGAAGAATTACTGGGCTGATCCTGAAACACTTACCCACAGCAGCTGTCCCATTGACTTCAGTGGGGGGAAAAAAACCACAGGCATGAAGACTGCAGGAGTGGGCCCAGATATGGTAGAAGGATTTTTTTTTCTTGATAATTGAGAGGGGAGAAGAAAGAGGTACGTTTTTGAACCAGCTTTTCTTTCAGCCATTAATTGAGCATTATTTTCATGGCACACAGTTGCAGTAGCTTGTATCATAACACTATTTTATTTCTTTGAATTCAGATTAACACACAAGAACCCAAAAACAGAACAAGACAAAACAGGCTGCTCCTTAAAAAGCAGAGGGGCACAGTTCAAGCCACCTTACTTTAGGCTGACTGGCTGGCTGAAGACTGACTGATTGCAGGATTTCTTACAGAATCCATGACTGCAAGAAGGACAAAGAAACCCCATTCAAATTAAAGTGATAGCCTACAATTCCAACAGTTTTAAAATACACCACAAATGCCCTCCTTGGGTTTGTAAATGTGGAGGGAGGTTAACCCAGGCTGTGGCTTCTGGAACTTCACCATTTAAACTTCTAAACACATTTTTAACGTGGCTTTTCCCTCTTCCTATAAAAATGGCCGGAGTGTACTTTTTGGGTCCATATAGAGTGTCTTGCCTTGGATCATATGGGGAAATTCGTAGATGGTCCAACTGCCCGTAGTTATTCAGAAAACAAAAAGGAGCATCTCACAAATCTTAAAATTCTGCTTTTCAAAGATACTTTGTCTTTTGGTGGGGGGTGGAGGTGGGAGGCAGAAATCAGCCAATTTAAAGAAATGTCTGATGATATTTTAAAAAGCTTTGGTTACGCTGCCTGGGGGAGCTGAATAAAACAAAGGTAATTCAGAGATACTTCATTGGTTTGTGAGCTGATTCAGCTTGATTAATCTTGTCTATGCTGTCATATATCCCTTCTTGCAGGGATTTCAAAGGAAATTTTGGTACTTGAAACTCTGATCTCGGCCTCTGTATTTGCAGCCATTTTAAAACCACAGTGTATACTCGTACAGCTCTAGTGAGTCAATAAGACCAGTCTGGTTTGTGGGTCAGTTAGTCAGGGTCAAGATGTGTGCAGTGTTGTTGTAGCTGTGTCAGTCCCAGGATATTACAGAGACAAGATCGGTGAGGTAATCTTTTTCACTGGACCAACTTCTGTTGGCGAGACACAAGCTTTCAAACTACACAGAGCTCTTCTTCAGATCTGAAGCTTGTCTCTCACCAACAGAAGTTGGCCCAATGAAAGATATTACCTCACCCACCTAAGTTCAGAATGTGCATCTGTGCAAGGCTGGTCACCAACATTCATTTAGTGGCCCAGGAACACTCAGCCAGATGTATTTTATTCCTTTTATTTATATGACACCTTAATTTTAAAAACCATATTTAAAAAACAACAATTTTGAGGGATTTTATAAACCATAGCCATCCACTCTGGAAGATAATTCAGAGTAGAAGGTATAACAGGAACTAGCAGACGGGGTGTAGTCTTGTACCCTAGCCACAGGAACTCCTGGGCCCTTTTGCCACATCTGATACTGACCTCCCGTTTGAACCACTGGCATGTCACCTGGGGATGGATCCAAATCCTGCTGAAGTGAATAGGGAGTTTTCTTAGGCAGTGAATTGGGACCTTAATCTCTCTGGCTAAAATTTTCAGAAGTGCCTAAGGGCGAATTTTCTAAAGGTATTTAGGCATCTGAAGATGCAAATAGGTGTCTAACACCCATTGAAATTAATCAGAGTTAGGTACATCTTTCGGTGCCTAACTACCTTTGAAAATCTATCCCTACGTGACTTAGTAGCCTAAGACTCATTTTAAACATGACTTAGTAAGACAAGAGTAAGTCTCTTCAGCACTGTTGAAAACGTTACCTTTTGTGCCTCAATTTTCCCACTATTACCATTATCACCACCACCTGTTCACCTGGATAGCAAGAGGATAGATCAGTTGTTCTCTGAACATGACAAACATTACATTTTATCAGCACTGGGGGAACAGTTAGAAAATCCTTTTTCTGTCTGGAATAAGTTACAAATTCTCTGGCAAAAACTGTCTAACTTGTCAATTGAACAGATTTGACACAGAATCGATGTGGTACATTAAACAGAGCCCCACTATCATACCGCATGTATAAAGTCACTCTCCAGAGTAAAAAATGTGACATTTTTTATCAATCATAAGGGCCAAATCCAGCTGTTGGGTGAATGAGTGCAATTCCACAGATATTCAATCAATGGAGATCTATTCCAGTAATTTAGGCACAGGCCTGGGAAGGAAGAAGTCCCAAGTTCCAATCCTAACCCTGACACTGGTTCCTCTCTGTGGCCTTGAGCAACTCGACCTTTTCCAACTCAGTTTTCCCTTCTACGTACCTGGAACAACACTCGACCATGGCACCTGAAAGGGTGGTAGTTAGGATTCAGGTAGGCAATAGGTAGATTTAAGTGCTTGAAGGTGCAGTGATGTGTCCATGTGCAGGATTTTAACCTTATGAATTAAGCTAGCAGACAGCTTTGAAAACATAAAGTGTTGTGTCATTGTTAGGTATAACATTCTGTGGTGCTGCACACTTATTTTAGGGCTGATTTCTGGCCCTCTGCATCCAAAGTCATGTTACTATATTTACATAAATTAAATAAATACGTATTCTTATTTATGTGAATTACTAAATTTTTGGTCCTTGAGTCACCTATTTCTCGGACTTCATTCTGCCTCGCATCATTATGTTGACAAAATCTTATTTTGGTTTTTCTTTTCCTGCTTTTGAAATACAGTCAGACACTGTTGTGTGTGATGGGCTTTCAAAAGAGATGTTTTTCAGCAAGGAGGATAGGGGTGGCTGCTCTCAAAATTTTTCAGGCTTCCTGAACTGGCTTCTCACCCAGATCTTAGATGAATGATTACCTGTTTTGAGCCACAGAGCCAGTTTAGACACTTGTACAGTTTCCCTAGGAACTGGTTCAGTGCCAAGCTGATTTCAGCTACTGAGGGAAATCGCTATACCTCAGGTTCAGCAGCTTTAATATCCTCCAGCCCATAACATAATAGCATTGTTCTCTGTTTGTTAGATGATGCATAGGATGCATTACACTGATATTTAAACCAGCATGGAACTGGCCAGTTCTCATTCTATTTAAACTCTCAGTTATAACATGAGCGTACTCCTGCTTCCATTGAAGTCAATGGGTGTTTTCCTAGAGATTACAGTCAGTGCAGAATTAGTCCAGATGTCAAGTATATCCAAAGAGATTAAAAATTGGTCATCTATGGCTTTGCTATGAATAACTTTACCACAGTAACCTCCATTACAGTATACTTGGCCTAAGTTTTCAACAGGCCTCTTTATTTTGACTTCAGACCCCCCAAGCCCACCATACACAAAACAGGGAATTGCTAGAGCTGGCTGAAAACTGGAATTTCCTGTTCCATGGTAAGTTCCAACATTTAAGAAAATCAAAGTCATTGTGAAACGGAACAAAAACTGAACATTTGGAATTTTCAGCAGAACGGGCATTCCAAAATTGTGTTTGGAAAGAGTCAAGCCAACATTTTGTTGCAACCTTTTGAGAACATTTCCAAGAGGCCCCACACTGCAAGGGCCCAGCAAGCTACCAAGGAGTCAGACCCCTGGAAGCCGATACCTGCCTGGTTTCTGTCAGATGTTCATCAAAATAGACATTCCCGTGGAATGTGTTGATTGCAACAACTCAGCATTTTCAGACATAACAATGTTTCACTGAAATTTTCCAACCAGATCTAGTAATTACACATAGTAAAAATAAAACAATTGGTATTGCACTGAGAAAGGCCGGTCCCAGAAATTTTGAACACGACACACACAACTGAACTGCACTCACCCTGCCGGGATGGCTCAGCTCTTTCCCAAGGGGCAGGGACAGCTCCAGGCTGCTCCAGGCACTGCTTCAGGCACTGCAACCTGACACATGGGGTCACAGTGCCACTCAGGTTTGGCCCAGCCACCCCTCCAGCATGATGGAGGAGTGGCTGGGCCAAATTTCAGTGAGTGGAATTGTGACCCAGCATGCTGGGTCACAGCACCACTCAGGTTTGGCCGAGCAGCCCCTTCATGGAGAGGCCACTGGGCCAAACCAGAGTGGTGCAGTGATCCCCATACACCAGGTCATAATGCCATTCAGTTTGGGGGCCCTTTCCAAATGGGGACCTGGGACAAACTGTCCCTCCCTCCCACTCACCCTGGTGGCCCTGCCTCCCAACTGGCACTCCTATCCTTCAGCTGGTGCCCCGCCAATGGTACACACCATGCATAACATGAGTACGGCTGTACCACACAAAACACTGAAACAACAGTATCCCCTGCCGACAAAAGCTTCTAATGCTAATTTGTGTGTGCAATTTACCCACCTTTACATTCAAAATACAGGTATTGTACATCAACTCATTTTTTGATGGTGTGGTTAGAGAAATTCACTGAAAGTTTCCCTTTATGTAAGAGGCCACACAGACTAACAAGGGTCTATATTCTCTGTGTATGTATTGGCAACTCCCACATGGGCTAAAGGGGGTTAAAGGTTGTCATACAATGTCCACCACAGTAGTATCAGGGCACCTTGCAGAATGGGAAAGTGTAAATATTAAGGCATTCCACTCCTCCACCACCAGTCAGCGGCATTTGAATGTTGTTTATTTATACAAATTCGGCCTAGATTTTTTAGGATTGACTAGTAATTGTGAGCATCGCTACTTTTCGGTGCACATGTGGAAATGCCTTGAAGGGACCTCCTTTTCAGATGAAGGGTGCTCAGCAATTTCTGAAAAAATCAGGCCTTTTAAGAGAGTTTCCAGTTGGACACCCAGAAATCTTTTGAAATCTTTTGACCTACTTTTGAAAACATTGACTTTACATTTTTAATTTACATACATTGAAGTTAGACTCTATAGAATAGGGCAGTAAGACATAATTTGGTCACCATCAGGCTGTCAATGGACAGAATGAGTTGGAAGATGCCTTAGTGCATGTTTGCTCCCTACAGTCACTTGGATTGGGATATTTTTCCTTGGGCCTGTGCCAGACTTAATGAAAGGGCTGATACTTGGTCAGGTGTATATTTGATTAGATTTTTAAAAAACAATAAAAAAGCCCTGCTCTCTAGCTGAATCTAAAAAGAAGCCAGATTTTTAACGTATTTAGGGGGATTGTCACATCACCTGCATATAGGCCAAATAGTTAGGCTTTATGCCAGTAAAGTATATGGTGTTTGAGATATGTGGAATCCATCCCCCGGCCACAATACAAAGTTGGGGAGAGGATGGATTACATGAATGTTTCTTACCTTAGCTGTTATTCCAGCCTGTGGACTGCAGTAGAGAGGGCCACAAGGATTCATGTACCCCTGGCCTATGCAGTCTTCCCTTGCCCCGCCCTCAATGTCATCCTCCATCATACACAGAGGGGATGACATTGCATGTCAACTTCTTCCACTCCGCTCTCTGGGTAGCTTTGGCACACAGCCCTATAACACAAGCTAAATTCTATGGTTCACACTTTTTTTCCTGTTTCAGAGGAACAGCCGTGTTAGTCTGTATTCGCAAAAAGAAAAGGAGTACTTGTGGCACCTTAGAGACTAACCAATTTATTTGAGCATGAGCTTTCATGCTCAAATAAATTGGTTAGTCTCTAAGGTGCCACAAGTACTCCTTTACTTTTTTTCCTGACACCATAAACTGATCCTGATTAACTTGAAATCTGTCCCAAAACATTTGTAACCTTGACTAGAGATTGGATTCAAATAATGATATGAAAATTGTACATGGCTGTAAATAGTTCTGTGTTAGTTAGTAAAGGGGCTTCAGATTTTCATATTGTAATTCTTTTTCTGGAATCAGTCGTGCTTCTTTTCTTTTTCTGCGTAGTGGTGAAAAATGGATTCAAATGCAACTAAAAATATCATCAATACCTTTAGTATTTACATGCAAACAGCTGTAGTCAAGTGTTGCAATATTCCCCCCCTCCCTTTGAAGAGCAATGGGAACAACTTGGGGTATCCTCATTTCTCTACACTAGGGAAATATGCACCAAAGTTTCCTTTTTTTAAAAAAAAGTGTATGTTCTTGTGAAGTAATATACACTGAAGTCACTAGCATACCTGCCTATAGCATTAACTTTTACTGCAATGCAATTTTTTGGGGGCCGGGGGGAGAGGGGGAAATCCAAAATTAAACTGAAAAAGCACTAAGAAATGCACTGTAAAAGGAACACTCCTTCATTCAGAGGGTCTGGATGAACTAATGGGTCTTTTCCATCTCTAACGTCAAGAGTAAGAAATATTAACATTGTGGTGAAAGGGACAGAGGGAAAAAGAAAAGGGTGAAAGAAATAAGTAGCAAAGGATGGGAGGTGTGGAAACATTTTAATGTTTATCAACATACCCTGTGCTCCACAAAATCAGCACATTGTTAAGATGGATTTGAATAACTCATGTCATCTGGAAAAGGCTTCTGGGAATACCATCTGACCATGCTTTCCTGAAGGTAACTTGTTCATGTACTACTGAATCTCTAAAGACCATGAATGCGAACACATACTTTTCAGTGACCTCCACTGTCCTTGTCAACCCACATGTGATATTTATGCATGTGAGACACAAATCTGAAGCCCTTCTCAAGCTCACATTCATCATTAGCCCATCACATGCTGCCTAGACCATATATCTCCACCTGCATGCTTCCTAATCTTTAACTATTAAACAGGAATAAGACAGAAATTTTATTTCAAGGCCCTGTCACTCAACTATTTAAGTGTATTTAGAGTCAGCTTCTTTCATATGAGATCTATGCATAACCTTCGAACAGGACTTGTTTAATTCACTTATTACTACTGCTTAGCGATAGCATTTCCAAGCCAAATTCTCCGCTTGTGTACGTCAGCATAGCTCTGAGGACTTCAGTGAGCCATGCCAATTTATACCAGCTGACAGTCTCGTCACACAGCTTCAAGGCACTGTACACACATTAATTAAGCCTCACAACAAACCTGCAAGGTTAAGCAATACAGGACACCAGAGGCAGAACTGCAATTACAACTCAGGAACACCTAGCCCCCAATCCCACACTCAGTCCAATAGACTCTGCTCCTCTCCAGGGGCCAAATGCTGAGGTTCTTAGTTATGTTCAGCCCTTACGCAGAACCCCACTGACATCAACAGGAGTTTGCTCCAGTGAAAAACTGCGTAAGGTATAGGTACAAATGCCACATCCTTCTGGATCTAAATGCAAGAACGTCTACTGCTTGAGCTAAGAGACCAAGGCTTCAGCAGATCAACCACCTTTGTCTATGGCTCAGCCACCACTAGAGGGGGACAACACAATACTGAGACTGTTACATAGGGTCACTAAGCTGCAACTGTAGTAGTATCTGTTGATTTCACCGCCTAAGAATTCCCAAAATTCATCCTTACTTAATGGCGCAAATCAACTCTGTGTGCGCCTAGATTCTCTCCAAGCTTCAAATCGTAGTGCATGATCTAAATCAGTGGTTCCCAAACTTGTTCCGCCGCTCGTGCAGGGAAAGCCCCTGGCGGGCTAGGCTGGTTTGTTTACCTGCTGTGTCCGCAGGTTCAGCCGATCGTCGCTCCCAGTGGCCGCGGTTCACTGCTCCAAGCCAAGGGGAGCTGCTGGAAGCAGCGGCCAGTACGTCCCTCAGCCTGCGCCGCTTCCAGCAGCTCCCATTGGCCTGGAGCAGCGAACCGCAGCCACTGGGAGCCACGATCGGCTGAACCTGCGGACACAGCAGGTAAACAAACCAGCCCAGCCCGCCAGGGACTTTCCCTGCACAAGCAGCGGAACAAGTTTGGGAACCACTGGTCTAAATCATTAGAAATATTCTATTTTTACCAGTGTGGTTTCAAAATTCAGACTGCTTGGGCTGGAGAAAGCTCAAGTCTCATGAAGAAAACTAAGATTTAGAGTGGGAAGTGAAATGTGTAAATTGCTATTCAGCAAGCAGTGCCAAAAGACCTAGCTAAAGAGTGAGCAGGATGCAAGTGAGGATTCATATATTTTAAGGCCACAAAGGATCTTTATGATCATCAAGGCTGATCTCCCACATAACACAGGCCATAGATTTTTATCCCATATTTCTTGTATTTGGGCTGTCATTAAACACAGTTAAGGCATGTGATTAATGCAAAATAAATTAACTAGATTAAAAAAATAGTCGTGATTAATCGCAGTTTTAATCACACTGTTAAACAATAGAATACCAATTTAAATTTATTATAAATAGTTGTTGATGTTTTTCTACATTTTCAAATATATTGATTTGAATTAAAACACAGAATACAAAGTGTACAGTATTCACTTTACATTATTATTATTAAATATTTTCACTAAAATACATAAAGCAAAAGAAATTGTATTTTTCAATTCACCTCATACAAGTCCACTGAGTCCTACTTCTTGTTCAGCTAATTGCTAAGACAAACAAGTTTGTTTACATTTGCTGGAGATAATGCTGCCTGCTTCTTATTTGCAATGTCACCTGAAAGTGGGAATAGGCGTTCGCATGATACTGTTGTAGCCGTTGTTGCAAAGTATTTACATGCCAGATACGCTAAACATTTGTATGCCCCTTCCTGCTTTGACTTGTAGAGTCTAGCGTTTTACACGATTTTGTTTTTGAGTGCACTTATGTAAAAAAAATTCTACATCTGTAATTTCACAGTAAAGAGATTGCACTACAGTACTTGTATGAGGTGAATTGAAAATTAAAATGTCTTTTATTTTTTTTACAGTGCAAATATTTGTAATAAAAATAATATAAGGATTGCCACTGCACTTTGCACATGTGCAGGGGATTCAGGAAGGGTACGGAAAGACTACTGACACCCTCTCCTGCACTAACACATCCATGGCAAACTACCCTAAATATTTTGAAGATAGTTCTCATTTGGTGCATTCAAAATGCAACACACTTGCCAGAAACATCTTTTTGAGCCCTAGATCAGAGTCCTGACTCACAGGGATGAACAAGCTATATCTGAAACTGGGAAGAAGTTCCATCAGTGACAAGACAATCTTATTCACTTCAAACACTGATATCATGCAACCAAGTCTGTGTCACCTACTGGTGCGTGTGTGTTACAAGTCCTCCCCACCCCCAACGCTAATCACAGAAGATATGAATTGTTACAGTCCCTTCTCCTCCTCTAGAGAGCCTTGACTCTGTAGCTACTAGTACTCTTAGATCTGGAGGTCCCCACTTCAAACATCTCTGGTACATTAACCAAAATGGAGGAAGTCATATACACAGATCAGGAGTGAGCCCCAAAGCCTGATCCTCTAGATCAACTAGATTTTCAGCTTTCAAAACAGCTACCACCCTTTATCTGCTTGAACACAAATATCCAACCACATTTAACGAACAGCCCCTCAAGGATGCAACTGTTGAGAGTTACGAAATAAACTCCCATACAGCTCCAAGACTCCGCTGTGCCACATCCAGTATGAAGGTTTCCGGCTGTGGGTCGGAGTATATAATAGGCCTGATTTATAGTTATCAGCATGGGACCTGATTCGAAAGCTCAATCACCGTGACTTCCCACAGTGGGGTTCACATGCTGTAACGGGTCTCGAAATTGGAGAGGAATTTACCTCCTGCTGCCAAACATTACATAACAATCAACAGAAAACAAGCGGAGACCGGTGGGGGGTCCTCATCATTAGCCTGCACAGTCATGTTAATGAAGACGGTGCACACACTCATCTATCTGGATTTATTATGGAGCTTGCCAGACTATAGGATTACGTGGATACAAGAGACGGGAAAGACAACATACATGCAGGTAGCTTCAAAATTCAAGCTAAACAACTAGAATTTCCAAGTTAATTCCACAATACATTGCCAGAGAGACCAGGGCCAACAGATCCAAGCCTTATGGTCACTCGAAGCAAGGAAGTAAATGGGCCTTTTGAGGTGGGTAGAACTACCTGAGTTGCAAGGATGCGGTGTGTCTGTACAAAACTAAGGGCATGTCTACACTACAAACTTAAATCAACCTATATTAGGTTGACTTACAGCCACTGCAGTAATTACTGCGGTGGTTGATGTCCATAGTACCCTCTTTCTGTTGGTGGTGCACGTCCCCTGCAGGAGCCCTTCCCCCAACGGAAAAGCAGCAGTGTGGGGGGTGAGAGCCAGGGCTCTCAGCCCTGTGCAGCTCTCCGTGGGGAGCCCAGCTACTGCCCAGGGCTTCTCACCTCCCCGTTCCCAGACGAAAGTGGGGGGTGGGGCGCGCAGCGGGGAACGGTGCGGTGGGGGAGGCCACCCAGGGTTTCTCGCTTCCAGCGGGAAGATCAATGCCCAGAGTCCATGGGGAGAGGGGAGGCAGCCATGCTCCCAGCAGAGAGCTGCATGTGGAGCTGAGAGCCTGGGCCCCCCACATTACCCCTCTTAAGTCAGTGGAAGTGTTCCTGGTGGGGACGTACACCACCAACAGAAGGAGGGTAATGTGGATATGAACTACCACAGTAATTACTGTGGTAGTTGTAAGTCTACCTGGGTCAACTTACGTTTCGAGTGTAGACATGCCCATAATAATTAAGCCTCAAGACCCAGGCAGGAATGTGTTACGTACTTTAACAGAAAGGGATTGAGAAGCACAGAGGGTAAGTGACTTGTCAAAGGTCAAACAGCAACTCAGTGACAGCAAAGAACAGAATCCTAGAACTCCTGATTCTCAGTCCTTTGCTCTAATCATTAGAAACATTTCTTCTTCCATCCAAGCCAGCTAGTTATTGAGGTTTGCTCCTGGGGGTGAAAGTAGTGAGTTCATTCTAAAGCTCCAGCAATGCACAAGGTTAAGAAAGGGTCAAGACACTTTAAGACCATCCAGCTTGATTTTCCATGGACTAGACCAGTCCATTTCTCCTACTCCAATGTCCCTTAAATGCAGAGCATCTCTAATGGCCTGAGATTCTCCCCCTTAATGTTGCAGATATTCTTTGTAGATCATTAAATTATGGATCCATTTCATATTTCTTTTAAACAAATTAAAAGTGACAGTTTTAAACAATCATCATGTTATAATCAAATAATCTGGAATGACATTAGGTTTGTAGATTGCCACTTTTGTTTTCTGATTAATGCCATGCTTCCCATTAGAAACACTGCCTCCTCCCTCATGAACCATAAACGACGAGCTCATTAACCCATCTCAGATGGACTATTTTTTATCTCTGGGCCAGTGATAAATCAGAAGAAATGTCTCTTAATATTTTCTCTTTTTTTTTTTTTAATTCTTCTGCCTCATTTTACCCCCAAGTATCAATGAATTGAACTGGGAACATTTGCAAACTAATGATCATCTCATATTTTAAACGAATAGTCCTCTGCAGCATTCGATTGATCTGTTTGGACTGGCGATGAGAATTTATCCCTTGCAGGGACAGGACAGGTCAAGTGAGGCCCGCCGCTAAAGATCCACTTGTTTGCGACTTTATGCTTCTCTTGCAAACCCTCCTGAATACACAGCAAGCTTTCCTGTTAATCTGTTTGAGCCACTGATTGATGTGTCTGTTTGAAATAGACAATACATGTCAAAAAATAAGATGGTTAAGAGAATATCAAGTAATATATAATTTTTTAAAAGAGATGGTTTTAATTCTATGCTTTTGGACCAAGGTTTTCAAAAGTGACCAGTGATTTTTAGACCCAACATTAGACACTTTAAAGGGGCCAGATTTTCAGAGGGGCGTTGCTCAGCAATTTCTGAAATTCAGTCCCCAGATTTCTGAAATTCAGCAGCCAAAAATGGAGACACCTTAAATCACTACTTACTTTTTTTGAAAATCTTCACCTTAGCTAAAATCTCAGAACAATTTAATCAGTAAGGTATCATTCCTGATTTTGTCCCTCAGTATAGACAAACTCTGATTTTTCTCGTCCTTGTGTGGCAATAGAGTGACAGCATATTACGGCCAGAGGCCCAGGTGTAAAATTGGCATAGCTCTATTGATGTCAATTTAAACCTGCAGAGAACCTGGCACTCTGGTTCCATTTTATTTACTTCTCTTTCTGAAAGATCATTAGAAACATCCACAGTTAGTGTTTTTCAGAATCCAACTTGCTATAGATAATTTCCCATCATTGTTTTTCCTTCGTGTTTAAAAACATATACAACTTTTCCACAGTAATGTAATTTTTTTGCTAAATAGTGAATTTTAAACAAAAAACAAAGGAATACCTCTCTCCAAGGACATGCTGCTCTGGATTATAATGGGTTGAGTGTAGCCAAGATTTGGACCCAAAATGCTAAGAATGTTGCTTTATCAAAAAGTTTTCATTTTTCATAGATAAAGTGATGGTTATTGATCTTTTGTGGAGCTTTGATTCACATAAGCACCCAAAAATGTTAGATAATCAATTCTGCTCCTCACTCTTGTTTCATATATGCTTCTAGGACTTCTCTAATTTATGGGAGGGACCATATCCACAAGCACCCAGGATATATAAGGCACAACACAGAAATTCTGAATCCCTAGCAGAACTCCAGCTCAGTTCTACAGGCACTCAATGTTTGAAGTTCTGAATCAAATCATTATCCAAACTATCCAACCGCCTTGACCCTACAAAATTGGATTGGAGACTGTATGAGAAGTGGCTGTCACGTGAATTCTGGTCTGGCTGGGAATACCACAAAGCCATCTTTTACATTTTTGACACTTGTGTGCATGGTACATCAGAAAGCAAGGAATTTCATATTCCGTGGAAACAGCTTTTAGAAACAAACCATTATCCACATTCTATTAAACCTCAACTACATTTCACCTTCAGGTGGAGGTTCCACATTGGTTCAGACCAGCCAGTGTTCATAGAATCATAGAATAACAGAGTTGGAAGGGACCTCTGGAGGCCATCTAGTCCAACCCCCTAATGTTGTTCCCTAGTTCCCAGTTCAAATGAGTAGACAACCCATCATCTTCAAGTTATGGGCTGGAGGAGAATCTGAACAGTAGGTATGTGAGCTGTAACCAAAATTTCCTTGCCTTGTATTACTGCTTAGCCTTGAAATTCTGGTTACATTAAATCTTTAGGTGGTGAACAACACTACAGCTTTGTTGCAACAACCTAATACAGCAGCATTTATCTAATGCTTTAGAATTTGCTTGCTCTCCTTTCAAAGATTGCTATTTCAGAAGTAACATGAGAATCATAGGGAGCAGCATAGGAATTGTCTTTTTTGTGTGTGCCACATATGAGAAGTCTTCAGAGGAAATTAAGACCTCCAACCCTGAAAGAGGATGCACCAAGTGTGGACGCTTATGGCCATGTGGCATCCCATTGGAGTCAGTAGCAATCTGCAGAGGTGTAAGGGTTTGCCCTTTTGCAGTTCCCAGTGCAGGGCTCACCTCAGACAAAAAGAATTTCTGAAAACATTCTTTAGTTGCATTTTACTTTTGCTACTATTAACATGTTTTCTTACAACTCCCAGTAGCGTACTGGGCACCTCACAACACAGAGAAATTATATGAACCTTTTCTTAAAGAGCTTCCAGACCAAGAATGGACAGAACATACTAGGACAACAAGACACTGAGGGGAGCATACAGCATGGTAACTCAGCAAAAGCTAGTGCCCAGCATGGTGAGGAAAGTGTGAGTGCCCCTGTTTTGTTTTGTTTCTTTAATTATTATTATTTGCATTAAGGTAGCACCTAGAGGCCAACCAGGAATGAGGCCTATCGTGCTGGGCACTGCACAAAACAGTTGTGGAGGAAGTTGGTGTTATTAAGAGTTGATGTAAAGAGCTGCTCAAAGGAAAGCCATTTGCACTACCCCAGAAGTCTTATTGGTCCTACAATACTGTACACTGGAACTATGCTATGTTCTCTTGAGTGACATCTACTGGTACCCTGCTTACCTGCTAACTCTTTACACATAAATACAGATAATGCTCCTGTAACAGGTTGTAGGAAATATCTTGAATGAGGAGAACGCATGTAGGCCAATTCAGGGATGGCATGCCCTACTTAGAAGTGGCACAGAAGCTTCCACTCAGCATTAAGTGACCAAACTGGGGGTGGGGGGGGGGGAATGTCCCTGTAACACTGGCAGACAAGGTGCCAGCTCAGGCCAAGGTCCCTAGGCCTCACTGAACACTGACAAATGCATAAGTAAAAACCAGTCTGGCTCACCTGTAAGTGAGTTTTGTTAAAATAGATGTTAAGTTTATAAGAATGTGTTTAGCATTTAGATTTTAGGAAATGCTTGTAGGATGCTGCCAGTATTAATATTATAACATCTGTTCCCCACATTATAAGGTTATTTTAAGTGCTGGCATTGTAATCCTCTGTAATCGTGTAAGTCATCAAACAGGAAAGGAATATTAATGTAGAAATGCTGGCTTGCTACAGAAGGTGCTTGGTCCTGCCCACCAAGAAGGCCCACTGAAACCAAATGAGCCATTGTGAAACATCAAAGAACAAAGACATTGTTTATTGCTCCCCTGCAGCCATAAAGAGCAGACGTGCAGGTGGACTCATCCCATCAGCTTGAACTCTGGAGGAAGGGAATAAAAATCCTTGTCAAGAAGAAATTGTTCTCTCTATTCTGCTTGAACTCTGAGGGGGGAAAAGGATTCCTGAGCATAAGCAAGAGATCCCCAGCTGTTTGGCCTGGGCTAGTCCTAGAGGACTTATAGAGCTTTCTTATTACAGCAGCTTCTATTGGAGACTTCTAAGCCTCAGTCTTTTGTATGTGTATATTTTCCGGCTTTAACCTTGTAAATAACACATCTTTTTCCTACTTAATAAATCTTTTGTTAGCTTATTGTAGGATTGGCCACAAGTGTATTTGGTATGAGATCTGAGGTACAATTGAACTGGATTAAGTGACTGGTCCTTTGGCACTGGGAGTATTGTTGCGATTTTTGGCGTAAGGGAACATCTATCACAAAGGCAAGCTTGCCTAGGTGGCAAGATTGAACAGAGTATCCCAGGGGACTGTCTGAGACTCCATGTTAAGGCTCTTACAGTGTTTGGGGAGTTCACAACTTGGTACTTGGTTGGTGAAATCTAAGTGTAGAACACACAACCCATTTGGGCTTCGTGCCTGGTTTGTAAAAGCCTGCCCTGTGGTTGGTACTCACATTTGTGAGATACTGTACGCAGCTTGACAGTCCCAATTCTGCTCATTGCTCTCCTATGTACCCTTCTTGCTGCCCTAAATCCAGCTACAGCTTCTGATGAAGAAACCAGTAACATCAATGTTTCCTCTGATTCTCATTGGTCCTTGTGAACTACAGACAGAAAAAGCCTGGCCTAATCAACCCAAACTACATCTCTTACAGATTGCAAGAAAAATAAGAGCCTGTCCTCCCTTATTTAAAAGAAGGGCTGTTAGGGTCTAACATAATAAATAAATAATCAATGAATCTCTGCTAATAAAGGTTGTAGGAGTGAAATTTACACTGAATGTAAGTATGATCCTGGAGTCTTTGGGTTTTTTGGTATGCTGCCCTGGCATGATTTACACTGAGATAACATGATGGAGCTTCCACCATTGAAAGGAATTAAATAAAAATGCAATAAAGGAGTACAAAATCAATCTGCTTACAGTTTTGTTTAATAAAAATTCATGAAGGATGGGTGTGGAGGCCCATAAGAAACACACCAGTTCAATGAGGGGCTCTATCAAGCCCACAACCATTAGAGAGTAGCAGCGGGATCAGGTTATTGAACATTAGCATGAGTTAGCAGTGTGTTGAATATGCCTCAGTTCCCCTATCATTCCAAACTCTGTCATTGCTCCTAGTTAATAGTGTATCTATCACCCAAAATAATGGCTAACAAAAGCACAGGAGACTGGGTGATGACCTTGAATGAGACGCTGATCCATGAGGATTCTCCAACAATATCCCCCCTGCTCCTTTAGGAAGCTGGAAAAGTATAATACAGCAAATCAACCTTTGAAATCAGTGGAGTTGCATCTGCTTATATCAAAGCTAAATTTGGCCTAGTGTGATAATTTTTGCTGCCGTATGCCCCTTTTCTCCATTTGAAGGTTTTTCTTTATCTTTAAAATGAGTTTGTACCCATTTTCCTAATTACAGACTGAAACTTGAGTGCGCAGCCTAACAAGGATTTCCTCCCCCAAATCCCAACCTGACTCCAGTCCACAAACTATGGTATATCAAAATACTGTAGCTACTCTATCCCAATGGAAATTCTGTTCATGAGGTGGCTACAGAACTAGGCCCAGCATCTTATTCTGATTGTCATATCTGATCCAACAGGTTGCATCCATCTTGCAAAACTATCTAGCATTTCCACTAGAGCAAGAAGATGTTCCACCTATTCACACCTAGTTTTTAAAGTAAATTCATTCCCCCATGGGCTTGTGTTCCCCCTTTTGGAGGCTGCTTTCCCTGAATATTTATCCCATAGAATTCAACTGGTAGAAATATTTGTTGAACGGGAATTTCTGTTGCATGAGCAAGTATTTACAAAACCAAGTTTTAAAACCCCAGGTGTAAATATTCACATTGGAGGTGCTAATATAACATGCAGGCTATGTGTGCCATATCACCCTCTGGTGGCTGGTATACACTAGGATGTGAGAGTCTGCTAAGAGTTCAGCTCAAATGGTAGATACACGTTTTTGGTGCTGAAGCACTCAGGTTCTATATTGGCTGAAGACTAGGGTGTGTGGGGGACGGAATCATTACATTTGCAGATGTATCCAATAAGGCAGTGTTTCCCAAACTTGGGACGCCACTTGTTCAGGGAAAGCCCCTGGCGGGCTGGGCCAGTTTGTTTACCTGCCGCATCTGCAGGTTCGACTGATCGCAGCTCCCACTGGCTGCGGTTCGCCACTCCAGGCCAATGGGGGCTGTGGGAAGGGCGGCCAGCACATCCCTCGCCCGTGCCGCTTCCTGCAGCCCCCATTGGCCTGGAGCGGTGAACCGTGGCCAGTGGGAGCTGCAATCGGCCGAACCTGCGGACGCGGCAGGTAAACAAACCGGCCCCCGCCTGCCAGGGGCTTTCCCTGAACAAGCCGTGTCCCAAGTTTGGGAAACACTGCAATAAGGGAATAGAAACATTAGCATGTGTCTTTTTTGACCAATCACAAATATCCAATATTGCTCATATCAAAAATATTGAACACCCAATTGTTGTGATAAATCCAGAGCCAATAAATACAAAGTGATCGATTAACAGAAATTTGAGACAATCACGCTCTATGTCTGTGGAACTCCATGCGCAGATAAGAATAATTTACAGTGGCTGATTAATTCTGCTTTATCAATAAACTTCTCCCAACAGTTTGGATGAAAACAGAGTGAATCTTGGACACCGGCCTCCTCTACTGGTCATGGCACCTGAGCATCTGGGTTTCCTAGTGCTTCAGCGGCATTCCACAAAGTGACAATACATGGGAATGGCCTGCTCCCTATTTCCCAGCATGGTGAGTAACCATGCTGTTCAGAAGCATAGAAAGATACATGGCCTATATAGTCACATCAAGAAGAAAAGGAGGACTTGTGGCACCTTAGAGACTAACCAATTTATTTGAGCATGAGCTTTCGTGAGCTACAGCTCACTTCATCGGATGTATACCGTGGAAACTGCAGCAGGTGCCACAAGTACTCCTTTTCTTTTTAGAAATACAGACTAACACGGCTGTTACTCTGAAAATAGTCACATCAAGGCAGCTCAGTTTTCAGGCCCACCAGAGGTTTTTCAAACTTCACTTTCTGCTTTAAGTACTTACCACTCAGAAATCAGACACAAGGCCATCTTAGCCTCCTCCTTCCTCTACAGATCCTGAACTTCTCTCAGAGATGCTTTAGGCCAAGCAAAACTGCCCTAGCAGTGATTTCCTGGTAGTTTTCTTGGCTGTTCCAGTACGTTGACTAGAAGGACAATAACCTCTAGCTTGTTTAACAACTTGCACAGCAGGGACAATTACACTCCTTTTAATTGGCTCATGGGGTTTAATCATCTCCTGGGACACAGTTTCCAACGTTTCTCATTAACTCCCAGCTCACATTCTCTTGTTCTGTGGAGGATGGGATATGCTGCAGAATGACACACCAAAGGAGGGTCTTTCTCTTTCAGAAATTATAGACTAATGGCACTGGAGCAGGGCAAGGCTCTCTCTCATCCACACAGGGCAGAGGAGTCCTGCTCTACACAACATGCAATAACCCAATTATTCCTGTCCTTTGCATGACACCACCAGCTCCACCGAGACCCAGATTTGATTGCACAGTCCACACTAATTTCAACAAAACGATTTGAAACTGGGAGAGAGAGATTTGATTGAGAAACTGACCAGAGAGAGACAATTTGTAGCATTTTGGTCAGCTCTCCCACCCATTACAGATCTACTGCCATGCTTACCCATTTAGGCATGGGGAGCACCTCTGACTGTATCATATTACCATAGTCCCAAATGTCTGGATGTTTTAGCTAGATGTTCCCAGGATTAAATGGCTCCCCAACTACATATGAAAATACTGTGGTGAGCCCTGCCTGAGATGGAGGGAAAGGATTTGGCCAGTGGAACACATTGCATTAACCAGAGAGTAGAGGGCTCCATAATACTGAGAGAAGAGGAAAAAGAACGTGACATCCTGAGGACAGAATCAAGGGAGCCAGGGGCTGCATGAGCACAGAAGCAGCAGGACGGAGGTGGCCACTTGGGAGCTAATTATGGAGAGAAGGCCAGGCAGTGTAGGGCCTGGGAGTGAAAACTGGACAAGGGCCCGTGGTAGCTGCAGGAGGAGGATCACAGCACAGTGTCCTGCCAAGTAGGAAGCATGAGAGCAACTACACATGCATAGCAGGATGACTATGCCAAGGGGCCCCCACTGTTATATTTACATCCCAGCCCCAGGCATGGCATTTATTGTCTCATGGGATATACCCATAGCACACTGCGTGTACCCTGGGGTTATATGGTGATCCGAGTGACTTGTCATTTTTGCTCCCCTCAGCTCCTTGACTACAGATGTTAGAAATAAACTGGGAAAATTAAGTTACAATAACCATGTCACACAGATCAAATGTCCATGTAATTTTTTGTTTAATGAAAATTTTAGTTGGGGGGGGGGGGAAGAGAGTGCATAAAAAGGGGGGATAAAAACTCCTTCACTTTCTCTGTCCTTTTTAACCACCGAAATGAGATGAGAAAATTTTTAGAAATTGTCAAAAAACGAAAAAATTCTGCCAAAATGAACATTCAGTGAACATATTAATTTGGATCCAAAAGTCATTTTCCATGGGAAAAAAACCTGAATTAAAAAGTTTCCACCAACTCTAATAATAACGCCCAAGACATATACAGATCACATGACTTTTTCATACTCCTAGGCAGCTGAGTGCACATGAAGTTTTTATGATCTAATCACCCAAAAGTCAATGGGCAAAAATTAAAATGATTATAATAGGGGTATATGTAGCTTTGCAAATGATAGAATGTTTTCTCTCTACTCTACCTTTAAATTTTGATACAGCCAGTCTGCAGAGGCAGCTGCCGTTTTGTAAGGAACACCTGATGCAGTTACAAAGGAGAGGCACACTGCACTCTGAGGGTGAAATCCTGGCCCCAGTCAAGTCCCAGGAAGTTTTGCCATTGACTTCAATGGAGCAAAATTCAGACCACTTTTGATTCTCCTTGCTTTGTTGTTTCCTTTAATCTAAATCAAGAATTCACTCAGTTTGAAGATACAGGTTGCTCTGGTGTATGCAAAACATCAGTATGTAATTTGAATCGTAAGGCACATTTTGACTTGGGGATAGACAGACATACTGAGGGTTAGAAAAGCAATGCGAAAAAGAGGTAACTGCTCCTTCCCAGGCAGTCAGAGCCAGCAGCTGGTCTCATGAGCATGAATCAAAGACACAATACACGATGTAGAAAACAGAAAAGGAAATCTGACATGTGGTGAAGGAATAACATTGTGTGTTAAACTTACACTGGCAGGACCATGAGATCCAAGTAGTTTTCTATTACTCCTCAGCTACGGTCGGCAGGTTTGTTTGATTTTTCCCGTCAGGATCCTGCAGTTAAGTTCTCTTTACTGTGGGGAGGGGAGCGCAGTGCTGGGAAAGGGACTGAGAAGCAAGAATCTGTCAAACAGTTGTTTTATTTCCTACAGTGCTGGCTGACTGACCAAAATCCTATAAAAAAAAAATCAAATTCAGGAAAAAAACCTGAACATGTCAAGGCTTTTGGAACAAATGGCACAATAAGTTTTTTCCTGTAGCTATAGGCATGTATTTCTTTCTATTCTTTATTTATTTATTTATACAAACCCCTGTAACACAGCATTTCTCCCAATGGACTGCAAAAGGTTCAAAGGGTTTGAGAGCACCGATAAATCACAACCATATAAATGTCCTGTAGTGAAGTTTGATTCTTATTTACCCGGGGTCTTTGGGCCAGTGCTCAGTCTGTGTTGCAGGAGGCAGATTTACTTCTCCCATGATGCCCTCAATTCACAGAGTGCTCATCTTGCAAGCTGCACCACTCCAGGCCTCTGCTGCTAAAATGGAGCCCACATTTCTAGTCAACGGATTTTATCCTTTGCTTCATCATCCTCTCCCTCCCCTTCCCAGATGCTGATCTGAACTAACTTGTGGTTAGAAATATCTTGGGAGGTGAGTGGCTCAGATTCAAAGAGAATGTTTGTTGGTCACTACCATATTCACAGGGGATGTCCAGATCCAAAGGGCTTTCCCTTTAAGCCACCTCAAGTTATGACTCCCTCTTTAAGGTAGCTCTTAGAACCCTGGCATAATGTATAGTGCCATAGGGTAGGCAAGTATGTATGCACCCCCCACACACAGATATGTACATCACAGACAGGGAGGGAAAGAGAATTTCTACTAACAGGAGGGAGGGTACTTTTTTACCTATTTTGAGACTAGTTGGTTGGGCAATTGTGTACCTAATTTGCATACACAATTCAGTTCAGCAGGCACAAAGGTAATTATAAATGAATTTAATTTGAGTACATATCCATGGAAAGTGGAGCTATTCATCCAGCTCTAACTCAAAATAAAACAAATCTAAAATACATCACCACTAATAGATGAATCTCAGAACTCTGACGTTTGGCCCAGATAAGCATCTGAAGTGACAGATGTTTCTCCAAACCTTTCTCCATTGATTTGCCTCATTGGTATCCACGACCTCATCTATTGTCTTTTTGACCAACATTGGGGTGAGCAAGTTTCACTCATGGGAATATTCAAGGAAAGCAAATAAACAATGGCAACCCTTGTATAATTGCACTGAATGTTTGTATGGGTAGTGTTCTTATGGTCGTTATGAAGCCCTTTTAATCAATCACTCAGTAGATTCATCATGCACATTTATTACACACATTCACAGGTAAGTTCTGAACAGATAAGAGATGCCATGTTTTATAAAAATTTACATCATCCAATCAGGGAACAGAGACAATACCTAGTGACTTAGGGGGATCAGTCATATGGCACAAAGAGTAACTATCCACTTGCAGTGATGATGGCCACGTAAATAACTGAATAGAAGGCTGGATTAACAGTGACTAATCAGAGCAATCAATTTGGGAGCAATCCCCAAATTAAAATTTATTCACATAAATGGTACAAACAATCACAATTTAAACATGTGGAAAATGTCTCATCACTGGGTAATTCATAAATATAATGGTCTAAATCTGTCAGATTGATTGCAATGAACAACTCAACTGCTGGCTACAGTGGGACCATGATATGCCCTAAATACATACTGTTTCAAATGCATTGTTAAGATGTGCAGAAAGTCACCTTCTCAGACACCAGTGGCTTTGAACCCTTGAGGAATCCCCACAGCTCTTAAGAGAATCCAATTATTGTCAATAATGGGATAAGAGTCTGGAATGGAAATTCTGGCAAAACCCCAAGAGCAGACTTGAACAGAGTAACTGCATGCCAGAAAGCAGTTTGCTTACAGAACTGGCAGGCTTGTAACAATAACCCTTTTAAAGAGATGAGCCCGGTGTACAGTAGTAAGCTAGTTCAGAGGCTCATGGAGTGATGGACCTGTGGACCATGCACTATCAGAGGGCACTACTAGTATATCCTTCCAGTAAGGTCTAAATGGCTCAGGTGCTTGGTAATGGGCTTTTACACAGCCAGCCTGATTGTTCAAAGCCAGCCCAAATTGGCAGCAACCAAAAATCATCTGGTGGCTATTAGACTATCATCTCATTTCATACAGTCAAACTCCTGTGGACATAACTCAACATCACAAAAACTACCAACAGGTTTAACTGGCAGCATCAGAGGCCAAAAATGAAATGGACTTGGAGAATGAATTGCTGTGTGTCCCTAGAAGTCAGATGTGGGGCAGTGTGGGGAAACTTGTGCTTCTGCTGTACCTGTTATGTGGATAAACAGGTCTCCAGGGCTGTCTGGCCCCTTTTACGCGCAATAAATGCACTATTATATGCCATTCTTGCAGAACATTATTGTTAAGTGGAACTAGAGCTACTTAATTTCAGCAATTAGAGTCCAGCCTTGTACCCCTCCCTGGTTCTGATCCTACCCACAGGGAATCTGCCAAGCTCATGGAAGCAGCCACTGACTCCAAGGTTGGTAATGCAAATTAGAGGAAAGAGCACAGATCTGGGAGTCAGAAGCATCCGAGTTTTAATTCTGGTGCCGCCCCTGATTTACTTTGATCTCCAGCAAGGGACTTGAACTCTGTGCCTCTGTTTCCCCATATATAGAATGAGGGAGAATACCTCACTCAGAGGGATGGTGGGAGGTTCAATCCATTAATGTTTGTTTTATAACACTGTGCAAGTGCCAGGTGTTGGCACACGGTCTCCTCAATAATTCCTACCAGCCCCGGTCTCCCAAATCTAGTCTTATTTTGATTATCAAATCTTCTGAGCAGGAAATGTGCCTTGTCTGTTTGTAAAGCCCCAAGTAATTTACAATGCAACATAAATACTTTATAATCACTCAGCCTTGCAAAATTCCATTCATCCGGGATAAATCACTTTTTTATGTCAAGCAAGTAAAACATTATTAGTAGTTTTTTATTATTATTATAATCATCATCAGCTCCAGCAGGGGATGGATATGTAGGTGATGCCTGGGCTAGCAAATGTTCATTTAAAAAGAAACAAAAACAAAAAAACTTGCAAGACTAATATCTGAGAACTTGAAGGAAGCAATCACGGTGTTTAGCATTCTGAAAAAGGAGACTTCCCCTCAGTAGTAACAATGGAAAATTTCAGATCATTGAAGCATGTGGCTCAATCTTTTTAACAGACAAAGAGGCAGTAGAATGCTTGCCTTGTTGTGGCCTACTTTAGGCTTAATGTCAGTTTGGACTTAGTATAATAATTACAATGGTGTTTGTGTTGTGTGCAACGTATGATGCACTCGTAAAAAAAAATACAACAAAAAAAAACAAGAGCTCATTCCCCAGTCAATGAAAGCAAAAATCCATCTTTAACATAATGGACAGATATAATCATCATGCACTCTGTTAGGCATACTGAGTGATTGATACAAGGGGGGATGTGTGAAATTATGATGATCTGTGAAGATGTGGCTGAAACAGAGAGAGGGAGAGAATCATTTTTAATATGATTAATATTACAGCAGAGAGGGGAGAAAAGAAAGAGATGGGATTTGGTCCCTTTTAACACTCTACTCCCATGCAGGGCTGCTTAGCAGGAAAGCCTTCCAGCTGAGGGCTATGAAACAGTTATCACTGCTAGGTGATTAAGTTACTAATTCTTCAGGGAGAAGACATTTAGAGGCCCATATTAAAGGAGAGCAAGGCAAAATTACATTCCGTTTCAATTTGGTTTAGCAATTCTAGTGATTTAGTTAAATGAAAAGCAATTGTTCCAATTAATAGTATTGAATGTTATTCATCAAAAGTGTCAAAACAGCTGTGTTGGTGCATTAGTAATCTAGTCTCTTGTCAGAGATATGGATAATTCCCCAGGATTGAACTGGGGAAAACGGCACAGCATCCAGGAGCCTTCAGAGGAACTGAAAGATGGAGCGGGGGAGAGAGGGTGTAAAATAATCACTGACTCGTCATGGTTCTGCTAGGCCCTGTATTGCAGCCTATGTATCATTTTATCTCCTGCAGGGACAGCTCTCTGAACTGGAGCCAAAGGGGGGCAGGGGACATTCCTGAACATGTGAACCTACCTGCCATCGTCTCCAGGTCCATCATGGGGATACTGGGCAAAACATGCTTCCCTCAGGTGAGCCCAGCGCTCTTAACTAGAGTGGATCTTAACTAGATCCTCTTCTTCATCCCACACATCAGGAAGTGTAGCACCATCATCAGTGCTAGTTTTGCCCAGAGGGAGCAAAATGAGGAGGAATAGAACTAGCCTCTGCTAGCATTTAGCAACTGTTTGGATCCATACACGTGATCTATGGTGGCCACTGTCTCATGGAACCCATCCATCAAAACAGTGATTAAGGATCTAAGAGGAAAAGTTTGGATGTAACCCCTGAATACAATGGGGTAATAAAACACAATGGTGCTGCTAGCCTGGGAATATGACACTCTGGCACAAGACGGGCCCTTCTATTTCGGGATAAACAGAGCCCAGTCTGAACAAGGCCGAGGGCATCCTGGAGCTCATTAATCTGTTTGGGAATGACAGAGACAGGATAACAGGTCTGATAAGGGTTTCCTCCAGCCTTTTCCTCACACAGCACAGGCCCCTCCAGCAGCTTCAGTTATCTCCACTCAATAAGGCTTTATACACTTCCTCCCAGGACCCATAATTACCGTCTCAGTGCAGGCGATATCATCATCTTCCTTTCCTTTCAAATTTCCACAGCATTTTTATGAGAGATTAGAGAGCCTTGTCTCTTTTGGACTCCACTGTTTGTTTTCTCCCTGAACCCAGTCAAAGAAGAAAAATACATACAATGTACCTGAGTTGAAGGACAGGGGAAAATGATCCCCAGTGCCCAGAAGGTTCAGCAGTGGAGGAGAAGCGCGTCTCATGGACATGAGGCTACCAGGGTGGCCTGTCGTTGCTAGGTGAGCTGGTTCATGCTACAGTGTAACTGGGAGTGGCCTACACAATTCTCCGGGTTGTGCCACCTGTCAGTGGCCCCCAGCTGCTGAACAGTCCCAGCCATGCTCCATACACTGGCAGCATAAATGTGGGGGGAAGGGTGGGGGGAAGAAGTCTACGCTGCTCTACCTGAAGGATCCTGATACTGGGATGATAGTCCCATGGTCAGCTGTGCCAGTTTAAAGGCAGCAGTTAGGCACAAAGTGGCTACACCACACAGATTTTAAAGCCAGATTAGGCAATCACAACAGTCCTATCTGACCTCCTGCATAACAGGCCACAGAGCTTCCCTGAATGTATTCCTATTTGAAGTAGAGTAGATCTTTTAGAAAAACCATCCAATTTTGATTGAAAAATTTCCCATGATAGAGACTACTTGTCAGGGTTCCTTCCCCACTCTGAACTCTGGGGTACAGATGTGGGGACCTGGATGCAAGACCCCCTAAGCTTATTTTTACCAGCTGAGGTTAAAAAGTTTCCCAAGACACAAATTCCACCTTGTCCTTGAACAGTATGCTGCTACCACCAAGTGATTTAGACAAAATCAGGGAAAGGACCACTTGGGAGTTCCTGCCCCCAAAATATCCTCCCAAGCCCTTACACCCCCTTTCTTGGGGAGGCTTGAGAATAATATCCTAACCAATAGGTTACAAAGTGAACACAGACCCAAATCCCAGGATCTTTGGACGCTGAAAAAAATAATCAGTTCTTAAAAGAAGAATTTTATTTAAAAACAAAAAATAAAAGGTAAAAATCCCCTCTGTAAAATCAGGTTGGAAGAGAACTTAACAGGGTAACAAAAGATGCACAAAACACAAAGGAACCCACTTTAGCCTTAGTTTCAAAGTTACAACAAAACAGGGATAAACCTTCCTCCAGCAAAGGGAAAATTCACAAGTTGAGAAAACAAAAATAAACTAATACGCCTTGCCTGGCTGTACTTACAATTTCTGTAATATGAGAGACCGGTTCAGAACGGTTTGGAGGACATGGATTAATGTCCAGTCCCTCTTAGTCCCAAGAGTGAACGAACATAGAAACAAAGCCTCCTCCCTGGATTTGAAAGTATCTTTTGTCCCCATTGGTTCCTTTGGTCAGGTGCCAACCAGGTTATTTGAGCTTCTTAACTCCTTACAGGTAAGGAGGAACGTTAGGCTACCCTTATGGTTATGACACTCCTCCACAGGCCTTGGTAAATTGTTCCAAAGATTAAAGACTAATTGTTAAGAATCTGTGCCTTATGAAGGGATCTGGAGCAGACCTCTAACCACTGACTTGGAACATTACACATCTTTCTCGGAGGATTGCCACAAGGGGCTCGAATCATAACATATGTACAGAGGGATTGTTTGTGCAATACCAGCTGCAAGCCCATCTTGAAGTCTATAAGACGGGCTCAGTGTTCTACAGACCTTCCCCCTTCTCTGCAAGCCCAGCTGGCAGAGCAGCTGGGGAGCCCCAGCTTTGTTGCATATGACAAGGCAGCGCCCCAGTGTGATGGGACCACAGTACCTGCTGGTGCAGGGTCATGACCTATTGAGACTCACATGCTCTCTGCGCTCCTTACCAATTGCCCCTCCCTTTTTTCTGTCTTCCCTTCTCAGTTCTATTCCCTTCCTTTCCTCCCCTTTTCCCCAACCCACTCCTTTGCTCCCATTTACTTTCACCTTCCTGCTGCTATTCCCCCGGCAACATTCCTCTCCCCATAATAAAAGAGATAAATGAAAGCTTTTTAAAACATTGAACTAATAAGGTGCCTTAGCAGAAATTGCCTCTAGGAGACAAGAAGTCTCCCACACATACCAGGGCTGAAAGGGGAGCATGCCAACGGCTTCACTCCTCTGGGGGGCACCATACATCTGCTCCAAGGCCAAACATCATTGCCAGTCAGTATGGAGAGTGCTGGGGCTGTGGTCCCATCTCATTCCCCTTCCCCACTCAGTCCTTTTGGGGTGGCTTGTACCCCAGTAGTCGCTAGCAGAGAGCAGTCCTTGTGTTTGAATGTGTAGGGTCAGAGGCCTACAAGAGAAAGTTGCACTGATTTAACTTGTGTGATTTAAATCAGTACAAACCCCTGTGTAGATGCTTATTTTGCAATGAGCTTAAGCTAAACCAAAATAAGCCTTGTTCAAACTAAAATAAAAGTATTGAAACAGCCTTTGGCACTGGTTTGGCTAAAGCACATTATCTTAAGTTAAACTGATGTAGCTTTCTTGTTTAGACAAGGCCTAAGATCGGGGAGGGTAACTAGCATAATGATGGGGTAAATAGTCCTGAGAAAGGGGGGGGGGGAGGGGGATTTTTCAAATTTAAAAAAAAAAGTCCATTTTTCAGTGCCCTGAAATTATTTGTGAATTTGGGGCAAATCTGACACATAGATTCATCTGAGGGGGGAAGAAATACTTTAGATTTAGTTTTTTCATTTGAAAAAAAATGGGGGAAAATGATTTGTTTGAATCGAACCAGATCTTTTCTCCCAAATTTTTGTGTTCTGTATCATAACTGAAAAATCCACTAGTTGCTCAGCGGTAATGGTAACATGCTTTCCCAGATTTATACACCATAAAAAATAAATAATAATAATAATGAAACATCATCTCTAGGTAATAGCAGATCCCAGCACTTTATTGAGACCTCTCAGAGCCTTGGCTCAGAATCATGTCACGGTATCATCTAGCATAATTCTAGAAAACACTCATGTGTACAAAGGATATTCACTCATTAGACTTTCACTGTGTTTTACCGGACTCTGGGTGTTTTGTTATTTTGCTAAAAAAAAGCTGCTGAAAACTCTCAATATTTGGTCCACTCCCAGCCATAACAGATAACAAAAAACACTACCTATAGTTTCAATTTAGCCCACCTGGCATGCAGAAAGTGTGGGCTTTAAAAAGAACAGCTAGACAGAACAAAAATGTATTCTTCTGGACTAGATTCTTTACTTAAAAACAAGAGTATCATCAAAACCTCTTAAAAATCACAGCCCAGAGTCTTTGGTTAGTAACTCCTATTTTTCACATTGTAACAATACATGTCTCTTATAAGGAAGGCACTGCAATTGTTAGTGCCTGCAGGGCGTGAAGGGTTACTGATGATAAAGCTGAGCATTTAATATGCATGAGTGATATTAAGTGGGCATGTCTATTTTAGTTTGGATGACTCTATACAACATTTGTGTTGTTGAGTCACATTTCATATAACACTTAAAGAGCATCATTATGTTAAGGCCTGCTTTACAAAAGTAAGCCCAATACATATTGCCCTGATTTTACAAATGGGGAAATTGAGGCACAGAGATGTTAAGTGTCATACAGCAGTTCCATTGCAGAATCAGGAACAGGAAATTCAAATCTCTTGACGCCTACTACAGAACTCTATGCTCTGCACCACACTCCCTGACAAAGGTAAAATGCTGCATCAACAATACCAGCAAAATACCAACTTCCTACATTAAAATGAATTTTTTAAGCATAATCCATCAACTCCTTCTCAATGCACCAATATAAGTAATATTCTTAACATCAGAGGTCTCTAAATTCCAGGTTTTCAGTGCATATGGCAGCAAGTGAACTGACTCCAAAGAACTTATCAGTTATACCAGAACACGTTATGCTGAAGGAGCACTTGTCAGCAATATAGAATGGGCCCAGCCACTCTTACAAACAGGAATTGCTTCTTTACTATATGTTTTGGGCAACTGGAAACGCCTCTATGTAATTATTTGCAATTGTACAAGTTAGACATGCTGTAAATATAGCTAGTCAGCAAATGGGATTACCTTTGCCCTGTGGGAAAATTTGACTTTTTTATTAAAACGTTAAAATAAAAATGGAATAGTTTGACTTGGAAACACCACTGCAATGCACCCTATTCCCATTATCCTCCATAGGCTGGGATCCCTGATAGTACTGTGTGTCCCATGATGCACTATGGCTTCCCTCTTAGTGAGGGGAAGAGGTGCCTCGTGTGAGTGTCATGCCACAATCCATGATGGAACATGAACTCCAGCTGGGGACCCCAGCCCGCTGAGGGGAATGGAGACATGAGCTAATTAAACTACATCTCTCAGGAGGCATCGTGGTGGCACATCCAAGTCAACGTGTTTCAGTGTTTGGATGAAAACTGAACAGGTTTTGCTTTATAGTTATTTGGTTTTGACAAAAATTAAAAGGTTTCTGCTTGTTGCAAAAAAATGTGTGAGAAAAACATGGTTTGCTGAGTCAAAAGAGACCATAACTGTCCATCCAAAAAACAGTGTAGATGGAAAATTTTCTACCAACCCTAATTGCAAGAAGAGTTGGTAAAAAAACACTGTGCAATTTTTTGCTAATTATTTAGATGAATTCGCAAAGATATTCTGCTAGCTCCCTTATGAACTCTGCAAGAACTCAAGAAAAAAAGATGCAGTAATCTATTAGAACTAAAATAATTATAACCACCGCAGAATAATGTTTCCAAGTGTGCATTTGTTAAATACAGGGCACACAGGCTGAGAATGCTAATTAAAAAATAAAAATGAACATTCAACTACAGATTTTACTTCAGCTTGGAAAGATAGAAGCCGCAGTATTGCAATTGCAGATCTTTGTATTTAAAGCACAAGACTATTATTCTCCTAAAAGATTATGGGCTTGTGTACAAAGGGAAATTGATCAGCATGGCTACAACAAGTAATTATTAGACTATAGCTATGCCAGCATAACTCTGGCATGTGAACACTATTCCAGAATAAAAGTGACTTTATTCTAGAATAATTACTGTGCTTTGGAAGTGGAGTAACTATTCAAGAATAAAGTTACCTTTATTCCATAATTGAGTGCCCACACAGAATTATTCCAGAAAAGCTATAGCGGAATAAATTTATTCCTCTATAGCTATGCTAGTCAGTTTCCCTGTGTAGACAAGCAAATCCATTTAAATTGCTGTTATAATAGATTGTTACAATTAAACCTCTTCCATGCCAAGTGATATACAAAGTTTTGTCCAAAGAATGAATTTCTCCAGTCCAGTGTACCTGGTCGGTGCATCTTGAAATTACATCTAAATGAGTGGGAATTGTTCTGTTTGAACTTGCTGAAGGAGATGTGCTTGGCAGTAAAAGGATTAAATAGGGCAATGCAAGACTGTATGTGTTATATTATAGTGATGCTATTTTATTATAAATAATGCTGGAGGATGCATTATTTATGTTTAATATTGGGCTTGCTTATAAAGTAAGTTTCTCTTTCTCCAGTTTCAGAGAATCATGCCTCCAATAGTAATATGAAGTAAGGATCAGGCAGAGGTGCTTAGTCAAGAGCATTTGGAAGGAGTCACCCACACACCTGTTAGTGTTGGGAAAATTCAGGGATGTTGGAACAGGAAACAATGAAAACATTTTGAGTCACCTGCTCTTTGTATCCCATGTCCTAAGGTTTAATAACTAAGGACAGAGGAGAATCTCAAAGGGTTAGGAACTCAGCTTTAGTTCATTTAAGGATTTTAAATGTTTGGATGTTTATCTGAACCTCATCCAAAAGTATGTGACCCTTTTACAGCTGCAAAGCTGGGCTGGAAATACCTTCTGATGAGATTTTTTTGGCACTTCCACTTCTCATCACAGCTTTAAACCAAAATTTGAAACAAGTCTCTGAACCATAAAAAGTGTTCAAGTTGGTTCTTTGAAATGGATCAGGGCTAGTGCCTCGCAGAGAATTTAGTCCTTTAACAAGGTTATTTTTTATTCCTATATCAAGGACACATCTGAGAGAACTTTGATAGTCTGTAGACGTTTTGGTATATACAACACTCCCTGTCCACACTGTGGTTAAACCAGATTAGCAACCATGGTGAAATAGTTTGTTGACAGCATGGTTCTAGAACATGATCATAACAGAGCTCTTAAGAAAGAAATCGCTCCCCACAGTGATCCGGGAAACGGTGTTATAATGGTGTTCTCTCCCATCTAGTGGCACTGAGACCATTTGAGAGAGAGAGATTAATGAGTCTGCTCTACAACCTATGGGACACTTGTAACACTGACAGATCCTAGTTGTCGTCAGGCGGGATCGAACCGAGGACCTCTAGAGCTATATGCATGGGCTTAAAGCCATATGGCTCTTAGCTAAGGCTGCAGAGAGCACGCACACACATGCACGCAAACACCCTAGGGTAAGTATCAAGTATTAGCCGGTATCAAGTGGAGTGCCCCAAGGGTCGGTCCTAGGGCCGGTTTTGTTCAATATCTTCATAAATGATCTGGAGGATGGTGTGGATTGCACTCTCAGCAAATTTGCGGATGATACTAAACTGGGAGGAGTGGTAGATACACTGGAGGGGAGGGATAGGATACAGAAGGACCTAGACAAATTGGAGGATTGGGCCAAAAGAAATCTGATGAGGTTCAATAAGGATAAGTGCAGGGTCCTGCACTTAGGACGGAAGAACCCAATGCACAGCTACAGACTAGGGACCGAATGGCTAGGCAGCAGTTCTGCGGAAAAGGACCTAGGGGTGACAGTGGACAAGAAGCTGGATATGAGTCAGCAGTGTGCCCTTGTTGCCAAGAAGGCCAATGGCATTTTGGGATGTATAAGTAGGGGCATAGCGAGCAGATCGAGGGACGTGATCGTTCCCCTCTATTCGACATTGGTGAGGCCTCATCTGGAGTACTGTGTCCAGTTTTGGGCCCCACACTACAAGAAGGATGTGGATAAATTGGAGAGAGTCCAGCGAAGGGCAACAAAAATGATTAGGGGTCTGGAACACATGACTTATGAGGAGAGGCTGAGGGAGCTGGGATTGTTTAGCCTGCAGAAGAGAAGAATGAGGGGGGATTTGATAGCTGCTTTCAACTACCTGAAAGGGGGTTCCAAAGAGGATGGCTCTAGACTGTTCTCAATGGTAGCAGATGACAGAACGAGGAGTAATGGTCTCAAGTTGCAGTGGGGGAGGTTTAGATTGGATATTAGGAAAAACTTTTTCACTAAGAGGGTAGTGAAACACTGGAATGCGTTACCTAGGGAGGTGGTAGAATCTCCTTCCTTAGAGGTTTTTAAGGTCAGGCTTGACAAAGCCCTGGCTGGGATGATTTAACTGGGAATTGGTCCTGCTTCAAGCAGGGGGTTGGACTAGATGACCTTCTGGGGTCCCTTCCAACCCTGATATTCTATGATTCTATGAAGTACTGGAGGGCATGCTCTTTGAAAGACAGGAGCCCCCTTGCTACTGAAGGGACGGTGTCCCCAGTTGCTGGCATTCCTAGAGAGAAGGGGGCCCTATACCACTGCCACTCCAAGTGAAGGTGAGGGGGAGCCACAATAATGAAGCAAAACATAGGTGTCCCCATGTTTTGTGTACAGGGCAACAGGTTGCCTGAATCTAGTGCTGCCTAAGGAGGCCATTTGTGAGCTTCTACAACCTAAAGATCTGGGTTTCACAGTACTTTCACCATCTGAAATTGAAATACCAGCTCTCCATAATTGGCTTCCTAAGGCTTTAAAAAGAAAAACACTTGTTAAAAACCTGGTATAATGGTCCACATCCCTGAAGTCCTGTTTAAGGACTCAGCAAAATGGAGTAAAAACAGTAAGAACCTGAACATCTGGCCCAAACACCAGCCCTTCTCATACTTCTAACAAACACTGTTAGCAAGTTCAACCACAGTTTGGATATGGACTTTTTTTTTTAAAAAAAAAAGGGCCCATTTCTTTAAGTGAGCTTCCGGTGGTCTTTTATCACTGAATCTCACCACTGTCTGGTGGCAGCCTTATTGTGGCTGTTTTCTTGCTAGGTGCAGTTTAATCAGCAATGCCCAGCTGAGATACAATACACAGAATAGCAGCATCCGACTTCTGGTAGATGTTTGGTTTGCTAATTACCAAGTATCATTTATAGAGTCTCCAACCAGAAGTTATTTGCTATCTGATAAAAAAACCCTTTGCAAGGGATTTTCAGAAGGAATGAGGTGGAGAATCTTAATTGTTAATAAAACTGGAAGGCACTTTTGTGTAGGAATGAACTGTGAGTAGCTAACCAAGTTCAAATATATGTAAAGGCTGCAGGTCAACAAAAAGGAGGGGGAGAGATTTCTCTTCAGGATAGAAAGTTTGTGAAACTGCTCGTTGTGGATGCCTCCTATGGTCTAATTTCATTGGTAGTAAAAGTGAGAGGTTCCAGCACCAACAGCATTAATGAGAAGGCAGCTGTATACCCTAATAAGGAGCCTCAGTGCCACCCATTTATCATCTAACACTCATTTCAGTTCTCTTGCACAGAGTTTATACTCTCCTCAGTGTTGGTTTACCTAAGTAAATCATTTAAGGAGAGAATGTTGTTGGTATAAATGTCCACTTTAATGGCTCAGTCTCAGGATCCTAATGGCACCTACTCATGCAGATAGTAACAAACAGCCCATAGTCAGAGTTCTCAATTCTCATGATACTATGGTGTGTCTTAAAAGCCCCAGCTCCCAGATTCAGGCAGGTAAGTGAGAATTGCAGGTGTCATGTTAAAAATTTCTTAGTTTGCCAAATTGCAGAGAAAAGAAACAGGTGGCCCAAGTGCACCCTACACACTCAAAAACAGATGAAAGGTTTTATTACTTTCATAATTGTAAGCAGATCTCATGATTCTCTGGGGCTTTACTCATGATTGCCAATAAAGTTAGTGCTTTCTTCCATCTGTAGCTTTCCGGGGCACTGACTTTCTCTGAGATATGGCCCTTACCAGTCATTCAGGTTTTTTCACCTGCAGACTGGGTTACTATAATGCACTCTACTTGGAACCATCCTTGAAGATGGTAAGCTCCAGCTGGTGAAGGACACAGAACTGAACTTTGAGTGGGGCTGGCCGTAATGCACTCAGAACACTCATTCTTGCCCCTGGCTACCTGTTCTGTACCAGAAGAAACCTGAAGTGTTTAATCCCAAGAGGTACACAAATGAAAGAACTTCCTCTTTCTCATGTTCCACTGCAACAGTGAGCTATACAAGTGCTGAGGCCAGTGTGTCTGAGGTATGCTTCAGGAAATTCTCAGCACAGGGAGAATTCTCAGCACTGACTCGAGAATCTGTTTCCCCTAGCTGCCCATCCAGGTCCAATTTTGACAAATTTCAGGTCATAGTGCAAACCTCGTTAAAGTCAAAGTATGTTTGATATTTTCTCATGTTTGTTTCTTGCAGTATAAAACAGAGGAAGCTTATATTAACAGATGGAATACTTGTTCCTGAAGCAGGTAAATGTTAAGTACAGCTGGGGAAAGTTCTCAGTTTTGATCAGTCTGTGGCAATTAGTCAAAATTTTGATCAAAAGAAAAAAAAATCACACACACACCCTTTTTTTTTGTTTTGTTTTGATTCATCTGATCCACAGATCAAGTGAATCCCAATCATTACTGCAACAAAAGGAATACCAGGATGCAACAGAATAGAAATTTAAGATTCTGCAATTTTAAAAATTAACTAGTGATTTTGGGTGCCCAAATTAAGGTGTTGTGACATGGTTGGGCTTCTCCCCAGTTTAACAAGTAATTACTGTCATGCCCAGACTCTTAAAGTAAGTTTACTTGTCCAAACATAAACCCATAACAGACAAAACACAGTTCTTTAGCTCGCCCTTAATCCTAGGATTCCTTGGACTCTGCTCCCAGGGGTCTCTATAATCCTGTTCCTTGCCACTTCCCAGTCCCAGCTAGCTCCCCTTCCAGAACACCAGCCCCAGGGCAGCCTCCCTGAGCACATACTGGTTTGTTCCAAGGATCCACTGCTGGCGTTAGCTCCACTCACCTGTAGTTCCTCTCCTAGGCTCAGCCTAGCCCAATTATTCCTCATCTTCCTGTCCTCTGATAGGCCTTCGTAGCCACACAGGTGTAGCCCTACTCCTTTTAATTAGCCCAGTTTGGCATACCTGCTCTAACACAGGGGCACTGGACCTGGTCTACTCACAGGGACCAGCTACCTTAAAGGAGCCTCCTTTTCCAAAGTTGGGTGGCTCCACACTTGGAGAATCTAGCCCCTTTAAGATGTCTTAAGTTGGGTACCCAAAAGTGACTAACCATTTTTGAAGATCTTGCTTATGGTTCCTAGGCACCTCTCTTTGGGGCACCTCTGAACTGGGAAGCTCCAGAGTGCAAGAAATCTTAGTCAACAGCACCTAGCGTTTTTTTATTTATTTATTGACAAAAGAAACTAGGGAGATGCTGTTCTGACTATCACTTGATCCACACACTGCCTCTTATTTCAATTCACGCTTTCCCTGAAAGGTTAATTAGTTGCCGTGCTCTGTGAACAGACAGTTTAGTTGACTGTACACTTGTTTTTCTGCCCTGCTTTGGCATAATGCTGCTGTTCTTATTCCTTTTTGCATTGTTCCTACACAGGAAGGCAGGAAAGTATGTTTCCAGGCTCCCAATATATGCTTGTTTTCCCTTATTGTTGTTCACTCTGTTTACACAGTCGCTGTTTTTCTTCATCTTCTATGAAGAAATGTTGGGCTAATAGAAGGAGAGACATTTAAAGGAATGGAAAAATAAAGGGCAGGCAGAGTCTGACTGAGCAAAACACAGACTTCATTCTCAGCACTGTTTACTTGCAGAGTCAACCTCTACCCTGCAATGTTCAAATCAGTTATAAGTACAGTCCATATAAATCTGGAATAGGACCAAATACCTCATGTAAAAATAGGACAAAAACATTAGCAAGTGACCAAGTAGATTTGGCTCACATCATCAAGTAACCTACACCAAATACTAACTACCAAATTCTGCCACCCTTGCTCCCACCTTGTCCAGGAGTAACCCTGTTGTTTTCAACAGGACAACTCACAGAGTAAGGCATTACCACTATGGGTGAGGACAAGCCTAATATGTGAACCTTTATATGTTGGGCGGTTCAGAGAAGGACCCAGAAATGCAATAGCTCTCTCTAAGCTATTGGACCAAAGTTACAAATTGAAACTACCCTCAGAATATGCAAGAGCAGCCATTTGGAAGTGCTAAATCCCTCATACGTGCATGAAGACATCTATTGGCATAAAAGCAAACAAGCCTGTATGCACTCAGCTGTTTTTCATTCACAGTATTTATCTGTGCACACACGTTTGCATGTGCAATTATTGGGGGGAGGGGTTATTTGCACAAATTGAGGCACTTACAAATTTTGTGGGTGCAGTTGCAGAGGCCTGTTTGAAATGTGGGTGCTTTAAGCCCTCAAATTTGGATTGAAAATCTACAGGCTCTCAAGATTCCTGGTTCCTTCTACTCCTAAGTCAGTAAGGAGACAGCACAAGAACGATCTCTCTTACAGAAAGAATGAGAAGTTGTATTTCTATCAGGAAGCACAAATAGTTCAGGTTTGCTTTGAGGTTTACGCAAAAGTTCCTATTTTCTTTGAACTGGTAAAACTCATCCCTACTGAAAGCAGGAGTGCTTGGATTCCCACTGTAGTCAAAGCAATGGGTGACTATCGCCATTCCCAATGGTACTAAATCCATGATCTACCTTCTCAGTCAGTTTAGTTTGGTCCTCTAAGTTAGGAAACGCCATCCCTTCCTGGAGGAATGGAAGTCCAAAACAAATTCTAGGCATTCACCCCATCTCCATCAGGGGCAGTGGCTTTCTTCTAAGGTTCTACACACACTTCATCACTTCTCCACTTTCTGTAGGGAGGAGTGGAGGGGACCTTCAAGCTCTTGCCCCCTCCAGGATCCCCAAAACAGACTCCAACTTTCCCCTCCAAAGTTTTCCCTTTTCCAGCTTCTCAGCTCTTGATGACTCCAACAGCCACTGCTGCAGCAGCATCTACCAGGGCTTCTCCTCTTCCACTCCCTAGAGAGGACCCACAAAAGGTCTTGCCTGGTTTCTCCATTGTAGGAAAGGGGGCTGCCTTTATACACCTCCTGTTTCTCAGCATTCCTTGTGGTCGCAACAACCAATCTGAGATTACATCAGTAACAGGCCTGTCCTAGATCTGGGCCTGTCCTTAAAGGACCAGCACATCCTGATACACGTACAATTTTACCTCATCCCACCCAAAAGCATTGTCCCAGCATTAGACCAAGCCAGTTGACCACCACAGTGAAATTAGTTTCAGATCTGCTACTTTACAAAGCTGTCAAAGCTCAGAATGTCATAAAAAACAACAGCTTTTCTCTTCCACCAGAACAGAGCAAGCATGAGTCCATTGGATATTTTGGGGACATCCAGAAAGACCCTGAAGCATCTTCTAAAAGTCTAGACACTCAACAGCCAGGAATGGACGGCGCAGCAGGAAGCACAAAGAGAAAAATAGCTCTCAGAGCACATCGTAACAAGTTGTTAAATATCACCATTCAAAATGTAAAAGATTAATTTCCAAGTGCTACAGCAGGTCTCAGAACCCTATTAATAGAAATTAGAGGGAAATCTAATAAGGAATGACAGAGAGGAAGCTATCCTCTCCACTGCTCCCTGGGGAAGGTGAGCAGAGACTGAGAGATGACACTTTATCTCTTCTAATTCCCCCTGGTTCCATAATTGCAGCATTCATTCAGCAAATAATAATAATAAATATGGTCTGAAGTGACTCCAGCTATTTCAGCCTTGATAAATGGGTTGAAATAGTGGCAAACTCAGATACAGAGAGCATCTTTTCCATAAAATTTGATAGGGTATTAATAACATTAATGGAATACGATGCAGTCTTCTCTTTTTTTAATTCTCATATTCTTCCCCAATCCATTTCCCAGCCCCTTCAGACAGACAGACTTCTCCCTCCAATAATGGCAAATTCAGACTATTCTGAATAGAGCTCTTTGTAAGCTCGAAAGTTTGTCTCTTTCACCAATAGAAGTTGGTCCAATAAAAGATATTACCTCACCCACCTTGTCTCTCTAATATCCTGGGACCAACGTGGCTACAACAACACTGCACACATAAATTCAGACTGTGTCAGTTTTCTGCTGAAAATGCATCTTGAGAGTTAGTCAAATACATTTGACAGGATTTTATTCTTTTATTGAACTGTCAACAGGGATCTTTCTGGCTGACGTAAATTCAGATACAGCCTGAGGGTCACAGGTCCAAATCAAGTACTACAGCACAGACTTCTCAACCCAACTCTGGCAGCGCACCCCAGTCCTGACCAGGAATTTCTCTGTTCTTCCACATCTGAGTATAAACTGTCAAGGATACTAAGTAAATGCACTGGTCCCTTGCAACCCTGAGGATCAGGAAATGAGAAGTCTTTGCAATACTCATCTGTGTCTCCTGCTGTGTCCTAGAAAGATCCTCTGCATATCCCTGCCCACAATTTAAGGACAAAAACAGACTGTCTCTGACTAGTTCACACCAAGTACATACATGTTAAAGATGTTCTGGGAGTTTAATCACTTCCAAAGGGGCCCTTCAAAAAGCCTAGATGTAGTCAATAACATTGCTGCTTCCTTACTTTGATACTGTATATTAATGTGATCCTGCTCCCATTGGAACCAACATCAAAACTCCTATTGCTTTCCATGATACAAGATCAGACCATAATTAATGGTTCATGGTAAGTCGGGACACAACACCACTTATCCCTTTTCATGTGGTCCTTTAGGGTTGTTTTCCAGGTGTCAAATTCTTGCAGACCACAGGGAATTAAATGAACACGCTCCTCTCTGTACTTCATGCTTTCAGCTTTGGTTCTTGCAAAAGGCATTGGGTTTGCAAACAGAATGGCTATATGATTAAAAGAGAAAAAAAAATGGTTCATTTTTCCAGCCTCACGCATGGACGTAGGGAAGCAGCAGTCAAGTGTTTTATATCTCAGTGCTTCCCTTGCAGGAAAATAAAAGGAAAGAAAGAAAATTATAGAGTAGCAGGGAAATGAAATGTTTGAACAGAAAATAATTTCCCTAACTCGTAGCCTGCGGGCATAACCTGTCATAACTCTGCATGAATTGAATAGTCAGGGAGTTCAAGTTTTCTGCAGCTTACCATAAACTAATATGCTCCATCACATCATGCTCAGGAGACAAGCATCTGAAAGAGCCACTGTAGTTAGTACAACAAAGGTAATTCTATGGCTTAATATAATTAGGAGGAGTCATTAGGAGCCCAGTACAAACCAGTGTGTTAAGAAAGAAAGAAAGAAAGAAAGAAAGAAAGAAAGAAAGAAAGAAAGAAAGAAAGAAAGAAAGAAAGTGACTTGGAGGTGGAGAGCAGCAGGAAAAAAGGAAAGATTGGAGATGGAGAACTGGATATGAATTTCTATCCTAAACCATTCCAGAGACCATGGTCTAAAGGCCCAAAGTTACATAGAGCTTATTTCCATGGTTACACCTTTGTATAGCCAGAATGACTCCTACGACTTCTGCCTGGTGGAGGGTATTTAACCCTTTAAGGTTCTCATGTGATGGTGGATCATCCTATGAAAGATGCTACAGTGGGAAAAGGGGAGGGGGTGGGACTGAATGGGAGTAACAGGAGCATGCAGTGGTTAAGGAGGAATCCAACTACTTTAATCCCTTTCCTGCACTGAGGGTCAGATTCTGTTTTTCCAAGAGTGAATATACACTCACTCGATTGGTTTTTGCTAGATTTACTCTGGCTTTACTTCTGACTAACAGAGCAAACTTTATCCCACAGCATGCCAGTTAGTCACTGAATAGAACAGAGGTGGAAAAGTTGGAGGATTCCTGAAGATTGTGGCTTTTTTCTTTCCTCCCCAAGTTCACACGTAGAACTTGGAGTGGCTTCTCTTTTCCTGAAGTACCATTAGACATAGGGTAATCAACCATAATACAAGAGAACCTCAATGGGGGGACAGCCCCTTCTCTCAGCAGAACTCATATGCTCCTGAACTGGGGCAGATGCTAGAACTCAAGTGGCCTACCAGAATTCAGACGAGGTTATGGCCTATCCCTGCTTTTAAAGAAAAACAGGAATCAGACTACAAACAAGAGATATCAAGTGGCATAACACCTCAAAGTTCAGCCTTGGGATTTTTTGAGGGATGAAGCAAGGACAGTGGTGGCTGATTTCCTTCCCCTCACTGCAGAGGCAGCAGAACAGTGGGCAGTTGTTGGGGGCCCATTTTCAGTCCAAGAAACCTTTGTCTGGAATTTCCCCGCTGTGTGCTACCTCCATATGCTCTCAGTGACACCAGCTGTTCGCTATGAAACAGCCTGTGACTAAGTCTTACTGATCTGGCATCAGACCCTGCTGCTGCCTTAGTCTCCCCGACTCTTGCACTTAATTTGAAAAAGACTCTCATGTGTCAAATTATACCCCTTCTTGAGGTCTGCTTTATGAAATCATCACAGCTCAAATGTCAACTTGAATCAAAACAAGTCTTTTCTCTATTGTACAGTTTCTCCAGCCCCTTGCTGGGCTCAACAATTCTTTCTCTAAACCCTGCCTGGAGTTTCCTCAAACCTCTTCCTCTTAAGGTTTCTGCTCATGTCCCTCACTGCAGGTAGGTCCAACCAGGACTTCTCATCTAGCTGATGTAGCGAGCTCTTTGGTGAATCCTCTCTCAGCCTCCTGCAGAAACCTCCCTAAAGGTCACTCTCCACAGTTAGCTGGGGCCTGAAGCCCTGATATGAAAGACTTTATTAGCTCTCTTTAAACACAGGAGCTCTGCTAGACCCACTTCAAACTCTGATTCTCTGGGGAGGCCAGCCCTAGGTCTTTCCTCAGTTCTAGTCTTCCTCTCTGAGGCAACAGATTCCCTCTTCCAGGAAGCTCTGGCCCCAGCTACCATCATATGATGCCTGGTTACCTGACCCAATCACTGGCCCAACCCCAAACCTGGAACTGGATGATAAGGTCAGTGGGGACTAAGCCCAAATCCCTTGAAGGGCTAGCCTAGTCTGTGACATAGCCCCTCAAGTATGCTTACTTCCATCCCGCTCAATTGCCACTCTGATCCACTATGCATTTCCTCTCCTACATGATCAACACTCCCTCATCAGAATGTCACAGGGTGATTTGGCCCTTTAAGTGGGTGGGGATCAGCCTCACATATGCCAGGTGGAGGGAATAAGAGTATAAGAGTCATAACCAAGAACCAGGCCTGCTGGGAGATAAAAAAGCAGCCTGTAGTCATTCAGGAGGGAAACTCCAAGGACAGCAGATCTGGTCATGAACACCTATAGAAGTATAGGCCGGAAGTTAAAGCACTAGCCAAGGATTTAGGAGATTTGGGTTCAAGCCCTTCCTTGGTGACCTTGGGCAAGACACTTAATTTCTCTACTTCAGCATTTCCATTCTCCTATCTGTAAAATGGGGATAATAGCACTTCCCTACCTCACAGGTGTGCTGTGAGGATACAAGTGTATAAGGTGCTCAAATCCTAAAGCAGTGGAGGCCATATAGGCACCTAAGATGGAATAAGTGCTCCATTAAAGAATGGAAGATTAGCTTGGAAAGGACCCGTGAGGAGGCCCAGGAAGGACAGATGGGGTGATAACCCAACTGTTTAGCCTTCCAGGACCAGGAACCAAAAGTAGAGTATCTTTTGTTTAACTTTTTAGAAAACATTTAACACACACAACCCCCAATCATTTTTCAGGCAATTATTTTCTTTCAACAAAGATCTGGTCTGCACTCATTTGGGGTTTTATAGGAGAAACTCAGACACTGGGGGCCAGACAGATCAGTCAGAGACTCCAGTATGTTCAATTGCCCATGGAATTCTGGCAGGGGTAGCTGAGCCTGCCACCTTTCCATCTCAACATCTCTCTAGCACACACAAACTAGCAGATCACTACCCAATCTGGAGCCGCCTTGACTCAATTCCAGCTCTGTCCAATTGCCCCATTTGCACAAAGAGACAAGGGATGTAACCTGCTCAGTAGCAGGGGCTTCTCCAAAGCACTCAGTCTGACCTCAGCGTAATGAACAGAATTAATATGGCAAAGCCTCTAACACGGCACCACTTCCCAGCAGCGCAGCGACAGCCTCTAATTGATTAGTCCATAAAAATCTGTGCACTAGATTGAAAGGAGCTGCACTAATTCTCTTTTATGTTAAATTTCTGTCTTTCTCCTTTATCGAATACTTCGTCCAACGTCCCTTCTGCTGCCTATTGTGGGCTTGCTGTGGGCCTGTTTTCCTCTTGCCCAGATTAAGTACCTAATCAAAATCTTGTCTCCCTTAATGGCATAAAATTGAAAGATAGATATTGCACTTTACACAGCTGATTAAACACTAGAATGTGGCTAAATGCTTTACAGGGCTTGTTACATTAACTAACTCTGTCATCTGCCAGCTATCTTTTAATTGCATATGCTCATGCTGCCACTGGTGAAGCCAAGGTAAGATTTCTTTTTCCTTCTATTCCCTCTTTCCACTCTCCCTTCATTCCACATTATGGCCCACCAAAGTGTGGTGTTAGTGAGCAGCTGCGAGTTCCAGTAACTTCAGGGAAAAAATGTCTAAAACTCTGCCTATAGTTTTCTCTCCTCCTACGTTCATTCCTTGTCAATCACTGGCTCCCAAACAGTGATTTGTGACCACCTGAGTGGCTCATGTGATGGGAATGGACGGCTAATAAATGCCATGAGACCTTCAGAAAAGAGTAGGGCCTGCCCTCAAAACTACCCCAGTTGCTTATGGATAGGAGCACCTGTTCTAGCAGTCCCAGAGAAGCCCTGGTGGTAGAAATGAAAATTGTAAGGTGATCATACTATGGTGTTGAGGGAAGTACAAGAATTTATACAGAACAGAATAGGAATGAAACTCCCACTGATTTGTCATGTAGACACCGGTTATAAACACAACTGGGAATTCAGGAGCTTTTCCCAGGCCCCCCACATTGTCCACCTGTGTTACTGTTTGGGGGAGAAAGCTCACAAGGCCTCTCCCACTTGACTCAGACTGTTACAACTTCATCCTGGCCTCAGATCAGAGTTCATTCTCTCTGCAAGAAGAAAAGGAGTACTTGTGGCACCTTAGAGACTAACCAATTTATTTGAGCATGAGCTTTCGTGAGCTGTAGTTCACGAAAGCTCATGCTCAAATAAATTGGTTAGTCTCTAAGGTGCCACAAGTACTCCTTTTCTTTTTGCGAATACAGACTAACATGGCTGTTCCTCTGAAACCTCTCTCTGCAAGGTGCTTGACAGCAATTATCACCCATTTACTATAACCAGACCCAGTTTGGATTGCCTTAACAAAAGAAAAGAAAAGAAAAGAAAAGAAAAGAAAAGAAAAGAAAAGAAAAGAAAAGAAGTTACAGAAAGAGAGGAACATGCAAAGTTACTCTAAACTTAGTTACAGAATATATTTGAGATGCCTGAAGGTATTACTTGGCAGAACAAACTATCAGTCTAAAAGCTGTCCTGTCTGTCCAGTAAGTTGTGAGAGTGAACAGGTCTGCTTTTTCATTCTATTGAGAACATACTTGTGTGCTCCCTAAAAGCCCCTTCACTTTGTAACTGAGGAAATAGGCTACATGTTACACCTGTTGGAAGCCAGACCAGAATGGTAAAAACTGCTTTGAATGCAGTTCAGATAGTGCATGCTTCTTCCTGCCCCCATCCTGTTAGAGGGAATCCATTTGCTGAGCAGTGAAAAGAAACACCTTGTGGTTTTGGGGCCAGACTATCCTAAAACTCTCTTCCTGTTCCAAAACACACCAAGTTACTTTCCAGAAGTACAGATTACAGCTAATGAGCAAATACAGAGGGGTCCCTTCGGTCACTGACAACCCCCTTCCAAATTCTATCCCTTAGCGCGCTAAAGATGGACTCCAAAGAGACAACAAGGAGTCAAAGTGCCACCTTGGAATTGTGCTCACAGCCACTAATTAAACTCGTGCTTAGCTGACCCCTAAACAGACCCAAAGGGACAATTTTCTTCCCCGGGACGACAGGCTAGTGAATGAAATACAAGTAACTTTTTCCATTTAAATGGTGTTGAATCAACAGTGATCAGACAGACACTGCATCCTGATGGCAATTAAAAATCGATTAATCATCTTTCCATCCCAAAAGAACCCTGCTCTCATCCCAGGCTCCATTCTCCAGACTCCATATAAAAGCCCACATGAATGAGTTCATCATACTACTGTTAATGTTTTATAAAAGCTTAATAGAAGCTATTATGAAGTCTTTACTAAGTGCTTCTTATTAAAGATTCATAAAGGCACAATATATATTTTAATAAGGCAGGTTGTAAGATACAAAATTCAGCCATGAACTAAATATCTCTAGGATCACAGCAAAGGTTTAGTCTGAAACCCAGTCAGGATATCCACAGAAGAAAGGTGCGTTAGCTTTTCAAAATCCACCCATAGCTCCCTTCCACCCACACATGAGCCATCTTTTCTGGGTGACTAGCTCGGACAATGACAGGTCCCATTCTAGTATTTTATGTAAGTTAGCTTCTTGATTTACACTAACATTGGCTGAGCTGCACTGAAGGACCTTCCTTCTGCATATCCTCTAGGGGTCTCTCTTCCCTTTCCATCAAGATACAGAATGTTTGCTCCTACTCTAAAACCAATGTTTGCAGTGTTGGTCCCAGTATAAGAGAGGGACAAGGTAGGTGAGATAATATCTGTTATTGGACCACTTCTGATGGTAGAAGGTACAAGCTTTCGAGCTACACAGAGCTCTTCTCCATCAATAGAAGTAGGTCCAATAAAAGATATTACCTCACCTACCTTGTCTGTCTCAAGGTACAGAATGACTTACAGTTAGCCAGTGACATTGCTAGAATGCATTTCATTTGAGGATAATGCTCCAGTTCAAGACAGGAATACCTGGATGGCTTATTTATGCACTATTTTCTCATTTCTAAATTTTGGGTTGAAATAATGGATTATGACAGATAATAAGCAAAAGTGAGTAGCAGTCTTATCCTAATTCTTAGTGGACATTTGGCCATATCCATATTCATTTGACAGTCACACAATCCAGTACAAATTGCCAAACTTTTTTAGTAGAGACATAAGACTAGAACGATGACAGGTCAGAAATTAAGTGGATTGACAGAGTTACAGGGGGAAGGAACTTCATTTTCACCAGACCTGGTTAAAGCCAATGCCATCAGTCCCTCACTTCCATGATCTTCGAATTCACACAGCAAATATATTAACATTTTTCCCTTTTCCTGTGCTCTGCTGTGATCCTTGCTGAGCTTCCACAGGTGCTGGAACTAGGGCTTTTAGGGGTGCTTTCGCACCCCCTGTCTGGAAGTGGTTTCCATCATATACAGGGTTTAGGTTGGTTCAATGGCTCTCAGGACCCCCACTATACAAATTGTTCCAGCACCCTGTGAGCTTCTGTCTAGAAGGACGCACATTTCAGAGCCATGAAACTCACAAAATGTATGCTCAGGCATGGGCAAAGCACCTTCAGCAGGCTGCAACTGATTAGGTTACAGTTCATAAACTCTGATCCTAGTAAAGTGCTGAGCACCTCCTGCGTGGGTGCTGAACTGCCCTGTTGCTTTCAAAGGGCAGCACTCATCAACTTGCAGAATCAGGCTCATAAGACACAATCAGTGAAGAACTGGGAGGAGCCAGGAAAGAACAGAAAACTCAAGCAAGAGATTACAATCTGTAGAATATCCTCTATCTAAGGGCATCATTCCAGAAAAAACGGGGTGGGGCAGCAAATTGTGTCAGAATATAGAGCATTATACTTGATTACGTTGTCACCTGTGAAGTTGGGGATGAGGCAAAAAGTGAAGCATATAGACTTATGAAAAGTCAGTAGGAGCAAATTAAAGGTTGAGAGAAGAGGGCAACTGCCCCCCTCGCCCAGAGCAACTGACACCCTGCCTCCATCTGTGTAAGATGAGAGATGAGATGGTAATGAAATTTTAAAATATCCCACAATCAGGAACTGATCCAACTGAGCGACAACGTACAGCCCACCTCATCTTCCCCCTATAGATTTCTTTTTTACGTGGAAAGACAAAAGCAGGAGGAAGACAGACGTCTCACTGTGGCTGCAAAGAGCCTTCTTTACAACACACTGCAACGAATGAAGAGAGTTTGCCTCTGCTAGCCCTCTGCCAACTCTCATCTGACTCACACTTTCTCCTCACTTACCTTCCAATCCCCATTCCACTCTTCCCAAGGGGTTGTGGAATTCAATATACGTGAGAAAAAGTATTTTTCCATTTAAACTGTGCTAAACTAACAGTGACCTGAATCAGACCCTACAGTCGTGACAACAATTAATAATCGATGAATCATTATCCTCCTCTAAACAAAATTCCATGCTCCTTCCAGGCTTCTCTCTGGGGCTTTATGTATACATAAAGAACAGTGCATGTGTAAAAATCATTGAATAAATGAGTAATCCCAGTAGAAATTCTTCTCTTAAGAACCTGCAGGGTTCTCATTAGGCACTAGTATTACTAGTTCAGTAGGATCTAGTTTCAAGAAGTCCTGCCACAGATATCAACAGATGCCAGAGAGACATTTAGAGCTAAACAAAAGCCTGGAGCCAAACAAAACACCTGCTTCCCTGCCACTAGTGACGGCATGTATAGTTTGGATGGTACTTCTTCCAATTTCACCCATGATCATGCAATATGTGGGGAAGGGAAGTCAAGCCCTGCCATGTAAGGGGGAGGTTTTCAAAAGTGTTCAACTCCCATTGGAGTTGACGGGAGCAAAGTACCAAAACATTTTGCAAATTTATGTTCGTTTTTCCAAATTGGAAAAAGTGGGGGGGGACCCAAAATTCCTAAAACACCAAAATCTTTCATTTTGACATTTTTCTATCCAAAATATTTTATTTTTTCAGAATTAAATTACTTTTTGTTTCAAAATAGCCTTTAATTGCATTTAAAGTATCAAATATTTTTTTTCCTAACTTTTTGGACTTGCCAGCCAAATGAAAAATCCATTATTCAGAGAGCTGTTTGAGGCAGAAACCATCTTTTTGTTCTGTGTTTGTACAATGCCTAGCACAATGGGGTCCTGGTTCAAAACTAGGGCTCCTATGTGCTACTGCAATACAAATAAATATTAAAATAGGCCAACAATGAATAGTTCTGAAAACCTCGCCCTACAGTGTCATTGCTACATTAGAAGGCATTCGTGCAGCCTGTCTTTAAAAGGATGGGGTAAAACTGTGAAACACTGCCTGCAACATTTATCTGTGAAAAATACCCATGTAATTTTGTTTCAGGCAATTGCATGTTGGCCAAAGTTTGTACAAAATATTTTGTGAAATGAAGTTACACACCAAACTATACAAAATATTCAATTTTCAGATGTTGGGATACAAATATCTAACTTCGTCACAGGTTACATTTCTAATTTTAAATTACAGCATAGTGGATTTTTAAATGAGATTTTTTTTCCAAAAGAATGGGCCTGTTTTCACAAGCAATCTATTTTAAAGTAAAACAAAATCTGGACATTTTCTAGACTCCACAGAGTTGGACCATTTTCAAGTAGTCACAACACAATGAAGTGAAAACCTCATACTGGGAAGTTTAGTTTAGTTTAAAGAAAAGGAGTACTTGTGGCACCTTAGAGACTATGCATCCGATGAAGTGAGCTGTAGCTCACAAAAGCTCATGCTCAAATAAATGTGTTTGTCTCTAAGGTGCCACAAGTACTCCTTTTCTTTTTGCGGATACAGACTAACATGGCTGCTACTCTGAAACCTGTCATTAGTTTAGTTTAGTTTACTTGGAAGTTTGATTTAGTTGGTGTTGGTCCTGCTTTGAGCAGGGGGTTGGACTAGGTGACCTCCTGAGGTCCCTTCCAACCCTGATAGTCTATGATTCTATGATTAGCTTTCAAGTTACATTGTAAATATTTTGCGTCGCCCTGTCAGACTATTTATTATGTTGGTACCTAGGGACCAACCAAGAATGGAACTCCATTGGTTGGTGTTATAGTATTGACAAGTAGTTTTGCATTTATTTATTTTTGCAGAACCATCAGTAGTGTTTTTTGCTTCCTGCAATGCTGCCCTGCTGAGTGGTGCCTGGTCCTGTTTATTCACAAGTAAGCGAAATGCCAAAATAAAACAAACAATTACTATTTGGGAGAGAAACATTGTGAACCAGATGTCCATACGATTCATTTGAGAGGAAACACCATAGTCTAGACTTTAGACTGAAATTACACAATAGAATTTAAGATCATACACCTGATATAGTTAATGCAGCCATCTAGTAAGGGAGAAGTATTACTGAGAGACCCTTTGGATGATATGTTGAACTGAGATCCTTTTACCTGTCTGATTTCTGTCCCAGTGGCAGTTAAAGGTCCTATGGCAATTTTTGCAGAGAGGTGTTTTTGGCTAACATTCCCTCTCTCAATAATGAAACAAATTCTATTATCCAAGGCTACACATGAACTATTGCTGAGTGCATAATGGCTGCCACATTTGCCTACGATCTCTGTGCTACCAATAACTATCATTGCCCTATAAAGTGCTTAGAGATACCTAGAATATGAAGGCACCTACACTACACAGTACAACTTCATTTACTGAAGATTTCAGGCAACATCTGAATTTCTCCTTAAAAAGGGCCCAAAGCTGTAACCCAAATGCTCCCACATTTTGGAAAGTTCAGATTCTGGCTGATTTTAGTTACTACATTACTGAAATTAGAGGAGTCACATTAAAAGGCTTGGTCCTTGCTGGTAGCTGCATGCAGGGGAGGGGGGAATTGGCACAGAAGGGCAGAACTGGTGGTGGTTTGGGGTTTGGTTTAACAAAGTCACAGCCGTGTGTGTTTTGGATCTGGATCTCATTTTTCCACAGGGTGCCAAAGCTGAGACGGTAGGAAAGTATATTGCATTTCTTGGTAGAGTAGAGAGAGGACTCCTTTATAATAATCATGATGAGGGATCTTTATTGAGGCTGCTGAGTATATACAATCCAGAGTGCCCCTTGGCTCTCTAGTTTTCAGACTAACAGAACTCTATGCTGTCTAGTGCTACCCTGACGGGGGATTCCAATTCTCCTTTCACACCAGTTCTACATCATCATCATCATCATCCCACCAACTTCAGTGATATTATTACTTCTAATTTATACTTGCTGGAGTACTAGCTTCAGCATAGTCCTGGAAAGGACTATGATACAGCAAAGGCTGCTAATAAATGGTTTGGGTTTAGCCCATCTGCTATAATTCAGCAGACTGAAAACTAAGGAATGGGGTAGTTTTGCAAAACCTCATCATTATTCTGTGGGTTCAGAGGGCGTTCTGATCCAGGTCCTGGTTTTCTCCAAGCCACCAAAGTTCTGAACAGTTTTGACAAAAGGTTATGATTTTGGCCCATTGATAAGCACCTATCAGGACTGAAGGCCCAAGGATGGAAAGCATTAAAGGAGATATAAAAAGCAGCTACCCATAACAAATACTTTCCCTCTTATTATAGCAGGGAGGTTGTGCTTGCAGGCACAGCTTGTGTCTTGTTTTTAGATGCAGAGAATAGTAAAATAGATGCAACGTGTATGAATTATTAAAAACTGCACAGATTCTCTCCCCCTCAGCTTCTTGCTTAATCCTTGTTCATTGTTGGAGGCTCTGGGGATGATTGACACTTAACATGGCTCTGCCCTGATCCTTTACCCACTGTATGCCTGACATAGAGGGAAAAAACCACACACACAAGCATATGCAGATTTCAAATGCTTCAATCTATTTGATTTCCCCTTCCTCCACACTTCCCCTGAACCAAGCTCCTTGCAAACTACAAGAAGGGAGAAATGTCAAACTAATATCACTTTGTTTGTTGCATGATTAAGAAACTATTTGTGCTTTTTAAGTAACAGATATTGGGAATTAACACACAAGGAAAAAACCTCAGTGTTATCGGTGGTTTTTTTTTTTTTTAATTATCCTAATTTTTCCTATGCAGGAAAAAATGGTGCAGGAGTCTGTAGAGTGGCATTACCCCCTCTCTTAAGAAATGTAACTGTATAAACCTGCAATTGAAAGGTGTCTGAGGAATATCAACTTATCCCTCCCCAATAAAAGTGATCTCCAAAGAACGCAAGCTGGCGATGTGAATGGCTCTGTTATTCCCTGGACATTTACAGCATTAGCTGTGATCTTACACAGCCTCAAATTCGCATGTTGAACAACAAAATCTAGGCAGGATTTAGTATTGTTCTCTCTTACAATGAGTATGTGGAATTGGCTCCCTCTTACCCTAAATGAGCTGAATACAAATTAAAATATGACAGGCACCAAGAGCAAAGCTTATTAAATAAGAAACATACCTTCATCCTTCAGAAAGTCAAATCTCAACAGGTGAGGGGTTTGAGGTCAGTTCAGAGAAGCATTCTGAAGATTGGAAGTTTATCTGATGTTGATCCTCACACCTTGGTGTCTAAAAAGTTTGGCTGGTTAGAATATAACGTGGTAAGAACACAGATGTCTGGTTTACACTAGCACTGCAGCCATTCCCCAGCGGACCTAAGACGGCAATAGTGCAATGCTGAGAAATTTCCACACATAAAAAAGAATAATGTTGACTATTCAGTTATGTTATTTGAGAGGGGAAATATCTGCCTGATACTGCTCAAAGTTGGCAGACAGATTCTGAACTAAAGTACATTGAAGTTAATGGAAAGACGACCGTTATCTATGATGTGTTTTGAATCAGACCCTTATAGAACCATAGAAATGTAGAGCAAGAAGGGACCTTGAGAAGTCATCCAATCCAGCCCCCTGCACTAAGGCAAGACCAACTAAACTGATAGGCATAACTTCATTTCTAGATTTCTGGGGGCAGCTCCAGTCAGGCCAATGGTGCTGCATGGGGTGGCATAGGTGGAGGGCAAATTCCATGCCTGTCCAAGGCTTGCAGTTTGGAGGGACAACGCTCCCCTGCTTTCACCAAATTATGTCCATGAGTAAACCTAGACTATACCTAACATCTGTTTATCCAACCTGTTCTTAAAAACTTCCAGTGATGGGGATTCTATAACCTCCCTTGGAAGCCTATTTCAGATTGACTTACCCTTATAGTTAGAAAGTTTTTCCTAATAGCTAGCCTAAATCTCCCTTGGTGCAGATTAAGCCCATTACTTCTTCTCCTACCTTCAGTGGACATAGAGAACAATTGGTCACGGTCCTCTTTATAACAGCCCTAGCATATCTGAAGATTTAACAGTCCCATTCCAGTCTTCTTTTCTCAAGACTAAACATGCCCAACTTTTTTTTTTACCTGTCCTCATGGGTCAGGTTTTCTAAATCTTTTATTATTTTTGTTGCTCTCCTTTGGGCTCTCTCCCATTTGCCCACATCTTTCCTAAAGTGCAGTGCTCAGAACTGAACACAGTACTCTAGCTGAGGCCTCACCAGTGCTGAATAGAGTGGGACAATTACCTCCCGTATCTGACATATAACACGCCTGTTAATACAGCCCAGCATGATTTTAGCCATTTTCACAACTTGTCCTTGTACTCAAGTGGTAGAACGTTGTGCTTCTGGTCCCAGGTTCAAACACCCTGCTGTTGGGCCGTGGTTGGGGTTGCTAGATAGACACAATCTTAGAAAAACTAACTCATGGGCAAGTCAAAGAAGCCCAGGACAGCTCTGCCCAGCAAACCAGACCCTAGTTCATCTGATGCAAGGTTTATTGCTTTTTAAGCCTTGACCTTTTTAACAGGGATTTCTCCTACAACTCTCTCTGAGATAAAGCCCTTTGAACCCCATTATATTTACCTTTGTGGTATCAATACCTCTCGGTAAGCATGTCAAACTGTTAATTTTCGCAAGGAATTGTCACCCATGACAAAATGAGACTCTCACAAATTCTGCAAAACCAAAATCACTAATTCAGCCACCAAAGTATCAAAATTCCTTTAATCAAAAATGTCTGTTAAGCTTTAACCCTGCACTGTGATTCATGCAGGTGGACTAGCTACGCTTGTGTGGAGCCCCAGTTAAGCCAATGGCATCTACACAAGTGAAGTCGTCAACCTGCACCGATCATAATACCCAAATGGGGCTTTGTTGGCAAAATAGCGTCATTTTATTGCAAATGATAAGTGTGCCATGAAGTATGCTGTTTGTTTTCATGGGGAGGAAAAGCAAGAGGAGAATGGCAAAACCACCAAAACAATTTGCTTTTCATGAAGAGTGGCAAAGAGAAAAAAAATTGCAGCAGGTGCAAGTATTTTGAAAGCGCTAATTTTCACCATGCAGAGGAGTCTAGTTAAGTGCCCACAGTGACACTTAGTATCTGTTCCAAATATAAATACTGTACATAAAAAAAAATTAGAAGGGGATAAAGAGAGACAGTTTTTCAATGGATTTCACAGATTTTGTTGACCGTTCCACCCCTTGCCCTGGAGCACCAATTACAGAGATAGCATGGCTTTGCTCTGTAGCCCTGGCCTGGAGGGAGCATGCTAGTCACTCTGTGGGGATGCTACAAGTAGCATCTGCTCAGCATTAGATGTTGTGAGAGGATGGAGCTTGTTCAGTGCACATGGAGTCTTTGGATATTTTAGCTACTAAGATCTAAGAAGACTCTACTAAGCATGTGCAAACAGAGATTTTTTTCAGAGGCTTGTAACTTGGCCAAATTTAAGCAGATTTTCAAAAGAACAGCAAATGGCATATCTGATACAAAAGCCACCCTCCTGGCACATTACAATTTCCTGCTTCCCAGCATCAGAGTGCTAGAGCTTTTCAAAGACAAAGGTGACTTTTTAAAAAACATTGCAAAATAAATATTTTTTTAGGTGAAAGGTTTTGGCTGATATTTTTCAAAATAATTTAGTCAGAGGCACACAACCAATGGGAAATTTCAGTCCAAATGGTTTACATTTGGCAATGTTATAAACAACTGAGAACAGTGTCTTACAATGGAAATGTAAAAATCTCTGATTAAAAATGTATAAACCCATTGCTTCCCACCCAATGCAATCAGCCATGCTGTTTGAAGATTCTTTAACAGCAAAATGCACTTTTGCCCTCCCAGCACCTGAGTAGTTGGGCTTTATATGGGTTAAGCAAGAGGGTTGGGGAAAGTGATATACAACTGCCAAGCCCATGGCTAGAGCATGCATTTGCATCACAAACTACTGGAATCATCCTACAGGCTGTAAAAACAGCTGCAGTCCCCTTACATAGGGAGTTCAGAGCAATGGATCTTCATGGATATGGACCATGCGGCTCTTACCTCTAGCTACTCCGGTGGTGAACAATGAGTTAAAAGGTCCTCGTACAGTCACTCTAGCAGTGGTCTAAAACACAGCCCCACCACAAACATTGTGGAGAACTGAAAGCATTATGTGGGACCTCCATACTGAGTTTAATTTCACCCTAGGTGCTTAATAATGCAGAATACATCCATCCTGGAGGAAGCCATAGGAAATGAAGACTTAGACAGCCTTGTATTTTACAGTGTGATGTCATGAATTGCCATGATACAATGTATCAAATCAGGAATAATATATTTTTGCAGGAGATTATGTCAAGCTGAAATGTTTAAAGAGAATTCCATTTACTCCATAGCAGTAAAACATTTTCAGATGTCAGATTTATTATTTTATCAGAAGAACAAAGAACTTTTTCATTTATTCTTGCCCTGAGGAATAATACACTTCTCTCACCTTCTTGCTAGTTTTCTTTCTTCTGTAATCTAGATCTTCCCTCAAATCTCTCTGCCACCTACTTTCTCCATCCTCCTGCAGTCAGAAATCTTCCATTTTCCCTTCAATGATCTTCTCTCAATTATCATCATCATCCCTAGCTCTTACATAGCACTTTTCATCAGTAGATCTTAAAGCACTTTACGAAGGCAGTCAGTTTTAGAACTGAGAGAAAAACTAATTTTTTTTTGTTCAATGGCCCAACTGAAAAATGAAAATAAAAATTACAAAAAAATCATTTCAGGTCAAACCAAAACTCAATCTTTTTGTTTAATTTTGTTACATTTTCAGGGGGATAACCTTTTTTGTTTTTTTCAAATGAACAAATCCAGCTAAATTTCAAAACAAAAATGTCAGTTCAAAACCAAAAGTCAAAGTGTTTTATTTCAAAAATATCAAACCATTCTGATTTTTTAAAAAAATTCACTTTTTATTCAGCCAAAACTATTCAGTAGTTTTGCCCAAAACCTGCATTTTTCAGTGAATAAACTATTTGACCAAAAAAATTCTCCCACTTCTAGTCAGTTTCATTATCCCCATTTTATAGAGGAGGAAAGGAGGCACAGAGAGGTGATGTGACTTGCCCAAGTCACACACCTGGCCAGTGGCAGAGCTGGGGACAGAACCAGACATACCAAACCCTCAAAACAAACAAACAAACAAACAAACAAACAAAAAACAGGAATTGGGCTTCTTTTTGGCTTAATCGGCTTGTGAGTTGCTTGTTGGCTAGTTTTTGGCATGTAGCTTATTGCTTGTTTGGCCTGTAGCTTGCTGCTTCTTCTTCTTTTTTTTTTTTTGGATCGGTTCCCAGCAAGCAGGGGCAAGAAGCGGGGCGGGCAAGCAAAGGCTAGGAGGGGAGAGAATCGGGGTGCACAGCGGGCCCACCACAGTCCCAGACTGCATGCCAGGGGGATCTAGTCACATAGAGTATTGGGGTTCTTAGGTATTGGCTTGTTCTGTCCTTGTTTTGAAATGGAATTAGCTTTATTTTTGGCTTCTTGTGAAAGTCAGGGTGCTTATTTACCACGTGAAAGTGGCAACTGTGGATAGAACCAACATCTCCTGAGTCTCAGTCCAGTGCTCTATCCACTAGTCTGCTACAGCCTTCCTCACCATAATATTTAAGGGCATATCTACACCATCCTGCAATTCAGATGAAAGGGGTGTGAACAGCAGTGCACATCAAACTGCTGCACTGTAACTCCCATGTGAACTCTGCGGGCGCAAATTAAAAGGTTCCTAGTTTGTATTAATGTAGTCCTGTTGAAGAGAAATAAACTAGCAACCTTTTAGTTTGCACCTGCAGAGTCCACATAGGGGACTTACAGTGCAGCACTTTGGTGTACACTACTATTCACAGCCCTCCTTAATCCAAACCGTGCGGCAGTGTAAATATGCCCTAAGATGCCGATTGGTTAAAATGCCTGTTTGCTGAAGAATACACAAATGCTGCATATCAGAAATTTAAAGGTGTTTGTCTCACATCCAATAAAACTTTACTCATGTGAATAGTGTCACTGAAGTCTGCATCAGGAGAGGTATTTCCATGTAGGGATAAGGAGGTTTTAGTACCATTATATAAGGCACTGGTGAGACCTCACCTGGAATACTGTGTGCAGTTCTGGTCTCCCATGTTTAAGAAGGATGAATTCAAACTGGAACAGGTACAGAGAAGGGCTACTGGGATGATCCGAGGAATGGAAAACTTGCCTTATGAAAGGAGACTCAGGGAGCTTGGCTTGTTTAGCCTAACTAAAAGAAGGTTGAGGGGAGATATGATTGCTCTCTATAAATATATCAGAGGGATAAATACCAGAGAGGGAGAGGAATTATTTAAACTCAGTACCAATGTGGACACAAGAACAAATGGATATAAACTGGCCACTAGGAAATTTAGATTAGAAATTAGACGAAGGTTTCTAACCATCAGAGGAGTGAAGTTTTGGAATAGCCTTCCGAGGGAAGTAGTGGGGGCAAAAGATCTATCTTGCTTTAAGATTAAACTCGATAAGTTTATGGAGGAGATGGTATGATGGGATAACATGGTTTTGGTAATTAAATATTCATGGTAAATAGGCCCAATGGCCTGTGATGGGTTTTTAGATGGGGTAAGATCCAAGTTACCCGGGAAAGAATTTTCTGTAGTATCTGGCTGATGAATCTTGCCCATATGCTCAGGGTTTAGCTGATCGCCATATTTGGGGTCGGGAAGGAATTTTCCTCCAGGGCAGATTGGAAGGCCCTGGAGGTTTTTCGCCTTCCTCTGTAGCATGGGGCACGGGTCACTTGCTGGAGGATTCTCTGCTCCTTGAGGTCTTCAAACTACAATTTGAGGACTTCAATAGCACAGATATAGGTGTGAGGTCTTTTTTAGGAGTGGTGGGTGAAATTCTGTGGCCTGCATTGTGCAGGAGGTCAGACTAGATGATCATAATGGTCCCTTCTGGCCTAAATATCTATGAATAAGTCAATGGGGCTATTTACTTAAGTAAGGATTTGCAGGGTAGGGTCTTTATTTTATATATGATCAATGAGAGTCTGTATTAAAAAGAAGAAAATGGTTTCAATGCTCGGGATTCTCAGGGTAATTAGCCAAATTTTAAACTATGATTGTTCCATCTGAAGAGATACTTGCCCTTAATTGCTCTTTTACCTTGGCTCACTCTACTAATTTGCTGTGGAAAGGGAATTTCCCGAAATATACCAATCACCATTCTTATGGCAATTTAAACAAACAAAATGTATCTGTAACTAAATATAAGTTGACTGTTTGGCTCTCTATAAATTCCTTCTTTCTGTATGGGGTGTGGAGATTGGACAGAAGAAATGTAGGGAAAGCAGCTGCCAAAATGGTAAGTAAAAATAGGCCTGGCAAAGATTAGGCAAATGCCAGTCAAACCTTTTTAACACACTGCAACACATGCAGAAATATATTCACTAGAATGACATCAAACCCAAGATTAATCAGATGCAATTTTGATGTGGGAGAGAAGAGGTATGTTGGGGGGCAATTCTGCAAGTAGCAAACGTATATCACTTATAGGGATAAGATTTAGAGGAGGGCAGGAATTTTTTTCTTGAAACCAAAACGTGTTCACAGGAAAGGGACTGTTTTGATTAATTTCCAGCCCCAAACATTTTTTAAGAGTTTTGAAATTGTTGGAACATCCCATTTTGACATTTTTTTAAGTTCCATTTTTTTGGTTTGAAATGACTTAAGTATAGTTGTAGCCATGTTAGTCCCCGGATATTAGAGGGACAAGGTGGGTGAGGTAATATCTTCTATTGGACCAACTTCTGTTGGTGAAAGAGAGAGAGAGAGACAAGCTTTTAACCTTACACAGACCTGAAGAAGAGCTCTGTGTAAGCTCAGAACTTGTCTTTCTCACCAGCAGAAGTTGGTCCAATAAAAGAATTACCTCATCCACCTTGTCTCTTTAGAAATTTAATTTATAGTAAAAAAAAAAAAAAGTATAAAAAGTTCAAAATCAAAACAAAATGTTTCAATTGACCCAATACAAAACTGCTCATATTTCAGAACACAAAAATTTGAGATTTTGACCTTTTTGCCCCAATTCAGAACAGGAAATTTTTTCAAAATTTCAAAAATTGTCATGGGATGGAAAATTAATTTCCTGCCCAGCTCCAAGAAATTCACCCCAAAATGAAGCTAGCACTTCATCTTGCAGTACATGAACCAGAGACTAAAATGGAGCATGGGGTCAAGTGCAGGCTTTGTACAGAGGGGTGAATTTCACTGGAAATAAGGTGTACACACACACACACACACAAAACTATGTTAAAAGATCATTAAGGTTGAAAATGTAAGCACAAAAAAATTGGAAATGCCTGAATTAAGGCTTCCATTGCAACCTTAAGCTGGCCTCTTGTGCATGTGAATTATGATGTAGTGTTTAATTACATGTCCGCATACTATATTTTCCAAAGGAAAAAAAATGATGTCAATGGATCTATGAGAACTTATGCCAGTGAAAGATCCTCTCTTTAGAATATTTCAGTCTCTAGAGCTGCTGTTACTCCTTTACCTTGTACAAGAAATAAATTCACACAGAAAAGAAACAGTTATTCTCAACTTAAAAAGACAAGCCATTTTAGCTCGCTATGTGGTATCCAGCAGCTTGGCTGAAGTCTAATACAACACCATAGGTGTGAGGTCTGATTGCTGCTTCTACTACAAGCATGTTATATCACCTCTCATAAATGTTAGACACAGCTCACAAAACCAGAATGCTTCAGCAGATAAAGAGTGTTATTTTTTCCCAGCCAGTTCAAGTAAAGTGTTTGAGTTACAGACTGATTTTCCTTTACAATCTCTGTTCTAAAACACAACTGAAGTCCCCCAGAGCCATTTCATTCCATTGATAAAACGGACAGTATGTGGATCAGACACTTACCTGGTAGAAAAGCAAACATAACTAAAGCTGCAAAATGAAGCATATGCCTGCTGGCTGCACATATCATATACAGGTAACCTATGATCAGTTATTGGCACACAGTAGTTTCTATTAATTAAATTAGCTCAATAATGTATTTTAATATATGCATAAAGCAAAACAAGCATTACCCTAGCATGTGTCTCAATGAAATTCCACTGCAAACTCATCAGGGTGGGAACCAGGGCAGAAATGTTCAAGATAAGCTAGTGATTTGGGGTGCCTCAATTCTTAGCCCAACTTGAGATCCCCTGAAGGACACCTGAGACACACTTGAGTGCCTATCCTGTAAAAACCTGACCTCTCAAAGATGACTGAAATTGGGCATCCAAAAAATGAGGCACTCAAAATCTCTGGTCACTTAACTATCTAGTCCCATTTCATTTTATACCCTTTTACAGCTCCTAGCAAAATGTCATCCTGATGCTAATTCTGGAGGCCTTCACAACACAAATAATATTAATTTGTAAAGAGCAAATAAAGAGGGGCGCAATCAATCAAACTGAACAACCTTTTGGAGTTTCAGTGAATGTCTGCAAATCTTTTACAAGTACTCTCAACCAGATCTAATCATTTATTTAAAAAGAATCTCTAACAGAATAGTCTGTCCTGGAGGATGAAAGCATGTCTCAGCATGGATTCATTTAAGAGGGAGGCATAAATTATCAGGTTCAGCATTACTTAAACTCAGTGCTGCCCTTTGCTTATTTTATATAAACACTTAACTGAAATGTATGTAGTAATCTGACTGCACAATACTTCACTTCCATTTGAGCTTATGGTTCTAAGTGAAATAAATTTGCCAGTTTCTGTTAGCAGTGAGCTAATCTGAGAAGGGGTTGGAGTTCACCTGGGAATGGTACCCAACAGCCTAGATACTTATCTCAGAGCTATCAGACTCTGGAGCCTGAAAATGTGCAAAGGAAACACTACGTGAATGGCCCTTTTTACTTGTATTTTTGACCCTTTCAGTTCTGGTCCTGGGCAGAAAATTCTATATCATCTACTGCCCTCATCACAATAGATTGGATTCATGTTGCATAATGCACTACTGGAACTACGAGGCTCTCAAAATCTGTCACATGATGTTTATTCTCTTTTATCCTCTCCCCCGAGGGAGAAATAGTGCATGCAGCTCAGAGAAGGCAGGTCGGGGAAAAGCATCTTGCACTTGGAGTGGAAAGGGATGATGTTTGTGAGGGTCCTTACTTCTTGGTGGAATTAATTCCATGGTGTTGAACCAGCCCCCTGAGAAATCTCTGTCTTCTACACAGACTGAGCTTTACCCTTATGACAGAAAGTTCCCATTGTGTCTAAGAACAGTTCTCAACAACAGTTTTTGTCCCATAGTTCTAAGCAACCTTAAAGGGCTGTGATCTTGAACTTGACTTGAGACAGCATGGAGAGACTGCAACAGCCTGCACTGCTGAGATGTGCTGCAATGTTGTGGACTACTTGGAGTTATCTAATGGCTGATAGCTTCATGCCCAAATCTATTACATTGCCATTGTATGGTTGGGAGATGACAAAGGTGACCTTGCTTGAGTTACGCACAACTGCCAGAATGGGATGGAGTCTCCTAGCCAGCTAGACATGGTGGAAATAGTTACTTATGGGTGCTGCTAGGTGAGAGTTTAATGTCTGCAAGGAATGTAGGAGCATCCATAAACTGTCTGAGGCCTTGTCTTTGCTCATAAAAAACGTGTTTTTACATTGGGTGTGCAATACTTCTTGATGAGCGAATGCACTAAACTCAGGGAATGCCACCTGCTATTTATTATCATGTACAAGAGGAGCGAATCCATGCAGTGTGAGAAGCCTTCTCTAATGTGCATGATCTTTTCAGTGAAGGAGGAGGACAGCTCTTCACAACACTTGGTGCTGAGTTCTGCTGTGGGCTGAAGTCATTCAGGATTGACGAAGCAGTTTACTATCCTGGATAGCTTTTTGGGATGGGATTTGACAGCTTTAGGGGAGGCTGATAGGAAGGGTCTCCTGGTCTGCAATACATTTCAGCATAGGCTTGGATGTGCACCGGAATATTTCAGCACAGTGACAGTTCTTCAGTACAAGTTTTGCCTACCATGCTCTAAGTCAGCTATTTTTACCCATTGCTGTCAAACTGCCTTGAACATATTTTCCATGTCTATTTTGCCTACCCACTTTCAAAAGTCATCAACCCCCACTGTTTTGGCTAGGTTGTGCATTTAATTGTACAGTGCTTAGCACAGTGAAGTCCTGATTCTAACTGCAGCCTCAGGATGCAACTACAGTACAAACACCCAGAGATCACAAGGACTCTCTGCGGGAGAACGAGAGGAAATCCAAATTCGCATCTCAGGGTGGCCTTTATGCTGGGGCACAGCCAAGCAAGATACAGAAAGAAAAAAAATGCTTTTCCTAAAGCCATTCCCAAATCTAGGGCAGCTTCTGCAAACCCTTCCTTGTCCACATAATCCTGCAGTGTTCTGCTGGATCACTCAGGTGAATAAGGGTCTCTAGACTCAAACCCTAGGAACCAGTAACTAACTCTACAAAAATGTCTAAGGACCTGATCCTGCTCACATTGAAATCAATGTGAGTTTTGCTATTTACTTGATTAGAAGTGGGATCAGGTCCTAATTTTAAGAGGCTACTGCTGTGAAGATAAGGAATGAATCAGAATGAGGTCAGAATTCTCTCTTCCCTCCACCTTCTGTAGCATCACAGGCAAATGAAATAGGAGAAAGTTAAAAGCAGAGACTCATGTTTGCAACTGTCACTTTAAAAAACCTGCATGCTTTACAAGTTATAATTAAACACACTTATATCAAGTTCTGTTTCTAATTCAATCTTGCATCTCCCCACCGGCTGAAGAGCAATGGGAGACTACACAGGGTTGTTGAAAGATAGCAATCTGCTTGACATGGGGACTATACAAGTTTAATTAAACACCACTAGAACTCAATGAATAAATGAATCTACCCTGAATGTATGAAGAAAAAAAATTAGATCCAAATCAGAACATAGATTAGAGACTCCAGAACAACAAGGACATCTGGGTCCGGACATCACAGCTAGGACCAATATCTATAATGAGTTAAATCCAAATATAAACTAAGCTCAAATCTGGATCTAAACTCAGGCCCAACTATATTAATAAATACCCCCAGAACATTCCATTCACATGCACCATCACCATTAATTTTTTTCTGTTTATTGCTGATAAAATTTGCAGATGACACAAAGATTGGCTGAGTAGTAAATAATTATGAGAACAGTGCAGTCATACAGAGCAATCTGAATCTCTTGGTAGCCTGGACCCATTCATACAAAGAATGTTTTAATACAGACAAATGCAAAGTTACACATCTAGGTACAAGAAATGTAGTCCATACCTAAAAAGTGGGGGACTGTATCTGGAAAAGCAGTAACTCTGAACAGAATGTAGAGGTCACAGGGCACAAGCAAATGAACATGAACTCCCACTGTGGTGCTACAGGAAAAGGACTAATGAGACCTATGGATGTATAAAAGGGGGTGTAGCAAGTAGGAGTAGTGAGGTGATTTTACCTTTGAGTACAGTGGTGAGACCAATAATGGAATACTGTGTACAGTCCTTCCTGAGACTAATAATGGAATACTGTGTACAATTCTGGTGTCCACATTTTTAAAAGGATGTTGAGCCACAAAAATAATTCAAGGGCTGGAGAAAATGTCTTACAGTTAGAGGCTCAATCTGTTCATCTTATCAAAAAGAAGATTGAGCTGTGAGTTGATTACACTGTCTAAGCACCTTCATGGGGAGCAAATACTGAGTACTAAATGGCTCTTTAACCTACTAGGGAAAAAGCATAACAAGAACCAATGGCTGGAAGCTGAAGCCAACCAAATTCAAATTACAGATAAAAATGCGTGCCCTAGCAGACACGGTGATTATTCGCTGGAACAAACTACCAAGGAAATTGGTAGATTCTTCATCTCTTGATGTCTTCAAATCAAGGTTAGATGCCTTTCTGGAAGATATGTTTTGGCTAAACACAAGTTATGCTTTAGTCAAAACAGTTACTGGACTCAATACAGGGATAACTGGATGAGATTCAATGGCCTGTGATATACAGGAGGTCAGGATGGATTATCTAAGCATCTCTTCTGGGACTTCTGAGGACTTTGAGAAAGTAATTCGCCCCCGCCACCAACTTCCCCTTCTCCCTCCCCCCCGAAAAATCCCACCATTCTGATTTTCTTATTTATAGTCCATCACAGCTAGAATTTACAGGGATGACAAGGAGCTCTATGAAAGAATGAGTGAGAAATCTGAATCCAGGTTTGGGGCTGGCCTATATACTGAGGCATAACCAAGTACAGATGCATATTTTACTTCTTTTTTAAATTGAATTTAGCAGTCTTGCAAAGTGCCAGATTGACAGCCTTGGGAAATAGACTGTGGGGAGCAGGTGGTTATGCATGGAAATAGTCTGAAACCATGCAGTACCTCATCCTGACAATACCTGGTGGGTCGCCTCCAAGGCAAGAATGGAGTTCCTCCATCATATCCTCTCTCTCCTTGGCCTTCTGACAGACTGTCTACAAGGTGGAGTCCAGTGACACCTTAAAGACTAACAGGTTAATTTGGGCATCTGAAGAAGTGGGTTTTTTACCCATGAAAGCTTATGCCCAAATAAATCTGTTAGTCTTTAAGGTGCCACCGGACTCCTCGTTGTTTTTGTGGATACAGACTAACACGGCTACCCCTCTGATACTCTCTACAAGGTGGGAAATTGTAACAGCATGGGGAGAGTTTTATAATATATACAACACTCTCCCATAAAGAACTAGACAGAGATGCCACTAGTTCATTTCACACAGTCATCAGTTGGCAATTCCCTCTCATTATGGACTTGGACTGGATTCATACCAGTGACATAGAAGTGAAGGCTGAATTGCCCATTCGCAGTCCCTTGATCCACACATTCCTCCCATGCCATGTTCTGCTTCCATGGGCGTACTGGCCAGTCGGTTTGTGCATCAACTGCTACAATAAGAGTTTTCTTCTTGCGACTTCCTTGTAGGATCATAAATGTTCACCTTCAAACAGAAGAGGTCAATTCACCTACATTATTTGGTGCTTTCAACTCTCCCTTCACATATGCTCCTGTGAATGAAAAATCAGCATGAATGAAGCCAGCTTTGCCTGCACTTGCACCATCGATATGCACAAACCCCAGGAAGCCAGGCCTTAATTTGATCTGAAAACCCCCACAGCCAATGCATGTTAAAGACACAACCACAAAGCCAATCAATAGGGACCGTTCAGATACTTGCTGTCGGTGGCTAAAAGAAAATGGATACCGAGAAAGCCATAACTATGATAAATTTAGGTGCTGCTTCTCTCTGACTAATGTAGGCACTAAAACACTCCATGAATATCCTGCTTTGAAACGTGTCATATTTCTGAGAGGCCAATCAATCTCAGGTTCTCTGTGGACCACATTAAAATACATTTGTCACTGTAAGTTTATGAAATATTGATGGTGTTTTTTAGGGGGGTGCTAGAAGGTGGAGAGGTGGATCAACTGGGGGGAGGGGGAGCTATGTTAATGAATTATCTTTAGGCTGGAAGAAGAAACAAATGCAGAAGCCTATTGTGAATGAGGATGAAAAAAACAGTCAACAGAGAATTGCTTACTGAAAGAAGACGCCTGTTGGATTAATGGAAAAGAAAGATCACGTGCGTGCACAGGTTACAGAGACGTTGTTAAGTATTCTAGGTCATCAGTTTGACCCGGATTTATAATTTTATTAATCTCTAATTTTCTAAACTTTGGATTTTAAAAAAATCCCAAACTGCGTGAAACTTCCAGTTTTCACTTTGTGAATGCTATTATTTGTGATACAGTAGTGCCAACTGAGGTCAAGGCCCCATTGTGCTAGGCGCTGTATATATTAGTAAAACAATCCCTACCCCAAAGAGTTTACAATCTCAGATAAAGCGAAGGAAAAAAAGTAGCATTATCCACAAGGTACAGAAGGGAAACGGAAGCACAACAAATAAATGACTTGCCCAAAATCATAAAGAAAGTCTGAAGCAGAGATAGATGAACCTAAGATATTTTATCCAGCCCAATGTCTTCAACACAAGACCATCTTTCCTTTCCATAGCCCTGATCCAGCAAACAGTTATCTTTGTACTTAGCTTTACACACACTAGTAGTCCAATTGAAGTCAGGTCAAGCATATAAGCCCTGCTACTAGTATCACATAGCCCAGTACAACCTGTTGTGGGTCAGGTACTCGGATGCTAAACGGGGAACCCCACCACTCACAATGGTGAAGGGTATGCCAGATGACCACTGGAATGGAAATCAGTATCCACAAGGAAGCAATTCCACCTAGTGCTGCTATCTTGCAACTAGTTCTTGGCTGAGCAAAAGCTAAGGGAAAAAACCCTAAACCAAATCTGCTGTGGAGAAAATGTCAGGCGGTTGGCACTGGAATTCAGGTCTGACCTCTGGCATCTCTGTAAATGCACTAGCTTCCAAGCAGCTTGAAGGGGGGAGGGATAGCTCAGTGGTTCGAACATTGGCCTGCTTAAACCCAGGGTTGTGAGTTCAATCTTTGAGGGGGCCATTTAGGGATCTGGGGCAAAAAAAATTGGAGATGGGTCCTGCTTTGAGCAGGGGATTGGACTAGATGATCTCCTGAGGTCCCTTCCAACCCTGATATTCTATGATCTCCAAGGCTTAGGGGCTCTGGTCCTAAGACAAGTCTCTACCTCCTTATTTTTTCTGTCTGTGCATACATGCTGGAAGTTCAGGTACCATGGTAGCACCCTTCAAACGTGCTTGTTGGAATGTGAGGACTATGTACACTGATACGTCAAACAGACCAGAGGAAGCCACTGGCCTTAGAAAGACTGCCATAATTGACAGAGCTGGAGAAGACTGACATCTACGTAGCCACTCACTCAGAAACCAGATTAGCAGCCACAGGCTCTCTGTGTGAGATGCATTACACCTTCTTCCGGAATAGAAAAAGCAAATAAGACCACCACAAGCATCGAGTGGGTTTTGCAGTCAAACTCATTAGCGCACACAGTCAAATGTCCTGTTGTAACATCAGTGACAATATCTACCACAGGTGCCTTTACCAACATTATCAGTACATATGCCCCAACACTCTCCTCCATCATTCTGTCAGCAACTTGACAGTGTCGTCAGTAAACTACCATTGGGTGAGCAACTATCTACTGGGAGATTTCAATGCTACAGTCTGCTCAGATCATGAGATGTGGTTGCTATGCATTGGCCACCATGGAGTGGGAAAAATGAACAACAATGGGCAAAGACTATTACTAGCATTCTTCACTCACCGAGAACTATGCATTGTCAAGATGTATTTCTAAGGTGGTCACCACCAGAAGATCCTGTGGAGACACCCCTCAGCTGGACAGTGGCACCAACTGGATGTAATAGTCACCCACAGAAAACACCTACAGGATGTTCTCCATACTCTCAGTTTTCACAGTGCAGACTGACAAAGACCTTGCACTTCATTGCTGAAAAATAAGGCTTTCACTACAGATGTTCCATCATACCAAACAAAGCTGTTGCCCATGCATTAACATCAACCACACAGAAGACCAAGAAAAGTGTCTCCAATTCACTAGGAATCTCAGGACATTATGGTGTCAACTATACCTCACCTGAATGCTGATGCAGCATGGAACACATTCAAAAATGAATATCCATATAGCTATAATCTTAGCTTTTGGTATAAAGAGTGTATAAGATAAAAACTGGTTGCAGCACACTCTGAAGAAATACTTCCAGTTATTGAAGCAAAATGCACAGCATATTTCCACCACAACATGAATCCCTCTCCTGACTGATGTGCCAGCTAACCTCAGAGCGTCCAAGAGCACACTGCAATCAACTGCAAAGCAATGTGCTCAGTCTCTCAAAATGGAGATCTAAAAGGTATGGATGATGGAATCAAGAAAGTAGTAGGTCCTCCAGCCAAGAAGACTGCCCCATTCAAATCTCTTAGTGGAGACATCATCATTGACAGAAGCAAACAGATGCAACACTGGGTGGATCACAAACTCTATTGGCATGAAACCACTGTTTCTGAAGCAGCACAAAGTGTAATCCCTAGGTTCCAGTCTATCATAGAGCTAGATATAGAACCATCTTTAATTAAGCTTCAAAAAGTAAATCATTTCCTTAGTATGAGGAAAGGCTACAGGAAAAGAGATGGAATACCAGCTGAAGTTCTGAAACAAAGAGGATGGGTGTGCTTAAACATCTGGACAATGTCTCACTTGCCTGGTGGAGGGAAGGTGGGGTACCAAGACACGAAGGATGCCAACATCATAACGTTGTATAAAGAAAAGATTGGAGTGATTGCAACAACTACAGAGGAATCTCTCTTGTTAGTGTTGCTAGCAAGGCATTCACATGGGTCATTCTTAAGACAGCAAGTTCTTGCTGAACATGTATATCCAGAGAGTCAGTGTGGCTTCCATGCCAATAGATCAACTATTGACATGGTCTTCACACTAAGGTGACTACAAGAAAAGTGTCAAGAACAAGGAAAACCTCGCTACATGGTCTTCCTAGAATATTACAGGATCAAAGAAAACTGGTTCTTTTCTATCTCAGATAGGCCCATCCAGTCCACCTCCCTGAAAACACAAGGTTATTTTGTTAAGTACACTTTTTTGTCCAATCTGGTTTTAAATGTCTCAGGCATTGAGGCTGTCAAGGTTCCTCCCCCACTCTGAACTCTAGGGTACAGATGTGGGGACTTGCATGAAAAACCTCCTAAGCTTATCTGTACCAGCTTAGGTCAAAACTTCCCCAAGGTACAAAATATTCCACCCTTTGTCCTTGGATTGGCCGCTACCACCACCAAACTAATACTGGTTACTGGGGAAGAGCTGTTTGGACGCGTCTTTCCCCCCAAAATACTTCCCAAAACCTTGCACCCCACTTCCTGGACAAGGTTTGGTAAAAAGCCTCACCAATTTGCCTAGGTGACTACAGACCCAGACCCTTGGATCTTAAGAACAATGAACAATCCTCCCAACACTTGCACCCCCCCTTTCCTGGGAAATGTTGGATAAAAAGCCTCACCAATTTGCATAGGTGACCACAGACCCAAACCCTTGGATCTGAGAACAATGAAAAAGCATTCAGTTTTCTTACAAGAAGACTTTTAATAAAAATAGAAGTAAATAGAAATAAAGAAATCCCCCCTGTAAAATCAGGATGGTAGATACCTTACAGGGTAATTAGATTCAAAACATAGAGAACCCCTCTAGGCAAAACCTTAAGTTACAAAAAAGATACACAGACAGAAATAGTTATTCTATTCAGCACAGTTCTTTTCTCAGCCATTTAAAGAAATCATAATCTAACACGTACCTAGCTAGATTACTTACTAAAAGTTCTAAGACTCCATTCCTGGTCTATCCCCGGCAAAGACAGACTATAGACAGACACACAGACCCTTTGTTTCTCTCCCTCCTCCCAGCTTTTGAAAGTATCTTGTCTCCTCATTGGTCATTTTGGTCAGGTGCCAGCAAGGTTACCTTTAGCTTCTTAACCCTTTACAGGTGAGAGGAGCTTTCCCCTGGCCAGGAGGGATTTCAAAGGGGTTTACCCTTCCCTTTATATTTATGACAGAGGCCTCCATTGCTTCCCTATGGAGACAATTCCACAGGATAGTGAGTCTCATTGCCAGCAGCTTTTTCCTGATGTTCAGACTAAATTTTCCCTTTCTTAATTTAATTCAGTTATTCTGAGTTACCACACCCCTGGTATCGACCTAAAAAAAAAAAATTCTTGCCATGCTCATCAGAAACCAAGAACAGCCAATAAAACAATATGTAATAACCATAGTTTATAAGAGTGGTTCTCAACCTTTTCCATACTTGGGCCAAACCAAGAGCCATATCCCCTAACTTTAAGATTAAATTAATAATTTTGCTAGACACTAAAAATCATGGACACTGGATTTACAGCTTATTACAACAATGTGTAATGAACCAACAAACCCTCCCTCCCCGCTGTTCCCTCCCACCTCTTTCTTTCCTCTTATGACTGGAAGAGTCTTAACAGGCCACATCAGCTTGAATGGTCCCTTGAAATATGTATTAACTACTTATGCTAAACAATCTGTTCCACCTTGTATTTAACAGTGACACGCTGAGTAAGTTTCCCAGACCTGAAGAGCTCTGTGTAAGCTCAAAAGCGTCTCTCTGAAGTTGGTCCAATAAAAGGATATTACCTAACCCACTTTGTCTCTTTAATATCCTAGGAGCAACACAACACTGTACTATCTATGTAAAGACAGGACTCGCAATTTGGCTCTCACCCAATGGCCTTTGCCCCTTTGGAAATTGTTCTCACTGGAAGGCAGCTGGAACCTGGGTTTTTATTTGATGCATCACTGGTTCGTGTTGGCTTTTGCTTGGCCTTTCTTTGTTTTGCTTTGCTATATATCTCAGATCACAATGGTGGTAGTAGTATTTGTATGTAGTAGTAGATACTATAACAGGGCCTGTTCCTGCCATTCTTATTCAGGCCAAAGTCCCACTAAAGTAACTGGGAGTTATGCCTGAGCAATGACTGAAGGCATTAATTTTCAGGTGTGACTACTGATTTGGGGTGCCTAACTTAAGATACCTCATAACGGCCTGATTTCCAAAAGGTGCTGAATGTCCACCATCTGAAAATCAGACCCCTTTATGGAGGCTCAAGATGGGCCCCCAAGGATAGAGTCACCCCAAATCATTAGCTTCTTTTAAAAATTTAGGCTGAAGTGAAATATTGGAGGATATTTTTCAAAAATAAGTGGTGTATTCGTTTGCATGACTACTCACAGCAGAAGCCCGATTCTAAGAGCTCAGATGACAGAAGTACACCATGTGCCTTGTGTGTCCAACAGACCTGGTTGGGAAATGGGAGGAAGTTAACAATAAAAAAAATTTTTGGAAATTTTATTTTCATTTAAATTTTCTGAACAGCAGAGCTGTCCTGAACAGCAGAAATTTCCAATATGACCAAGAGCTGCTCCCAAACTAGGATTATTGACAAGTTATTTGGCAAGTAATTTTTAAAGAAATACATTTTACAAAACTGTAAAATGCTCATAGGCAATTTGCGAACAGAGAAAAACCCCTGAATATGTGACTAAATCACTGTGAAGTTCATCCAGCCCTAATTGCAATGCTGAAATTATGACTAGGTTCAGACTGACCAAAACACACACAACTAAGTCACAGCACAGTTTTGAAAAGTTTGGCTGAGCCTAATGAATGGACTGTTCTCGGACAAGTAAAGGTACTCAGCTTCCCTTCTTAAGGCTAAGAGGCAATCATGCAGCATAATCTGAATGACTGACACCAAAATTGTTGTGTGTAATACATTAACATTAACACGTCTAGTCTTCCTGGCCAGAATGTTCCAACAGCGTAGCACCAAAACCCATATTTAAGCAACAAATCAGTGGCCTGTTTTTCAGAAGAATCAATTGACCCTACTGACTTCAATGAGTCTGGTGGATGCTCAACTCTTGTGTGTGGGGGGGGGATGGACGGAATGAAATAAAATCACATTATAGTGCTTAAATATGGCACCCAAGTCTGAGAATTCTGCCCTTAGCTTCTCCTGCCTCCGTCTACCAAGTTCTAAGATGGGGATAACAATGCTTACCCTCCACATCGGATTGGGTTAAGCTTAATTAATGTCTGAAAAGTGCTTTGAGAGCATTGACTGAAATGCTTTAAAAATGGTACATGAAAAGTATTTATTAATTGTTATTTTGATCTTTGAATCTTTCTTGGTGGGAGGTTTCATATAAAACACAAGTCCTTATTGAGCAGGTTCCAAGACAGTGCTATCTATACTAAGCCATGTGCTCAACCTCACCGTAAACTGACTATTGTGTGAAAGAGTAGTGAAGACATAAGAATCTTTTGACAGACCAATGACCAGTTGAATATTAAATGGGATGCTGCACGTGCCTTTGCCAGGGAGCATCTGTCCAACGGAAACTGTCCCGTCCAATATCAGTGTCATCTTGACTGACAAAGGGCAAGAAAAGCTTATTTATAAAACAATTAGAAGCAACGTTTCAGCCTTGGAGGTCTTCCTCAGGGCATGATGAATCTAGGACACAGCAAAACTAAACGACATCCTGTTCTTCTATAGCCTAAGGAAGGCCCTATGGCCAAAAATGCCTTCTCTAATCTCATTTGCTAGTTTTGACAAACAAATTGACCCTTCCCCTGCTAATTATTTGTTTTGCAGCTTTCAAAATGTTGATGCAGCACCAAGTTTATCCCTTCATTCTTAGGGGCTATGCACACACTGATAAGTTCATGTGGCCCACCTCCAAATCCTGCACCTTCCATTGTTTTCTGACCTGCATGACTTTGAAATACTCCCTTTGGAAGATGCGTGAAGCTTGCAGGCTCAGTTCTTTACTGCCTCTCACCCTGGGCAGACATTTACATTCCTGTGAGGTGAGTACAAAGTGGGTGTGAAATGCCATCACTCTGCTTCAGTATCCCTTTATGCCCACTTTACTCAAACTAAGGCTAGAGAATAAGGCCCAACAACTGAAGGTTGTCACAAGTAAGGACAAAAAAAAGGGGGGGTTTGTAGCATAAGTTGACTGCAGCCCAGAAATGTCTTCAGGAACTGTAGGCAGATAATATGATATGCATGTCTTATGAATGGGACCCTTGTGGCTTCTTGTCAGAACTGAATCTGAAGTGATGACAGGACATTTGCAAGAAGTCTTTCCTGGGACATTGAAGGACTTCCATAAGGAATCACCTCAAAGATTGGACACCAGGGGCCTTCAGTAGAGAGTCCTGCCAAGAAAGCTGAAGGTTTTTGATAACTTTTTAAAAATTGTTATATAAGAGGCCCCTGTCATTTAGCACTGAGTGGCAATATATTACTGCTTCTGTTATGGTGGTACCTAGTGGCCCAAATTAAGATCTGGCAAAATGGGACCATGATCCTGTACAAACATATAGGAAAGGATTGGGCTCTCTCAAAGAGCTTACACTCTAATTTATGGGAAGTCTTGCTCCAACTAGCAATGTTACCAAGGGGCAGCATGTGGATCTAGATCAGGTGTAGGCAACCTATAGCACGCGTTTCAAAGGCGGCACACGTGCTGATTTTCAGTGGCACTCACACTGCCCGGATCCTGGTCAGCGGTCCGGGGTCCTCTGCATTTTAATTTAATTTTAAATGAAGCTTCTTAAACATTTTAAAAACCTTATTTATTTTACATACAACAATAGTTTAGTTATATATTATAGACTTATAGAAAGAGACCTTCTAAAAATGTTAAAATGTATTACTGTCACGCAAAACCTTAAATTAGAGTGAATAAATGAAGACTCGGCACACAACTTCTGAAAGGGTGCCGACCCCTGATCTAGATCCTGCCTTGGGGAATGTTCACATGTGGGTTTTGGTGCAGAGGGCACAGAGTGCACCCCTGTATGGGAATGAGCTGCACTGCAGAGTTTATAGCATGTGTTTCTCCTTTCTCCCCACATCAGCTCAGATCAATCAGCTATGAACTGCCCTAGTCCCACCTCTTCTTGCTCCTGTTAGCTAGTCTAATATCACTAAAGGCATTATTCTTCCAGTCCTTGCACTCAGGATTCATGACAAGGTAGAAGATTCCTTGGGCCCTTCCTTACCTCCTTTGTGCACCTAGATTGGGCCAGCCACCACTTGCTTTTAAGGAGACAAGCAAAACAGCAATGTCACTTTTTCCTCTTTCAAATTCCTCTACAATTGGGCCCATCATTTAGCTCACATGAAGGAAGGCACTTGCTCATCCACTTCCTTGCGATATGTCTTGGTGTGAAAATAAGTGAAGGATGATCTCGTTCCCTGGTTCTATCACCAACTTCACTGTGGCCCTGGGCGAGTCACAAACTCTATACCTCAGCTTCCCCATCTGTGAAGGGAGTGTAATATTTGCCTCCCTCGCAGGGAGGGGGAGAGTCTGAGTAAATTCATTGGTGTTTGCAAAGTGCATTGAGATCCTTGGCGGACAGACCCCAGAGAACTGCATTCTATTTACAATTAAAGGGACAGTCATTCCTTGGGTGGATACTAGCTGTGCTGTGTCATGCTGTGGTTGAAGTAGTTTGAAATAGAATAGGGAGCTCTCAGCATACAAGCAAAGGGGAAACGGAGCAGAAGTGAGGGCATGCTGTTTGTTTAAGCCAGGGAGAAGGGATGCAGTTCTCACTCTGGTTTTTATCAGAGAGGCTGCACTCCCCACCCCCCATACACATACTCTGCCTTACTGTAAGGGCTGGTGTCTTGATATCAGCCCTGGGAATGCCACTGATGCTTATTTTAAATACCTAATCATTTTGACAGCTGTCATTTCCCCAATTTTCCAGAATGCTCAAGGAACCATCGCTCCAGATGAGCTCTGAAAGAAACACTAGGGTTTAAGACAAAAACATTTCATCTAAGGCACCAAGAAGAAGAAAAGTTGAGGTGGATGTTAATCAAACTTATGCCGTCTGATCAGAATCCCCTGTGCTGCATGAGACAGAGTTTTGAAAAGGGATCTAACAGCAGTGGCTGTATCTACTGCAAAGAGCTTCAATTCATAAGACCTTTCCAACTGGTCTCGTAAAGGAGACAGTGCCCTCTTAGCATGGTATCATAGCTACCATTTCAGTATCGAACTCATGCCTGATATGATTTTAAATATAAAATGTGTTTCCTTTAATTGAAATTTTGTACATGAAAGGGGTATTAAGTTAGACAGTGATGCTGCAGAGAAGCAGTGCTAGAAATTGCCCTCAGGCTGATCCTTCCTAGCCTGCCATTAGTTGCTGTTACACTTAATTGTTGGTGAAGGCAACTTAGTGCTTGATCACATTACTTTCACATTAAACCCTTCCTTCCACACAGGCTCTTTGTTACAAGCAGATCTTTCAGATGTACTTGCCCAAACATGAAGTTTCTTAGGCAGCAGGAGCTTTAGAAAGTGTAGGAAATTATAAATGTTGCTAGAACTCTTGAATTCACACTGCACTGCAGGACTCATGCCAGAGGGGAATTGTGAGGCGTGCTGTATATAACAACTATATTTTGTGGTGGGGAGAGGGAGAATGAAGCACCTTTGAGATGAAGATCTCAGATCTTTCTGACTGACATGGATACTTGTATCTATTTTGCAGAAAAGACGAAACACAACGATCTAGCTTTATCTCTGGTGGAACTCAGCTAAGCTGCATTTTCCTCAGAAATACTAAGTGATTCGGCCAAAGTCACTCAGTGAGTCAGTGGCAGACACAGGAGTAGAACCCAGGAAAAGTGACTCCCTCTCAGCAGCGTGTTCTTATCTATGAATTACCCTGCCTCCCACACAGACTCAAAAATCATTTGCTCCCACTGCTGCCAATCATAATTAAGATGCTTAAAAGTTCATTCCTTTATTTAGTACATTCTTGTATTATCTGGACCCAGTGTCTCAGAATAATATTTGTCATCATTAATATGCTGGAAATAATCCAAGTGATATGATCTTCCGACATTCCTTGAAATTTTAACACACTGAGCCAAACTCATCCGTGGTGTAATGTTTAATGAAGTGACACCAGGGTTCAATTTGGCCTGCTAGGCAATAGACATTGATCTGATGTAATCAATAAGCTTACGTCTATAGTATGGCTAATTGTATTTATTACACCCTTTCAGAAACCAACCTGTTATCTTTGAACAGTTCCAAAATGTGTGTTTGAGAGATGGGGCACGTCATTCTGATCATCACTCTGGATCTTACCGCTTAAGAGCTGACTATGGGTAAACCTTCAAAAAGCACTTAAGTTACTTAGGAGTCTATGGGTATGTCTGCACTAGAAACACTATATCTGTAGCTACATTGCTGTAGCATAGACAATACGGCAAAAGAAGGGGCAATTCCACAACTGTAGTAAATCTGCCCTCTCGAGATGTGGAAGCTAGGCTGACAAAATATTCATCTGTTGACCTAGCTGTGTTTACAAAGGGGGTTAAGTTGACCTAACTATGTCACAGAGGGTATGAAATTTTTCACAGCCCTGAGCCATGTAGCTTGGTCTACCTAAGTTTTAGTATAGAACAAGTCAAGTCACATTGACCTTCAGTGAAACATAGGCTCTTAAATCACTTTTGAAAATTGGATTTAGGTACTCTTGAAAATTTTATTCCAGATGTATGTCAGAAATTCTTCAGTCTAGTGGACTGAGCATAGGGTTAGGAGCCAGGCACCCCTGAATTCTTACCCTGGCTCTTCCCTTGGTTGTTATGAGACATTAAGCAAGGCATTTTAAGGTTGAGATGTCAAGGCCAATTAGCAAAGCCATGGCTAAATCTTTCAAACCTTCAACCTTAATCATTTTGCTTCAATTTCCTGTTCTGTAAGATGAAAATAAGTGATTCCCTACCACCTCACAGGTCTCATTCACTAATGTTTGTATAGCACTTTGAAGATGTAAAGCCCTATATAAGTGCTATTTTATGCATACTTTAAGTACGCTTAATCTCACTCTTCTCTATCGTAAGAAATACAACAAATGTTGTCTTGCTAACACTTGAAACTGTATTCAGCGTAGGTTTTGTTTTTCAGCTTTTTACATTCAGTTATATGGAAAAGCTACCCTAAAATTAAGACGGGGAATTGATGTAATGGAATGGTACGATGATCTATTTGGTCCAGTGTACTGGCATTGGCCACTGTCCGACTGAATTTCATATTAAGGTGTTTTGAGGAAGGTGTGAAGACTAAGAGGAAGACTTGTAAAGATTGTAATCTGAAATGCCAAGGAGTGGGGAGGAAGATCTTCCTGATCTGATGGTGTATCAGCTTGTATACAAAAGCATGCAGAGTTATAGTCTTTAAAGTTTTATCCTAGGTAAATTTAATGCAGATGCATCTATATAAATAACTGGTTCTTTTTGTGTAAGTGATATACTTTAGTAACATGCTGCAGAGAGTTCCATAGGTCACTGATAATTATGTCACGTAACTCGATCCTTTTATTGGTTTTGAAAAATGTAAAGACAAGGCCAAAAAGCCTTATTTGAATTTCTAAACATCACATTTTGTAGAGCTCTGAATGTCAAAATCTCAGTCAAACACAACCCGTCATTCCAGGTTTGCCTACCTTTACCTGAGGCAGCCTTGGATTTCCTTATGCACATAGTCTTAACAAGGAAAGGGCAGGTAGGTCATATGAAATCAAGGAGAAGGAACTGCTGAAGCTGTCACTAAGGTCCCCATAAATATTCTCTATGGACCTCATTACACATTTGAGCAAACATTACCTTCACTCACACAGCTAAATTTCCTGTTTGCTTGGCTGATCAATTTCTCATCAAATTTTAATGTGGGGTTCAGGCCGTCTGTGGCGTTTTAATTAGGCCTAAGATTGCACAGTATTGGTGGCAAAGCTAAGAACCATCTAAATCCCCTCCACCTATATATTAAAAGAGAGTTGGGGGCAGGAAGGAGTGAAGAGGCCAAGCACTAATTAGCTCTTGTTACTAGGTTCACTCTGCTCTCTAGTGGTCACATCACAAAGAGACTACAGCATGCAAAGAGCCTATGGAAAATGAAGATTTAAAAAAAAAATTAATCAAGCTTCCCCATCCAAACACAAGGCAAATGTGTAAATTCCATGCAGGATTATCCCTGTGCCTGCAATTTAAATGCAGCCTCTTTTGGGTACTTGTCTTGCCTTTTTTCTCCGGTTGGTATTTGTTTGCTGCTTTTAGTGGCACTCGTGGTTTCAGCACAACAGAGAAAATTAATAGTGATCAGAGGGCTTTCCTCAATTCAAATGCATTCAGCTCTGATCAGCTTGAATGGTTGTGAAATATGCTGCAAAGTGTAAATGTACACCTTGTTTATGATGAATTGGGAGTGGAGGGGTCACAGACGGTCATTTTATGTTCATGCATTGCCCATGAAAGAGTATTTTGACCCACAGTTGGTTACTGGTGAGTCTTAGTTCTCTAAATATCTCCTTCCCCATTATAGATAAGATTTTCATCTAGCTGACTTTATAACTAACATGCATTGTCCTCTTCGAAAATGAAGACAGACTACCATTTTTCTATTGTATTTTTATGGGTAAGACCAATAGGACAAACATGCTAGCGTTCAGGATCAGTAGCTCTATTACTTTACCCCCCTGATGTGAGGAAGGTATGTAGAAACTGCACTAGTGCATAAATATTCTTCATTAGGTACTTGGCCCAAAGCCCATTCGAAAGACTCAGACTTCGGTGGGCTTTGAATTAAGACAAGTCCCGGTACCTATGATAACTGAACTCCCTGAAAAGGAGCCTCGGCTGTATCTGTACATAATCAAGCACTCATATAACCAAGCGATGAGCGTGTGAGATAGAGCAATGGATCACACAGAAGTTTTCCCATGTAAAGACAGCAATTCTCTCCAGTTATCAAAAGACATTGCTGCAAGAAGATGAAGTAGCCTGTTTTACATTAGCCATAGATTGTAACACCCTCCCCCTCCCGCTGCCGCCCATCCACACACACAGAGTATGAGATTTGCAAAGTGGACAAGGCTATTTAGCCACACAACTGCCATTAAAATGAAGAATTATGTGTCTGAACCCCTTTGTCTGGTTGAGATTTGAAACGTTATATTTAAGCTCTGTATATTCATTGGGGCACAGGTCACTTTCAGGTTTAAACTAATGTAAATGGTGGATTCTCTGTAACTAAATCTTTAAATCATGATTTGAGGATTTCAGTAACTCAGCCAGAGGTTGGGGTCTATTACCAGAGTGGGTGGGTGAGGTTCTATGGCCTGCAATGTGCAAAAGGTCAGACTAGATGATCACAATGGTCCCTTCTGGCCTTAAAGACTCTTGTGTCTATGAATGAAGAGTGAAATCAAGTGAATTCATCATTTATTATTTTTGCAGAATGGACAGGAACTATTTTTAAGTGTTACTTAGTCTACAGCAAAAGGCTGATTCAAAGCAATATACACATTTAACACAGCCATTTATTTCACCTCCAGTGGCAGTGAACCTCAAATTATATCTGATGCTGTTGGTTGCTCTGATCACAGACTCTTTTAGGTATACTGCATAATAGGAACACCTGCAACTCTGTCTACCTACAAGAAGGGAGGTAGGACTGTAGCATATCACATGGTATGGGATGTACTATGCCAATGTCAGCATAGCCTACAGGATGAATCCCAGCATTTTACTTAGTGCCCCTAAATTTTCAAGCACTATAAGGAGGTTTAGTTGTATAGCTCCCATTAATGAACAGTAATGGTGAGGCTACAATCTCAGACAGAAAACTATTTTCAGATACCAAAGTCTTTGCCTACATTAGGTGCTAAGTGGTGTGTAGAGTTTAAGTAACCTACCAGAATTTGATCCACTAATGAAGCTGCTTCTTCTCAGCCCTCCTGAAGGGAACATTCTATAACACTCATAGGGAGGAAATTCGCTTTCCACGCTCCAAATATTTTCCCCAGTGAAACCAGACTTCTCAAACATAGAAGGAGAAGGAGTACAACAGGAGGAGTGTGAACATGGCTGCAGGGATTTCAATTACAAATTCAAATGAGTAGTCATGGGAGATTTCTTGTACAAAGGCCCAGTTCTAGTTCTTTCTCACAGTTCTGATCTCTTGCATTTGTTACAGGCTATGGTAAACGGCAGCATAGCCCACCCTCCTACCTGGCTGAGCAATAATTTAGCTGTATTTTGTTTTCTACTCATAAAAAGCACTCAGGGTTTTTTAGAACCACAGTAAATTAATACAAATACATTAACACGTGTACTTGTCAAGGACACTAGATAAGGTGCCTATCGCAGGGTCTACTAATAAGATCTCACACACCTTCTGGTCAGCATCCTTCATCTCAAAACACTTTCCAAACTGACCACTGAACTCTGTCTCCAGTGGCTTACAAACCACTCCCTTTGCAGTGAACAGCAGCCACATGCACACATGCGAGAATGGAATCTGGACCTAGATTTGTACACTTCACTCACAACTGAAATGGAGCTTTGGGGCTGAATGCAGTAGCTATTCTACATCAACACTAGACAACAGTTTAAGACAAAAAGTGAATTACAGCACAAAATCCAGCTGGAATTGCTTAGGCAGAATGTTTATTCAGTCATGGACACGGGATGAGTTGTTTAAAGGCCTTAATGGTCTCTGGTATTACATAACCCAAGGTAACAGACCACAAGTGTCACACAACTGTAAGAATCAGAATGGGAAATAAATATTATGATAGTCACTGTTATCCGGCCATTATTGTCACAAATTCACAACATGTATCCTGAAGCAACTGCTTCCTTCAGCACAGAGTTCAAAATGACTAAAGAACTATGCAGGTCAGGCCAGCAAGGGAGTACCCAAGCTCGTCCCCAGGTACCCAGAGTGCACATTAGGCTGGGGTACATGTCTTTTACCCCAGGCAGCCTTTATTTCCAAGGGGTTTCTACTGTCAAGAGTTCTCCCTGAATCAGTGTTATCAATCCCACTTGTAATTTTACAAACTTCAAAGGGTTAAGACAGCAAGCACACTTATCGACTCAGGCTTCTTGGTGGGATCAGTAAAGCATGACTGATTAGAGCCCCGTTCTAAAGAGCCCGGCTTTGTGGGGCTGGAATAAATAGGAGCCTGTCAATATCTCAGATCCAGGCATATTGACATAGTTTACAGCCTCAATAGGCAATTAACACTTTACAGTGGATATTACCCAATGGCCTTCCCATGTTTTACTGCACCTTTTCTGCCGTCAGCTGCAATATTGAAGGCTTGGAATAAAAATGATATCAGACAGACTGCACCTTTGTTCAGTCACACATGAAATTTCTTTAATATCTGAGAGAGATCATAGTTTCTTCCTCTTTTATTCTCTCTCACACACACCCTCGTCTTATTTTCTCTGTCGTTACATATTAGACAGCCCGAGAAACTCCTCTTACTAAGTAATTAGAACTATTACATGCTAAAACTCCTCAGGGGAATCCCTAAAGAATGATGGACACAGAAACCCCAAACTTTTCTCCTACCACCTGAACAGTCACATAAGTTCCACATGAATGCCTCATTCGCAGATATAATCATGAAAATGTAGGGCTGGAAGACAACTTAAGAGGTCTTCTAGTCCACCCCCACCCCATGCTGAGGAAGGACCATACTTACACCATCCCTGACAAGTGTTTTTCCAACCTGCTATTAAAAATCTCCTGTGACAGGAATTCCACAGACTCCCTTGGTAACCTATTCCATTTCTTAACTATGGTTATAGTTAGAAAGTTTTTCTTAATATCTAACCTAAATTTTGCTTGCTGCAGATTAAGCCGATTACTTCTGGTCCAACTTTCTGCGGACACTGAGAACATCTGATCACCATCTTCTTTACAAGAGCCCATAACATATTTGAAGACTGCTATCAGGTTTCCTCCTCAGTCTTTTTTTTTTCTGAAGACTAAATATCCCCAGTTTTTTTAACTTTTCCTCACAGGTCAGGTTTTCTAAACTATTTAACATTTTTGCTGCTGTTGCCTGGACTGTCTCCAGTTTGTCCATATCTCTCTTCAAGTGCAGTGCTGAAAATTGGACACACAACTCCAGCAGACACCTGAGTAGAGCAGAATAATTACCTCCCACCTCTTAGATACAACACTCCTGCTGATAAACCCCAGAATCATATTTGCCTTTTTCACATCTGTATCATATTTTTCATGCATATTCAACTTATGAGCCATTATAACCCCCAGATCCTTTTCAGTAATACTTCTACTGAGCCAGTTATTCCCTGTTTTGTAGTTGTACATTTGACTTTTCCTTCCTAAGTGTAGTACTTTGCACTTGTCTTTATTAAATTCCATCTTCTTGATTGCAGATTAATTCTCCAATTTTTATCAAGGTTATTTTGAATTCCAATCCTGTCCTCCAAAGTGCTTGTGACCCCTTCCTGCTTGGTATCATCTCTCTACTTCATTATCCAAGTCATTGCTTAAAATGTTGACTGGTACCAGACCCAGGACAGACCCGTGAAGGACTGAACTAGATACGTCTTCCCAGTTTGAGAGTGAACCATTGATAACTATTCCGAGTATGATGTTTCAATCAGTTGTGCATCCACTGTTAGTATTTCATCTGGACCACATTTCCCTAGTTTGCGTATGAGAATGTCACATGGGACTGTATCAAAAGCTTTACTAACATCAAGATAAATAAAGTCTACTGCTTCCTTGTTATCCATTAGGTCAGTAATCCTGTCAAATGAGGAAATTAGATAGATTTGTCAAGAAAAAATCATGCCAAACTAATGTTGGCTATAAATACTCACCCTATTATCCTTTGGGTGTTTACAAACTGATTGTTTAAAAATTTGTTCCAATATCTTTCCAAGTATTGAAGTTAGGCTGCCTGGTCTATAATTTCCTGGGTCCTCTTTTTTCCCCTTTTCTAAGATAGGGACTATGTTTGCCCTTCTCCAGATCTCCATGAGTTCTTGAAGATAATCATGAATGGCCCCAAGTTTACTTCAGCTAGATCCGTAAGTACCCTAGAGGGAATTTTATCCGGCCCTGTCAACTTGAATACATCTAAATATTCTTTAACCGGTTACTCCCCACTTGTTGTTGTTAGTTTTGTTAAGCATCTGGACACAATTAACCATTTTAGTGATGACTGAAGCAAAATAGGCATTAAACACCTCAGCCTTTGTGCCATTACCCTTGTGCTATCTGCCTAATGTGCCAGTTTGACAGATAACCAAAACTCGGCCATGATCACCTTAAGCAGGGATAGCTGAAGTGTGAGCTACAGACAGCACGTATCCACTTCAGTATAGAAGGAAAGTCCATGTATCATTCAGATCAAGATGGACTATTGCATCAGCAGCCTCCACAGTTGACATCCCCATATTGAAATACAAAGCCAACTACAATAGGGTCAATTTTAGTGATTTCTTTTTTAAAGTAAATTTAGTGCTGGTGAAATATGCCAACTTGACAGACTTGAAGACAAAGAAATAAATTCTTCATGGTCTTGCGGTCCTTTTGCACCAGCTATATCAGCACAAAAGGACTGAGAAGGCGCCATAAGGGAACGTTCCCTGTGCAGTGAGCCTCTGCCAGATAAGGAGACATCTGCCTCTGCATTAATAGCTAAAGATGTCCCGTTGGAGTGGGCTGCTGAAGCAAAGTTTGCAACAACATTTGGCCAAAATTGTCTATAAACAATTGTTTTTTCCCTGTATTATTATATGAGGGGGGGAAACATGTACTTAAGATTGCAACACAAAAATTAACAAAGACCTTAACAGGAGATAAAGAGCTGGAAGAGGGACCTGCAACAAACAGCACCCAATTGCAAAACAGCCATTTTTGGGGCTTCTGCTGTTTGCCTCTGCCAAATTTAAAGGGCCAGCTACAGAAAGGCATGCTGGGGAAATGTTCCTTATAAAAGAGCATCCCTAAGGTAAGGAAGTTTAGTAGGGTTAGGGTAGCCTTATCCGAGGAAGTGCTATGTAGGGAAGAGGTTGTTTAGAGTAGTAACTATTGTTATGTAAGGATATGAGGTGTGGTAGTACAGACAAGGCTCATTCTCACTTTTGATAGCTAGTCTGTAAGGGATAGACTAGATAGCACTGGCTGCAACTTTACAGCTGGCTCTCATTGCTGTGTTGTTTAATATTTTACTAAAAATATAAAATTTTCAAATAAATGCTCCTGTTGCTTTAATGCAAAGAACAGCCCAAAGGCTGCTCCTTCACTCAGTATACCACCCCATGTCACAGTCCTGCTCTGTGTTATACTCCCAAGGTTATCAGTTTTCTTTTTATAGGTATTGTATTTAAGAGCCAAGAAGAAAGTTCCGTAGTGAGACTGTAGGATTCCTTAAAGGCTATGTAAAAAGGTAAAAGTCGGGGGGTTATTTCTTTAGTAATACACAAAGGTGCAGGTTCTGAATTAAAGAGAAAAATTCTGAGCATTGATTCTTAAATACAAAGGGCTCAGACTTAATAGCACAAAGACTGGTGGTGCCATCAAGTGCAAGACATGGATTTCCCACAGGCACCATGTACAGCAAGAAAGAGAAATCATTTTCTCTATATTTTGTGGAGTATTCACATTCTTTATCTGCAGATCAAGGATTATATGACTGTGTGGATGATAGGGAATTGATCTGCATGTTATCCATTGTCTGGTAACTAAAGACCTGTGTGGAATTACTCAGAACAACCTGAATATCAAGCCAATTTTAGTCACCTAGCAGAAGTATTAAAGTCAGGTAAAATATTTATGAATTATATTCACATGTATTCAGCACCCCCTGCTCTTTTTTGGTGAGTGAAATATTAAACTGATTTTAATTTTTTTCAAATGAAATAATTACTTAGTACTTGCAGCATAGTTTGGATAAATAACTGTCAGGCTATGAGTGGTGCACTAACTGTTCATTTTGACTTTTGATTCTATTCATATTGCATGATTCAGCACTAAGTCACAGGCTATTGATTTTGCTCCCTGGATGGATAATGAACACTTTGAGAAAGAGAATAACATTTCCTGATTGATTTTTAATCTGTCTAGGCATTCACCAAGGTCCCCATTCCCATGTTACCCCTTTTTATCCTGAGCAGTTAGCCAATGGTCAGGGCCTCATGGGTTGTTTCCATTGGGAGCACCTGATGGAGTTCAGTATTTTTTTGATGCCATTCTGTTTATTCACAAAGAATGTTCACAAACTCCTGCTTCCCTGAACACAGCAGGAAACAATCTCCTTGCTCATAACTCCAAGCCTCTTTCCAGCCAGCACTCTGCCCCAAGAAGTATTCTTGTAGCTTTCTCTCTGGGTCGCGCTACAAGTGCTTCACTTGCTGTCTCCTCGGCTTTCTGCTTTTCTCACGCACACACCCCTGCAATCAAATCAATCCCCAGTCCCTGTGTTTGTATTCAGTCTAATCTTTGGGAGATGGCTTCCATTGTTTCAGTTAATCACTAAACAAAGGGACATTTAATCATTTCTCATTTAACTGCTTCAGTGAGGTTTCTGATTACCCATAGATCAAAGATAAACTTACTGGGGACTACTCAACCTCCAGCATAACAACTGTAATATTTGACACACACACCCCTCTTATAGACATGACTAAATGTATCTTCTGAACACTCCTGTGAAGTAGGAAAATGGTGTTATCCTTATTTTACAGAAGAATGTAAGCAAAAGGATTCATGATCAGATTTCCACAGGAGTTCAACACTGACGGAGGTACCTATATGAAGTAGACATTTTCAGAATGGATCAGGAGCTTCCACTATTCTCAGTTTAGACAATGGGGGCCACAATCTGCTTGGTGGAAAGCCTTGGACGTGTATAAAAGAGGGTGTTATAAGACAGGGTCCCTACCAAGGAAAGGACTAGGGATACAATTTTCCAGAATGTCTATGTGAGTTTGGACCTTTACCTACGGTCCCATTTTTCAAAAATTATTTAGGTGCTTAACACCCAGATCCACCAATTATTTCAATGGAAGTAAGGAGCCTAAGTACCTTTTGAGGAACTGGGCCTTAAGTTCTTAAGTCTCATTCAAAGTCGTTGGAACTTTTGCTCCTAAATGTCTAAATCACTTTGAAAATGGGACATAAGGTCCTAAGTCAGGTAGGGCCTTTTGTAAATGTTACCCTAACTTTTTGCAGGATATCAGCCCAGGTAGTAGTATAGTGTTGACTGAGGAATTATTACTTCTGCATTCAGCGGGGGCTCCTCATTATCATAAGCATCCACTTCACACAAGGAAATTGACTAAATAGAATGTGGGCTGGATCTACGTGAGCTACAGGTGGGTTTTCTGTCCCATGCATTTGTATTTCTCTTAAAAGATGGAAATGGTGTAGTATCTTTTTCGCCCTTTTGATGTGGCCAGGAAAGGGCTAGAGGCCTACTCTGGGAAATATAAATGAACATGGTGGAGAGAAATAGATGGGAGTTATTTGCAAGGGAGTAAAAATAAATCTTAAACCACCTTTGCAAAGAAGAAACAGACAAATCAGCAGAGTTATAAACAGGAAACTTTCCCTTCAAGGATTCCTGCATGCTGCTACTTCTATACCAAAAGAAAAAGCACCCCCTGTAGGGTATCTACCAAGATGTGGAGAAGCACTTGCTACAGAGACAAAGTACAACCTCATGCCAGGTGAGTACTAGCAGAGAATAATTGTTTTGAAAAACAAAAACACCCTGCCTTTACTGATTGTTCTGGAGCTGCAATCTGAGGCTGACATGGAGTCCTCCACAAAAAGAAAAAAATAAAAGCAGCATACAACACATCGAAACAAACCGTTGTTTTTTTACAGTCCCTGCAAGTCACGGACCTGGTTACATGAAATCACGGAGAGCACAGATACTGCAACCCTGCCTCAGGCTAAGTGGTGCCTAGAACCAGTCAAGGAATAAAATAAACCTCTGCCTCATTAAAGACAACAGGCGCTGACCCTGAATAACTGTAGAGGCTAGAGATGAAAGAGACATAAGGCCTAGCCCATCTACCAAAATATAAACCCAACCAAGAGAATTTGCAAGACACAGACCGTACCTGCACTAACTTTGTCTCATGGTTGTTTCTCTTTGCAGAGGACAAGAGAAGATCCCATCTCATTTCTAAAGCCGGCCAACCTGATGTGGCACTCTTAGCTTTGCCCCTTGTGCAGCATTCTGCCAGGGGAATACATCTGGCAGCTCTTTTGATCTGTAGCCCTGTGCTTTCCTTTGTGATGTGGCAGAGCATGTGGCTCCCAGTACACCTGCCTAATTAATGTGTGGGGAAGAAAAGAGCAACAACAAAATGACCCCTCACCCGCAAAAAATAGCAGCAGCTTAATAGAAGGCCTCATGGTGGAAAAAAGGTCTGCAGCACAGGGTTAAGTTCTGGCTTTTGCCTTCCGAGACGCACTGGGGGCACAGTGGTTGTGAGAGAAGCAGTGGTATCCTGCCCGCACAGCACAGAGAGCTCACTGACTAATGCCCCTTACATCTGTTGTAGAAAGGTGCACACCATGCTCCCAACTGTGCCTGCCTCTCTGGGCACCAGCAAGGAGCCAGTGGTTGAGCAAGGCCATGGCCATGACCCCAGCCCAGTTAGCTTTGTGGGTAAGCTAATCATCCTCTACCCATCCCCATCCCTAAGGAAACACAGTCTGGGCCCTATGTGGGTGCACAGAGGCGGCGGGGGGGAAGGGACTCCTTTCATGCTCTCTTGCCTATTAAAACTATCCCCAACCAACCCCCTACTGTACATGTTATCCAGAAAATTCATAGGAAAGGTAAACACAAAACTAAACCAAGTAGATCTGAGATGGGACAAGCCAATGGAGTCATGACACAAGCTCAGAAACTCTCCAAATGAGAGTGTGATTCAGTGAATAGGCACTGGCATGGGAGGCAAGAGATGTCGGTTCTGGCTCTGCTACGTGTCATCAGGGAAGTCAGTTCATCTCTCTGGCCTTCTGTTTTCCTATTGTGCCTCTTTAGGTTGCAAGCTCCTCGGGGCAGGGCTTCCCTTACTATGTGTTTACGAAGGAACTAGCACAATGGAGCCCATGTCTCAGCTGGGGCCTTTAGGCACACATAAATAAGATTAATCTGCCTACCTGCATCCACGACAGAGAAGCACTCAAATGTCCTTTTGCCAGTCATAGGTGAAAACTTTTTTGAACTCCTCCCCATTCACAACAGTCTGCCACACAGGCCAGTTTGCCACGCGGATGTTTGTATTTGGGTAACTGGTGGTTTGGGGTAATCAGGACAAATTTCCTATGCAAGTGGCAGCACGTGGCAAAGCAATAGCTAGTGGAATGTGTCACAAGGACTGGAGCAGGGAAGTGGAGTTGCTGGTGATAAAGACCAGCAGCAGCCACAACAGTGACAAGTCAAAGACTGGAGAAGAACTCTGTTGATGCTGACCTAGGATTCCCACAGGCAAGAGTCCACGTTGGCCATTAACCCCAGAAAGCAATTGTCAAAGCAGGTCAGTGATCCCAGAGGGCAGGGCCACCTCTGGCTAATGATACGAGAGGGCAGGGGTGACAGCTTATAGAATTCCAACCGCCACAGATCATGATCCTTTGCAATAGCAGCATCAAATAAAAGGGAAAAACAAAACATGCCCTTTACTAATAATTAAAGGGGGGAGGCTCAAATTCAACAGAGGAAACCTTTAGTCTGGTTTAAAACGTCAGATTCCAGGCTCAGTAAAGGCCGATAACCACGGAAGAGGCGTGTCAATCTTTCTATTTCTCCCTATTTCTCGAGCCATTCATTGAAGGTCAGAGGTAGGGGAAAACTTCTGTGGCTTATGTCCTTAACCAGCTCCAGTTAGCCCAGACACTCCCTCATGTCACCCTCCTTCATGGGGTGTTCATTTGTATTTGCACAGGCGTTTGAGTGTCATTTCACTGCACTTAATGGACACTTAACCGATTATTTTTTGGTAACACTTTATTTCAGATTTCCCATCATTATGAATTCATTTAGCATGGGAAGCAATAGCCCCGCTCCTAATGAATTCATCTGATATTAACATGGCTTTCACAAGTGTGTCCATAGGTGATCAGATGCAATTTAGCATTAGTTAAGCGAGAGTTAATGGACACTAAAAGTGCCACTTATTTTCTAAGTGGTCCATTAAAAAAAAGGAAGGCAAAAGCCCTGCCAGCAGATTTCTTTCATAAGGTAATGTGGAGATTTGTTCTTTGCATGTAAAATTCATTGGAGACCATGGATGGCTTTAAAGACGTGGCAGAGTGGGTGGGTATTACAGGGGGACTGTGTGAAGCAAGGGAGACATTGGGCAAGGAGCCCCAAAGAAGAAAGCACCTGGGAAGAAAATAAATACCAGCACCCTCGAAGGAAGAGAGAGACGTGGGGGTGGGGGGAGGGAGAAAGAAATTGGATGCCTGAAGGAAAGGAATGAGGCAAAGAAGGTGAGAGATGGAGGGTACCTAGAGAACATGGGGGGGAGGGGGGAGGAGGAGGGAGAGAGGATCCAGTGTGACTCAAGGGTAGCAATGAATAATATTCTTTAGATAGGACCAGCCCTGCTTCTTAACCGGATGGGTCACCTATCTCCTCCTGAACAGCACTAAGAAATGCTATTGTTTGGCACGTCCCTCATACAACTAATACGGTATCCTTTAGTAATGACCTAGCCCCAAAACTCTGTTGTAACTGAGAACATAATGGATCATTAATAATGATTACGGAGCTATCTAGATGCAAGAATTTAATAGGGTTACTTGACCCAACAACAGTACTCCCTGGATTGGCTATGCTGGGCCAGAAATTCAACTGAGGGTGGTGAGGGCATGACGACAACTTGGGCAAGCCAAGAAACAGTTACCAATGTTGCCTGGTTGCCCCTTGAAGTTTGACAGAAGCACCAAACTTCGACGCAGCACAAAGCAGTCTGCAGTTCTGTGAAGTCCCTGTTGGAAGGCAGCTGACAGCCAGCCAACCCAAATCACGAAGTAGAAGACTCCACAGGGCTGCTAAGTCTCTTCAGCATGCATAGTCAGACATAAAACCTTCTGCAGGAGAGGAGACAAAGGCCATCTCTCTTTCTCCAATAAGTATAATTAAACTGCTGGTGAGCACGGAGGCTAGGAGTTAAAAAGAGTGACAGTGGCTAAGAAGGGATTTGCCTCCATTACTAAAGTTTTTTTTTTAAATGTAGCTGGGCAAATAGGTATATGCTGTGCCCAGCTGCCCCAGCTCCAGGTGAGTGTTCCTTCTGTTGAGAGATTCCTGCTCAGGCCACAGTGTAGTTGCTTATTCTGTTAATAGTTTTTTCAGTACGGTGGATTTGGGGATCCTCCACTGACAGCAGGGGTACACTCTGGAGCAGATGACATTAGCGCTTCTAGGAAAGAAGGGTGAGGGTAGGGTTCCTTTTGTGCATAAGAGGACAAGTACTGCAGAGCCAATATGAGAGAAAGCCATTTACTTGCATTAGGGTAGCACCCATGGGCTCCAACCAATTGTGCTGGGCATTGTACACACACATAGTAAGAGACAGTCCTGGCCCTGAAGAGCTTACGGTTTGTATAGACAAAGCCGACAAGGAGGGGGAAGTGTTATCATCTCTATTTTACAGACTGGGAACAGACATGCAGAGATCAAGTGACCTGCCCAAGGTTGCATAAAAAGTCAATGGCAGAGCTAGGCATGAAACCCAGATTTCCTGCATCAGAGTCCAGCACCTTGACCATCAGTCCATCCTTCCTCCAGAGTCCCTGTGGTCACCAAAGGGAAGGTGGGCAAAAGCAAAAGCACAAACCTGCTGCAGGTAGGAGAATGTCCAAGAACACAATGGGGAAGAAGTGCAGGACCCAGGGAAGATTAAAGAAGTCCAAAGGACTGATCTGCTACCCTCAGCTACCATCTTATATTGAGAAGAGTTCCCTTGGCTCCCACCTTGAGTGAGCTTGAGCAGGATGCCAGGTTAGGAAGACTCGACAACCCACCTTGGAAGTACAAACACAATGAGCATTTAAAGAAACCAGATTAAAGGGTTTGACCCACAGCTGCAATCTCCTGTCTCACCCGAGGGGGTGGGAGCAAGCAATGGTAGCTTTACACCACCATTTCTACCCCCTTAGTCTGAGGCTTGCCAGGGACTACCCCAGCCTCTGGGCTGTTCTCAGCAATGCTTGGCTACCACAAGTTTTCCCCAACAATTAGATCTGTGACCAGCGGGGTATTCTGGTCATGCCCACTTTTCCTTGGGAACACCCTTATGGTGGGGACCAAAGGAGTGACTCTGCTGGATCCACAGCAGCCACGAATCCCCTCACGTTACAGGAATCCTTATGGAACAGAACAGATCATCAGGGCCAAGGAATCTAAATCACTTGTAGTTACAAAGGAGTTGGTCCAAAATTCTCATCAGCCGGGTGTACTTCTCTCTGCAGTGAAGCTGTTTTACAAATTTGGAAGTGCAGCCATGAGACTTGGCAGAAGTTTGTTCACCAGAGTTAAAATATACCACTGAGTTAGTGCAACAGCAGCCCAGATGTAGCACTCGTACTCACATGAGCAGGGATGAAACAGCAGTGATACTTTACTATAGTTATACTTATGATTCCAAGCTCCACTTAGTCCAAAAGTGGATTGTTTTTACTGACCTAATCAGCTGAGAAAGTTCACCATAGGGTTACTTGGTTTGCCATCGATAGACTTCAGCGTTAACATAAATTGTGGTAGGTCACAATCAGAGTTACTGCTTTAGTCTGGTGGCAGACTCAAAGACAGCACAGTATCAATTTATAGTCAGATGCTTTTCTCCACAAGGATAAGGAGGCAAGGCAATGCATTCTCTTTTCAAATGAAAATTTGAATTCCACAGAAACTGTATCAGCATCACTCTGGGGATCAATGTACCATCTTAATCCAACTCCAGCACCTGACTTCTCCAGCAAGAGGTATGTGCCAGGGATTCATCCTAATTTCAGTGGTATGTAGATCCAAGGTTTTGGTTCAGTCCATATTAAAATCCAAAAGCCTTTGGCCCCAATCCTCCATTGGGATCTGCTAGCAGAGACCGCTGCATTCATGTGAGCTCCCGCATAAGTCAATGAAATAATGTGCTAGCAGATCCTCATGCAGGAGCAAGGCTTTATTTTGTAGAGCATCCCTCAAAAGCCATCTGCAGCCTACTTCCATTTGGCTGTGAGACACATGCCATGCTGGCACAATGTTTTTGCAACACTTCCAGCACTGAAAGAGTTAAGCCATTTAGCTTAAAGGGAGCCCATTAATAAAATACCACCTAGCTGTTATACAGCACTTTTCATCAGTCAATCTCAAAGCACTCTGCAAAAGGAGATGAGCATCATTCTCCTCATTTTACAGATGTGGAAAGCGAAGCATAGGGAGGTGAAGTGAGTTGCCTCAGGTCACCCAGCAGACCGGTGGCTCAACAAAGGAACAGAATCCAGCTCAACTGAATCCTAGTTCAGTGCTCTGTCCACTTGGCCACACTGCCTAGCTGTCATTAGGACAACTGGCAGAAGCAACCCAGAAAGCACAGCAAGTATCTTGAAAGTGTCCTACTTCAGAGATGATGATGGAGCATTAGAAGTTGCTGCAAGCGAGCAGACTGACAGCACTGAAACTCCTGACACAGAACAGCTTTCACAACCAGAGAACACTTTCCATGTTTCCAAAATCACACTGTCAACAATGTTCCAGGCCTTGAACTTACTGAAGTAATCAGGAGATATTGGCAGTAAACAGCAGGCAGATTGTTGGATGGGGGTTTTGTTTTGTTTCTCCTCTTATGAGTGGTGGAAGAATCTTTAGTGCCAAAAACCCACACCTGTAGATGCTGTCAATTACCTTCTCTACCCAAGATGCAACCTTCCAAATGTGACGCAAAACAAATGTCCTTAATCTTTCTGTTTATCTCCCAGTACCATACCTCTGTTTGAGGCGTGATCAGTTTACTTCCGGTTACCTACATTCTTGTGCAGATTTAGTGTCCTCAGTTTTATTGTTTACAATTATTTACATCAGAAATGCACTCATGAAAGTGAAATTTGTGTAAATGTATTCTCTAACAGGATGAATCCCACCCACAGCATTTAAACTTTTCTTGCATGCAAGTTTTTCTCATGTCCCTCATTCTGGGACTATATCACACTCTGTGACCTATAATTGAGTCCTGGAAAGTTGAGTGGTATCCATAGCATTATTTAAGAGCATCAGCGCATTAGCCCTCGTATTACAATCGGAGATGGACCATCTCTGACCTTAGCCACCACCTGAATTTGCACAGGTTTTGATCCCGGTCACATCAGAACATCAAGGCTTGTACTCATCTCCAGTTACAGTATAGTATAAATAATTAAAACTCTTACCCAAATATCCTTGATACTTTAATTGGATACAATAGTCTCCTTCACTTCCCGTCCATACACTCTTATATAGTGTTATTGGTACCACTACAGCAGTTATCACTTCACACCCTAGAGAACATTTTGCAAAGTATCATTATGTATCGTGCATAGTTTATGTATCTGTACACTTTAGTCTGCCATAAAGTGACAAGAAAGAAGCTGTGTATGTTGCATGCATATGCAATGATTTATTTTACCAAGTGGTGAGATGTTGTGGAATTTGAGACAAAGATTAAAATATAAATAAAAAGATTTAATCAATATTCAAATTCTCAGCCCAAAACAAGCATAATTAAGAACAATTGACAGAGAAACCATAAATTAGCAATTCTAAGGGTTCAAGACACATTTAATAAATTACAACACTACTGCGTATATACACCACATTTCCTCTGAGGTCTCAAAGATTATTTAATTGAACTTTGGGAGGTGAATTGTCATTATCCTCTTTAAAGGTGGGGAACTGAGGCAGAGAGAGGTTAAATGACTTGCCTAAAGTAATAATCAGTGGAAAAGTTGGGACTAGAACCCAGGAATCCTGACTTTCAAACCACTACTCTGAGCAGTGGGTGATAATCCATCTCCTTGAGTGCCTTTCGAATGATTTCTCATAATTTTTTACCTTCTCTTTAAAAATGGATCTCTAAAAATCATAGGCACTAGAATACAATGTAAGGAAAAATTCATGATCTCATGTAGAGTCTCTATGAAATCTCTCTTCAGTGGAATGTATGACTGATTTTGAAATATTTTGTTGATTGTGATTACAAAGAGAATACACCAACAACACGATGATATAAGCACCCAAACATCAGAAGGATCAGTAGCCCAATGGACTAAGCCCCTCCTCTTTAAAAAAAGTTGGTACAATGATGTTCAAATACTCGTTAATTCTTTTTTAACTGTTCATTACAGATTCTGAAATCAAACTCAACAGGTATAGAAATCCTGCTTGAGTTTCATGTAAATGCCTGTTCAGATACTAAAGCTCTTTGCTCTTTAAACCCTGGTTAATTCAGTCTTCTCATTTTAGCTTGAGTTTGTGCATTGATGATTTTTATGCATGGTCTCTGATTAAAGGATGAACTGGATAGGAGTTTTGCTATTAACTTCAGTTCATACAGGATCAAGCCCCTATTTCCTATTCTCAATACCAAATACTGCATTGAATTACAATTGAGCAATCCCATTACTTGAAGTAATCATTTAAGGTCAGTTGCAGGGGAGATCAATGGGACTGCATGGAATATATGCCAGTTCAGAACTGCCCCTACTTCTGGGAGAAAATTGCAGTTTCTCAGATAGCGGCACGGTACCTACCGCCAAATGATGATTAACTGTGACCACTAAAAGCCCCTGAAATTAGGATCACCATTTAACAGCTAACATTTCTTTAAACCAAAAGTTGCCCATGGTCTAATCCTTGTGCCCTGACCGAGTTTTGTCATGAGTTTCCCCTAGTCAATATCAAAGCAGTTTTAGGTAGAACCATATTTTGGTGCCCCTATGCTACTCCAATGGCACAAAGGGACCACAGTTGCAGCAGGTGGAATGCTGTCAGTGATGAGTGATGTAGGATTGATGTGCAGCGCCCTCAACGTAGGGGTGTGTTGAGCACAAGAGGGGATGAAGCCAGACAAATCTGAGCTCCAATAACTTGGGATAGCAGAGCAGCCTGTAGGTAGCCATGTAACACTACTGTAGATAGTAAGATAGACCCTTCCTGAGGCTGCTCTAACTTATGCCAGCTCCAGAAGCAGCCCAGAATCCAGTTCTCAAGAGATCTAGCACAGAATTAGGCCCTTTATGTTTTATCATCGAAGTCAGAGATGGATGATGATCCAACTGGTATTTTCTATCTCCCTAGAGTCAGGATCTCATTGTTCATGATCATTTATAGTATATTTACTGGTTTTCAGATGATACAATAAACCAGGGTTGCAGTAAATCATGGTTATTCACTTAACAGATGATTTAGCCTCTATTCGTTTGTAGGTTTAACTTTAAGGGAACAATCATGACTTGCACATACTAAACCCAAGTAACTACACAATCTTATTACTGAATGACTTGTCCTCCTTCATCCTACACCCGTTGTTGTCTGCTACTCTCACTTATTGTGCCACATCTAAACTCAGATGCTCTTTGAGCTAGCCACAGGGCTGCTCTAAAGTTGCCTCAGGGACAGATTCACACACCCTCTCCCCCAAATCAAGAGAGTGGAAATCCATCTAAGTCCCTTCCCCATCTCCAGGTGCCTTAAGCACAGCTTCGGCACACCTGCAGATCTAGCTCAGTGCATTTCTAAAGTAACACAGAAGTGGAGCAGTCTTCAGTTCAGAATTCGTTGGACTGGGGGGACAGGAAAGGAGTGCTTAAAGTCAGCCCATTTGTCTTCATTTTCACACATCTTTGCGATCTAATTAACATCACATTCTGTACATGGACAGCAGTGGTTTGTGAATCAGATTATATTTAACAAATAAAAGTCTGGCTGCCTAGCAGAAAGTAAGGAAGGATCCCGGAACATGCAGAGGGCAATGGAGTTATTGAAGAGAACTGTATTCATTAAGCAAGATAAAACACAGCAAGGCCAGTATTCCTGGACTGATTCTGTATGCCCTACACAATATTGGGCATTCTTGGGCTAATATTGTAATGCTGCATGTTCTATGACATGAGGCAGCAAGCCAAGTGCCATGACCCAGAGGAACAGCACACTAATGACAGGGAGGCCAAGCCTGCAGTATCTTGTGCTGTTCTAAAATGGCCCTTGTTTTAATATTCAGTATTGCTGGCACTGTTATAATTAGGGCTGAACAAATAATTAACAAACTTATTAACCTGCAACTGTTATTCAGAATTCTTCTATTATTTTTGTACAGTAAATCTGGATGGAGGGAAAGTGTCTCTCTGCAAGTATTTGCCACTCCATATCTGAGATCTGTTAGCTGGCACTGGCCAAATCAGCCACATGGTAGCGTTTCCATTTCCTTATTCGGTGAATATGCAAAAACTTCCGTCACAAAATTTCACAAAAATTCAAGTACAGATTTACAATTCATCTTCCACAAATGCATGAACATGGAAATTTGAGTTTGGTCTTCAGAAAACAAAATCCAATCCAGAGATATATCCACTGAAAGTGAACACAAAAGGAGCACAGACCCAGAGGATGCAAATTCACACAAGTGACTATTCAAGGAAGCATTATTGTAGTATTTGTCACCTCTGATAGTGGATGCCACATCCCACCCCAGAAATGGTTGCATTTCATTTCTAGGTGATGTTCCCTCAGTGTGTACAGTACATAGTTTGCAGTATCACCAACTCCAAGCATTATAAACCATATCTATCTTATGTACTTCTATAACCCCAATCACAGTAGTATCTGAGCACTCTTTACCTCACAACACCCCTCTGAGGCACAGCAGTGCTATTGCCCCCATTGTACAGATGGGGAACTGACGGAGACAGAGATTAAGTGACTTGCTCACAGGAAGTCTGTGGCAGAGCAGAGAATTAAGCCCAGATCTACCTAGTCCTAGGCTAATTCCCTAACTACGGGACCATCCTTCCTGGAACTCATCAGCCCACCCCCAAAAATCATGACTGTAAAAACAACAAAAGTTTGGGGGTGTTCTTCTTTGCCTTCTGGTTTTTCAGTAGTCTTTGAAGTACACTCAGGTCACATATTCAAAGTACTCTGCAACCACCAAGGCTACAAAGTCACATTTTTAAATGAAAGCGGAGATTCTCATGAATACACACAACTGTGGGAGCTCAGGCTATCAGTGAAAGCAAATATTATGAGACTGACAAATTTCAGGACTTGATAACCCAGTGTATGTAATTCCGCAGGCTTATGAAAGGTAACATGCACATTAACCAGTAAGACCCAGACTGAGCAAAAACATCTAAGCATATGAGTAGTCCCACCAAGTCAAGTTAAAATACCCCATCATCTTAACTTAATCAAGAGGATTTAAAGTTAAACAACAGCCTAAGAGTTTTGCTGGACAGGGACCTTATTGAACAGGAGAGCTTTCAAAATACAAACGGGTCTAGACCAGCACATCAGATGCAAACTACAGGGGTATTCACACCTACATCCAAGCTTCCTTGCTCAGACCTCTCTCTAGAACAGCATACAGATCAGACATTGGATCCCTCTCCGACTTGGAATCCAGACCTCTTGGATTGGGCTCAACTGTACTTATAAAAGTTGTTGGCATGCAGTTCTTTGTGCAGGTGAAGGCTCAAGTGGTTCTTGGGTTTTCTGAGCTACTTTCCCCTATCCTTCCATTGTCCCTCCTGACAGTAATTCAACTCCCCATTGCACAGAACAGAATCTTGCAAGAGGTTTCCTGGATTTATAAATTTCTGTTCCTTTATTTTTAGTGTGTACTGCAAGTTCCTTGAACTCCTCTGCTCCTTCTTCTGACAATGGCAGCCTTGGATCAGGCCTCAGGGTGTCTCACCTTAGGTAGTATGCAGAGCTTTTCCATCTAAAGTGAGAAGTGCACATTTTAAAGGGACACTCGGGAAGTCAGCTCCAGTAAAGTTTACCACATGGCAGGCAGAAAGGAGGGAATCCAGTGTTCTACAGAGTGGCACCTCCACCTTAAATATATAAATAAAGCAGGAGTTTATCATTTATTTATAAAACTATTTCTAATCTAATTCTTTGCACATTATCGAGGGGCAAAAGAAGCCACTCAGAAAAATGGTTCTTAAGGAATTGCCACATAGAGAGGTTCTGATTAATATGCAAAACATAGATTATAAATAGATTTATAAATAAATGATTATCTATGGTTGCTTCTTTATTTATCTATGGATTTATGGAAAGTTTAAAGGCTGAATTCTGATTAAATGAGAAGCGCCATTTATGGTGGACTGGATGGCTCAAAGGGTTTGGTAATGGAAAGTGACAATGAATTGCATTTGCATAGTACCTTTGAGTCAAAAGTATCCCAAGTGCTTTGCAGTGTGTGTATATAAGGGGTCACTTCATCCATCACTGAAATATAGCCACCTCCAAGGAAGAAAGCTAATACTTTACATCTATACCACCCTTCACCCAAGGATTTCAAAGCACTTTACACACTAATTAAGCCTCACAACCTTGCCATGTGAGAAGTATTATACCCCTTCTACAGTATCCTACAGCAAGCCACACTCAAGCAGTGGTAGGTCTGGGAGCGGAACCAAGGAGCCCTCTTTGCAAATTCCTTGATCTAACTACTTTTCATCTCCAGGTCATCAGTTCTGATTTCAGCCCAGGCTGTGTATGACTAAAAGTTGTTCCCATGGCAGTGCAGTTGCCAAACCACTGTATCCCGACACTGAGCATTGGGATTATATTCTACAGCTGCCCTATAATGGACCTACCCCAAACCCTAAGACTCAAGGTATTAATCCCAGTTCCCAGATTTGCAGCTCAAGCCCAGTTTCCTTTCACTGATTCATTCTGCAGCAGACATGCACACATAAAGTTAGGATCCTGAAAGGTCAAAGTGACTCTAAAGGACAACTGTCTAGACAGCAGTTTGTAGACAACTGCCTATTGTCCCTGGAACAAAACATCTTTGCCCTGACTAGCTGTACCTGCTCCGCTCCTGCAGAAGCAGAAGGATGGCGTGGGAGGGACACAGCTGAATGCCTGGGAGCAGAGTCAGCCTCTCCTTTTACCTTTTCTTGGAAAAAAAGAGTTGAAGCATTTTCTCATACGGCAAAGCTGTGCTGCCAAGTCAGGTTTCACAGATGAACACTTTCCAAGGTGCCAGTTCTGCAATTCAGGGCCTGGCTGCTCTCCCCTGAGCATGATGGATAGCTTTAAAATGAAGGCACTGCAAGAAGTACCAGCTGTCCAGGTACACGCTCTGGTTTAGCATGGCTGAACAGCCCCCTCCCCCTCCCAATCTCTGCCTCTGAGGGAGAAACAGGAACACATCCTAGCATTGCTCCGCAGGGGAAGGCAAACTGCTGAGAGACAAGTTATCCCAGTGGAGACAGACCTGCTGAGCGTTCCATTTTCTCATTAGTTAGCTGGGTCCCAGTGGCCCCCAAGCCAACCTGAACACCTAGGCTCAGACTGGAAGTGGCATGATTCCTCCCTGCCCCCTTTCACCACTTCATTTCCCGATGTCTCTATCACCCCATCTGCACCACAGGGATTAGCAACGAATGGAGACCAAATCCACCAAACCAGTGCCCCTTCTCCAAAAACCAACCCAATCTCTATGCCTTCATAAAGACACTTCCCCCAGCCGAAATGGAGCTTTGCCTTTCTCCCACTCCTAAGTCCTTGATCATACCAAGTAAGGCAGCTCACTCCAGTGGACAATCACCAAATGAGGGCTGTCCGGTGACCAGTAGTGACTCCGCAGCATCCAGTCAATAGAGACCATTAGAACAAAACAATCACACCTTCTGCGACCACATCCCAGCTGTGGACCCCACTCGGCACCGACAGAAGACTAGCAAATAGCAAGAGCTAAACATTTGGGCAATGGATTCCTCTAGTCCTCATATGCTGGGAGTGCAGAGCCCAGGACTAAATTTACCTCTTTGCCTGGGCCCATGGGAGGAGGGGACTTGGGGGATGGAGCCTGCATAATTACACTGGCACAATCTAGGAGGTGTTCAAAGGACAGTTTCACTTGTGGGACTTAGATACCCAACTCTCTTTTTGTGTCTTTATGGCCGAAAGAGGAAATTTTCCATGTGCTCTCGATGACAGTCGCTATATACATTACATGGTCCCATCTCCCTCAGGGGGCCCCTCACACCAATTTCACTCCCCCAGTAAATGAGCAATGCAGGAAATCCTTTGACTAACTCAGCAGATTTCATCAGACACAACAGAAGGATAAACCTATTCAGGCAGCAGATTGCTGCCTACTGTCCAGTTATAATGCTGCATACAAGGAAACCCCTTTTGAATGAGCACTTGGTAATCCTCAGTAAACCTGTTAGAGAAAGTTACTGCGAATTTACCATTCAGGAAAACTGAACCTCGGAGATCTCCACGGTGCAGCCAAGAGTTGCTTCTATTCAAATATGTTTCCCTTACAGCTTCTTGTCTAGTCCCACTGAGCTCCATCCCTAAACTTGAAAGCTTGCTTGTCCCACAGCACAGCCTCAAACTGGGATCCAAGTAGCACACCAAGGAAACTAACAACACTATCTGATCATCTACCCTTATATACCAGATAGAAGCAGGTGAATAGCAGTAAAGTGACATGATTGAGCAGCCCTACAAAAACATCTCCAGATGGAGCACTGGGAAGAGGTTTTCAAAGGTGTCTAGGAACAGTCAACAATCAAAGGGATGGGCCCCCCTGCTCCACTAAAGGGCTAGGGAGCAGCCAGTTCTGGTCTCAGAGAAGCCCAGCTGGCAGGTGATGGGAATCAGCTGACCCAACTGGAGAGCCTTTAGTGATGGGTTTTGTTCTCTGCCAAACAATACAAATGAGGGCCACAGTTCCATGAGGGAGTCTTGACCAGGAGAGGGCTAAGCATATACTTTCCCTTGGCTGCAGCAGAAGGCTACAGGAGGGCAAGCAGGTCCTACAGGCACCATCCCCCTCCCCACCCGCAATCTGGGGGAGGTCCAGACTCTATTAACTTGGTTGTCAGTGCCACCAAGGGGATTATTCAGGAGCTAGGGATTGCTTGGGGACAGAGAAACCTGGCCATTGCCCCTACTCTGGTAGCAAGCAGCGGGATCTTGAGTAGTAGGGCTTACACACCATCTTGAAATATTTCTCTGAGTGGACTCAAAGAAAGGGAGGAGGTACAGTGGCCCTATCAGAAAGGATTCCTGGTGCATAGAGGAGTATAGTACAAGGCATGCAGATGAGAATTGAGGGCAAATGGGGGAAAGAGAGAGACAGGAGTTGATTGGTAATACTTCCAAGGGAGCTTGGGGGCCTGGGAGGATGCAACATTGTAAGGTGCTCGTTGAGGCCTGAGGGGCTGGGGCATGTTTAGTGCTAGCATAAATGACACGTACATACATAGCAATTATGCCCCTTACCTCTACTATTTTCAGAGGAGACATTACAACAGCTGGCATTGCTGTTTGGCTGATGCTGCTGTACAGCATTTGGGTTCAGTCCTTTCTGCTTCCCCCTTTGTGCACTGAGCTTTCCCACGCAGGTGAGGCACCTTGTGAAAGGGTTACTAAGGAGGCCATGTGCTTGAAGCAAGAATGCCAGAAAGGAGTATTTGTTAGTGCAGCTCTCTGTTCTGGGCTCTTCAGAAAACAAATAACCTCTGTGAAACCTGCCCTATAACTGGGAACTGTGACTATGGAAAACACGACATCAATGCTCATCAGTGAGGGCAAGACCTTTATGTCAATGTTCATTTACAGAACAAATGCTCTGTGGTATCCTCCAAGGAGTTGTAAATATCCCAATTGTACTAATGCAGGAAGAGCTGTTGCCCTATGGGAAAGCTAGGTTAGTGAAAACAGAGCCAACCCACCCCCACCCCCCATATGCAGGCAAGATTTCTAGACCTTAATCCCCAAATATAACCTACATTTCTGGTGTACCAGCAGAGATACAGTGGTTTATAGAGCATGTATTATGGCATTTTTCTTCAAGTGCTTCCCATCCTTGGTGTGGGCACTAACACGGGAGGAATTGCCACTGATAGAAATGCATATTTCAGCAATATGGTGGCATGATCTATAGCTGTGCCTTTTCTAATAGGACCGTAGAATATACACAAGCCACAGAGGAGCTGCATCCTGAATTCTTCCCTAGTATTAACTTAATGTTATGTTTCCTTTCAGTATATTATTCATCTATGAAATGAGCTGAAGAGGTATTGTGGAGAATTCAAACAGGGTGTGGTTCCTGAACAGTTGTGCACTCCTTGGCCATAGGCAAAGATCTGAGTCAATAAAATAAATTTAAAATATATATAATATATTATATATAAATATATAAAATAAAATTGTATAAAATAAATTTACACTGATCCAAAAAATTGCAAAAGCTTTTGAAATTTCCAAGTTTTTTATTTTGCAGAGTTTGAAATGAATCCATTTTTCTGACTGTTGATAAAAAGATTTTTTTGTTTACTGAACTTTTTTTAAAAAATGGGGAAAAAAATTATCAGTTAATTTGCAAAACTTTCCAATCAAAAAATTTCAACCAGCTTTAAAAATATACACCTACTCCTGTCTGTCTACACAACCATAAACCCTTCAGCCACACCACTTAGGAAGTAGAATGCCTCCAAGCAATGCAGCTCTGGTTCAAAGAGCCTCAGCTGAGCCCAGATTATGTTAATATCTATATTGTTCATGAGAGATCTTGATGTCTAGTAGAATATGCATGGGGCTGGAAGCTCACACAGACCTACTGTTGATCTTTGAGTGCCTCATGTATAAGTAAGTGCCTCACTGTCCCTCAGGTATAAGTTCTACCACCAACCTACCTTCCATGGCTGTTGTGAGCTCCAATTTATTGGCTAAGAGCTTTCTCTTCAAAGCTATAAAAGTGCTGGGTGCTGATACCACAACTGCTATTCACAGGAGTAATCCTTATAAATCCCTGGTGGTGGTGGCAGGGAGGGGGCGGGTGTAAAGCTTACTTACATGTGTCAGAGTTGCCAGATCAGGCCCCTATCAGAACTAAAAAAAGTTAAAAAAAAAGTTTTAATGTTTAATGAAAAAAAAAGTTGTAATGTTTAATGAAATAATCTAATTTGATCAAAAATATCAAAATTTCAAAGATTTGGCCACCTAAATTTACAGTAAAAATTAGCAAAATCTAAAAGACTTCTCATCCACTATGTGATAGCCCTGCTATTTCCCTCATCTTTGGGTCTTTCACGGCAGCATCTATAGTATTCTGCTTCACTGGATTCTACATAAGCAGTGAAAGCAATTCAGTCCCGGACTACGATGCAAAACATATTTACCACTTGGCTGTCTACTTAGGGGCCCAGTTATGTATGCTGGGAGTACTTGCACACAGAGAGTTAAAAAATTGTTTCAGTTAGCTGGGATTTTAAGCTTATCAGTTGAAAGGATCATCAATTTCCATCCCAACTACCTGCGAATTCAGATCTAGATGGAATGGCTTAAGGATCACATCCGACCACCACATCGTAAGGAAAAGGAGCAATGAATAGTTCCATCCTGTGTTTTCTATAAAGCCGGAGTTTTATTCCTGTCATTTTCTTCCAGTCCTGGCAAGAGAAGGGTTGGCAGAAAGAGGCAATAAATAGCCTCAGCAAGGGGTCTCAACTGCTCCAGGTAGTCTCTGCTGTCTGGACACTTCTGTGCAACACAGAGCGCAACTGGCCATTTCAGCTATTGGCAGCTCTTTCCATCCTGCATTTAAAAATGGTTGATGTGTTTTATTTCACCAGCTGCTGCTACAGCCTTGTATTGAACCAGCCTGTAAACTGCACTTTGGGGACCCTTGGCCCTCACAATGCTACAGCAAGCAATCCTTGGGGTAACGGAAGCAGGCAATAAACATGCATCTAGGTTCACACTATTACTTCCTGTTACCCAATTTTTCACCGGGGGTAGGGGAAAGAGGAAGTCTACTATTGTAGTGTATAGGTACAGGGTAATGTGGAAGGGCTGACTCACCACTGGTGCACTCCATTCTGACTGGGCGTGACACAGTAACTCCTCTCTCATGCCCCCTACCGACAGTCACTCCGCTCCTGCCTTTTCTCATAACTTGGCCCTCCAGCCAGGTCATGCTTTAGTCCCACCCCTTCCATGGTAACACATTACCTCACCCACATTGTGTCTCTCTCATGATAGCAGAAAGTCCAACAAGTAACAGTCCAAGATCCTTACAAAAGGTTTTCAGTTCTGACTGTAGGCCCTGCAGTCCTCATGACCTTCCCTCAGGGCCCTCAGTTGTCCTTCTCCTGTTCTCAGGGGCCTCACACCACCTTTCCCAGTGGCTGGTAGGAAAACCCAAGCACTCCCACTACGCTGGGTTTCAGTCCAGGGACTCTATAACCAGCAGCCAAAGTCTGCTCCTTCAGACTCCCTGCTCCTGCCTCCTTGGATTTCTTCCTACTGTAGTTTGTCAGCTGGCCTCTCCCCAGTCACCCTTCTTTCAGGGCCAGCACTTGCAGAGCTCTCCCCTGGAATCCTCCAATAAATCTCATACCAATTTCTGCCCTTCTCAGAATTGACTTTCATGCTCTGTTCCTCCACTGAACGCCTCCCAGGGGCTCTCTCCCTGGAAGTCCAGCCCCTGTGTCAGGCTTCCTCACCACAGAGCCTGCTCCCCTCCCAGGGGCTGCTCTGTGTCTCTCCTGGCCTCTGGCCAGACCCTCTATTTAGGAGAGATTTCTAGGGCCCCGGGTTACGTCCTTGATCCTCACAGTCTCTCTACTCTAGTCCAAGATAGTGACTGCAGAGTTTTCCACTCTCCCTGCAGTCCCCTCTTGCTCCAGATTTTTCTTTCATTGTAGTTATCTCCCAGCTCCTTCTTCAGCTGGGCTTCATCTTGCAGTAGGCCTGGTCACCCTCCAGATGTAGCCAGGTAGCACAATTAGCCTCTCTAGTTCCAGTTAACCCTTTTAGTGTCAGTGTGGAGTATACACCCATCCCAGGTAGTATCCCTTTAAGTGGTATATGAGCCCTCAAATATGCAAGGCCTGACGAGCTACACACTGCTGCTCTGGCTGGTTTCAGACTTTCTAAAACATGGTGAGCACCACGAAAGGATTGAAACTATTTAAAGGGATACTACCTTATTCCTACACACTGCAATCTTTATAGGGTCATTCAGGTGAGGATCTGACAGCACTTCCCCACATTCATAACTGAAGCTTCCCCACACACCCCAACGTGGTAGAAAAATAGCACCCCCCATTTTAAGTTGGGAAAACTGAGGCTGGGGAAGGAGGAAAAAAGAAATGCCGCTCAGCCAAAGTCACAGAATAGAACCGAACTCCGTGATCTAACCACGAGACACACTAATGCGGGACACAGATTTAGGAAGCAGATGACAAAGCAGATTTCATTTGCAGCAATGCAGGGTGGTAAGTGGGAGGGAGAGAAAGAAGAAAAGACACAAGATGGCTTTGAGCCAAAACCTTGTTTTTTAAATAAATTAATTAAATAAAAAGCAAAGCTCAGTGAGTAATGAGGTCTCTGATGCTAGATTGTCCAGATTTCCTAATTAGTCAGTGTTTATCCACATATCAGAGCCTTCTCCATTCCCAATCCCATGTTCAGAGAGTTATTGCTGATTGGACTCTTTTGCAATAGAGCAGTAAAAGGATGAACAGCACTAATTATGTCCTCAGGTTATGGGGCCACTGGGTATTCCACTGTTCTCAAGGTGGGTAGACAACTCTGCAATGGGAGCACCACGGCCTTTCTGACAGCCTTAATTCTGGGTGGGCCACTGGGTCCAGGAATCTCTACTGCTGGAGGATTTATAGAAAAAGTTTTGGACTGTAGCTGCTCTTTCCATTTGTTACTAACATGGAAAAAGATGCATTCCATCTTGCTAAGCAAGCCAAAACACAGATGGCCAGGGGCTTCCTACCAGCGATAGATGTGTTAGTCCTGGTACTTCCAGCATTCATAGCACATGACGGGAACCTGCAACTGGCATCCCTGCCTACATCTTTATGTGACTGTGCTGGGGCTGTGTGTGCAACACTGCTCGACATGCAGTGGTGTGACCTACAATGGAGCTTAGTCTGCTCCAACTTCCAGCATACTGCAAGCAAAGGTAAATGAAATAGTACAAAGAGGCTTTGTACTATTGGGGCTTCACACTTGCAGAAACAAGCACATCTCTAGAAATCTCATGTGATTTAAAACATCAGGATGTTTCCAGCCCAACTCCGAGACCAGAGACATTTGAATATACTGATAAGCATTCACATTTCCAGATGCCAGTCAAACCAATCTACCCACATTTTGAAGAGCCTAGGGCAAAGAGTAAAATACTGGGTTTCAGGAGACCTAGGTTCTAGTCCTAGCTCTGACACTAACTTGCTAGGTGATCTTGGGCAAGTCATTTCACCTCTGACTCAGTTTCTCCACCTGTAAAGTGGGGAAAATGATACTTAACTCTTTTATGAAGTGCTTTGAGAAAACTATTGATGAACAGTGCAGTGTAAGAGCTAAGTATTAATTATTATTACTATCAACACCCCCATCCCTCTAGGAGTTTAAATTCTGGGCCAAATTTTCAAGATGGAGAAGTACAGGTTCATGCAGAAAACAGAAATACTTGCATGCAATTGCAAGTTCACCTTTTTCCTCACAAGGTTGATGCAGTTGTTCACACCAATTTAGTAAATAGGGTACAAATTCCTAATTATCTGCCTAGCTAGTCCACAGCCAGAGCATCCACCCAGTTTACACATGCTGTTGCAGCAACCACATAACGTGGTACTCCATGTCCATGACAGGCAAATAAAGAAATAACCAGAGCAGTGATTGCTTGGTGTCAGATCAGTTATTAATCTTGGACTTGAGAACCAGAAATCGTCAGGGTATAAAATTGACTGGGGAAGTAGAACCACCACAGGACTTTACATATAAGCTAGAGCTGGTTGGAAAAAAACTGAAAATGGGAGGGGTGGAGAGAATCACATTTCCAAAAAAAAGAGACTAAAAGAGCCTGAGTTGAAGGCAAAAACAAAGTTGGGCATGGCTGACTTTTGTCCCCAAGCTGGTGGACAGACCCACCAGACTACATCCCTGTTTTATACAACTCTAAGAATTGCATTCCTCCAGTGATAAGCAATGCCTAGATAGAAAGGAAGAAAAACTTCTGAGACATATGTACTTTCCTTTAGCAATGGAGGTAACCAATGAAGAACCTATGGTCACAGCAGCCGAGAAAGGTCCTTCTTTTGCCCTTGGTAAGTTCACTCAAATTGAAAATGAGGAGGACTGGAATTCCCTGGTAAATGTTGCCAGCTTCCCAGGTTGGCTGTTATTGGCATAAGGTTATTCATTACATATCTAGAAAAGCAGTCTTGAGAAAGCTGTTCCTACAATATTCACCCTGGAAACTGAATTAACAGAACTCACGAGAAAGACTGTCCTCCATGTGATTTCTGGCCAAACTTTGCGGGCTCAAGAGGTTCAGACAGTGTTAAGCAGTATCTAGAGTCATAAGTGTTTATCCACATAAAATTCAACCTCTGAACAGAGAAACTAGGACCAAACTCCTTGCTCCAAATACCCAAATTCTGGGGAAACTCATATCCAGCCAGATCTGTAGCTCAGACCCATTTGTTTTGGAGGTTCCCCAACATCTCTAGTTGTCAGCTGTCAATTCCCTAGTCTCAATGGTAAAATCAGGAAGTGAAAGGAAAATATCCTAACCTGGAAATTATGGGAGAGTTACATTTATTCTGACAATTCAAAATATTCCAAAGAGTGGCTCCTTGAGTACTTACTTACCTTCAGACAGGAGGGGTCAGATTTGCTAAGGTTTAAGGCAGGCATTTGTGCATGTACCTTAGGTGTGTGCTCTCCACATCTGCTTGTAAGGTTACCTGATTTTATGTGCAATCATGGTATTGCTATACAGTCTTGCAGAAAGTAGATCCAGGGATGCCAGTTATTGCAGTAGTGGTCAGGGGCCCAAACTAAGATTGGGATCCTGTTGTGCTAGGCACAGTACAAACATATAGTAAGAATCCCTGTTTGAAAGAGCTTACAATTTAAAATCGACTAGCCAGACAAAAGGGGAGAGAAAGGGGATGGGGAACTGAGGTACAGAGATTATCGGTACATCTACACTTACGGCAGTGGGTAGAGTACAGACACTGCATTCCCAGCTAGCCTGGGTATAAGCAGTAGTGTAGACGGTGAGACACTGCTTAGGTAAATACCATAGGGTAAGTGCTCTTCATGCCTGAACCTAGGGTACAAACCCTGCGTGGGGTTTCTACACACCAAAGCAGTTCCTCCCAAATCTCTACTGCTACTTTTTAGCAGCGTAATGTCCCACTGCCAGTCTTTCACTGCAGCATGTAGCTATACATGTAGTACCAGTAATCTACATGCTGCTGTAAATATCAACGTACCTTAAGTGACTTGCAGAGACCACACAGGCAGTCTGTGGCCAAGCTAAGAATGGAACTCATCTCCCAAGTCACCATTCAATATCAACATGCCTTAAGTGACTTGCAGAGATATCTTTTCATGACAGGTTTAATACAATTAGCAAAGCTGCAGCAGTCTGCCCCTTACTATCCCAGACCCTGCTCCAAATTACCGACCAGTGGTGCTGAGGTTCTCAAGTTAAGGCACCGGAGTGGTCCTAAATGGATGCACCATTACTGTTTCACATGAAGTTTGTTGAAAATATGGCCCAACCCCTAACCCTTGGTGACTGTGTAACAAGATGACCCTCAGAGGTTTTCTACCACAACAACACTAGACAAATAGGATCTCCATTGGTTCTCAGACTGGTACAATCAGGTCTTAAGAATCACTGTGAGCTGTATGATGCATTAGGGTAGTTTTGTTTGCCCCTTTGCAACCAGCCTACAGCAGTTCAGATCTTCCAGTCCTCCCTACCAGCTGGTCCCCAAACACCTCCCCCCGCCCCCGTCAGAAGGAAATGATATAAAATGATTGAAGATTGATGATTAATGAAGAAAGAGGGTGAATATTAATCATGGAGACAATATTTGATGGCAGCCCCTCAGGAAGTTGTTAAGAGCCAATTCTTCTACTCCAGGGCAGTAGATTTAGGCTGAGGCTCATGATAGAAAGAGGAAGCTATAATGTTAAACTGCCCTGTGTGAAAATGGACAATCCACCCCCTTTGTTTGCTGTTCCGTAGGGACAATGTTCTGCAGGTCTATCCTTCACACCAACCCTCCCCCGCTCTCCAGGAGTTTAAAGGCAAAGCATGTGAACAGAACTGAAATGGACATGAAGATGTCACATTTCTGCTTTGAGAGTGAATTCTGGCCACCGCAAGCTGCTCTGGATGAGTCGAGGCAAATACAGAGACCATTCACACTCAGCACAGCCCTGTCACATTCAGTGCATCAGTGTTACACTCCAAGGTGTCAGAGAGGATCTGGGGCAACAGTCTTCCAGAACAGTAGTTTTCAAACTGCAGGTTGCGACCCAATACTGGGTTGCGGAATGGAAGGCACTGGGTCGCGGCGGCTCTGGTCAGCACCACCAACCGGGCCGTTAAAAGGCCCATCAGCAGTGCTGCCTGGCTAAGGCAGGCTACTAGTCCCTACCTCTTCTGACACCACGCTGCGCCCTGGAAGTGACCAGCAGCAGGGCCGGCTCCTAAGCGGGCAGGGGGGCCATGGGCTCTGCACGTTGCCCCCACCCCAAGCACTGGCTCTGCACTCCCATTGGCCAGGAACCAGCCGATGGGAGCTGGGGGGGGGCCTGTGGGTGAGAGCGTGCAGTATCGCTTGCGCACCTGCCCCTAGGAGCCAGACCTGCTGCTGGCCGCTCCTGGGGCGCAGCGTGGTCCCAGGACAGGCAGGAAGCCTGCCTTAGCACCCCCGCTATGCTGCTGACTGGGAGCCACCCAAGGTGAGCCCGCACCCCAATCCCCTACCCCAGCCCTAAGCCCCCCCAAAACCCAGAGCCCCTTCCTGCACCCCAAGCCCCTCATCCCTGGCCCCACCCCAGAGCCTGCACCCCCAGACAGAGCTCTCACCCCCCTCATGCCCCAACCCCCGCCCCAGCCCAGAGCGCCCTCCTACTCCCAGATCTCCTCATTCCCGGCCCTACCCCGCACCCTCACCCCCGCACCCAACCCCTCTGCCCCAGCCCTGAGCCCCTCCCACACCCCAAACCCCTCATCCCCAGCTCTGTTGGTCACAGGCATCAACAATTTTCTTCAACTGGGTCGTGAGAAAAAAAGTTTGAAAACCACTGTTCCAGAACACAGGAGTCCAGCCCAGAATTTTTGTCCAACTATTTAGGACCTGATCCAACTAGGAATCTAGGAAGGATAGAAGATCAGGAGCTAACATTCTTGGTAGAAGTGCCATGCAGTTTCTAAGGATAGAAGTTGTCAGGCATCTTGGTGCTCATATTATCCCCAAAATGGCACCTTACGCAGCACAGGTGCCTTCCAGTGCACATTTATAGTTAATTAATGCCTTTGAAGAGGTGGGTGATCTGGAGAGACCCAGGTTATTTGCACAGGATTGTGGCAGAAAGACCTCTATGTGCTTTCAGTCCCTGTTCATTTTTGCCTTCCTATTTACAGGACTGGAGGTGTCACAGACTAAGTGTACAGCACTTGTTGGTGTGTTTACACAGTAGCTGCCTTTGTAAAGTTAACAGTATGTGAACATGGACACCAGCAGGCTGAGAGGTGATGGATAAGGAAGCCTTTATTCCAACTCTCCTACAAGGGCAGGTGCTATGTCGCAAAGAGCACAATGCACTGCAGACCCCCTAAACAAACAACTCTTTAATGCACCTGTCATTTCAAATGTCAGACCAGAGACAAGGTCAAGCCTGGAGCAAAATCAGCCTGCTCCCTCCTTGACCCATCATTCATCACTGAATTTATCCACACACCAAGCAGACCAGCTGATTCACAGGGAAAGAGTAATCTGAGCTCTAGAAGGGTCCTGTTTCTGTTCCAGTGAACTTATTAATAGTCTTCTAAGGAAGCCAGCAGGGGTCCGGATGGACAACTCTGCATGTATACAGTCCTACGTAGAGAAGCTTAAAATTCCACATCCATGTACTTGGTCAGTAAACTGGAGGATCTAGGTAGATTTCTCCCATGTGACTGCTAGATCAATTTTACAGCCAACAAGGTAGCGCTATTGCATGTGATGAGCCACAGGAATTTGAGTTCAGTTTGCTGGGGGCATATTAGCCAGTATAATTTAATATTCATATTAGCACTTGTACTGATGGCTAGAAGCCCTTCCTCAATCCCTGTGCAGTAGCCAGTTTTGCCAATTTTTGCAATTTTAATCACTCATCTCACAATATTGGGTTTGGGGGATTTGTTGGTTTTTTTTTAATTAAGTTTTCAAAGCGCCAACTCCTGGAGTCATGTTATTAAAAGACAATTTCAGTTTCATTTCAAAGATAAGTCTCTAGCCTGACAACATGAACCTTAAAAGGCTCAAAAGCCAGAATGCAAATAAAAAGAATCCAAGCTCATGATTTTTTGAAAACATTAAGACAAAATTATAATAAAATGTTACCATACTACATTGTACATTACTTATTCAGGATCGGGTTACTGTTCAAAGCACCTGGCTAAAGATTCAATAAGAGGAGGAATTCCTCCATGATTTCAACAATTTCCATCCCACCATCAACCTCAGCCTGGATCAGTCCACCACAAGAGATCCACTTCCTGGACACTACAGTGCTAATAAGCGATTGTCACATAAACACCCCTATACCGGAAACCTACTGACCGCTGTACTTACCTACATGCCTCCAGCTTTCATCCAGACCACACCACAGGATCCATTGTCTACAGCCAAGCTCTACGATACAACAGCATTTGCTCCAACCCCTCAGACAGAGACAAACACCTACAAGATCTCTATCAAGCGTTCTTACAACTACAGTACCCACCTACTGAAGTGAAGAAACAGATTGACAGAGCCAGAAGAGTACCCAGAAGTTGCCTACTACAGGACAGGCCCAACATAGAAAATAACAGAACGCCACTAGCCATCACCTTCAGCCCCCAACTAAAACCTCACCAGTGCATAATAAGGATATACAACCTATCCTGAAGGATGACCCATCACTCTCACAGAGCTTGGGAGACAGGCCAGTCCTTGCTCACAGACAGCCCCCCAACCTGAAGCAAATACTCACCAGCAAGCACACACCACACAACAAAAACACTAACCCAGGAACCTATCCTTGCAACAAAGCCCGTTGCCAACTGTGTCCACATATCTATTCAGGGGACACCATCATAGGGCCTAATCATATCAGCCACACTATCAGAGGCTCGTTCACCTGCACATCTACCAATGTGATATATGCCATCATGTACCAGCAATGCCCCTCTGCCATGTACATTGGCCAAACTGGACAGTCTCTATGTAAAAGAATAATGGACACAAATCAGATGTCAAGAATTATAACATTCAAAAACCAGTCGGAGAACACTTCAATCTCTCTGGTCACTCGATTACAGACCTAAAAGTCGCAATTCTTCAACAAAAAAACTTCAAAAACAGAATCCAATGAGAGACTGCTGAATTGGAATTAATTTGCAAACTGGACACCATTACATTAGGCTTGAATAAAGACTGGGAGTGGATGTGTCATTACACAAAGTAAAACTATTTCCCCATGTTTAACCCCCCCCCCCTCCCCCATTCCTCACACGTTCTTGTCAACTGCTGGAAATGATCCACCTTGATTATCACTACAAAAGGTTTTTTTTCTCTCCTGCTGGTAATAGCTCACCTTACCTGATCACTCTCGTTACAGTGTCTATGGTAACACCCATTGTTTCATGTTCTCTGTGTATATAAAATCTCCCCACTGTATTTTCCACTGCATGCATCCGATGAAGTGAGCTGTAGCTCACGAAAGCTTATGCTCAAATAAATTTGTTCAACTCTAAGGTGCCACAAATACTCCTTTTCTTTTTGCGGATACAGACTAACATGGCTGCTACTCTGAAATAAGAGGGGGGGGTCACGTTTTTCCAATAATATGCAATACAGAGTGTAGTTGCTAACAGTAAAAAAGAAATTAATTTGTTCTGTTTAAAATGTATATCTTTTACTGGAGCATTCAGTAAGCAGATCAGGAGATTGCTAGGAAGCTGGCATTTTATCATAAGATGACTCTCTAATAATTTTCTCCTAAAACCCTCTAATTCCTGCACACCACTACCACGTACTGCAAATACATTGCCCTTTCCCTGCAACCCCTCCAACAGAGCACCTCCCAAGTAGCAAAAAATATGATGGATTTTAACTGCAGTCATATGCCATCTACATAGTAATTTATAAAAAGAAATTCTTTAAGAACTACGCAAATTTAAGATATATATCCCCTTTCCAGATACAGACCAACTCCTCAGGGGTCTGCCTAGTTTTGAAGGCTTAGGGTGGCAATACTGAGTAACTAAGGTGCAGTGACTAAACAGCAATCAGTGTAACCTGTGGTTTTCTCCATATTTATAAAGTGATGATGCCTTTTGTTCCAGGTACCTTTAAGTTTTAGAACCCTTAAAAGAACTTTAAGATGATTGCACTGAAAATCAGCCAAAAGACAGGGCAAGGAGTAAACTTACATGCATAACCTTAACTCTGCCTTAGTGTGTAGGCATAATGACACCCTTAATCACATGATCACAAACTATGAAAAGGGCATAGCAAACTCCTGTACTATGCTATATGCACAGCAGTGGTAAAAGCTGGCACCTCGGTCTACAAGTAAATTAGTTCCCTAGCCATCTCTCAAATGCACTTAAAGACTCATCTATGCATATGCGTGCAGCTATATTATCTTTGTGCTTACGTTTTACTATCCAAGAGATACTGTGATCACTTATAAGGCTCTTGTAATGCACACACATAAGGGGGCAGAGTTAGATTATGCATAACTTTTATTTTGGAGGTCCTCTCTTTTGACTGCCTAAAAGAACCCTAAAGTTGCACACGTAAGGCAGTTATTTATATTACAATGGATGGGATTTTTTAAGAGACTTTAAGAGAGTTAGGTGTCCAAATCCCACTCAGATTTAATAGGAATTAGATGCCTAATTTAGACAGACATCTTTAAAAATCCCAGCATACATACTATATTTTATATATGCATATTTATTCTCATACACACACACACACTGAAGAATGATTCCTCTTGGCCTCCAGTATCTGTTACCCAAAACCTTTAAATATTCCTCAGCTAAAAATCACATCATCTCTCTCCCTTTGCCGACTCAGCAGCCCCATTAGCACTGATTTGTTTCAATTGAAACTCACTTTTCTTTGTTGTGTTTCTTCGGCCTAACATTTTTGCCTCTGTTCTTTTCTCCCTCCTTGGGGTGACAGCTATTTTATCACCTGTAACAAGAATGCTGAGCCTGTTGTGCAGGCAAAACATTTGCAAAGGGGGAGGGAGGTATGTGGGAAGCCGTAAGAAATTGATAAGGACTGTAAAGTAGCTTTATAAAAGTGCCGACGAGCCTGTTCAGGGCACAGAGCACCTGCACCTCTGCCCCTGGCAGCGCTTCCTTCAGATGCTCCTATTGTTTTCATTACTATTTGTGACTCGATCATTAATAAATTACAATTTTTTCCTCATTGGCTCCAACCACCAGGGGAGCCAGCAGGTGCGCCACTCTTACAATTAGCCCTTCGTAATGCATGCTTGGCAAGAAAAGTTGTCCACAAGCTGCAGAGTTTACTGACTGGATTTCTACTTCACGGCTGCAACACTTGGTGTAGTTAAAGGAGAATTTGCAGGGAGGCAGTCTTAATTATTCAGTTCCTATGGCTAAGAACTTCAACAAGAAGGCTGGATCCCAAGTTTAGGAACCTGCTCATGAAATGGGAGTCAAGCAGAGACAGAGGGAACATGCTCAATCGACAGAGCAGTGCAAATGACTTCTGTTTTTATACAGCATGGATGGTTAGTCCATATTTGGACTATGCAGTCTCATTTTGGTCATCCTGTTTGAAAAAAAAGCTTTTAGTTAAGCTCGAGACTCAAGTGTAGGCTAGCTGTGGTGAAGGAATAGGTGAATGGAACAAAGAGAGATTAAATAATTCCAATTTTGTCAGTTTGGAGATGTGATTATTTAGGACTTGATCCTGGAAGATGTAGAGCACCCTTAATTTCCTTTGTGACCACTAAGGCCTGGCCTACACACACAGTTTGTACTGGTGTAACTATTTCAGTTAGGGGTGCAAATTTTTATCAAAATAGTTAAAGCAGTACAATCCCACAATCCCCGAGTGTCGACACAGTTATATTGGTATAAAAAGGTACCTTACAGGAGCATAAATTATTCCCCTTCCCATATGGTATAAGGCAGTGGTTCTCAAAGCCGGTCTGCCGCTTGTTCAGGGAAAGCCCCTGGCGGGCCGGGCCAGTTTGTTTACCTGCCATGTCCACAGGTTCGGCCAATCGCAGCTCCCACTGGCCGCAGTTTGCCACTCCAGGCCAATGGGGGCTGCGGGAAGGATGGCCAGCACATCCCTCGGCCCACGCCGCTTTCTGCAGCCCCCATTGGCCTGGAGTGGCGAACCATGGCCAGTAGGAGCCGCAATCGGCCGAACTTGCAGACGTGGCAGGTAAACAAACCGGCCCGGCCTGCCAGGGGCTTTCTCTGAACAAGCGGAGGAGCGGCTTTGAGAACCACTGTATAAGGCACCTTTATATTAATATAACTGCCTCCTCACAGGCTGGGGGGGAGGGGGAGGGGAGGGCTGTACAACTTTAAGTATATCAGCGTAGTTAGATAGGTACAATCAAGCATCAAAGGTAGTTGGCAACTTGTGGAACATGCTCAGAATCTTCCACCTCCGTTATGATCTTTTGATGGAAAGACTAGTGAAGGCAGAGTAAAAATATTCGGCAGGGTAAATAAAGAATGGGACAAGAAGGCTGAGAGCAAACCTCAAAGTCCAACTGTAATATTACAGCAGAAGTAGAGAAAAATTAATGACCACGCAAAGCTACCAGTTATGATAAATAGTTAGCAGGGTTATATGCTAGAATGAAGTAATTCACCTGTTTGCCTTTGGGACACTTTTCCTTTTCTTCCTATGAACCAATGGCGTGCCATGTATGCATGCAAGACATGCATTGCATGCCCAACTGGCTGCATATTGGCCAACTAGTGGTGGCCCATGAGCCAGATCCAGACTGAGAGATGATTTCATCCAGACCCAATGGAGAACACCATTTTGTAGAGCAAAATGGTATCCACCACACAGTGTGACCTCAAAGGCACCACACCATGCTCCATGGAGGATGCCATTTTGGACCAACTAAGGTGTGCCAGTGAGCTGTTGCATGCCTTACTAAAACTGTTACAGCTCACCATTGTTATGAACTCATTCATTTTGTACTGTTTTGGAGAAGGAACATGTTGACTTTGATATAGATGACAACTGCAAGCTCAAAGTTTCTAGAGGGAGAAAGAAGGAATGGAAAATAGGGTTGGGTTGAGGAGAAGACACCATGTTTAAATCCTTTCACTTGTCCTTTTTTGGAACACAAGAATTGCCGGACTGGTTCAGAACCATGGTCCATTCAGTCCAGAATCCTGTCTGACAGTGGCCAATCCCAGACGCTTCGGAGACAGAATCATCCCACAGTAGGCAGATTTGTGGTAATCTGGCCCCTACATTAGTTCTCATCCTGAAGTCTAATATACATTGGGTAAAACCCCGAAGCACAACTAATATCCCTTCCAAAATATATTAAAGAATATCCAGAGTTATCATAATTATATCCATAAAAGTGTCCAGCTCTTTCTTGAATCTTGAGAAGTTCTTGGCCTCAATGATTGCATGTGGCAGTGAGTTCCATGGACCAATAAAGTGCTATTTGAAAAATTATTTCCTTTTACCTGATTTGAATTTCCTATCTTTTAATTTCATTGAATGTCCCCTTGCTCTTGTGTTATGAGACAGGGAGAACAGAAGTTCATGATCTACTTTCTTTGCACCATTCATTTTTTCATATACATTTACATCTCTCTTCTTGGTCTCCTTTATAAAGTAAACAATCATGGTTTGGTTTTTTTTTTTGTCCACCTAATGGAGCCCAGCATACAAGCTGGCACAATTTAGCACCACAATCCGTGTCTCAACTCAAGACGCCTGGGGTTGAAACTAAATGGTGTGTTACAAGTAAGGATTAAGAGGGAAGCTGAACAGTTCCCAGCCAGAACGATTGATGCTTCAGCTTCAAGACACCCACAGGCACAGAGAATTTTACAAGGAGAACCCTAAACCAAAACACCACAAACTTTAGCCCTCGTGGGTCCCCATTCAGTAGCTGCATGTTTTTATATTTTATGTTATGGGACAAAAAAGACACACACTGCTCTTTACCAGATGGAGTCAAGAGCTCACTGAATGAGGGGGACTGTCCCCAAACAGAAGACCACTACGAGGCTTTCACTGTTGCGTCTGCCCCCAGAGGGCACAAATAAAATGTTTATTTAGTGGACAGAGCAAGTAACAGCAGGTGGGGAGAGAGAAGCACCTGTGTCTCTCTAGTCAGACAAAGTGTCACTCAATTAACTTTGGCTGAGGTGTCGCATCTTGCTGAGAAAGAACTATATTACAGAGAAGGAAACCAAATCTTCAGATCATTCCAGGAAATGACCAAGAAAGGGAATTTTCAGGAGGAGAAGGATAAGGGGAAGGTGCTTTTAAAGCAAATCCAGACGAGGATCTCTTACCCAAAGCCCACGCATGGGAGATTTTTAAAATTGAGTTCAACCTAATACTTTTTGCATGGCTGCAGTATATTACAGTATTATCACTCACACATACTTTTACTGGGCTCAGTATTATGAACCCTTACTGGGACTAGGAACAGAAAAACAAATATAGAAAGAGCCTGCTCTCGAGAAATGACCAGTTTTTGTTTTTTATATTCATATTACAGTAACACCTATAGGCCCTGCTGCATTAGGTGCTGTAACCACACACACAGCTCTTCAGGGCATGGACTTGCTATACACCTAAATAGGCAACACAAGCAAAGGGAAGAGACATGAAGTATCATTCCCATTTTACAGACAAAGAACTCAGCACAGAGAGATTGAATTACTTGCCCAGCACCACAAAGGAAGTCTAAAGTACAACCACGAATTAAGCTCAGATCAACCAAGTCCCACTTCAGTGGTTTGACCCCTGAACTAAACCTTCGGATTACTTTTTGCAGGGTGGGAGAGTTCCAATAAGCTTTCTGATCTCCAGAGAGATTTCTCCAAAACCAGAGGGATGCCTCTGGTTACAAACTCGACCAGAACTGCTCGACTGTCAGATGAACAGGTCCACTTCAAGAAAATTGCAGATTCCACTGTGGGGAGTATCTGCTCCAACTTCTGTGAAAACAGAACCATAGATAGCACGTTTCCACAACACTTAATAAAGAGGTGCATGTAGTGGTTTGACAAGCAATAAGGAACTACTGAGATCCAACCCTGACTGTACCACTAACTCCCTCTGGTTCTTCAGCAAGTCACAGTCTCTCTTCTTCAGGTCCCAGTTGGTAAAGTAAGAATACTTATTTACCTGCCTATTCTAGTATGCAGTTCAGAGGATTAGATATTGATTATAGAGTAGTTGACATTCAAAATATTTTATGTGCCAAGTATTACTTGTAATAAGATGTATTCTCAATTCAAAGAAAGTGTAACTACAGTAAGTTCTCATAACCAGGTTTAAATCATTTTCTAGAAAACCTAAGGAAAGTTCTAGATAAATTATCAAGCTTCAGGTAAGTTCATAACAAGATCACACTTAAATTAAATCTGCAGCATTAGGACATCACAGTTCTAATCCCAAAGGCTGCTTGAATGCCTGGAACTTTGAAGCACAGAAGGGTGTCGAAATGAAAAACAGGGGTTAAAAGGACCCAGTTTAATCTTTCAAACCTTTAAGTCAGTTCTTGCTCCAGACACACTGGATCCCCCAGCCCTGCTTCCAGGACAATAAATATTTTATCTGGTTGTTTAGTAATATATATATATATATATTTATGTCCCCTGCTCCCGAACAGACACACCCCCACCCCAAATGTGTCATTTTCCATTCAGCAACCACTGATTTTTCAGTTTCTTCTAGTCCACTTTAAAATTAACAAGTCTTCTACTGCATCTTTACTTCTTTTCTTCGTCTTGTGCATCAGTCCAGCCTTGGAAATATATCATTTGTTAAAAGTAATGTAGCAGTACATGAGGTGTGCCTTTCTGAGTCTCTACCCCCTACACCAGCACAGCAGCAACTAGCTCACTAGCAGCTGAAGCTATAATGTGTCTTGTTGAGGCTGCATATTGTTAAGCCATTAGACTTTCTCTTGCAACTGATACACAAAAACCCTTAGTGCCTTCCTTTTACTTGACCTGAACTGTAGGTTTTGCTAGCAGTCAACTCAATCACTATACTTTCCAAGTCTGCTATTAAACCTTGGCTCTAACCATCCAAGAATTTAATCTCCAGTGCCCAACCTCTCTCAGCCCCAACTGCATGCCACAGCAGCTGTTCGCAGCCTTTGATCTCCATCTGCATGGCTTCATCCATAAACCCAAGTACCTTGTGGTGTCCATTGAGTCCTGTCAGTCCCCTCCTAACGTCACCTGAAAAAACAAACCCAGGGCCTTCAGGGCTTTTGGCATTTCATATGCTCCTGCCAAACTGTAACCTCCTTTCCACCTTAGTTAAAAAATGCAATCAAGCCAGAAAACATGGACTCTCAATCCTACTCTCGTCAGGTTTTTTCCAGGGTTCATGTATACACAACCTAATGACTGCAGAGGAACCAAGAGATTCTGTACTGCCTTCTCTAGTGGTCAAGAACAAAGGCCATTGTGCATGACAACAATGCACCCAACTAGAAGGAGAGTGACATGTTATATACGCAGGCAGCATTACTTAACCCTATAAAGGACTTCATGGTTACACCTTTGTTAATCCATCACTTGTCCTGGCATTCATTAGAGCATGTTTACTGAAATGAGCAGAGAGGGACCACCAAAAAGCAGGTAAGATTCACATTCAATTTTATCTAAAGCACCAACATTTCAAGTAGTTTAAGTCCATCTCCAGTGTTTTTATTATCTGGATTACAGAAGCGCCTACGGGGTGGTTGTAATATAAAATGGTTATGTAGTGGTGTACTCCAGAAACCATTGTGCTCAGCACTGTAAAAAGAAAACAGTCCCCGCCCTGAAGAGCTGTCTAAATAGATAGGAGGCAAAAGATGGGAGAAAGGAAGTATCCCCATTTTACAGATGGGGAACTGAGGCACAGAGAGGTAAATTGATTTTCCCAAGGCCACCCAGGAAGTTTGTGGCAGTCTGGAATTGAACCTTGATCTTGATCCTAGTCCATCACCATACCCACAAAACCATCCTTCCTCCTGGATTTCTTGGCCACTTGCAAGCACTCTCTCACACAAAGGGAATCCCTGTCAGAAGTGGGAGAAAGACACAGGACTAGGGGAACTGCTGAAAGGCAAGGGTTGGTTTAAAAAAAAAACGATTTGAGCATGAGCTTGAACACTGGCCCCATTTTTCTGAAAAATTCACCATTTTTTCAGTATATTTTGTTTGCAAGTGGATCTGTGTTTTGGTAAAAGTGCAAATTTTGAGAAAAGCGGACTCATTCCAAGCAAAAAGTGGAATCAAAGATGAAGCGACAAGAGTCATTTTGTCAAATCTCCCTGAAAAATTAAACCTGAGGGGGGGAAAGTCCCCTGAAATGAAATAGCAAATGTTTACATGTAAAGTTGAGTGAGATGTCCACAATTGTATTTTCATTGATTGAAGCAAGATAAAAAAAAAATCTATCTAATGCTTCTGAATGTTTAATGCAAGCAGTGGCAAATCTCTCACTATCTTGTAATTCTTACTCTCCTACTCCTGATTCCATCTCTGATGTCCCTCTAGTGTTCTCAAGTAAGTTTTGCGTTTGCTCATTACTGCTTCACTCAATGGCATTAGATAGAACAATCTCCAATTTGTTTCCCTTACTTGTCTTTGTGCCACACGTTCTCCTGGTCTCCCTCCCAAAAGAAGCCAGCCGATGGCACTAGCTGGCATAATCTTTTCCGTACTACTGTGCTTCCTACAACTCTGCAGGCTACATGAGCTTTGTCTGTGACTTGAGACTATTTTTGGAAGCTTTAAAAATATCCAAGGGGCACCTTCCCCTTTTAGTCAGATGTGGCATCTTTTTATGTTTAATAAAGAATTTTTTTAAAAAAAATATTTCTGCTAAGCATCAACCTGGCTTCCTGTTAAAAATAAAAACAGCTGAGCTGGCAAAGACTTGGGCAAGAGGAAACCCTATTTATAGAATCAATTACAACAGCTATCACGAGAGTGTACTGATCACTCTGAGCCACATGCTCCTCGGATGAGCAGTGTGGAGAAGGACTAAGTCACAGAAGATGGCATCAGGGAAAAGCCACTTCCACCATTACATTTGGTAATGTGTGTATAGAGATGTGTCCTCAGGGAACATACTGAACTGTGCACATTCCCCTCCAAGACATCACACTGATGAGCTGCAAAAGGCAGCCTAAGTCACTGCTGCTCTGTGCAGCGGTACTTCCCCCCTGCATGTTTTAAGCCACAGCGCAGACTTAAACGAATGCAGCGGCCAAAGACAGCACAGCACGTGTGCCAACCTGTCTGCTGCCAGTGCTGGGGGAAGTGGGAGGTGGAATGCTCAGAGTCATAAAAGCAGAACCCTGATGTGCAAACAGCCCAAGTGCCTTGGGATTTACCCTGTACTCATCTACAGCAGCCTATCCCTCCCACCTTTGCACCATCGTCATTATTTCTAGGGTAAGTCCATGCAATGAAACAATACAACAAATGAGTAAGGGCATGTCTGCACATAGATTTACTGTGCAGCAAGCTGGGGGTGGGGGAATTATCTACAGCACTTCAACATGCCACACACTAGGTGATGCACACTGAGATTCTCCTAGTGCACTCTGAGCCACTGCAGTTTGAATCAGCAGTACGTCAACGCACACTATGGAACTTTTAGTGTGCAGTAGTAGGGTCCACACAGACACTGTATGGCACATTGGATTGCTGTAAGTGTCCACCCCAGCTTGCTGTGCAGTAAGCGGACACATAGGCATGATCCAAGGGAAAAAAATAGGAGAGAAGTGGGGATAGAATAATAAGATCACGCAAGTGCATTGGATAGTTATGTGGGAGTCAGAAGATTCAGATTCTTTTCCTTGCCCTGGCGCCAACTTGCTGTCCGTGTGTGACCTTGACCAAGTCACTTGACATCGTTGCACCCCAATCTTCCCATCTGTAAGATAATATATTTCTTTTTTTATAAAATACTTAGATCTATAAACCGAACGCACTGTATAACAGCAAATTATTATTGCCACCTAGTTGGCTCTGAATCAATATAAACATTTCACTTTTTAAAAAAATAATACCAACTATCCCAACTAACCACTGATCAAAAGCCCCTGGGATAGGGATATTAGTTAAATCTGCTGCGCTGAAGTCAAGAACAAAACTCCCATTGGACTGCAGTGGGATCAAGATTTTCTAGTGGGTCCAAAAGGCAGTTCTTGGGTGAAAGTCAGAACAACATAAGGTACAAGTCTTCAGGGGAGCTTGCTAAATTGGAGTCACTATCATGATTGGTGTGTTTACTTTCCAAGGCAAAGTAAAATCCATATATATACTTTCCTGGAGAACCTTCCCATTGCAGAGAAAGAATGCCATGGAAAAATAAAAACCTCACTTGGCTTGATGTATCATCTGGCTGCCCAGAAAGATCATATAGATGCAAATTGTTTTCCTTGTTTTTCTGAAGGACAGACACCAAAAAATTACTGGGCATAGGGACATCTTACCAAAACCTTAAATTCAAGTAGAGCTGGTTGAAACGTCATTGACATCTTTTGTTGATTTTAGAAATAACTCCTAACAGGGAATGATATACACCAACATGTCTGTGAACTCCTATTTCCTGTTTTTGGATTACCTATGAAGTGGGAGTTTGATCATTTTGAAATTTCATATTGATGAAGAGAGGATTTTTTAAATGATCAAATGTTTCCTATTTGTTGATCAACTCTCTATGGGAGGATGCCTGAGAGATTGCTTGATCACAGGTCTAAATGTGTTATCAAAGCACTTGGGTGAAATACTGGCCCTATCGATGTCAATGGGAGTTTTGCCATTGACTCTGATAAGACCAGAATTTCACTCGAGACACTGAAAGGAGCAATGGGAAAAGGCATTATAACCTAATGATGGGATCAAACTGTGAAATCCTCATCTGAATATTTCAGGCGCTGCAGGGAGATATGTGTATGTCAGGTTTGGTTCCAGGCCCATCTCTAATACTGGTGGGCAAGAAGAGTAGTTATGTCAAATGGGATAGTTCATTCTTTGTTTCATCATTAAGCAAAGCAATTCTTAGCTTTACTGACAGAGAAAGAGAACACAACCCACCCACCCACCCAGAGAGAAACATTCCCCTCCCCAAGATGCTGAGGTAGTGCCCACATATGTACAGAATTTGTGGATAGCTAGAAACTACCTGTTTATACCTTAGCCCTCTGGACTGCCCACTAAAGTGCTTTTCTGCACACTTGGCTTCTGCCTTATCCACAGCTCTAAGTTGTCCTCTTATGTTTTCCTCTCTGAAAAATGACTTTTTTTTTAATTATGGCACTTCTCATGGTACATTGTGATGTAACTCAATGGCACAGAGAACCACAACTCATATTTCCGCAGGATGCCAGCATTTTGGTGCCAAAGTGCCTCCTGGCACCGGACTATCGTTTGCACTGTAATTAAATTGACTCCACTCCTTGGCTTGGTTTTATCCCTGAACAATACCACCATTTGAGTAATACATTCTCAGGGCACTAATACATCACCTGGGTGAACTCTGTCCATGATGTATTACGCCAATACATCATCACAGTGCACTCCCGCTGTAAGTATGTATGGGCACCATACATCATCAAGCTGAGACAGTGGTGATGTACTGCGCAGAAGATGGCACCTTTCAGGAGTGGAGTAGGCCATGACCAGGAGAATAAAGGTTGGTATCACTAGAAGCTGTTTTCTTCATGCAGTAATGCTGGCACGGACTCAACTTCACTGAATCTGTGTCTAACTTTATCCCCTTATTTCTTTATCCTGACATGTTGCATCATTGGAAGCATCTCTTGAGATGCGCCATTCCCATAAAGATCCCAAGGGACAGCAGGTACACAGTTACCAGGAGTAGATTTTTTGCTTGGTGCGTGGGGCTTCAGCCCATTAATACTAAAAGCAGTTGCTAAAGCTTTGTGTACCAAGCAGAGAAGACATGCAACCTTTCAACATTCTCTACCCAGCCAATGAGCACCTCCCAAAGAGTTAGCATCAAAGATTTACACTGAAATGTCACTGAAGCAACTGGATTTTCAAAACAGTCTTAAAATTGTTTAACGTTGGCCTTTGATTTAACTGAGGGCAAATGATGGGACATGGTGCAAACTCGCCCTGACGAAGAATTACACCAAAGTTCACCTTGTCAGTACTGTTGACAACAGTCTAGAAGCAAAAACTCCTGGTGCCATTCCTGAAGGGAAGCCAAGTTGCTCTTTCAAAATGAAGGCCTACATCTCCACGCTGTGAAAGCCGTTTTACCCCAAAGTAGCTGCACTGAAATCAGTGGATGTATGTTGGTGTAAAGCTGGGGGCAGTGGAGCAGAGAATCAAGCCCCCCAAAAAGGTAGACAATGGAGGCAGCAATCTAAACAAGTGAAGAAGAAAAGAAGCATTCAGATCTTGACATTCTATTGTGTTTTTTATTTTACAGATGTCCAAATCTTTAACAATATAAGGCATAATGGAGACACCTGCTCAGCGACGGACAATGCCAAGGCAACCAGCTCCAAGGGGAGCCCCAAGAGGGACTGAGCTTCAGGGAGAGCAGCCTCCCAGAGCTCCCAAGCACGCAGGGGGAGCAGCCTGCTGCACCATCCTTTAGGTTGGAGAACGTCAGACCATGATTCTCAGTTAATCTGTTCCTGCACTGGGAACAGGAATGTATTGGGTAGCAAATGCTCCCCATATGCTGAGTCATTCCGGGGCCAACCCTGGCCCCCAGGACAAGTTAAAGCAGACTTAAAACCCCAGGAAGCAAACAACCACAGCCTGGTACACTCCAGCCACAGCCCCTACTCATCTCAACATGCTCCCACACCAGGGCTGGGAACAGCTAAGGAAGACTTGGACAGGGTCAGGAGCTGTTTGCACCCCCTTTGAGGCCACTTCACAGTGCAGAGCGGCTTAAAGGGGTATACATGTAACAAAGAATCAGACCAGAGAGTGCATAAAGCCTCCTCCCCACCTCCGTCACCCCCTCCCCCGTGCACTCACACAGGAAGCACAGTGCTGCAACGAACACAGAGCGCAAAAGGGAGTGGCTAGCACTCCATACCCTCAAGGGGGTGTGACTGTGCTGAGGATGTGGCCTGTTACCCAGCACTCCTAGTTTGTGGTGTGCGGCATGCCTCCTCTTTATTAAAGGGGTAATAATGGCTACTTTGGGGATGTCATTAGAGTACTGTGTTTGCTTTTGCGTTAGTCTGTCTGTGAAGTGGGGAGAACAGCACTTCCCTGCCTCACAGGAGTGTAGGGAGGATAAATACAGGAAGGTCTGCAAGATGCCCAGACACTAGTGTAATGGGGGCCATGTAAGTACCTATGGTAGATTAAAAATAACCCTTTGCTGAAGTTCTGAAAAGAGAAAGTTGCCCCTTTTTCAGAGGAATTGGACGTGTGCATCCTTAGGGAGACAGGCAGAACAGGAACTGACTGCTAGCCAGCAGCCCCAGAGGCTGAGAGAACAAACAGTAAATACATCGATTAGCTGGCTGGTTGTTAGAGCCAAGCATCTAAACCCATACCCCGACCCCTCAACTCAGTAGCAAGACTGAGGAGTCATTTGGGCCAAGGAGATAACCGGGGAGACCTAAACCAAGTAAGAAGCAGTAGGGATATGTACAAGAAGGACATGTGGAGAGCCAGGGGAACAGGCTGGCATCATTGAGCAAACAGAGGTGGCCAAGCGAACATGGTGGCCCCATTGGCTTTTCTTGGTAGAGATCAACATAGAATATGTCTATGCCTCGTGCAAAGGTGTGATTTCCAGCTCACACAAATACAGCCATGCCAGTTCTGACTGAGCACACGCACAAGAAACGAAAGTGTAGCCACAGCAGCATGAGCACTTGGGCAGTTAGCTCTTCCCAGCACCACTAGCCCGGGCACTGCTGCAGCGACGCTTCCATTTTTAGCACACTCGCTCTATCGGAGATAGGGCTGAGATGTCTACTCCACCTGGCAATTACAACTCCAGCCCAGAGTGCAGATGTTCCCTGAGTTATACCGAGTAAAGTGGAAAGCTATACATTTAATTCTTAAAAGGGAGATATGGTTTATGTTTAAGAATGTATGCTTATGAAGTTTGGAGTTTGTGGTGATGGATTATTTAGCTTAAACAAAATAGAATGACATTTCAGGGAGGGAGTGTATTATAAGACATTTCCTCTGATAAAGTCAGTTAATATTTGTCTTTAAAAATTACATTAAGAATTCAGTCATCTTTTGATTAATTTCTTATTCTGGCTCAGTAATTTAAGTCATTAAAGTGTGAAAGAGCAATTTCAGTTTTGCCTCTAGTGCCTTAACAATGGAGCTGCTGCAGACTTTGACCAGTCAGTGACTCCAGCTAGATCAGGAAGCTTCACTTCAAACTAGAAAAATGGGTGAAAATTTGTGAAAGTAAATAAAAACTAGATCCTGTTTGCATTTGAAAAATATTAACCAGGTCTACTGAAAAAGCTGACCCAGTTTTTCCACTGAAATTGGAATATTCAACCCGCTCTGTTCAAAACTGTTAACTATCATCAACTAGCTTTGGGCAAGATGCTAATCTCCAGTATAGGACTCAAGGTCAGAGAACTTGGAAAAATGAAAAATGCTCTCATGCATTTTTTTTTAATTATTTTATTTTGAACAGAGTGGTCTGTTACCTGGATGCTACAAGTGTCATTCATACTTTACCCTCCAAGAACATTTAGTACAGCTAAGTTGGATTTGTCTCCCTATGAACTTAATTATCAACAGCATTTAAAAAAAGTTTCCTTTAACCAACATTAAATGACAGTTTAGACTACTGTATATTTACATATTAATTTACACTGGTGAATTAGTTTTCTGTCCCTGCATTCAGTTCAAAGTTCTGAAGGTCTGTGGCGTGTGGCATAGTGATGTTCCTAAATGACCACTAATTAATTCCAGTTGGAAATAAATCGAACATTTAACAGGAAGGAATCATTCAAAGTCAACATTACAGAGAAGAATAAAATCACAATATGATACTGCCACTGGCAAAAATTTAAGAGTCAGACATTTCTCATATATATATTTCATTAAATTACCTCTTCTTTTGGATCAAGAATTTAAAGTCAGCTCCCAGATGTCATGCATTGGTGGCTTGGTATATCACATGGGTGCAGCCCACCACCAAAACAAACATTCCCATTCACTTCAATGGAGCTACGGCAATTACACCAAAGACCTGGCCCACATATTTTTAAACTATCTACAATTATGAATTTTTAACCTGAGTCCCATCTCCCAAGGACAGAAGAACTCCAGAACCTGCCCATATTTCCACAGCAAATTGCTTTTCCCCCATCCTTCCCTGCCTTCCCCCCAGTTATCACTAATTCCTGATGGAAAAAACATGTTTTTCTTGTAGGTTTTTTTTTTTTGTTATTTTATTTTTGTACAGGGGGGTTAAAAAAAGGTTTGATTTTGCAGTTTAGCATGTTGAGGCCTCACAGTGCTCACTGTCGGAGGGTGCTGATTACCCAGCTTCATTCATCAAAGTGTCACTTTTCTGACAGCCGCTAATAAATATACTGCCAGAGCCCCTCACACCTGGCAGCCATGGCACACTGCAACATGCCGCTAACCTAATTTGCTAATTGCTGCTTTCCCCATTAATTTTAGTCCTGTCTTGTTTGGTGTTGACATGGAGGGAAAAGAAATAAGATGGAAAAAGCAAGCAAGGAAGAAATATCTGGGGGATTTTTTGTTCTTCTCTCCCTTTAAATTTACATGGGAATATCAACTTCTATTAGCCTCCTATTAATTCGTGCATGGGAAACGCTCAGCTCCTTCTGCTGGATGATTGTGAACAAAGGGCTTTCCCCTGTCACAATTTAAATTTTGGTGTTGGTGAATTAGGTGCTTGTGAATGTGAAGGGTTAATAACCAGCAATATGCCTGGGGTTTCACCAGCATTGAGCATTTTCTACTTTTCTGCCACAATGTTACCAATCCAATGCACCTCATCCCTGATCTTCAGCATCCTTTACAATTCCAGCCCTGACAACCTCACAGACAGCTCAGGCAGTGTCCCCAGCCCTGACCTGCAATGACCACTGATATTCCAATCATAGTTCTTCACTCCCGACTCCTGACCCGCAGAACTCCCTGTTCTATTATTCCAGCCATTTACTTCTGTTGGACAGAGACTGCTAATGTTGCCAAATCACATGGGGTTCTGTGAGGAGGATAAATATCCTCCTTAAGGGCCTAGAGAGACAGTAGATCCTTTTCATTTGTGAAAAAGCTGGGTTGAAATGTTGGCATCCAGACTAGAGGTGAATTAAGAACAGAAGTATGTCTCCATAGCAAAGCTGTGCATAGGTTAGCCCGCCCGATTTAGCTTGAGTCAGCTAGCACAGGTAACAATAGCAGTGAAGACAGCACACCACAGACTTCCATCTCCTAAGTGAAAAGGGGACTCAGCAGCCTAAGTCACTTTGGTGCTTCGAAAATGTTACTCTAGATCTGGATCTTGCAGCTTGGGCCCATTCTCTAGGGGGAAATTGACGTCAACGAGCCGCAGTTCCCACCGGACTTGTGGCCACGCTGCAGACGAGCATTCCACCCCGAGATAAATAACCCTGACTGCCCTCACTCACCTTGAAAGATGCACTGCAGGGTGCAGCTATTGTCCTGCTAGGCCCCCACTACCTTAGTACATCACGACCACATGTAGCCAAGCAACAAGTGACACATCTAGGACCTCCAGCTTCCAATGGCTTTAGAGGTAAAAAAAAAAAAAAATACTGTCCTGTTCCAAGTGAAGTGAAAAGGGCTCAGTAATGAGTAACGGGATTTCCGCTTTTAGCCAAAAGTTTCAATTCATAGCCCTTTAAAGTTAAATTTACCGCCTCCATTTAGCAGTGTCCCTGTAAAATCCCTCTTGGCACAGAAAAACCTGTGTGTGCCATTCATGAATGCTACAACAAACAATGTATTTCATCCTTGGGCTCTATCTGTGCATCTACCTGGCTTTATTCAGGACTCTGTGTCTTCTTAACCATTTCAGTGCCTAGTAGCACCAGCCAGTGAGGCAGTATGGGCAACAATACCCCACAGTCTAGAACACAGCCCCTCTGGCAATTTCCAGCTAGTGTAGAAGAATGGATTGCAAGGGGAAAAACCAACATCATGCTGGGAGAGAAAAGGATACAGCTTTGTACTGTATTGGGTGTTTCTCCTATCCTTGATGCATCAGGAACAAGCCTATTGCGGGAGACCGGATACTGAACTAGTAAATGATCAATGATCTACCAGAGCATGACAGCTCCTATTGTTCAGAAGTCAAGGCTACTGCAGGGGTTCAACAGCTGTGTGGTATCAGCCCTTCCCTTTAAAGATCCCATCCATTTTCTCGCAAAAGTCTCATCTGCCCCCACCCACCCAGCTAGTTATCTTCCACAGAGAAAGGCAGCATATTTTATTAGATATAATCCTGAGCCACAAACTTTGGAACCAGACCTTGAAAGCCTTCCAACCCCTAAAATTTGCAGCTCCCTCGTGCTCCATTTTGAGCATCCCTGTCTACAATTTGCCATGCCTGCAGCAGCTTTCCCCCTTCTTCCATTCAAACTCACCTGGCCTGATGGAGGCAATAACACTTCAGACAACCTGGATTCCATTTGGCAGCAAACCAAGCCTCTTCTGAGCATGGCACTGCTACTGCGGGTTGCCTGCTTCAGAGACCTGAGTCAGCTCAAAACTGCAGTGAGCCAACAGGGCAGGCGAGAGAAGGAAGATGAAGCCATGAACATCTGCTCTTCCTTCAAAGGGTGACCCTTGACAGGAGGAGTAGCTTGCTCCATCAGCCTCTTTTCTGAAGGCCATTGGGTCCTCAGCATGAAGACACACTGAAGAGTTCAGGGCCCCTCAGCAGCCTTGCAGCAAGCACCTTTTGTTCAAAGCTCAGAGCTGTTAATTAAAGGACTGGTGATTAATGATTAAACTCCACGTGGTTTCTAACTCAGGCTTAGAAGATCCTAGCAATGCTGACTTTGCTGAAGGCTTCAGTGTTAAGTTCTGGTACACGCAATAGCTATTTATAGACATGTCCATCAGAGCACTGAAACGGAAATGTCCCTTCAACATCATTAAGAGGAAAAATACCATTTCCAAAAAGAGTAAAGGTCAAATATTCAGATTAAGTAAACAAGATCTCGGGCTGCCATAACCACAGCTAGAACTGGGTGAATAATTGCCAGTGTGAACCATTTATTCACCCAATTTACCTCTTTCTGTTTGTGGGCATGTTATATTTTTATGGAGTGGATTCGCTACTAGAAATTATTCACCAAATAATTTCAGCAAGCCATTCTTGACCTGTAACTCAATTTTTGAGTTGTGGCAGGTCGTCTTGATGAGAAACATAGGTTATATGGCTTCTTTGAGTTCATAACATAGCTTTAAAAAGTGCCCTTGGCTGAAACTGTATACCAGGAGCACACTCATTCGATGTCCTTTAGCCATCCATGTACCTGGCTTGCAGTCACAAACTAGTACCTTGAGTTTCAAAGGACAAATTGCACTCACAAGACAGTGTACTCCCTGCTTTAAAACAAAAACATTAAAGCTATAGCATCTGCAGAAGAGTCATTTTTCTTAATTTGTGGACTACCACAGCACCACTCGGCCTTTCTACAGCACCTTTCACCCAAGGATCTCAAAGCACTTGGGTCTCAGTCTACTCACAACAGATACCATTGTCACAACTACTGGTGGGTTCACTCATTTTGTCTAATTCAAACCCCTTCTAGCATTGTGGCTTCACCAGTTCAAAGTTCAGCTTTATGGTTCATGTCCCAGTTAGAAGAGACTGGGAAAAAGAGCAGATTAGGGGAGAGAAAAATTTTAATAGGAAATATAGCATGTACAATATTCATGTCCAGGAAGAGAAAAATTGGACATGTAGTAAAAGCCATGGACTCTGGAGACCTGGGATCAATTCCCAGACCTGCCACTGACTCCCACCGTGACACTGGGCAAACTGCATATTTGTGTCTCCGTTCTCCAACTGTTCAAGGCGAGATATGATGTTTTTCTCCTGTAGTTTGTCTACTGAGATTGTAAGCTCTTTGAGGCAGGGACTCCTTTACTATATGTATATGTGGTGTTCTGTCTCCTCTAGTGGCACCGAGATCACTTAGAGAGATTAATAAGTCTGCTCTACAGCCTTAGCTAACAGGCATACGGCTTTTCGCTCGTGCAGTAGAGGCTCATGCACTAAGCTCCAGAGATCCCAGGTTCAATCCTGACGACTGGAGTCTGTCGGTGTTACATATATGCACATCATAAAACACATTGGGCCCCTTATCTTGTTTGGAGCCTCTCAGTGCTACTATAGTACAGATAATAAGCCTTTGGACAACTCCTAAAGGCCACAAATGTTTTGCTCAAGAAAGCTAGTATTTGTAACACTGATGGCATTAATTGTAAGCAATTAATTTGGTTGACACAGAAGCAGACTACCCTGAAATAGAGATCTGGGAAAGCAGTATTGGATGTTACAGGTGTTACACCTTATTGGGAAGAAAGTGGACCCAAAGTGTTCTTTGAAATTTAGGTTAAAGCAATTGAACCCACTAGATAACACTGGCAAGTCTGAGCCCCACTGCCACCAGCTTACGTTCCAGGTCTTAGAGTGGAGGTAGGTGTTTAAATTGAGGCTTAGTTCTTTTTTCTTTTCTTCAATGACACTTAGGGTGTATAGCTTAGCCCTGTTTATGCATCAGGGTCGTCTACAAGTTCTTGTTATTGTTCCCATGTTGTAATAATCCTATATGGCTTGCACAGGCTTTAAGACAGTGCATGTTACGTTACTGGAATCCTTTGTGTGCTTCTCTATGCTTTGTTTTGCATAGTGGATCTTTGATATGAAAGAATGCTTTCATGACACGATGCCCAGGGGCGGCTCATTAGCAGCAGAGATCAACCCAGGACCTCTGGATCCAAAAGCATGAGTCTCTACTGCCTGAGCTGAAAGACCCAGGTCTCTTAGTGCAAAACCAGTAGAAGATTCCAAGCCACACAGAGTAAGCACAGGTTATACCAGTCCTTAGGAAACTAACAAAGGCAGCCTGAAGTTGCGTTGACAGAGCTGTGTATGAGAAATGCCAGTGCCAAGGAGGCAGTGGGCCACATTCTGCTGTTAATGCTGGAGCAAATCCAGCAGCTCCATAGAAGTCAATGGGATTCCTCTGGATTTACAATGGTGTAGCTAAGAAAAAAGAGTTTTGTTGAGTGATCTAATGATTAGGCCAGGGGGTGGGAGTAATGATGCCTGAGTTCAAGCCCTAGTTCTGCTACTGAATCACGATGTAAACCTGTGCAAGTCTCTGTCTAATGCTCAGTTACTGCCATGTCATTGAAGTGGAAACACCTAGTCTGCTGCGGGCAGGAAGGCTCAAGTAAAGTGCTATGAGAATCTCTGATGGGAAATGCCACAATAGTGAAAATCCTCCTCCTAGACTTGGCTCTAGCTAATTCTCTTAGCTATCACTTTTCATGAGCATCAACAACTCACCCGTTGCTTAAGAAAAATAAGACATTACAGCAACAATAGAAGATAAGTGTACAGAGCATATACACCAGAGATTCAGAATGTAAATACAGGTACAGTGATAGGTCCATTCCGGAGTGGGAATAATTAGCCCTTTAATTAAACTTAACTTGCTGAGCATTGCTTTGTTGTTAGCATCTACATCTGGCTTGGAACTTTCCTGTTTCAGCAGACAGCAGATGGAAAGCACAGACAAGATCCACCCCCCTCCTACTATCTCCATGGTCGCCTAAGCCAGTAATTAAGGTCTGGGACCACGTCTGTGGTAGAGTGAACTCTACCAGCCATTTCCATATCCTATTCTCTTTCCTTTTCGGAGTAGGACTTCTCTTGTTGCTGATCTCCCCAACAGGACTTCCACCTTCGCTTCCTGCCCTCATAATTATGCAATGTTCATTTTACCCTGGCCCAGAGCAATGTAAAGTCGGTCTTCGATCCTGCAGTGAGAGGTATGTAGGAAAATCCCAGTGACTTTTGGTGAGACTTTATATGGGCACAGGGGCACCCAGCAGGACCTTAGCAAGCTCACACAAACAAAGCAATATTACATATTATTTCTATGGTGCCATCAGCATCCCTGGCATTCTACACACAAAGTAAGTAGAGTTGCCAACCCTACACGATTGTCCTGGAGTCTCCAGGAATTAAAGATTAATCTTTAATTACAGATTATGTCCTGTGATGAAATCTCCAGGAATTTGTCCAAAGTTGGTAACCCTAAATGTAAGCTAGAAAAAGTGCAAGAGTATGTCAATCATAAGGGGGGATCTGTAAAAGATAAGGGTTACAGGAAGGTATTAGAGCTGGTTGCATAGTACTAAAACCTACTTCATGAATGTGTTCACAAGAAAGAGGGCCAGATTTGTGGGGTGGTGATTATCATTGCTTGCAATTATTCCCATGACTGAGAGAAAATGAAGCCTGAGGTTTCACCCATTTTAATGTAAATTATTTGTATGAAAAATTCATACCAGAAGTTTGTGGCTAGTTATTCTCCTGTTGAGAATGTTTCACTCATCCAGCCAGGGAACAGAAACAGTGCCACATGAATTTGATGTCCGACAATATAATCCAAGTGACAAATGGCATATTCAAAGGTAACCATTTGTAAATGTCCTCCAGATGAAAATTCTACCAAAACATAGAAATAATGAATTCATGCAGAGAAATCAGATCGTTTTCATGCCCAAAGAGAGAAGAGGACTAATTTAGTAACTAATATTTCACAATGAATATTTGACCAATTCTAATTTATATTTTTCTTAGGTGTCAAAGTTTCAGTGACACAAACAAGGACATTGTGGCTGGTAAGAAAAGTTTTGCTTTTTTAAAAAAAATATGCTGGAGTATTTTAGTGAGAGTTTGAAGGAACAAGGCCAGTTTAGAAGGCAGGAGTAGCTGCATGGGGTGTTAGGAGAACAACCAAAGAAGTGAAGGGGAAGTTAGAGTGAGGTTGCATGGCACAAAGGCTCTAGGTAGGGCTACCAGGTACAGGGGATGGATGGACAGAAGGTGATCAAGAGAGCAACAAGCTGTGCCAGGTTGCCTAGGGCGTGAGTGGATACAAGGGGGAAGAGACAAGGAGCAAGATTTAAGCAAGAAGAGAACTGTATGGCACTTTGAAAATGAAGATTGAGCATTTGTGTGTGAAGCAGAAGGAGGAAATTGAGGATTGGGATTTAGGAGGGGCTGATCTGGTTGGAGCTATGGAGGGAGAAATGCAATTTATGCTTCTGCGTGTTGGATAGACTTAAATGGTGAAAATCACGGAAGCCATATATAGGAGGAGGCTGCAGTAGTTAAACCAAAAGAAGGGACTAGACCAGAACTTAACAGCAGGGATGGATGTTGGAGACATTCTGTAGGGGTATCTGCCAACATATTCAGCACCACTCATGACCTACAATACCCTCTGCTCTTCAGAAGGGGCTCAGTCTAGGAAGGGAAGGGAATGCCTCAGTGATCTGTCCTAGTGACCCCATGAGACAAAAAGGAGAGAAACAGGGACCCAACCTAAATAGAATAGTTACAGCTTGTCAGATTCACATAGACAGTTTCAGATTTCTTCAGCCTCCAGCCCTAACCTCTTAGCAGCAGGTGTGAATCATTGTCAGAACATATGCGAATAAGTGTCTAATGGAGACTGAAATGAGACCAAAGTGTAATGGGCCAGACACTGAGCTGGCATGCAGTAGCACTGCTGCATTGACTTCGGTGTGGCTACACTGATCTCCACCAACTAAGGATAGTGAACACAAAAGTTATGCTTTAGTCAAGCACCAGTTATTGGGCTCAATACTTGCAACTGGGAGTACAAGCACTGACTGCATAACTGAGTGAAATTTAAATGATCTGATGATTCCTTCTGGCCTTAAACTATGACTCTGCCCCAGTAGTTGAATCTGCCACACAGATGATGAACTGGCAGAGTGCTAGCCCTCTATGCTATACTTCCAATACCTGCTATTCTGGATTTCAGTGGTTGGAGAGTTTGTTTCCTGAATTTTCAGCATGACCTGTTGTTGTGTAAGTAGGCCAAAGAGACATGTTGCCTGCAGCACCCACAGCTTGGGCACAACTAGAAACACAAATGGCCCATTGTATCTTTATTAATCTATTCCAATTCTTTTTAATGCTATGAAAACACCTAATGCCACTGTTTTGGCTACTGGCCCCTAACATAACAAGTTACATGGGACTTGTCTCATCAAAATATCATCCTGTCTAAATAGAGAATCTGTCTGAACTGCAGTGAAAATGAGTAATGATCACAATTACTGGGCCATATAACAGTCCAATAAAATCTAATTAAAATGATCCATGTCCCATCTGCTGGGGGGAGAGTGGGAGGGAAGGGGGGAGTAAATAACACTGTCTCTGTTTTTAAAATGCAAAATATTTCATGATAAAACGCTATTTACATTTTATAACAGTCTCCAAATTGTGCTGCCAAGGAACTCCTGAGGCTATTGGCATCTCCTCAATTGCAGGTAAGTTTGAGGAGATGCTTCCAGACAGGAAAGATTGCCCAATAGTTAGGGCAGTCGCCTAGCTATTGAAAGTCGTGGGTGCAAGTCCCCGCTCCACCACAGGCTTCCCATGATGCACTGGGTAAGCCACTTGGAGTCCCCTTTTCTAACGTTTTGTGCCTGCGTCCCATTTGCAAAAGAGATTTATGCACTGAGGAGCCCATTGACTTTCAGTGTCACTTAGGCCCTTTTCAAAACATGTCATAGGCACTTATGTCACTTAGGGGCTTTTGAACTCATTACCCAGGGCTGTAACCAGGGTGGGGCAATCAGGGCAACTGCCCAGGGTGCAAAGTCACAGGGGCAGAAACAGAGGTGACACATGCTGCAAAGGTCAGTCAGGCCAGCCGTCATGGCTGGAGTCGGGGATAGAGAGCCACCTCCACCCCCTGACTCACTTCAGTGAGCCCCGCAGCCTGTCTGGGTTGGGGGAAGGGGGTGCAACCAAAAAATCGAGGGAGAGGGGGCACGTGACATTGCATCTCTTCCCCCATGCATCATCTCTGGGTGGAAAAATGACAAAAAATGGTAAGGGCAAATATGCTTACTTGCTAAAATGCCTAGTTACAACTCTGATGTGACCCTTCATCTCAGTGCCTCAATTCTCCATCTGTAAAATAGAGATAAGAGAACTTCCCTACCTTTGAGGGGTGTTGCAAGGATAAATACATTAAAGTTTGAGGTTTGTCTGGAGTGGTTCACGACTGAGTGCCAACCTCAGCACAGACTGTCAAGAAGCAGGACAGACACCCCAAACTGGTCACACGTCCTGTGATTCGATTTCATCAACCCAGTAACAAGTGTGAACTCCTAAAGCACTGTAGTAGCTTTACATCACAGACCGTCACCTTGGGCATTCCAGTCTATCTTGCCACCCAGGCAAGATGGGCTTAGTGATAATTGGCTGGTACACACCAAAGATCACACAATATTCAGGTTACGTCCAGTCCCAAGAGACCAGCCACTTATCCCAGATCAATTTCTACCCTAGATCCCTCAAAGACCAAGCTTGTAACCAATCCTTCCATCAACTAACTAAAGATTTATTAATGAGGAAAAGGAAATTAAAGAGTTATTACAAGGATAAAGCATATATACTAGCGATACAGTCAAGGGTTTTAAAATGTGACAGTTGTAGTAATCTGTCAGCTCAAGGTCTTTTAGGGTGGCTAACCCAGGTTGACCTTGGGGGATCTCTGCTTCTGTTTTGTAGCTCCAACCCGGAAAAAAAAGATGAAAAATTTTCTTGTCAAACATTTTTATTTCCTTCTTCCAGAAGTCAAGCTGATGGGACGAGCCCCCTTTTTACAAAACCACTTCTGGGTGTAAAGGGGCAATTAACAAAGTCTTTGTATTGTGATGTCCCACGATGGCCCAGTTAGTATTGATTGGGTTTCTGGATGGTTAGAAGATGATCCCTCCTGACTAGGTTCACAGTTGCACAGCAAAAAAAATTTTATAGTCATAAAATTTAAACGATACCTTTAGCATGCAATAAAGATATGAGAGATCAATGCATGCAACAATTTACAAGCATTTCACAAAATCTAAACACTAAACACATTGTTGTAAGTTTGATATCCATATTAACACATAGGTGAAACTGACTGGTTTCCTGCAATGAATTTGTCAGTGCTCAGCTGAGGCCTAACGCCTTGACAAGAGCTGGCACCTGATCTGTCAGTGTCACAAGGTGCTCTCATACTACAGCAGTGGGGTCCATATTAGTACACAGCAGAGACAAAACAATAACAACAAAAATTAAGTTACTTACTCTGTCTGCTAACCACTGGCTGCACATGTCTGGATACACTTAGCCAGTTAGAGAATGGCAGCCCCCTGGCTGTGCTTTCTAGGCTTACAATGTGCACTTTCCACCTTGAGCTTCAGCCATTTCTTGGACTCTACAGCCAGCAACGCTGAGTTGCCCCCAAATGCAAGTTGCTTTCCACCCCATTTCACAGTAACCCAATGTGTAAGTACCAAGTGAAACCAAGAGCTAGTTGGAGCATACTGAAAGAGAGGCAATTCTCAGAAAGACTGCTCATAGAAAAAAATGGTGCTACCTTACCCAACACAGTTACTAAAAACTCTCTAAATAATGCCACAAATGTAGGCAGCTCTTCCTAGAACAAGGAGTTAAACAGTAAAGGAGATGAGGGGAGCGTGTCGAAGGGAGACAAAAAACAAAGTTAAAGCATGGGACAACAGCAGAGTAAAAGGAGGCCTTAGGGAAAACTATTGGTGAGAAGGAGAAGGTAGGATTTTTGTGACAAGGTGTTAAGACAGGATTTGCAGGGGAAGGCACTTGGAAAATAGGAATTTGGAAATTGTTCTAAGCATAGGCAGCAGCAGAACTGAAACTGCAAAAGTCATGACTGGAAAGAGACTAAGGACTGGGAGGAAAGTAGGGAGAATGAGAGCAGAGGTGTAAAAAGGGTGAGATTGTGTAGGCCCCTAGGCTGGGCACGCCCAAATCAACACGCTGGATCTGAACTTCTTATCTATGAGCAGAAGTGGAGCCCTAGAGTCAGACTCTCCTAAACTCGAGCATTTGAAAGTCTGGGTCCAAGCTGGAGCCCTCCCAAAGTTCAGAGTGTTCAGATCTGGTCATCATAGTGCAGTTCAAGCTACAAATTCAGTCCTGAATTCAGATGCATCATTCTGCTTCTGGGCATACATCACTGAAGCCATCCAACTAAATCTAGTGAGGAGCTGAAGTTGCTCAGTACCTCAGCACAGGCACTCATCACCACAAATAATTGGGCCCAATCTTTCAATACTTGATTAAATCAACCTTACATCCCATTGGCCCGAGGAAAAATAAATGGAAAACAGCCTGTACTTAATGTTTGTCACTGTAGCAAGTTCTTACCTCTCATCAGATGCACATGGGCTTCAGTTTCTTGGGGAAGTATACTTTGTTGTGGTTCAGTGTTTATTGCCTTGACCCTCTAGCACAAGCAAGAGTCCAGACATAAAATATATCCTTGTTGCACCCCAGGCCTCAACCTTCATGCTTCAACAGTTTGTAGTTTTGCCCTCCCTTTCCTGGGCTAAGCAGTGTCACGAGTCCTTTCCTGTGGGAAATTCTGCCCAACACTTCCTCCTGCTGATGCAAGGATTAAATATGGACTTCTCCCTCACTCAGGAAGCCTTGGCCATGGGCTCTTTTCCATGTTCTTGTTGGAGAGTCCCACTCCAGCTCTTGCCTCCTCCCTGGTCTTTCAGTTCTGAAGGAAGACGGCTACTCATACTCCTTGTCATTCCTTCCCAGCATGCCTTGCTGTGCTGACACGTACTCTCACGGCTTCTGCACCAAACAGTGAGAATTCCCTTGTTCTGATTCCCCTGAAAGGGCTTATGCATCCCATTATTCTACCCTCCTCATTTTTCCCCCCACTCTCCATCAATGAAAACTGATGCTGAGTACAAAATGTTGCATTTCACTCAAAAATTATTCTGTTTTTAAACAAAAGAATTCAAATTAAAAATGTCAGAGCTTGAAATTTCATCCAGCCAAAGATCAAATTTTGAATCAAGATACGCAAAAAAATTTTAAGTGTCCATGTTTTGATGCCATTTGAGGGAAACTTCCTCAAAGAGTCAAGTTTCCTGGCCAGAAAATGACCCAAAATAAAATTTCAAACTATTTTCTCCAGAATCTCATACAAGAAATTGCTCATTTTGGCACCCCACTGCAGAGACATGACCAATCTTCAGCAAAATGGCTCCCCACAGAGATATTTTCATATGCCAATTAGTTTTATAAGCTTCAAATATGTCATCATTTATTCATTTCAAGGTGATGGTGGACTTCTCTTTTCAACTTTCATACTGCTGGGTTGAGAAAACTAGTGGTATTTTGCCCTTAAAAGAAACAGAAGGCTTCACAACTTACACATGAAGCATTTATTGTGGTTGTTCCAAACTATGCTAACCCTTGACCTAGGAAGAAGTTCAAGATGCATAAATGAAACAATCTCCAGTGTAAGTGTTACGATAAAATGAAAGGGGAAAAATACATATGATACACATCACCTCTAGGAAACAGTAATCACAAAAGTTATTAAACATTCTGTCATGGGTTCTGCCGACTCCCTGTCCCCTCCTGCCCAGTTTTGTTAGTAATAAAGGCAGCTTCCTAATGTTTGTCACTCTCAAATGCATAATTTACTACTGAAAAGGAGAAGAAAATACATTGCATTTTCATAAAGGACTATGAAGTTGTCCAATTTTCCAGAGCTGCAGGAGGACTGAATCCTTGTGTTATAGCAGAGGTCTCTTTATGCATTATGGATACACAAACTTTGCAATTCAAAGTGATCGCTCTCGGCTTTTCCATTGCCTGGCATCACTGGATTATATTTTAAGGGGTACGTAGTCATTTGAGATTGAAGCAAATATGCCTTATATGAAGGCGAAGGCAAAGGCACCTAGGAGGGCCTGGTACCTTTGCCCCCTACTCCACTGATGCACCAAGAGACTACGGAGTGTGCACTAGCAACCTTCTTTCCTCTTATTGCCATTATATCAACAACAAAAAGTCAACATTCAGGTACCTGCAGTAACCTCAGTACCTTCTGATACACAGAACAGGATTTCCTACAGTACCATGGTCCCTGTGTAGTGAGACATGTCAACGTTTCACTGTGACAATCGGCCAGATTCTGACCTCTCACAATCAGGAGTAAACCATGGAGTTACCCCATTGTAAGTGAGAAGAGGAACAAGGCCCAAGGAATCTCAGTAACTCCAGTCTGAGTTGTCCCCTCCCCACCAAGCTACATAAATCTGCTACTAGCAAGAGGTACAAGTGACCCAGGAAAGTCACTTGTGGGCCTCTTGACAAACCTACCAAAGCTGTAGAAGGTGTGGGGGGAATCTGGAGTTCTGCTTTTCCCTCCCAGGCCTGTGTCTTATCTACAGAAAACAGGTAACTCTGAGCCCCATCCTGTATAAACCAACTTAAAAGACTGTCTTTGCTGAAGTTTGGCTACCCCCATTCCCATGGCAGCAGGGAACATTCTATCTTGGGGGGCGGGGGGAGGAAGAGTTATCGAACTTGCCACCTTCTGCAAAGGAATTTCACTCTTTTCTAGCTATCACAATGAAAGCTAAACCCCCCCTCCCCTGTCCTCCCCAAAGCCACCTTCCACTGGGCACATGCAAATTGAAGAGCTGGTTTTCATTTTGCCTTTTTAGGAGTATAATATGGACACAGAGCCTACTTCTCCCCACACAAGTGTAGCTCCTATTGGCTTACTCAAGAGGAGTTACTCAAACCCTGCTGGAGGAAAATATGGCCCAGTGTGCACACACAGATTTGCACATGCATGCCAAGCTTCGCTCACACAGAGGAGAAACTCATGAGGTGCATCTCCAGAAGCGCAGGGTTTTTTAATCCATTCCTTAATTTCACTCTGCTTCAAGACAGAGTTTCATTAGAACAGAGTTCACTACAAGTGTGTCCAGCTATACAGTATAGCCACGTGCATGTGGACTACATATTAGATGAGTGGCACTGTGTATGTGTGGGTGGGTGTGCACCCGTGTGCATCCAAGTTCCGATGGAGGTTGGGGGTTCCCTAATAAAACGCTAATGGAGGATTGCTTTCCAGATCCCTTCATGGAAAAATGGGACAGCAACAACCCCAGTCCGAAAAAGATGGGGAAAGAGAAAGGAAATCAGGCAAAGAGAGATTTACTATTAAACCAAATGAGATTCAAAACTAACATACCTCATTGCTATGGACCATGAATCCAATACCCACCATGAGCCGGATAATGATATAGTCAGTGGGAGGTCCTTCCAAGGGAAAACTCTAGTTATATTTTTATCTTATTCTTTTTTCCTTTCTCTTGAACTCAACGAAGGGAGGGGGAGTTTGTCTTGTCTCTGATAGAAAAAAGAAAACCAATTTCACTGGTGTCACATACAAGTGACCAAAGACTGAAATTCACATGAAACTGGCATTTTATTCCGAGTTCCGGAACCAGGCTAGGTAAGAAAGAGTAGAGGATGTAGTGTCCTGTATTCCAAAGTAATGCACTGAAACTCATCAAAGTAACTGGGCCAGATCCCCAGCAAGTATCAATCAGCTTAGTGCCACTGAAGTCAAAGCAAATATACTGATTTACATCAGCCAGGGATGCTGAACATGTCCACTCTGAACAGACATCATATTGCATTGACTGGGACTCCCATCATGAGATTATTCTGATGTCAAACCAGAGATGGATTTTCAGTGGTTCCAGAGACCTGAACAGGAACATGTAGGGGGACTTTTTAAGACATTTAAACAGCACTTTCTCACCTATCCAAGTCTCCTACTACAACTTCTAGACTGGCTGTCTGTGCACATGGTTTTGGAGAAAGAAATCCTGAATCAGTTTGGTATTAATACATCAGAAAGAGAGCAGCTATTTTATTATGGCATTACCAGTCTGAGCTCAGCAACCATAGACTTGGTCACTTTGAGTACATCTACACTGCAATAAAAGACTTGTGGCATGGCCACAACTGGCCTGGGTAAGCTAAAAATTGCTGTGTAGACTTTGGGGCTGGGGCTGCAGCCTGGGTTCTGAGACCCACCCCTCTCACAGGGTTTCAGAGCCTGGACTCCAGCCTGAGCCCGAAAGTCTACATTGCGATTTTTAGCCCCACAACCCGAGTCCTGCCCAAGTCAATTGAACCAGACTCTGAGACTCAGTGCCATGGGGTTTTTATTGCAGTATAGACGTACCCTTTAAGGCTAGGACCCAAGACAACAATTAGTACTAGGTAGTTTGTACCGTCTACATTAGTGGCTACCTTTATTTAACTGAGCATGAGAAATATTATGAACTTATCTAAGGATAAAGCAAGTACAAGTACGTGAGAACATACAGAAGCTGACCCTTTATTTGTTACAGACCAGAAAGGCTCTTGTAGAGCATAGATGTGCAGTAGTTTTTGAAAGCAGTGCAGATCTTCTCCCTGCTGCTCCAAAAATGCAACGCACACGAGGATTATGGGGAGAAGGCCTCATTTTCTTAAATCTAATGTTTGCCCTCTGCTGTAAGAAGATACTGTGCATGCCAGACAAAACCTCTGAGACTTAAATAGGTATCCAAATTCCACGCAATACAGCCCAGCTCCTGCAAGGAGATTCCTCCACTGGTAGACCCTTGCACCAGGCTGAGTCCCATGCATAATAATGGAGATCCACACAAGCATCTGATCATGCATATGTAAGTGCAGAATCAGGGCCTAAATATGCATATGCAAATAGGCTAGCTACATGTGCAGCTGCTTGGTATTCAGTTCCACTCCTCTTTGGGTAGATGGTTCAAAGATGATGAGACTTGAAGGAAGGAGCCTTCCAGGGAAGCTTCCCAGAGAAGTTTTGCTGTCAGGTCCAGGTGAAAATGCTAAGATTTATGTAGACGCCTGTAAACATTACTTTGCCCAGCTTGCAGGCAAGCTGATCATTTTCTGAGAGTTACTCTACCGCTAGATTCTAGCTTAAGCCTCACACAGGCACAACGGGTCAGGCAGTGCACACAACAGGAACTGTTACAACCTTTTAGAGGGTAACAGCATGCTCCCCAGAATGCCAAGCTATCTCCACTGATTGATGTGGACAGCAAGAGGGCAATTAACCTGCCCTTGGCTAGTCTTATTCCCAGTGCCCTATAGAGTTTCTAGAACTACTGTCAGCGCTAGAGTCCCTTGGCCCTTCCACACATACTATGCAAGCACCAAGACTGTACCTGGTTCCTGAACCCTCTTCCTCCTTGCACCCCATACAGGGCTGAACTAAGTCATTTTACTTCTGCAGCAGTTCAAAGGCCTGTAGAATATGCATATGAATTGGGGAGGCAGGATATCATCCGGGTTTGTTATATGATGAGACTTACATTAAACTTACATTAAACAAACCTGCAGTAATGTTGTATGAAGGATTCCCATCTCGAGTTTACTTTTTACATCTGACAATGTCACATACTTTTATTGGGGAAAAAAAATGTATATCATGTAATTTGTGCAAACAAGTTCAGGGATTAGCACGGTTGTCACTGCTGAGGAGGAACTAGAGTATAGTGGTTAGAGTTTTGCAGTGGAATTCAAGACTCCTAGGTTCTATGCCTCACTCTGACAACATAACCTTCAGCAAGTCACAATCTGTTTCCCCACTCATGTAGTGAGGATGTTACTACATACCAGAGCTGACCAAATAATGTACTTTAATTTATTCAGTGAATCCATTTCTCCACTGATTGGACCAGCTCTCTAAGTGAGATTAACAATAATTTAGCAAGCAACTTACCAGATACTTTTTTGCATTAAGAGTCCAATTAAATGTGTTTTGATTACTATACAACAAGCTCTAATACATTAGTCTCACAACACACCTAATTCATTCATCTCTGAGGTTCGGAGATAGACCACGTTATACCTTATAGAAAAGTAAACTCGAGATGGGATTCCTTCATACAACATTACTGCAGGTTTGTTTAATGTAAGTTTGCTCCATGTTGCTATTAAGAATGTTATCCTTTTACATTTTGTATTCCCAAAAAGCCATATTAGGATTGATAATACTATGAGCTAGATCAGCACAAACATGCCCGTCTGATGTCACATCAATACTAATAGGACTTTTCATGTTGGCCGCTGCTCTATGAGAATTTTCAGACACTTGTGTATGTAGTATAAATATTTATATATAATGTGTGCTTCTGAATGTGTACAGACACAGAAGCTGCCAGACCTAGTTAATCAGTCAGTTTGAAAACTTCATTGCTTTTAGATGGAGAAGAAAATCATATTAACATATCAATAGCATATACATGCTGGGAGAGTGATTACCCTTTACATCTCTGGGATATCCGAACACCCAGATAAACCACTGACACATTAACACTCTATCTTAAATATTCTGTCTTGGCATCTCTCATTTCACTCATGCGCTTTCATTCATCTTTTCTTTTCTCTTGTCTGCTCTTTTCTCCTAATTCGTTTGTTTCTCCTTTTACATTCACCATTCTCCTCGTGTTTCTTCTCCCCCCCTTCCCGCCGCAACACTCCTTTCTTTTCCCTCTCCCTCCCACTCGCCTCTCCCTCCCCCCCATTCCTCTAAGCTTGTTTCGCTTGAAATTTCCACCTTGTGGTTGCGTACTGCTGACTTCACATTTGCTGTGGTGTGAACTTCACATCTGTGAATGGATGACAGGAAAGATTAATAACCCCACGTTCCCCTTGACTGTGGGCCTATCTAATGAATAAATAAATAAATAAATAAATAACAGAGCTTAAAATCCCCTAAATAGAGACCCAGAGCCTGGGAGAAAACAACATTTTGCTGAATCCATTCTTTAAGAAAAACAACCTCTAATGATCTCTAGTTTACATAGTCGGCAGTTTTTTTTCCTAAACATTTTATGGAAAAAAACAAAACAGAAAGTTAGGAGGCAAAGGAATTAGTCCTTTCTCCTGAGCCAATTAAAGGAAGAGTGATTTAAAAGCGATAACACAAAATATGTACAAAGCATATGGGGAAACGAATTTCAGTTCCATGCAGAAAAACAGAGCTGTCAAGCAGTGATATCAGCTTAATACACCCATGTCAATAACAAGCTAAATGCATGGGTCTAACTGGCTTCCCATTTCTGGGCAAGAATTTCATTTCAGAGCAGTAATATGAAAGCAGGTAATGATTTTCCAGGTAATTCTAACAGTTCTATGCAGGTTCTATTCTTGGCCTCAGGCTTTATCACACCACCCAAAGTGAGTTATAATTACAGCTGGCTGGAAGATGGAACTCCCAGCCCATGAAAAGTTTTTTAAAAAATATGTTTTCCCTAATTGGGATGAAGAGTCAAAACTGCAAACCACACATGAAAGGATTTCCAGAAAAATTCTATTCTGAAAGAACCAAAGAAGAATTTTTCAGCTTGCCAGCTGCCCACCTGGAAAACAAAATTGACAAGAGCCTTCCAGGTGGGCTGGCAGAGTCTAAACACCCCAGCTCTATAGCTCCCCCCACCAACCTAGCTGTCAGAGATGCAGCCAGGCCATGGGAGTGTCTGAGTTCCCTGGCACTCCACCTCCCATGCAGCTCACTGCTTCTCTAGCAGCTGGACAGGGGAAGACAGGAAGGCACTGTGCCCCCCGGAAAGCTCTAGTCAATTTCAGTGTCCCCCAGCCACTGAGCTGGGGAGCCATCGATTTGATTTTCCATGGGAAATTTTCAATTTTGCCAGAATTTTTTGATTTTGCAAAAAAGGGAGCATTCGGTCAGAAAACCCTTCTGATGGAAAAACCCTAACTCCAGTTATAATCACCCATATAGGTACTGCCTGTCATAACTTATTACTTTAGATACACTGTGTTCAACTCCTTTTTGACCAACTCCACAACCATAAATTGACCCTCCGGCTTAGTTAAATGAAACCAAAGGTGAATACAACAGGAACCAAGAAATCTAGATACCGTATTTCTCAGATGTCTGTTTGGCAGCATGTCTCTGCCTCATTTTCAAATTAGTCACCTCTCCTCTCCCTTTGTAATGGCATTTTATTGTGTGAAAATGAGACCTCTCAATGAGCAGTTGTACGAGAACTACAGGTCATCTAGAGAATAGAGCAGTAGTCTGCCTAGCCAGTGACTACAGGTCAAATCTGACTGAGGGCATAAGGGCAATGAGCCTGGCAGCGTCAGCGCAATCCCCCTCAGAATCTGTGTGCAAAATCCCACTACAAGTGAGCTGTAGCTCACGAAAGCTCATGCTCAAATAAATTGGTTAGTCTCTAAGGTGCCACAAGTACTCCTTTTCTTTTTGCGAATACAGACTAACACGGCTGTTACTCTGAAACACTACAAATCTTGCAGTTTGATACAGACTGTCAATACACAAGCACATAAGCAGCCATGAAAAAAGTTAAGGGCTCAACCCTACACTTTTTCACTCAGGCAAGGCTCTCTGACCTCAGGGAGAGGTTTGCCTGAGTAAGGAATGAAGGATTCACTCTCTACTCTTTAGCTGAACAAGAAACCCCAAGCCTTGTCTTTTAACAGCCACAGAGTGGGTCCAATTCTGCCTACAGACTCACATTTCACAGCTCACATTGGCTTCGGGGGAGCCATGTACAAATGCCCAAGGACAATTTGGCCTGGTACATTGCAATCTGCTGAGAACCTTGTGAGAAACGTGCACCTGATCCAGCAAAGCGCCAAATGGTCTTAGCTCCCACTCAAGTCCCACAGATTTGACTTGAACGGCGCAGAAATAAGCTAATGCCGAGAGCTGCTTAAAACACCATCCCTTGTATGAAAGCCTGCAGCAAACCAGTTTCACTGTAGCAAATCTACAGATAAATCTAGGGAAGGAGCAACACCAAATGACTGGGAACTTGGTTCAGATAAGCAACCAAATATATGGGAGCATCTCCAACTCAGCTATGGCTCACCTCCATTAGGTCCTACAGCTTTCCATCCCTCCCGCAGGCTCACTGCATGCTGACTGGAGGATGTGTTCAGCCATGACATTTACTACTTGCTGTCTGAAGGGGTAGGGACTGCTTACCCCAGAGTCATTCACTGGGGACTAGCCAATGGGAATAGGGTGGAGTGCACGGTCCTGGCCACTCTCTCATCCCACATAAATGTATCCCTCTCTGGCAGCACTAACCTGACCATCTTGTATTTAGGTAGCATTGGCAGCCACTGTGGGTGGGGAGAGAAAAGACCAGCTCCTTGTCCCCACCACCGTAAAGCCCTTTATGGGTCTGATTTGAAGCCAATTAAACTCAGTGGGAGTCTTTTCATTGACTTCATTGGGCTGCATTTGTTAGTTAGAAACAGTTTTCTCCATCCTACTGTACCAACTGCAGATTCACTCTTGATACCTTTATTGTGATTTCCGACTCTTATGATTAAATATGCACAATCCCCATTTCCCCCAAATGGAGGAAACACTCCAAGAAAGAGCTGAACTTTCCATCCAGAAGTCATTAATTTATTTATTTTTAAAATCCACTGTCAAAGTTTGCTTCTCATAGATGAGTAGGCAAGAAAAACAGTTTGCCCTAGAGAAAACTGCATTAGGCTTTTAGTCTATGCATTTGCAAAATATTTGAAAGCTCTTCTAAAAGAAATAATTTCCTTTAAAAAATGCATTTATTTGTATAAAAAAAATACTTAAAAATTATACCAGATTCTGCTTAGTGGAGTGCTTTAGGTTATATGTGAGAGAAGAATCTGGCCCATATCAAATCAGACTATTGCTCCATTAAACCCATTTGCTGCCTCTGGCAGCAGCCAATATTACTTGCTTAGCAGGAAGATAACTCCATCCTATGGCCCCATCAAGAAACTCTGGGAGAAACTCCAAGTTAAAGGGCTGTGCTCCCGTTAAAAACTCAGGGTTTGGTGGATGGAATCCACATGGCCAAAATCAAAGCAAGGCTGTGGGAATGCAAGCACTCAGTGCAGAGCCAGTTACTGATGCCATAGACAAGGGACAAAGTCAAGAGATGAGGCCCATCAACCCCCCACTAAGGTGCTTTTTGGTCCTGCAAATTCACAGTAGGCATAGAGTAGCTGGGTATCCCAGACATATCCCCCAGCTGCTTTAGCTGGCTGAGATCTCAGCAAAGGGGAGGGATAGTTCAGTGGTTTGAGCATTGGCCTGCTAAACCCAGGCTTGTGAGTTCAATCCTTGAGGGGGCCATTTAGGGATCTGGGACAAAAATGGGAGATTAGCCCTGCTTTGAGCAGGGGGTTGGACTAGATAACCTCCTGAGGTCCCTTCCAACCCTGATAATATATGAATCTATCTATGACATGGTGTTGTGGAATGCTTCAGGCATGGCAGAAACACAGCATTTCTACTCCATTGTCCTCAAATGCCTGCTTACTCCGTCACTGGATTTGGCTACTGAGCAGATATTCAGCATTTGAACAAAGGGGGAAATTTCTTCCTTGCCTTCGTAGCGAACAGTTTATGCCTTGAAGACTAGGATTAAAGTTACCTTTTATTTAAGGCTGCATGACCACAAACGTCACTAAGTGACCCAGACCCTGTTCACACCCAGCCATAGTGAGTCTCTGATCCTCCGTGCAGCTGCAAATTTTACAAGCTGGTTGCAGAAGCATTTCCTTTTAGTTGTTCACACTGATTTCCAGTGATGCCCCTTGTGCATATGCCACTGAGCAGCAAAAAAAGCAGAAACTGATTGGTTCTCCATTACTCTTCAAAATCTTAAATCCCCCTAGCCGGTTTACCCTCATGCTATGGGTGTAAACCGCCTCTACCTAGCAGGGGCTATGAAGAAACTTCACCTACGGGCAGGTTATTCCATAGCCACCTTTTGCAGGGTTTCTTGCACCTCCATCTGAAACAACTGGTAGTGGCCACCACAGCAGAGATTGGACTAGACTGACCTGTGACCTGGCCCAGTACAGCAATTCTGATATTACTTCCCAGGGTAGATAAACCTAGATTATGAAAATCACTTGCTCATTGTAAAGTCTGCTATGTCTCTAACTATTGTACCTACAATCTTGCCACAGCAAGGAAAGGTACCTTTAAAATCATCAACACTTTAGAACAATTTGTGGGGGCTTTTATTTAAAATTATTTATGTAAGTCTGCAGTTGCACAAGATGTCTGGTCTTGTAAAAAGCAAATCAATCAAAATGACGTAGGGCCCAATCCTGTTAACATTAATGCATGCAAGTAATTTTACTTTTGTGTGCGCATTTGCAAGACTGAGCCCATAGAGTATGAAAGAGTGAGGAAAAAAATCTTTACAAAATATATAGACATCCCAGCACTATTATACAGACACGGATCATTTAAATTAAATAAAATTTTTAAAAGGAAGATTTTTTAGATGGCTGCTATTAATAGGGGAAAATATTGATCCCAATCCTGCAGTCCTTATTCAGCAAAAAAAAAAACCATTAAATAATGCAGGATCAGGCCCAATGCACTGGATTTTACAATTGCTTTATTTCAAATTCTGATGCAAGAAAACAATTTTTCTTCCCTGAAATTTAACAACAGACATGAATAATAAAATGCTCCAAAATGCTAGTGACCCTTCAGGTTTTACATTTGAAAGGAATTCTAGGGAGGAAAAATAAATGCAATGTAAATAACCACTGGGTAATTAAATTTATTTTTTAAATAGCATCAAAGTTCAGAAGAAAGAGAATAACAAAGAATATCTAGTACAGAAATGCACAAAGGCACTGCCTGTATAATTAGTTATCTAGCAGTATCCAAAGCCCTTTATATGGATTGATTATTTTAGAGATTGCATCTTGCAAATCTGAACTAAAAATGCTTTTTGTGCAGTGTTCAAACATGAAGATGCCTTTGGTAATACTACAGGACGAAGATTCCCAAATAGATATTTAATTTAGATTGAACAGGACACTTATGCCGTGGTAAATAAATCAGTTTATTAATGAACACCCCTTCACTGATGTTTAATGACTATTGTATGTATGGCATTGCTATTAATCTGAAATAAATGTGTTTAATAATCAATTGATATTTGTTTATCATGCAATGGTCTTATTAAATCAGAATTAAATGCCTATTAGGGAATGTTAACTTAAAGCATTACCATGACTTCTGAATGAGGCTTCAATGAATAGTTCTCTTGCTTCTTGAAAGGAGTAACAAATAAATTCTTTGTCACAATATTGTAATGCATGTTACAAAACCAATAACTGAAACGTTTGAATTGTTGAGCACAAAAGAAGAGAAAAAATGTTCTTAAAAGCAGATTAATTATCTACATGATAATTATTACATTTTAAAAGAATGACTTTTCCTGGGTTAAACAATTTTTAGATAACTCTGAAATCAAAATCCTTGATTATTTGTGGGTATTTTGCCAAGCAACTATGAGAAAACCATTTCTCCGCACTCATGTCAAATGTTCTTTCCCAAAAATAATCCCTGCTATGGAAAATCCCATTTTTAAAAAACCCATATTTTATATGTTATATATATCTCTTCTTTTTAGAGAGGAAAAAGTTTACCGTGAAAGCCAATGTTTTAACTATAAACATATATTCCCTCTTCCTCAACATGACACTTGATCAAAATGCCAGAAAATAAATGTATCAAGACACCCATCCGTTTCATTTTCCCCGCTGTCATTTTTAAACAAGTTACAAAATCTCTGTTATTACCGTTCTAAGGGCTGTTCTGAGTCTTTCTCTCCCCCCCACCTCCTTTTCAAGGACTGAAGAATTATTTGTTTCAGCGAACAGAGCACTCATGTCAGCCTGTACACCCACAGCGAAAAAATAAACAGCAGATGAGCCAGACATGTTCCCAATAGAAACATGGGATAACAGCAGCATTGGCTCCTAGTCTCAGCAGTAGTTTGAGAACATGCAGGGGGACATAGTTCTTCAAGGGGCAAAATGGACAGAGGAGAGAAAGAAAAAAGGTCTTGAATCCCTTTGAGCAATGCATCCGATGAAGTGAGCTGTAGCTCACAAAAGCTTATGCTCAAATAAATTGGTTTGTCTCGAAGGTGCCACTAGTACTCCTTTTCTTTTTGAGCAGTGGGTGAGTAATAGAAACTTGTACCTGTGTTGAATACAGTATGGACCCCACAACGTGAAATCTTGTTTCTCAGAGGAACTTCTCTATAATCAGAGCAACAGACTTCCCATGAAGATGTATTGGAACAATTTGGGAATTCCTTTTTACTTCACATAGCAATGGAGTTTAACTATACCACAGCTCAGTATAGCCCAGTCTGCCTATATATATTATATAGAGATTAGTATATTAATGCAGATGAACTGGGTTTTTTTGCCAAAGTCAGCTGCCAATTCTGTTTTGTACGAGAACTCATTAAGCAAAGTGACAGTCATTTTTCTTTTGGTCACATAACTCAAAAACCAGCTTTGCACACATTTTAATACATTTCATTGCTCATCCCACTGCCTGCTGGAAACTTGCTCAGTACATATATGTTCCTTGCTGCATTTCAGCCCAAAGGGGAATTTGGGGCTGGGTTACAGAACTCTTATGGTAGGTATTTGAATTAGAAACAAACAAACAAACAAACAAAAAACCCAGTGACTACAGTGGGACAAAGTACCTCACAAAAGTGTCCTCAAGAATTTTCTGGAATTTGTTTCAGGTGTGTTCCCACCCTGCTTGTAATAATTTATCTAGTCTTAGAGATTACTAACAGGAATGTTCCTGGGAATAGCAAGTTTTAAGGAAATTAGAGAATATTTCAAACTCAAACACAAGTATTTCAATTTTCATTTGTCTTATCAGGGAACAGAAATAATGCCTTTTGATCTACACGTCCAATCAAGCCTAATCTACACAACTCAGATTTCAAATATTGTGCCAACCATCAATAGCTCCCAAACAATCTACAGAGCAAGGATTAGTCACAAAAGTATCCAGCAAATAATAAATGTAAATGCACAAAAATCAAGCTGCGTATAGACAGTTTGTAAATAGAATGAATTAATTATTTACTATTCTGTCAGCTCTACCTTGGACCAAATATGCATGTTCAATGTGAGTGAATGAAACTCCCAGTGAGTTACATGGCACTTATTATAGAAGGGTTTGCTACAGTGCCCATCAGCGTAGTATTTAAATGCCTGCGCCAAAGGTGCATTTCACTCCTAGATTCCACCAGATGGTTCAAACACCTAATATTTAACTTCCGTGAGCCATGAAAATACATTTTTGGTAACTAATATTGCCCCTCTCACCCAGCCTTGCAAGTGTTTTATAAAAAACTTTCATAAAATATTTACTGGGGTCAGTTAAAGTATATTCTGTGAGACCATCAACCGTTGGGGTCTCAGTGTGTGTGTGTGTTCTCCTGTCATTTAAAACTACACGTGCATGGAGCAAACTCCTGAGACTCAAAGAATCACCTTGTCTCTAGCAAAAGAATCATAATTAAATGCTCGCAAACCCTGTCATAACAGCCAGTCAAAGCTAAACAGATCTGACACATTTAACACCAGTTCGCTTAAAACAGAGGTGTATTGCAGGAGAGAGTCCATTCCTTGAAACAAAAGGCAATTTTTCAGCTCTGAAAAAATATGTCAGGACCCTTTCATCTTATCACATGGGGGCGATAAGGACCTGGAAATCTTTATTTTAATTTTAGAACCCTGAGCACCTAACACTGGTCTAAACTCTACCAGCTTAACAGTTAGCTGATGAGGGAAAGAAGAGCACTTCAGAACATCATTTATTCTCTTACAGACACAGAAAGGCCAGTATTTAGTAGTCACATACAAGCCTGTTTAGCTCAGGTGCTCCCTTATCATGGTCCATGTTTGTGAGTCATTTAGTTTATAGAGCTCTTCTCATACAGTCTTTGGAATTTCAGGCTCCAAGATGATTGAGAGTTTTTACCTTGTTTAAAATTTAGTTGCAAAGTTCAGCTGCTTGCGAGCTGAAAATACCTTCAAATAAAGAGATCAGGTCAGATTTTATAGTTAGATTGTTCAGAAGATGACAAAGTCACTCTTAAAGTTTCCCGCATAGAGGGAAACGAATCTGCAATTTTTTGTTTCTAAACAAATACAAAAAAACAGTTAAAATTAACAAAAAACAATTTCAAGGTCTCCAAACCTGTTTGTTTTGAGTAGTCCAGCTAGAAAACTGGGCTCTAAAGCCCCAGAGTGCCACCTTGTGGCTATTTGGGTTTTTTGTTTTGTTTTGTTTTGTTTTTTGGGGGGGGGCGGTGGGGGGGAGTTTAAGGAAACAAATTAAAAGAAGGTTAAATTTTGCATCGGTTTTCTTTGCTGGTGCCAAATATACGTAAGGAGCATTGTCAAGGCTGAGATGCAAAAAACCCCAGATTTATTCTTTTTTCTATATACTTTGGTGAAGTCCATGCAATTTTGCCTTAGAGACAAATTCTCCTTTTTCCTTAACCCACAGCCCTGTTCAGAACTAGTGCCTGTACTGGGCCCTCAATTATCCTGGCCATATCTGCATTTCTGGAAGAGAAAGTTACCAGTCTAGAGAAAGACATATCACAACAGAGTTAAGAGGCTACACAGTTCCTGAATCAAACCAATTTGTGTTTGTTAGTTGTATTATTTCTTTAACTCTTTCTCCACAAACTAGTTCATCCACACTCCTTTCTCAACAAGAGCGCTATTTAGGGTAGGATTTTCCACTGTCTCTCACCCTGTATAGTCATTTACCTCGGTGCAAAGTGAGCATAAAATGCTATTAAAGCAGAGTAGTCTCAAATTGTTTTGCACAAGGATAAAATGACTACATAAGGGCTTGTCTATATGGTGGGATAATGCACACTATGAGGGTGTGATTTCTAAAGTGCACGGCCGTGTTGCACATTAATTGGTCCATGTAGACCCTGCTGGTGCACACAAAAGGGTCCCTAGTGTGCTTTAACATAGCACAGTTCCAAACAGCTCCATGTTAAAGTTCACCAGCAGGGTTTACATGAACCAATTAATGTGCACCACTTAAGTGCACTTCAGAAATCACACCCTTGTGGCACATTACCCCCACTGTAATGATAAGCCCTTCAGAGCAAAGCTGTCAGATAAAAGCTGGCTGCACTCATCTGTATGGTGCACCTTATCAAAATACACCTCGTGGAGAACTGACTGGCTCCAAGAATCTGTAATAAAATACAGAGTCTTTTGTCTCCAGGTTATTGGCTCAGTTGTCACCCAAAGTCACTACCATCTAAGGTTGCCAACAGTCCCTTATTACAAGGGACATCCCTTGTAATTTTTTCATCTCTGTACAAGATCAGGAGTTGCTGAGTGCTGCAAAAAGCAGCAAGAAATACCCCTGGCGAAAGTAGGTGAGTGCTGCTTATTAATAATGATGTTTAATAAGAATGATGATGATGATGATAATATCAGGAGGAGGAGTAGGGCAGGGGTGCTAAGGAAACCATCCCTTCTTTTTGAAATACAATGTTGGCAGCCCTACCACCATCTGACAGCTGTTCAGTCACCAATGTGAAATGAGTTCATCTCTCCATCTGATGCCATCCAGAATCCACAGCACAAAACTTAACCGGACAATTCAGGGCCAGCGCTTCTGCTGACCTGACAAAGCTGTAGTATCATATCCCAAAAGGGAAAGTGTTGTACGTTTAGTCACCTAAAGTCATCTCCTACTGCTCAGATCTCCTACGTGAATACCTCCATATCCTTCATCTCTCTGTTCAAGCTCATCTGTTCCTTCCAAGCTTTATCAAATGTCACCCCCCAACTACCTCTCTATTCTCCCTTCCTCCTATTCCCCTCCCTCAATACTTTTGTTTCAATCTACTTTCCTGCTCCCTGTATCCCTCTCTCATGCAACCCTGAAAGTTTACCTCTCCCTAATAGTCATTCCCTCCACCCCCCTACACCTTCCCTTTCCTGAGCTATTAGCACTTGCCAGGCCTTTATCCATATCACTCATAGGATGAAAGCCCATCGAGCATAAAGGGACATGTCTCACTATAGCTGAGTAAAGCACCATGTACCTCTCTGGGTCCCTTAGGGCCTGGTTCTGACACCCTCATTCACATTGTATAGTAGAGGCGTTTCAATGGAACTACTCAAGGAGTAAAGACCTGTACCAGGTATAGGATTGCACAATCCAGCAGTGTAAGGTAAATGGGTTTGGGAATATGGTCATTAGCCCTTCCCTGAACCAGACAAAGCATTTCCTACGACTTCCATGGCACTTAGAAGGAAGACAGGCTATTTTTAGCTCTGGGTCAGCCAGTTCTTTGTTGGCCAATTTGTAGCCATCCAAAGAACAACAGCAAACTGAATGTTTCTGCTCAGACTCTTGGGACTGGAATTGCTTGGGGTCGATAGGTATTATGAAGATGATGCAATGGTAGAACTGTGTGTGGTGGGGAGGAGAAGGGAATGGGCTCCCACAATGCCGTCCAGCACAGTTAGATACCACCTGGCCTCACCTAAAGCCAGCCAGGGCAGAGCATCAGATTCTCAGACATTAAGGAAGGCATTTCAGGGCAGCTTATTTCTTACTAGCCTCTTGATCTCAGTTATTCTCAATGCATGTGACAGAAAGAGGCTTGCATGGGGTAAGATCTGTAACTAGAGCTCTGTTTTTACTTTTGCTTTATTGGGTCATCAGTAGCAAGGGAGGGACGTTTTATTGCATGGACTGAAAACTACAGCTATCTTTGTGGGGAGGCAAGGAAATAGACCCTAACACAGGCAGGAAGTTGGTCTTGACTAAACAAGCAGCAGAATGGCCAGACCAAAGGTGGATTTTCACCTACCTCTTTCTCAGTATCCTTTGTACACTGGAGGGGTTTTTTTTAAATTACTTTCAGGAGAAAAGGAGAGAACAGCGGGGTTGACTGACGTCTTATTTCTCTGTGTTTGCATTTTTTGCTATGCAGGGCATAATCTGGTTCTTAGGGAGTTAATGCACCTGCCATTCCAATGCTGACAAGCAGTTTTTCAGAGGAATATGGAATTTTTTTTAAGAGCCCCAAAGACTGAACTCTCGAGACTTCCCAAATCCTGCCAATAACTAGCAGGTACCAGCACGTGAACATTTGACCACGCTATGATTGATGGTGTTTATTTGTGGCTTGCTGCGTAAACCGCTTTTATCTTTTGCTTTGTCTCTCTCTCTTGAATAAAGACATTTTAGCCATTTGGGTTGTGGGGAAGTGGTTCATCCAGTCCCTTTGCTTTCTTACAGCTGCTCTGCTCCGCTGAGAGTTTTAAAGAAATAAGTAATCAGTGGTGAGAAATTAAGAGCTATTGTCAGAGAAGCCTTTTGTCTAATAACATGGAGATTATCTGCGGACAGAAGGGGGCAAACTTCCAAGGAAGCTCTGCCAGAGGGAGTGCCACCCCCACAGCTTTGTTCTTCTTCTGCTTCCTTTTCATAATCCATCACTGAGAGGGTGCATGAGGGAGTGGAGTGAAGGGCAGAGCTCCTCTCTGTGGCATTTCTACCCAGTCATAGGCCACAAGACTTGAATAAGTCAATGCTGACAGAAGCTGCATTATCTTATCCACTCCTATCCGCATCCTCACACTGAAGTCTCCTGATGAGGAAAGCCAAAGGGCACAGGAGCCAGTGACAGCGCAGTTCTAGAGATGTGCTATAATGGGGGGAGGTCCCCTTCTCCTGCAGAGAAATGGGAACTAACCTCACCTGCCCGAATGGGGAGCCCACAGGGAAATCCACTAGTGGAAGTGTGTGGATCTCCCAGCCCCTCCATAGAAGCACCCATGCAGTAGTTAAAGGGGCCTTTAAGATTTTAATGGGCTTATAGTGAGTAGGAACAAAACCCCAAACTGGATTTGATTCCTCCTTGAATTGCACAGATGCCTGATTGCTTTTACTGCTTGTTCTAAGCCTCTCTACACTAGCCAGCAGGCTCGAGAGAGGCAGAGGAGTATTTTCATTTCTCTCTTAGGTTAACATGCTATTTTTTCTTTTGAAGGGAAAAAATTGATCTGATGAAAGCTAAAGCATGAAGCACCTGGCAACAAGACAGAAGGGGAGATCTACAAGAAGACCATCTTGACGCCGCCTGGCTGAATCCAAGCAGAAGTAACTGTTTCCTCAGTGTTGCTGGGTTAGTTTTAATACAGTCAGGTCAGTCCAAGTAGGTTCCGTTTGCAGGGAACTTCTCTGCTTTCATTCTCCCCTGAGGCTAGATGAGAATTCTGAGCACAAGTGAACCCAAGAAAGCACATAACGAGACAACCAAAGCCACCCAGTCTGAATTGCAGACAAAGCCATAAGTTGGCCCATGTTCATCTAAAGATGGAGTCCTCAGTGCCCCAAGGATCGTCTTGGAGATTACATGTGGTGGTAATACATAAATTGTGCAGCAACACTTGGTGCAGTATTGTTTTACTTAAGACAATACAGCTGTACTTTGTGCAACATAACCATATGCAGGCATCTGGGATTGCTCTACACTGATAGATACTGAAATACTGGTTGGATTATGGTTCCGTGCTTAGGTAGGGGGTACATGGATATTTGAGGCTGATTTTTTATCCTTGATTACATCTGTATGTATTACCCATACAATGCATAAGTAAGGGAAGAGAATCTTGCCATATCAAATATGATATTTTAGCTCAGGCAACTTTCTTTCCCTCTTTGATGGAAGTGATTCTGCAGACCAGACCCAGAAACAGGGGGGGAAAGAGATTGATTTCCCGCTCTCTGGATTTTAAAGGAGGATTGTCACGTTGGTATTGTAGTAAATATGGATAGAGATAGTTTTTTCTACATTTTTAAAAATGCAGGACAGAGAGAGACTGATGAGAAGATGAGCATCTCCTGTCAATGGGAGTTGAAGGCATGTAACTTCTCATAGAACCACTCCCCTGGCTTTCATTTGACAATATGGAGGATATCTACCAGAACCATAGGTACTCAGATTAAGTACTCAGAGCAGGACCCACCAGGAAAGAACGAAGTGTTGGATTTTCCTCCTAAATCAAGAGAAGTCAGTACTGACTCAAGTCAATGCAGTCACTATGGTTCAAGACCAGCATGGTAACTACAGAGAATTCTTTCCCAGGAATCTGCCTGGTGGGTCTTGCCCCCAGGCAATTTAAAGTCAGACACGGGAGTTATGCCCACCTATAGCCCTCCTGTAACATGTTATTTGCACTTTATAGACCTGAACAGAGTGTTGTACAAAGATTCACTGATCAGTCCTTCCAACACTTATATTAAGTATTATCTCCATTACACAGATGGAGCAAAATACACAGATTAGGTGACTTCCCTAAGGCCGCTTAGTGAGCCAACAGTAGAATTCAGAAGCTCCTGGCTCCTTCTAAACTAGTCACTCTCCATTTTCTTCCACAGGGGTTTGCTACTCTGTCCCTTCCTCCAGACATGAAGATGGACACACAGACTGACTCTTACGCAACATGTTGGGTCTCATTGGTGTTGCTATTGGTAAATCTGGGCTAGTTTCCTCTCAGTGAGATTTAGGCACATCAGCTACAGAACACCTGAAAGATTTCCCTGGGACCCACTGACACGGCAAGAAATCTGCCCTTGTCCCAGTCAGAGAATCCAGGACCATGCTGCTTTGCAAAATAAGCCTGTTAACAGGAAAATATCAGTGGGTAACTGTTATCTACACAAGTGTCTGCAAAATGGTCAAACAGTGTCACCTACAGGGAAGAGGGAAAGTTACAACTCTAAGTGCTAGGTAACTGGAATAACTGTACTGCAGACACGTTGTGTGATCTGAAGCTGGTCAGAGCCCAGCTGAATGACCAGTCACTTTTGCTCACTTGAATTAGAATTCAGAAGCTCCTGGCTCTTTCTAAGCTAATCAATCTCCATTCTCTCCCACCTAGTTCTGCTATTATGTCCTGTCCTGCAAGAGAAGTGCCGATATTTCATAGGGCCTTATATCAGTCTCTGAACTGGAGCAAACATGTTTTGGGTGCACAAGCCCCAGACTGACATAGGCACATGGTTAGCTACATGAGCAGTTTCATTTTCATATGAATCTGACAGGAGATGCTGAAACTCATGCACACTGTTGGGGCCAAATAGCCAGTATTTAGCATAGATGAAACCTGGGAGATGTGTAGTGAAGGAGCGAGCTCAGCCCAAGAGCCAGTATAGAAAGACCATGGTCAGGATTCTAGGAGACAGACAAGCTTCCTTGCTCTGAAGTTGACCACAGGGGAGGGGAGATTTCAAAGAGAGCGTGGGATAAATACATGGATAGCATTCAATCAAACCAGGGACTGTGACCTAAGGTCTGAGCAGGGGACTGGCAGCAGAGCCTCCTGGGTTTGATTGCTGGTCCTGCTACTGACTTACTGTTTGCACTGGGACAAGTCATTTCACCTCTGTGCCTTACTTTTCCCACCTGTAAGACGGGGCAAGTAATATTCACCTAGTTCATGCTGAGGTGTCAGCTTTATTCATTAGTATGGATACAACATTTTGAGGTCCTCCGCTGGAAGGCTTTAGAGCTGCCAAGTAACAATCTACACGTCACAGTGCCACACGGGTGATTACATGGAGAAAGGCTGTGTCCAACCCCATATGTAACTCGGTAGCAAGTAACTCAGCAGGAACAATCAGTCACAAGATATAAGCAGAAAGTGAGTGCAGGTAGTCCTACCGCCAAGTAATACTGTCTACCTACCTACTGAGCTTGCCAGTAAGATTTGAGTTGAGACTCACTTTTGATTCCCAGCAACTTCACGAGGTCACAGCTACAAATGAGGCAGTCAGCAGAGGTGATGTGCGTGTAGCAAGGGACCACAGAATAGCCCTGATATGGTCACATTCCACCTCAACTTTAGAGGAATGAAACCTGTGCTTGGTGCCTGTGAAGGTTTTCCAAAGGCTGAGACTGATTCAGCTAAGGAAAAAGCAACTGCACTTTGCTGCCTTTTCATTAAAACTTGGGAAAACTGTTTCCTAGTCATTGTCACCTTTTGAATTTTAACAACTGGCCCAGGAGATCATTATTTATCAACCAATGTTACATATCATGGGCAACCTGGACCTAGATAACCAATTCAGTGAGGGATTTCTATAGATATGGGAAGTTACCAGTATTAGAGAAGCATTCAGAGACTCACGACTGAGATCCAGACCTCCTGGTGTATATATAGGGAGTGATAGTCCCTGCTCCAAAAAAAAAAAAAAAGAGTTGAAATAAAGAGAATGGGTAAGGGAAAGAATCAGTCCCCCCATTTTACATATGGAACACTGAGATCTAGTGACTTACCCAAGGTAATACAGCCAATCAGTGGCAGGACTGGGAAAAGTACCTAACTTCCTATCCATTGGACTGCACTGCTTCCCGGATTACAATGAACATGGGATGACATGGTTGTCATCCCTTGTACTATTGTGCTAAGGGGCATTAGCATGTAAAAGCAGGGGAGTCTTCTCAGTAAGGTTGCAGAGGACAGGTTAGAGTAGTCCCGTGAACAGACAAAACTTCAGTGAAGGAGGTGGAAAGTCACATGCTAAAGAAATGATTGCTTGAGGCAATGGAGCAATTTTAGGGATGGGGCAATTCAAGAAGAGGGGGCATGTTCCACTGTCTGTTAATTTGTGGTTTCCCCCCACAGAACCCCCACCACCACCATAAACCTAATAGCTGCAGCCACAGCATTTACTGCACATTACGGCATCTGAGAAAGTGCTGACTGGGACAGCTGACAACCGCGTTGCAATGTAATTCACACCATAACATCATCTCCCAGGCTCTTGGATTTCTCACTGAAAAATTATGTGATGCTTTTTTGGAAACCCAATAGGAAGTTATTGATACATAGCACACACCAAACACACACACTGGCTTTCAGCAAATTGGCGCTAGCCTTTTAAAAATAAGATTGTTTAAAAATAAATAAAATAAGGTCTCTCCCCCCTCCTCCCCTGTTTAAATTCAATGGATTTTTCTCAACGGCAGCTTGAGGTTTAAGAAATGTGTTTATTTCATCATTTGCCTACTCTGTCTGCAACATCTGGGTAACTCACTCTAGCATTCCTTTGAGTGGAGATTGTTTCATTTGTTAATTTCTGTCCTAGGGCTTATCTACATGGCGCTGCAGTCCAGACAACGGGAAGGTGAACTGTAGAGAACTCTAAAGCATTAGGTTCTAACTGTCCCATGCAGACCCCGCTGCCACAAACTAAAAGGTGGCTAGTCCATATTTTCACAGATTCCAGGGCCAGAAGGGACCAGTGTATAACAGGTCAGAGAACTTCCCCAAAATCATCCCTACAGCACATCTTTTAGGAAAACATCTGATCTTGATTTTTAAATTGCCAGTGATCCACCATGCCCCTGGGTAAATTGTTCTAATAGTTAATTACCCTCACAGTTAAAACGTACACCTTATTTCCAGTCTGAGTTCATCTAGCTTCAAACAGGACTACGCTAATGTGCCCTACATACCTTTTCGTTCGCACCAGCAGGTTAGAGCACAACAGCTCTATAATTCGCTCCTCCCCCCATAGTCTGGACTGCAGTGCCATGTGGACAATCCCCTAGATATTTATATGCCATCACTCCCTGAGGTCTTGAGGTACAGTCCAGAAAGCTTCTATAGATCTTAGTACACAGAAATCGCTGAAAATTGGCCAATGTTTGGAGGAGGAAAGATTTCAATTTTTATTTCCTTTCATGATATAAAATATAATTAGAGCTGTGCAAAATTGGCAAATGAAACTCCCTCCCACCCCTCGCAATAAATGCAGATTCAACTACACCAAAACATTTCCCGAATTCTAGTTAGTTTCACCAATGCTGTTTCAGTTGAAAAAAATATTCTGAAAAAATCAAAATGCTTTTGCTTCAACATTTCTGAAATGAAGTGTTTCAGTTCAAAGTGTTTTTTCATTTCAAAATTCTTTAATTATTGAAAACAATCAAAAACCTTTACAATGATCAAACTTGAAACAAAACATTTCAATTTTCTCAAAAACAAAACCTTTGATTCAACCCAAGACCATTTTAAAACTTTTCAGAACGGCCAGTGAACCAAAAAAATCTGTTATTCACACAGCTCTAAAGGTTAGATAATCTGGTCAAAAAATGCTAGGGATTTACCCATCTGCTGAACACATCATTATAGCATCCTGTATATATCCAGTATACACAATACACTTATTATTTGGGTTTGTCTTCACTACAGCTGCTGGTCAATTTAAGCGACGCAATTTGAGTTACGTTAGTAGCGTAACTCAAGTCGATGTAGCTTAGATCTCCTTACCACAGGGTCCACACTATGCTATGGAAAGTGTCTCCCGTTGACATTCTTTCCGCCTCTCGTTGAGATGGAGTACAGAGATCGACGGGAGAGCGCTCTCCCATAGATTGAGCAGGTCTTCACTAGACCCGCTAAATCGATGCCGCTGAATTGATTGCAGCAGCACCGATTTAGCTCCGTAGTGAAGACAAGCCCTGAGTATTTTTCTTTACTTAGATCTTGAGCTCTGTGGGTCAGGAATGTTCTATTTGTTATGTTTGTATGGTACCTAGCACAATGGCGCCCTGAGTCCTGGCTGAAGACTGTGGGCGCTAACAAAATACAAACAATAAATAACTTGTAAATATTTGCTGATCAGTATAAATCCCTGTCTCAGATTGCCACACTGGATCAGATACTTGATCCATTAGGAGTTAAATCCAGTGACCAAGGCACGCTGCTTTAGAAGAAAGGAAAACATGCATAATTCAACCAGATGGGTGTGTGGAAAACTGTTAGCAGGGGTTGAGCAGTTAGCTGCCACCGTTAAGCAAGAGACTGGATTAACTCTATTTTAGGATATTTACCTATTACTGGTCATAAAATTAATTTACTTCCTTTTACAATCCAGCTATTGTCTTAGAACCCCAAACACGTTTTACTTATACAGTATATGCTACAGGACTAGATGGTTCAGGGAACACGGAAAGAGGACAAAGCTTTTCACTGCTTTGCCACTGGTTCCAAGCCAAATCTAGAACAGCAGCTATTGAACGTGTACTGTTATCCTTGCATTCACTGTTTTATTACCAAGAGCTTCTTGCTACTCACTGGGGCTCAATGAGTAGAACGTAACGAAACAAGAAAAAGCATCAGCAAGCCTGTCGGTGGTTTTAATTTAGCTGGTTCTTTGGCCTAATGGTCATTGCCTTGCCCTGACTTCCATTGCTCGTGCTGTATATCATCCCCTAGTGTGGAAGGGGATGAGACAGTGGAGACAGTATAGTCAGGCCTTGAGGAGGGAGAGTGATGCTTCTGTCATGTCAGGGAAAGTTGATGGGTCAAATCAAGTCCTCCTTGTGCAGAGGCAGAGTGGCTGAAACATGGGGACTCTCAGTGGCGCTGGCATTTAAAGTGGGAGAAATCTCTCTAGATGGGGGGCTAGATGTGAGGATCTTATCAGTGTATTCCATGGAATTAACATGAACTCAACCATGGGGTGTCCTTATTGTATCCTAACTGTATCCTTACTATTCAACATCACATGACCAGTGATGGCCAAATCTCAGAAGGTCTAAAAGTACCTAAGGGATCTATTACAGGTGTGGGTGGGTGAGGTTCTGTGGCCTGCAATGTGCAGGAGGTCAGAATAGATGAGCATGATGGTTCCTTCTGAACTTAAAGTCTCCGAATCTAAGGAGATCTCCTGTACTGCTTGAATTCACTGAGGCTGCAAATGCCACAGGAATAGCCTTGCTTGATTCTGCAACTGGAATCAGGAAGCGAAGAAACGAGCAGAAATATAATCCATCCAAAAAGTGAAGAGAATTCTTAAATAGCTATACATTTGTCAGGATTAATTTATTTTTCAGCAGTTTCAGATTCGTAGTTTACCTGAACAGGATCACTCTGCCCCACTAAATACACATTTGTATACTCACAGAATTTGAGCTACCTTAAAGTAACATTAAGGGCCATGCATTTAGCCACAGCCTCCAATTTTGTACACACAAGTACATGCAAGAACAAAATAGGGTCTCACAAGGGTAGGTGTGTGCACAGTTTGAAGCTGCAAATACCTGCATACACATCCTTGCAACACCAAACATCATGCCTCTTTGATGTCCACTGAAAAATTGTTCAAAGGTCTACACTCACCCCTACAAAGCAATAGACACACAATATTTAAGACTCTCAGTGCTTTTCATCCACTTTACACATAGCACCATAAAACATAAAACTTTACAAATGTTACCCCGTTGTCTAGATTAGGAAACTGAGGACCAGAGAGGCCTCGTAAGTAACTTACTTAAGTTCTCACAGAAATTCAGTCACAAAGCCAGAAACAGAACCTTGGAACTCCTGACTCCCAGTCAGCATCTACTAGAACATACTGCCTCTCTCTCCCCATCTAGCTGTTACCATACTGAAGTCAGTGTATCTCTCTACCCAGAAAACCTCTGCACAAAATAGCACCCCCCCTGAGTGACCATGCAACAGGGATGATGGTAAGGAGAGTGTGTACTCCACTCTGGCTTTGGTGGGTTTTCTCAAGGCCTTCCACACTATTTTGATGCGGTTTTCTTTTTGCACGTGGCTATGGTATATTTATTCTAGTTAAGCAAAATTGTTGGCCCACATCATTTAAAGCCACAGTATATGTTCAGTCTGTACCAGTTTAACATACCAGCACCATATGGCATTCCATAATCAGCCGCAGCATTGTACTTCAAACCCAATGCTTCATTTAAAATATTATTGTATCCAGTGCAAACACCAATATTTAGAAAGAAAAATGTCCTTTTTATTGGACTCCTGCTGATACTCCAGCTGTTAGCCAACACACGTAAAGAGTTTCTCTTTTCTGTATTGGGGGGAAGCCCCAAGCATTTAAAAGAAATAAAAAAATCTTACATCTGAAAGGTACATTTTGTCCTGCCCCAGTGGGTCTGTACGACTGGGTTAAAATGTGTTTTTTTATTAGATGAACTGCATCATTAAATTACATTATAAAAACTAAAAATGCACCATTAATTTTCAAAAACAATAGTACATACATCTCATTTCTGATACACGATTCTGCATTTAATTTGTGCCCTGGGCCACATTTTTCTAGCAGCCTCAGTGTCTTCCATTATGCAGACTATACAAATGGAGCTAAATTGCCAAAGACTTTTTTTTTTTTGGCCAAACGTCTAATGTGAAAATAAATGAATTTCTAATCGGCTGTTGCAAAAAGAAAAATTACTTTTTGATCTCGGCTCAGCCAAGCAAGAATCTACCTAACTTGAGTAATAAGATGCCAGGGTATTGTAAAGGATGCAGAGAAAGACAAAAGGCTAGACAGAGAGACAAACAGACATGGCCGTAAATTAGGCTAGCTCATTCAGTTCTATATGAGCAGCATTTCTTAATTAAATATACAGAAGTTCCACTGATCTTGAGCTGAGTTGCTGGAGGGTCTTCCCATTTAATGTAGCTTCAGTTCTAAATATCCATGGATCACTCCCATTTGCAAGGGAAACCAAGAGTTAACAGAAAGACCCTGTGTCCCATCCATAAACCACTGGGTGAATGAGAAGATGGAAGTGCTGGAGAAATGACATTTTTAACATTTCATGTACCAGGAATGGATTTTGACCGTTACAAAGAGTCTGGCGATGGCTATTACTGGCTACTGAATACAAGCAAGAGCATTGCTTCCCTACAGCATGCAATAATGCTGCACACATTGCTATTCATTGTGTGACTCCTGCTGAGCAGTGCTCACCCTTCCCAAACAAGTCCCCACCTGCAAATCTGGTGTGCCTTTTGTATAGACTTGTTCTTCAAAACCCAAGGCCTGACTTCTCCCCAGCTGGATGTGAGTAACTCCCACTGAAGTCTATTTGGACTTCAGTTACACAAAGAGATCTGACCTCAGGTTAAAACAAAGTGGCATGATTCTCTCCCCTGCCCCCAGAAAATGACCAATTCCTGCTAACTTCTCCAAGCTCCTTACAAAAGGAAGTAAGCATTATTCCCCATTTTAGACAGGCTTCAGTGGCGATTTAGTGTCCTTCAGGGGACAAGCAACAAAGAGTCAAGCCCTGGCTTTTAAACCGAAGTCCATCAGCTGTTATAAAAGTAATTTTCCTCCTTCTCCCAGCATTAGCTGCAATGTAAGAATGTTATGTTATGAGGTAGTTAAGATTGAGTTTCATTTTACACCTAAAGCAAAGGATTCTACCTCCTTATGTATGAAACAGACAGCACACCCTCCCCAAAATTACAACACTAAGAATACAGAATGAAATTTACTGATTTACAAGTAAATCCATTAGTTTATGAATTAAGTTATGAATTCTGTTTATTATGCTAGTGCCTAGGGTCCAACCAAGAATGGGGCCCCAGTGTGCAGGGCTCTAAACAGAGTAGGAGAGAAAGTCCTCGCACCAGAGAGCTCACAACCACAACAGATAACACAAACGCGGGGAAGAGACAGAACACACGTGCAGAGTGAACAGTGTGATGGAATGGCAGCCAAGGGCATGAGAATTTCATGATTTTTCCGGGGGGCGTGGGGTAGGTTTAGTTAGGAAGGGATTAGCTAGGGGAAAAGACAACGCAAGGGAATCGAATGAGGGGGAAAGGGCAAGGGAGAAGGGGATGGATGAGGAGAAGGTATGGAAAGAGGCTGAGGTAAGGGTAAAGAGGGTTGGAGCAAACAGCTAATCAGCAAAGTGAGAAAAAGTTGAGTAAGAACTATAGAAGATATCAGTGTCCTATGGTCCCTGCTTAAACTAATTCTGCTGCTGCTGTGCTGGTTTCAGTCTCTGGATGGCTTCTTCCTGTAGCTTATTTCCCCAGGGACACAGGACTAAGGGAGAGGGGGACATGGCAGGGGTTCTAGTATGCCCTAAGGGGGGTCCCTCCCACACAGTTCTGGGTCTGGATGGTTTGTGGGAGAGGTAGCTCCATTTCACCCCCTGCCCTGGTGAAGCAGCTACTGCTTTAGTTGAAACCAAAATTTAAGATGGTGTTTATGAAATTTAATTTTTCCTTTGTCCCAGATCATCTTAACAGAACTATGGAGAAGCTTCAAGCTGCCCATATATTTAATATTGAAGCTACATGAGCTAAGTTTGAGAAAGTTAGTTTGTAAGTAAGCTACATTGTTAACATTGTTTTATCTAATTGTTATGGTATAGGGTTACTTTTTAATGAGGCAACAGTGACCGAAACTCAGTCAGTCACCACTCTTCCTCTACAGTAACTTGCATGCAACAATTCTATTGGTTGTAACAAGTCAATGATATGAGGAAGACTAACACACATCAAGAGTTTGCATTGATAGGTTAAACAGCAGCAAAGGTTGGACCAAGTAAAGCGTCATACCTGCATGCTTGCTTGGGAATTGGCATCTGAAAGGCTTCCATGACACTGCTGCTCCACTGTGCAGCCAGGCAGCAAGGCTGGGGGGAGCCAAGGCCACAGCATAGGGAGAGCCCTTGCAACACAAACACTGGGACTTGGGTCTGGGCTCCCTTCACATACAGTTGGTCTCACTAACAGGTGTCTAAACCAATAAGGGAATTGCAAATCCAGGGCCAGATTCGCTAGCACACTTTGGTTGTTTTGCCCTGTTCTTGTGATGCAAAGTGGCTGTAAGCTCAACTTCCATTAGCCAGTGTATTCTGGCTATAGTGGCGAGTCTGCCCTTTGATGGGCAGGTCCAACAATAATTATTTAATGACAGTAAGCTCAGATTCAAGAAGTTAAATCTTTATAACCATTAAAACACAAATTGTCAACATCATGTCAACATATACAGAGTAAATATCCTTCGAACTCTAATAAGGTCTCAAGCAGCATTTTTCTTACTTTGTCTGTCTGTGCATTTCAATTATGATCAATGGAAATATTTGTGTTGATTTGTGTACAGTGAAATAGATGTTTACTAACATTTTTACCCGTAATCCTTCCAAGCCTCTATATGTCTTTATATCATTAATATTACATGGTAGCATTCTCTTTGGGCTTCTTGCTTAGTGTTCATGTATGAATTATTTAAACACCCAACCAACCAATGGAAATACCAAGACAAAAAGGTAGGTTGGAAAAGAGGTAAGGCTGAGAGTACAATTCATTAATGTAAGCATAGAAATCTTACAAGCATGGCAGGAGCTCCCTTTGCCCATAGCCTGTTCCAAACCCCCCACCCCTTGCCTTGCCAGAGAACGCTCCTACAGACTTGAGGAGGTAGGAGTCGACTGAGAAATGACTCCAACACCTTGATTAGCAAACACACAGACTGAGCCCCCCGCCCCAGCATGAGTCCCTCAATCACACAGACTGGTATTCCCCAGCATGAGTCCCTCAGTCACTGATTAGGGGCCTGAGCCTCCTTCCCTTTGGGCTCTGGCTAATTCTCACATGTGGTGCAAGCTCTGTGGCTCACAGATAGTTGCTCGCCATACTCCCACCCAGATTCCCAATGTGTGTCCCAGCAGCAGCTGCTGCAATATGTTATGTGCTCAGGACTTAGCAGAAGGCATTTCTCCAGCCTCACTCTATGCCTAATCGAGCGCCATATTTGGGGTCAGGAAGGAATTTTCCCCCAAGTCAGATTGACAAAGACCGTTGGGTTGGGGGTGGGGGTTTCTTTCCTCTGCAGCATGTGACACGGGCCACTTGCAGGTTTAAACTAGCATAAATGGCAGATTGTCTGTAACTTGAAGTCTTTAAATCATGATCTGAGGACTTCCGTAATAGACCCATAACTTCTGGCTGAGTTCCTGGAGAGGCTGGGCGAGGTTCTTGACCTGCAATGTGCAGGACGTCAGACTAGATGATCATGATGGTCCCTTCTGGCCTTAAAGTCTATGTGTCTATGAGTCTACAGCCAATCCCATGATCCTACTTGGGCAGGACTGAGTTCCTGCTTTGGAGTGGCATTCTCTTCTCCAATAAGAATCTAGCTAGCAGCAGACAGCCATGGGAGGGATTTCCTCCTAGCCCTCTACCCCAGGGAACTATGGGGCCCTCTCCCCTCTCTGCCCACCCCTTGATCCATTGGGCTGTTAGGGGTGGTGCTGGCCCTGTTACACTGCTACTGGCCTGTGGAGTGGGGGCTCAAGAATCCAGTAATTATCCCCAAAACAATCATTATAAACTCAGGGAATTCAGAATTCGGGTAGAGCTGAATGAAATTTTTCAGAAAAAAAAAATGCAGATTCTGCATCACCAAAATATTTTAAGAAATCATGTCCATTTGGCTGAATGGTCTGTTGAAAAAGAAATCTGAAAAAGGTCAAAACAAGATATGACATTTTTTAAATTGCATATTTCAGTTTTTCAAACCGAAACAACTTTTCATTTTGACATTAAAGAATTCAAAAATATAAAGTATAAAAAATATAAAAAATGCTCAAAATCAAAAAGGAAACATGTTTTGGGTCAAACAACCTGACCTGCAACAATTTCCACCCCCCCAACTGTTCAGTTTGCTGTACGTTTTGAAAATTTTCATTTTGGGGCTGACCCAAAAGTGGTTTTGGGGGAGTTTGTTTTGGTTTTGGGGTTGTTGTTTTTTTGGAACTGCAAGACAATGGGAAAAATCTGGTATTTGTTACCATTACATGTAAGAGAAATCCAGACATATTAAGGTATGGTGAAAATGCCCCAAACAGCCTTAACTCTACCCTGTAGTGACAGCATGAGTGGAAAATATATGACAATTAAAAAAACAACAACAACAACAATTTCTCTCTAATCTAGGAACACAAACACTGAAATGTCTCAATCATTATTCCATGACATCTCTCCATGGCAGACTTAAGGTTGGACGGGTACATGCATTTCCATGCATGAACATGTTTGAGTTTCTCTTACGTACAATCTTAACTCTGAATTCACTGGGGTTTTAGTGCTTGGTTTGGGGATAAATTACAACATCACTGTAATACTTTTTACCCTAAACTACTAGAAGGCTCAACCTTACCTCTATTTTAGTGTAATTTTTTTGTCGTGATATATAGAGAGACAATCAGAAATCAATCCCCAGTAGTCTGAAATAGCATTGGGCAAATTATTTGCAAAGGGCAGTTTACTCAAAGAATAGAATTAAGCTCCTCTTTCTATTCAAAGTATCAAAAGGCTAACTTTGATTTTCCAGGACTGGCTTGTGAGTTGAAGCTATCTAGTGAATGGAGGATGTTCAGATATTTCTGCCTACGAATAAATTCTGAATGGCTGACATGCATGCACTCCTGCCTAAAGATTAATCAAACAGTATTCACTGCAAGGGTAGCTTCAAGTACAGTAGTCACTATTACCAATTTGTTAGTCATCCTGGGTGATTTGCTACCTAAAAATCACATGGCACTGTCGCTGCTCCCTGATTGGATGGCTCAACCTGCAAAGAGCTGTCAGGATGCCACTTCCAGCATGCACATATGCATGTGAGTATTCACAACATGCCTTTCTGGGAAGAGAAATGCCCTTCTACAAATGTTGCAGATGGCAAAGAAAAGAGAATCATGGATCCAGTCAAAGCAAAATTGCATGTTTTATTCAAATGAATGTGCATGAACACTCTTCTGCACTGTGTGCCCGGCTCTGTGTGAAGCCCTCATTTATACAATACCATCTAGTAGAGATCCCGATCCTGCAAGGTGTAAGTGCCCTCAGCTCCCAATGGGCCACTGCAGGGTCAGGCCCTCGGAGCACTGGTGGAGTGGAGGGATTTTGATTGACCTAGAAGGTGGCCAGCTTGCCTCCAGGAAGAATATTCCATTCTAACACGGGGTTCTCTGTGACAAAAGAATATAAATCAAGGGAAAAGCGAGAGCTGAGAATCCTAACTGCAAGAACAATAGAAGGTGATTACCACTATAATCAAAATCAGGAGAGAGATGAATATCCTCACTTCCTGAGCCACTCTGCACCTTTATATCATACTCAGACAACTTACAAGGAGATACTGATATAAACTGCATCCCCCAGTACGTATTCATTTTTGTTTATTATAAGGAGCTATGTTGGATTGAAGTGAAGCTAAAGTAACCTAAGGTCAGAGGTGGATTTTTAACAGGGAGTTTAGTAATGCACTGTCATTTTGTCTCCCAGGTCCCCAGTCAGAACAGGCATCATAATAAGATGCTGCTGGTTATACAGCACAGCAGCAAATGCAGAACCAGCGGCAGCTGGAGTAGCGCTGTAAAATGGCATCTGGAATTCATTAAAATCCCTCACGCCACCATGCAAGAAATAATAATTCTACAGTAATAATAAAAGCACCCACAACTCTCCTCCTGAAAAAGGCTATTTCAAGCTACGCTAAATTATTTACATCATTTTATTAGCCTGCCGCCGATGCAACAAACCAGGGAAACACAAGGACAAAAGCAGATATTACAGCCATGGCAAGGAACTTAGAATCTCTTTGCATTCAGTGTCAACAAACCACAAGGAAATTATTCGACACACAAATTAGCATGCAAGGTTGCAAAAAAAAAAATCAAAACAAATGTAACATGTGAAATTAGATTTTGGAAGCAGGAGATAAATTTTTAGCATCTTGCACTCTGAATATTAACCAAATCCCCAACATTTGTGGTGCTGCTGCCTGGAACCAGCACTGCCTTCTGCAACCCAAAAGCTCCCATAACCAGCATTGTCTTCTTTGATCTACACGGACACTTTGAAGTCTTGTGTTGCTGCCCTTTGACCTATGCAGAGAGCCAAATTTCAGGGTCTTGCAGGGTTGTTTCCATTAGGATGAAAAAATTGGTGAAACAAATTAGGTAATTCTTGATGTAATCTTATGCACTTTTTTTCCTTTCACACAGCCCTGTTGCCCTGAACACAAATAGAAACAAACAGCAGGCAGTTTCCTGGCTTTGAAATCCTCCAATTTGCCCATCCAGCTAGCTCTGTGCCCAAGTAGCTTTATCCTTCTGCTGCCTCCCAAAGTCACCACTGAATGCCTTGTCCTGGCATCCTTCGCTGTCTCCAGCACACAAGCTACAAACCAATATCCCAGCCCTTGCATTTGCAGCCACAAAAACCCCTCATTCTGAATGGCTTAGCTCTGAACTGCCATGTGGCCAAGTGCTGAGGGTGGTAGGCTCTATTGTTTGCATCCATCTCCACCACATGAAGGGGCTTGATTGCTCCTTCTGTTGAACCCACTGACATTAACAAGGTCTGTGATTGTATTGGGATCCAAGACTCCACCGATGGCTGCCATTAACACCTCTTGGTGTAACATTTTTCATGTTCTTTTCGTGCTGGTGAAAGATACCACATTGACAGCCCTGCAGACTGACCCTCTGTACGTACAAAAAAAAAATTACAGCATGGGCAAGAGTGGCAAGAGCTTTTCCACACTGCCCTACAAACAAATGACAATGCTTACAAAGGAAACAAAATAAATGGGACCCAGCGGTGGTCATGGGAGAGAGGATACATGCAAAAGATATACATGATACATCCATCTTTGACACCTTGTAGAAGACCCCCCACTGCAGTTCTATAGGGTTGGGCCTTTGTATGAACTCGGACATAGGAGACAAAGTAAGTGGAGAAAGGGAAAAGCCACTCTCTGAAGCATGTTCCCTTACTGAACCTGAATAAACCTACAATGTTACACTGTTCGTCACAGCGACAGGGGAGAGGTCATCAGCCAGTAAAGCAATCCAGCAGCACAGCTTTGCAGAAGCATTGGGCCTCCATAGCTCTCAGAAGATAATCTTTTCCCCCTACAGTTCCAGTGGGGAAAGCATCTGAAGATTCTGGGACCACTGGATACAGAATTGAGACCTCTTGGGATGCATGGGGCAGTCTTGGGGAGCCTGGAGACTGGAAGCAATTCTATCTGGAGTACTAGGGCCCCCTAATATTTGTGTGTGAATATGGTCAATTCTATTGGAAGGGGGTCTGGGTAACATACAGAGGGAGGCCAGTTATCTCAGGTGCTGGTTGCAGCTGGGTCATAGTCTCATATTGCATTTTAATGGGTGCTACTCGATGGACTTTCAGGGGTTACTAGAAGGTGATTCTAGGTGGGATTTCTCATCATCAATCCTACTGAAGACAAAGAGAGCCTTTCTGTTGACATTAGTGGGAGTTGGATCAGCCCCCCTATCAGCAATACTGGGGGGAAAAGGTGATACTACCATTGCAAGCAAATCCCACCCATGTGAGACACCAAAATGAGACCCTGTTCTCAACAGATTATTCATGAACATCTATGCATTCTCTGAGCTCTGATGGTCATATTGGGGTTTCAATACACCCATGGATCCTGCTGGCCTCCTTAGGCTTGATTTCCCCTTAGTGGATCTCAAGTGGCCTGTTGGGTTAGGCTCCTTCTCAACTGGGAAAAAAATTAATGGTGGATCTCCCAAGCTCACCCAATACCAAAATGAGCTATCACCTAGAGTGGATTGTGTAGATCTTCTAATCTGCCACTTCCTCTCCTTCTATGCAATGAGATAGTAATGATAGTTAATGCTGCCATTTATACTGGGCATCTGTGTTAACACCCACTAAGCTGAATAGGGACCTCTCAGAGCTAATATTTCATGCTCTCTGCAAACTCAGGCCGACGTCACTACATCATTTGGCATGCAGGACTTCTCTATACACAGCTTTTGCACCAGTTTAACTACATCAGTTATGAACAGTTTTTATCAGTTTTTAAACAGCTATGATCAGTACCACACATGACCACCTCTTGTGGGCACTCAAATTGACTTTCAAGTATTTTAAAATAGTTTAGTTTAAGCTGATTACAAACTGACTTAACTAAACTGATTTAGGACCCTCTTGAACCAACTTAAGAGTGTCCAGACAAAGTTGCACCAATTTAACCAGGTCAATGAGGTGGGGTGGGGAGGGGGGGAATCATACCTTTTGTTAGACCAGTGCAACTGTGTGTCTAGACTAGGCTTCAGTTCATGTTTTCAAGGTTGTCTTTGCAAGCTAGAGACTTGAAAATGAAAGCTGCGATTGCAGAGAACAAGAAAGGCAGCTGGAGAGAGGCAGAGGTTCATGTAGAGCTGCATACCAGCCCAATTCAAACCCTACCCTTAACCTGCTTTTGCTTCAGCTGACCCAGGGAAATGTGGAAACATGGGTAATCTAGATAGAGTCCTGTGAACTCACTAAAACACAGATGCCTGTTCCTGCTAGATCTTACCCGCATGTAGAGTCTCTAGCATGAGCACACCCGCTAAGATCAAAAGGCGTAATTACCAATTCCATCAGAAGTTGACCTGGCCCAGGAACTGGCAGGAGTGCAAACAGGCTAACACCCTCCGTAACTTACAGCAGCCACAAGAACAAACTTAAACCCAGCTCCTTATGACCACAAGGGGTAGTTCCGACACCCGAGACCACAAGATCCCAGTAGTGCTGGAGCCACGTCCATTCTCCTGGGCTGCACCTCCTGCGCCATGGAGTAATCAAATGGATGAGTGCCGAGCCATTACACCCCTCTCCGGCAGCTGAGGTATTCCTGTACACCAAGTGTATTCCTAGTGACCAGGTCCACTGACCTCACAGCCCCTTTTGCTCCATTCAAACATAACAGGGAGTTGGGTCAGATAACTGGGTCCCCGCATCAACAGGGCTTACAGGATTAGACCCATTGTGTTGCATCTGAACTGAGCCTTTTCTGGGCTAGGCACATTGCAATAACGTTGTAGGCTTTTCGCTAACCCAACACTCACACACACATGGAGAGAATTCTGTGACCATTTCCTGATCAGCCTCTAAACCACTAACTGGTTTGAGGAAAAAAAAAAAGACTCATTCTATTTTTAGAACTCATATTAATTACCCTTATGCAGATGCAAAATCACCCTCCGTTTATTATTATTTCTTTGACTCCTTAATGGCAGTTGTGAGCAAATAAATCCAGTTAATGCAATAAAAGGATTTATTGTCACCCAAATTTACGCCAGCAGTTTAATCATAACACCTTTTCATCTGACAGACTTTTTCGAGAACAGTTTGCCCCACAATTTGTCAGCAGGAAAATGGCCTTGGATAAATGCTAGGAGGAAATAAATGCTAATATGTGGCATAGTCTTTCATTCTTCTAATTGCCCAGGGAATTTAAAGGAGACAGACTTGTTTACTCAAAGTAGGAAGTATGCTGCAATAAATTATCACCATTATAGGCCTAAATAAGTCCCTGACAGTGGCAGAATGGGGAGTAATGATGGAGTCTTGGAAATTTACATGCCAGTAAATGGGTGTGTGAAAGCATGTATATCCATGTTAGTAATAGCAGTACTGAGGTATTAATATTCAGTATCTATATGGGACCTGCATAAGACATTCCCTGCATTTTAAAGAGACAGCCTCTTACCACCAAGTTGTTCCTAAGCAGATAAGTGGCAGAGTCTGTCATGTTAGTGTCCCTCTCCCCATACTCCAAAGGTTCCCTTGGTGGAGTGGAGTCAAATCTTTTCATGCAACTGCGCCAGTTTCCCAGTCTGAGATTTCAGCTGAACCAGCTGGTAGCTGCGACCTTCCATTTGGCTGTGCATGCTCTAACCTGCACGGAGCTCAGGCTCAGAGCTGTGTAGTGCAGGAATCCCCAAGGAGGGAGAGGAGTTGCTTCAATCCCCCTTCCCCAGCAGGCTCCCACCATCCTCATTCCCCTCCCCCAATGAGGATCCCGCCATTCTCCCCCTTCCACTTCTTCCTATTTAACAATAAAAATAAAACTGCTTTTATCACTGCCGCTCTCACATCCAGCATTCCGTCTGCTCTGCAGGAGCTGCATCTTCGTCCGACCAGGTCCTTCTCAGGACCACTCTGAACCCCACGGTAACATTGCTCAGGTACAAGTCCACAGGTCTGTTGGAGACAGTTCTGCGAGGGGCTGCTGCCTCCCCATTCTGAGTGCCCGATTCTCACAGGACAATGTATCCCCGGGAAACCAATACAATCCCACCTAGTTTTGCAAACATTTCTTATTTCCACACCTATGTCAGGCTGCTTAGCCAACTCAAAAGAAGCTGAACTGCTTTGGCAGTGGGTGGAAGCCTCAAGCCGTAAAATTTTACCTGGGGTTCAAGGCGCCAGCTAAGTCACCAAATCAAAAGCCTGCAAGGGAAAGTGTGTGTTGGAGATGGGCCTGAACCGAAACCTTAGATATCAACACCCTGAAATTTTGGGGAAAATTCCCATCTGGATTCAAACTCTTCAGCTCAAAGAATCCTCCCCGTGAGACCAATGGTGAGGAAGTGCTCTTTATGCCTTAGCCCCAGTCACATGACTGGAGTCTTGCTTATAAAGGTCAGCAACCTTGTCATATGACTTCCGTGGCTACTATAAAATGCTCACATAGATGTAAGTGTCTAATTTAGGCAGCCAGCTTTGACAGTTTAGCTGCCCCTTGTGCTCAGTGTAATTATTTAGTTTATTAAAGTTTAAGGTACAGGGAGGCATCCAGATATCCATTATTAGCAAGCCAGCAGAGAAGTGAGTGAAGGTGGCATGAGCAAGAGAACCCGAACCCAGCCATTCCCTTCCCCAAACAGGTACAACATACGTCTTCCTCTCCTCCGTGGACTCTTAATTTCATTCTAGGCACAGAGTTGCCCAACAGAGGCCCCATATCTGTCCTTGAAACTGGATATGCCCATTGCCATAACAACTGGCTGCTGGTGCTCCAAAGAGGACAATTTTTTTCTCTTTTTAATTCCTTTATTTTCTTTTCCTTTTTGTCATTTCCTTGAATCCCTTTCTCTAAAAAGAGAGTCTCTCATTTCTCTGAAACAAATTGTCCACAGCTTGCTTTCCCATACATCACAGAGCGTGGACCGGGCCTTATCAACATGGCTCTGCTTTTCTCATCTATTACCCAGTTTGTTTGCACTTTTATCCCATCGTCCTTGCACTGGGGAGAAAACATCCATCATCTGCACATCTGCCACCTGTCACGGGGCTGTCAATGATGTGACAGCCAACATGACAAAACTGTTGTAACACCGTGCTGGCTCTGCGGCTCCAAGTTAGAGATTAAACAGCATAGGGGAAAAAATGTAGAGATAGATGGAGCAGTGACCAGGAATAAAAATAGCCCCCGTTGGGAGAGAATAAAGCAGAAAGTGGCAAACAATTAATATGAGTGAGTAGTGTAATTGAGAAGTGCCTGCATGGTGCGTCTGAGCAGGGAGGGCTATGCTGTGGATTATCATTTGACTCAGCTGGATGTTACTGAAGCAAATAGCTTTGGAGCATATTCTGCCACCCTTGCTCGCATTAAGTAGCTTTACTCCTCAGGTAGTTTGAAATCAATGGGACTACTTGAAAAATAAGGTCCTACTACTCAATGATGGCAGAATCTGGGCATGGGTAAATTATAAAGGTTTACACATTCACAGAGCTAATCAACATCACCTGCAATTATGCCAGCTAGGATAAATATTTCTGCTTCTTCCCTGCTGTCCCCCATGTGTTATAACTAGACCTGGAATGCCACTATAGCTCAGACCACCATAACTGTCCCCTCCGCCAAATCCTTCTTTAAAACTCACTTCTTCCACAAGACCTATTAGACCTGTGCTTACCCGTGGCCACAAGGAGCTGAGAGGGAAGAGGCAAAAGGAAGGAAAGACTAAGGACTTGTCTGCGCATGCAGCTATTCCTGCATAGCTCCATGTCTGGTCACACCTATTCCTAAATATTTCCATTACAGGGGTGCTAGATCCCCTGCTGTCCCAATTCCACTGCCCCTGGCTAATATTGTTTAAGGAAGTGGTTTAGCTATGCTGGCAGAAACCTTCCTGCCAGGGCTTAGCTGCATCTCCCCTAAGAGGCTATACCAGTATAGCCATGCCAGAAAAGCATCTGTACTATAGACAAGACCATAGTGTGGATGCAGGATAAAGAAGGTTCCTTTTGCAGCTATAGCTTATTTACCTTCGCTTACAGGAATAAACAGGTATAAACACTTTGCTTCCAAAATAGCTACATTCCCATTCGAGAGCTGAACTGTTTAAACTTAGGATTTATCTAAACACAAACTGCCCAAAGAAACCCAAACTCTGAGAACTCTTGGAGGCACAAGCCACATGCTGGACATCTCCACTCACTCAGCCATTCGTTTTGTAGCATCCTCTTCCTTGTCCCTCATCAGCTCATTGTCTATTTAAATAATAAAGCCGTTGCTTTTTTATTGGCTTGTAATCACAACAAACACACTTTGGCAACTTTGGTAATAATAATAATAATATAAGAGCTATATAAATCCTCATGCTTCAGGATAAAAGATGCTCACTGTCTGTGGTCAGTAAAATATCCCCCCTCTCGCCTATGACATTGTGTTGGACAGTTAGATGTATATAACGTAATATATACCTACCTCTGAGATACCCAGCATTAATGAGTAGCGGAGACAAGACAGCAAGGGAGGGACGCGTCATATGAGAGAGAAACTTTCCAGTCAACATTTCTGGAAGCAGCAACTGGTTTTGGGTGCACAGTCAGAACCCCTTTGAGACAGATTTTGCAGAAGCCCTGAGTATTCACAGTTCCAGAGAGGTCAGTTCAGGTGCAAAGCATCTCTGAAAATCAGGCCTAAAGCATCTCAAGTTAGGCAGCTAGAAATTTAGGCACCCAACATCACCAGCTACTTCTGAAACTCTCTTTGTAAAGGGTGCAACCTCATTCCTGCCCATCTAACCCTCTATTTACCTATCTAAGCATTTATACATCATTCATGCTAAGGCTGCCCAAGGGCCTCCCTGAGACAGAGTGTTCAATAACTCAGCAAAAAGGACTTTACATTTCTAAATAATACTGCTATTCAGAGTGTTTGGTTCTGCAACCCTTCCTTACAGTGTCTCATTGGTTTCATTTCAGTGGGACTCCTCACATGAGGTAGTTACTCTTCAATAGGCGATTAAAGAAGCAGGCCTTAGACTGCCTGTGATTTGTGGCAAGCAATAGCATTCCTGTTACTCTGCTTTTACCACCCAAATTCATAGCAATTAACTTTGTTGTGAAATGGAACCAGTCTGAAAAGAGAACTACGAGTCAGGGTGTGCATGTAAAATAGCTCAATTTTGGCAAAGAAGTTTATACGTTGTAACAGTAGTATCAGATTGGCTTTTTCCGTTGCAAGGTGCAGCAGGGTCAGACACTGCCCGTATGCCCCCTCACAGCCAGGATAGTGCCCTGCTAACAATTTCTCCCATCTTCAGTGCTCTCCTCTTACTCTCCCGCCAAACAAACAGTCTCACAGACCCTTCTGCCCAGGCTTTTATTCTTTTTTTTCATTTTCCCAGTACAGCCAACCAAAACTGAACCAGCAACACAGCATTACCCTGCTGTTCTTGATCCCCTCAGGGGTATCTCTTCCGCAGCTTTCTTCCAGGCCTCCTACCTGTGGGAATATCAGGAGCTCTTACAACCCACACCCCTACACTGCAGCTTCTTGATGTTCTTATCCAGCCCAGGTATGGTTTCTTCACAACCAGGGTTGACCAGCCCTAGGCCCTCTAGCCTACACCAGGTTACTCAGGGGCCTTGGATGTTGGTACACCTCCGTCCCTGCTGTTCTCTGCCTACGACACGCAGTAATTTACTCTCATGAGGGCTGTAATATTTCAGCCTAATTCTGGTTGCTGGGCTAGATGTGTAGGTGCTGGATAGTGTTAGAGGCCTGTGACATATAGGAGATCTAACGAGATGATCTGGCGGTCCTCCTGCCCTTAAACTCTATGACTCATTGGAAAGTTTCACAAACATTCATCCTCAGAACACCCCAAAAATTAAATATCATTAAAGAGAGACCCAGGGGAAAGAGAGTTAACCATTGCTACAGAGTCACTCATTGTCAGAACTGGAATTGGAACTCAGGATGCCCTAACTCTCAAGCACATAGAAGTGTATCTGCTCATTGGCCCCAGACATATTCCCCACATTCCAGGCCCTCCTCATATAATTTTACTTTTCCATTTCCAGGTAAACCCAGAAAGCACCAACATGCATTCATAAGTAGGGCTTTACAAAAAAAAAATAATAATAAAATAAAACTACCCATTGTCAAACTCTTAATAGAGGTCTGTTTGGATTAAGCTTTGTGTAGAAGTTCTAGTGGACTCTTATTTTTATCCCCCCCTCCCCCAATTTTTTTTTCAATAATATAGGTATGCTGAAGTATGCTCAATAGGTATGCTAGGAAAAATTCCTATAAAAGGGAAACTGGTGGGGCTTATGGAAAGGTACTACTGTTAACTTGGAGGTTAATCTCTTTTAAAGAAGAATGGGAATATGGCCCCTTTTTGAGACAGAAGGAAGGACTATATGAAGTGGTAAACCTGACTGTTCTTTACATTGTTCCCCACATCCATAGAACTTTAGAACATGCCCTGTAGTGAAATCTCTACCTGTACTTTAAGTAGTGTAGTGTATATTTATATATTCTATCCTAACAAATAGTAAAATTGCAACCTGGTTTCTCTAATAACATTGTATCGTATAATCCTGGCTATTATAATACCACATGGAGATAAATGGTAAATCTTACCCTATCCTGTTCTTGGTCCGTGATTTTAATTTTTCCATTTCAGCCTCTTCCTCTCATGGAGAGCCATGTTCCCTTTACCTGGAAAAAAGCAAAAAATAAGGCTATACTGATCTAGAGAACCAACACCTGGAAAGTAGATTTCTCCTGGTGGACAATGGGTAGCTGAGCACCATAATGGATTGATGAAATGCCCTGTCCCTTCATTGCTGCAGGTCCTGGTTCAAATCTAACCCAGTCACAAGCAATGCGAGTCTCCTGGACTCAGCCTTATTAATTTCCACCATGAAATTGTGTGTGGTTAGCAGTCTTTGCCCAAGGAAGAACCCAATCACAGGTTAACTCAGAAAAGCATTAGCAGAGACTGGGATGGAAGACAAACAGAATTTTGCCTACTGCATGCCCGCTGTAGTCAGGTGCCATCAGGCCCTCACTTTCATGAGGACCAAATTCATTCAGCTGTTATATGCATAAGAGTGAGGAGGGAGAGAATTTTTTCCCAGGCTTTATTTTCTTTGAATTGGGACTACGACCATCCACAATTTGACCAAAATGCTGCCTGACACTTTGGCGCCGTAGGAAATAAGGATTGTTATGGTTAAGAAAGCATGGAAAAGCTTGTATGTTCCTTTCTCCCAACTACTTTAGTGCTTCTGCTAAATAAAAATCCATTTTTATTCTTAAGAGAGCTGAGCAGAGAGATGTTGTTTTACGTCCCAGTTTTTGCCAGTGATGATGTATGTCCCTTTTACAAACTTATCTCTGGATTTTTGCTCAGTTTATAAGCCAGGGGCAATCTTTCTTTCCTAAAGCCTCCTTCTCTCACAGTCTGGAGGAACCTTGAGATTTCCTGCTAGTGATTTAAAGGGCTATAACACTCGCAGGCTAGATTTGTTTTAGTGTCCATAAAACTCAAAAATTTCATAAAACAATTGGTGAAAATAAAATTACCAAAAAATGATGTACTGCCAGCAGACTGTATAATAGTTATGGGGAAATGGAGAATATGATTCACTGGGGTATAAAAATGACAATGTATTTATTGCAGCACAGTGACAAGAAACTAATTTGTCCCTTTTACTTTTCAGACAGGGCTAGAATTCCGATTTTTCTCTCTTTTGCTTCAGCAATGATAGGATAGCCCTACACAGGCTACACACATTCCACCAGAGGGGCAGCTGTACATTTGCTTTCCCCTACTTGCATCTTACTGTATCTTTGCAAGTAGAGCTAACCAAGGTTTTTGTCACTTCTACAGAGCTCTACAGTTCCAAAGTGCTGCATGAATATTAACTCATTCACAAACAAGCTTGGCTAAAATAAGAACCCATCCAAAACTCAATCAATCTATTTAGACATTTGAAACAAAAAGGGTTAATTCTCCACAGCCCGTTTTTTGTTCACATTGACTCAATCTCTGCACTTTCAGGTCCTGGAGAGGGTCAGAGTTTGCAAAGGCTTTTCTTGGGAGTACACTCCAGCCTTGATTCACCAGAGGACTTGAAAAAAGCAAAACATCAGCAGTAGCATGAGAGTTTGTAAAATGGGGGACCTGGCCAGATGAGAAGTAGCCTTCACTGTACTCCAGACGTGAGAAACTCAGCTCATGTCTTCAGCATTGTCTGACTTTGGACATGACAACCAGAGGCTTTTCTTGCACGCTCCAGGGTAGGGGAACCAGAAATGCAGTGAAGAGTAAATTTCTCCCTGGCATTGCACTATAATCTGTCAAAATGAGTAACCAGAAGTAGAGCTCGTTGGAAAATGGGTCTTTTCCAGGGAAAACTTTGACTTTTCATCATCAAAAAGTTTGGTTTTCAGTCAAAACATTTTGGTTTCTTGCTTTCCAACAAAAATCAAATATTAGAGGAAAGCCGATACTTCCTGTGAAAAATTAATGATTTGTCCAGCTCAATTGTCTGTTGAAGGAACATTTCAACAGAAAACTTTCAACCACCCTTACCTGGGAGCTGTGGATAAGGTCAGTTAAGTACAGTGACTGCATTTCTGGTCCAAAGGAAATCTGAAATTGCCTCGTTCCCTGCTTTCTTGAGATTCTCTGCCCAGCTATGGGCCCAAGAGAGTCAGATAATCTACAGGTTTCAGAGTAGAAGCCGTGTTAGTCTGTATTCGCAAAAAGAAAAGGAGTACTTGTGGCACCTTAGAGACTAACAAATTTATTTGAGCATAAGCTTTCGTGAGCTACAGCTCACTTCATCTACAAAGATCACAAATTATTGGTTGGTCAAATGAATCCCAAGTCTGGATCCTTCAAGAGTCATTGGTCACTAATCTCATCTTCAGTTCTATTAGTCATGGAAACATTAGAATTCCAGATGGCTGGAGAAGCAGATATTACTGCCTCCTCTGGTCCAGTATTGGGAAGATAATGCTTCATCTAACTCACCACAGCAAACCACCTCCAGCACTTAGAGTGGCAAATAGTTTGATTGTGAGGGTGGGAACACTCTCCATAGTCTTTTCCTTACCTGGTGCAGAATACTTCGAGTTTAACATATAGCTGCTATAGTTTCATCAGCTTCTCCTCATAGGAGTTAGTAATTACTGTATACAGCAAGCAGAAACGAGCTTCCTGATATAAACACTTTCAGCTTCTGAGTCAAGGGGTTGCAGTCCAGATCCATACTTTGTGTCTTCAGCCAATCCCTACATGCGCGTTCTGCATCCTATTCGCTTGAGAGTGGACAACTTTGGTTTATCTCAGAACCATCCTACAGTAAACCCCACTAGCCTACCTTCTAGTAACTGCCTCTGAGCCACTCATCTGAGGGCTTGCTGAATTCCTAGAGACCTGTACTTTGTCCTTAAGTAGAGGAGTAGAGTTTGATGCCCCATCATTCTCAGCAGTGAGAGGGAATGTTCCTATAAATTTGATTCTAAGACTTTAGACTAAGATTTTAGACATCCATTTTGGTATGGCTGTCATAACACAGCTTTCCTTTCCCATTGCAACAGCAGAGCCAAACCCTGAAACAACGACTCGGTAGAAGTGGGGGAGGTTTAGATTGGATATTAGGAAAAACTTTTTCACTAAGAGGGTGGTGAAACACTGGAATGCGTTACCTAGGGAGGTGGTAGAATCTCCTTCCTTAGAGGTTTTTAAGGTCAGGCTTGACAAAGCCCTGGCTGGGATGATTTAACTGGGAATTGGTCCTGCTTTGAGCAGGGGGTTGGACTAGATGACCTTCTGGGGTCCCTTCCAACCCTTATATTCTATGATTCTATGATTCTATGAAATGTGTGCAGATCCCTATGGAGGTTCCATTCTACATCCCTTTGCCACATGTTCTGTCCATATCATAAAATCCTGGTGCCATTGGCAGTCTGCTTTGGAGAGACCCAGAACTAGAAAGGGGAGGATGCCAGCACTGAGGTGTGGAAACTGAGTTTTATGAGGGAAATGTAGTAGCTGCACAAACTGCCTAGGTCCCTGTCCTAAAATGCACCACTGAATTGCTTTAAGTTCTCTGGTTTCAGAGTAACAGCCGTGTTAGTCTGTATTCGCAAAAAGAAAAGGAGTACTTGTGGCACCTTAGAGACTAACCAATTTATTTGAGCATGAGCTTTCGTGAGCTACAGCTCACTTCATCGGATGCATACCGTGGAAACTGCAGCAGATATTATATACACACAGAGATCATGAAACAATACCTCCTCCCACCCCACTGTCCTGCTGGTAATAGCTTATCTAAAGTGATCATCAAGTTGGGCCATTTCCAGCACAAATCCAGGTTTTCTCACCCTCCACCCTCCACCCCCCAACACACAAACTCACTCTCCTGCTGGTAACAGCCCATCCAAAGTGACAACTCTCTTCACAATGTGCATGATAATCAAGGTGGGCCATTTCCTGCACAAATCCAGGTTCTCTCACCCCCTCACCTCCCTCCAAAAACCACACACACACAAACTCACTCTCCTGCTGGTAATAGCTCATCCAAAGTGACCACTCTCTCTACAATGTGCATGGTAATCAAGGTGGGCCATGTCCAGCACAAATCCAGGCTCTCTCACCCCCCCTCCCCGAGGACACACACACACACACAAACTCTGTATTTTGAGGGTGGAGTGAAAGGGTGGCTGTTTGTTTAGCTCACACTCCAAAGCTAATATGTTTCAACAGATCGTAGAAACCCAAAATTAGATTCAGTTTCAATTTGTGGTTTCAGTTTGTGCCATTCCGTCTAGTTTGTTACAAGGCCCTTTAGTTTCCTTATTTTTCAAAATACAGGGGATGTGCTGGCATTGTACATTCCCTTTGAGCCCCAGCTAGGTCTCAGAGTTCCTGACCTACAGACCAAGCAGTATGCCAAGAATGTGTGGGCTGATACACGGGGTGAAGTGATGGGCTCATTCCAGGTGCTACGTTCACACTGACTGTGTGGTCATAAGCTCCAGATATGAGGACAACAGCTCTGCAAGAGCACAGGGGTCAGAGAAGCCCTGTCCACTCGTATATGAGACATCCTTTTACCTCAATGCAGGCTCCTTCGTTCACGCTATGCTATCACTAGAGAATCCAATGCTTTTTTAACTTATGCTGTTTGCTCTGTTACACATATTGTGGGGGAGAATGGAGTAAGTCCTTCTTCTGCAACCATGTAACCTAGAGCTGTCATTTTGTTCTCCCTTAAACTAAACAGGTTTGGACCAAGCCAGTATTTGGATGGGAGATTTCAAAAGAAAAGCCAGTTTGCTGCAGCTCTTCCTTCTGAGTCAGTAAGGAACTGCACAGTGCTTCAGGATCACTTTTTCAAAGAGACAAATCCAAGACCCTGAGCACTTGTGGATATTAAAAAAGCACATGGCACATCCCATGGGAGGTGGGAGGCAAACCCTAATCTGACCCAGTTTCAATTCAGAATTCCATTGTGCCACCTGAAATACTCCCTGTGATGCTGGGCTCACACCCAGGCCCCTAGGCCTAAACTCAACATTGACAAATGCATAGCTGGAACCCAGTCTGGCTCACCTGTGTGTTAGCATTGTTAAAATAGGTATTCGATTTACAAAAATGTGTTTAGACTTTCTGGAATGCTTGTAAAATGCTGCATGCATTAATCTCACTTATAACCACTGTATCCCATGTTATAAGGTAATTTTTAAGTGTTTGCTCTGAAACTGTAAACCACCAGTCAGGAGAGAAGCATTTCCAGGTGTGAAATACTGGTTTGCCACAGGCAGTTGTGTATCCTGGCCAACAACAGAAGGCCCATAGGCCCACCAGACAAACCATTGTGGAACATCAGAAGACAATAAAGTCTGTTAATTGCTCCCCCTCATCCCCATGAAGAGGAGTCCATGTGGACTCATCCCATCAGCTTGCACTCTCGGGGAAGGAAATAAAAATCCCTGACAAGAAGAAATTGAATCTTTGTGCTGCTTGGACTTTGGGAGGGCAAGATGTCTAATCATAAGGCAGGGATGCCCAGCTGTTTAGCCCTAGAAGACATATGGAGCCTGCATATTACAGCAACTTCTATTACCTTTTGGAACCTAAGACTGTAACTCATTTGTATGTGTATGTTTACCTGCTTTAACCTTATAAATAACACTCATTTCTTTCTCTTAGCTAGTAAATCTTTAGTTAATTATAGGATTGGCTAGAAACGTTGTCTTTTGTGTAAGATCTAAAGAGTAAGGCTCCGTGTCTGTCACGGAGGTTGCGGAAATCATGTATTCCGTGTCTTTCCGCAACCTCCATGACTTCTGCAGCGGCCAGTGTGGCTGACCCCAGGGCCGCTCAAGCAGCTGGCCTCAGGGCCAGCCACGCCGGCCGCTGCTGGAGCAGCTCTGCAGCCAGCTGCACCTACCGCTGCTTGGGTGGCCCCAGGCATCTGGCCTCGGGGGGCCCCCGGCAGCAGCAGCCCCCCAGGTACCCCCTCCAGCAACACCCCCCACTAACATTTAGTCAGGAATATTTATAGTATAAGTCTTGGACAGGTCACAGGCCGTGAATTTTTGTGTATGGCCTGTGACCTGTCCATGACTTATACTAAAAATACCTGTGACTAAATCGTACCCTTTCTAAAGAGCAATTGACCTGGGGTAAGTGACTGGTCCTTTGGGACTGGGAGTAACCTAAATATTGTTGTGATTTTTGGTATAAGGGACCCTCTATCACAAAGGCAAGCTTGCCAAAGTGGCAAAATAGACCAGCGTACCCAAGGGGACTTTGTGTGACTCCGCTGTTAAAGCTGTTATAGTGCTTGAGAAGTTCACACTTGACACTTGGTTGGTGAAATCGAAGGGCATGTCTACACTACTCAATTTAAGTTGACCTAACTCACATCAGCATACAGTCACCACAATAATTACATCACTTGTGCACGCCTACACTTTGCTCCTCGTGTCTGCAGTGCGCGTCCTCACCAAGAGCTCTTACAGATTGAACTGTCGCTGTGGGGCATCGTGAGATGGCTTCTGAAAGCCAGCAACAGTCAGGGTAAGCAAAGCAGTGTCTACACTGACACTGCATCAGCCTACCTACATCGACATTGGCTCTACACCCCTCATGGAAGTGGAGTTATTTAGTCAGTGTAGCACGCGAGTTACATCAGCGGGAGTGAAAGTTTAGTGTAGATGCTTACATATTTAGGTAGACATAAGCTGCCTTCTGTCGAGCTAACTCTGTAGTGTAGACCGGGGCTCAGTATAGAAGTCCCAAGCAGTTTGGGGTTTGTAACAGTCTGCCCTGAGCGTCGTACTCGTGCTCTGGAGCCACTCCAGTCAGCTTGGTACTCCCCTCAATTTTGATTACAAAAGATAGTCATCTTCCCTCTCTATCCTACACTTACATAACATTGCTGTGGACAGTTAAACAGTTGCCATGTTCCATCCCAGAAGTGGCTGCATTTTAGTACTGAGTGAAGAGAGCTGGTATTCTGCATGTAACTAGACATTCTGTAAAGTGATTTCAAAAGGTGCTATATCAAAAAAGCAGTTCCTCCCTCTTTATTTCTACCCCCACCCTCCTCAGCCTGGGCCTCGCTTCCTATGAAACTGGTTGATCAGGCCAGAAGACATTGCTGAAAACTGCAATATTCCATTCACCTTCTCCATTCCATGGGTTGAGTATGCTGTTTCCAAAACTCTGGCGCTCGAGAATAGGCAGGGCTTGGTTTTTGTCTTTTGTGGGATTTCAAGTTGTGTGACATTTGGTGTTTTTCCTCAAAGCCCCACTTCTTAGAGTCACATGATTATGTGAGAATCTCAATGTATGTGTTTCATAAAAGGATCTAAGTCACATGGTTGCAAAGAAAAGCTTGACAATGTGACCTAAGTGCACCTTAAGGGCTCAAAAATGAGGAGGCAAATAAAAAGAACCCTACATTTACTATTTGAACACTGTCCTCCACAGTGTCGGTGAAGCAAAGGGGGGAAAGTGAGCCACAGTAATGCAGTGTGGTGTACTGTGTTCTGCCTGGCCCTGCTGTTTTTGGGCCTGTTAGGAACGGTGTGCTGCTTGATGGATGTCTATGAATATAACACTATCAATGCACCTATTAATTTTGCAGTGCTTGCTGTACATTTATGATTATTACACAGCTTGTCACTGATCCTGTGGGTTGTGTATCATATTTAACACTCGGCATTGGCAATACAGTAGACCCTCAAAGATACGAACACCAGAGTTACAGACTTACCGGTCAACTGGAAACCATGTGGACCCAGAAGTGATCAATCACAGCAGCAATGAAAAGACCAAAAAACCCCTGACACAGCAAGTACTGAACTGCCTCCAGGCTTTAGCTCTGGGGCTCAGAGCTTCAGCCACGGGGAGTTGGGGCTGCAGCTGCAGGGGGCGGGGGGGGTCAGGACTCTGGGTGGGGAGGAAGAGACTCAGAGTTTCTGACCCTCGGGAGTACCAGGGCTCATGGCTTTAGACCCGCGGGGATTGCTGGGGCTCGGGGCTTCAGCCCCGCAGCTCTGTTCCTGGCATCAGCCCTGTGGGGGTCACTGGGGTTTGGGGCTTTAGCTACAAGGGAGGTGCCGGTTTCAGCCCCAGCATTCCCTCTGTAGCTAAAGCCCTGAGCCCCAGTGCCCCTTTCCCCGCGGCTGAAACCTATCTTAACAGGCTGGCCTACACACAGTTTTTGTGCTGGTGTAACTATTTTGGTTGGGGCAGAGGGGGATTTATTTAGTTTAAAAACAAGTTAAAGCAGTACAGCTCCTAGTACAGATGCACTTATATCAGAATAAAGGCACCTTATACCTGTATGGGAATAGCTATATCAGTATAAAGCACCTTTATACCAGTATAACTGCACTCACACTTGGGGGGGAGGGGTTGTGGTGCCACTTTAACTATACCAGGATAGTTAAAGCAGTACAACTCTTATGCAGATAAGCCCTCAAATACTCAGTTTAAGGCCAATGCTATTTTTCTTTTGCGATACAGTCTCAAACAACTCTACTCAGGTGAAATACCACTTGGAAAATGTGTCCCTTTCTCTCCTATCGCATACTGCCCAGTATACATTCTTAGATATGTAGTTGATGGATTTTTTCCCAAAGTTTTGGCACTGAGTAAACAAATAGTGGGTTCTGATGCACGAGGGGAGTGTGTATGGAGGGTTCTGCGGATGATGTTATCCTGCTTCACTCTTGCACTTGGTTGCTTTTTGTTTGTTCCAGAGATGTTTTCAAAGGTTATTACATTTGCATCATTAGTGTCTCTCTCTGAATTCCTGAACTTGATTATGGGGGCCCTTAGTTTATGGATTTATTATCCAAATGCCACGAGTCTTGTTATCACGGATGAACTTTGGGAAGTCAGAGAGATGCAAGTGATGTGGCTTGTTGACATAACTACTGAAAAATGTTACCTCTCTTAAAACCTGCAGGCCAAGAGATGACTGTTTGCCTACAGTCAGAGCTGGTAATTCTTGATGAAGATAGGTGTGGTGACCACTGCTCAGTATAAGTGTGACTTCCAGCCATCTGTAGGTCTTGTGATAGAGCAAGAGATAGGCCACAGCCTCAAAGTTTGGAACCAAATTTCCTTCAAACGTGGGGGTGTTCAGATCCAGGAATTGGGTTTCACCCATTCTAAAGCGTGGAAAGCTATGAAGTTTGGGAATAGAGATGAACCTCCTCAAATCCAGGGATTGGGTGCACCTCTGGATATAAACAAGCTTTTTATAATCAACTTTTGCTGAAGTGTGAATAAAACACGTTTGATTTTCACCGGGTTATAACTAGAGATAAGCCAGTAATTTACAATGAATAACTTACTCCATTAATTTAGCCTCTTCTCATGGGAACACCTACAAGCCAGTACCCCTTTATTCCATGGATTGTAACTTTAAAATGGGAACAGTTTTGTGATTGATCAGATAAGTAACATAGTGTTTGTCTGGTTAAGCCCAGACATTTTTTGTATGAAAACTTGCACATGACAACTATTAATTTGGTATATGCAATTTTCCTGAATGTGACTTTGAACTCTGCTTTCTGTAAACTTTTATGCCAGCAAAATGTTATAGTCCAAATGTTCATGGAAAGTGCTTGACAAAAAGGCTTGCACATAGCTGAAGCAAATTCATTTAAAATTCTAAGCCTTCTCAATCAAGCACTTAAGCATGTCCTTGAAGTTACACCTGTGCTTAAATACTCTGAACTGGAGCCCCACTGAATATTCACTGGAATTTTTGTATTATTCACTCAACGCTTGTTTTAACAATTTTATTCCATACCCACACAGGAACAATGTTACAGTATGGCTCTGCCATAGCTGAGTTAACAACCCTTGTTAAGACATTAGAGTTTGTTGACACAGCCAAAACCAAAGTCCTGCTGCTTTTAAACTAGTACCTCAGTAAGAATGTCTTGATACTTAGTCTTCCAACATCAGCTTCCAGATTAAATCTGGGAATCAGGCAAGGCTTTTCTTATTGTCTGGGCTGTATACTCACAATGGCTTCCAGAAATCAAGTTCTGTTTTTTCTATTCTGCTAATCTCTAGAGCTGGGAGAATAACTCACGTGAACCATTCATTAGATACATGTAGCCTTTTTCCTGGTTTGTGAATTGTCTAAAAACTCACTATGAATAGATAAAAATGCAGTAATACACAGCATCCATAAATACCATGTTGTGATCAAACAAAAGCCTGCCTATAGATTGCTTTGTGAATGGTTCACTTCAAAAATTCAAGTATTTAGTATTTGTGGTTTGATATCTGAGCAGTGATTGGTCACCTATATTGCTTGGTTCTGTTCCCTGACTACAGGAGCTAGCCTACTTAAAGAATGTTAAGATTCCCACACTAGCACTGGGGCACATACTTACGCAAATACAAATTTGACACACACTTGTGAAAAGCAAATTCAAAGGTTATGGATACCATTGAAGGAAATTTGGAAAAAATATTGGCCAGGTCTAACCTTCAAGAATGGATTCTGAATCTGAGCTAGTTAGCAATTCTGATCCACGGATGTAGCTCACTTCTTAATACTGTAGCTGTATTGGACTAAATTCCAACTGTAGAAGCCCAATAGCCAACTCTGGGTTGTTTTCAAGGTGGAAATAAATTCACCATTTAATGGCAGCTTCCAAGACCCCTGGTGCTGTTACCATAGCAGGTCCTGATTTCAGAGATAGCATAGAAACACAAAGAGGGTGGAAAATGAAGACTTTCTAACACCATTAACAAACAGTTGTACTTCTTGGCCACTTCATTCCTTGGAGCCGAGTTTCCATTATTGCCAACCGCAAATGTTCAAAAAACATGATTCTGGACCCCAAAAACTACAAGTGGCTTAAAAATCATGAGGCTTTTTTGTCACCATTAGGTTTTTATTTGCCATCTGGCTTTTGAGACTTTAGGGTGGATTTAGATAGCATTTTCAAGTTATTCTGCACAATCAAAAAGGCTGGAAGCTTTTTAAAATGAAAGCAAAACTTCTCCTGCAATCACTTGCCTTCAGCAGCTGGGATTATAAATACATCACCAAATATTTCAAAACTCTTGATAAAAATCACGAGAGTTGGCAACATTGCTGAAAGCTCTGCTCACAAGAGGACATACACTAAATATTAAGGAGTTGTGACTAGGAAACCTATGACACAAATTGATTTGCCCAGCTCTAATTTTACAGTTAAAGCTCTATAGGTAAATATGCCTGGTAAAATACTATTCTCCGACACGCTTTGGGGAAGTAATCTTTCTGTTGACGGGGAAAAGTGTAGTGGTGTATAGACTAGCTCTTGTGCATGGGATGAATTTCACTCCCACTGAACGAGTCTCTATAGCTGTAGAAGCCAAGACAGACTTTTGGTTTGGCTGTAACAACCAGCTCTCTCCAGGTCTGTTTAGGCAGGTCTGTTTCCTTTCCTTCTAGCTGCTGATGTCCTTAATGGGGAGAGAGAGAGGAGAACCTGGGTATCTGGAAAGGGTTTAAAAGCTTCAGTTAAATACAGTGGGAGTTGGTGCACTCAGGTTTTATTGTCAATTTTACATTCACATAAAATTTTACAGTGGCAGGCGACCCTGCGTGTGTGTCTGATCCGCAGCACTGCTCACGCACCAGCCATGTTCGCAGTGACCTACCCGCTGCCCTAGCTTGGCTCACACATCTCCCTGCCTCTCTCCGTAATTGATTATTTATCTAACGCAAGGCTGAAATTAAATCCTCATGTCAGTTTACTGTAAGAGGAGAGAAAGGGGCGGAGAGGACTGGAACACCTCTAATAAAGAATGGATTTCACCATTGGATGTATGGTCTTATAGACCTAATCTCTGAACCCTGAAATGATGGCTAATGGCCCCTAGCATATTGCTGATCAATTCCAAGAGAGCAAGCAGAGCTGCATGCAGGTATCAGTGCTGACTGCCAACCTGCAAGGACCAGCAACACAGCCCAGCCCAGTGCAAGCCAGTTACACAGCATCAAAGGACTGCCTCCTCATTCACTAGATCAGCTGTTCAAAGACCAATTACTGTAGAACTAAGCGGAAGAATTTGCAGCAGGTGCTGAATGTTATGCATGCAGGGATCGAACGTTATATGACCTACACACTGATTGCAGTCACCAGAACTTCCCACAATTTGGGAGGAGTAAGGACTCCAGATCAGGGGAAGAAAGTGAGGGTGAACGCTGTGGGGCAAGCAAAATGCAGCGGAGGACGGAATGCTAGTGGCATAGTCTTATCACCATGTACCAGATGTGCCCAGCTGTTAGTTGGCACCACTGCTCTCCCAAGCCTGCCATGTGCCAGGTGGCATATTTGGAGTGAGTTGAGATGAGATTGAAAATAGGGGACTCTGCTGCACAACTACAAAGACTTTTCTTATCTGTCAGTATTCTCCTTTCCTCTAATCTCCTTCTGTATTTAAAGGATTTACCACTTTTATTTGTCTTGTAAAAGCAGAGCAACAAAACAGGCAGTCAAGGAATTGTACAGGAACAGATGCTCTTATCACAGAGGAGTATGGAACAAAAAAAAGTCCTTTGATCTTAACATATCCCAGATTGGCCCATCTTGGTATCTTGTCTCTGGCCTTTCTCAAAGGAATGCAATCCCCCTTCCTACACCTAGTTTAATAGTTCTTATCCTTACATGTATAAATAGCAATACTACTGTTGCTCTGAATTTTTATATCAATACTAGTGATAATACTGTTAACAAAATTACCCTGTCCTGTTATGAATCCTGCCACAATATTTGACTTTCTGTGGCAGTAAGAACGTGAAAAATGCTTAAACAGACATGCCTCCAGTTCAAAACAGATTGGAGTTGCCTACAAACTTTCTAAACAGTAACTCTGACATTCCTTGGCTCACAAGGACAAAAGGAGGTTGCAGATGAACTAATCCAATTAAAACACCCTTAAACTGAATTAAAGATGGGAAAAGATTGGGTCATATTAGCTAACGTACCCTACATATAGGCTCTAATGGGGAGCAGGCAGAAGAGTAATTTATGTGGTGGCTGCGTTAGGCAGGCAGTTTTGTCCTCATAACTAGATTGATGGGCCTGATGATTTGGACCAATCAATTATGGAACAGAGAGAAATGAATGAATGTTTCCAATATGCCACTATTCTGATTCTGCCTCCAAGTATCAAGAACTGGAGCAGTGAGTGAATCAGCTGTTGAGAAGTCACTATGTCTAATAAAATCTTAATTGGCTTTTCTTCCACTGATATTAGACTCAATAGGACTAATCACTCTCCCATGAATGAATGACTTACAAGCCCCATGAAGGATCACAAAGCACTATGGAAACAATGAATTAAGCCTTATGTCTCCATTTTTCAGTTGGTGAATCTGAGGCAGATAGAGGCTAACTCAATGTGTTCCAGAATCTCTGGAAGAGAGGGGAAGCGAACACAGGAGTCCTAACTCCCAAACCTGGACAGTCAGTTAGAATTTCTAAAACTCAGCAAGCAGTGTGGAAATAAAAAGCAAACCATCCAGCCTGGGTTATCCCATGTACACACTCACAGCTCTAAAAATAAATAAGCAGAATAAAAGCTCCCCGCCTGGTGCACCAAAACACAATGGGCATCAAATTGCATTAGAATGTTTATACTGAGGAAAATTGCATCCTGCAAACTTAAATTATCTCTCTCTTCCCTCTCCCCTCCCACCTGCCATGGCCCATTTCCTATTATATTTTTCTAACAAACCAATAGATGCTTGAAATCACGGAAAGCCATAAAGAATTGGAATCAAATTAAGTCTACATTCTAACTGCATTAGGTGCTGTCAAGCATAGTTTACTCACTTTTCACAGTTCTATCTAGAGGCTAAACAATTTTGTACCCTTTCTCTACTAATCAAAACTGATTACTCTGATAATGGACCCCTGACGCTGAACACTTTATGAAGGTAAATTATGCCATATCGAACAGGAAGGGAATGGAGAAATCATCCAGAGATAAATAGGTCTAAAGATGCATATATTGATCTTGCCCTCTTTCTTTTCCTCTCTTTCAATGTCTGCAACAGCCAAAGGTTCAATCAATACTTTCAGTGCTGTAATGCCATCTTTTATAATACCGCCATAATTGGCCGTTATCACAGTTTGCCCTCTGATTGGCTTGTTCTAGGGGCCTTTTTATCTGAGATCTTATGTATTTCCCCCTGTTGAGTTTCGCAACCCAAGGGGTAGGCAAAGCATGGCCTTTGGAATTCTAAGATGCAGGTCCCCTCTATGCATCAGTGCAAAAGGAGGACAAAAATGATCATCTATGACTTGTAATTGCTCGCAAATTCAGTCAACGAGCAAGTTCTAATTCATTTACCAAGGAACATACAAGTACAAGCAGATATTACGGTCGAGTGCATTGATTTTTGACTGCAATAGACAATATAGCTTTACAGTCCTGGAGCTTTAAAACTCCTCCTGTCCCTGCAGGAAGGGAGGGTTTCATATTACAGGAACTCTGTCAGTCAATGCAATTGACCCTACAGCCAAGGAAAACCCCTGTAGGCGCATCCTGAAGGTGAATTTTTAAGACTCCAAGCCAATATATAAAAATTCAGAGCATGCTTTAGGTTCCAGGCAAGTTGCCAATGTGGCCCTCAGTGCTGTGAATTTGGGCACCTGAGTTGCAGTGGAATCTGAGACGTGTTGGAAATACAATGCATAAATTCAGAGCTTGGGGTTTTCACATTTGTAACTTCCTTGAGCATTGTTGTCTCCGTTTTAGCTGATAACACATTGGTTTCCTCTGGTCTAATTGCAGCAGTGGCTTATTTTGATTTTCACTTACAATGGCTGCCAAGTACCCTCCGATGCTTCTGCATGAAATACTGTAAATACAGACAGTACACATTAATCTTCTGGACATGCAAGTCGAGTGTCAGATCAGGTACTGCATTTACTTGCTCTCTGATGTCAAACACTGGAGATCTCCCTTAATCCTTAACATTTTATATTATACACACACACACACACACACCCCCAAGAGAGAGAGACAGAGAGTTGTTTTTTTGCTCTTTATTAACTCCAAGTAAAGATCCTTCTGACATAAAGGAGTTAATTCAGAGTATTGAAAACCCTCATTTCAGTAAAAAAATGTAAAAAGATCTTTGCAACCAAGTGAGAGAACTTCAAGGCCCAGCAAATGGGAATGGTGGAATTCACTGATAATTGAATATCAAGTCAAATGCAAAGCAGATTTTAGATATTGATAAAAGATTGGTGCAGGCCACAAGCAAGAGTAGGGTGGATCCCAAAAAAAGAACACAGACCAGCACCATAGCCCAATTCCAATGCAGCAACAATGTGGGGACAGTATCGTCCCCTTTCAACCAGCATGTCCCTGTGGCTCACGCTGCTTCCCATAGCTCCCATTGGCCGGAAACGGCGAACCACGGCCACTTGGATAAGAAAATAATAGCAAGTGCTAAATACTACTCACCCGTTCCTAATATTTGTTGCTCACAATCGGTGAGATCTTCTGGTATCAGAGACAATGTCCCAGCTGTGCATTGGAGAGAACTGGTTCATCGCTGTGACAACACAGGCCTAACCAGCCAATGAACATGGGGCTTTGGACTATCTGTATCACCCAGATAGATTCTACTTGTTGCAACAGCTTGCAGTGTTACGTGGTACCATTGATGACTAGTGCATGATCAAACACTGCAGGCTCAGTACAGCTGACACAGCCTGGTGGCTTCCTTCTGACATGCACAGCATTATGCTTATTTATTCTTTCCCTTTGTGTAATAGGAAATAATGGTTTCCAAAATCTGTCAGGTGTCAAACTACCCTGCAGTCTGTTCCTCATGGCATATAAAGGAAGGCAAAAGTACCATTCATCCATCTATCATTATACCTGCACAGAAGGAGAAAACAGTGAGATACCTTCACAAACTTTAGGAGAAAGGGTGGTAGGTGATTGGTTATGCTGTAGTGGGCATGATGACATACTTGACTTCACCAAGACTGGTTAAAAAACTACTTCTACTGTCCCAATTAACACCAGAGTACTGCCTTGAATAATCTCGAAGTTTTTTATTATTATTATTAAAAGGACTCCTAACAAATTAAAAATAAAACACTTGGAAGGAAGGGGCTTGAAACTACAATTTGGATAAGGATCAGAACATCCCATACAGTTTGCAACTGTTTGGATCTTGATGGAAGGTGGTGGTTTGCTTTCCGAACTAAAGCTGTACATATAAACAGATTTTTTAAATGTTTCATTTCAACAAAATCAAGTGTTTTTCACTTAGACCTGGACCATTTTTTAAACATTTTTCAATTTTCTATATAAAATTAAAGGAAGTTTTTAAATGAAAAGTCATTTCAAACAAAAAAGAATCGAGTAGTTTTGTTCCAAAATGTCAAACTGAAATGTTTCCAATAATTCAGAAGTGGTTTTGATTTGTTTTGCTACATGAACAATTCAGTGAAACTACAAGAACTCATAAAACTTTTTGATGTTTCCAAATTTTCATTTTTCTGCTGAAAAAATATTTCAGCCAAAAAACGTCGTCCCGCTCTGTTCAGAACATCTCCTCGGTTCTATGTAAATGAATATGAACTTTAGGAAACAGAATGTGAATGAATATTGTCTGTTGCCTCATGCTAATGAAATAATCGTAAATAAAACAGTTCCCCCGCACTGTCACTCACTAGGGGGCTGACGTGTACATATGTACATACACAAACAAACTCACACACACACACACACTGGTGTTCCCGGACTGTCCTGCCTATAGCTGAAGCTCAGCAAGATAAATGCTCTCCTCTCAGAGATGAGATACCTATCCCACAAATCACCGCTCTCTTCCCTCTGCACCTTCCCTTCCCTCTAACCCTCCTCCATTACTCATCCACTGGAAGAAAATGCAAAGAGTAATAATAATTAGACAAGTACAAATAGCCAGATGGCGATGTGGCTGGCGTGTTCCACTAAAGAAGGGGCCGTTACCATACCAACAAGCGGGCAGAGTGCTGATCTAACACAGCTCACAGGCGCTCAGGCAGTAGCACATCATCCGTTATCCAACAACTTGGTCTGGCCTCTCGGAGACACGAGACGCTGCCCAGGGCCGGGTGCCCCATCAGTTTACGTCAGGAGGAACTATTGTTTCTTACTAGGGCAAGTTGTGAAAGCCTTTGTAGTAGCAGCAAATTAGGCAGAAGTTCAGCACTGCGCTGGGAGGGAGGGAGAAGCAGCATCTTGGGCTGTTCCCAGGCAGTTAGCAAGCAATAATGCCAATGCCCTGTGAAATTGGAGGGCTGACAAGGCAGGAGTTGGCCGGGGCTCAGGTGGTTAACCACGGGCTCAGCCTGCTGAAGTCTATTGTGCATAATGGAGGGGGGATGCAAATGTAACCCACGCTCACTCAATGTGGTGCTCTGTCCCCTTCTAGTGGCTGGGCCACGCTAGGCGTTTGAGTAAGCTACAGCCTTGGAGCTAACAGATTGAGGTCGCTTAGCTCAGGCAATAGAAGCTCATCCTTCTAGATCCAGAGATCCTGGGACTGAGTCTCACGGCCAGTGACACACCCAGGGGCTTTGTGTTAAACAAGCCTTGGCCACCTTGCACTTGGCACCCCCAGCAGAATTCTGGATGGCTTAGGGGTTTTCTGAACTTGGTTTCTGCACCGGTGAAATCCCTGAGGATGAACTTCCTGCACTGCACCAGTGTAGCTTACCCCAGTTGGAACTCCCCGCGAACAACTGCTAAAACCCAATCAAGAGAAGCCCGTGGCCAAAAGTCCACCCAAGTTCTGGGGTGTCCAGCTGGAGGGGTAGATCTGCCCCTGCTTTGGAAGGTCCAGCGCAGTCTAAAAATGTGGGGGCGGAAGGAGCCCAGTCTCTGAGTGCCCATGTCTCTACACTTCAAGGATATTCACTGTGCTGTGGCCTCAGCAATGCACCCTGGGAACATGATGCAGCCGAAGTAACAGTGCCATGGCAAGTCTTTGGAACCCTTATGACTGGGCTGCCTACCCTCTGCCCAGTGCATAGCCTTGGTCTTCCCAACATGACATTCTCCCCCCTCCCTGCCAGGCTCATGTACATCCCTGGCCTCCCCCACTGCCCCCAGTATTACCACTCAGTCCCCTGCATGCCACTCCATCCCTTCTCACACCCTGACCAGCTCCTCCCCTGCCATCAATGCTACTCGGTTACAGCCTTGCTCTCCCCACCACCTGCCTCTCTGCTGCCCAGCCAGTGGCCAGATTTCTATAGATAACCCCATCAAAAGGAAACAGATATTCCCTTTAGCTATGACAGATGAGTTCCAGTTTCATGTTCTGGATGTTTACTTGTATATTTAAGATAATTAAATATTAAAAAATGTACTCTGCATCTCAGATCACTAAGCTACTAAGTCAATAGCAAATTAAGAGACAGATTAATTACTACACTTGCTGACATGCACTGTTCTAGTGGCAATGCAAAGCAGCTGTAAACTCAGATTCACTGACCAGTGTGGCCAGGCAGGTTCGTGCTATTCCTTTAAAGATGATGCTAGGGGTGATCTGGGAACTAGACCAGCAACTCTTCCTTGTGTATTTAGTTAACTGGTGGAATTGCAAGACCTCTAGATGACGTCATAGGGACAAGCCACCATTACTTCTTCAGTAAAGGAGAATTGTGTCTCTTGAGATGGTTGGTACAGACCCTTTGGGACCCCAAAGGGGTCTGTGTGGTCTTTGTTCCCCCGTACCTTACTTCTCTGAACAAAATGCAATGCTCAGGATTGAAGACTTGTGATTTTTGGGTGCCCAACTTCACGCATCTCGAAAAAGGCCTGATTAACAGAATGTGCTGAGCCCCCACGCTCTGAAAATCAGGCCCCTTCAAGATGTTTCAAGTCAGGTAATGAAAAATGGAAACCCTTGAGATCACTTTTGAAAAATCTCACTCCCAATCAGATATTAACCAAGAAGTTTGGACAAACAAGCTTGCCTTGGAAGCATAGGTGGAAGAAGGCAGGAGAGCTGCAACTAACCTACAACACAGGCAGCCTGCTACTGATCTGCAATGAACATTGATCCGCTTCTAGGAAGGTTTTTCCAAAAAGGTATTTAACTGATTTGTGGCAAACTTTGATTAAACAGCTCAATGAGCTGGAGATCCTAGAGAAAGATTATGTTGTCTTGACTGTCTTAAAATAAAGGGTTCTCTCCCCCACTCCCCCTTCCCCACTTTAAAGCATCTGAATCTAAATACTATGCAGACTTTATACTGAATACAGAAGTGTTCCTTTCCTTGTGGACTTTTCTCTGGCACCCCTCACCATAGTATCTGAATGGTCCACTCTTGCAAATCAGGCCCCAAGCTGTTTCATGCAAGTTCGGCATCCAGAAAATGAGGCACGTAGTGGCCACCTGTGAAAATTTTGGTTTAAGTTGTTTGCCCGGCATCATATAGGAATCCTTTGGGAGATGCAAAGATAGAACCCAGTTCTCTAGGGAGGCATTCAACATCCTTAACCATGGCACTTTCCTTTCTCTTCCTACAGTGCCCTGCTTCATTCATTAGACACCTTCCAACTCCTGCAACAACTGAACAAGGGGTTGTACATGATGTCATTTTCAGTACTCATGTGCACACACCCCTCTAGTGGGTAAATCCAAAATTGTAGCATCTTGCACAGGGAACTGTACAATCCTACAAGTGCACAGGAGCTGTATGCGTGAATGGAGCATGCTCAGTGCCACTGAAATCTTAGAGAATAATGCTGCTAACCTCCAATGAGCATGTGCTAAGTGCTATTTTTGGAAGCTTGTAATTTGGCCAAATTTAGGCACATTTTCACAGCAACAGCAAGAGACGCATCTCTGACTGCAGGACAACCTCCCCCTGCCAAATGTTTAATCCCCACTCCAGGGAATGGAGGCACTAAAGCTTTTAAATTAAACTGTTGTGAGAATTTAACATGCACAAGGTATATTTTTCCAACCTGATTCTAGAAAACAGCTGAGCAGGATTTTTCTGAAAGTTGTTTGTTTGGTTTTTTTTTAATGTATCAGCCCGATGCAACCCCCCAGCATGGAAAATTTCAGCCTGGAGGGTTAAAGTTTGGCAAACTTGTAGGTAACAGAAAATAGTCTTAAAATGAGAATTGTCAGACAATCCCCTAACTATAGGCATGGTTGCCAGTGTTGCCTCTAGTCCTGAGTGTGTCCGCATAACAGCAGCCGGAAGAAAAGCAGCTGAATAATTGAGACAGGTAGAGAGATTCCCATGTGAAGAGACTAGAGTACTCATTTAAAAAAAATCTAAACAAAAGATTTTGTTTGGGGTTGAATGGAACATTTTATTCAACTCAAATCTAAATTTTTTCTTTAATTTTTTGGAACTTCCAGCAAACTGAAACAAGTCAGTTATTCATAAAACTCTAGTAGACATGGCCTTATTTACATGCAATTGTTTCTTGTTACCCCAATTTAATTTGACAACTGGGAGAAAAGCTCTGAGGATTTGGTACCCCTCCCCCTTTAATTAGGGACAGAGACCTCTCAATACATATCTGAGTCAGCCAAGGTGTCCTCCAGAGGGAGATTAGATACTCTTGAATTTTCTAAAACCAAGAAAGCTGGAGGAAAACCCATCCAGGTCTCTTTATATGCATCAGAAAATGGACCCTGGGATGGGCTCCCCCCAGGGTGCCACTTGGAACCGGGGTACAACTGAGCCCGCCTGACTTACCAGCCTGGGCTCCCTTTCACACTGTGGTGCAGTGATAAGTTGCCAAGCTCTCCAAGCTTGCTCTTTCACCAGCATACACACAGATAGAGACACACCCAGCTGCAGCTATACACACAGATGCTGAGATCAGCTCTGCATGGGAAGGCTCAGCCAAGGACTGCCCAGTATTCAAGTGCACACACCCCTCTATAGGGTAAACCCAAAATTGTAGCATCTTACACTGCAAAGGGAACTGCACAGTGTAAGCTCATAAAATTTGCCCCCTCCCTCAATGTGGAGAGAGATATGCAACAGCTTCTGCCCCATGTTATAATTTCCACACACCGGTTTCAGACAAAACAAAAACAAGGTTATTAATTACAAAAGATAGATTTTAAGTGATTATAAGTGATAGCAAACAGATCAAAGCAGATTACCTTTGTAAATAAACAAAACCATAAACTAGACAGATATGAATTAGCAAACTCTCACCCTGAGTGATAAATATGCTGGCAGATTCTTAAGGCACAAGTTGCCTTGGCTTTCCCAGGTTTTCATACACAGGATAAAAATCCCTGTAGCCTGGGGCCATTACTTCCCACAGTTCAGTCCTTGGCCCTCGGTGTGTTGTTGTAGGGAGACTGAGGTCCCATCATGATGTTGTTTTCCCCCTTTTATACCTTGTTCCCACTTGCTGGAAAGCTCTTTTGCTGTGACCTGGGTGAGACAGTTCCATTGTGTAGTGCTATCTCTCAGAGGTTTCAATTGCACACAGTTCCTGGGGTAATCATTGTGCTTGTGTGCGTTTCCTCAATAAGCCATTAACATTGTTTGGCCTTTTTACTGTTGTACCTGAAAGGCTGCTTGTGGATGTTTTCAACCTCACAACATATTTCAGTAACACATACATAGCCGAACTTCACAACGTCACATACGACAGTAGCACATACAATCCAATCAGATATTAATGTCTAGCAGATCAAGACTTTTAGAATGATACCTCACAAGGCATACTTTGTACAAAACATATCCTAATTACATGACAGTGGTGAATATTGGGGTTCCAGGGTGTCACAGACCCGTCCCTGTTTCATTTTGCACCTTTCACTACAGAGCCATTTTCCATACCTGATTCTACCTTCCCCTTGCTGGCTCCCAGCACATCCCTACTCCCTCTTCAGCCTACCTCTTTTCTCCACCTGTTCCTCCTTAAGAAAAATCAGTGTCAGAGCAAAATGGATGCTAGTTCAGATGGACACATGGGGCTTTGCAGGGAAAAAAAAAAAAAGATTGCTCCGTGGCCGCTACATAAATTGCGAGTAGCATTCAGATGCCAGACCCAGGCTTCAAAGATCCAAAGGAGCATTCTCCCAGCACAGAGCTGCCAAAAGTACCCTATGTGGACTCCTGGCAAGCCCCAGAACAGGGGATGGTAAGGGACATGTTGAAAAGGAGTAATTTCACATGAATTTATGGGATATTCCGGGCTGCTCTAGACATTCCAGCAGCCAATATGCAGCCATCAGGACATTGTCATAAATTAAAGCAGCCCCAAGGCTTCTCTAACTTATACTGGGGGCTATTCAGGTCCCTAGAAAGCCTAGAAACCCAAGGATGCTAAGGTGGCTTACAGCCACTTCTGTCCCATCCATCCCCTTCTGTGCTGCAGCTTCTATGGGTACTCCTAATTGCTGCTTAATTAGTCTCTTCAAAGGCAGCCCTATCAAAAAGATAATGGAAGGAATGAATTGGGTCACTTGCTAGAATCATCTGAGCAGAGCTCACTAAATAAATTCCCCGCCATTTCAGGGATCTCAGGCCCTGGTGCACCTCGGTCCTTCCTGTTTTCTGCCTGTGGCACATAGCAGTTTTGTCTTCAATCTAATTCTGGTTGTTGCACTTGTGGCTGTGATACACAGGAAGCATACACCATAAGATCACACAGTCCTTTCTGGCCTTAAACGCCATGACTCTAGATCCAGTCATCCAAGGACACTTACAAGAGATTTGTACCTACGTTAGCTGATTCATTGGCCCCATTGGAAGTTGTACCCATTTTCTATGGCAGACCTATCATTACACACATGATCACTGTCACAAGTGGAGCTGGATAATCTTAAGAAGACTGTAAGAAGAAATGGTTTGAGAAATTTAAATAAATCTTTCAATCACCATAAGATTAGTTACTCTTAGGAAACTAAAAATACTGGCATATGCCCAACTACTTACATGACAGCTCATAATTGAATGACAAGCCCACTAACCAAGGGCCTGATTCAAAGCCCATTGATCCCCAACCTTTAAAGTAGTCATCACCTGATGCTCTCTAAAGTTAGCCCTGTGTGGGTCATGCTCCCATTCTTAGAGAGGGGCAAAAATGGGAGGAAGGGTTTTAGCTTTACAAAGTCAAGTGTGGCCTGGAACTTCCAAAAGGAGTTGCAAGCACTCACAAAGGTGTTCCACTCTCCCTGTTCCTCGGGTTGGGAAAGTGAGACAGAGGCGTAGTGACAAACCCAAAATCCAAGGGCATGGCCTTCAGGAAAAGAACCCTGAGCGCAAGACAGGAAGTCCCCAGACTAGTCCCATTAGACAACATAGAATGGCTCTGTCCAGGAAACTTGTCTAAAGTTATCCACACTGGGCTGGTACAAGTGAGCTGTGACTGTTAGTCTACCCTGAGTTTCCATGACAACCATAGGGCTCCTGTCTGTGGGTATGTCCCCAGCTGCGTATGTATGGCATGGCACATGTGAAAGCCCCAATGTCCACGCCACAGCTTGGGTGTGTTTGACCAACACCGGGTTTAAATGGGCAAGAGTAATTAGGATGGGGGGACTTCAGTCTGAAAGGCTCTGTAAACAAAATTGGACAAAATGGCTTAGCTCTGCTCAGACAGGTGCTTTGCAGGAGAAGCTGGCACAGTGCCTGACTCTAGACATTGCTATTAGCTCCTCTGTTTCACAAACATTAGATCCACCCAATTTGCAGAGGGTCTTATTAATATATTGAAATCTGGGGGAGGAGGATTAAACCCACTGACTGAGCCTCTCCACCAGGCTTTGTTTCTTCCCTTTGCACTTAACAAGACGAACAAGGTGGTTAACAAGAACTTTCACAAGCTAAGCTTTTTCTATGGTTTTATTTTTTTATTTTATTTTTATGATCTTCACAAGCCAACTCATCTGCTCTGATGGGCTCCTTGCTGATACGTCTCACTTTATTAGTGAGTTTGGCCTTGAGCGTCTCAGCTCTTTGATCAGTACTGCGGGGGTCAGTGATATTTTCTCACTTTTAGTGTCTGGCTGCCTTTAACTTTGTCACCTGATGAACAGCGCTACCCCTGGAACACTTATCTTGTATCGATTTTCTCTGGGCTCCTACTGCTTTTCCAGCTGTCCCACCATTTTCTCCCTTGTCACTGGATGCCCATTTAATGTTAACTTATCCCCTTTCTCCCAGGTGCCTTGTTCTTACAGGGATTTCCCCCCCCCACCCCCCCTCTCACACAATAGCAGATTGTCAGAAAAACAATTTCCTTTTTTTGCCTGACTCATTGTTATCCTTCAGCCGTTTATTCTTTGTCATCTGGGCTCCTGCTTTCTCCCCGACCCCACCCCCGCACACTTGAAATGGGGAGACTGGTAGGCTGGAACCTTTGTTAGAAATTCATCCAGGCATTCCCCCACATAACTCTAATCCTCAGTTCTCCGTGCTGGGGTGCAAAACCTTCTGCCACCACAGAACCCTACTCTGGAGGACTCCGTTCTTCACATTCGTCCCTTAGATCTCTCTGCCACACTGTCAGACTTCCCCCCACCAGCAGCTCCTTCAGACTCTACAGTAATGGCTCACAATGCAGCTGTTAGCAAAAGAGTCACTGTTTAGGACTCTTCCTTCAAAAAATGGCAGTGTTTACAATGGCCACATTTTTTGCTCTCAGCACCCACACAAACACTGCCTCACTGACACTGGGAGTAAACCAGGGGTGCTGAACTCTTCTGCTGTGTTAGGCTATGGGCTCGCCATAATACCATGAACTACCCACTTACAACAGAGTCCAAAAGTCACTCAGCCTGCTGGCGCCTGCTCATTCCTAAAGAGTGAATACAAAAGTGTTTCTGTAACACTATCAGTGAAGAACTACCTCCGGGGAGGTCCGGGAGAGATTAGCATGGGCAGGATTTGCCCTGTTATATGCTCTATTGTGAGAAAAAACACATGATTCAGATGCTTCTGGGTCCCTCATTACCTAGAATTAATATGCTAAGATTTGCTATTAATTTCAGTGTAATGGTAACAGCTGGGTCAGGCTAAGTAGTGACTATAGAACCCATCACCCCCAGTTGGATGCCAGCCCAGGTTTGTAGCAAGCACAAGCTGTTAGGTGTAAGCTCTTTGCGGCAGGGACTGCCTCTTGCCATACATTACACCACTGCCATGTAAATGTGAAATGTAAATGATAGAAATCCCTCTTGGGGGAATCTGTGTCAAATGGACTGATAGTTTCAATCTTGGAAATATCCTGTCTCAAGCAGACACCTTTGTTAGCAGTCTCAGCAGAGAGGGTGAACACCGAACGGGCCTGCAAACTGAACTGCCATCTCATGCCTAAAGATTGTGCCTTTTTATGATGATGATGAATTATTATTATTATTATTTGTATTGTAGTAGCACCTAAGAGACTCACTCGTGGACCAGCACCCCACTTTGCCAGGTGCTGTACAAACCCAGAACAAAAGACGTCCCTGCAGCCAAAGAGTTTACAATTCCTTATAAGACAAGAGACAACAGTTGGGGAAAACAACGAGACAGAACTGGTCAGCATGGCAGACAGTGGTCTCCGCACACCAGCAGCCTAACCCTTGTTTCATTTTTTGTAGGCATCGCAGCAAAGGAGAGTTTTGAAGGAGGAGGATGAAGGAGATTTGTGGATGTTTATGAGAGGGGAGAAAGCACGAAGGTGCTTGTTTGAAAATTTAATAATGGAGGCAGGCATCAAGGGCCCGTTGGAGGTGGGAGTCAATCTTTTGATACTGAATGTGAGAAGGTAGGATGGGGATAGGCCACAAATGTCCTTGAAAGCAAAGACAAGCAGCTTATCTTTAACGCGATAGAGAAGGGGGAGCCAGTGGAGGGATGCAAAGAGAGGGGCAAGGTGGTCAGAGTGATGGAATAGGAGAATGATCTTTGCAGCAGCACTCCGTACGGATCTGAGCAGGACAAGGTTGCATTTGTCAAGGCCAGAGAGAGAGATGCTGCAATAATTGAGACTTGAGAGGATGAGAGTTGACTGTCTTGGTCAGGGTTCACTCTGCACCACATTGCTGTGGTAGGGCGTGGGAGAAGCTTGCACTTCCATTGTTAGTGTTGTACCACAAAATGACTTGATTCACAAGGACTGTAATTTACACTAGCACTAAAACCACATACTCAAAAAAAAAAAAAAAAAAGATCCACTAATGTCATTTGGCACATTGATCTGTCTAGTACTGGCAGAGGTGGCCAGTTGCAGATACTGCATAGGATTAAACACCATCTAGCTAATTAATCAAAGATGAACAGTAGGGGAATTACCTTCCTAGCCAAGAGGGGAATTCTCACATTCACCTTTCTCCTGCAACATTATTTGCAACATTATATGCAAAATAAAGTGCACTTCATGTTCCATGAAAAACATTGAACCTCCTGGCAAATTGTTCCCAAGCTCCTCTCTCTACTTTAAAGTAATCTAAGCTTAAACCAACTGTGAAGGATCTCCTGGGAAACTCACAAAGCACAGATCTTCCCACAGGACTTTCCGAGCCCCAATCTGTTTAAATCGCACTGTATATTGTCCTGAGACAGTTGGAGCATGGCAGACTTTTACCTATCACGCTACATCATCAATTTTAAATAGTTGGTTCTAAAACTAATAAGGTGCTGGCCATGGAGAATCAAATCAATATTTCTCATGAAATATGTCTGGCTGAGAAATATCCCAGGGCACGAATGTCACCGCTCACAAATGCTCCTGCTTCCCAGAACTTTGGGATCTTTAATTGCAGATTCCCCTCCCCGCATTTGGCACCTGCAGAAAGAGTCTCACACATCCTTCATTTAGAAGAGTTTGTTATTAGAAAAAACAACACCCACATTAAATGCACCTCTATTCATGTGAATTTTCAAAGCAGTGGTGGGCAATATGTGGCCCGCCAGGGTAATCTGCTGGCGGGCCGCAATACAGTGTTTACATTAACTGTCTGCAGGCACGGCTGCCCACAGGAAGTGGCACTGGCTGTAGGAACATGCTGGCCACCGCATCCTGCAGCTCCCATTGGCCAGGAACGGCAAACTGAGGCCACTGGGAGCTGTAGGCGGCCAGGCCTGCGGACGGTCAATGTAAACACTGTCTTGTGGCCCACCAGTGGATTACACTGACGGGCCACATGCAGCCCGCTGGCCACAGGTTGCCCACAATTGCCATATAGGATGGATTACCTATCTAGCATGCTAGTGGTAGTAGCAAGCATTACAATCACTAGCAAACATTTCCTGGATCAGTCCCTGTATTTGTGAGCAAAGACTTGATACACAGCACTGTAGGAAAATCCCATTAAACTTACAAATCACAACCTATTTCTTTTAACAGGCCTGTTCCTTTAGGTAAGGCAGGTCTGAGATGCTGCTTGGAAATACCTTGTGTCTTGGGGCTCAGAGAAGATCAGTTACCTTAGGTCAACTTTCTATTGCATTTCACTGATTGGTGCCCTGAGAGTTTACTCCTGTATGAGAGTACCCATTTGCACTAACCTTATCGTGTTTCAGCATAGAGCGATTTGTTTATGCTACTAAAAACTAGATAAACAGATAGTTGTTTAATGGGGAAGGGGTATGCGGAGCACTTTCTTGGGACTGGGACCAGATCATCTCATCTCCCATGGGAACACCTGAAGGAGAGCTTCAGGGGATGAACTTTATAGGTCATCTAGCTGAGTCTCCACCAGGCAGGCTGGAGGAAGGGGGCAGAGAAGGGATAATTAGGTGATAGTGTTTTCCACTGTAGAATGACTCATTCTCTGTGCCCTCTTTTACCCTTCTCTAAAGCGTTCCTAGAACCAGACCTACCACACAGAGATCCTCTGGGGCTAGAAAAGTGCTAAGTGCTCACCCTCAAACAGGCCTCTGCAGAGAATTCTCCGTTCACTATGGGCATGGCATCGGGGCGAGGGGGCTGCCAGCTACCCCGGCTTGGAGAGGGAGATTTCCATCCCATGTAGCACATCCACAGGAAACACTTGGTCTTTCCCTTGAACAGCTTCACTGGGTTTAATATTTCTTGGCCAGGGGTGGCACTCATGTTGCAGAGCCTGCACCTTGTGGCCCTGTATCTTTGGCATGGCATTGCACTCTCTGATTTAATGTAGATGTGCCCTTTTATTCCCCGAACAAGTTTATTCCTTTGTCAGGGGCAGCCTCCTCTTTAAAGGGCTTTGGTGAGACGGGTGTGCAGAGAATTTATTGCTCCAACAAGTTTATTCGTACATTCATTTATGCAGACTCCCCTTTATTGGGCATCTTTGTGCATAAATGGGCTAAGGCAGGGCTCTTGTCTCTACAGAAGTACACAAAGTGATCCTTCACCGCCCCCTAGTGGTCAGCTCATGCACCTGGTGTCCTGAACATTAATCATAGCAGCAGGAGTGTAAAATTCAATTTTACCTCTCCATTCATTCTGAGATGAGTTGAAGGCCGGCCTTGTACATATGAACCACACTTTACTTCATCAGAGCCATGGTAACAAATGGAGTGTCTTCTTCGGGGAGTTTAACCATCAGAAAACACTGCGCCAGTTAATTCCACTTGTGCCTAGGGTCAAAGGAGGAGCTCTTGGCATCAGCAAATGCCTCAGCCCTCAACTGCGCAGTAAACTACATTTTAGAGATTGTTCCTCAATATGAAATGATCAGTCCATTTATCTACTAAAGAAGCCTGTCTCTTTGTTCAGCCTCCCAATATATTTTCTGCTGACCTGATCTGGACAATAAACCAGAGTCGTCTTAAGATATTCAATTTGTTCAATTTGTTACTTGAGCGCCTCCGAGCCTGGCTGTCTCTGCTGTCAGCATCCCAGACTCTCTGTAGCTTTCACTTTTGCCCAGAGTGCCTGGGTTTAACTCCCCAAGTCTAAGGGGATTGGAGCCAGCACAAAAAGTGGTGAGAGCCAGTGATTCCAGGAAAGCGTCCTAGCACCCTGTAAGACTGGATCACACAAAGGGAGGCAAATTATCTATCTTAGGTACTTCTATGGCCCCATCACCATAGTATCACAATATCCCTAATGAACTAGAGAGGTGCTATTAGCCCCCTATTCAAAATAGGAACTGAGCACAGAGAAGCTCAGTGACTTGCCCAAGTTCACACAGTCTGTGGTGGTGGAGGAAAGGCTTGAATCTAGGTCCACCAAATCCCTGGTGCACTAACCCCTGGACCACTCTTCCTCTCACAGCCAAGGGACTGAGCTTCACAAATAAGCTGGCCCTTTAACAAAAACTCCTACGGCCATTACTGCTAATCCTGATACACTGGCCACTTTAATTAGTTATATTTTCCATAGTATGGCAGTATTCCTCCTTTAGGAACATAGGGAATGCATCATGATAAAGATGTACACCAGAGGGTGATAAACATCAAGGTTTTATAGAAGCTAGTTAATAAAAAGGAGTTTCTCAGCACCTCCTGCCTAGGCCCCTTCACAGGACAAATTTGGACCAATCCAGCCAAACCAATGCAGAATCAGTGAATGAGAAATTCCCACAGCCTAGAATCTCATTTCCTTCTAAATAGCTGGAGGGCTGTCACGCCATGTGTGGGTGTGAAGAATGTTGCTGTGGAGAGCTGAAGCCGGAAGGGCTGTAGCCAGTAGGACTGTGGAGCGGGTGGCTGTGGAGAGTTGGTTGTGTGAGGCTGCAGAGAAAACCTGCAGAGCTGAAGCCTGTGGGCCCTGATCAGAATAGGTGATTAGATGCCCGGCTAGTATTTCTAACGGCTAGTACCCTGATTTTCTGTAGATAATCAGCAGAGCAATTCAACAGGTCATACGTGGATCTGCTCATATTGCTTCACTGTAATAGTACAGCTGCTTACAATCTCAGCAATCTGAATGCCTTATACAATGCCTTCAGTCACTAGAACCAGAGCTGGCTCATGAAAGCTTTTCATTCAAAATGGTGAGGTCTTAAGCAGGAAATTTTTATGCTGTGCCTAATTAAAATGGTCATTGTTCTCCCTGTTTCTATCACTTTTTTTCCAGTGGAAAGAGGAAGGGGTGAGCAGTAGAGAAACCTCACTGTCTCTCACTGTAACTCTTTCCATACTTTTCCAATGGAAAAAAAGTCTTTGCACCCATTTTTCTAACACTTCAGCAAAGTGACGGTGGAGGGGCACAAGGGAGTGTTTTTTTTCTCTTTCCCTCCCTTTCTATAATGGGAAAGGGGGGAGTAAAAACAAATTCAACCTCCCCACAAAAAAATAAAAAAATCTCAAACAACAAACAAACAAAAACTTTTTAAAAACAAAAAGTGCAACTCAAAACAAAACCATTCATTCCATTTTTCTGTCAAAATCAAAACATTTCATCCCATGACACTTTCCCACAAAATTTAGTTTTCAACAAAACCCCATTTTCATCAGGAAAATTCTTCACTTGAATGATATCAACTAGCGTCTAAATAGAACCATAGTTAATTCAGGCCAACTTGTCAAAAAACCTTTGCTCTTCCGCAAGGCATCTTATCCACAGATCTCAAAGTACTTTACAAACATTAAAGTCCCCCAGTCCCTTAGGAGATAAATATTGCACCCATTTTTACAGCTGAGTAACATAAGGTACAGCAGGCAAATGAATGGCCCACTAAGTAACAGACCCAGGGTGAGAACCCAGAATTTGTAATGAGGTCCCAGCCTCTATGATAAAGGAGGTGGAAGAAGGACCCCATGTAATCAAAGTTTCCACATGGCTGTGTATATACGAAACGGCAAGAAGCGAGGCATGCTCCACAGAAATCAATACCTCACAGCTCTCTAAGGCTGTAGCACTGCCTGCCAGTTCAGGGCCAGCCTTGGGGATGGCAGACCAGTGGGGCATCCATAGTTGTTTTTATGGAAGCTGTCCTGGAGTTCTCTATGTAACTATCTCCAGTTGCAGTATTTGCCTGGGAATGGACAAATTTTGTCCTGTCCAGGACACTGTGACTCACAATGCACCTGAGGCAGGGACTCTAGTTCAGCCTGAAACACCTGCCTTGGCAGGAATTATTGCTCACTTTAGGTACAAGGTCTCCTGGAAGAATTCCAAGCCTTAATGGAAACTTCATTCAAATGACCAAGAACTGAGTAGTAGTTTCCCATATATTTCAATCTACTATATTTCCCAGTCTACTGGCTCTCCTCCTGGCCCATACAATACATCTTTCCCCTCTAGAGCACTCTTCATGCAAACGGTAACCTCTGTTAAATGGAGTTAAGAGCAAACTGTGGCAGCGGGACAGGTACTAAAAGGTACAGGTAACAGAGTTTCAGAGGGAGAATGTGTGAAGAGGAAAAACAGGGGGCAGGAGCTACAGAGAAGGGTTTCACTAACTGTAGTATTCCCAGCACCAATTTGGACCACTTGGGGTCTTTCCCAGCAGTCTGGGTAACATGTTGAAACATGAAAGGTTTACAATATAACCTTCTACAGCTGGTCTTCAGAATTCAAGTGTGTATGGACGACCATCCCCAGACTTGTTATAGAAGCATGGACATTAAGGCAGCTGGGAAACAACCCCAACTCAAAACTGAGGATAGAATCTGGGTACAAACCTATCTTTATCCCTGCTCTTTGCTCTTCGGTGTAAGAACAGATGAAGACTCCACCAGATGAAGACTCACTGCACAGGGTCAGCAGCATTTTCCAAGCAGGGGGCTCCAAAGCACCAATTGTCTTGACAAGCCATGATGCAGGGCCCGCCCAAGAGATCTTCTCCAAAGGGCCTGTCAACTGAAAAGCACAACTAAGGTCAGTGATAGAGCCATAGCTGCTCCCTAGTGGCAGTGTCTCCATGATAATCTGTGCGGTGTGTAAAATGCAAATAGCCTCGTGGCTACTAGATCTAATCCAGGGCAGCCAATGAGAACTGTAAGTACAATTAATGGTAAATAGACTTATCCAGAAAGCATCCTGCTGCTGGAAACCACACTTGTCTGTAAGAACTAATCAACATCCTGATTTTCCAGGGTGTGTGTTGGCAGGATACCTCTAGGATAGGAGTCTGAATCCAACCCAAGTCAGAAGAAAACTGTCCTGGTCTAGTCGCCTTGATTGACTTCCTAGTATACAGGTCCCCATACTGCTCAGACTAGCTGTGCCAACTGCAAAGGTAGATTTTGTGAAGAGGCCAAGGACACCATGCTCTGTAAATTATGGGCTGGATTCATTGTTGCACTACAACCCTTTTGACAACCAAGTCATAAGAGAGGTGGGACCGGAGAGGTAGAAAGGGAGGGTGGGAGAAAATCTTACTGCTTAGAATGAGGAAAACAAGGGAGTGAATCACATGGAGTCAACAATATCTTAGCACTAGAAATAAATTAGAAATGTGGTGTCAGTATCTCTGCCATGTGTAACCTGGAGCTATTTGTGCTTTATGGAAAGGCAAGGTGGGAGGAAGACAGAGCCAGGAGGTGGAAACGCTATGAGGGGTGGGGTAAGACCGGCATTGCTAACTTTCCTAATTTTAGGAATCTGATGATATTTGTGTTTCTCAAAAGGTCCAGCTCCTGGGATCCTGGGAAAATAAGCTTCTAGCCTTCATGGGTATGGAGAAAAGCTTGAAAATATGACATGATTGTACCCTAAAGGCTCAGAAACCAGAACACAAAGAAACCAAATATTATTATTTTAAGCCAATCTCATGATTTTGTGGGGACTGATTCACAACTTCAGAAAGCCTGGGGTTGGCAATACTGGTAAATACCCCAGAGAATACCCCGGGGTGCAGAGAGCCCGTGTGCCAGATGCCAAGCCAGCTCTGAGTTCTCCGTAAGGCATGGAGAGCTTGTAGTTAACAGCTACATCTTTTGTATTTAAACATTACAGAACCCAGCGATGGGAAGAGGAAGTTACTCACTTTGTGCTGTAACTGCGATTCTTTGAGGTATGTCTCTCCATGGGTGCCCCACGCCAGATGCACATGCGCTGCTCAAGCACTTGATTGGAGATTTTCAGCTAGCAGTGCCCATTCATCCCGTACATGCACCCTATGCCTGCTTGTGCCAGATACCAAGTCAATATGGGGTGTGCAGGTGAACCGTCCTCAGTTCCTTCTCCACCCAAACATCCCTGAAGGAACAGTCCGAAGCAGAAGGTGCATAGCGGAGTACCCATAGGGACACACATCTCAAAGAACTACTGTTACTGCACAAAGTGAGTAACATCTTCTTCTTCTTTAAGTGGCGTCCCTATGGCTGTATCCCCAGCTGGAGAAGGGAGCTTCGGAATAGAGTCTAGAACTGAAGATAGTACTGCAGAACCAAGTGCCTCATCAGATCTGACAGCATGGATCAGGGCATAATGTTTTGAAAATGTATGTATTGAAACCCATGTAGTGGCCCTACATATTTCAGATACTGGTACATTCTTCAGTAATGCCGCAGATGTTGCCTATGATCTGGATGAATGTGCTATTACTCTTTTGGGTGGTGGACACATATCTGCAGCATCATAACAAATGATAATACATCCAGATATCCATCTTGAAAGAGATCGGGGACCTCATGGATATATCCTCGAAGGAAATGAAGAGCCTAGGTGACTTCCTAACTTGGTTGGTAGAAGACCAATGCCCTTCTAACATCCAGGGTATGTAAAGAAGATTCCTGTAGAGAACTGTGTGGCTTTGGGGAAAAACACTGGTAGGTGAATGGATTGATTAAGGTGGAACTCTGATAGGACATAAGGTAGGAATTTAGGGTATGGCTGTAAAGAGACCTTGTCCTTAAAGAACACCATAAAAGGGGAATCTGTCATCAAGGCTCCAATCTCTACAACCCTATGGTCCAATGTGATGGCTACTGATGGCTTCATAGATAAATGAAACAGAGAACAGGCTGGCATTTGTTCAAATGGAGGTCTCATAAGGTAAATGAGTACAAGGCTGGGGCCTCAGGTCGGGGTAGGGATTCTAATCTGTGGATAGAGATTCCCCAACCCTTAATAAGCGTAGACAATACTGGATGAGCAAATATGGAGAATCCGTCTACCAGAGAATGAAAGGCCAGTATTGCGGCCAAGTGGACCTTGACTGAATTAACTGATAACCCTGATTTCTTTATAGCCAGCAGATAATCCGGGATGGCTGAAAGTGGAACTGAATCAGGCAGGAGGCAGTGACACCCCCACCACTGAATCTCTTCCAGCTCGGTAGGTAAGTAGTGCGGGTTGCCCTCTCTACTATTTACACCCACTGTATTTCTATAGTGCAGGAGGATTCTAACGCCATGAACCATTGAGGAGCCATGCCCTGAGGCGGAGAACTGCTTGGTTGGGATGAAGCACACTACTCGCATCCTGTGACAGGAGATGAGGAATGGTTGGAGGTTTGAACAATGGTTGGACACATAGGTGAAACCAAGCTTGTCTTGGCCCGGTCAGGACTGTAAGGATAAGTCTGGCTCTGTCCTGTCTGATTTTGTTTGTCACGCTTACTATAAGTAGTGTTGGAGGAAATGCATAGAACAGACCCTCTTCCAAGACAGAAGAAAGGCACCTCCCAGGGAATGATGGCCCAGACCCCCTAGAGCAGACCCAGACCCCTCGGATCCCAGTCCTAAATGTCTCTGCTTGCCTTCCTTGCTGGTAGAAGGTACCAAGGCCCTATCAGAGCCATGTTTCTCCTTCATGCTCTGGGACTTTACAGACCTGCTGGTACCAGAGGAAGAGTCCTTCAACTCAAAAGCACTGAGTCAAGAGGTCGCAGCTCCAGAGACTGTAGATCTTGGCAGGGACCTGGACTTTTTCAGAGCTGGCTCCTTAAGATGAAAGTCCATGTTTCTCTTTTTGAAAGCCTTCCCTAAAGTCTCCAGAGTCTTCCCTTTCTTAGGGGAAGCCAGTGCCAAGGTAGGAGGGGCACTGGATCTGTCTGGAGACAGACGTACAAGGGGGGGACGTGTCTCCTGACCTGACTCAGAAGCTGGCCAAAGGGACTGTTCCATCATTAGCAGTCTGTGTTTAATCTCACTGTTTCTCCTTGCCCTGGACATGAGGGCCAGGCAGAAGTCACACTTCTGGGTGATGTGGGATTCCCCCACGCAACGGACACACTTAGAGTGGCCGTTGCTCACAGGTATAGCCTCTCAGCAGAAGATGCAATGTTTGAAACCTGGCAAGCGAGGCATGCTCTGACAGGAAAACAATATGTCTCCCCAAGGGGAAAGAAGAGAACAACAATCATCCCACTACTTATCTGCCTAACTATAAGTACACGAACAACTAACTATTAACGATAAAAACAATCGTAACCACAACAGAAATATTAGAAAAGCTGAGGCACACTCAAGACGGACACTCTAGGGCTCTGTCTCAGGACGAGGCAGTTGAGAAGGAACTGAGGACGGTTTGACTGCGCACCCCTATATAGCTTCAGTATCCAGCACGAGGATGCATAGGGTGTATACATGGGCCAAACAGGCACTGCTAACTGAAAATCTCTGATCAAGGGCTCGAGAGGCACATGCACACCTAAAGTGGAGCACCCACTGGGACAAAACTCAAAGAAGAACCTGCTGTGAGCCGCAGCCAGTCACATTCAGTTCTCTCCTCTGCAGCCCAAATCCCCGCCTTCCAAACTGGAGGGTGGTCTTTGGCCTTGTCAGTCACGCCCTAGATTCCCTGTAAGCTGAGTCCTCTCTCCCCGCTGTAGCCCCAGGGATGGCCCCACCCTAGAGCCCGCACCCCACAGCCAGAGGCCTCAGCCCCCTGCATCCCAACCCTCTGTCCCAGCCCTGAGCCACCTCCCACACCCCAAACCCCTCATCCCCAGCCCCACCCCAGAGCCCGCACCCCTCACACTCCAACCCTCTGCCCCAGCCCTGAGCCCCCTCCCACACCCCAATCCCCTCATCCCTGACCCTACCCCAAAGCCACACCCCCAGCCAGAGCCCCCCCACACCGTACCCCAACCCTCTGCCCCAGCCCTGATCCCTTCATCCGTAGCCCCACCCCAGATCCCACACTCTCAGCCAGAGCCCTCACCCCCGCACACACCCCAAACCTCTGCCCCAGCCCTGAGCCCCCTCTCACACTCCAAATCCCTCGGCCCCACCCCACCACGTTAATGTTGTTATGTGCACCAATGTGGAGGTGATGTGTCACACATCACTTCTATATTGGTGCACATTATAAAATTCATTCCGCACGTGGGTGGGAAAAATTAGAGGGAACACTGGTCACACCCACCTTCTTATATGACAGCCATAGTTGCTCTATTTCTCACCTCGCAGCATCCAGGTATTAGGTGTGGGGGCAGAGATGGGGGGACTGGGGCCAGGGAAATGTGGCTCGATTGAATCGGTGATTCTGCTACACATAGGGGCTGGTGAAGTGGCCCCCAGCTGTCCCTCCTCCTGAACTGGCCCTAAATCCTCCCCTCTGTATCCGCAAAAAGAAAAGGAGGACTTGTGGCACTTAGAGACTAACCAATTTATTTGAGCATAAGCTTTTGTGAGCTACTCTCCTTACAGTGTGTATGATAAACACCCATTTTTTCATGTTCTGTGTGTATATAAATCTCCTCACTGTATTTTCCACTGAATGCATCCGATGAAGTGAGCTGTAGCTCCTGAAAGCTTATGCTCAAATAAATTGGTTAGTCTCTAAGGTGCCACAAGTCCTCCTTTTCTTTTTGCGAATACAGACTAACACGGCTGTTCCTCTGAAACCCTCTGTATACGTGGTCCCTGCAGCTTGGATCCAAGCTGTAGGTGCAGGGTACTGCGTACAGTGAACCTGTTCTGGGGAAACCCAGACAGCTTCACTCTGCAGAGCTGGTAACCCAGCCTTTCCACCAGCACCAATGTCTTTAAGAACTTAAAGAGCACGAAGGCCTATGCGCACCAGCCCCACAGGCAGCTGAAGTTAAGCACACCCTAAGTGTGCCTATAGAGGTGCTAGCATGAGCTTTTGGTAGAGCTGGAAAGGGAGATCTACAGGACTGGGGATGCTGTTCTTATCCTACGTGTAGCTGGAAATTAACAGCTCTGCCAAGACTTACACTCAAGCAGAACAGGGCACTTTTCCCGACCAGCCGCCTCACATCTAACCAGAAGTCTCTCTAAAACCAGAGGACTTTGCAGCCACTCTGATCAACCCCCTCTCTGGCACCTGATCATAGAAAGTCCCTTTCTTCCTGCCATGCAAAGGGTTAAGTGATCAATAGCTGCAATTTCCAAGAAACGGAAACAGTTTCTAGTAAGACAAATTCATCCCCTCTCTGCTCTCCACACATGTAATTTAGCTCTGAAATACGTCCCTGGGTTCTCCTCCCCAACCAGCTCCTTCCCAAGGGAGCAGTGAAGAGCCCCTCTTGGTGTTCAGACCAACTGGATGGTTACCAGTGGCTACCAGCAACACTACTTTATATTGTCCGAGCCTGTATTTTCATTTCAGGCCTGCCGCTGTGATCAGCGCTTTGCAGAAACACTAACCCTAATCTATGGCAAGTTCATAACGTCAGAGGCCTGTTGTCTCTGGCTCAGGGTTTGGCTCCCCGCCTAACAGTCAGTCCCTAAAATGCCGAAGAGTTTCTAGGCTGTGTGAGATGGAGATGCTGACACCACATTTCTGATTTCTTTCATTTAGTACTAAGCAACTTCTCGGCACTTTTACTCATTTTCTTTTTATCCTTGAAGATAGGAGTTTCCTCAGTGGCTCTGTGCACACCTCCTACACCCTGTACTTATTTGCATTGCGCCGACATCTAGAGACCTCAACTCAGATCCCAGCCCCTCGGCCCGAGATGTATAAACACACAGTGCAAAGATCCCTGCCCCAGGAAGCTTGCTATCTAAATAATCAAGACAAGGGATGAGGGAAAGGAGAGATTACTCCCGTTTTACAGATGGGGGGAGGGGACTAAGGCACAGAGACTAAGTCACACTTGCCAAGGTCACATTTAGTCTGCAGTAGAGGTGGCAATTAAGCTTAGATCTCCTGAGCTCCAGGCCAATGCCCTAACTCCGACTATCCTTGCTCTATCCAGCAGGCTCCAGATAAGTAGGGCTCCTAGCCACTTAAGTCTCTGGGTCATTTAAAAACTCCTGATAGCCTGTTATGTCCTGGGGAAGGGAAGGAGAGCAATATCTGATTCTTAAGCATTATCCATCCCAGCTGGTTCTATGAAGCTTGCTCCATTCTAGCTGGTGGGATCAATCCGCTGGCCACCAGGCATGCAGGAAAAGTCTCACACTACCTGAAAAAGCTTAGAAAATCTGAGAGACCTTTGCAACTCCCTGCCTTACATTTGAGCTCCTTAAAGATCTACTTGTATTTGTTTTAATAATAACTTTTCACCTCTAGGTACCCCGTCAAGTTACTAGGGATTGAAAAACGTTGGCATTTGCTGGCTGTTAGATGATCTAACCCACATGGAATGAGTTCTGTGGGTCTCAGTATAGCTTCCAATGGTCAAGGATCCACAGCTCCAAAACAACCACAGCTGGTAGTAATTGAGCCCTTTGCTGGCAGTCCAGGGGGAGAGGCCATGCAGCAAATGGTGCATGGAGATTGAACTCCCCACTCAGCCTCCACAGGTACCCTCTCTAGGACTGGGATTGAGGCTGCGGCTGCTGGTAAGGAGTAACAGAGGAGCTTATGCTGCCACTAAACTTGCTGAGGGTAGAAATGAGCTTTTCAGAGCTGTTAGCCTGGTTCCTCATACAGAGCCCTGAATTTGCACATGCAGGAAGAATGGCCTGGGAGAAAGGTTCTTGTGGGTAGGAGGGTTCAAAGCTTAACATTTGGGTCACTGAAGAGCAATAGTGAAAGGACTTTAGTGTCAAGTTTAGTGTTTATTCATGCATCCTTCAGTTAATGTACTGTACAGGAAGCCTCTATTGTGCTAATACGCTAAACTCCTCTGTATGAAATAGATCAAAGAGGGGGAAGTACTGCAGGGAAATAGGAACTTGAGGCTGTGTAGGATTGGATATGCATGTGTACAAATAAGTATAAGTGGACTTTTGCCCTCATACAGGTTATTGGCTTTTTAGGGAAGTGTCCTACAAAAGTTTGTTCAGTAGGGCAGGGCACCTTACTGCTAAAGAGACAAAGGTTGTGCACTGGAAAAATTTGTTTACAAAAATTACCCTCCTATGTTTGGGGTGCTCACCTGCACAGTTCAGCATCCAATACACTGAACACTGGAAAATCCAGTCACTATGGAAACATGTACAGGGTAGTACATGGTAGTACTACAGCGATGTATTTGGTAGTACTTGGCTGAACTTGTACCAACAACATTCATAGCAGTAGCCAATAATGCCTTTTCTCCACAAGATTGCACCCCTTCTGTTCATGCATAGACCTAGCCATAGCAACTTATGCTGTCATCTCTAGGCTGGACTGATACAAAACATTTTCTACCTGGCTTTGACAGTAGAGGTTATATATAAACTAATAGTCCAGCTCGCAGCAACCTGCCTACCTAGCAACAAAGGGAAAAGGGCATGTCGCACCAATGCTTTGCCTTCTAGATTACCTGCCCATCCACTTTTGGACCTGATTCTGTCTCCTAAGGATGACTGACTGTGTGGTCTACCACAACAGATGCAACTGGGTGGGGCTGCTGTTGCTGAGTCCAGGCTGATCCACACCTCAGTTAAGGTTTGCAACCACTGAGATTCTCAGAAGAAAGACACTAGATACTACAGGGCTTTGCAGAGGTTAGCTATAGATAAGGGGAGTCCTATGGGGATCAGCTGGATTGCCTCTTTTTTGCTATAGCAAGGCAAGTAGGACTCAGAAGCAATAAACTAACTACACTGCTCTACAGGACAAAGTTAATCCAGCCTCATGGGTGAATCAAGGGGGTTAATGCTCAGCTCTCAGCAAAATAGCTTCACCATTCTAACATTACAAGCGTATTGCTGTATTTTGTAACTAAGCTAAGGGCTGTGAGAGAAAAGAAACCAATTATCTCAACACAGACAAAGAGGACTGGCCTAGTTAAACATATGGGAGCCTGAGACTGGTACTACATCAGTATACTAGTAAATACCTAGCCCATGAGTTATTTTTGCTCCTGGTTTTCCCTCATGCATGTCCAGCTCTTGCAATGAGTTCCACACAGGGGGACTCCTGCAGCTCCACAAAACTAATTTCAGGAATTGGGCACTTGAGGAAGTCAGTTTACCTCTCTGTGGATCAGTTTCCCTATCTGTAAAATGAGAATAATACCTCTTCTGGCCAGGAAGGCTGCAAAGCTTAATGCATTGTAAACTCTGAGATCTGGGATTAGAAGCCACCATAGAAGTCCAAGGTATTAAAACAAAAGAACAATGTGTTTTTTTGTTGTTTTTTTTTTAATTCTGTGGAGGCTAAACATTCTGGGTATTTAATAAGTCAAACAAGCCGACAACTATAAACAAGCAATACTAAAAGCTTTCACTCCTCTACCAGCATATTCTTCCCTACACAGCCTATGACAGCTGCCATTTCAATGACCTGATGGATAGTTGGGAGAGTCCACCTAGGTAACAAATTGTGTTTTATGGGCTTTTCCCCCAACCCTGTCTGATGCCAGAGGTATTACCTAGCTATCTGGGCCATCTTTTCCACTAGTTTCCTACTCTTTAGTACTACCTGCACCCATGAAATTGTTTCAATTTCCCCTCCCTCTATTTATCACTCAACTGTTTTGAACCTGTCAATTTTTCTAAAGTTCAACAAATTGGGGGGGGGCCGCAGAAGTAGAGATTAAAAAATTGGCCAAATACCTTTTCAGTGAGAAACTAGCTCTGGAAGTTGTGATCTGCTGCCACCTACTGTTAGATTTCTCAAACTGCAGCCAGCGTTCATTTCTCCGGAAAAGGGACTGTACAAATGGACAGTGTGGCTGTTTCTCTGACTTCCATGTCAAATGTGCTCAGCTTGCAAGTGATTTTTTTTTCATAAGTGCCAGTCCTGTAAACTCATCCTTAGATCTGAGAGTCAAGCTGGCTTCTTTCCTTCTCACGGATTGCTACCAAAATCAGCCCTCAGGTAAAACCAATGCAACCTAAACTCCTCCACTTAAGCTCCTAATGACACCTATCCTAACCTACTGCCTTCACTGGGTTTGCTCAAGAATGACTGTCTGGCCTGGTAACTGATACTTAGTAATAACAATATTGAGAAGGAACAGCTGCAAGCTCACTCGCACAGCTGAGTTGGATCTGAAGAGTTAATAGCAGTAAAGTGGCATAAAAAAACCTTGGTTTTAGTCACTAAAGAAAGCAGCTCAGACACTGATACACAAAGAAGCAGATCTGCAATGTAAGGAGATTAGAATTTGCAATTTTCATAGCAGAACCACACTTTCGGATCAGAATGGATTTTTGTCGATGTGTCCCACAGGCTGCAAACCTGCTTCATTTTTAGAGTGCGGGAATTCCCCACAAGCCAGGCACTGTGTTGATTGACGACAAAACCACCTCTAATAAATTAGATGAAGAGCCTCCTCAATTAAATATTATAGTACACTGTAGTAATGTCCCCTCCCCCAAACAATATACTTAGTAATCATTAGCACTTCTTTAGTGCTAGATCTTTAAAATACTGTTTAGAAACATCTGATCCTCACTGTATGGGGAATGACTGATCTCACTTAACAGAGGGGAATCAGAGAGCTTTGTTTCTGGTAAACAGGCTCCTCAAAGCATAGCACTGAAATGATGGCAACTTCATTTCTTCTACACCTTTGTAAGTGTCCAGAATGATACTGCTCTGCTACCCACTCTCTGCCAGCTGACTAATAGTGGAATGCCTCTGCTGTTACAAAATGCCAAGTTTAAACAATGAGGACCTATGTAGTGTGAGGGTAGAGCCACTGGGTCACGATCCAGTTTAGGGAGTCTGAAACACTTTCATAACAAAGGTGCAATCAGCTCGACAGCCTTTATGTCCAGGTTCAATAGGATATCTGCCACCTTCCTCCTCTAGGTACACAATTAATTATTAGCTATTTGACTGGTGTGAAGAAATTTATGCACCCTTAAGCTAATCTTGTTCCCCTCAGGTGCATCTCCTGATTCACTGCTTCCTTTCTCCTGACTCTCCCATTCTCCTCACTGAACTCAATACAAGATGGCTGCTTAGCTTTCTCTCAGGGTTCAGAAATACTCCCCCTTTCTAAAAGAATTTTAAAATAACACCAGCCTGACCCTTTATCTACCACCTCAGCTTCCTGCAGGCGTGTCTCCCTTCAGGCAGAAGTGCTTGGAGGGGGTCCCCATGCTGCCAGTCCTTCCCTTCTTGGTCTTGTGTCTCCAGTTGCTGGCACAGGATAAACATGCACTGCCTGCACTGACCCATTAGATAGAGGAGTACAGAAGATCCTGGTGTTTCATTAGTCAGGTGGCATATAGAAATAACAGAGCAGAGTTCACCTGCTTTGATTCTAGCAATGCCCAAAAAACCCTTTTTTTGGTTTAAGAATACATGCAAACTAATCTGCAATGAACAGATTATGTAAAGTTCCCATAAGGATAGTGAATGCCGTGGCCAGGAACAAGGGCACTAAATGAAGTTAAGGTACAGCACTGTATCCTGAATTTAAAGGAATATTCTAGTGGGTTGGGGTTTTTTTAAATAAAATAAGCCAATTAGAATTTGCAGGCAATCCGGTTAATATACTGGGCACTTATGTAACAGGGCATGGCTACAGAACTAATGGAAACTGCATCACTTTAAATCCGTCTGCCTGAGCTTTTCATTTTCATCTTAGCCCATGCCTCTTCCTACAACTGGCTGAAGAATGGGCCACAGCTGTGACTACTTCCCTATCAATTTGTCACAGCCACCATTAATCTCTGGGAAGTGATTTGCATTTCAATTACTATTGCTTTGACTGAATTTCTACTCCAATTAGCTTCATATTATTTCTACCATTGGCAATCCTTTTTATAGTAGGCCATCAGTACAGTGACGGTCTTATGCAGAAATATTAACAGCAGCTTCTATTGCTTTTGGGTGATTTAACATCTAACTTCAGTAGGTAGTGAGTGAGCTATAACTTGCTTTATTTTTACAGGAAACATCTCTTCAAATACAGCTTTCGTGATGCAAGAGCATAATACTCTAACATCATCCCACTGGAGAACTGGTGTCAAATCTTTGCATTTTTCCAGTAAATTCCTTTATGAACACATGGCAGCACCCTGGAATCACCCTCCCTTCAGCACCAATGATGTTTCTGCTAAGACTCTCTGCATTGCAGAGCCTGCTTCAAGCCAGCATTATCAGTCTCTGTAACCAAACGTACTTAAAACACAGTGCTATGAATCAAGCAGGCAAAGCCTTCGGCTTGAATTTCACAAATCGACTCGTGATTTTAGTAGCCTCACGCTGTGGGTGAAAGCCCTTTGAAAGGGCCTGATTTTCAGACAGATGGGGTGTTGTACTCTGTTCTTTTCTGTTAAGCGGTCTCAGTTTGAATACCAAGATATGAAGGCAGCCAGGATCATTAGTCACTCTTGGCCCAAATCTTCAGAATCAAGTGTGTCTGTTCTGACAGGGTGCTACCTCTCGCACTGTCAGTACGGAGGAAAAGTACGTAATTTTTCTACTGGGGAGATTGGGATTTCTTACACACACCTATTCTACTTGCTTAACTGAAGATGCAACTGGTTACATGTTGTACCACCACTTTCAAATCTCTATGCCCCTAACTTTGCATGAGTCACAGAAGCCTTGCCGGGTACAAGGACTCAAATGACCAAGAATCAAATTGTTTTGCAACAGGAAGAAACATTGGCCACGTAGCAGGATCGGTCTCTGGAGCACAGAGTCCAAGTGCCCCTGGTATCCCCAGAGATGCCAAACTAATTGGATGCTCATTGCGTGGCCACATCACAGTGCAGATCAGCATGCTGCCATCACAGCAGAGCAGCAATAATCACTAGCCAGTTGGATGCGTGGGAAGGGATACGGTCTCAAGCCTTCTTGATGCAATGATTTTATTTTTCTAGAGACTCTTTCTGGAGGACAGAGCAACATGGAAAGTTTACAAGTCTCTGCATTCAGCTCTCTCTCTCTCTGCCCCTTTTAGAGGAAAAAAACTACACTGGATCTTTTTATTTCGTGCTTTTTGTGTTCTTCCCACTGTACAGCACACAGAGACAGTCCCTGCCCACAAAGAGCTCACAATCTAAGAGAAAGATACAGAGAAGATGGGTTGGACTGGGAAATCCAGGAGGGTGGGGATGACAGTTTGTCATACTCCCAGTGGCATACATTGAGGCTAACGTATCTATTTTTTGTGTTGGTGAGGAGGACCTAGACACTGCACAGACCACACATTTCCCACAACAGAACAAGCTTTGTGGGAGGCAGCAATGTAAATGAAGTTTTCAGAAATTATGTGCAAGGTAGCCCTATGGCAAGAAGACATTTATTCTATGTAGAAAGTTTCACTTATTTACACACTTCTTAGAAATGGAAATAAAATTATAGTTAACATTTCCAAAGAAGCACATCAACCAAACCAATGTCCTTACAAAAATAAAACTTTCAAACCACATTTCTAAAATAAATATCATAAAAAGGGTAAGAAAAATAAATACACATGTACCCAAGCGACTGTGTTTAAACACAAGGGGGTAACGTTCTTTATGAAAAAGACAGCCATAGGGTCCCAGTTAAACCACTAGCTGCTGACAATACCCGTCCCACTGGCATAAGAGGAGGAGAGTCCTCAACAGCAAAGAGCAGATTGTTTTAATAAAAATATATAAAGGACCATGTTCCTGATCGAGGGAAGTACAGAGCATTTTAATCTTTGCTGAATCTTGCTAAAAGCAGCATTCCTATGAGGTTTCCCTTCTGAAATCTCATGAGGCTTCTAAGTGTTAAGAGAGGCTGGCACATTTATTCTTACTCAGAAAATAAAGCTAAGCCCCATCTGTGAGTCTGCATGAATCCTGTTCCACAACAGAACGTGTGCAAACATCCCACAAGATTGATCAAAATGTACCCCTTCCTAAACAGTTGAGCAGCAGCAAACCCAAAGAGATTTCCCCACTGCTGAATAGTGTTTCTGAATAGTGGCCCTGCTTTGAGCAGTGGGTTAGACTAGATGACCTCCTGAGGTCCCTTCCAACCCTGATATTCTATGATTCTATGAAGTATGGAAACCACTAATTTCAAATACAGCACTATCTACAGAACAATTGTTACAGGATGGGGAAAGCTTGACTCACGGAGAGGAGGATTCTGCTGCTTCAGGACAACATCATACCAATTAGGCACAGTTAAACACAGTATCAAGGTTTCCATGGCAGCCCCTTACATTTTAAGGGCCAACTCATTGCCCTCCATCTACCCATTTTCAGCAGGCAGTCTCAGGATGGCCAGTAATATTCACAGTGCTCCAAGGAATGGGAAGCAGGGCATCCTGAACCCTGGTCCTCTCTTTCAAAGGGTGCTGTACCACGCTAAGCATTTGGCTTTTTTCCTGGAAGTTCTGATTCGTTGTGGTCCTGTGTCCCCCCCTTTATATTCTGATCATTTGTCTACCTATTAAAAAGAGCAACATATCCAGGTTACAGAGAGTGGTCAATTAGGCCAAGGAATAATATGTCCACAACGCAAGCTCTACTTAGGTTTACAATGTATTGGTCATGCATAAACCCCTACAGGATCCTGGCAGGCATTTAAACATTTAATTGATGTGGGGTCAGGTGCTAAGGAACTGACTGCTGAATGGACTGTAGCCAGCTTTGAATTAGCAGTAGGTTTTGCATCTGATGTCACAAGGCTCAACAGGCACACCAAATCAGTGGTCATCTACTTTAACTCTCTTTGCTTTCAAGGAAAGATGCTGCAAGAGAAAGAAAAAAAAAGTGCTTAGTACATATGGCACACTCTCATAAAAATTGAAGTAAAGTGTATTGAATTTTTAATCCCTAGTTAAATCAGTCTCCATATCTATCTCAAAATACTTTATAGACTCAACAAAAAGTAAATCCTGTTGTTTTTGTGGTTGTGGGGGGGGGTTGTTTTTTTATTGGTTTTGGTAAAATGCATCAAATCTTATGCTCCTCTGGAAATAAATGCAGAAACTCCAAAACCAAATTTTCCCAAAGGTATTTAATTGGTCCTAGTGCACACATGAGTACTTAAACAACTTGCAAGAGGAAGCAACTCGTCAGTGTCTACTAATGTAGATTCTGTATGCCCAAAATAGTATTTACCTGCCTGAAGGTACAATTACCAGATGTGTGCATGCAAAGCGATACATTTACTAATGCTGCAGCTGCAGTTCTGTTGGCCCTTTGAATATTTCACCCTTAAAATCTAATAGGAAGGAAAAGAGCGCCATGGAGGAAGTGCATACTGAAGAGGACCCAAGAAAGGGTACAATCCCTCAAAAGTACATTAACTTTAAGGAGTGAAGCATGGGTGATTACTGCCCATGCTTGTGCCCAAACCACAGGAAACGAAAAAATAAAAATAAGAACATAAATTAGCTTTTTGATCAGGGATAATTTGATTTAGATCTAGTGATTGAAGGTATTAAGGTTCCAATGTTTCTGGAACTTCTTAGTGAGCCGCAGAGATTTCTCTGCTAAGCACTTTCAGTCGATGATATCATGCCCTAAGTGCTTTCAACATGAGACAACTTTACAGATGTTTGGGCGATTTATTTTTGTTTGCTTGCAGTACTCAAATACCACTGCCTCTGCAAGCATCCATTCATATGTTTTTATGGTGCACCAAGGGTAGAACAGAGGTTCTGGTTTAGTGGTTCACGGACCTTTAGTCCATGCAAGAGAAAGCAGCAGAGCTATTTATAAATTAACTTCTGTCCTTTGTGTGTCTTAAAAAGTACCTAAGACACTTCAGCAAGATAGTGCACTAGTGAGCTTTCCCAATGCCTCTTTGAAAGACGTTCTTTCCTATACCCTTGTGGACTCTTCTATCACCACCAGTGGGGGGAAATTTTGTTATTCCTTAAAAATGAGGAAAGTTTAACTTATTCTTCAAACATCCATAGCTAACTGTATGTTAATATATGCAGCCAACAAAAACTCTTTCATATGAGAGTGTCACAGTTCATAATCACTTGTCTTTGTGTGGGATCAAATAGCTTGTTCAATCACACTTATGTGAGAAGAGAAACAACGCAGAGATCACCTAAGTGGGTTTATATTCGTGTCATGCGAACATGTTTCATGATTAACAGAAGAGAAGACCCCAAAGGGGACTTAGGAGCACTTAATTTTTTTTTTTTTAAACCGTCCATGGATTTGCCCAATCTTACCTCACAAACCTCCTCTCTCTACTCCTCCCTGCTCAGCTACTGTTGTCCACCACCCTATGATTTCATTCGGTCTCTCCCCTGCAGCTCCTGTTTGTCTTACAGAACACATGCAGGGCCATAGCAAGTCTTTCCTTCCCCCCCAAATAACTAATGTATTTTATTCCTTGCCTATTGCTTGTAATTTCTCACTTCCTCTGCTACTAACTCTGTATGAACTGCACACTGGGTTTGAGATTAGGTTTATGATTAAACTGTCCCACAGTGGGTGTGAGCAGCAGTGTGCACCAACATGCCGTGCTGTAATTTCCTCGTGTGGATACTGCGGGTGCCAATTAAAAGGTTCCTAGTTTACAACAACATAATCCTCTTCACACAGGTTTACATTCATGTGAACTAGGAACCCCTTTTAGTTGGCGCTCACAGTGTCCACACGGAGAAGTTACAGGGCAACACTTTGGTGCACACGCTATTCACACTCCCGTAGCCCAAACTTAAGGGCAGTGTAAACATGTCCTTAGTGAAATATGCTGTAACAAAATAAAGTACTTCATTTAAGCTTTTTTTGGTAAAAATCAGAAATGTGAAACTAAACCATGGCTCTAGGCACCCACAGATCGAATATAACACAATATTTTATACACTCAGCAAATTCACCTAAGTCTTTGGGGGCACGGGGGGAAAGGCAAGCTGAAAAACAACAAAACCTTCCCCTTCTGCGGATGAAAATGACTCTTGGGGCATGTGGCAAAGCTGAACAGATTTGATCTCTTTAAGACCAATCAAGAGGGGGGTGGTGGAGTGAAGTCCTAAAGTCATCATTGAGAACACTCTACTAGCAGTTCCCTCTCTATTAAACCAAAGGAGCTTTTAGATCAAGCATTTTCAATCATCATAATGGTGGCAGTATCATACAGGGAGAGACACAGTCACTCCAGATAGGCAGGTCCTAAGCCATCGGTATAGTGTAAAACACCAACTCTTCCAAATTAGCTTAATTTACAAAAATAATTTAACCTTTTAAAATGGAACAGTCCTTTGCATGAGCCATTGAAAATTACACCAGATTTCCAACCAACTCCAACTTAAAAAGAAATCTTGTCCCAAAGCTTTGTCCCATGGAGATGTTAGATTACAGGGTGTTAAAACACCATGTACATAATCCATGTAAAGATCTGAATCACAAGGATTCCACAGGCAGATTTGGTACAGTGGGAGTGTTGGCTCATTTCCTTCTAATGCCATGCTTGAGGCACGTGTGTTGAACAGCAACAACAGAAGCACAAGGCCTGCCTTGCAGTGTCGTTACCACCTCAGCCAAGTGCATTATGGAATACCAAGTAGAAACCCTTCAATCTAGGAATCATTCTGGGGAAGTTCTCTGGTCTGTGTTACACAGGGTCACACTAGTTGATCACAATGGTTCCTTCTGGCCTGGAAATCTACCAATTACCTGAGAAGTCCACTGCTACTCTGATGCATGGTAAGCATCCTATATAACAGATGAATTATCCAAGTTTCACATTTTAAAAAAATCTCTGAAATCAATTACATGGACATAATGCCAATGCTCTGCTGTAATCACATCGCTATGTCCTGCTAACAAATGAACTCACAAGGTCATTTAATAATAGGAGGCTCTCATAGGCATATCAAATCTTTAAGAGGATAAACTTCCCTAAAACTCCTTCAGTGTCGCCAAGGAAGAGATCTGGACAATAGGGATCAGATTTTCAAGAGGTCATGCGCACAAATATGCATGCAAAACTATGTGCACCAAAAAAAAAAAAAAACCCCACAAACCAAACACACATGGCTATTTAGCTACATTTCCACATCCAATTCTCTTATTTGCCTGTGCAATTGTGGAATTTGCTCAGCTAAATTAGGCACATAATTTTCACTTGATCTTTTGAAAAATCATGTTTGAAGCTTTTATTACAGTATTGTCCTGCATTTGAGCATCACAATACCAGATCTCATTCCAATACAGACTAACACAGAAGGTTTCCATTCTGGATCCCTCCACATCAGAAGAGGCTTGTTCCACAAGGGGAGCTGCATATTCCTATTCCATGCAGATTACTCCTGCACAGATGGTAGTGGCTGGCCTGAATTCAGCCTCACAATAATACTGCTCTTTGTGTGCCTATTTTATGGCCACCCCGAGAAGTACCAGAATGTGGCTCTTTGCCACTGATACTCCCACATCACTGTTTTCCTGGAATGTTGCCCACAGAAGAGCTTTATGAAGATTCCCACAGAATCTCATGACGCATGTGGAATGAGGCTGTTTGGCATTGCTTTATAGTTAGTACCTCTCAAATTCCACTAAGGTTAGGACTGAGTAATTAGTCTTCCTCCCTGCATGATCACACACATGACATCCATTTGGTCATCCCTACTGTTCAGTGTTTATGTACAGTCTGCTATTGCAGAGACTAGCTTCAGTGTCACAAGCACAGCGATAATATTCCACTCTCCATCGAGGCTGCTCTGATAGTGCCTAATGAAGGTGGGTAGATGAATGAGAGCAAAGTCTAAACAAGACGAGGTGATGAAGGTTGGCAGGAACAAGTGGCAGCTCCTGAAGATGTACATGTATGCTCTTTGTGGATATGACTCATGACTGTTAGGGGCCACACTCAATCTGTCACTGCTTCTGTATTCCCAGATAGCAAGAACTTGTAAGACCTTTATTCACGCAGTGTCAATCAAGAGACTGCAGCATCTCCTCTCTCTAAAAGAGACCTTGCCACAGTGATTGATACATACCCATCATTCCCAAGCTACATTACAGCAACAAGCTCTGCTTAGGGCTACTCTTGAAGAGGATTCAGAAATTTTAGCTGTAACACAATGTAGCAACTTGCCTCTGAGATGCTACAAGGCTACTGTGCCAATGCCTCATGTTCTGCATTAGCCACCTGTTCGCTTTTGGATACTATTCAAGGATGTTCCATTGGTCTAGGACCCTGTTACCGAAAAAGTTGCCTCTTCCCCTGTTCCCCATTGAAGCAGTTATCTGCTGGATGCTCTTGCTGTTCAGAACTGGTGACAGGGCTCTCTCTGTGGCACTTACTCCTTTCAGGGGGCTAGGGCTAAGGCCAGAGTTTGACTACTTTCAGGCCCAGAGCAAAGCTTTTGTTTTTTTTAAATAGGCTTTTTTAAACTGGCTTGTTCTTTCGCTGTGACCTTTTAAATAGCACATCCCTTTTTTATTTATTTATTTATTTTTTGGAAGGGTTATTGTTTTGGTTCCCTGTACACAAACTGGCTCAAATGCACAAAGTGAAATAACTGAAAAATGAGCCAGGTTGGCATCAACTGGAAAAAATAAGAAACATCTGTCTGAAAATGTGATGCCTGCTATCATTATGGTTACCTGCAAACCTGGCTCATTTTTCAATTACTTCACTTTGTGCATTTGAGCCACTTTCTGTACAGGGAAGCAAAGCAATAACCCTTCAAAAAAAAAAAAAAGGGATGTGCTATTTAAAAGGTCACAGCAAAAGAACAAGCCAGTACTCCTCATTCAAGTCCTGTGGCTCTAATCCACTTCCAATTTAACTGCTTGAAGCCTAATTTTTGCTATTTAATTGTTATGGTGCCTTGGGGCCTCAGGAATAAATGTTATATAACCATACATCTAGCTACCTCAGGTCTTGAACCAATCTCCTTAATGTAAAGGTGCTAAGTACAAAAATGAACTTGTATTAAGTTTATCTATAGAAGGAAGCTCCTCTCCATAACTCCAAATTTTAACCTCTAATTTATTTTCCTAAGTAAGAGCAATTATCATTTATTTGTTTGAAATAATAAAGTGTTGGGTACTGCCCAGAAAGATGTTGCAAAGCACATGAAGACTCGGGCCATCTCAAGTTTACACTTCCTACAGCAAGTCAACAGAACCGCTGAGAGAAGTGCTACTGAACACATATCTGAGGATAGACTAGCTCTGTGCTGAATTTCCGAATGGATTTCAAATGGAGAAATGCAACTCTGAGTTAACGTCTAGACAGGCTGTACTCCTGTATGGCAAACACGGTTCTTTCAAGGGTACTGCAAAGCAGAGTTTTATATATTAAATCCCCTTCAATGACTTACACCCCAATTCATTTCTATTCCCATCAAACAAAACAAAAATACTGAAAAAAAAAGCTTTAAGTACAAGAGCTGTCAGTACAGCAATGATACCATTTGGTGTCTATGTCGAGTCCGTACCGTTCCTTCTTGGTAAAAGTGAGGTGCCAGTTCTAATAGCCAAGTGGATTCAATAGCAGTCACATCTCTCATGTAGTACCTGGAGGTCTGTATGACTTCATTGTAGATGACCCTGAAAACACAGAGGAAAAAAAATGAGACCATGTTATATAGCAGAGAGGGACTTGGCTCTGATTGTCCGAACATTCCAATTATAGAGATTACAGAGTTATTTGATATATAAGATGTCATTGGATAGTCTCTGCTGTGTGGGAGGAGAGTCAATTATAAAATGCCCTCTGACCCACTCCCACCAAGGTGCTCAGAGTATTGTATAGCAGGGCAATAAAAAGATTTTTAAAACTCCAGTAAAAAACATCTCCACAAAACCACCTGGAAGAACAGACCGAGGGGAGGGCGTAACAAGAAGAAAAGGGAGGGGACACTTGTAAATATGGGGCCAAGAGCTTTCATACTAAACACCTCTGAAGGGGAGATTTTAGGTGTTGTGGGCAGAGCATAACTGAGAAGGATGTCGAGGAGTGAGTGCAAAATCCTAGGCCTATCAGAGCTTAGTAACGATCCACAACCTAATGTGACGGTGGGATCCCTGGCTGCAGATACTAGTCAGGACAAGGCTCATGGGAAGAAGAGTATGTTTTGAGTAAGGCCAGGACACACTCCACTTTGAGCTTTAGACAGCAAGCACACCAGTTTAGAAATAATCTGGCAGCCATAGCCAAGACTGCAGGAAAGTTCTCTCTAAGGCTTGTTACAATGACCCTCCACAGGGACTAAAGCATCTCCAGACCCACACCCTGCTCTCTCACTCATCCAGTTCATAACCCCACCACGCAGAGCCATCTTCCATACACAACAAAAAAGACAAAGCAATTGCCATGCTGCTTAGGGGGGAGGGGGAACTCTTTTGAGAACAGAGGGTTAGTGAATGGAAGCAAGAGGAAAGTTCTCACTCTTCCCTTCTTCCCCAAGACAACCACTGACCATTTGAATGCATCTAAAATTTGAGGAAAACCAAATTAAAACAAGAAGTGAGAAGTCATATACTCACAGTTGATAGACAAAACACTGAGCAAGAGACTACGCTCTTTCCTTACTAACAAAGAGTAAAACCAAATCAACCCAGTGAATACAGTGCATAGCCAGTATATTGATTCACACATGAATGTGCCCTAAAACCACAACTAAACAAGTGGAGGTGGAAGGAAGATGGATGAGGTAAGTTCTAATAGAATCAACACAGTTAAAACTGAGTGATCTGAATTCTATCTCCATCCTGAACATCAACAGAATTGATTGCTGAGTTCCAATCAGCTACACCTGTACAAATGTAAACTTCCTGGAGGAGGAACAGGGTCCCAGCGTGCCATGTACATTTACTGCACTATATAAGTGTGTAATAAAAGTAACTACCACCTTGTATTGTTCAAATATGTCTTTCAGTGGGATGGCATCGTTAGCCTCCACATTAACCTCAGCATCACTGAACTAAGATAGTCTTCCCAGTGGGTCGAGGGACCCCCCTCAGAGAGCAATTCCTGTGAGTGATTTTACCTGCAGCACAAGGCTCTTGATTCTGGTATTTTTTAGGAAGGGGCCACCTGGCTCCCCTCTCTCGCCTTCACAGTTCTTAACACTTTTTTAGTATGATGTTAATGCCACTTTTCCAAATGCTCCCCACCTAGCAGTTTTATTTGGGTGTTACCTAAAGACTGTTGCAGAGGAAGCCTCCTTTGAACTTACAATCTGGGAATCAGGATCTTCCCGGTGTGTTGCTACACTGATGCAGAACAGAGTTATTAATGGGAATCTCCTAACAATGCCTGGTATGGAGTGCCTCCTGGTCTAGGCAGACAAGCGAAAGCAGCTCTAGCTTACCAGCGAGGAGGTTTCTCTGCATACAGCACTGAGGTGGGATGGATGTGCAGTTCCTGGTCATCACGGATAGTCCTTAAAGAGAGGGTATTATTTCAGACTTAGCAATTGTAAATTTATTCTTAAAATGTATTTATTGGTGACCTTTAAGCTCCAGTCAAAATGCTCATAAATCTGAGTACTGAAAGAGCTGGAGCAAGTTAAAGAGGTGCAAAGTTAATGCACTGGCCTTTCAGCTGCAGAGTTCAGGCCCAAATTCTGGCCAAGACACCAGTGCAAAAGTTTGGAGTGATCATTCTATGGGTTTGTCTACAGAAGGAGTTATTCCTGATTGAGTGACTCCATTTATAGACATTCTTATTCCAAAATACGAATATCAACAAATGGAGTTCATCAGAAATAATTAATTCACTTTATATTCATATCCTACATCATTCCAAAATACTTTTCATGTATTTTAGACAAGCCCTAACACTGAATGTTTTTCTGCCCACATCACAAGATCAGGGTCCTGCAGGCTTAGATTAAGGTGCACTGGAGGGAATATAGAATTGAAGCATTTATAGTTCCTGCTCACATTAGTTAGTAACTATTAACAATTCCGCACTATCAGCCTTACTAATGGTCATCATTTAACCAACAAGAGGGGCGATAAACAAACAAAGAGCATTTGGAAACTGTTACATGTGACACTGCAAGACCTCGTTAATTTAACGAGCTGACAAAACTTTTCTTGCTAGTCTATCTAGAGAAGCATCTGTTTGTTGACTATCCAGATCTGTCAATTCATAGAAGCATGCTAAATAAAAGAACAGTTCTAAGGAATTTTATAGATCTACATCCATATTTTACCTGTAAGCTCCAGTGGAGTGGCATTTAGCTGCATTAGCAAAGAATCCAGAAACTATACACCTCAGAACAGGATCTGGGTCACCTAAAGAAGGGAATTGACATGTTATTCTGCAAAGTGTATTTGATAAACTAAGAGCTGATGCAGTGACAAAAAATCCCCTAAATACTGCTCTGTCATCAAAAGCAATTTTGGGGCTTTCAGAGGAAAAGCTTAAGACAAGAGACTCAGGATTCTTTATTTTCCTCTCTCCGGTTTCACAATAAATCTCAATTACTATGTAAAAAAAGAAGATTACCTACCCTGGAGATAGTACCAACCACAGCTATCTCACAAGGATTAAGTGGCTGCAGCCTGATTTTTAGAGGTGCTGAGCACTTGCAACTCCAACTGAAATCAACAGGAGCTAGGGGTCTTCAGCCCAACTGAAAGTCAGCTCCAGAATGTCTATACAGTGCCTTGATTGTAATGAGAGATTTTCAAAAGGTATAAATGAGGGGTGGGTGAAAATCTCCCATTAGATTATATCTATGAAATTGTTATTAACTATCACTACACAACACTGCTGCTATCAATTAAGCCACCCAGGTTTGAAGAAATTCTAATTGTAAAAATGAGCTCAGGGGCTGCTCTTGAAAAGTATATTTTGAAATCCCAGTTTTATTTAACATACATTATTTTTAGGCTGACAAGACACAGTATTTCTTGAATATAGTAAGAAAATAAACTGACAGTTGGGCGACTCAATATTCAGATAAACTCCAACAGGTATGACACACAAAAATCCTCATTCCGTGGCTCCTACCTTCACTGGATTTCTTTGGTACTTTAAATTTGACAAGAAGCTTTTTCAGCTGCTCCCTCACAGTTGTTGCTCTGACAAGCCCTTTGTAGTTTAGAAAGTGTTCCTGACACCACTGAGAATTCTTGCTGTGCTGTATAGCAACAACAATACAAGAACAGTTACAAATGCCACACTAAATCTCCCTACTGCAAAGGGTAATCTAGTTCTGTTTCCCAACTACTGTGTTTTGTTCTGGTATTTGCCTGTTTGCAGTGGGAAGTTAACTGCAGCCAGTATGCATATGAACTGCCACTGCCTGCACAGTGTATTTCAAATAGAAATAATGGCTTCCAATTCATAAACATTTCCAGCACTTATTTCCTACTAATATATTTGAGTCATTTCCTGGGATGTGGCAGGGGAGAATAGTGTCAGCTATTTCATACTATCACATAAAAGTGTTTCATCTCAATATAAATTAAATCCGAGTCCACACTTTTTTGGGGGGCCCAAGACATAAGTAGACATCTCTGTACTGTGTTTTCCAACATGCACAAAGACAATCAGTTCAAAATACATTTAAGGACTGGTCTACACAGTTTTTGTATCAGTGTAACAAACTTCGGTTAGGGCAGAGCTTCTAGTGCAGACACAGCTATTTATGTGCTTTACATTAGTATAGCTTATTACCTTTCTCTACACATATACTATCCTGGTACAGTTAAAGATGTACAACCTGAGTATTTAGACAAGCACTAAGATTTCAATTAAACCTCACTGATCACCAAGCACTCTAAGCCATTGACAAGACTTTATATAATGATTAGGGATGGGATTTTCAAAAGGAGCCTTCAGGAGTTAGGTACGCAACTCTCATTGAAATTCAAAACTATCAACAGAAAATAAATGAGAACATGAATTTCTCATGTTCCTTTGAATGTCCCAGGATAACTGAAGATATGGAGGTTACAGCTAAGGGCCTGTGCATTACACAGCCACAGACTTTGTGTCTTGCCAACTCACTGGGATTATGTGAGCATCTGTGACAAATGTAGCCAATTAATTAATTAAACAAAAAGGTATACTAGACACTTGGGTCCATATCTTACATAGGCTCAAGCTTCTAGGATTCTTATAGCTGATCTACTACCGCTTAAGTCGATCTAACTTACATCGCTCAGCAGTGTGAAAGACAACCCCTGGAGCGACGCAAGTTACAGCGACCTAGGCGCTGTCCACACTGGCACTGTGTCGGGGGAAGATGCTCTCCTTCTGACATAGCTTCCACCTTTCGCAGAGGTGAAGTAATTATGCCGATAGGAGCGCGCTCCGGTGTCAGTATAGAGAGTCTTCACCAGACGCGCTGCAGCTGCACTGAAGAAGGGTTTCTAGTGTAGACCTGCCCTTAGTTTTGAGCATCAGGCATTAAAACCACTGGAACCCACCCTCTCCCCTTCCACATGCACTCTAACCTGCTTACTTTAATAAAAGCTTCATAAACATTAAGCATAGTGAGATGATCTCCCTCTTCCACAGCAAATTTTCTGTGTTTCCTGATCTGGAAACAAGAGTAGAAATGTATTTTTATACAGAAATTAGTTTTTTTCAAAGGTCGTTCCTGCTATCCTCAGTTCTTACTGTCTTGAGTATTTAGTGACCTTTAACTCTTATCATATAACAACTCTCCCCTAACTGATATGGATGTTTCACTATCCAACATACTATATTTTCAAGGCAGAGTTCTAAAACTGAAATTAAAACTCATTTACACAAAGGAAATGGGATTTACTTACTGTATGTAAGGTTAGGCTCAGCAGTATTTCTACCTCTGAGTTAACCATTTCATATTAAATAATTTTATCAGCCTGAAAATAAATTTACCTTTTTCTCTCAAAGAGAAGCTCAAAATGAACAAACGTCCTTTCCACGCTCCCCAAAACGAATACCAACTTATGATCCTAACATTTCCAAACACTTTCCTAACCCTCTGTAGTACAAGGCCTCCATCATTAGCAGAGGACTATCTGCAGATTTCACTACCATACAGCTTCCCCTTTCTCCATTACCAAGCAGTATGGGCAAGGACAGAAACCCTCAGTTCCAATCTAGCACATCAGACTTTGCATGTCCCTAACGGATATTAATAACAGAGTTGGCAGACGCTCAAAGATGTGGAGTAAGTGAAGAAAATTATGAGACTGAACTTACAGCCTGAGCCTTTTGGTTTGGAGGGAACATAAAGATGTTCTGAATCTGCATCATGGCAGCAATGCTCAAGATCTCCTGGGAGCAGCCAAAGTTTCCTGTAAAATAAGTGGTGAAAGAAAATACAGTTTCTTGCTTTCAAGATTATGAAACATAAATAATACCACAAAAAAGGAAGGAGGAATTTACTCTTAGATTTTCCAGAAGAAAGTATTTTACGGCAACGATGGGGGAAAAAAACCCTTACTTCATTGCAAAGGAGGACTTTGCTGATAAAAAGCCCCTTATTGTAACATATGAGGGGGAGGGGGAGGGGGGACATTTAGGAATTTCTCAGCAGTGGATCACTCAGTCCCTGCAGCAGCAATCAGGTACATGCAATCAGCTCTGTCATCACATCTGCATGTTGTCATACACAGACCTTAGAATCAAGGACTGGCAAATGCCTGTTACTTTTTTGTCTGCACTTATACTAGAGTACAGAAATAAAGAATGTGTATGATTTTTTACATATTTAAGAGAGACCTTTGTTACAAAGTATGCTTGTCTGTACTGGGCATACATTAAAAACAACTTTTCTTAAGAAGGTTTGTTCCTTCTTTTCCTTTAAAAGAGAACTTGGCAAATTATGGAGCTTGTGAAAGATATCAAAAAGCAGCTCTGCCTGCAGTACAGTGTGGGCAGATTAACTCCAATGCACACCTTTGCTAATATACCCCATTCTCTGTATTTCAGTCCTAGGCTACTCTTGAGAACAACCCATGAACTGTAAAGAAATGTATGTTGGTTCTGTGATGAATGCATATTTTCACTGAAGACTGAATTGAAGATAAACTTATTTCACTGGTGGCCTTAGCAAGCACTTCAAACCAGGTAATCAGAAATAAGAAGTTAAAGCATTAACTCACTGCGCTGCAAAGACTCACACATGTTCTTAAAATTATCGTCATAACTAGTCCCATTAACTTCAATAGGATTACTCTCAGTGCATAAAATTAAGCATGTGCATGAGTCTTTGCAGGATTTGGAGCCTCCTATTATACCACTGAGCCCTGCAGTTGGGAACTATTATTTATTGTTTATTACCTAAGAGGTAGCCTTGTGGAAGCTGAACAACTCTGTAAAAGATAAGGAGTACTTGTGGCACCTTAGAGACTAACAAATTTATTTGAGCATAAGCTTTCGTGAGCTTCAGCTCACTTCATTGGATGAATTCAGTGGAAAAACATAAATTTGTTAGTCTCTAAGGTGCCACAAGTACTCCTTTTCTTTTTGCAAATACAGACTAACACGGCTGCTACTCTGAAATCTGTAAAAGATGTTGTCCTGATCCAAAAATGCAACCAACCCCAAAGCATTTTTCTGCTGGCATGGGGACCAATTACTTTCAAACCCTGTAGGGTACATTGGTGCAATACTGCATGTCAAGAATATAAATATGCCAAATTATACTAGATAGACTAACTCTGAAGTTAAGATTACAGGTAGGCCAATGGGATGCACTGATGGTATCAAATGATTTCTTGACTTCTTAACTATGTATCACACCAAAATTGACTATAGGTTCTTTTAGATACATTGAGTATTATTGTCCCTGTGTAGACAGTATCTTATACTTAGCACAAGACTATTGATGGCACCTTGCCTTTTACCTACCTGATTCCAACAGCATCTTTGCAAACATAGGATTCAAAGGGAACTCTGCTATTCTCATACCAAGAGGTTCTGTTAGGCGACAATGTTTATCCAGACCTGCAAGAATACTCCTAAGTATTTAGAAAGCAGACCAAAATAGCATAGAAAATTATCTTAATCTTTGTGCCATCAGCTAATATGTAGCAGAAACTCACAGAAAAGCTTGTTGAGCTAGCAAGTATCCAACTGGGAAATCAAGAGCTCTTATAAATACCCATTAACTTTCCCATGAGTCCTCAGTACTCTTTAGCAAACACTATATTTACATAAACACTGGCTTCTTGCCAGACACACAAGCCACTCGATCCGCGACCAAGTTCTACTGGCACCTCCAGTCATTCAAGAAATATGTAACCACCAAGATCAATGCAGCAATACCATGGTCACAGAGATACATTCTGTAATGCATTTTGTATACACCATTTGGAAACCATTTAACTCTGCAAAGTAAGTTTTGTAGGAAAACTTCCACCTACCCTTCTGGAATTTTCTTCCAAGTTATTAGAAAAAAGGAGCATTGATAAGAGACAAAAAGATTGGGAATGGCTAGCGTGACACTCTGTACCTCGTGAGAACACCCTACACCCCCATGTTCATCTTTATAAAATGATTGTGTGCTATCCAATGCAAAGTTTGTCATGTTGGGTGTCTTCAGAAGGCTCATAATGCACGGAGCATGGTTGTTACAGCAATATTATAGTAATTGTTACAGTAATTATAAAGTTATACGTTATAATTTCATGTATATAGTTATGAGGCTGAAAACGTATCCTCGTGGCTTAAAGCAAGCCCATGCAAAAACTCTCTAAGAACAGAGAGTCAGTTCACACCTCGTCAATGGAACAAACCCAGCTCAGCTTCACAGGAACAATGGACCCTGACTTAGGCAGCAACAAAAGAATCTGTAAGACCCTCGAGGGAGTCACCCCCTTCCTTTGGGGAGTTTGGGACTACGATGAGGTAATGCTCACCTGAATCTGAAGGGGCGGGGGAGGCAAAGTCAATAGGAAAGAAAGGACATGATAAAAGGGAGACACATTTGCCATGCTCTCTCTCTCTTCCACCTACATCTACAGACACCACCACCACCAAGTGACTGAAACGCTGATCAAAGGGGAGAGCCTGACTGAAAAGTAACCAGCCAGCCTGTGGTGAGAAGCATCTACATTTTTAAGGACATTGAAAGTGTTAAGATCAGCTAAGAATGAGTTTTGCTTTTATTTCATTTAACCAAATATGACTTGTTAAGCTTTAACTTATAATCACTTAAAATCTATCTTTATAGTTAATAAATCTGTTTGTTTATTCTACCTGAAGCAGTACATTTGGTTTGAAGTGACCCTCTTTGGGATAACGAGCCTGGTACATATCAATTTCTTTGTAAAATTGACGAACTTATATAAGCTTGCAGCATCCAGCGGGCATTACTGAACACTGCAAGACTGAGGTTCCTAGGGATTTAATCCCTACTGTAACTGCAGACACCAACACAACTTTAACTTTGTAGTTACTGCCTCCACAATAAAATAAAAAAAAACCTTGGATATCTGAGAGTAACAGTTTCAATCTGAACAAAACACAACCCGCTCCAAGCCAAATGGCAGCGTGAGCAGCATTTCTTGCACTTCTATAAAACATATGGGAAACCAGTGGAGAACATCTCTGCACCTTTCTGTGATTCTGTCTAAGGGTGCAGGATTTTTGGCAGAACATCAAAGAGCGAATAAGGAATCTTATCTACCTCTCCCTCTCAGTCTCAGTCCTCCCTAAGGTGGTTTTGCTGTGTATCTACCCTTGCATTACACTTCTGAGCCAATGGTTCCCAGCTCAAAAGGGTTGCCAACAATCACAAAAGTACTTACAGCTCTAATACTGTATGTTACAGCATGGCATCCATGAGTCCAAGGAAAAAAACAAACACAAGCCTCTTGGAGCCGCACAATGTATTTCAAATTTACTGCCCGCTTCCCAGTGTTTCAACTGGGAAGCACATAGTCTTTGTTTTGGATACTTCTGAAATGAGCACAGGTCTGTTTTTGTTTTGGTTTGTTTTAGTCCCTAGGTTTCTTGTCAAAAGTTCTTAATGCTAGTGTGAAGGTGGCATCGTTTTATTGGAAAAGGTTTCTGTTACTGCTATAGCATGCAACACAAAATGAAAGACATATCCACTGTACCAATTAAGAACTTCAGTACCAAGCAATTTATCCACGTGAACAACTGTCGATTTAAGTGCCTAACTTTAGGTACTGATCAACTTAGCATCCTCAACCTAGTTCCTAATAAGCACTTCATAATATTGTAAAATCAGGCACACAACTCCCACTGCGAGCCAGACCAGTGGTCTGTCTAGCCCAACCAGATGCTTCAGAGGCAAGTGCAAGAAACTATGCAGTAGACAATAATGGAATAGTATTTCCTTCCTAAATCACAGCAGTTAAAGACTGGCTTACGCTCGGTGCATGAGAGTTTATAGCCTTTCTAAAATTCCTGGGGTATTCTTGTTTGGAAAAGGAATAGAAGATACTTACAAGTCAAGACTGAGGTACACTGACAAAGTCGTGGACTGAGACCACAATAGCATCTGGTACAAACAGTAGTCTTGAAAATAAAGATCTGGTTAACATTCAAGTTAATATCCACGCACACATTAAAAAACCGACTTTGTAAAACACACTTGGATTTGCATTTGTTCTCTAGTAACATACTATAAATACAATGAAAATGTAGCATGCTCACCTCCTAAAGCATACAGCAGCTCTAATGCTTGCACCATAGACTGCGCAGGGGGTGGCTGTGAAGAAAAAACAAACTTTTTTTAAGCTGTCACTCATATGGGAGGTTTCAGAGGAACAGCCGTGTTAGTCTGTATTCGCAAAAAGAAAAGGAGTTCTTGTGGCACCTTAGAGACTAACCGAATGTGTGAAGTTTCTTAGTGAGAATTTTTAAGTCCGCCCTTCTTCAAGGAGTATTCCTGCCTCAAAGTGATCAATTCTAGCTCTCTATATTCCTTCTTTCCTAGATGTAGTATTTCCCCCCAGCCTGCTCCTCCAGAATGGTGGAAGATGTCTCACAGCATCACCTGATGGCCTCAACTGATCAGCCTGGCTCAATAGACCCACAACTCAAAACCCGCTCCAGGTTCCTGCATCCCCACTATGATGCTCTCAAGATCCTGTGACCACATGGAATAAGTCCAAGCTAAAAACACAAACTTGGATTGTCAAACATAATGATACTGTTACAGTGTCAGACCGATTGCTTCCTGAATTCTCTCTATTTAAATACTATTGTATTGGGTTTATCAATGCAGATGTAACTGGAAACATTACAAGGAGAAAAGGAGTACTTGTGGCACCTTAGAGACTAACCAATTTATTTGAGCATAAGCTTTCATGAGCTACAGCTCACTTTATCGGATGCATACTGTGGAAAGCATAGAAGATCTTTTTATACACAGAAAGCATGAAAAAAATGGGTGTTTACCACTACAAAAGTAACTTTTGTAACTTTTCTCTCCCCCCACCCCACTCTCCTGCTGGTAATAGCTTATCTAAAGTGATCACTCTCCTTACAATGTGTATGATCATCAAGGTGGGCCACTTCCAGCACAAATCCAGGGTTTAACAAGAACGTCGGGGGGGGGGGGGGGCGGGGAAGGGGGAAGACGAGACCTGGTAAACAAAGTCTAATGATTGCTACTTGCCATTAGTTAATAAAAATTAAAGTAAGTGCAGAGGCTTGATACTGTTGATTTATCTTTTTCTCCACTTCACGGAAAGGCCTCCACAATTCTACTTTTTAAAAATTGAGGGCTTTCACCTTCTAAGTTGTTCAAATTCATTCTTGCTCATTCTTTGTTCTCAAATACAAACTGTACAACAGTCTAAAAATAGTGGCATTTCAGTAGTGCTGGCAGAATCATGGAAACCTGATACTCCTCCATAACACAGCACGAGGTCATCAATTGCTTCTTCCAAAGTAACAGAGTATTGGTTAGCAAACAATGACCCCTGGGCCTCAGATGGTCTGTACAGCACTTGCTGATGGTCCACAGAGAGCAGATAGGTCACATAATATGGGATCTTTGTCTTGGTTTCCAGGTGCATCTACAGGCATCCAGGATCTTTATTGCAAAGAAGAGCCTGGATATCTGTAGAATCAACAAGAAACAAGGAAGACAAAACCAAGCACGTAAGCCACTACTGTAGCTGCCACAGAAACGTTACTTGATTTCTGTTATGCGGTCCACACTATGAAGAAGTTTGACAACCCTTGTAATACAGAATTTCAAACAGGAATCCAGGACTTACAGACAGGAAGGGGAACCTGAGCACATTGTCTATCCCCAAAGCTTTCAGCTGCAAGATAACGGGGGCCAGGTTACTGCGCTGCATCTCAGGAACAGTAGATTGCGGCAACTTCTCAAAGTCTTCCTCTGTGGGGGAAGAAGTCAAAGCTCCTTGTGATGATGTTACAGATTCAAACACTCATAAGATTGAGCCAATATCCTCTCATTGTCTCCAGTTTAGCATTGTTAATGGGAGTGTAGATACTACTGAGGTGCTAACTGCACCAAAAGTGACTGGAAGTCAAACAAACATATACCTCTGACCACACCATTTATGCGATTTGAATCCCGAGTAGGTAAAATGATTATTAAATATAAAAATAAAACTATTTAAATAGGGACTGTCAGGGTTGATAGGCTCCACATTTGACATACTTCTTAATTAACTTTGTAATGACTTTATACACATTTTCAAAACAAAATATTTAAACTTTTTTTCTTAACAGATCAGTGTTTCTAAGCAGTCAGACAACAACAAACAAGTGTGTACACATTCTGAAAGCAAACATTTTTATTAAATGGAAAAAAGCATGCAAAGGCTTTTTACAAAGAGGAAAATATTTGTTCACACTGGGAAGAATAACTCAGGGTCCTGTTATTAATACAAGGGCAATGAGTTTTTTAAAAGCATATACAGCATTACTATTGGGTTTTTGTATTTTAACCCCCACTTGCTATTTTACAGCCCCCTTTTTAAATTATTTTCCTTATAAGGCCCAAATCAGGAAAAATATTTTGTATAAGGTCAACAAAAGCTGTATTTTACATTAGTCAGTTAACTTGCCATTCTAATGCTGTGACTTCATCAAACCTATAGCCCACACCTGGTATTGACCTCAACTAGCTACAGCAAGGTAAAAACTACTTGTGCCTTGTCTCCATTAGGATTTTACATCAAGTTCACTATTTTGATGTAAAAAACAAACCTTTTTTGCAGTGAAGACTTAGCTAAAACTATCAGAATTAAACTAGCTCTCCCAGCTCACAAAGTAATTCATATGCAGTAAGAGCTTTACACATTTGTGCCAGCACTACTCCCTTAAAAAATCACTACAATGGCCATGATGTTTGAGCTATTTATGTAACATCCAAAAGAACTCTGGTAATAACTTGAAAGATTTGTAGTATATTTATGAGTGCAGGGTCCAGATATTGGCGCTTCCATGAAAAATGCTGGAACACTACACTGTATATTGACATGCAAATAAAGATCTTTGCTTCAGAATTCCTACTCAAGACTCCCACAAGTGGCTTTGACAGTAGAATAGTGCTTACTCCAGCCAGGTATGCAGCCATGTGGACATTTGTATCAACTCAGAGTTCAAAAGTAAGCTACAATAATGTAATTTAGCATGGATATGAGTATAACCAACCCCACTGTACACTCAACCTTCAAAAGTCAAACAATGTGGGACAAATATATAAGAGGTAGAAAGTATTTGTTCAACATAAGAAAAAAGACAAAGCCTTTGCATGTGGCTAGAAAAAACACAAAAGGAGAACAAGTCATTTTGAAAAGTTGCTCTCCCCATTGAGCTTACTAAGTCACGGTATTGATAAAACACACTAAGAACTATGGTTTATTGATCTTGGATCCACAATATTGTTTTGATTGTCTCCCCAGTTAGTGCATTACATGCTGTTTCACATATGGAAGAAGTCATTAGTCAGATCTGGGATCACAGATGAGAAAGAGCTCTCAATATGGCTGTCCCCTGGAATCTGGGAACAGGTATCTGATTTTCAAAGGAATGAGGGCTACATTAGTGAAAAACATTCTACAGTTAACAAGACATACATTATAACAGTAGAGTGTTTTAAATCACAGACCAGCATAACCAGAGACCTAACACAGTGAAGTGTACAGACAACCTACTGGAAAGATGCCTTTTAATATGGTATTACATAAACCTTACTAGGATAATTAATCTTAGCCGCACACAGAGCATGTGCCCCCTACTCTTACTCCCACACAGTGCTGGAACACTCTCGTTAAAACTAAGGCAATAGTAACCATGGTAGTACTCTGATTGCAAGGAGTGGGCTCATTATAAATACACAGAATAGACCAAGGTTTACATTTGTAGCTGATAGCCTAGAAATTTTAATGAAATTTTAAAGACACACTAGGCCTAATTAAATCTTAAAGCTTCAGGAAAACTAGAGGGAATCTGAAACATGCAAGCAGCTATTCTGTTTTATTGAAAAGCCTTCCCTCACAAAAGGAAATAGCCAAGAGCTAAGGTATTTAGACTGCAGATTTTTGAAGCTTACCAGTTGACTGGCTGAATCATTTATAAGAACTAATCTCACTACACCAGCCACACTGAGCCTCACTCAACAAGCTAAGCATTTGTTTATGACAGCTAATGTCGCAAGAAGAATCACACGAGCAGGGAATTTTACCTTTAATTATTTGGACGATTTCCAGACATGCATCTTTGGTAGACACAGTATCTGAAAGAGCCTTTTCAAACATAATACAGAACAAAACATAATAAATAGGTAGAATGAGTTGGAGTAAATTCTCAGCATACAGCAGCCCAGAGATATCAACAAGAATGCACTGCTTAGTGGACTTTGTGGTCCAGACTTCGAGCAGCATCTTAGGTTTGCAATCACTGCTGGTCTCACGGCATGTCTCCCTATCAGCCTACTTTTGCATTTTATTAGAGGGCCTCAATTTCAGAGCCTCTGAAAGTGCAGCACAAATGGAGTACTATGTCTATAAATCTGTATGACATGCATGCATGGGTGGGTTTCTTTGCATACAAAGGGGTGTGCCTGCATATATTGTGGGGAAGATTTTCTGAAGCTTTTGGAAAATTTGACTGTAAAGTTTTAATTATTACATATTTGTTCCTTTGTGACTGTTCAACTTAATACAGTGTAACTTGATGAATTTGATTAACACCTACTAGTAGGAGGCCTCTGGTGGATGATTACCGTTCTGTCCACATGATGCGAAGACCATCAAGGTTAGTTAAGGAACTTTATACTAACATCACCCTGGTCTAATTGAGAGTGAGATGGAGATAGTACATTCTCGGTGAGAAGTTAACTACAGAATTTGCTTCCTGCCTCTGTTCAACAAATCTGTTGACCTTCAGGTCATGCTGCAAGGTTTTTGCTGGTGAAGGTCTGGTGGGAAGCGTGAATTGGAAGTGAATTGGTGGGATGTGAAGAGACCTAATTTTGTCAGCTGTTGTAACTAAAATATTTGTACCGGTGTCCAGGATGAAGCACGAGCACACATCACAAGAGTAGAAAATGTAAAATAAACACCAAGATAATGTTTAATAATGACAATCAGTTCACCTATGTATTTGCCATATGCTACTGCTTTGCTTGATTACTGATTGAATGTGTTACTGACTTATACTTCCTGTTAAGAAATGCTGAATCACTTCCAGACAGGGATCTGTGGCCCTTGGTCAGAGCCAGTGAAGACTGCATTGTTTAGAGACCTGGGTTAACAAATCCACGTGAGTAGTGAAGGGAAGTCCATAGTTCCTGCTGAAACACAGATTCCAATTCTTTACTTTGTGATCTAAGTTTGTGAATAGAAATTGGTAAGGCTCGCTGCAAGTCCCACAAAAGCAAGATCTCCTGTGCAACATATCACCTACCTGTGTAAAGTCTATAACATTTTCCAGAGCGGTTCCGGCCCGCACGGCCTGCTCTCTGATTAGCTGATGCCTTAGATACCGGGACAACCACAAGGCATTCGATTGCTGTTTTTGGATTATAGGCCCGAAGCTTCACAAAGCCACAGTCGATCACAAATGCAATCCCATTAATTGTGATGGATGTCTCAGCAATGTTGGTGGCCACTATCACCTAAACGTATCAGAGAACAAAGTTATTTATTTTGTGACCTTCCACTCCTATTCGTGTTAAAACCCGCAGTCAGTGCAATAGGACTTTGATAGGAACAATTTGGAAATAACTCAGTTAAAGAAGTTACACGGAATGCACCTGAGAGCAAAAAGAGGTAATACATAGATGAAGCAGTTCACATTACACTAAAGAGACATTGACAACTTGAAATCTGTCAATGTTTATGATTTTAGAAGCATTTTCCTATTTAAACTGCTGTTCTCTCCCAACAAAAAAATGGGGAAACTGCCAATACGAGGAAAATCATGAAACTGACTATATACAAAGTGCTAACAAATAACAAAACAAACTGAAAACTGAGAAAAAATGTTTCTCTCTAATTTCTGTCTGTTATAATCTCAGGTGTCACTTGTGACAACAACAAAAATGGGGATGGTTGATTTAAGCTGACAGTTTCCCTTTAAAGTTACACTTATCACCTTCGATGTAAAGAGCAGCAAAGTACAGAGAAGTTTAATTTTTAATTCATCTGAAACAGCAAAAATTAAATCCTCCTAGTTACTGACCAGTATCAGATCCATGAGCCACAGGGACAACTTTCCAATTGCTCATCTCCCTCCAACAGCGAGTCAATGATATAGCACTAGTTAAAGCCAAGCAAAGGCAAAAGCTAGGCTAGCTCACCCCAGGCAGTTCTGCCAATATATCTCTGTTCCAGACATAGGCCTCACCGAAACAGAAAAGCCAATTGTTCCCAACTGCAAGGTAGCTCTGTGATGTGGAAAAGTGTCCATTACAGGCTAACAGGAGCCAAACAAGTGCAAAAAAGTTTTAATTAATTTATTCAGATCCAATTCTAGAGCATTATCCCAGTGTGCCACCAAGCCTCCTTTTATTACTGATACAGCGCCTCAGCTGTACAAATTGAAGGAAGAAATCCCATTGGAAAAGTAGGCAAGCACAGAATACTTTAAAAAAAGAGGATGAGAAGCTTGAAGTGACTGCCGAAACAGCAGGGGACTTCAGAATGGAGAAACTGATCAGGTGGATGGATGGGAAAGATTATTATAGCCTTCACGTTTTGGGAAGATTGAGAACCTGGAAGAAATAAGCCCTCTATTCGACATTGGTGAGGCCTCATCTGGAGTACTGTGTCCAGTTTTGGGCCCCACACTACAAGAAGGATGTGGATAAATTGGAGAGAGTCCAGCGAAGGGCAATAAAAATGATTAGGGGTCTAGAACACATGACTTATGAGGAGAGGCTGAGGGAGCTGGGATTGTTTAGCCTGCAGAAGAGAAGAATGAGGGGGGATTTGATAGCTGCTTTCAACTACCTGAAAGGGGGTTCCAAAGAGGATGGCTCTAGACTGTTCTCAATGGTAGCAGATGACAGAACGAGGAGTAATGGTCTCAAGTTGCAGTGGGGGAGGTTTAGATTGGATATTAGGAAAAACTTTTTCACTAAGAGGGTGGTGAAATACTGGAATGCGTTACCTAGGGAGGTGGTAGAATCTCCTTCCTTAGAGGTTTTTAAGGTCAGGCTTGACAAAGCCCTGGCTGGGATGATTTAACTGGGAATTGGTCCTGCTTCGAGCAGGGGGTTGGACTAGATGACCTTCAGGGGTCCCTTCCAACCCTGATATTCTATGATTCTATGAAATAGAGGGAAGCCAGAAGAGTTTGCAGTAGCTGAACATGAAATGATTCCCTCTATACTGATAGTCTTCACTTGCCTTCTGAAAACTGACAGACAATGATAGCTGGTGCATAAAGACTGCCTAGAGCAAAATCAGAGATTGCTTCATTCTAATGATGGGTGGGCAGTACCTACACAATCTATAAAGAGCTATGGAATCCTTCTGGATGAGAGGCACTACAGCAGTACAACATATGGCAGACTTACCTTTCTGACACTCTGTGAAACCCTCTCGAAGACTTTCATCTGCTCTGAGGAAGGCAGCCCCGCATACATGGGAAGAACACGAAGGTGTTTCTTCATCCCAGAGCGAGAGAGGACTCGAGCCTGTTCTATTAGCATAGAAACTATGGTCTCCACCTCCTCCTAGAACCATATCAAACCAGAAGACACCAACAGAGATTTAGCCTTAAGATTGCACAACTCACTCCCAGTTGCATAAGAAAAAGGTACACAGAGAAAGTTTGTCGCGAGTATCTTGTTACTAGATTGTGAAGAACTTCATATTGCAATCATCCCTCTTCCCTCTTTTGTGCTTTGATCAGGAGTGAAATAGTAACAATACTGACATCTGAACTGCCTGAGCTTCAGACTTTGCACCCAACTGATATTAATGGCATTTGACTCCTTTCAAAACTGTTGTTTCAGGCTGCCAGCAAACTGAGACAAAACACCACTGCATCAATTAGCTCCATTTTTCAAAACTTAATTTAGCAACAATAGGGGCTAGAGAATTTTTCTTTTAAAAAAAGCTTGAAATCTGGAGCACAAGATGTCAGTCACTACAAATAGCACCAATTTGCCAGGCTTCTATGAGCCAGTCCAATTCAACCCCTAAAAGAAAAGCATGTAAACAAGCTAAAAAGAAATAAAATGAGAAGTAAATATGTTACCCATAATGCTTTGCTTGTGCCCTTTATTTACATGGTCAGGAAAAGAAATTGCATTAAACAAGAAATTTGGCATGCAAGACAGCAACAGGCATCCTTCACCTGCAACCTTTCCCGCTCCAAACACAGGATAGCTAAACCCAGTGGTGGGCAACCTGCGGGCCGAATGCAGCCCATCAGGGAAATCTGATTGTGGGCTGCGAGACATTTTGCTGACGTTGACCGTCCACAGGCACGGCCCCCTGCAGCTCCTAGTGGCCGCGGTTCACCATTCCCAGCCAATCGGAGCTGCGGGAAGCGGCGTGCCGCAGAGACGTGCCTGCAGACGATCAACGTCAGCAAAATGTCCTGCGGCCCGCAATCAGATTACCTTGACGGGCTGCATGCGACCCACAGGCCACAGGTTGCCTACCACTGGCTAAACCACTTTTTTTTATTATTGTGCATCACAGTACCGCCTAGAAGACCCACCTGAGATCAGGGCCTCCTTGGTGCTAAGCGCTATACAAACACATGAATAGGACTTGACCACACTTGAAAATTAATGTAGATTAAGGTAGGATATTAATTTAAAGTGCAATAGCTATTCCTGAATAATTTCATTTGTGGACACCTATTCTGCTATTCCTGAATAAATTTGTGTGTAGATAAACCCCTAGTGAGAGAAAGTCCCTGCCCCAAAGAGCTCATATCTGAAGCAGGAACACTAACTACACTAACAAGGTAGCAATAGTTACCGTGCAGTTGTTGGCTTTGCAGTCATGTTGCTCCATAGCACCCATATAGAGTAATAAAAAGCTTGTCAGAAGAGGATTAAAATCTATACAACAGCAGGAATTAAAAAGCAAGTTGGAAAATATTTCTTTATCTGAAGTACCAGCTAGGTTGAAATATTACTGGTCAAGTCATTTTAAAGATATTTAACTTAACTGACACAATCTTACAAACTTAAAACCTTAATAGTCATCACAGTTGGAATTTCTACTGATTAATGAGGATTTACTGCCATTTTAATAACTTGGTGAGTTAGACTAGTACATAAAAGTTTTGCATTGTTTATCTGGCTAGTGAGAATGAAAGTGCACAGTAACATCAAAGGACATAACTCACCATAGCACCAAGTGTTTGACTTTGAGAAATCTAATTTACTCTTCAGGTAGGATTTTCAGAAGGGCTCAGCGTTGGCCTAACTCTGCTCCATTCATTTCAGAAATCCCAGTGCCTTTAATGGAAGCAGAGTTACACCAAGGATGAGTGCTTTGAAATCTCCAGCATACATCAAAGTAGAGACTTTAAGCAAAAAAGAACAGCATCCCTTTTGTCTGTACCTGGCCAGTTAGAAATGCCAATATATCTCCGTCACTCTCTGACTGGTGAATTTTCATCACAGTTTCCACTGTTGATTTGACATAATCTGGAACAGGGCTGTGAGGGAGAAAAAAACAACCAAGACTTAAATACATGCATCAATACAATCTTCTCTCTTTAGTAAGAAAAGAACAAACTGTTAACTTTGCATAGACATTACAAATCAGTCACGGGTTCATTTAATTCATTATGTAACTCCATGAAATTAACCAGTCAACTCTTGGGCCTTCCTGAATCCCATATCCACCAAATCAGAAGCATCCCATTTGTTCCGTTCATACTATCATAAGCTTTTACAAAAATGAATGATGCTTTTTATAGTAAAAGTGTACATAAAAAATCAATATTTTAAATATTTTGTTTCCTAACAAATGACAAGCGACTCACTCAGGTGAAATTATAGTGCAAATACTATGGGCTAAATTTTCAAACATGGGTGAAACTGTTGACTGCAAATGCACTCACAAAGGCTCCTAATTGCCCAAGCCTTGTATGCAAATTTTTTGAAAATCTGGCCATAAGCATTTCCATTTCCTAATATTCTACAGGCTTTATTTTATAGGACCTTTGTAAAATTTGGATATGCTCCCATTTACATGCAGGAAGAGTGACATTTTCCCATACTAAATGTGATAACATGTCAAGGCGTGTTTGTACAAATGTGAGTTAGCAGGTACTCAAAGACGGAGATGCATAAATTAGAAGGCTCATTTGAACATCTGATCCTAATGGACTGCTGCCTGAGTGACCCCACTGACATCAAGGGGCTGCCTTTTCTGCCCCAGAGGTGTGTAACTCACCTGTAAAATTTACAAAAAGAAAAAGAGTACTTGTGGCACCTTAGAGACTAACCAATTTATTTGAGCATAAGCTTTCGTGAGCTACAGCTCACTTCATCGGATGCATACTGTGGAAACTGCAGAAGACATTATATACACAGAGACCATGAAACAATACCTCCTCCCACCCACTCTCCTGCTGGTAATAGCTTATCTAAAGTGATCACTCTCCTTACAATGTGTATGATAATCAAGTTGGGCCATTTCCAGCACAAATCCAGGTTTTCTCACCCTCCGCCCCCCCCCACACACAAACTCACTCTCCTGCTCACGAAAGCTTATCCTCAAATAAATTGGTTAGTCTCTAAGGTGCCACAAGTACTCCTTTTCTTTTTGCGAATACAGACTAACACAGCTGTTACTCTGAAACCTGTAAAATTTAGACATTATTAAGAAAAGACTTATTTGAAAGAGGCTACACACATTTCTTTCAAAGCAAACCAAGGGAAAACCAAAAATCCAGACCCACCAATTTGTCTGTAACCTAGACTGTATGTCTCATCATGGTAGCCAGCCCACATTGTGCCCAAGGTGGGGGATGGCCATTAGTTGAATGGGAGATCTTTAGATAAAACCCAAATGCAGCACAAGTGGTGATGATACTTAGAAGGTGCAGTGGTTCATCCCCATCATGGTGCATGAAAACACTGTTACCTAGATTTGAGTGGCTATTCCTTTACTTCTTAAATGTTCTTCTCCTTGCAGTTCATTATTATTACTGTTTGATTTTAAGCATCCCCCAATAGCATCTGGAGCAAACAGCATCGGGGTGTCACTAATATGTGACAATGTACCAATCACACCCACATTTCTTTGCTCAGCAAGAATGTAAACTGAGCACTGTATACGTGTGGGGTAAAAGAGCAAACTGCTGCCATCAGACCTGTCCATCCCATTCTGTGGAGGAGAGAGAGCATGAAGCTTCTGCCAGGTTTGCCCATATCCCTTCTGTGGTGGGAGGGGAGGTAAATAATGAAATACCACTGGGCTTGCAACCTCAAGGGGAGCAAAAGCATGAAGTTGCTACTGAGTCCCTGCAGCACTTGTCTGAAATCCGCTCCAGCAGAGAAGGGAATAGGGGAGGGTTCCTGAAGCCCTTCTCCACTGAAGTCTGCTTCTGATGCTCACAAAATAGGAGAAAGACGCATTCAACTGCCAAACAATTTCAGTTCTACAACCTTAATGTGTTAGCATCAAAACCATGTAGGAATATTTTGAAAGCATGACTGAAGTCCCCTTAATAACTCAGTTCCCCCCAGAGAACTCCCCAGACATTAACTAGGTAATCTGAAGTCATAGGTGCACATTCCTCTAGTCACGACTTACAAGGATTAAACAGGAACAGACCTCTGTATGTAAAAAATGTCCACCGGAAATGTTCTCCCTTCCACAGTAAGGATCATGCTGGTATCCTTACTAGGGTCGTTGGTCTCATTTTGATTGAAGAAATCTCTAAATTTCTTGATAAAGCAAATACAAAAAATTCTGTTTGAAGTCAGTTTTTGAAAGAACTGAGGCAGACCCCAGAGATACTGAAGAATGTCAAGTTAACGTCACTTGCATCTTTCCAAATCTGACAATTTGTTATTTTAATAAAGTTGAAGTCCTTGTTTTTAAAAAATTAAGGCTGGGGTTTTGGTGCCCCAATCCTATTTACTCTCAGTGGGAGTTGGGTATTTAAATCCCTTGAGACCCTTTGGAAATCCCTGCCTATAACTCTTTTGTGTAGTTATTACGTGAACACTTTTGTACACCTACAGCTGAACTAACAATTTACACATTCAGTCACAGTAATCAAGCACATGCAGACCATGGAGCTCTCTTTTTAAAAAACAGAGTTAAAGAGTTTCAGAAAGGAACTGATTTATTAAAACATGTTAATTATTAATGGATTAATTTAATACATTAAATTTCTTATATATGTGTTATCAACAAAACATTAAGAACATAAGGGATTCTGTAATTACTGCAGTTAACTACATCTCAACGTTTCAAAATATATCCATTTAGTAACGAATATACTGTATATAAATATAACATATATACTTAGATATAACAAACATATACATAACATTTAGTCACATAAATATATGGCTAATATGTCTCTATCTCAACTACGAAATATTTGAAATTCAACACTTTTTTTGATAGTATACAACTCCTCAAAGATTTAATGGAGTATTGTAATGATATCTCTTACTTTTACAAAATATATTACAATATACATGTAGAATATTACCAAGTATGACACATTATTGGCACTAACTTAATTTTAAATGCTAAATGAACAATATATTTTTTTTGATGCATTAGTCTTGCTTTGTGTTTATTTGCTAATTAACTAAATTCTATAATTCTCAATGGACTGTTAGATCAATAGTGAGAATTAGCAAGGTTCTACTGCAGTAGACCATTTAATAATCTTACATTTTTAATAATCAATTATTGTGTCAATTTGTCATCACCAATATAGGTCTTAAGTCATTTGGTTTTATTAGACAGGAAGCAAGATAGATTAAGCAGAAGGAACATCTTCATTAAATAAAAACAGCCATTTAGGAAAGAAATAGCCACAAATACATGACAGAAACTGATTCATATTAAAATAACCCTCCAAAAAATGAGCTTACGTAATGAACAAAACTGCAAAGAAATAGAAACACAGCAATTTCACTACTTGTAGGTTCTTTTTGCCCATCACCACCATTCAGACAATCCTCCAAGTAAGCAGACCATGCAGGACAAGATGTCTTTATTGCTAGAAGTGAAACTTCCACTTGAGATCATTTAATTTTTAAACCAAACTCGTAAACTGTACCTCTGCATCCAGTGTGGCTGATGCTACGATCACTCGAAGTTCCCCTCGTTTCTTCTGAATCTAAGACAGACAGTAAGAAGTTAATGGATAAAAGCCACTCACCCAGGAATGATTAACAGACATGAGATGTCCTACAACATCCTGACCATCATTAACTCTTAGTTAAAAATACTTAACAAGCCACAAGACAATTGAATGAGTTAAAGCTCAGCCAGCAAGGACTGTGCAAGACTCTTTTTTCAACCACTAGGATAGGCTAACTAGTGCCTGTTCCAGAATGATCTCGGTAATCCTATTCCTCATGCCAGAGAAATTAGGCGAAAGTATCTCCAAGGATACCAATCACTTCATACCAGATCGTTCACAGGGAAGCACTATCAGCTGCCATAGAAATAGACTTACTTTACGCCCATGTGGGAGAAAAGAAAAGAGGAGTTGTGCTGTGGAGGCAACAGGGTGGAACTTGAGCGCCAGTGAGGGAAGGCAGAAGGCTGTGTATAAAGAAAGGGTTTAGCCCAATAGATGCATTATAAACCTTTGCTCATGAAACTTTTCCCAATAGGGCCACCAAGCCATGCATCAGGATTAAAGGATGAATGGTAAAAATCAAAACAAAAAACTAAGAAGGGAAGCTAGTGAGGAATAACCTTTTTCAATAAACCGATGGCAATGTCTGTATACAGGGTTCTTTCATGGGCTTCATCCAGCATGAGGACACTGTTAATCAAAGCAGAAAGACAAGGTTTCAATAATTAGATCTGATTGACTTTGGAACCAAGACATCCTGTCTCAAAATCCCTACACTTTCAGAGAAGTGCCTGGAATTTTAGGCACATCACTCATTAAAGTCAATGTATATTTGTAACTAAAGTCCTCTCAAAAACAGAGGGAATGCAGCAAATTACCAGTGATAAACACTTTCATTTGCTAACCATAACACTGGGCATTACAAGTAGGGATAGGCAAGCTTCTTTTACCTAATTTTAAACCTTCTTGAATATCATGGGTTTGAAAGTTTACTCAGATGTTACTGTTCACATTCTGCTTAAGTGAGACTGTGGAGAGAAGAGGAGCAGAGAGAGAAAAAACAATCCTGTGAATGTGTGTGGGGAGGGAGAATAAAGATTGAAACATGGAATGAAGTGGGGAGGGAAAAGAAACAGGAGGGGGAAAATAGTACACATGCTGTATATTAAGCCTCGTCAATGCCACCTAGTTTTTTGAAGAGGTGCAAGAGGGAATTTCTTCTATCTTAATACACAATACAGACTTTCCCGGAGCTAGGCATTTTGTTTATTTTTTAGTGATAATCCTGAGGGGAAACGTGGGTTTAAATTAGCAGACTAAATGGTTTGCAAACTAATTTAGCAAATCCAAACAAGAGCGAGAAGTTAACGGAACTGCAAACTCCATGAGATTCTTTTATCCCTACTAACAAAGCCATTGCATCCAAAGATGCTTCTCAACATTATCAATATTTATTTTTTCATAAGGGACGTGGACTGCTGCTTTTCCTTTTTTGATTTTGTTTTTTGTTTGCACCATCTTCTCAGTAGCTCAGTTTATGCAGTGAAAGTGCAGTTCTGCTCTGAAAAGTCACTATATTAAAAACTACAGCGCTTTAGTTAACCAGCCAAAACAAGTTTTTACTCTTGTTGACCCTGCAGAGCCACCACAGCTATAAAAGCATGAGATGTATTCTATTCTGGTTTGTGGATAATAAAGATTAATTTAAATTTCGGTTGCAAATTATTGTTACTGATGCACGGGCTGCAACGAACCCAGCTTGACTTTCAGATTGTGTCTGCAGGGATGGCAGTAAGGGGAAAAAAATTATTTGAGCTGAAAGAAACTGAAAAATCCCCAAACCTATACTGAATTCTACCACTGCCTTCCTACCTATCCACAGAAACTTTTTCAAGCACACCCTCATTGTAAGGTAAATGTTTTCCCTTTCTACTATAAACCTCATTTTCCAGGGGGCATATATCTTGACTCTGCTTAAACGTCTCTGGACTGAAACAAAATGCTCAAAATTGTACTTATGCCAAGTCTTTGTTTCATGCACTCCCCTGAACTTAGTGTAGCATATGTCACAGTACACAAACTTTCTCCCACAGCTATGCTGCTGGTTCTTGACCTCTTGAAGCAGGCGCTAAGTGGAGCTGCGATGCATAGTGGTTCTGTGAGGCAGAGATTTAGATACGAGCGAGGGTGCATCTGTCCAATGGCTGCTTGTGACAGTAGTCAGAGGAGCGAAATGTTCAACTTTAAATGAACAAAAGCAAATCCTACACTAGGCTAGGAAACACTATGTTTTTTACTTGGTTACCTTAGAAACCTTCCATTGGTGGGGCACTGTTTGCATATAAATTATTTTCTATAATTCCCTAATAAGGCTGACATTGAAATGCCAAGGTCGGCTTCAGTCTTTGGGATGTTTATTAACTACCTTTTAGTCTGCGAAAATTCAGACATTTGCTATGGGTCTGCCAGTCATCAGCACGCATTGGTGAGGATCTGCTCCATGTAACATGTCTTTACCTGTATCTCGTTAATAGTGGGTCAGCCATCATCTCCCTCACCAGCATACCATCAGTCAGAAACTAAAATCAAACACCAAGAAAAATAAGTCATCTATAACCTACCTCTAGGAACAAGCTCAGCTGGATACGATATTTATATTACCTGTTTGTATGAAACTAACAAGTATTCTGGATTACAAAATTCTATTTATATTGCCTTTGACTCATTTTCTATGTGCCTTTCACTCTACAGTGTCAGCTAGAGACGTGCTTCTAAATGCTAGTACTGAAAAATAATAAGAGTTACAAGTACGGGATTCTAAATCAATCCACGTATAAGCAGATTAAAAAATTAAATACAAATTTGTGTAAGAAATTCAATCAGTTAGTTCTTGTGCAAAAACATGGACTGACAGCACTAAAGACAGCAATTCCTCATTCTGGCCTGCCATCATGCCTCAACCTGCTTTAAAGAAGGCCACCTGTAGAGTGAAAAGGTTCTTCATTCTCTATGCCCATACAGTCATCGGCATCTCTAAGGAAACTGCTTAACAAGTGTCAGGTAGCTCAGAACAGAAAACGGATGAAGTTTTGTGATATGGACATTTTCCTCTTATTTGCTAATGAAACCACCATCTTTTCACAAAAACCTCTGAGCAGCAAGCAGATAACAATGATTTCTAGCTACTGAGGACTTAGAAACAAAACCTTTTCAGCTTACTCATGAGTTGGACATGGCCCTGAGCTAGATATGAACTGATGACTGAGGCGAAAGGCTCCACATTTCTCCCGTTATCAATCCCATAAGCACCCAAGTACTAAAAATATTTAAGAACTGTTTTGTAAATACACATCTTCCCATTGTTTTATATTGCTTTTTAAAATTACTTTGAATTATTCAAGCTTTTGACAATACTTCTAATAAAGATAAAGTATTAGATAAATCCTATTCACTGTTATTATTCCATAGAAAATAAAGCAAACTCTCTTCTCCACATAGCACAAATAATTGCAATATTTCCCAATGTGATAACAGGACAAAGCTGTGAGGGAGGGATACCAGAAAGCTACAGCTCACATGAAGTCACCTTCAGCTAGTTTGTTCATTCTCTCAATCTAATTTTTTAGATTTAGATCTAATCTTTAAGGTGGCTAGGATAGCCTAGCTTCAATTCATTGCAGCCCTTCCTTTCCACTTTACACTAGCACTGGAGCAAGATCGGATCATCTGATCACCTTGAAAAGTTCCTTTGGATTTAGAGTGGGGGCAGCTGGTATTAGCAGAAGAGAGCCTAATGTTCTATTCATTTTATTAAGATTTAAATAACCGTTTAAACATTTTAAGCAAATGCCCAAATAGCGTAGACTCAAGAACATTAAATAAGCTGACAATGAGCAAAAAAATACAAAATTAAGAATGAAAATTCAAGTTATAGCCCTAAAAAAAAAAAAAAAAAAAAGTCTCCTTTCAACAAGCTCAGCCACCATCCCGGAAATTAGGATTATAATAAAGTGCTACACCACTTCCTTTATTAAAACTTTAAAAATATTGAAGGCAGTGTGACTAATGATTGGGACAGGGACCTGGGAGCCTGTTTCTCATTCTTCTACTGACCCACTGTATCACTCTGTGAAATTCACCATTCTGTGCCTCAGTTTCACCATACGCAAAATGGGTACAGTACTATCTATCCCACTCATTGGGTTTTACAAATCTTAATTAATGCTCACAAATGTGCTTTGAGAGCTTCGGCTAACCATTTCAGGATACCGGCACTCTGCTTAAATTTCACCTTAATTCTTGTAGCCTGTGGGTCCGTGCAGTCATCAAATCGAATACAATATCCAACTTCGTGACCCAGCACTGCGCCCCTTTCTTCAGCCACTCGGCCTGCAACCTAAGAGAAGAGAGGTCTTTCAATGCAACAGAGACAGTACAATGGAGATGGTTTACAACAGATTTCCTTTTCATATCCTTGTTTGGGAGTCGGGGGTGGAGGGTGGGTGGAGGGGGGGGCGGTGAAAATAATGTTGTTTGCACTGATTCCACTGGACTCAAATTCTACTCTGTATAGCAATATGTCCTGAACTAACATTGTATAGTTACTTTAAGAAAACATTAGGATTAATTAAATAAATAAATAAAAAACCAGGACATTTCAGTTTTTCCAAAATAAATTATTAGAACATCAGATGGAAAAAAAAACAGGATATATGGTCACTTTACTTGTAGATAACAGTGAAACCAACAACAAACAGATCAGTTTCACTCTGCTTTTGCTTGAGAAAGCTATGGAGCTATCTTCTGTGATGGAGAACTCAAACGGAAAACATGGGAAAGAGACTGCCCCTCAAAACAGACAGAAAGCTGAGGGAAGGACAGAGTCACAAACGCACACAGCCGGCTGCCAAAGGTTGGAGGCAGAGGCTTCCTGAACCACCCTGCAGCAGAAAGGGCACATAAAAGATTCTATTAGATTATTTTAGTTTGAGTATGTCATAAACATACAACTAAGGGTATTATAAAATCCCTCCTTTACCTGTAAGGGGTTAAGAAGTTCAAATAACCTGGTTGGCACCTGACCAAAAGGACCAATAAGGAAAGAAGATACTTTTAAATCTGGGGTGGGGGAGGTTTTGTTTTGTGCTCTCTTTGTTGTGCTGTCTCGGGACAGAAAGAGGGACCAGGTAGGGAAAAAGCATCTCCTAAAATCCTACCTGAAATAAGCATCTAAGATTACAAAAAATGCAAGCAAAGCAAGGAAATGCATTAGATTATCTTTTGTTTTAGCTTTTGAATTTTCTTGCAGAAACTTAACTACTCTGCCCTCAGGCAGAGAAAACCTCCAGCTGCTCTCAGCTTTTTTAAAAAAAGTGTCCTTTAAAAAAAAAAAAATCCTCCCTGGTTTTCAAGCCTAAAAGAAAAAAAAAAAGAAGTCGTCCTTTTAATATCCTGATGTCTGTGCTTCTGGTTCAAAATGATCCCACCGCGCTGCCACCATGTCAGGGTTCCCTCCCCACTCTGAACTCTGGGGTACAGATGTGGGGATCTGCATGAAAGACTCCCTAAGTTTATTTCTACTAGCTTAGGTTAAAACTTCCCCCAGGCACAAATCCTTTCTTTGTCCTTGGATGGTATTGCTGCCACCACCAAGTGATTTAGACAAACATCCAGGGAAAAGGGCCACTTGGAGGTAAAAGAAGCACCTCTGTAAAATCAGATGGAAGGTAATTTTACAGGGTAATAAAAAGATTTTAAACACAGAGGATTCCCCTCTAGGCTCAACTTCAGAATTCCAAAAACAGGAATAAACCTCCCTCTTAGCATAGGGAAAATTCACAAGCTAAAACAAAAGATAATCTAACGCATTTCCTTGCTTTACTTACAATCTTTGTAATCTTAGATGCTTATTTCAGGTAGGGTTTTAGGAGAGGTTTTTTTCCTGCCTGGTCCCTCTCTCTGTCCTGAAACAGCACAACAAAGAGAGCACAAAAAAACCCTCCCTCCTGCCCCCCCCCAGATTTGAAAGTATCTTCTTTCCTTATTGGTCCTTTTGGTCAGGTGCCAACCAGGTTATTTGAGCTTCTTACCCCCTTACAGGTAAAGGAGGGATTTTATGCTCCCCTTAGCTATATGTTTATGAAAGAGTAATTTGACACTTCTACTGGGAAGAACAGGGAAAGGGGAGTCAGAAATCCAGGGTTTGATTACCAGGCCTATGCATTTTGGTAACTGCACTGCTAATCAAAACACAATCTTTCTCTGGTAATTCTGAGATTACAGCTTTCACTATCAAATTCAAAATAAAGACACTAAAGAATGGAAGGAAACAACCTCCATTAACAAAAGAAAACATGCTTGAATATTTGAAACTGAATTTTTAAAGGTTATTTCAATAGACTGTGCATGAATCCAAGTCAGGTGGCCATGAAACAGGAACAAGTTATCGCTTGCAAAATCATATGCACAAGGACAGCATCTTTACTGACTTTTTTCTGCAAGGACAAATATTTTATGTTTGCAAACATGCTGAGTCAATTTACAGCAACCATGTCCAGTGCAAACATTTAAAACATTGGAAATATCAGCTTTAGCTGAATTTCCTATTGGGGTAAATGGAAAGATATCTGTAATTTATTGTTTGTGGCAACATTCATGGCTGCTCAACCAGCCTCTCTTTTCTCCACATGATCAACACTGGTAAATATGGACATGAGGTTTGTCAACATTTTTTTCATGTTTTCAGTCAATGTTCTGCAGTAATAATTATTATAAAAGTCTTCACACATTTAATGGGTATTTCCAATTTATACCATATTTATAACATGCCAATTTCAAAAAAATTCATGGCGGTTGCCAGCAATCTTGAGAGAGAGAGAGAGCGCGAGCGCATGTGCACATGAGTGTGTTTATGTACGTAGGGAAGGTGGGAAGGTTCTGCTGTAAAACTACTATTTTAATCAGTGGGTGATCTAAACTGGCCCAAAAATCAAGGGAAGGACTGGACTGCTCATTTTTGATACCTCATCTTCTATTGATGAAGACTGAAGACATTCATGTAAGGTTCAAACTTAAAATGTCCCATCTTTCTTGCAATGTGCAGATATTTAGTAACAAACATGAGATGTGCAGTTTAAAACGGCATTTTTCAACATTTAAGGCTCAATCTTGAGGGTGTTTCACCCAGTGTAACTAAGAATAAAATTTCTGCCATAGTCTTTAGCAAGTTGCTTGGAGAAACCCTAACTGTTGTGTTTAATAAAGAAGATGGAAGACAGCTATGATGGCACAAGAAAATTAGCCTGCTACAAGAAGCAAAAATAAAGTTAATAGAAACTATCACAATTGTAAGTTGACTTAAGACCCAAATTATGTCTTTGTGCAGACTTGAACCTTTCCTTTCATCAAGAGGAAAAAGAAAAGTTGACAGAATACCAGAGATTGATTTACACCAAAATAGACAAGAATATTACCCTCCTGCTCTGAATTCTCTTTCAGGCACAGAAATGTTAACAAAAATCCAATTTACTTATTTATACACTTTTTGCATTTCTCTCAGCTTGGACAATGAAAAAAATCATTTCTACCCAATTCACACTCAGTTTCACCTGCAGGTCCTTCGCGCTGTAATATTTGTATTTCAAACATTGCAAGGGAATGTTTAATTAAAAACTGCTTGCATTGGAATTTTATATAAACTCTCAATACATTTCTATTGGTCTTATGTTTTATAAAAGCTTTTAAAATAAAATCTTTAAATTAGAACTAAGGCACCTTTGTGCTATGTATTGTACACACACCTAGAAACAAACAATCCCTACCCAAGAGAACTTGCAGTCTAAGCTCCCTGTCTGAAAACAGAGAGTACGCAGGCAGACTGCTATGCCCTCACAGGTCCATACGGGCACAGCAGCCTGCTGCCCATTATCAATTGCAGGATCAGAAGCCAACAATACAAGTGACACAAAACGGAAGGCGAGATCTAAGCAAATATGTTTAGTATTATAATTAAATAAATCATCAATTATTCCTATCTGTCCCTCAACCGACCCAGCACTGACTGCTTTCTTATGACAATGTTGCTTTAAAAAAAAAAATAATCTGAATATAGAATCTTCTACCCACCAGACAGATAGAGAACAGGCAGAAGTAATTCAAGCTAACCCACTACTGTTTTGCCAATGTGACAACTGGGAGGACCGCTAGCGGAAAGGGTAGCTCTGTCTTCATGGTCTTTCCAATACTGGCCTCTCTTCTGAGACTGTGTATCAACTAGTTTTGATGGCGGTTCTGTGATAGTGACACACAGTAACTGAACTGACTAAATATTTCTCATGTGTCACTGAATGACTATCAGACAGCAATGACTATGGAACACAGCCAACTTGGGCCAGTTTTGAACCAACAGCCTACGGATGAAAGCTCAAATCTTGATTAATCAGATCCTATTCTACATTAATGGTTTTCTGAACCCAGAGATCTGCTGTCCAACACCTACTTTTCATGAAAAACTAAACAATGTGCATTTTAATCCTATTAATTTGGTCAAAACTACATTGTTTTTAACAGTCATTTGAATTACACTCTTTACATTGTTTTGACAGGCTTTAAAAATAATCTCCACATGTGTACATTTGTCTCTGCCCTGCACATAAAAATGCATTTTTCTCAATGGCCCATTTTCTCTATTATTTTCTCTTCCATGAATTCCTTCATGAACCCAAAAAGAAAAGGAGTACTTGTGGCACGAAAGCTTATGCTCAAATAAATTGGTTAGTCTCTAAGGTGCCACAAGTACTCCTTTTCTTTTTGCGAATACAGACTAACACGGCTGTTACTCTGAAACCTGTCTTCATGAACCCATTATTTCTGCTGGGATCTTCTCAGCTCCCTTCCTCTCTCAAACCAAGCATTCAAGCAGATAACCAGGGCTGACAATGTAAAGCTAATTCAAATGGAGTCCTAAAGTTTCTAAATTATTTCCCCTTTATAGTTCTGCAACTTCCTCTTTTCCCTCTGGCAATGTCTATCCTCTAGTGAGGAGAGCAGATGAAGAGTCTTCTTAAAAAAAAATTGGTTTCAATTAGTCAAGGTAATAAATAACACCAGCCCTGCCTCCGAGCCCCCTCAAATGGCCAGGCAATCAGGAGAAATTTCAAGGGTGTTCCCAGGTTGAGACCCCACTGTGGCAATATGCTAAAGTATAATCAAGCAATCTCAGTCTCTGAAGCTTAAGAGGAAAGGGGGTAAAAGCAAAGGTACCATTGAGAACACAGACTATAATTTAACATAAATCTTTACAATATACAAAGTCTGTCAAGTACAGAATTACACAGTCAGTTAGGCATATTAGATGGGCGTTGGGAGAGAAAAGATGAAGGCGAGAATCTCTCTTTTACAAGCACTAGACTCAGGTCACTGCTGGAGGCAGGATGCTGGACTAGATAGATAAATGATCTAATACAGTATGAAAAGGCAACAGGAATCCATCGAGCATTTATTTTTCTAAGACAGCACATTACCATAGATACAGGTTGACAGGTGGCACATAATGTAATGTAAAGAAATTAGGACAGGATATAGTCTAGCAAGGAGGTCTGTGTATGAAATGGTCAGAAGCTGCAAAACACAGAAGAAGAAAACAATTGTTGCTGAGGGGAGAATGCTGCAGTGGACAGAAACACGTCTGGCAGCAGTTAAGAAAAGAACAAGGGGCATATCAGAAGAAAAGAGCACAACTCAGTGGAAATGATCATGGAAGCATTATTAAAGACAGGAAGAGCCCATATTGAGTAACGGGGACCTTGCTACAGGAAGGATATTGAATGAAATGACATGGAAAAGAGCAACAAAACAAAATGTCTCATATGTTGTGATTTTGCGAAAATTAGGTTTATAGTCATTAGAAAAGAGGACCTCAAGAAGGGAACATGACTGAGGTACATACAGTTCTATGTGGTACAGAGAAAGGGGATGCTACAAAACTAGCAGTGAGGGCAACCAGTTCATACAAGAGAGAATGAAAGAATCCAAGAAAGACAAGTCACTAAAGGATCAAAGAGGCTAATAATGTTAGGAACCATTAGGAAAGGGACAGATAATAAGACAGAAAATATCATAATGCCACTGTATAAACCCACGGTATGTCCACATCTTGAATACTGTACCCAGTTCTGGTCACCCCATCTCAAAAAGGATATAGTGGAACTGGACAAAGTACAGAGAAGGGCAACAGAAGTTGATCCAATAAAAGATATTACCTCACCCACCTTGTCTCTCTACTAGTTTAGTGATGCAGACAAATGAAAACTAGTGTTCAGTTATATAACCTGATACAAACTGAATCAATACATCCATTAAAAAGAAATCGCTATTAAATTAACCTGAACCAATATGTGGATTAGTAAAAATTCTCTGTGGTAGGGCCAGCTCTGACACTGTATTTAGAACTTTTGTAAATTCTGCCTAAGGAGAAATCAGTAGAAGAATCATTTAAACTTGAAGCTGCAACAACGTTAATTTTTATAGCAAAAAAGAAAGGCACTCACTGAAACAGCAGCAACCCTGCGAGGCTGTGTCACTCCAACTACTCTCCCTTCAGCTGTCCAGCCAGCTTCTGCTAGATACTGCAAACAAACATTGAAGACAGGGAATGCATTTGTCATACATGACACAATGTACCCAGCAGTTAAAGCACGGTACTGGATATCAGGGCTTCTAAGATTTATTCCTGGTTCTGACGTCGACTCTCTGTGACACCGCAGGTAAAACACAAAGATTTTGTGCATTAGTTGACCCCTCTATAAAATAGGTACACTACTACTACCCCTACCTGACAGGTACATTAGCATTTAGGAAGCATTTTAAGATATTCAGATGAGAGAAGATTCACAGCTGTAAAGTATTTCCTCTTACTGATTCCTTTCCTGCCCCTCATTTAGTTGTCCTGTCTCAGGAAAAATGTCCGAATAGCATTAGTCAAGTATTCATGCTGAAGCAGTTAATATACCTCACTAGTTTTGTAGCTATGTAGTCTGGCAAGAAGAGCTAATTTTATATATTTAGCAAATATTGATTTTTTTTTTTTTTTAGTAATACTCACCACAAAAAAAAAGCTACTAAGTTTCTCTAACTGTTGTACTTCGGATGTGTTGCACATGCCCATTTCACGTTAGGTGTGTGTGTGCCTCAAGCACAGTTGCTGAAAATTTTTCCCTCAGTGGTACCCATTGGGTCGGCTCTAGCACCCTCTAGTGCCGCTTGCTCATGGCGCCAGTATAAAGGGACCGGCCGACCCCGCATCCCCTCAGATGTCCTGTCAAAAGTTTTTAGAGCCCCCCAAGTATCTGGGTGGGGCGGGTACAGATGCTGAGGTATGAGGGCAGCTGCCTGAGCCTGCTTTGTTTCTTTTGCAAGTGATGGAGGGATGGTGGAGCTTAGAAACAGGTGCTCTGCTGAGGCCTGAAATGCTTCCTCGAAGGCACTGGGGTATAGAGGCTGAGGGACTTGAGGGTAGCTCTGGAGTCCTTCAGTCCATGGAGCTTTGCATCTGTCTGCCCTAAGAAGAGCGAGGTCCTTTCAAACGGAAGGTCCAGGAGAGACTGCTGGACCTCCATTGGCAGACCTGAGGGCTGCAGCCAAGAAGAGCTGCACACAGCCACAATTGAGGCCATGGATCTAGCTACCAAGTCTGCTGTGTCCAGAGCAGCCTGCAGAGAGGCCCTGGCTATCAACTTCCATTCTTTCACCAGTGCAGAGAAGTGCTGCCTGGACTCCTGGGGAAGCAAGTCTCTGAACCTTGACATGGAGTCCCAGACATTAAAATTGTATCTCCCTAATAATGCCTGTTAGTTGGATATGCAGAGCTTTAAACCTCCTGTAGAATAAACCTTTCTACCAAATAGGTCTCTGAGTCCTTCGCCTTAGGGCATGCATTCCCTGTCCCCCACAAGGCTTTAACTGGTCACATGATGGCCTAATTGAGAGGCAGCCACTTTAGACAGCCACAGCGCAGCCAAGAATGTTGACAAGGCTGTGGAAGGATTCTATGACTACCTCCACATGCAGCCCTAAGTTCAAGACCACCTCTTCATCAGCTCCTGATGAGCTTTGAAGTTGTCCGAGTCGGGGGTGACATGCCCGCCCCTGACACTGCCTTGTCCAAGGAGGAGGAGGAGGAAGACTGCACTGGCAAGGGGCCCTCCTCTTCTCCTTCTGCACTGACTGTGTCCCGCAGGTCTAGGTCCTATGGATCGGTACCAGGATCAGAGTCTAGGTCGGGTGCTGTGTGATGGGACAGAGGAGCCATTCTCTCCAAGGCTACCGAATATAAGCATCTGGAATGTGCCCCTGAAATCAGGAGAAAACACCAAGGGTTCCAAAATGGCCATTGCATCAACACAGGCCAGAGCCCACTGGGCCAAGCACTTGGATATACCCCTGCGCCAGGTCTATCACCGCATTGGGCTGACCAGGAGGGTACCGACAGTGACCCATCTGTTGGGTATCCGACCCCACTTCCAACTCAGACGATGAGCCTTCCTCCGGGGACCATAGCGGTGCAGTACTCATCGGTTCCAGAGATTAGTGCCGAGGCGGGGAGGCCTGCATCGAGGATAGCAGGGACAGTTTCCCCCTAGATGCTACCAAGGGGTCAGGTACCGAGCGGCAGTTTGAGGTGACATGCTCCATTCTGCCCACCTACACCGGCTCTTGCTCTGCCGTCAACGGCAGTGCCAATAGCACCAGCAAGTATCTGCCTGCCATGAATGCTTCCAGTGTGGCCAACACCGCGATCACGCCAGAGCCTTGCTGTCCCTCTGGCACCGGCTTATCCGGTACTGAACTCAACAGAGCCTGCAAACAGGATAGAATCAATGGTACCCCACATGGAGAGGGGGCAAGGCAGTGACCTGACTCAGGTCGCACTCCACTGCGCTCCTCATGTTTGGCCTTTTTCTGAATCGGGGAATGCCCCGTCTTGGCCAGCTGCTTCTTATGTTTCTTTCTTGGCACCGGGGACAGGGAACGGTACCGAGAGTCCCTCATGGTGGAAGGAGCACTCTGCACCGACGCTGAAATACTCAGTGCCGAGTCTGACTGGCTTGGCTCCAAAGAGGGTCTGAGTGCCTCTTCCATCAATAGGAATTTCAATCTGGCCTCCCAGTTCTTCTTCGTACAAGGACTGAAATCCCAGCAGTTATAATGGCCCTGGACATGAGCCTCAACCAAGCACTTTAAGCAACTGGCATGCAGGTTGCTCAAAGGCATAGGCTTGGTGCAGGGCTTGAAGCCTGGTGACCGAGGCATGCCTTGGCACCAGGGGCAGATGAAAATCCGCAAACAAGCAAGAAGCTCCAACTAAACTATGTACAAAAGCTATTTACAGTCCAAACAAAAAAATAAATAAGTAGTGAAGAAAGAAACAGGGGAAATAGATGAAAAATGAAGACCACTGCATACAGCTTGTTGTAGTAAGAAGAGCAGTTCCAGCAACCATCACAGGTGGTAAGAAAGAACTGAGGGGGGTGTGGAGTTGGCCGTTCCCTTTATACCTCCGCCATGAGCACGCAACACCAGAGCGTGCTAGAGTGGACCTGACAGGCACCACTGACAGAAAAATTTCCACATACTGTACTCGAGAAATGCACACACCTAATGCGGAATGGACATGTGCAAGCACTCGAAGATGACCAATATTTTAATGGAATATGAAAAGGTGCCATACAAATATGCAATATGTTTCTCCCATCATGTTACAATTTTCTGGCAACGAAGCACAGGAAATAAAGATGGTCACTGTTTGAACAAAGAATTAGAAAGATCCTGATTGAAATTTTTTCTTTTCTTTTTTTAAAAAAACACACTTCACAAATGGTGATGAATTTAAAAGAATTCTGAAGGAGTAATAATTTTAAGAAAAGTTGACCTCCTAGTTGAGCAGGAGCTTTTTGCAGTGGGAATCGTGGACCCAAATTTGATTCTTGAGTATGGTCCTTTGTTACGTAGGCCAATAAGTTATGTGGCAGAAGGATTTTATGCTGTTGCAATGCCAGAACCTGTTGGCTGATAGCAAGAGAGAGACAAGATATAAGGCTTTCTCATACCTCAGTGCATTGCAATATCAGGACTGGGCCTAAGGTATCACCCTTGCCCCATAAGGTCTCTACACTGCTCCCAAGAGTTGGCTGTCATCCTACGCAAGATCTCCTGGAAGAATACAATTTTGCTATGTCACATGCACACTCACTTGTGGAATCTGAGTAGTTTTTCCACATCCTGTTTCTCCAACAATCACCAGCGTCTGATAGTTCTCCACCAGATAAAGGATGTGGTTTCTAAGCTGGAAGGGTGGAACATACTCAAGTTAGGAGAACAAATCTGTAGAACAGAATTTTCAATACATTTCTGCAAAGAGCAATGCACATATACACATACACTCAGTATAAGGTATGAATTATGTTTAGAGCTTGATGTGAGAAAGCTAAACAATTCATTAAAATCCATCAATGCAGTGCACAACATAAATTCACATAAAGGTTGTAATAAAAAAGAGCAGATTCACTTTTGCCAACATCTATTAAACACAAAGAATAAAGTTCAACAAATATTAGAATGGTGACTTCCATTACATCACTTTCATGTTGTAAAGTGATTTTTAAGAGAGAGGATCAGAAACAATTTATAAAAGAAACACAGCAGGCATGAGATTCAGCATATCAAAAAGTCCTTTCATACCTTAAACACTGGTAACTTTTGTCTCTGCTGTTCAATTGAAAGAGATGCATAGGGATTATAGATGACAGAAACACCTGTACTTTCAGCAGCACTCTGCCTCTCTTCTGTGATGCTGACACCAGGACCTTCCGTGCCTACATGACATGAGACAATTTTAATAGGAGGATGACAGAAATTTGCACAGTATATCTTAGTCTAACTCAGACAAATAAGTTCTTTAGGAAAAGGAATCTGTCTGCCTTCTAACATGTGCTGTTAAGCATCTCTAACAAAATAATCATAAACATATGTAGTTAATGCTTAATAAACAGGAACTTGTTCCAAATTAAATGTAAATCTCTATTTTTTAAAGTCTCCTAACATGCCACAATGTATCTGTGTCTCTCAAAGAAAATTTTTAAAACTTCATGAGAAATGTACAAAAGCCTTAACTTTTGGCACCTCTCTTTTTCCTTTTCTTCCACTTTAAAGAAAGGTTTTTGACATACTGTATTTCTCACTGTTTTTCCCAGGAATGCCTCTAGTCATTTAAAACCAGCAACAGGCAATAAGAATCAATTTAATCAACACACAATACTAGAATAAGTCTCCCAATGGAACATTTTTGATTGAGATTAATTCTAAGGTGTACTTTTAACCCTACTTGCTTATGAGCCATGCCACTCACTAAATTGAGCTCATAAATCTGTTTATTCCCAGTACATGTAACTGGGAAACTCATGACAGCTGGAAATGCTCAATCATGGGGGGGATTTTCTCATTAAGGTAATGCATCTTCTGCAGTTTTCTCCTCTGCTATTCAGTTGAGATGTCTCTCATTTTGTACGATCTGTGTTGCACATTATTGGCCATGTCCACAGAAGGATTTAAACGATATTTGCTCAATTCTGCTTTAAAACAGACAGGTCCCATCCACATTCAACAAACAAACTGTTTATATTTTGTATTAACATAGACAAGTTTAAAGAAGGGTTAAAAATGGTTCCAATAAGAATTTAATCCCCATTATAGACATAGCTTTAAACATCAGTATCATATAACATTTGGATGCCAACACAAAGACAAGGAATAATTCCTCTGATCACCCATGTGTTTTCTGTTACCACGCTCCTGGACCTACCCGACAGATAATTTATTTAAATCAGGTAACCAATTCAACTTGCCAAGGCTAAACCACTTGGAGGGAGACTCCCTCATTTTTTAGATTAATTTTACAGCAATGTATAAATTTTTCATTAATCTTCAGTGTATGGACTGCATATTCCCATGCATTTGTACAGTGACCATGCTACAGGGGACCTGGGACACACAGGAGACTTCAGTATATCCCAGGAAACTGACTACTTGAATTCAAAATGTTTCTGCCTCTCTCTCTCTCTACTATCAATCAATATAAATTCTGGCTCTTCCATGAACTGATTGCTGCTTCAGGCAAATGCATTACTGGAGCCTCTGGGTGATAGTAAATTGTTTTCAGATCCTCACACCAAAACATAGAGCATAAGCACAAGATAGTATAATTCTTTCAGTTAGATTTGCTCTCTGCTTTGCTTTTATTAAAGAGGAGCTGCAGCTCTGCTATAGTTAAGGTTGGGAGTCCCCTGCTTACAAGATGACTAATTCTATTTTATTTTAGAGGTATACATGAATTTAGTGCTGGTGAAAGATGCCTGTTTGAGATTCCCTGAAGACCCACACCCCTATTTATCCACAGGGGAGTTTCAACCCATGCAGCAGGAGCACGAGCACAAGCTTCCCGCCCCCTCAGTGCAGCCGGGCCGATGTGCCTTTACCCTGCAGCCCAGGGCCCACCCTCAGCTGCACGAGCAGAGCTCAGACTCCGTGACCCATCAGCCCTCAGCATCTCTGCTGACCAGGGGCCAGGCAGTAGCAGGGAGATCGGCAGCTCCGCTGTTGGGGGCGCCCGGACTGTAACCCTGCCAGGTCAAGGGGAACTTAAACGCCCCCCTCACCCTCAGACTCTGCGAGAAGGGGGGGGGGGATTACAGAGCATTAAATCACCAGCTCCTGGTCATTGTGGTGGGGAAGGGTAAGAAACGACCAGCTTTGCCCCAGCCCCGCCCCGGGCAGCGCCAAGAGGGGATGGGACGAGGGGAGGCCCAGGAGCCTCCCGCCCGGTGAAGGGGAGCAGAGAGGACTGGCACCAGCAGTGCCGATCCCCGGCCTTTGCTCCCCAGTGGCCCTCTCCCTCCCGGGCCCGTTCGCCCCTCACCCGGTTTCCAAAACTTCATCGGTCCTACGGGCGCCGCCATCTTGGGGTGAAAGGTCAAAACGGAAGTGACGCCCCCGCCCACCGCAAGGGGAGGGGCTGTGCGTCACGTGATAAGCTGTGTGATTGGCCGGCTGTTGCTAGGTCGTAGGTCCCTTCCCAGGCAGCCTCCCCGCCACGGGTCGTAGGGAAGTCGAGGGCCCTATTGTGCCCCAGGCGCCTCCCTCCTCCACCAGAGGAAGCGCCCAGAGGCTAGGGTGATGGGCGCACAGGGAGGAGCCTAGCCAGAAGGCCCCTCCCCTCAGGGGCGACAGGGCAGCACCCCAGGGCCCGCAGGAGCGGAGGGAGGCGCAGACTCCTCGGGGCTTTGTGCCTTGATCTTTAATAGCGGGGTGTGGAAGGACTTTTATGGGTAAATGCGGTAAGTGGTGATTTCACCGTAGACCAAGGGAGGAGAAAATACTTCAAGCAATCATGATTGCAATCTACAGCTGGGCCAAGTCAGGAAAATGCTGCTTGGGAATATGGTGAGATCAGCGACAGACCTCCTGGTCCAGGAGCCAAATTAGCAATCAGCTGTACCCAAAAGAGCCATAGTAGTGTGAATTCATTATATATATATATGTATACTCACAGCAAAGTGACTGACCAAGTATTGTTATCTTTATCAACTACACTTGGTTAATAACATACTGAAAGCATCCTGACTGGTTAATAACTTAGACTGGTTAATAATTAAATCACACTGTGTTTTAATGTGTGCTGCAAAGAACCATGTCTGGAGATACATTAGAGAGCCACTTGCAGCTCCTGAGTCTCAATTTGAGTATCCCTGTGTTTGATTGAAGGATATTCGCCTGATAGATTTTGATGTGTGATGCTGGCTGTTTGTGTAACAGTTATGAAGCTTTAAGTTTTTGCATCTCAGTGCCAACTGCCATTAAATAATTATTGTCTGACCCACCCACCCACAACAATTTCCCATAACTGTGAAAATTTAAAACAATAAAAGAAAAAAGCTTTAAAGTGAACATTGATATTAGCCCTCTCTCCCTCTCTAATCTAAATCAGTTTCTTTCAAACTTATTAATAGATGGGGCACAGAGGACAATGCTGTATTCAGAGACCCCATGACAAAACATTCCCATACTGCCAGGTCCCCAGTCCTGAGCCCCCAGAATATCATGTGTGGTTTAAAAAAATCATTACATTTTAAACAGATGCTATGTCCTGGATTCTGTTTATTTGCCTGCTGATTTCTCAGATCTAGACTAGGTCTGCACTATAGAGTTTTGCTTTCACAACTATATCAGGCACGGGGTGTGATCTCTGACCAACATAGCTGTGCCAGCAATAGCACCTAGGGTAGACGCAGTTATTTTGGCAAAATTGTGCTTTTGATTGTATAGTTTATTTCAGAGGGAGGGGCTGAAATAAGCGATCTATGCAAAAGTGCAGATTTGCCAGTATATACTGAGTCCACACTAGGAGTGCTTTACAGGTATGCTATGACAGTAGAACTATATCAACAAATCCCCCTCATTCAGATGCAGTTTATACAGGTCTTTTGCCAGTATAACTTAAACCAAAACTAAGCTATGCCAGCAAAAGAACATTTTTGCCAGTACAGTTGCATCAACATTAGGGCTTTTGCCAGCATAGCTATGTCGGTTACCAGTGTGATTGTTTTCACACTCCAACCAACCATTATGCTAGTAAGACTTTCTCATATAGACCAGATCCAAGTGTAGATCTGACTGTAGTCTAGACTAAAAAAGGGTTGTATGTGTTTTTATACCAGTATAGCTACACTGGCAAAGCCGTTTAGTGTAGGCATAGTTTATACTTGTAAAAGAGTTTTTTTGCTAGTATAGCTTATACTGATTCCCCCAGCAAAACAAGTTACACTAGGGCTTTTGCAGGTATAAAAATGTCATAAAAATCAGCCCTTCACCCCCCACCTGGTATTACTATATTGGCAAAAGTTTTATGCATAGCTCTGGTCTGAGCCTTTAGGGTGCACTTCGATAATGTTTCCAAGATTTCCTCTATAACCAGGTGGGCTAGAAACATTCATTAAGAAAAAAAAGAATCTCATATTCACACCTAAGAATTTGCTCCTAGGAGCTGGAGCTTTAAGAACAATACCATGCATCATGACACTCATAACTAGAGGGTTGCGCACGTTGTTGTTTCCCTAGGCTGAGCACTTTGCGCACACTCGAGGGTCCTTGCATTTCTCTCGTCCCAGCCACAAGTTCCGTGTGTGCCATCCTCCCCTCCCGCTCTGTTGTAGAGACTCTCTTCAACCCCTTCATCCCTTCCCTCATGCCAGGGTCTCCATGTCCCCCTTCCCTTCTAGCCAGCGTCTCTGTCTGTCCCCCCTATCTTTCTCCCACACCAGCAGCTCTGTATACTCATAGTTCCCCCAGCCCCCAGGCATAGGGCACTGTGTCCGCATTCTCCCCATGCTCACCGTTCCGCCTTCCTCACCATGGCAAGGGCTTAGTGTGCCTCCCTATTCCCCATCCCTCCTATGCAGGATCTCTGTGTGCCCTCCGTGTCAGGGGCTGTGTGTTCCACATCCCATATCCGAGTTCTTCATTCTTCCTCCTCCTGCTAGTGATTCTGTATCCCTCATTCCCCCTTCCCTTGCGGTTCCATGGGCCCCCATGCCAGGAATCCCTGCCCATGCCAAGGACTGTGTATGTACGCTCCAGCCCCCCACCTCCAACCCATTCTTTTTCTTTCTCTCTGGGAGATAAGTAATTCAGGGTGTCAGTATATTTAAACTGTACTAGGAACAGCAGCAGAGCTGAGATTGGGGTATTGCTATGCTGGAAGGCTGCCTTCAGCTGGTTATTTGATCTATAGACACAGTCAGTGGTTGAAGTTGCTTAATCTGCTAACCAGATGATCTGTGCACCCCCCATTTCTCCCTGCTGTTTTTTTTTATTTTCATCCAAAGCAATAGGGTTCTGCCCACTGATACCTGCAACAGTCCCTGAAATTTTGGAGTTGATCAAATGCAACATTCAAAAGTTATCACATTGCGGACAAGCGTCGAAAATGCCACCGCACCGAGTGCAAGATTTCACTTCACCTGGCCAACTAGGAAAAGAGATTGAGTTTAGATTCACCTTAGCTACCATATATTAGCTAAGCCCTACCTAAATTTGATCATTTTTCTAGTCAAGACTAATAGTCAACATTGTTCCTTATGTTCGATCTCATCTGTTAGGTCTTAAAAATGAATTCAGCAGTGCAAGGTAAAAAGGCAGGGAAGCAAGAGCAAACTGGCTGCTGCTGTGAGCATTTGTATTATGGACAGCATTGGAAGCTACATCCAGTGACTGGCAAACAGACCGGATGTAACTTTAGGCAGCACCAGCACAGGAGAAACCGAAGCACAACAGGCTGGATAGGGCTGCTCAAGGCCCAGTTTAAGGCACATGCCCAAAGCTTGACTTGTGAAAAGTTTCCTTAAATTCACAGAAGAAAAAAACAAACAAAAGTATGATGCAAGCCATAATCCCTTGCATGACTCATTAGTCCTAGCCAAGCCTTAAGAAAACCCTCTATCACAGCGGTTCTCAAACTGTAGGTCAGGACCCCAAAGTGGGTTGTGACTCCATTTTAATGGGGTCGCCAGGGTTGGCTTAGATTTGCTGGGGCCCGGGGCCGAAGCCCGAGTCCCACCGCCCAGGACCGAAGCCCAGGGACTGAAGCCGTGGGCAGCGGGGCTCAGGTTACAGGCTCCCTGCCTGGGGCTGAAGCCCTTGAGCTTTGGCTTTGCCCCCCTCCACCCAGGGTGGTCAGGCTTGGGCTTTGTCAGAGGGGGGTGTGGTGCAATTAAGTTTGAGAACCTCTGCTCTACGATAAGACAAGGCAGCACAGGCTGGATTTGAGGTGGTGGCTCGACCTAAGGAGAGCCACAGGATCTTTGTCCAACAGCTTCAATAAAGAATCCCGATTATATTCATTACAACCAAGTCAAGTTTCTTCCCTACCACAAGGATATATGCACCAAAGTCATTGCACTTTATACCAGGCAGTTGATGGTTTGGGAAAAGAATCACCAGACAATTAAGTTCAATTACCCTGATGCTTTATTAAATCTTTGACAAAGAGGGTGAAAAACTCACAGAACCACAAAATCCCCAGCCACATCTCACTTGCTTCTTAATCTCTAGCACTCTTTTTCGTGTACATAAATAATGTGACAGAGCAGCACTATGACTGTTGTAATTAATTGTAAGTGATATGTTTATACCTTACCTGGTTAATATGGTCTTTCAATTAATTTTTATTATAATCTGATGGTTGTTTGGCAAATTCTTTTAGAGAAAAATTATGTCCTTGATTGTAATAAGAGATGTAATCTTAAAATCCTGGCTGTTTATTTGGATACATTTTGAAATTACAAATAATACAAAAGATCTCCCACTATTATTAAAAACAGTTATTATATAAATATTGCTTTTTTTCAGTCACAGCAACAATAGCCCATACAGGAAACACTGTTACAGTAAACTTAGAATCCTTTGCATTAAAGAGGAGAAAAAGCTCATTCAAGAGAAAAGTCCACCATCAATTTTGAACACATAAATATGCAAGACACTTACAAATTCTGAAAGAGTAAGTTAGCCTGACAGGAACATTCTGCACACATCACAAAAGTGGCATTAAGAGGATTATTGCATTGAAGAGATACATATCATAGCAAAGGACAAACCCATACTTAGGATACTAGCACACAAGGATAAAAAAAACCATCATGGACACTGAATGTTCTTAGATTAGGCAAATTAAGTTTCAGTTACAATAAATGCAGAAGATTAATTATGTTATCTTTATTGGACATAACAGACTTTTTCTTGTTTATAATGTATAACAGGCTATATGAAGTGCAAATTAATGTAAATCTAGAATATTAAATTTTTCCTGAATTAAAACAGCCTTAATGCAACAATTATAGGGTTGCCCCCAGTTTTGTGTATTTTTTGTTTTTAATTGCTATGCTTAATAACATACATAACTCTTCAGTTAGGTTTAGATATTCACACCTCAGGCCCAGACTCAGTGAAGCACTCACACCCATGCCTGAATGCTCTGCTGAATCAAGGCCTCAATGAATGAAGTGGGTTAAGAGTATGTTCCTACTTTACTGCAGCTGCCATTGTTTGAGTGAAGAGAACTTTCTGCAAGGCTGGATTAATGAGACCACAGGGCAAGAATATATGTTGAAATTACTATTTTTGCAACAGAAAAGATTAGATTTGTTTTAAATGAGAGCTTTGAATTTGTATGAAGACCTTAAAATGGCAGGATATTTGATTTTTTTTTTTTTTTTTTTGCACAGATGATTTGCCTGGCCTAGGTTAAGGTGAGCTTTTTTGATTTTTGGGGAAATGTGTGCAGTGAGGGGGGAAGGGGGGAATTCTTCCTTGCGTTTCAAAACCTCTCATAAAATTCAGGAGTAGGCTGAAAGCAACAGCTCCTGTGTCTGTCAGGCCAGGTATGGTGAATGTACAATGATATAACGAAATAGGCCTTCATTTGGTTCTGCAAAAGCAAATAGGGAAAGCTTCAGTGTAGGGGGAAAAAAAAGTATTCTAGAGAAATGAATATCTAAAAAAGATTATAAAAAAATCTTTTTGCAACCTTATCCATACTTTATTACAAAACAAAAAGGATAGTGTACATTTAAAATAATGTGCAAAACTCAAATAGCAAATTAAGGCACTTTTATGTTTTAATGCTTCAAGTACTTCACTGTGCATTGTGTAATAAGTTGCATAGGAAGAACCACAACAGTGCTCTGTGTAAACGTCTCTCTTTCACCAACAGAAGTTGGTCCAATAAAAGATATTCCCTCACCCACCTTGTCTGTCTAATATACTGGGACCAACATGGCCACAACAACACTGCAAACAACAGTGCTTAAAAGCAGCTGATGCACTAACTTGCTTCACCTAGCTGCAGCCATTCATTTGAAGAAAGGGTGTGATGTCTGAGGCCCAGTAGGCTAACATCTATCTTTTTCCATCTGGTTGAGGTTATATGTTATTGTTTGGCTATCCATGTCATTTTTCAGTCAAATGTCCCTGGCTGGAGAGGTTGCCAAACACAAGTTTGAGCTTGGACCTGATTTCAGAGCAGAAGAGTGCCCCCCCCCCCATTTATTTTTCAGAAGGAGCTCTTTAAGCAGTGTTCTTTTCGGTAGCAAGAGTCTTTAGAACAACCAGACCCATTGAGTTATGAGGATACTGATCTAGTAGAGGATGTGAAAGTGCAGCAGAATGACTGAAAACTAGAAGAAGTTAACAAGAGTTATCCACATGCTGGTGATAATATCCACATATTATCACCTAGGAGGCAGAGACAACAACACAGTCTTATGTTTGCTGGCCTGAGTTGTAGTAGTCTTCAGTAGAACCACTGTTTGAGTATTGCCTTCTCTCAATTTGAGATTTGTTTTCCAGTGGCTACCATTACAACATTGGTTTGCAAGGAAGCATTGGATATGGGCACAGTGGGCTCTTCTCATCTTTCAAGTTGAGTGGACAGTGTTCACCTCTCTATGCTCCAACGTGGCCTCATGACTGCAGAGACATTCTTCTCAGTCAACGGTGGAGATGCCTGCATTATGATATTTGACTCACACTTTGCCTCCCTGGAGGCAATCAAGAAGCTCTGTTTCTTTCTCATGTTTTCTATAAATGCTCTAAGGTAGAAAAACTCCATTCTCAAGAAGTTTTCCTTCATCCAGTCACTGGAAGCCTTTGTTCTCCTGAGCAGCTGATCAAACATTCCACTCTTCTTGCAACCGGATGACAGTTTGGGGTTGATGGGCTTTGACCGTGCAAAAAGGATCCGGAATTCCAGGTCAAAGTGTGCGACTGCTGGGCCCGACAGAATCAAGATGTTACTGCTGCTTAGTTTCCCATCAGTCCATGTGAAACTTAATAATGAGAAAATTCACAATGATGTTAATTTATTACAATAAATAATACACCCACACAAAGGTTGAAATAGTGCCAATACATGTTCCCTTTCAATACAAGAAACTAGATTGTTATTGTACTACGGATAGTTAGCAACATAATTTTTAGTGCAAACATCACATACGATCAACAGGTCACAAGAAAAACAGTTTTGTACTGTTACCCTTCACCCCACAATCCAAAGAAGTCATAGGAGACAAGGACATGAAAAGAAATAGGGTACTTGCCTGTAGGAACCTGTTGTCACTCTTATGCCGTCAACCAAGATAAACTTTTCTTGGACCCTCCCCACAATTTTGACTCCTGACCTTGTGCAATAGGTGTTTCCTGATATAGTTCGAACTCTCATCAGCTGTTTGAAAGAGGGGGGGGGGGAAACCACCCTTATTTAAGTTTTGACATATCAAAAGAAAATGATTCTACCTAAGAGGGAAACTTACAAACGTTAACGATAAAAGAGTGTCCGAAGACCACTGCTGATCAGCTAACACAGGATGTTGCTGAGTGGCATAAGATTCACTCTCCTAAGGAGTCAAATGACCATTCTAAGGGGTTCTTGTGGCTTAGGGAGCAAAACATTAAGTCAAAATTTGAACTAGAATTTAGTCTCCCTCTTTGTAAAGCAGTGAGTCTTGATGCTGTTGGGCTAACAAGACCACTCAACGTATTTGTCCTTAAGGGAATAAAAAATGGACTAAACTGAACTGAACCCTCCTTTGTGTCCGTACAAAAGAGTGACTAAAATATAGTGGATTATGTGTTTACGCAGTACGAGTCTCCTCCTCCTTTAAATTATGTTTGTGGGAAGAGAACCTCTCTTTCAACAGATTTCCTAGAGGAAGGAAGAGAACTTTAATCATCTGGGCCAGAAACATTAAGACATTCATCAGAAAGATTCCCATTCTAAGGAAAATCAATTTACTTTATGAGATGGCCAGAAAATGAAGGTTCAAGCTTAGGTATTTAAACAAAGAAAAGAGTGTCTGCAGTGCTTTCAGCAATCCCATAACAAGTGTTAAAGACAAAACAATCACTTCAGTGTAATACATGGGTGTTAGTGCACCTCTAAAGACATCATCGTTTGTGCAGTTAATGCCTTCTTTTTCAAGATCAGTTAAAACTTACAAAAAAGAGCAAGAGCTACACAAATCATATTTCTTTTGAAAACTCAAATGTTATGGTTGCAACAGGGCCAATAACCAATTGTTTCTTGCCATAAGTATCACAGTGCCTACCTTCTCCTGCTCATGATCAACTCCTAGATTTCTGCACATTTTCAGAAAGTGGGGAAATGAAGCACGATCTAAAAGGATGTACACGCTAACTTTCCGCTTGCTACAGGCTTCCTGAAGGTCTTTGAAGATATCAATGTCTGTGAAGGTATCCATAACCACAGCAATAACCTGAAAAAAAATACAGAAGAAACCATTAGTTCAAGAAAATCTTGTGACCTATGTCTTATTTTTCTCAGCACCCCAGGGAAGATTTAGAAAGGGCAGAGGGGTGTGTGAATCAATTTAGCTTCCAAATTAAGTAGTTCCCTGGTTGATTTCCTTTTATTGATACCATATTCCCTAGACAAGTTTCCATTTTCCTTGCTACTTTTTTTTAAGTGTTATTTCATTATGGCATGGTCAACATGTTCTGTCATTCTTAGCAGCATTCCATAAGTGTCTCAAATACTGGATAATTTAGATATGCAATGCTGTAGCCGCATCAGCCCCTGGATATTGGAGAGACAAGGTGGATGGCGTAATATCTTATTGAATCAACTTGTTGATGACAGACAAATCCCTGGCTGAACCAGAGCAGCATGTGCAGGCTCTACAGTGGGAAGACTTTTTATATTGCTCTGTATCAGAGGTGAGAGAGGACACCATGATACTGAGGGATGAAAGGGTAAGGGAATGAGTTTAGGTTAAGCTAACAACACTTCAAAGGGAAAAATACCTGGGTATTGCAGGTGTACTATACCTCTATATTAGGTGTCAAATATGTTGCTTCACAGTACACCTAAAGTATATGGATACCCATTGTAATCAATCTTTGCATATCATCGCTTCCACAAAGTCATATACAGTACAATGGAAAAACAGATATTGAACTCGTAGGATGATGGGAGCCTGCTTCTTAGAGTATTTATTCTGTCTTTGATACTTACCATTTGATAATACATACAAAGAAATGCATACATCTAAGATTCTTTGCTACTCCATCCACATGGTTTCCTTTTGTACACCTGGAATTACAATAGCAGGAACTAGAGAGTCTGTGAATAGGGGCTACATCTCTTTGGTTCATAGGGTGCAAACGACATAATTAAATAGCTGAAGGCAGGTAAGTGAATTGGGAAAGAGAGAGTGTTGGCTGTCAGTCCTTTCTGCCAATGGATAAGTTACTCAGGATGAGGAATCTTATATACATTAAAAATCAAGTACTGAATCATCGCTTATCAGGGAACACTATCTCCGTTTGTCATTTGCTCAGCAGCATCTGGCTCACTGTTTAATTATATTTGTATTCTATGTTCCCTCTTTTGTATTGAATGACTTCACCCTCAAGGTTAAGCCACACAGGTTTTAAGGTTCCTTCATTTCCCCCCACCTCTAAATTGATCCCAAGACCCACCAGGGCAATCAGAGACCACAGACTGCTCTCCAACACCAGATGAGTGGGCTAGTAAGAAGCTTACTTAGAAACTTTTTTTTTTTTTTTAAAAAGATAAGTGTTTCACCACCAGCATTCCGTAATCAAGTAGTTGACCGTTAATACCATTCAGCCACTTAGTAAACTGGGATATGGGAACGGGGAGTAAATATCCAGTCCAAAACAGAACTTTGGCAAGATGGTTAATTCTTAGCTTGAAGTTTCTTACACTGAAGTACCCCAAGTTGGAGATGCAACACAAATGCAAGCCATTTTGATAGACACATTCTAAATCAGGGATTGTGGGATTGTGTCCTCTTCCTGCAAATGTATTGCTTGAAGAGAAGGATTGCTTGAGTCCCAAAACTTGGAAAGGATCACTGACTTCACCAGTATTATCTGCAAAGGGTTTGAGTATGCAAGGAAAAGGAACTTCCCATTGCAGCAAATATCTTCACTGATGTGAATTGGTTTCCCCTTTACTATCATTTCTTTAGATTAGACGAAATGCTGAGGATCCTCACCGTATTGTCATTAGTAGGGCTGTCAAGTGATTAAAAAAATTAATCACAATTAATTGCATGATTAAAAAATTAATTGTGATTAATCACACAATAATAGAATACCATTTATTTACATATTTTTGGATGTTTTCTACATTTTCAACTATAATTGATTTCAATTATAACAAAACAGAGTACAGTGCTCACTTTATTTTTGATTACAAATATTTGTGCTGTAAAAAACAAAATAATTTTCAATTCACCTCATACAAGTACTATAGTGCAATCTCTTTTTCGTGAAAGTTGAACTTACAAACATAGAATTATGTACAAAAAATAACTGCATTAAAAATAAAAATGTAAAACTTTAGAGACTACAAGTTCACGGAATCCTACTTCTTGTTCAGCCAGTCACTCAGACAAACAAGTTTGTTTACATTTGCAGGAGATAATGCTGCCTGCTTCTTGTTCACAATGTCACCTGAAAGTGAGAACAGGCATTCGCATGGCATTGTTGTAGCCGGCATCACAAGATATTTATGTGTCAGATAAGCTAAAGATTCATATGTCTCTTCATGCTTCAGCCATCATTCCAGAGGACATGCGTCCATGCTGATGATGAGTTCTGCTCGATAACAATCCAAAGCAGTGCAGACCGACACATGTTCACTTTCATCATCTGAGTCAGATGCCACCAGCAGAAGGTTGATTTTCTTTTTTCCGTGGTTCAAGTTATGTAGTTTCCGCATCGGAGTGTTGCTCTTTTAAGACTTCTGAAAGCATGCTCCACACCTTGTCCCGCTCAGATTTTGGAAGGCACTTCAGATCCTTAAACCTTGGGTTGAGAGCTGTTGCTATCTGTAGAAATCTCATATTGTACCTTCTTTGCATTTTGTCAAATCTGCAATGAAAGTGTTCTTAAAATGAACAACATATGCTGGTTCATCATTTGAGACTGCTATAACATGAAATATATTGCAGAATGCAGGTAAAACAGCAGGAGACATACTATTCTCGCCCCAGCGAGCTCAGTCAGAATTTAATTAATGCATTTTTTTTTAAACGAGTGTCACAAGCATGGAAGCATCTCCTCTGGAATGGTGAACGAAGCATGAAGGGGCATATGAATGTTTAGTATATCTGTCATGTAAATACCTTGTAATGCCGGCTACAAAAGTTTCATGTGAACGCCTGTTCTCTCTTTCAGGTGAGATTATAAATAAGCAGGCAGCATTATCTCCCGAAAATGTAAACAATCTTGTATGTCTTAGCGATTGGCTGAACAAGAAGTAGGACTGAGTGGACTTATAGGCTCTAAAGTTTCACATTGGTTGTTACATAACTGCACTCAAAAACAAAACAAACAAAAATACATTTGTAAATTGCACTTTCACAATAAAGAGATTGCATTATGGTGCTTGTATGAGGTGAATTGAAAAATACTATTCTCTTTTTTTATAATTTTTACAGTGAAAATATTTGTAATCAAAATAATATAAAGTGAGCACTTTACACTGTATTCTGTGTTGTATTTAAAATAAATATATTTGAAAATGTAGAAAAAAATCAAAAATATTTAATCAACTTCAATTGGTATTCTATTGTTTAACAATGTGATTAAAACTGCAATTATTCATGATTAATATTTTTGAGTTAATCGCATGAGTTAACTGTGATTAATTGACAGCCCTAGTCATTAGGGATCCCACGACGTTTTGAACAAAGGAAGCATTATTAGTCTAGATGGCCTGGCCAAGATCCAGCTTGGATAATTACACTCTGCCTTCATAGCTGATATCATAGGGATAAAATCTAAGTAGAGATGTTCTTCAGTTCTCTTCTGAAAAACTTAAGTGGGACTAACCTAAGTCAGCCTCACTTCAGTCCCCAGCAAAATCATGGAGCAGGTCCTCAAGGAATCCAGTTTGAAGCACTTGGAGGAGAGGAAGGTGATCAGGAACAGTCAACATGGATTCACCAAGGGCAAGTCATGCCTGACAAACCCGATTGCCTTCTATGATGAGATAACTGGCTCTGTGGATATGGGGAAAGTGGTGGATGTGATATATCTTGACTTTAGCAAAGCTTTTGTTACAGTCTCCCACGGTATTCTTGCCAGCAAGTTAAAGTAGTATGGATTGGATGAATGGACTATAAGGTGGATAGAAAGCTGGCTAGATTGTCGGGCTCAACGGGTAGTGATCAACGGCTCGATGTCTAGTTGATAGCCGGCATTAAGCGGAGTGCCCCAGGGGTCTGTCCTGGGGCTGGTTTTGTTCAACATCTTTATTAATGATCTGGATGGTGGAATGAATTGCACCCTCAGTAAGTTCGCAGATGACACTAAACTGGGGGGAGAGGCAGATATGCTGGAGGGTAGAGATAGGGTCCAGAGTGACCTAGACAAATTGAAGGTTTGGGCCAAAAGAAATCTGATGAGGTTCAACAAAGACAAGTGCAGAGTCCTGCACTTACGAAGGAAGAATCCCATGCACTGCTACCGGCTGGGGACTGACTAGCTAAGCAGCAGTTCTACAGAAAAGGACCTGGGGATTACAGTGGACAAGAAGCTGGATACGAGTCAGCAGATCGAGGGAAGTGATTATTCCCCTCTATTCGGCACTGGTATTGTGTCTAGTTTTGGTCCCCCACTACAGAAGGGATGTGGACAAACTGAAGAGAGTCCAGCGGAGGGCAACGAAAATTATTAGGGGACTGGAACACATGACTTACGAGGAGAGGCTGAGGGAACTGGGGTTATTTAGTCTGCAGAAGAGAAGAGTGAGGGGGGATTTGATAGCAGCCTTCAACTACCTGAAGGGGGGTTCCAAAAAGGATGGACCTAGGCTGTTCTCAGTGGTGGCAGATGACAGAACAAGGAGTAATGGTCTCAAGTTGCAGTGGGGGAGGTCTAGGTTGACTATTAGGAAACACTATTTCACTAGGAGGGTGATGAAGCACTGGAATGGGTTACCTAGGGAGGTGGTGGAATCTCCATCCTTAGAGGTTTTTAGGGCCTGGCTTGACAAAGCCCTGGCTGGGATGATTTAGTTGATGTTGGTCCTGCTTTGAGCAGGGGTTGGACTAGATGACCTCCTGAGGTCCCTTCCAACCATAATATTCTATGATTCTATGACTACAAGGGAGAAGGCTGCTATATTCCATCCGAGAGGTAGCATGAGTGATCCCCTGGTTTAGTATGTACAGAGCACCCATTGTGGGTTAGACGCAAGTTATCAGGTTTTATTTAAAAGACACACTGTGTGATGGTGTGATACTAAGGTGCTACAAGCATGTGTTTTGGGATGACCACATTACTCATAATTGCCAAAGTCCCACCTGAACTAACCGAGACCAAGGAGTGTCCATAAGCACACTACACTGTCATTTATTCTGCATATAACACATACATTGCCGAAAGACTAGTTTCTAAAGTAGGAAAGATTTTATCACAAAGCAGACAGGATCCCTGCCCTGAGGAGCTTCTCCCTTCCTTCATTCTCCTGCAGGATTGTAGTGATGGCCTATCCAGAGAGGAAAGGTCACCACAACCATGACTGTCACAAGTTTTTGCAAGAGCAAAGTCGTGATTTAAAAAAAAAATGCAATAAATAAAAATGCAAAGTTGCAGGTTTCAGAATTTAATCCTAGCTGGCTAGAGATTAGGTGACCAAAACCAGGGGGTCTTTAGTGCAACACCAGCTTCCAGGCTCCAAGTTCCCCAGGCACAGAGGAGCGGTGTGCAGCGCAGCATCCCGCGGGTTTCCCAGGGCAAGGGAAGCGGTTCCCGAAGCAGGCGGCTCGGGCAGGAAGGGGGCGCAGTGGCCGCGCTGGGGACTCACCTCCCTGGCCGAGCGGATCTGCCTGCGCACCGCCTCCTTGCAGCTGTAGATGGTCTCCCCGAAGCTGGGCTGGAAAAGCGCCTCCACGCGGGTGAGGCCGCGGTACGAGCCGCTGGAGAAGGCCGGCCAGCCCAGCTCCAGCACGGGCGGCTCCACGTCCGACTGCTCGGGGAAGTAGGTGAGCGAGGAGCAGTCCAGCGAGGCGCTGAGCAAGGGCTCGGCCGCCCCGTTCTCGGCCCCGGCCGGCGGCGCGGCCGCCTGGAGGACGGCCTGGATCTCGAGCTCCGAGAGGAAGCCGGGCACCTTCTCCCGGCGCAGGAAAGCGCGGAAAGCGGCGCGGCCGCCCGCCACCAGCTCCTCCAGCGCCAGCCGCTGCGCCTCGCTGTAGAGCTCGGGCGAGCTCGGCTCCCCGCGGGGCCAGCGGCCGGGCGCGTCCTCCAGGCACTGGGACTGGTTCGCCATGGGGAGCCGCGGCCGCTGCTAACCACCAGCCCGCAAAGGGCAGCCCCTAAACCAGGCCCTTTATAGGGAGTTTTAAACCCAGCCAACGCCCCCTCACCCCGATTCTCCTCCACCTGCCAACCAGCGCCGGGCCCTGCCTCCTTCTCTTGCACCTTCCCAGGCTGAAGGGAGCGACGGTCGTTGAGTTCAAGCGGCTGGTAGGCTCCCTAATGCCCAAGCTCCTCTTGGTGGAGATGCCCTGACTCAGGCGGGGCAGCTGCTGGAGCGGGCCAGAGAGAAGCAAGGGAGAGTCTCTGACTCTGCTGGTGCCTGCTTTCTTCCCACGCTGATGCTCCCCACTTAGCAAGCCCTTGTGTAACTCCATCCGCACTCTTGGAAGGGCTACCCTTCCCCACGGGGCGGGCAGGGAATTATTTCGAACTGTTGTAGAAACAGAGCACACTCAGCACAGGAGACCTGGTACCAAAGGATTGCACCTATCTTGTTCTTGCATTTACATTCCTGCATGGGGGGGGGGGGGGGGTCGGGCGGAGAGAGAGAGGGGAAGAAGAGAGAGAGAATGGGCTGTAATTTTATTTACTTTGATTTGTCATCCTCTTAATATGAAGGAGCCCTTCCAAAAGGTGGTGAGTCCCTATGGCCCAGGTAGCAAGGAGTCAAAATAAAAGCAAGGCAGTGCCCCCGCCTTTTGCCAAGGGATGTCTGGGTGAAATCTAAAGCTTAAGAGGCCACAGCTGTACTTATGTTAACAGTCCTTCTCCCCTTTTTCTTCAGAGCGAACCATATCAGAGGAATGTTTGAAACAGCAAGAATAAAGCCAGGGTCTCTTCCGCAGCACTGTTCTTTCCCCCGAAAGAAGTCTAGTGTCTAAAGAATACACTACATCTTGATAACTTTGACTTCTTCCAGGTACTGTTTATGGGGGTTAATAGCACTAGAATTAATTCCCATCTTTCCTAATAGCTGGAAAATATAAGCCAGACAGCAAATGTTTCATTAAGTGAAGAAGAGTCAAAATCCCAAATAGACGGGAAGCACCACAGATAAGGAAAAGTCATAATTAAGAAAACCCACACTGCAAATTCACTGTTTAATTTGTGAAGTAAAATACTTTCTGCTGATGGGAAAATACTGTATAGCAGTCCAGTGTAACACTGTAAAAAGGACATGAAATAAGGAAGGTTTTCAAATAGACTTTAAAAAGGAGACATGCTGCCATAAAGGAAGCATGGAGTAAATCCCTCACCTGGCTGCTAAAGTGTGCATTGACTAGCTCTCTACAACCCCTGCAGTGGCTGATGAGGGGACTTCTTATCACAGGGCCACCTTTTTTTTTTTTTTTTTTTTAAACTCCTTTAAACAGTGTTAGTGCAGCCAGGGCTTTCCTCATAGTTGCACGGTATGGGCGTGGTAGCATGAAACAATGAATGGTCAGCTTTCCCCACATCGGAAGGTTGAAATGTATAAAGTAGCCACTTTTGAGCTTAGGTGTAGGTACCGCTACCACCAAGAATCATAGAACAGATGCTAACAGAGAAATAACGGTACTGCATTGAGCTATCTTATTTTGTAGACAAATTAGATTTAGGGCATATCTTTCCACTCACTGGTATATCGGAGAGGATCCAGTTAGAAAGCTGCCTTGTTCCACCTGTTGCACACAATCTCACTGAAAGGGAGAACGCTGTAGTATATTTATGAGACCTGAAGGTACGGTTTTACAAAAGTGGAAATGAGATTGGCCAGTGAAGGTTCTGTCCATGTAGCTATCTGCTATTATAGCTTGCCAAGAATAAACATCCCATAGTAGGTTAGAAGGACTTGGCTTTGTCCTCCTCAGCATATCTCCAGGTGATCATGATAGATCAGAACTAGTAACCGTTCCTCACTTCTGAAAGATTTATGGAATACTGTTAATCTGAAACAAGGGCAGCAGTGTTAGAGGTGTGGTACTTTCAAGGATTATACTTCCCCCACATCCCTCTGCCAATTGTTGTAGGTTTCTAATTTTTTTTAAAATGTTTCTCTCTGGTTCTTGGTAGGAGAAAGACACACAGACGGGAAACAAACTGTACTGGAGAAAACAATGGAACTGACTACAGACAAAGTGCTATCAGTTACCACATTTGAAAGAAATGGTTTTTCCTGTATTTTTCCTACTTAATTATTTGTAACAGTAGGTAACATCTTCACACAAGTGTAATTAAGATGGCATCCACTTGTTGCAACCTAAAAATTTAGATTACATGAATGTAAACGTTATGCAATGTCATTGTGTGAAGTCATTGCTGTGCAGGGTTGTCAGCTAGATTTTAGGACAGATGACAGAGCACCTACTGCAGTAATTTGTATTGCCCCACTGCCACCCCCTATATCTGCAGTTCTCAACTGGGGGTCTGTGGCCTCCAGGGGAGTCCATGAGCCCATTCCAGGGGGTCATAGGGCCCCAAGGCTGAAGCCCTAATCCCTGGTTCCCTCCATGGGGCTGTAGCTGGGAGGCACAGGGCTGAAGCCCCTATCCCTGGCACTACCTGCAGGGCTGAAGCCAGGGGCTGAATCCCAGAGCCCCGATGCTCCCTGTGGGGCAGAAGCCCTGAGCCCATGGGCAGAGTTGGGGACATGGAGGGCATTCCCCCTCTACCCCCTAAACTGCAGCACAAGAGCACAGCAGTCCCAGGGGCAGATCCACACCTCTCCCTGCTCCCTGGCAGGTTGGAGGCAGGAAGCTGGAACCAGGCAGTGCGGGACAGCTGCTGCTCTGGCTGGTGCTCCAGGTTGAAGCTGCTCCTCAGCTCCCAGCCTCCTTTGCTCCCGCAGAGGCAGTCAGTAAGAGCCACCCAGGTGAGGATACCTGGCTCTGTGGCTGGCAGACCCCTCTGAGAACAGGGACTGCAGGGGAGCCCTCCAAACACAAAGCTCCCAATACCCCCTCTCCCTACACCCTGAGGCTATGCCCTCCCTGCACCCTGCCCACACAACCTCTAGTCCCTCTCCCTGCACCCTGAGCTAACCCCTGCCCTCACCCAGCCCCAGTCCTGTATACCTTATAGAGAAGAAAGTTATTAGACTGGCCGTTTACAGGCACATTGAAATAAGGCCTACACCAGCAACGCTCCCCTAGTGGGGAAGTAGCTTATACTGACCAGTTCTTTTGCCCTTATAAAACTTATACCAGTTACCTGAACAAAATGAACTAGACTGCCAAGAGGACTGTTTTGCTGGTACAACTGCATCTACAGTAAGGATTTTTGCTGGTGTAAAAACATTGTAAATAATCATACCCCTGACATTACTGCACTAGAAACTTTGTGAGTACCAGCCAGGGCTGCCATTGCTTGGAGATTCCATTGATTTAATAGAATCAGGTGCCTAGTCATCAGGAATAATTTTCTACTGAGGGGCAATTACAGAGAGTGTGCAGTAATAAGGACACATTCTCCTTCCTAACCGGAGTAACTGTTTTTCAGCAGAATATCCCACAAAGAAAACATTCAAGGTAATACATACCTTTTGGTTTTGCTGCCCCATAGGATCACTTTTTGTAGCATAGACCCTGAAAAGGCCTTAAGCCTTGTCACACTTATGAGAGTTCTCCCAAAAGATGGGAGTTATACTCTGTAGTGTAGAGTGGTCGTTCATCAGGGTTGTTTACTACATTATTAAAGAAGTGTGGTTTTATATAAAACAAAATGTGCATAAGAATGATGTAGCTGGAAGATTGGCTAGTTAGGTACCACTCAGTGAGTTTCATTAGTTTGGAGTTAAACAGAAGGGATATAATCAAAACACAAAAACAACCTTAAGCTCCTTATGACTATCATGCAAGAGTGATAAACCCATAATATATCTAAATTCATCATTGAATTCAGATTACGAACAAAGTTAGCCTTATTTAGTGCAGATATGTGAAGCTATTTCCCCACTTTGGTTTTTTAAAGTTGTTTTATTTTCAAAATAAAGTTATAATAAAACCCAGCATTAACATAATTCATGTTAGCGAGTGGAAGTCAGAATAAGATCTCAGAACCCAATTTGAACAGAATCATTCTGACTCAGTAACAACTTTTCTAAATATAAATAAGTTAAAACCATAATGTTGACAGCACTACGAAGCACTAACTAGTATATTTTGCCGGTGACGGTCTAACAAGGAATTGAGGGGTAAACATCAATAGATGGAATGAATTTTAGTGTTATTACATATAAAAACAAAAAGCACGTGGAGGCACATATGGCATTAAAAATATCTAAACATATTTCAGTGCATTGTTTAACAAGTTGCATAGAATGAAACTACAGTGCCGGTAAGTTACCAGCCCCTACACACACGGTACCGGGATGGACTATAAAAATCAGTAGCTGTTAAAAGGACTGTGCAGTGAGCCTGGAGCTCTTGGACTTACAGCCAACTCAGCAGTCACTTATTTGAACAGAGAAACGTCTCTGAGGCTGAGTAGGCTGGTGCTGATCTCATGCCTCTGTTTTACATTGCAGCTTACAATGTGGCAGCTCGTATAGTTTTCAGGCGCACGTCCCCTTCGGGAGAGGATAGCAACCATATGGTTAAGTTTGGATCGGATAACAGAGTAATGGAACTGCCTCTCTTTATGCAGTTTTTGGAAGTATTCTGCCCTGTGGTTGCCAGAGTACTCAATGGACCTCAGAGAGGACAGCGAGCTGGTAGAGCTTGCCACAGAGCACTGGGAAGATGATGAAGAAAGTGACCGTAGACTAGAAGAAGTTGATGTGGACTTTCCAGATGAAGGAGATCCTTCTTTTGATTGTTGTCGCAGGAGTAGATGCTCTTCCACACTCTCCTTCTTGTCTGTCTGGGTCATAGCTGTCTTCCGTGGCACTACTGTTTGAGTGCCAGCCATTCTAGCAGCAACAGAGGTTTGGGTTCCAGATGTTACCATTACAACACTGGTTTGCGTGACAGCATTAGATAGAGTCACTGTGGGCTTCTCTTCGCATGGTTCAGTTTGAGTAGACATGCTATTCACCTCCTTTGGTTCCACTATGGCCTCCAGACTTCCAAACCACTCCTCTGTGCCAATGTAGGAAGGACCCAGGTTATAGGATTTGCTTCCTTCAGTGTTGTTAGCCAAATCTGTTTTTTTCAGTGGTTTCTTGGGGGTGCTTGACAGTCTGGCCAACTCTGCTCTCAAGAGGTTTCCCACAGTGTGGTCTTTTGGTGATTTTGTTCCACTGACCAGGTGATCAAATATTCCACTGCTCCGGCAGCTGGATGGCAGCTTAGGGCTGATCGGTTTTGACTGTGCATAAAGGATCCTGAACTCCAGGTCAAAGTGTTCAGCCACTTGGCCTGACAGCAGCAACAAGTTACTGCTATTCAATTTCCCATCAGTCCATGTGAAGCTATTGAAAACAAACCAAGATTCATAGTTAAACTCACTTTAATTGGTACACTAGAATGAATAGCACAGCTATATACACCAAGCGACAAGTACACATTAGGAGGGTTGTGTGTTTAGGTGAGGTATAACTTTCCATTAGGGCTATCCATATCCAGTCCTTATGCAATCGATGACACTTTATGCCATAGTCATCTAATCTTGCAATTAAATATACAGAAGCCTGGTGAGCTAATGCAGTGGCTCTCAACCTTTTCAGACTACTCTACCCTGATTTGTCTTTTGTACCCCCAAGTTACACCTCACTTAAAAACTATTTGCTTACAAAATCAGACATGAAATGTAAAAGTGTCATAGCACACTACTGTTGAAAAATTGCTGACTTTCTCATTTATACCATATAATTATAAAATAAATCAACTGGAATATAAATATTGTACTTACATTTCAGTGTATGGTATCTAGAGCAGTATAAACAAGTCATTGTCTGTATGAAATTTTAGTTTGTACTGACTTCGCTAGTGCTTTTTATGTAAGCTATTATACAACTAGGCCAATATCTAGATAAGTTGATGTACCCCCTGGAAGACCTCTGTGTACCTCTAGGAGTATGCATACCCCTGGTTGAGAACCATTGAGCTAATGTACGGTAATGTTGTTGTGCACTGGTTTTCAGGAACCCACCATGCAACTAGGTTTCATCTCTGATGCAGCAACAAAAACTGAGGGAGAAATATGCTTGCCATTGCACAACTGGCTGTAGGTGTTTGAATAATACAAATGATAGAAAGTTCCCCAAAATGGTGGGCATTACAGAAAATAGCGTACTAGGGACCACAGCCTGCCAGAAACAGAAGCAACGAGACCAATGTTTTCCTCCCCATGACCCTCCTCCATGGATCTGAGTACTCAATTGAAATGCAGCCACTCTGAGAAACCAACCTACCATCCCCAAGACATGGAGAGGGGACAAGCCTACCAAGGATATAGCAGAAACACCATGAGACTTGTCCCAAATGAACAAACTACATTGTTAGAAGCAGCCCAGATTCATATGGACATTCCACAAAGGTTTGGAGGAAATTTCTAGAGACAGTTTGCCAACAGACAAGCTTTAAACTAATGCCAATTTCTGGATCAATTCCCCAACATTATTCAAGGCTGATACAGATTCAAAAAGTTCATACAGGATTAAACAGATGAATCACCAATATTGCTTTTGAGTCAATCTTATACCTTTCAAGTTAGTTTTCACTTCTTGCAGAAATCTCCTCCCCACGAAGACCTAAAGAAATGCAAAGGACCCCAGAACTTGCCTGTAGGAGCCTGTAGTCACTCTAATGCCATCAATTAACATGAACTTCTCATGGACTTTCCCAACAATTTTAGCTCCTGACCTCGTGTAGTAAGTGTTCCCAGTTATAGTTCGAACTCTCATCAGCTGTTTAAAAGAAAACAAAAAACAAAAACCTGATTTTCATAACATATAAACCATGCAGTGTAGGAGAGAGGAATGAAACGGACTTGCTTAATACCACTTACTGTCCAGCAAGCATTAATACTAAGTGATACTATTAACAACCGTTTATACCAACAAATTTGTGCTAAACACTATAGAGATAAATGTGATTGAGGTCCTGGTCTCCACACAGTTTACATTCCAGATCAGAGATGTCAAACTCAATCTGCAGAGATGGCCCAATTCCATTTTAATTATGGGTCATTAGTAAGGGCATAGCTTAGGACTACAAAGAAACTCACACTGATGACAACTGGAGGTTTGCACAGAGATCGAAGGTAGAAATGGCCTTGTCTGTAATAACTGAACTTTTAATCATTAGTGATTTAGTACCAGATTTTCACATTCAGCAACACTTATTGGGAAAATAGCCTCATCTTTAGGAATACCATTATTTCTTCCCTACCTTTGTCCCCACTACCCTTTTTGTCCCTCTGCATTTCCTGCCCTGCAGGAACTTCCAAATCCTACCCCCTCCCTTGTTCTGTCCCCTGAATGTCATTATTGGGCTTTAGCATCAACCTCTCAGTGAGAGTAAATGAGGGACAGGGGAGCTCACACGTCAAGATATCTGAAAACTTAAGGCAACACTGCATAGCTTTATACTTGGAAGATTCGTCAACCACGAGAGCTAAAATTTTTATTATTATTATTATTCATAATTAAAGCTTTGATTCTGAAGAACTGGAATATGTCACATGACCTACGTGACTACAACACATGGGTCTGACATTAACACTTTTGTTGACACTTCATTTAAAAAGAAATGCATGTTATGCGGGGAGGGTAGAACAGACACTAAAAGCCACGCGTGTATAGTGTGTCTTATTGTTTCCTGGGTGGGGAGGAGGGCTGGCTTGTTCTATTTAGCAAACTCTCACTTGAGCAGAAGACACTGTTTGCAAGTAGTGATTTAAAATGCATGCTCTTCAGGACAAGGACAGTCTCTTACATGTATGTATGGCACTCAGCACAATGGGGCTGCTCACTACAACTGTGGCCTCTGCACAGTATTGCAATTCAATACATACAAGTTGGGATAAGGGCCAATATGCTTCTTCTACATGGCTCTTGCTGGTTTTGGGAGCCTATCACATTGGGTTAATGCAGAGCCCATATTCAAAGCCTGCAGTATAAATCCCCAACCTTTGGGATACACAGAGGCTTCCAAGCAAACATAAGAGAGTACCTAAAATGTTCAACTCTAGGCAGCATGTGAAATACTGGTGTGTCTTTCAAAGGCAGTGCTATAATTTACCATAGAAAACTCCTCTAATACTTACACCTTCCTGCTCAGGACAGACTCCCAGACTCCTGCACATTTCCATGAAGTGGGGTAGAAAATCTTGGTCCAGAAGGATGTAGACTGGAATCTTCCGCTTTCTATAGGCTTCCTGAAGGTCACTGAAGATCTCAATATCTGTGAAGGAATCCATAACTAGAGCGATCACCTGCAGAAACAGAAGAAGCCATTAGGCCCAGAGCCTGACTCTCTCATTACACAAATAAGCATGACTTTGCCTGTCTAGATCAGTAGCTCCCCCAGTCAGTTCTCATTCAGTGGTATTGTACAGCCAGACAAGTTTCTTTCATGCTGCCTTTTTTTTTTTTTTTTTTTGGAGGTGGGGAGGCAAAATGATAATCTTATGTTCCCACAATTTAGTCAAACTCACTATGCCCTGGAGTATACAGGATGATCCCAGATGGATTATTCCCACACCTGTTAATGCTCTCACATTATGGTTTGCTTTTCTGCACAACCTTGGATAATGACATCTTATTTCAGCACCTGGGGAGCTGGCGAGGCACAGTCAGCAGTCTTGCAGAGTTGGCTCCACTCCCTTGCTCCCAGATACGCTGGGCTGAACGCCTCCTGCTGCAGGGGGTTGTCTTAGCCCTACAGTTGCTGATCAGTTCACTGCGGCTCAAGAGAGTTTTAGACATAAAAAGCTTCTGTCTATACTGGACGCTTCTGTCTATACTGGACAATCTAACATGTCTTCCATCCCTGTAGTATCCGAGCATCTCTCAAGCTTCAGTGATTGGATCCTCACAATACCCCTGCATGATAGGGATACATCACCCCCATGCACACAGAGATGAAGCTGCTTACCCACAGTCACAAAGGGAGTCTGGGGTAGAGCTGGGAACTGAACCCCGATAGAGCCAGATATTATTAGTCTGAATCCCAGTCCAGTGCCTTCACCAAAAGATCATCCTTCCACCAGCATTAGCACCACTGCATGCTTTCTGCTATTAATTCCTCTAGTGTAGTCAGGGCCCAAGACAGGAAGATTCTTCTCTTCCAGGCCATTAAGAACTAGTACCACAGCCATGTGTGTTCTAGAAACCCATCTAGCTAACTCCAAATGTCATCACAGACCTAGATATCTAGCCCATCATCATTCAGAGGAAGTGCATCTGGCTTGGGGTGATGGAGAGGAGTAAAAAAAATTCAGTTTGATGGCTTGTTTCGCCATATTCCAGAGTACTGGCACATCAAAGGAGAGTGGCTGTACAAGTAATGTAGGTGTATGGGAGCGGCACTTATCAGGTGTAACCCAGCCCCAAGGTGCGTACAGGCATGCTGCATAACCACCACTTGTGTGGTATTGCTCACACACAAAGTTACTTCCCACAAGTACAGAGATTTACTTTTTTGTTCACCATTGTACTCTGTTCCGAAGCACTGGTAATTAGAGTCTGCAGAAATACTCAGGTGTTTTTAAACAGATTTGCTTATTGCATGTGTCCTAACAAGAGTTTACTGTAGAAAGCATTTGCAGAAACCACAACTTAAGTAGATATTAGAAAATATCCACTGAAAGTAGAGTTTGAGTTGAAAAACTCCACATTTTCACAAGAATCCCAATTCTAAAAGTCATGCATATCAAATCAAGGAAGATAAACAGTACCTGTGATTTAGGTGTCCAGTGAAAGTTAAACAGCTTGAATTTTAGCTCTTGAGCACTTGCAACAAGCTACACTCCAAAAATTATTCGCAGAAGTTTGGCGAATAATTTGAGGAAACAATAAGGTGTTGTGACAATGTACAGCCAGAAGAGGGAAGCTAAAGGTATTTAGCAAAAGCATTCAGTTTTGGTCTACTTCTGCTCCCACAAAGTCAATGCTAGAAAACTCCTGTTTAATTCAAGGGGAGCAGTTAGACCAACAATGGCCGCTTTTGAAAAGCCAATTCTAAAAATCGGTCAAACAAGTTATTGGCTGCACTTTATTCACGCAGCTGTAATCTCACCAACACTTGCAATTTGAAAGGCGTCATTAGTAAAGGTGCTTCTAAGGCAGAGGTGGGCAAATTACAGCCTGTGGGACCATCCTGCCCAGCCCCTGAGCTCCTGGCCTGGGAGGCTAGCCCCCAGCCCCTCCCCTGCTGTCCCCCCTCCCCTGCAGCCTCAGCTCACCACGACGCCAGCGCTCTGGCCCGCCACTCCTGCCAGGCAGTGCAGCAGCGGGGCTAGCTCCAGCCAGGCGGCGGGGCTGCGAGCTCCTGCTGCTCTAAGCAGCATGGGAAGAGGGCGGGGAACGGTTGGATTGGTGTAGGAGTCCTGGGGGGCCTGTTGCGGGAGGGGGGTGGATAGGGGTCAGGGCAGTCAGGGAACAGGGAGGATTGGATAGGGGGTGGGATCCCAGGGGGTGGTCAGGGGACAAGGAGTGGGGGGGGGCGTGGTTTGGATGGGTTGGAAGTTCTAAGGGGGGCAGTAAGTGGGAGGGGGCGGGTAGGGGCAGGAGCCAGGCTGTTTGGGGAGGCACAGCCTTCCCTACCCAGCCCTCCATACAGTTTCACAACCCCGATGTGGCCCTCAGGCCAAAAAGTTTGCCCACCCCTGTTCTAAGGGTATGTCTACATTGCAATTAAAAACTCATGTCTGATCCATGCCAGCTGGCTCAGGCTTGCAGGGCTCAGACTAAGGTGTGGTGTAGTGTAGACATTATGGCCCACGGGCTGCATCCAGCCCGCAGGATTGCTGGCTCCATGGCGCAGCGCAAGCCCTAGTTTGCCCACCCCTGGTGTAGACAAAGACTCCTGATGCACTGTCCTCACCTTTTGCTTTGTATGCCTGGAACTATAGTGGCAGAAACTAAAATACCAGTGACTGAAACTACCTTTCTGGTTCACAGGGTACAAGTGACTTACTTTGGAAAGCTAGATGCTAGTGAATGCATTGTGATCACACGTTCTGGCTTCAGGGCGTTCTTACCAGTCCATCAGTCACTAGCTTCCCCAAGGTTCAATCAAAATCAAATACTGACTCACCAGTCATTAGGCAATAACGATCTGTTGCGGTCATCTCTCTCACTGTTTAATTCATTTTGTTTAATACATTTACACCCTTCCTTCATTTGGGATTGTGCATGACCTCAAGCTGAAAGTTTATCCATCCACAAGTGTCACTAGTCCTTTTGCCATACATCAAAGCTGCCTAGTTACATAGCCATATAACTAGGAAGATGACAGGGCTACTCTTTGGACTGACCATCAGAAGAGTATTATGAAGTGTTTGGCTAGCATTTCTTCCTCCAGGTGGTCACCTCTACTGCAAATGAGCTCCCCAATTCAGCAAACAGTAGAGCTCACCTAGAAGTGAAGTGGCATTGGAACCATGATCTCATCCACCAGTGTTAGAGAACCACTTACCCACCACCTTAACTTTCTTTTTAGCTTGGAGGGGAACACATGCCTCCAGAGATATTTAAGCCTCATTATAAGGCTATGGAAAGGAGGGGAAAGAAAAAGTGAAGTCTATGAAGAGACAGACCACATGTACAGTTTGGGCAAAGTTCATTCTGAACCTGGGGTTCTACAGGGAATTATGGCATGTTACAGATGCACACCATACCAGGCTATTAACATGCAGATATAGGTATATACTAGATCAGAGAAGTTGCTTGGAAATTGGGAGGGGGTAAGTTTGTCTTTCTTTTTAAAAATAATGCACATTCCATCCAAATTTATGGACGGACTAGAAAGGCCAGTATCATCCAAGTCTTTAAACCAAGTGCTGAATTCATCAGACCTTCAAACATTTCTGAACTGCAGTTTTAAATAGAGAACTTCTCTAAGCTCTGCAAGGGGAGAGAAACCCAGTGAAAGCAATTTCTCCTTTTAACCACACTTGGTCTTCAAGAGGAAGCTTGGAACTGAGGATCTTAACTGCTCAGAGAGACCAAGGGACTGTTCACCCAAATAAGGGTAGAATACCTCCTTGTGTAGTTGCATTCTGTCACCTGTTCTTACTCATGAAATTTCATTCTTCACTGCTTCAGGAGGGATGCGTGTGCACATGCAGGACGGGCATATAGTAGACCCTCTCCATATTTTGATCCCTGCAGGATGATCCAGGCCTCAGCTTTAGTGTGTGTTTTAGGCCACAGGAGTATGTTTTAGTCTCAGGTGAGCAGTGTGACTAGTTTCTGCCACTGAAGGGTGCATATACAGGCACAGAAGGGTATAAGTTATTCATTCTCTTGTCGTTTCCCTTCATTGCACCAGCTATGCATGTTACAACAATACAGTTTAATAGCTATACCTCCCTTGATATTTCCAGTACCTGAATCACTTATTTACTTCTCTTCTGGGGTTTTAATCCCTCCCCGTATAGAATAGAGAGAATGCTACACTAACAACCTTTACTGAACCACACCAGCTGGAACTGATTAGCCCCCTGAAGGCACTGCGAGACCTGGCCTGAATCAGCAACTTTCCTTTGTGATAAAAACCCAAGATAAAGAAATGCACAATACCTCGCAACATTTGGAAGTTTCTATGCAGACCCAGGGCATTATGTGACAGAGGTAATCCCTGAAGAAGAGGCCAGTCTCATGTAGTAAATTTGAGTTGTATGCAAGTTACAGCAGACAATTTGATTTCAAGTAGCTCTGGCACCTATAGAAGAAGTGGGTTTATCCCTAGCAGATAGGATTATCCAGTAACCATGCCCCTACTGAATCTGAGATTTCCAGAATTTGGGTATCAGTGCTATAGTAACATGCTAGGAGTTAAGCCCATTGCTTGAGTACCGTGATGTATTTCTAGCCACCACCACCACATCTGGACTTTCCCTTCCTCGATGAGCTACGTGTATGCTTCAACTGGACTAGTCACAAGGTCAAGTTTCTTGTTGTAGGTTCACATCTACATCTAAGCCACACAACTCCAATCCTCCCACTTCCCATTACTGTCAGCTATAAGAATATGGAAAGAGGTGCTGTTTTCCTACTGCACTGGACAGACCAGCAATCCAAGCCAAACACAAGTAGAGCAATGTTTCCATTCACGTATTTTAGATTTTCACAGCCACCCCTGGCACTTCCTTCCAGCTAGTCTTTAACCACCAAGAAAAATCTGAATCAGGAGCCTGCTATTATTATTGAAGAAGTGTCAGACTACTGGTCCATCTTCTAATCCAATATCCTGCCTTTGGCTGTAGTTAATACCCATAGCTTCAGAGGAAACCCATCCCCAACCTCTATACAGAGCACATAGTACCGAGCCAGGTACACAGTGTTGTACGCTGGGGTGGGAAAGGAAGAAAATAACTTTTCTTCCTAACTCAGTTTATGCCCTGAAGTGTGAGATTTAGTGACTGCTTTTAGTGTCTCTACACGTTATTGGTCCTAATTTTATCTAGGCTATTTTTATTAACTTCAACTATAGTAATTGACTGATCTCTTGGGGCTGCAAATTCCTTAGGTGGATTACACACCATTTCAAATCGTTCTCTTTTATTCATTATAAATTCTCTTGTCCTTTTTTCCTCAAGCGATCCCTTTTCCCTCATATTGTAGGGCACCATAAAAAAAAATCTTACCTGTTACTCTCTTTCATAACTTAACACTGATTGACATGGAATTCTGGTCCTCAAGACTACACGTCTTTAAAAATTCTGCCCCATAGCACTTGGCCTTTCCTGTTCCATTGTGTTTTGGGGAGGGGGGTGGGGGGGGAGATCTTTGTGGGTTGTCATGCACATACAGATCAACAGCTGACCTGACAAATTGCTTTTTTTAAACTCCAAGTTGTATTTTTAAAGTTATTGTTTGTTAGCAACCAAAAGAAGTGTATTCAGAACATGATCCTCCCAGATTAAAAAGCCTGACCTCGCTCACTCCAGAGATGCATTGTCCAAATGCTCATTGTATTCCCTCCCATAATACGCATACCTTCAAATGGCAACCAGAAACCAATTCAAGTTGGCAAAGGGCGGGTGGAAGGCGGTGTTAGTTTGAGTGTAAGTTACCGGTAAGCAAGAAAAAAATCCTCCAGGTGCCTGTAAAATACTGTTCAATTATAGAAAAGTCTTGAGGGGGGGAGGAGATATTGCCTTTGTCTTCTCAGGTATTGGCCACTGTCAAACCGTGGAGTACAAGGGAGAAAACAAGCAAGACCTTCTCTTTCAGTTGTTTGATGCCTGCTTGGGTCTTCGTAGCATTGTAGGACATCTTGGGCTATGTCTACACTGCAGTAACACAACTACAGCGAGGCAGCTATGTTGCTGTAGGGCCACAGGAGATGCGTCCTATGTTGACGGATGGGTGTTTCTCATTGACGTAGTTAATCCACCTCTCCAAGCAGTCGTAGCTAGGATAGAAGAATTCTATCAACCCAGATGCACCTATACCAGGAGTTAAATTGATGTAGCTATAGCACGCGAGGTGGGAAAAATTTCACAGCCCTGAGTGACGTAGCTAGATCAATCTAATTTTAAGTGTAGACCAGGCCTAAGATACGAGTTATAGGAGCTACGGGGCCCAAAGATCTGGGCACTACTTCAGTAGAGATAAACAGCTATTCTGGAGGTTACGTTACTGTGACAAAACAGGATCTGGCCCATTGCCTCTAGCAATTGTTTTTGATAGAAGTGCATGTTTGTGTGGTGTTTATCAACTAGATTAGGTCTAGGGCATGGTTTAAATGTTTAACTTTAACCAACAAAACCAATACTTTCCCACTGGCTCAGCCTCTAGCGCAAAGCCCAGCTACTGTGCCATGTTCAGCTGCCGAGAAGCCTGCTAGCCCTAGACTCTGCACAGGGGCTCAGTCTTGCTTAGCAGCCTCACTAGTAGACATTGGAGGCAAAGATAAGATGAGGGATGTCCCCTTACCTCAGATACTAGCTGCTGAAAAAAAGATGGAGCTTGCTTTCTTCTCCCCATAGCAGAGCCTTCTGGCTGGGGCGGGGAGGAAGCACACACCCCCAAATGCAGCAGGGCAGAACAAGGAGGACTTCTAGGCCATCCTTTTGCCAGCTTCCCAGTTTTGGCATCTTCAGACCCACCCACCAAGCAGCCAAATGCCTGCCTCTTTTGCTCCCCACAAACATCAGTGTAAAATGGACATTTGACAGTTTCATAGCTGCCTGGGGGGAGGGGGGTGTCCCACAAGCAGTAGTGAAACTGGCTAGCATCAGGTGAAGTTTAACTCCGCTGCTGCTGAGCAAAACTATGAACATCAGCTGTTTACAGACTAGGGAGTTGAGGGGAGAAAAAAATAATCACAGCATTATGACCAGAGGGTTGTCTTTGCAGACAAAATCCTATTGCATCAGAGAGGGAAGCTACATGTGCAAGAACTTTGAAAGGCAACATGGCATTTATTAGGGAACTGCAGCTACACAAGACAAATTGGTTAGGAACTTGATATGGGAGCAATTAAGGGTCCGTTTGGTTTGGCCAAGACAAATTTCAGCTCATGAGCAGTGGAACGGTTGGATGAAAAGATTTGGAATGTCTTGGCAAGCAGCATAAAGGGAGGATGGAGTTTAATATTTATGTAACTGTGTAACATTGCTAGAAGGGAAAGAATTAACGGGTGTGGCCCAGATCCAAACAGATCCCTAAAAAAATTTCTAAGCTGTTTAAGACTGGACAAGTTTGTGCATGATGTTTTTGATAGGAGATGGTAAGGCAAAGAGAGACCAGTACATTCATAATATATTGTGTAATAGGTTTAGTGTTTTTTAAATTACTTTACCGTTTCCACAATACAGAAACTATTGCGAATCAAGACGTGGTTAAATCATTATGACCCTAACACTAAAAATATGTTCTTATTTCTCCTAATCTTTTGACTTTATAATTTGACATTTGTTTTGAAGAGATTAAAGCTCACATTGTGTCATATCAGTGCAGACACACATCCCAATATTCTGGCTAGGATAGCATGTTAGATGCGTAGTCTGTTTTATACAGTAGTACAGCTTGTATGCACGGTTATGTAACAGCTTCCAGTTTCTATAGAAAGTGTGATATTTGACAAGTTACAAATTGAAAGTGACAGACACTACATGCAAAGTAAGGCATATGCACAAGGGGTCATTCAACCTTCACTCTACAATTTCTGACTTCTAAGTGCATTGTTTCCGCAACCTTTATATCATGTTAGTCCCAGTTTTAAACAGGTATAATTAACCATATTGCTGGTTAGCATTGCAAGAATAAGTGCAGCAATGACAAGGGCTGGGCATACATTAGATACACGGTCTCATGTGAAGTTTCCTTCTCCTCATAGCAGAAAAGCTGTTCCATTTTGCATAGCGAAGGCCATTACAGTGCTAAAGATGTTCTCCTGCTGTAATCCGCATCAACTGGAGAAGTCAACATCAACAGGTCCATATCCATGCAGCTTATCAGACAGTCCAAGGTTTTAGCCCAGTCACTGGGGCAGTAGTGGTCCCAGCTACACAACATGTTATAACCAGCTCAGAGGACATCTTGGTGATGATCAAGTCCCTGACTCAGACACCTCAATCCAGCCTTGCTCCTTACAAGCAGCACAGGCTGGAAGCATAGTATGAAAGTTGCAGGGAATCCCTTGCCTGCATTCGGAGGCTTATGAGGGTTTGTTTTGCTGTCTTGTACATCAGAGCGTCCTACAGTCATGGTTTGTTTCAGTGCTGCCTTGCCTTCCCCTCCCCCAAATACACTAAGGGATGCTTTTCAAACCACGATGTTGGAGAGCATTAGTTAGAACTGGCAAGGGCGACGCAGCCCAAGAGTCTGACTAGCCCCAGGTGAGACATACAAGGGTACAGTCCAGGCCAATGAGTAGCTGTGTTATCCCTGCCCTGTAAAGGGCACCTCAGGTTACAATGCCTTGCTGCTGTAGTCTCCAACCTGGACTGCTCTCAAACAGCCTCCAGAACGTAAATCGCTCCCAGCTATGTCTGTATGCGCTGCAGACAGCCAGCACACCTTGACTCTTGCCAGCTTTAAAGATTACTCCAGGGTGATCCCAACACACTCCCACATTTCTCCTCAGGAATATATGTCCTGTACTGCCAAGCCCTCTCCTGGACAGCACAAATAGGTTAAGTCCATTATTCCTTTAAGAGAATAATAGGCAAGGCTCAGATTTTGTCAGGAATATTTTAGTAAAATCACAGACAGGTCAAAGTCTTCCATGGATTTTTGTATATTGCCATGACCTGTAATTTTTACTAAAAATATCCCTGAGGAAATGGGGAGGAAGGAGGGTCCAACACCCACAGGCACTGGGAGCTCTGGGGGGCCCCGCCACCGCTGGACAACAGCAGGGGACCCCTGGCCACCCACAGGGAGTGGCAGCTGTGAGGTTCCCTTGCTGCCTGGAGTTGTGGGGGAGGTTCCCCCACCATCCTCAGCAGGTGGGAGCTGCAGGGTCCCCACCACACCACCTGCGGGGGCTGGGAGCTGCAGGGTCCCCCTGCTGCTCAGGGGCTCTGCCACCAGCATCAGCTGAGAGCTACGCGGCCTGCCAGCTGACAGCTCCAGCCCCGAGGAAGAAAATGTCACAGAGGTCTCTGGAAGTCACGGATTCCGTGACACAATCATAGCCTTAATAATAGGCACACAATTTACTACCCCAAAAGGAAGGTACCCAGACACTTCAACTTGAACATACTGGATTAGATAAAACAAAATGAGTTTATTATTAACTACAAAGTACAAGTAATAAGGCATAAGAGTCAGAAATGGTTACAAGATAAAACACTGCCTAACAAACTATATTAGATTCAAAGCAAAGTTCTCACCACATGCTTTCTGCAGTCATAAGGACCAATCCACAGGTCAGGACTCCTCCCACAGAGCTGAACAGCTGCTTCCTTTGTCTCTTTAGGGGCAGTCAATGTGATGGGCAAGGTCTGTGTATGGGGTGGGGTGTCTTGGGGCCTTTATCTCCTTTTTTATAGTTTCAGTCCCACTCTTGAAAAACATTTCCAGCAGAGACCCAAAGAGACAGTCTATGTGAAAGGATATACCCTGCTTGTTTTTTTTCACATATGTAAGCGTCCTTTGATTTTCTTCTCTGCTTGATTATTCAGTTTTCAGCTTAAATGCAAATTAAAGCATGCACACATTCCCTCTTTTGTTTAGGACAGACCTGTTTTCTGCCTGTATAGGGCAGTGGGGTTTCAAACCTGTGTTAATAACCCCACACAGAGGAATGTTATAACTTCACATAGAATGTGTGGCCACACTGTACCAGGAATAACACTGACCACCAGAAAAGTATAGGTTTTCAAAGGATACCTCTGGCAAGGCATTCTTTGTACAAAGGTTATTGCAATAATGTGTACAGTATGAATACAGGGATTTATTCGTTCCATACCAACAACTCACCCTCACTAACTTCCCAGATTAAACAGGTTTCAGAGTAGCAGCCGTGTTAGTCTGTATTCGCAAAAAGAAAAGGAGTACTTGTGGCACTTTAGAGACTAACAAATTTATTTGAGCATAAGCTTTCGTGAGCTACAGCATCCGATGAAGTGAGCTGTAGCTCACGAAAACTTATGCTCAGATAAATTTGTTAGTCTCTAAGGTGCCATAAGGACTCCTTTTCTTTTTGCCAGATTAAACACTCACCCAGTCATTAGAGCAAGGGGCTAGAGGTTGCTCACACTGAAGGACACAACAGCAGGGCGGGTTATATTCTAGCCTGCAGCCCAGCTTCCATGGGGTGCTGCTGGAACAGTTTGTATAGCGAGGGTACGGACCGAGCACCATTAAACCAAACTCTACACCCCTGTACGTGATGGAAACCACTTCCAGCCAGGTGGTGATGCTACATCCGCAGCACCCCCGGTTCCCCAGGCACAGAGGAGCGGTGTGCAGCGCAGCATCCCGCGGGTTTCCCAGGGCAAGGGACGCGGTTCCCGAAGCAGGCGGCGCGGGCAGGAAGGGGGCGCAGTGGCCGCGCTGGGGACTCACCTCCCTGGCCGAGCGGATCTGCCTGCGCACCGCCTCCTTGCAGCTGTAGATGGTCTCCCCGAAGCTGGGCTGGAAAAGCGCCTCCACGCGGGTGAGGCCGCGGTACGAGCCGCTGGAGAAGGCCGGCCAGCCCAGCTCCAGCACGGGCGGCTCCACGTCCGACTGCTCGGGGAAGTAGGTGAGCGAGGAGCAGTCCAGCGAGGCGCTGAGCGAGGGCTCGGCCGCCCCGTTCTCGGCCCCGGCCGGCGGCGCGGCCGCCTGGAGGACGGCCTGGATCTCGGGCTCCGAGAGGAAGCCGGGCACCTTCTCCCGGCGCAGGAAAGCGCGGAAAGCGGCGCGGCCGCCCGCCACCAGCTCCTCCAGCGCCAGCCGCTGCGCCTCGCTGTAGAGCTCGGGCGAGCTCGGCTCCCCGCGGGGCCAGCGGCCGGGCGCGTCCTCCAGGCACTGGGACTGGTTCGCCATGGGGAGCCGCGGCCGCTGCTAACCACCAGCCCGAGAAGAGGGGAGCTGATCCGAGAGGGGGCAGAGCTGAGGCCGCACGGGGGCCTTTTATAGAGAGTTTGAATCCAAACGAGCTGCCGCGCCGCCGCCACGGATTGGGGAGGCCGCTGCCTCTCCTTCCCCCGCTGTGGTTGGCTGGCTGCTTTTGAATGTGTTTGGCCAAGCCCGCCCCTTCTGCGCGAGGGCGAGCTCGGCCCGCCGCCAGCTCCGGCCGGCTTCTGTGCCCCGCAGGCTAGGCGAGCCAGCCCCGCTGCCGCGCCTGCCTCCGCACGCTCCCCGCTCCTCCGAGGGAAGCAGAGACTGCCCAGAGACTGAGGTGCACTGGGGCCCAGCCAGGGGGTTGAGAGAAGCAGGGGGCGGGCAGGCCGAGAGGAGCAAGTGGTGGGCGAGGGGAGCCTAGGGGGTCTCAGGGCCCGGCTCCGTGGAGCCATTGTAAAGCGGGCACTGGCCCGGTCACCCCGCGGCTGCTGCTGGGAGGCACGCTGAGCCGGACTGCTCTGAGTTTGGGCAGCAGCACGGGGCAGCCAGGTTTTGGCCTCGACCCCCTGAGCAGTGCCAGGGGCTGGGCTGTGTGGGGAGTCTGAAACATTTCCCCCCTCCCAGGCTGGCTGCAGGCTTTACTTTGCAGCTCTCTCGTCACTGGATCATTTCCAGTTCTCTGTGCTTTTTACTAGGGTTGTTAGACAAGGGCTAAGTGAAAAGTGAATCTGGAAATGTGGACTTATTACTCTTTGCAGAGTCAGACCTGTTCTACTCATGATGAGCTCCTTATTTAGTGGGCTGCGTTTAACAAGCGACAGAGCACGTCTTTATAAACCAAGGAACATACCGTTGTACTATGCCACTTGAAAAGAGGGGTACGGGCAAAGAAGCGAGAGCATCCAAAATCCCCGCTGCCCATCCCCTGTTATGAGCCTGTTGCATTTAGCAGAGGTAGGGGGAAAAGTCCTGAGAGAAAAAAGGGCTAGAAGCTTTAGGTCTGATGAAACACGGAGGCAAATTAATGTTTCAATGGCAGCAAATGGTAGGGAGAAAAGGGCATTACCTTTCTGCAGGGGGATGGGAAGAGGTAGCACAGATTTAAGGGGTCTCTGTTATTTCACTGCCAGCTCCAACTCTGCTAAATGCGAACGCTTTCTCTGCAGACAGCTGCTTCTGCCCTGAAGCTGTGCCTTCACAAAGAAAAGAGGTGTATTTTTCACCTGTGTTAGAACCATAGTGAAGACAAAAAGAAAAGGAGTACTTGTTGACAGGGACACGTTGGAGGGATACAAAGGGGGGCACCAGCTAAAGGGGGGGACACATGCCCCCCGAGGTGACCTGCATGTTAAGGACAGCTACATTATTCTGTTGCGTCTGCCCCATTGATGACTGGAGATAATTTTTAAGTCTTCTGAAGCTGGAGAATGAGTTCAGGATGGTACAGGCACAGTGAGAAGGATTCTTACATTTGCAGTCCTCTGGAAACAGTGCTTCCGGAATACTGAAAATGAGTCCAAAATCTCATTCTTGATGGGTAGCAATTTAGGCACCATCATTTTGTATGTATAGTTGGGATTATATTTTGCCATGTGCATTATTTTGCATTTAACACTGAATTTCATCTGCTGTTTTCTTGCCAAGTCACCCAATTTTGTGAGATCCCTTTGTAACTCTTTGCAGTCTGTTTTTGACTTAACTACCTTGAGTAATTTTGTATCATCTGCAAACTTTGCCACCTCACTCTTTACCCCTTTTTGCAGATCATTTATGAATATGATGAAGAGCACTGACCCCAGACCAGTACAGACCCCTGGGGACACCTCTATTTACTTCTCTCCTTCTGAAAATGGGCCATTTATTCCTATCCTTTGTTTCATGTCTTTTAACTGGAGTGCCTGGGAATGCTTTCAAGATCACCTAAGAATCCTTAATAAAAGGCTTCCCACTAAATTAAATAATCTTAATCACCCCTTCTTTGTTTATAAACAAACTCCCTGCACCAAGGGCAGAAGTCCTTAGCAATGCCCTTCCCTCCCCCCCCCCCCCCCCCCCGCGATTGGGGCGGGGCATGTGACCCTTCCTCCCTGCAGGTAGGTTACCACTGGTTCAACCTACAATTCCTTGTCTTCACTACAGTTTAAACACATTAGTTAACATGGGTGCATTTTTCAGCTGTCAAGCTAACTTTCCTAGTGAAGACAAGACCTTAGTGGCAGTGGAAAACTCCTGTAGCCCTTACGGTGGCTGGATCTGCTGGTATTTGTGATCAAGGGAGGGATGACATACACATCTTCCCTCACTCCAGGGCTTATCTATACAGGAAAGTTATACCGGTGTAACTGTGTGCATGCTCTTCTTCCAATATAAGCCAAGCTGAAAAAAGTGTCCATACAGAATGTTCTACTGGTATAACTAGTAAAACTTTCCTATTAAGACAAGCCTTAAGAGGCTTAATTCCTTTTCTTCCTCCTCTCTCTGCAAGGGTCTGTTCCCAAACTTGCAGAGAGATAATAGCCCCTCTCCTGAAGCAAACAGACAGTGGAATTGATGAAGGACCAGCATGACAGTTGCACATTGGCCTGTTTGTTATGGGGGATGGGGAGGGGTTTGTGATTTTTACTGCTCCTGTTATACCTGTGATGGTTACCCTCAGGCCCCAGTAGAGAGAGCTGCAGCAGTGCTTAATTTGTTATGAAAGAGGTGCCGGTGCTCAAGCAATTATGTTCTGGGGCTTAAGGAATATTTTACTTTTATAACTGATGTGGCAAGCTCAGAGGTGCCTGGGCTCTGACCTGCCAAACCCAGAGGTGCTGGGGCTCAGCCCTGGCACAAATTAAGCACTGAGTCAAACATAACTGCTGAGTCCTCAATTGTGGAAGAAAAGGGTGATGGTTCCTGGGTATTTGAGGACGTATGAAAGAAGTCCTTGCTACTGTGGCAACCTGCATGTACAGGATTAATGAGGAGTCCACCATGAGCTCAAAGCTCCATGCAATGTTAAATCTGGTAATTAAGGACACCAGGCCATGGGCTTGAACACTAGTCAATTCCCATCATCCTAAGACCTCACACTTCTGTTAATCATCGGTTGATTTAAGATCACTGCATTTTATCCACCTGCCTAGCTCTTCCAGACACATTATGTTGGCAAAGCCCATGGCTGCATCAGAGGAGGAAACACATTTAGGTACAGTCCACGCAGTGGTGGTACATTGTTATATTAAAAATCAGATGCCATAGATTTCAAACATATTAAGCCAGTAAATAAAGACCCCATCTGCAGTTCCTGGTATTATCAAAAGAAATTTAATATATTTTTTAAATTAAAAAATTCAATCATTCTATTAAAGACACTGAGAAGTCAGATGCTAATACTGTCATACATATCCTGTTGGCATGAGATTTACGTACAGTTTGATATTTAATGCATTGCTTCAACATGTTAAGAAACCATCTTTTCATACTTACAGTAGCAATATGAAGTTAATTCCATACAATATCAAATATCCTTTTTTAAAAAGTTTTAAATATATTACTCTGATTGCCAAAATGCCATTTTTATACACAAAGCTGCTAATACAATATACAGTTCTCTTACATTATTTTTTCACATAAAATACATTTTGTCAAGTTTTATTTGTACATCATTTACTACAGCTCAATGGAGTCATGAATTATTGCAGACGGCTGGGCATCCTTTTGATATGTCCTGGATATGCAGCAGCCGAACCTAGCTGTACCAGGCCTACAAATGCCACTGAAGTTGGTTTACTGCTTCCTTCTCCTGGAAAAAACGACAAAATTGCAGTCTAGATGCTGAGAAGTCAGATAAGGCTCAACTAAGGGTGTATCCACACTGGCTATTTGAAAACCTGTTCTCCACTGGCTCAGGTGGAGGCTGGAGTATAGACTGGGCTCAGGCATGGGACTGAACACCAGATAACTTAAATGCCTGACTCTTCTTTCTAGACCTTCCACCATTGCTACCACCAATAGAACTGCAACAGCGGAGAATTACAAGCTGTAAGTTTGCAGTAGCAGATGCACCCGTAAAGAATCCAAGCATACTCTTCCTGTGTAGGCAACTATACACTTGCAGCTTTACCTGCATGAAGACAGCAGGATCAGGCCTGGAAACTGCTCAGTAACTCCAAACCCCACTTTACAGCCTTAGAAAAATTACAGTGTCGTGTAGTAATGGACTACAGCTCATAATACTGCCATTGTGTTTGGGCACTTACTGTACAACAATGAAACATTTTTTGTGGACAGAATGTGATGTGCCAACACCATCTGTTAAAATACACACGGACTTGGATCTCATTGTGTACCCTTATGACCCGAGAAGAACAAAGCTAACCTGGAGTTTTCACCTTACACAAGTTTTCATTTATAAATCAGCCAGTTACTAGTAAGATAATACTTTAGGAAGAACATGTAGTGCTCATAATGTTTGCACCAGGACATCAAAGCTAGAGAAAGAATAAAGATTTTAATGCTGGCACCAGACTTGATGTTGGAATCAAGTCATGGCCAGTGGACAGGAGCCAGAGCTGAAACTCAGGTGTATGCCAGGCCTGAGTATAACTTCAACCATAGCCCCAAACTAACACAACTAGAACTCATTATGCTTTTATTCCAGGTATCACAGGACTGCTGAAAATCTGTTTTATTTCAATTCAAATACAATTTTGGGTGGGAGGGAAGATTCCCTCTCCTCTCACTCGAAAAGCAGAGAAGAGAGATGGGGGAACAAAAGAAGCAAAACAAAACTCTGCAATTCAAATTGAAAAATTTCATAGGAAGTGAACATTTGAAAAAAAGAAGATTTTCCTTTGAAAAGCCATTTTGTCAAAACAGTTGAAGCCAGCTGTACAGAGTAGCCGCATTCTAGTAGCCACGTGCACTTAGCTATTTTTAGCTAGCTTGGTAATACATAGATATACCCATAGACAGGGAGAACACCTCGAGGCAGGCTGACCCCAATTAAGCCACTGAGATCTTTTAAAGAATAGTTCTAGGGCTTCCCCCAGTGGACTATTCCTATTTCAGTATATGACCGATAGTGTTTCAACACAGAAGGCTGCGAGAACAGATGCCCAACATCAAGGTGAAGTGTGCTAAGAATGAGGCTCAATGCAATTTAGGGGATTATAAATGCTCACATCTACCTACAAACTTATCAGCGAAAAGCCACTTTGCATTAACAGAATTCATCATACCCATTGGGTATTGCCCTGTCTCATTATTGCTATTTACCGGAACTCTCCCTGTGACCACTATCCCCTTCCTTCCCTAACACAGGGGAGGCTCTGCCCTGTGTAACATCTCATCAGAGCCCAAGCTAGAACACTAGGCTCAAAACTGTGGAAGAAATTCAGATCCAGGTCCATACTGAGGCCTTGCTCTAAGAGCTCAAATGGGACAAGAAATTTCAACATCTTGAAGGGGAAAGTTTGGATCTAGGTCTGAAATGAGAACCTAACTTTATAGTTCAAGCCCATCTCTAACAATTAATAGCCTATTGCTATGCATATTGCTGGGCTGGATCAAGAGCTGGCAGAGACTGCTCCCAGGCACTATTATGCATCTGAAGAAGGTCCTTTAGCATGGCAGTTGGAGCTCCCTCCAACTCTTCATTAGCTTGCTAGCAACCCTAGGGCCCCAGTATATCATGAAGGCTTGCATGCAGTAAGGTTGTGCCCATACACAACTCTCAGGGTGTGGTAACTAATAACTGGATGATAGCTGGATCAACCTCCTCAAAAGCTTGGGGAAAGGTGGATCTGAAATTTACACCCTGGGCTCATGTCTAAGAAAGCTAGAGTCTGACCGGCTTCCCCACTGATACTCAGATTTTAATAGAGCCAGGCTGCCCTTGCCTACAGGGAACATGCATGAAGGAGAGGATTGTACCAAAGAGGCAGGGCTAGACAGCTGTGTAGGCTTTAGGGGGAACAGAGTTTGAATGGTTGGGCCAAGAACAGAATGCTAAAAGAGAAGAAAAAATTTCTACTAACCTAAGTGCTAGACATGCAAATCCTGAGATGGTTTCTATTCTCAACTTTTTAGTGGCACTAAAATCTCCAACAAAGTAGCTGAGTGTCAGCTATTGTACGCCACAAAATAATCAAAGCATCCTTCTGGAATGGCCCCCAAGTGCTAGATATTACAGGATTGTAGCTATAGTGCTTTTAAAAAATGAATAAGGACTATATTCTTAAAGGAGGGCACTTGCAATATATCTACAGAAGTGCCTGTGCACCTATCCTACCCGTGAAAACCTGCATTTGCATCTACCAAATAAATACCTGCCGGTGGATTAAGTCCCCATTTTGTGCTCCGAGATATCCATTCGGTGCTTACTATCATCACTTCACACACATGTTGAAGTTGTCTACGCCCTGCCCATGTATCCCTGCTGGTGTCCCATGGCCCTCTGGGCATTCCAGCCAACAAGTCACTTATGCCCTTGTTTGAAAATTTATCCCAAGCTGTCAAATTGATTCACATCCTTAAGGAGCCATGGAAAGGACCCTAGACTGACTATCCCATTCCCAAATCCCTACATGCACCAATGGTAGGTAAAGCTCATCACTGCCTGGTGCAGCTCCTGGAGCATTCACTAGTTTCTGGCTCTTCTCCATTCTGAGATAAATTGGAGATAAATTACAAGTTATCACCAAGGTTATATTTACAGCCCCAGAGCCATAACAGCCACATTAAGCAGCTCTAAGGCCAATTTTATGGTTGCAATGTTACAGCAGTCCAATTAAGGGAATATCTGTGCAACCTAGCGCATGTAGCATCTCTTCCACATCCCCAATAGTAAAGCCATTGTTGCTTAGTTAGACATCACAACATTAGCTGGAATAATGAAATCCTGGAGATTATGTTAATCAGAGATGTCATATTGATGCATCAGAGCTATTTGTCTACATTACGCTGGATTCACACTGCTTTAGTGTAGTAACTAACCACTGTCAACGAAAGCAAGCCCCAAACTATATAATTCCATCGCATTCAAGTGTCTGCTTTCTATTGGCTGGAATGAGATGTAAAGCCCAATACTCCTCTCACTTTCACCAGTGTAATCGGACTTCATTGGAGTCACTTCTGATTTATGGCTGGTGTGAGTGAGAAGGAACAGGCCATGACCTGATATCATCTATCACTGGGAATACAGCTCACAGCTGTTCAAAGCTTAGCATCGGCTGCAACTGATGTGCAGCAGCACCAGGATAATTCTGCTCCAGCGATTCTCATTCCTGTGGGGGTAATGGGAAAAGGACATTCCCTAGTAAAAGGGGAACATCTTCATTCCATGATATCGAGGCTAAAGTTGTTAAGACTGTCTCAGAAAACTTGATGTGTTCCATTCCCTGGAACTCTGGGTAACCATATGACACCACCAGACCTACATACACCCTCCAACAGAGTTAGCTGCACAGGACTCTTCAATTATCTGCTCAACTCCTTTAAGTTGGGAGAATAGGAGCTAAGCTCCCTGATGGCCCAATAAAAAAAAAACAAACACCCTCTAAGGTTATCATACAAGTTCAAACAATGCAGCAGTGGAGTGCCAAGGCAGGCAGGGCATCAGGAAATGGAACAGGAATAGCAGGTCAGCCCCTTGAAAATGGGGCAGGAGTGTCAGGCAGGATCCCTGGGATAATGGGGAGGAGTGACTGGGTATGTTATTAAATACATTAGGAAAAGATGCCTTCGCTGTAACAGACCTTCTGAAATCTGACCTGACTTTCTATCCCCTATGCCAAAATTCCCTTCATTTAGGGAGAAAATGGGAAGGAAGGATAAGTGGACTGTCAGAGTCCAAAAGACTAAAGCGTCAGCCTGAGAGGAAGCTCCAACACCTGCCAATACACCCTGGCACCTTCCTTGTGGTAACAGATGCCCATCTCCCCTGCCTGGGGGGTGCAGATACTATAATGTGCAATGTCCTGCCTTCTCCAGCAGAGGGCGAGATGGGCCCAAATCCCTATGCCACTGGATATGGCACTGCAGACACAGGCTCCATGCAAAAAAGTGCGACATCAAATTCAACTCTGAAGGAAACAAAGCAAGGAGTGTGTAAGCCCTCCAGACAACTTGATATGCTGCTTGTACCTAGTGGAGCTCCCTCTTGCTTCCTTTCCCTCATATAAGGATAGTGCAACTCTGGATCCCACCACTGTCAAAAAGCCCCTGTTCATTGTAACACCACACATGTCTCACTAACACACTGCTAATCTCCCTTGTAGAGATGGAACAATGTTTCTAGTTGTGGGATGGCTTCACTAACATGCTGCCTCATCTTTAGGCCAGTGTCTCCTGTTTTCCAAGCCATACACGGTTGAAAGGATAGGTGGGGAGGAGTCAGAGAAGAGAAAGTCCCTTACCAGACTTAAAGTCCCTTACCAGATTTAAAGTCCCTTACCAGAAGGGAATACAGTATTGCTCTCAAATAGCAGCTGAAAAGAGAGGAAGATGCATGGAAGTTCCATGGTCTATGGCAGATGCTTAGCTGGAGCACAGCTACAGTGCTGTAAGCAGGATTCTACCCAGTGATGGCTCAGGGTGGCATCAGGAACCCAAACAATCCTGCGTTTTTCAAGTTTGGGGCCTACGCTGCACCTATAAGACAAACATTCACAGATGCAGACTGTGTGCAATGGCCCCTTTGTGCAGACAAATATATTGTAGATGCAACTTAAAATATTTTGTGAAGATTTTGCCTGTTTATTCTGGACTGTCGTGTCCAATTCCCTAGAGCTGATGCTCTGCTGGTAGGTGCTGTCTCCTTGCTCCTACCATTCAGGTGAGGGTTTTGCTCCCTGAAGGGCAATTGCAGAAAGTGGCCTGCCAATCGCACACCCCTTGTTACACCAAGCCACAGATTCCTCAAACGCAGCCTGGCACACAGTTAACACATGCTGCCGGCTTCCTATCCAACAGCACTTCACTAGACCTCTCCAAACTTCATTGCTGCATGCTGGCTTTTGCTCAGTGAAGAAGCCACTTTCTCTCTCATACAAGATAGCTATTTCTGAGCCTTTTGCTGGCAGCTACCGTACTGCTGCTGGTGACCCCAGCATAGGGTCTGAAAAAACACTGGAATGCTGGGAAAAAATGTAAAAAAATTTCCATCCTACTGTGATGCTCAACAACCAAAAGCAATGATTTAGCACTGACACATTTAGATGCTCGAGCAGCTTAGCCCCAAGAACACAGGTTCACACACAAGAGTGTTAAAACCTAGTGAGGCTGGAAATATTTCCATGCCATTTTTACTGGAAGCAGGTATTTCTTTCCCCTTCCTTCCTAATTTAAACAGAGCCCTGCGGTTCTGGCAACCCAAATACAATAGCACTCTGCTAGTGCAGCAGAGACAGACAGCAACAGAGACCATTCTAGTTTTTAAGCTGAGTGAAGCATAGAGAGTAAAAAGCAGCACCAACAGGGAAGGCAAGATTGTTAAAAATGAATGGATTTCACTAATCTAAGGGTCTTAGTAATACAAGTAATTTGTTCTTATCCCATTACTGACCCTGTCAGTCAGCATTTTATTGCCGGAGTTTATTCTACTGGATTTCCATCAGGAGTTCTGCTTCAAACCCAATGGCGCTGCACAGCCCCTGCTTTCAATTACAGTAGCCCACAAACTGGTTTGCAGCTTTTGACAGTCAGCTGCCACAATGCAGGCATCACACAACTTCCCGAAGTACACGCACTGGGGATGTGCCCAGCTTCACCTTTGTGTAAGCAAACAAAATACACCGAAGTTTCAAAGTCTGCACTTGCAACTCCTGGGCTGTTTGCACAAAGGCAGGGGTCTGACCAAACATTCTTGAGGGATACACCTATCACATCCACGAGTGAGAGGCAGGCCCAGTGTGTCGCATTCCAGAAGCTGGGTGGCTCCCAGCAGGAGGCTCAGAAAGGGAGGACTCTAATTCAGATGGTTTTGTCTTTCAAAGACCCTTCATGATTTAGAGTGGAGAGCCCCCCACTGTCCCTTTCATAACACTGCCGTGAGGCAGAGTGGGATAGCTTTTTTTTACTGCACGTGAGGACGTGTACTTCATTTCTCCACTATGGGCCTCACTCTGCCAGCCTTACTCATTTGATTGCAGTGGGGTTACTGGCCAGGTAAGGTACTATTCAAGATGAATGAGGCTGGCACCATCAGGTCCTATGTAACTAAACTGAGTTCTCCCCATGTGGAGATGGAAACAGCCCATCCACAATTATAAAGCTAACCTGGTCACCCACTTTTAGTCTCCTCTGAGGCGAGATATGGATGACACTAGGAAATCCTGCAGCACCCGTGCACTTTCTCCTCCATTTCATCCATGGGAGCTTTGAATTTCAAGAGAGGGGGATCGCCACTGGATGCTGTGTAATAAACCGATGTCCCATTGGAGCTGTAGGGAGAAGTCCTGGAATCAATCAGGTGCTCCTTGGCCTCGCCCCCATTCTCAACTACCCCACTCACGCTGGTGCCAAAGTGGGTGCTGAGGAAGGGGTGGTTAAGCAGCTTAGCTGCAGCCCGCTGCCGCTTCAGTTCAGAAAGTGTTTGATGACTGCGATCCTTGTAGCCACACCAGATTTGCTGAGAGTCAGGGACACCGGGGCTGCTGTAGGGCAGCGCTTGACTTGTATTACAGTCTGGAGCTGTGTGCATTTTCCAGATGTCCCCGTTGGAAACCGAGTACTGGTAACTACTGGCCGGTGTCCTGAGTCCATTCTGGAGGGAGGACTGAGGGTCACTCTGTGTGCTTTTGGTTGCTAACTCAGGAAGGAGCATAGACTTCTCCAGCTCTGAATTCTGTAATGAGAAAACATTAAAGAGAAGCAGCTCCCAGTGTACAAGCCATCCCTTCCACAGCTTTCGAGTCCAGGCTGGTCTCTTTTAATCCATTCCTGCAGCCAAAGAGTAGCAGCAAAGGGGTGAAATTACCTGTCCCCCAGCCCTATTATTTCATTAATGTGTGAACTTCAAATCCTAACTGGGACCAGTTAAATATTAACATAGAAGGACAGTTCCACGTTGGCTTTCCTTTTAAAAAACAAGGCAATTAAATGCAAAAAAAACCAAAACCCCACCTTATGTTAGTTCAACATGATGGTAACTGAATTAAATAAAGATAACCAGAGAGTGCAAGATCAAGTTCTTCTAGAAACATTGGCCCATCCACATTGCAGCTACATAATGTCTATTAAATGCACATAAAAATACACACAATTATATGAGAACATGAGTTTTTGCAATTGCCTGTCTTTTGGGGTCAGATTCTGGCCTCATTTATTTTGTTGTGAATCCCACATCATTCCTTTCACTTCTAGAGCAGTACTCCTGATTTACACCAGTGTAGCTGGAACCAGAATCTGGCCTTGTATTTAAATGTGTGCCCTTAACATTGTCTTTAAGATAATCTAGGTTCTCACACAACACCCATCACCATAGTGTCCAAGTACTGATAATCAACATGCCCATTCACATCTCTGGTTTCAGCCTCTTTATGAATTTTGATAGGAAAGTAGAACATGAGTTTGGTTCCTTACTGGATCTGTGTTCTCTTGGTCAGATCGAGCCTCCATGATTTCTCCAGCATAGCCTGAGTTTCTCTGTTCTTCCGTTGCTCCCATTTGCTGCCAGACAATGGCCTCCTTTTCATACTCCTTCCTGTAAAGGTTGGTTCGGTCCGAAAGACTTGCCCTCCTCACCACCTTCCTGAAGGAGAGAAGCAGGGAGCAGAGACTTTAGCAAGATGGGGCAGTGAGGGAGCTCCTTCATATCCTCCTTGCACTTTACAGCATCTTCCATCAGTGTCTAGGAGCACATTACAAACATGAATTAAGCCTCAGAGCACCCATGTGAGGTAGAAAAGGTCCCTAACTCTCACATTACAGGGAGGAAAGGGAAGCATAGAAATGGTAAAGGAATTTTTCAAAGAGGATTTGGGCTCAGAAGATGAGATCTCACATACAGTTCTGCTAGTGGACAGCTTTCCACCCAGCCTCCCCTGGAGCTTTATCCATTAGTTTTGTTCTAGGAGAGGACCTGTGGACTGGTCCAGTGGAGTTCTGCAGGCCATAGCTTGAGAACTGCTACTCTAAATTCATACAGAAAAAGAATATTCTAGATAGACTGTGTGTTCAGTCAATTTGCAGAAGAGTATCAGGGTTCTGTCCTTATGTTACCTATTGCTATACCTCCACTTTTCCCCACATCTCCAGTCATTAGAGCTATCATGCAAGAAAAGATCTTTTCAAAGCATTAATCAATGATGGAACAAATACCAGTAATTTAGGAGGTGGGAAACTCCCCTATCACCTGCTACGTTTTCCAGCAGTGTCTGATGCACTGCATCATGGAGCCTACTTTTCTAGAAGCAGCACAATCTCCAAAAAAAAGCTCACTGAACAATTGGCCCAGTTTCAGCCTTTTGGAGAGTCCACTGAACTTCAGAGCAGACAGCTTTGTATCTGATTACGCTGCATACTGGGTAGTCTGCTTTCAGGTTTGGGACTGCAAGGGTGCTCTCCAGTCTAGTGTGTGGCATGATCTGCGGGAAGATCAGTTTCGCACTCACCCTCGGCTTCCCGTGCTGGAGGTTCTCCTGCTGAGGGAGGACTTATGCCTCATCTGAGATTTCATGATCACATCATGCTTATGTTTCAGCTCCAACAGTAACACTTTGAACTCCTCTTCTTCACACAAGTCTAAGGCACACACAAACCAAACCAAGCCATGAGCAGGGCTGTACTAATGTAATACACTCAGCTGAATGGAACAGGGGGTATGGGGGCTAGAGGGAGCACGTATGAGAACTACCATAATTAGACTCTCCTGCGCCACCCACAAAGCTGTGCCTTCTTGGTCTTCACAGTTTGGTAGAGATAATGGAATAGAATTGAGAAGGAAAATTTAAGCAGAACAGGAAAGCCAATCCCTAAGGCAATTAGTGGAAGCAGCATTGTCTGGGGCACCTAAAACAAGACTGGAAAAAAGCGCTGGAGAATATTCTGTGGATTTTAGCTCTGCATTGGCCAGAGAGACTGACTCTATCCCTCTCTTCTGTGCAGTGCATCGTACCTCACATCACAAAGGGGAAGAGATGTTTTGACCATTGCTTTATATTTTGATATTCTAGAAATGTAGGATGACTCTTGGAATCAAATGGAGGTCTATGGGGAAGGGAAGAAGCCTTTTGAGAATTTCTGTATTTAACCAATTCCTGTTCCCGTGGACACACAATGACAGGAGGTCAGCAGCTGGGGATAGGACTCTTAGAAATGGAGATTGGAAATCGAGGTATCAGACTTCCCTATCTCCCCCCTTCCCACTCCACACCAAACTGGCTTGGAATCTGGCCACATCAAACCAGGGTAATAAAAACCACATTCTTTGGGCTGCACAGAGTAGATGCAGAAGACCTGAAAAGCAGCAAACCATTCACAGTTCTGCAGCGGACAGGTGGAGGGGGAGCTGGAGACGGGGAGGCCATGTGGGCAGGGGTGTATGGAGGAGAGGCGGATGCTTCAGGAGCAAAGGTAACATTTTCAAAAGCACTGAAGTGACTGAAAGGCACTTACACTCTTAAGTCCCATTGACTTTCAATGGGACGTATGCTTTTAAGTCACTTGAAAAAAAAATCACACTTTTAAAAATTTCAGCCCTGAACTCCAGCAGGCTCAGAGACTCCCTGGTTGCTTTGTGCTGTTTGGAGAAATCCCAGGGATTTAGCCAAGATTAGAAATACCCTTACAAAGGAGAGAATTTGAACTCACCTATTGGCATCTCATCAAAGGCCGTCCTGGCACTCAGGCTGGCCCCATGGGACACCAGCAACTCTGCCATCTGCATCTGCAGCAAGGGAAATAAAGCAATATTCACAGCCCTGGTTTAGGCAATCAGTAACTGCATGTGATCTAAGGGACCAAGCAAGCTATGGAACAGTGGCGTGCGTGATCCACTGACACCAGGATCTCCAGCTGTGCTGGTGGGTGTATGAGTGTTCTCCACGCAAGAGACTAAGCACAGTTCCTACCAGCTCAACCACTGGGAGATTTCCCACCAGCTCTCCCAGGGAAAGCTGCTCGCTTAGAATCACCAGGGTCTTAGGGAGACTCTGAGTTTAGATACTTCCCCCCCACCCGCCCAATGCATCCAGCCCATGGGCGGGGACCCCACAATTGGGAGTAAATCCACTCCATGTCTACTTGCCAGGATGGCAGTGTGTCCATCGGCAATGGTCTCTGGCACGCATATCCTAAGGAACAGTACTAGCAGATAGGGATCCATGAGATGTGGGAGTTGGAGGGGAAAATACTAGGAACAAATCAATTCCTTGTATGTACATGTACAGGCAGAGAACACACTCCAACCCTCCAACGCTGGCACAGTGAGATTCCCTGCTTATCAGTGGGACCTGCACTCATTTCTACCCTTGGGAGAGCCTGAGGTATCAGACTTTAAAGCCGTAACATGTGGATGTCTAAAAAGCTATTTTAGGTCTTTTTTAGGGCTTTCTGAGCCCTGCGCAGCTGGTAACTAGGACTCCGGCTCTACAGGTGGAGGGATACAAGAAACAGTGCCAATGACATTTCATAGCATTCGAAAACCATCCTAAACAGTAGTTTTCCAATACATGCCCTATTCAAAATATTGGATGGTGTAAGTGTGTGGAGGGGAGGGGGAGCAAATCTTGGCATTATTAAGGCTTTATTGGCACTTGTTTGGACTTCTTGTGCCCACACCATACACTTGCTCTGCTTGTACCCACAGAGCACCTGGGTTTTGCAGACAAAGGGAGCGTGCACTCTGGCCAGAGCACTTGTCCTCTGCTTTGAAATGTGCCCCAGCCTCCCTCTGAGGTGAGCCAGCCACACAAAATAGACTTTCAACAAAAATCTTTACCTGTCCCCAGAAGGCAGCAGCATGGAGAGGTTCCCATCCATCCCAGTCCTGGATGTCTAGCTGTGCTCCATGGTCGAGAAGCATCTCAGCTGCATGCAGGTAGCCATTAGCCCCAGCTATGTGCAGCTAAGAGACCAGGAACAGAGAGTATGAATTGCTGTTTAAGGCTCATGAACTTCCTTCTTCACCAAGTAACCCAGGTGATGCCACTGCAGTGTCTGAGTTTAGACCAAGAAAAAACAGCAGTGCTGTTCAGTGCCCATTGAAGTGAATGACAAGACACTGCACCAACTTCTAGGGGAGTCTGTTTGGACCCTGGAGTGTCATCAATGTGTTTAGGGAAATTTCTGCCACTGAAGGTCTTTGGGCTGATCTAAGAAATGTCCTCCAAGGGTTTTTAACATGTAAGTGCTTTTTCACACATGTCAAAACAAAATGATATCACCATCTGTAACTATTTATGGAGAGAGAAATGTAAGGTACTGTGATGCTAGGTGCAATGTGGCAGGTGTCTGTGGTCAGGAGTTAAACACCTCCCCCCCCAACATTTTGCATTTTTATCTCAAAAGGTTCCACAGTGCTTCACAAACTATAAGCATGCAGCACCCCCACAATGCAGCCTGCTCTGGGATGGAGGATCACAGCTAAAGGGCACTCTGCACATTCCATGACAATGGGGGAAGAGGACATTCTTCTGAGATGCTCGGGAATGGATCTCTAGGACCAAGTTTTCAGCCTGGCCGTAGCCACGCTTCCATTTTTGTGGCCACAGTTTTGCACATGCTGTTACTTGCGCTCACAATTTAAGTGACTTAGACATCTAAATCCCTGACTGCTTGCAATTCAGGGAATCTGCATTTCAGATTTTGGACTCCAACGTCTGATACAAAGAGCACAAACTGCATCTGAATGTCCTTCAGATGCAACCTTAATCACAGGATCTTTCCTACTCCGTGAGGACATTTAGGTCTCTTTTGGGAGTTTTTCTTCATAGTGTCTGCTGCTGTATCCTTGATCAAAACATACCGTCTTCCTGCTCTGTGCTCTGTTTTGCAATTTACTGTATACAAGTCGGCAGCAGTCCTTCCCCCACAGAGATAATTCCATTTCAAGTGGTGTTGTACGGGGAAAGAGAACTTCTACTCCTTTCTGCACATTCCATAATGGAGAAGGAATGTGGATCATGCCACAGAAATGAAATTATACCAGTTGTCTTCTCTATAGACTTCTTTGTGTTCTCTTGTGTGTAATTTAAGGGACACTCTCAAAGCAGGGAGGTCTGACGCTCAATTTGCCCTTTTGATATCCTATCATCCACGTAAGAGTTATTTTTGTACTAAAATTGAATGCTTTTCTAAAAGAAATGCTAGTTGCCTGCACCACCCTACGAAAATGAGCCATTGCTGTCATGCATCCTAGACTAGAAGTTTGTGGCTGTCAGGTAACAAAAGGCAGCTGCAATAGTGTTTCAAAGCTGGTGGTCATTAATATTGAGAGCAGGGCCCCATTGTGCTAGGCACTGTTCTAACACATAGGCAGACAGTCCCTGTCTCAGGGAGGTCACAGTCTAAAACAGCAACATACGAAGGTGGGGGTGAAAGGAATACACAATCGGATATACAAAAACATTTGCATCCCCTCACCCTATTATAAAATATATCGAGTGCCAAATCTCATCTTCCCCTCAAACCATCATGAGCTAGCTCATTTCTTATAGGCTTTGCATCAGTGGTCATATCTTATTGAGGCCAACAAGGGGCTGCATGTGAGTGAGAAATTCTTGACTTTCACAAGGAATAGCCTGAAAGGTAAAAGCAGGCTTGATCCTCAGGGGGCAAGCTATCAAAATTATAACAGTTCCACTGTGCTGGTATGATAAGACAGAGATTTTAGAATTGCCCAACAAGCCAGAGTTGGGTGATGCTAATGGAATAATCAAACAGGATGTTCAAAGAATTGAAAATTAGTTAAAAGGAGAAACCTCAGAATGCCGTGAAAATGTAAGCCCCATGAAAGATTACTGCCACCAGAGTCTTATTTAGAGAGCCTGCCCTCCTCAGATTTTGTAACTAATGATACAGGAAAGATTTCTGAATTCCACTGACAATGTTTTAGAGTTGGAGACTTCATTACACTGCCATGGTTTGGCAACTTGTGTAATGACATCAGGTAACCTAGATACCCAGGCCCGCTGACGGAGAGGGCAGGGCAGGCAAAGGGGACAACTGCCCAGGGGCCTGGGCGATTTAAAAGGAACCGGAGGCCCCCAGCCGCTGCCGCGGTAATGGCAGACAGGATTCCCAGGGCCCTTTCAAATCGCCTGGGTGGGCCGCAGGGCTCCTAGGCGCGTGTGGGGCAGTACCAGTGGCGGCGAAGGCAGCCAGGTGGGCATGTGGAAGCCCTGGCGGTGCCAGAAGAGCACACCCAGTAGCGCAGCCAGCAGCTCGCTGGGCACCAGCCAGCACAGGTGCAGCACTGCCCAAATGTCAGGTGGACGGTGTCCGTGGCTTGTGCATGTGTGCACCAGCCCGCATGCGGTCCAGCTCTGCACTCACGTGGCAACGCCACGACAGGCCAGCAGCAGCGTGGGGCCCGGCTCCAGCCCGCCCTGCATAAATCAAACCTCAGCCATCACTTTCTAAGGGGCCCATTGACTGTTCTGTCCTGGGGCCCAGAATTGCTGTCGGTGGGCCAGTAGGTACCAAAGCCTTGTCAGATACCTCTGAACTCAAATGTCAAGTTACCAAAATCACAGCCACACAGGCTACAATACACTACACTTAAAAAACAATATTACTAGGGCACTCTAGTTTTTTTGGAAAGTTTAAGTGAGAGGCCAAACAGACTCCTTTGGGGCAACCAAAAAGATATGGGGTCAGATCCTTCCGTTGCACCTGATTCCACTAAAGTCAATGAGGATTTTTATTCTCACTTCAGTAGAAGTCAGATCAGATGCTAATGGGATTAGGAGTGATAATAGAACAACTGAATTGTTTTACTCAGCCTGCCCAAAGACTTTTCCAAAGTTCATGCTTCCATTGAAGTGTACAGGACTTTCATTGTGGGACTTCTTTTGAAGCAGCTGGTACTGGACTGCTATCAGAGACAGAATACTGGACAAGGTAGGCTAGTGATCTGATCTCTTACGGCAATTCCTACAGATCAGTTGGCCATTAACTCCAGTGGGAGTGAGATCAGGCCCTGAATTGCAAAAAGTCTTTACTCATGGATACCGTTTGTTGCTCAAAGGAGATGACCTAAAATAGAAACCACTAGCCTTCTACCTCCTCACACTGTACTTGTCTTTGGAGATTAACAAAGGACACAGACCACCGACAGCCTCCTAGAATTCACACAGATTGCAGGGACGGATGAGGGTGGATACTGTAGCAATTCTGCTCACCAATGTAGCACCTTGAATATCTGTCCTGTTCAGGTCTTGTCCTGCTGCAATCAGACCTCGGATGTCAGAGATCATGGCCTGCTCCGGGGCAGCCCGCATCTCATTGATTTTTTCCTGTGTGATGCCTGTAGTTAACAGGGAGAAAAGGAAATGGAAATGTTCTTTTCCTCTCCTGACCCAGTAAATAACAGCAATAATTGGGTTCAAATTCCTTGTCTGATCATATCTGCATGCTGAGCATCAGTCAGAACACTTAGCTTACTCTATCCGTTCAGTACCTACAAAGCACAGCCAGGTTAATAGTGCTCCTAATGGCGTGAGAATGATATTCCACCAAAATCCTACCCTGGGGACAAGGGCCAGAGACTTTAATGCCTGTGCAGAGAAAACAGGAGCTCAATTTTAAGCCCCCCGCACAGAAACTCAGCTTCTGTGCTTCAGAAAGATGAAAGGCTATCAAACCCTCGTGGCTCACAGGCAGCTAGCTGCACAGGTTGAGGACTGATGGTGTAACCACTGTTTCTTTAATCCTTTGCATGCTAGAAGCAAGTTTGAGCTGAGGCACTTCCCCTTTCAGAGGTAGCCTCATTCCTGACCCACATTTCCAGCAAGCCTAATGGAAGGGACCATCTTGGCCATCTATACAGAAGGTAATTATGTGCTGCATGGTTGACAGGGGGACTCCCCTCTCTGTGCTCAGGAAGCAGGCCCCCATTCTCAGAGGGAACTTAAGGGCTATTTCATCCACCCTGCTATTTGCCATAGGACAGTCACTGCTTATGTGTATGTTACACAGGGAAGGGACTTGGCAAGGGAGAAAAATTGCAGCTCTGGAAGGGTAAGAAATCATAGAAATGTAGGACTGGAAGGGGTCTTGATAGGTCGTCTAGTTCAGTCCTCTGCAGTGAGGCAGGACTAAGTATTATCTAGACCATCCCTAACAGGTGTACGTCTAACCTGTTCTTAAAATCCTTCAGTGATGGAGATTCCACAACTTCCCTCGGTTATTCGTTCCAGTGCTTAACTACCTTTACACTTAGGAATTTTTTCCTAATGTCTAAAATTGCAGCAAGAGAGATTTAGTTAAGCTCATTGCTTCTCATCCTGTCCTCAGTGGTTAAGGAGAACAATATATCACTCTCTTTATAACAACCTTTTATTTCCTGAAGACTGTTATAATGTTTCCCCTCAGTCTTTTCTCCAGACTAAACAAATCTAATTTTTTCGATCTTTCCTCGTAGGTCACATTTTCTAGACCTTTAATAATTTTTGTTGCTCTCCTCTGGATTTCTCCAGTTTCTCCACATCTTTCCCAAAGTGTGGTGCCCAGAACAAGGCACAGTACTTCAATTCAGGCCTTATCAGTGCTGAGTAGAGTGGAAGAACTAATTTTCATGTGTTGCTTACAAGTCTCCTGCTAATACATCCTAGAATGATGTTTGCTTTTATTTGCAACAGTATCACATTGTTGACTGATATTTAGTTTGTGATCCCTTTATAAATCCCCCGGATTCTCTTCTTAAGTACTCCTTCCTAGGCAGTCATGTCCCATTTTGTATTTGTGCAAGTGATTATTTCTTCCTAAGAGTAGTACTTTGCATTTGTCCTTAATGAATTTCATCCTCATTATTTCAGACCATTTCTCCAATTTGTCAAGATCATTTTGAATTCTCATCCTGTCCTCCAAAGCTTGCAATCACAGCCAGCTCAGTATCATGCACAAGCTTTATAATTGTACTGTCAATGCGAGACCCAGGACAGATCCCTGAGGGACCCCACTCAATACGTCCTTCCAGCATGACTGTGAACCACTGACAACTACTCTCTTGAGTACTGTTTTCCGACCAGTTGTGCACCCACCTGATAGTAGGTTTGTCTAGGCTATATATCCCTAGTTTGTTTATGAGAAGGTCACATGAGATAGAAACAGAAACCTCACTAAAGTCGAGCTATATCACATCTGCTGCTTCCCCCCATCCACAAGGCTTGTTACCCTGTCAAAGAAGGATATTAGGTTGGTTTGACATGCTTTGTTCTTGACAAATCCATGTTGACTGTTACTTATCACCTTATTATCTTCTAGGTGCTTACAAATTAACTGTTTGATTATTTGTTCCATTATCTTTCTGGGTTCTGAAATTCAGCTGGGCAGTCTATAATTCCCTGGGCTGTCCTTATTCCCCCTTTTATAGATAGGAAAATGGGGGAATACATAATCCGTACAGCATATACCCTTCTGACAGACAGGTGAGAACCCCAGCCCAGTTCTGCTCCCATCAAACTCAGCAACCAGACTCCCACTGACTTCAATGGTAGCAACAGAGGGCTCTGTGTTTAAATGAGTAGGGAATACATGAACAGATGATGCTACAATCTGAGAACCAGCTTATGAAAACTGAAGGGGTAATAGCAGTGGCTCGAGCCAGGCATAGTGAGGACAGAATGCAAGTACTGTACTGAGAGATTCTATAGTGATGGGCGCCAAAACAGACCTTAGTAGATAGGCAGATGCCAAGCAAGTGTTCCTCACCCACAGCTTTAGCAACTAGGATAGGCCAATCATGGTTACCTGGTAAGCTATGCTTAAGACACTTAGTCCCTCTTGAATGCACCCCTCCGGTGACAGTGCACCGCACCTCTCGGGATGGAATCATGCAGCTCAGCATTCTTAGACTGCATCACTGGGCTGCAGCCTCCATTTCCCGAAACCATGATCACGAGTCAGGCCCAGCTATATCTGGCACCTGTAAGTCCTTTTCCACCAGGAGTCTGTGACGAGTAGCTGATTAAAGTGACCCACAGACAGCTTCTTCAAAAGAAAGCATTATTTATTCACCCAAAGGTACAGCGCAAAGGGATAAACCAAAACAAAAGGCCTGTGCACCTGGGTCTTGTCTAAACATTGTTCTCTCCTTGCAAGGTGTGAGTAAGTTCCACTCAATCCAGGCCTGACCCTGGCTTGGGAGAGACAGGCAGTCCCTGTAGTCTTCTCTCTGTCAGAGAGCCCTCTAGCCACTGCTGCTTGTTCATCTTCCTTCTTCTCTAGGCTGGGGTCTTTAATGGTTTAGTGCCCCTCTGAGCCTAAGCTCTGGCTGGGGAAAGGTAAACTAGCTAGCCTGTCCAGAGCGAAGAGCTAAACTCAGATCCAGGTTCAGATTTTAAACTCCCCCAAAGCAGCTCTCTCTCTCTCTCTCAAAATCTAAGGTTGTCTTTTCAGATGAGTCCCTTCACAGCACGGGTTCTGTGATAATGATCCCCGTTAAGGGGGGCTGTATGGATCAGAGGATTGGTAGCTGGATAGAGTCCTTTACCGTGGGTTACTATGCAGGACTTTATAGATTAGGCCCATGAAAGTCTGGCTTCCAACAGCTGCCAAGAAGAAATGCAGTGCAGTGACTTCTACTTTCCTCAACAGGAGTACCAAGCGCCGAAGAACACAAAAACATGATTCAATACTTTATTAACCCACTTCCAATGTATTTTGAGTATTCCCACTCTTCCTTACCCTGGTATGCCATGCAGGTCTCAATGACATCGAGGGTCTGCTCATCTTCACAGAGATCATATGGCATATTTCCATCTGCATTTACTGCCAGCAAGTCTGCCCCACTACAAAGAGAAAGTCCATCATGAGGAAGTGGCACCAATATATATAGAAGGGAAGGGAAGCTCAGATGCTGCCCTATAACAGACAATATCCGACAGGTCATGGCAGCTGGGATGAGTCCTCTGAAGACCAAGCTGGGGTTTTAATAGTAATGTCTCATATTTGGTGCCCAAATACCTCCAGGATTGGACAGACACAAAGATATACAAGGCGGTGTCCATGGGACCTATGAAGGATTGACATGGGGAGGTACCTGTCCTGGAGTAGATGTATTCATAGCACACTGAGCCTCCTCTACGGGATTTGGGACTAGTGGATCTGGGCTGTGCATGTCCGCAGCAGCCTCTCCTGCGCTTTTAGGAAGGAACAGGCCAACGACCCATCGGTGCCAGAAGCAACATCTCACAATGAGCCACTGGCACCTCATTCTGGAACACCGCACCAAGCCATTAACAAATCCTTAGTCAGTGGACACTTGGCTGGCTGGTCCTCACTGAAAAGTTCTGAGTGCCAAGAGGGTTACTGGGAATGTAGGTGTGGACTAAACTAGTAAATTCCTCTCTGGGCAGATTTTTGTCTCTTGCCCATTACAGGGTTTCTTGCATCTTCCTCTGGATCTTATAGTGGTTGCTGTCGGAGGCTGAATACCCAAGGAAATGGAATACTATTCTGATCTAACAGGGTAATCCCTGTCGGTGTTCAACCTCTATGAAGTCTGGTTGTGTATTTTATATTATAACATAGCTAAGGCTTGATCTGTGATAGTTACAGCCTTTAAAAGAAGGCAGACAGCATCCACCAGCATTTTTATTCTTGTTCATTTTTCTTTCACATCAGCAGAGCAAATTATAATATAATTTACACTTGCAATGTATTAGAGTTAATTTAAGCAACTAACAGAGCATAGGACTTGACATCCTTTGGAAGCTGCTACCTTTGGTGGTCTCTGGGTTCTCTGTTCAGACACCAAAGCCTTGTGATGCAGTGTCGAAGCAAATCCTTTGATCTGAGACACCTGTTGCAGAAGCTTTCTTTGATCACAAAAACCCCACACTATGCCAACTGCAGAAAACCTGTCATCCCTCATCCTTAGAAAGATACAATTGACAACTCATCTTCTGAACATGGACCATGGTGCAGTGTTACTACGGTATTGGTTTGCCAGTGTCTGAGTCAACAGAGGGCACCCTGCACCCCCCGAATGGGATGGACCAGAACAGATGCTCCCACCTCCCCAGTCTGACCATGCTTGCTTGTTATCCCTCATGCTACATCCTTTCACAAGAAAGGATGTTGCAGGTCTCAGCCGGAGTGCAATATGCATTCCTACGTTTCATTTATTTCTGCACTCCATTTTTAACCTCCCTCCCCAAAACTTTCAGGTTCCCACCAATTTTATCCCTGGGCTTGTCCAAACCTTGAGGCTACATATATAGCTGCCCCAAACATTAGAGCTATGCCTGGCTGAATTCCATTTTAATTTTTTAATTATTTCAAAAGATAATGGTTTTTTTAAAGATTTTTTTTCTATTTTTATCGATTTACATTTTCACAGTTGCGGAAAATTGTGGGGGTCAGACAACAATTATTTAATGAAGCAGATGCTAAGATTCATAAAGTGACAGCTTTATAACTATTAAAACACATATTGTCAACAGCACATGTCAAAATACACAGAGTAAATATCCTTAAATCAAACTTTAATAACTTCTCAAGCAGCGTTTTCTCACTTTGCCTATCTATAAATTTCAGTTATTACTGATGGGAAACATCTTTTAGTCAGTGTGTGTGTATGGTGAAACTGACATTTACCAATAAAAATCTAATCTTTCCAAGCCTAATTATAGGCTAAGGAAACTGCAGGAAGCTCCCAGCAATGGACGGGTTTGTTCAAGGTCATGAAGCATTGCTTCATTATCTTCCTTATAGACAGAGTCCTTTGCCCAAGAAAGGGGCCAAAATTTGAACCCAAGTCTCCCACCTGGCAGTGCAGTAGTCTAGGACAACGGGGACTAAAACCCAGAGCCCGATCCCCGACGTCCCCTGAGGGGCTGAAGCCAGGAGCGCCAAGCCCTGGTGTTCCCTGTGGGGCAGAAGCCCTGAGCCCATGGGCGGAGTTGGGGACATGGAGGGCATCGCCCCCCCTCCCCAACTGCAGCGCAAGAGCATGGCAGTCCCGGGAGTAGCTCCACACTTCCCCCCTGCTATCTCCTCTCCCTTCTCCCTGGCCAGGTTGGAGGTGGGAAGCTGGAGCCGGGCAGTGCAGGGCAGCTGCTGTTGTGGCTGGTGCCATGGAGCAGGCAGCAGCAGGGTTCCCTCATCTCCTGCTGGTGCCTGGGTTGAAGCTGCTCCTCAGCTCCCAGCCCCCTTTGCTCCCGCAGCAGCACAGAGGTAGCCAGTAAGAGCCGCCCAGGTGGGGAGACATGGCTCCGTGACTGGCAGACCCCTGCGAGAACAGGGACCACAGGGGAGCTCTCTCAGCACACAGCCCCTAATAACTCTCTCCCTACACCCTGAGGCTATGCCCTCCCTGCACCCGGAGCTACCCCCTGCCTGCACACAGCCCCAGCTACTCCTCTCCCTGCAGCCTGAGCTACCCCGCCCCCCGTCTGCACACAGCCCCTAGTTACTCCCCTCCCTGCACCCTGAGCTACCCACCCGACTGCACATAGCCCCTAGTTTACCCCCGCCTGCACCCTGAGCTACCCCCTTGCCTGCACACAGCCCCTAGCTACCCGCCTCCCTGCACCGTCAGCTACCCCCCTGCCTGCACACACACCTCTCCCTGCACCCACAGCCACCCTCTGTGTGCACACAGCCCCAGCTACCCCCTCCCTGTACCCTGAGCTTCCCCCCAGCCTGCACACAGCCCCTAGCTACCCCCCTCCCTGCACCCTCAGTTACCCCCATGCCTGCAGACACCCCTGTCCCTGCACCCACAGCCACTCCCTGCGTGCACACAGCCCCAGGTACCCCCTCTCTGCACCCTGAGCTACCCCCCTTCCCACACACAGCCCCTAGCTAACCCCTCCCTGAACCCTGAGCTATCCCCATGCCTGCACACAGTCCATAGCTAACCCTTCCCTGCACCCTGAGCTGTTTTCAAACTTTTTGAGCTAAGCCGCCCACCTTTGAGTTATAATTTTTGGTTGTTCCCCCCCCACAACCCAGACAGGCTGGGTGGCCTGCTGAGGTGACTCAGGGGGTGGAGGGGTCACTCCCTCCCTGGACCCCACCATGTGGAAGTGGGTCGAGTATCACTGGCCCTGAGCCCCCCAAAATAGAAGTTAAACTATGCCTATGACGGAGGCCCCTGCCTTAAGGCCATCCCCACCCCTGCTGGGCCCTGGAGATTTTATAGTATGTCAAGGGGGGCCTCAGAGAGAAAAAGGTTGAGAACCCCTGGTCTCGGGCGTAGAGAAAGGGGAGACAGACACAGCTTGTGAGGGGCGGCATGTTAGCATACAGGGCTTCTTCTCAGCCTGCCCAACCGCCATCCGAGGCGAGAGACAGCTTTCAGTACAGAAAGTGCAAGGTATTCATGCTACAGACAGCACCTGGGGACACAACTGTATGGTTATTGACACTTCCTCGTTAGCCTCCCTTCAGATAAGTACAATTTAGCGTGATTACCCCTAGGCTGTACTACGCTCCGCACTAACCCTGGGCCTCCTGCTCACCCAAGTGCAGAGAGCACGAGGGGCTTAAACATTAGGGCCCTCGCCCAAGTGCTTGAGGCAGGGGTGGGTGGGAGGCCCAGTGTTAGTGCCCTGTGTGATGCAGCTTGGCTCTCTATAGCATTTGTGCTACGTGAACACCTTGTACTTCCTCTGTCAGCGTTTCTAGCCTTGGCTGAAGGACTGGCATGGTGCGTAGGGCATTGTGGGGACCCTATGCACAGAGATGAGTTTTACCCTTTGTCATTTGTTTTTTCTGGCTATTCCTCTTACTGCTCCTTTGCTCCTGGTCCACCTACTGTGAGCAGAAGCCTGGAAGCATAGAGGAAAGGTGAACTACACACATCCAGCCAACAAGCCACATGTGACAGATTGAAATCCAAATCCAGAGGCTTTGGCCAGACAGGCGCCTGCCCCCTTCAAAGCAAACTGATCCAGGTCACCCTCTGTTTTACTGTTTTCTCCTTGTTTTTTCCTGTTCTTTCCCTACTCTTCCAGCCCAAGCATCATTTCCTATCAACGTGCAGCCTTGACCTGGCCAACAAGCACCTTCATCCTGATCCTTCAAGGTACCAAGTGATTTCAATTCCTACCAACAGCAGTGGAAATTGTGAGCACTCAGTAGCTCAGAGAGGAGCAATCAGCACCTCATGGATTCAGACCCACCGAGAGATACACAAAAAGGAAGCAGGGGCCACCTACTGCTGAATTAGGATCTTCACCAGGTTGATGTGACCACAGGTAGCTGCTGCATGCAGCGGAGTCCACAGCTCATTGTCCTTTGCATTGACATTAGCCCCGTGGTTGAGGAGAAGCTTGACTATCTCTTCGAAGTTGTCTATGCAGCACTGGTGAGGGACAGAAACAGAGGAGATAATTTTTACTTGTAAGTGATCACAATACCACAAGCTGCATCCTCCATAAGAAACAATTGCTAATGGCACAGTAACTACACATGGCACAATATTTCAATTGGGATTCAAATAATGTCAGTAATGCCATGGTTCTTGCCTTAACCCCAAACTGTGCCCTGACAGTGACTGTCAAGTATCAGAGAGGTAGCCATGTTAGTCTAGATCTGTAAAAGCGGCAAAGAGTCCTGTGGCACCTTATAGACTAACAGACGTATTGGAGCATAAGGTTTCGTGGGTGAATACCCACTTCGTGCTCCAATATGTCTGTTAGTCCATAAGGTGCCACAGGACTCTTTGCCGCTCTAACAATGACTGATCCTTTCATGGGCTTGGTGGAGTTTTCCTGGCATGACTTCAGTTGCTGGCAGTGAAAGTACTGAAACCACCAGTGTCACAAGCAGAAAACATTCCCCTTTGTCTGAAGAACAATGACCCGGTGGAGAGACAGCTTTTCTTAAAGCAAACATCCCTCCAGCACCAAAGTCATTAGTAGACAAACCCCTGTTCCAGCCATAGAGTCAATGAGAGCATTTACAACATGGACTGGGAAAGGCCGAGCTCAGCTGCCCTACTGCTGTTCACTGTCCCCCCTCTCAGCAGCAAGCAGGAGGCTGCCTGCTGACACGTCTAGTCACTGCAAATCCTGTGAGCCCAGGAGCAGTTTGATTCTTCTTGTGTTTCTGCGCTAGAGACCAGGACTTACTAGCTGGGGAGGGAACTAAAATCAGTTTGATTTAACAAATTGCAGTTTAGTTCAGCCTAGTCCCCTGTGTGGACGCTTGGAAAATTACTCTAATTGCCTGAGACCCAGTCGTGCCAGCTGGGAGAGGGCACAGGGGTGCTGCATAAGGGCTGTAGGGATACCCCAGGTCTGGGGTCTATATACTGGTATGCCAAAGACTGTCGTGTAAGGTCTCTAATGAAAGCCTGTGTCATGCTGGTCAGCACAATCATTGTGAGCGGTATGTATAGAAAACATGGGAGTTTACATATGTATACTAAAAATTGTGTTCCCTAGGTGTGAGAGATAGGCAGTCACTAAAAGGTGATCCACATACTTCTGTCGGGCCAGGTCGGAAGAGACGCTTCTCCCTCTGGCTGGTCATGTGCAAACTGAGTATTGTCTGGTTCACAATATACACCCATTGACAGTCTGAGTAGAATGCTAATCAATAGGTTGTGGGGGTTACAGAAAAAAACAAAAGCAGCAGGGGTTATCATGTTTAAGATTAAAGACAACAAACTTTTGGAAGTATATCTGGGGCATAGATGAACTCCCAGTTTTCCTTCACTGGGGAAGGCAAAACTGCCAGTGGGCTTGACCTCGTGAAAAAAAGGGTCACAGCCATCCAGTTGAAAAACACGGTGAGAAGGACTTTGGGGTAAGTGGTACCTTATTAGACAAGAGGGCATCTTGTTAGTTGACTTCAGACTCGAGAATGCGCGGTAGGATTTTGTTTAACATGTAACTCTGTGTTTGAATGTAGCCCTGTGTTCCCAATATTTCTGTTTGCCACTGCACGAATCTTAACTCTTTGTTCCATAAACTTTTATTTGTTTTCTCTATAAAAAAGTGCTGTGTGCTAAGCAGATCAGTGACTACAGTGAACTCATAAGCTGTGCTGTACTGTTCCTTTTAGGGACAGCGAGCCTGGTGATTCTGTGATTGTCTGGTGGATAAGTGTCTGGACATGCCAGGGGATGCTCCAGGGCGTCTGTTGCTTACCTGCAGAGGGACAGCAGAGCCCATGTGGGCTGAGAGGGGAGTGCTTGTGCTGCTTGGGGCCGAGGCTGTCAGGGAGCTGACCCAGGCAAGTATAGACAAGGACAAGGTGCCTCACAATGCTGGGTACCTTTGAGGAGCATCACAGTGCCTTCAATCAATGTATGAGTCTCCACACAAGAAGGCTGCAGCAATTTACCTAAACAGCTAGTGCACTGATTGAACCAAACCCATTTCAAAACCAGGGAGTAGCTCAGCCTTGGGGGAGAGTCAAGTCAGCTTGCCTTTAAGAGCTGACAGCCTAGCCTCACGGGGAGCTGCAGAGGTGCTGCTTTTTGTATCTGGGCCTCAAGTCCCAAGTTTTGCGTGAGCTCCTCCCTAATGGAAGTTTGGGGCATAGGGAGAGGGGCTCTGAGCTCAGCTTAGCCCCAGAGGACAGGATGCTGCAACATGTGAAGACTTCAGGTGTTTTATGGGAAAACAAGCTAAATACACGTGGGAAGGGAACCCTCCCTTGTCTCTGTGAGGTGCACTCACAGATGGCCTTGCACAGACACACTGGTACGCCCACACCATGGAAGATGAACACATGGTAACAAGCAGCCTAGGATGGGGAGGGTAGCTCAAGGCCTCACCTGATGCAGGGCAGTGAGTCCATCTTCATTGCACAGGTCCGGGCTGATATTGTTCTTCAGCAAGTAACACACTGCAAGCGAGAACAACAGGAAGAAAGGAACTTCAGTTTACCAATCCTGGATACATAGTTCACCCTCAGCTCTAACCGACTCCTGGCCACAAAGAAACATGATTGTAGATTGAGACAAAGCCATGGCCACCTACCCATTCCAGGTTGTCACTATGCTGTGCTCTGGCAACTGGGAACATCGTGGCAACAGTGGGGCTAGAACTCTGGTCCACGGGCTGCAAAAGCACATGCCCCTGGCACTTGAGCTAAAGGAGAGTTAATACAGCACATATAACATTGTGCTGCCTGATTCTAGCCAGTAGAGGGCACTCGTACACAGACAGTTTTTCACGAACTTTACTCTAAATGGAAGCTTTACCATACAGTAGAACCTCAGTTTTATGAACACCAACCATATGAACCACCACCTATATGGATAATTTTTCCAGACAAAAATGAAATAAAATAATCACATAACAAAACTGATGTCAATGTCAACCCTTCACATGTTGATGCCTTCATTGCCTTGGAAATCTCTTTGCAGCAGTTTTAAGGACAAGACCGTGATGCAGAGCACCAAACTGCGACTTATGCCCCAGACCCACTGTAATTTTCCGATGTTCAGTTTTATGAATTCCTTGATCCAAACTGGTTCATAAAATAGGAGGTCTCCTGTACCTGGGATTGTAAACTGCACAGGTCTGCTTCAGAACAGTTTGGAACTCGCATTCTATTTCACTGCACCATACCTGAGTGCAGGTTTCACTGTGCACTAGGGCCGATTTTTTCCAAAAGATCATTTTTGCTCCCATCCTGATGCAAAAGAGCCTAACTTCCAGACAGTGTGAGCACCTACGCTCTGAAATTCAGGCCTCTGTCAGGAGTCACGGATTTGGGATACAAGAGCTGAGGCACCCAAAATCAATCATCGCTTTGGGAAGTCCTGGCAGGTCTGCAAGATGGAGGTATAGCTTTTGGTACTTCACACAGGTTTGTGTATGCCTGAAGGACATCACAGGATTTTAAGAGGACTACTGATGAGTTTGTTAAAATCCCACCTCTTTCTACAGGTATTGTCAGTTTTTTAAGCAAGGTTCCTTTTGCTAAAGGAAAGCTTCCAAAAATATTTGTAAACCATCTAACCAGGGCAAATTTGCAAAAGGAGAAAAATTTAGGAACTGACCTCACACATGGTAACTGCAGTGGCCACAAAATAAGTACAGAAGGGTCTCATCAAATATCAGCTGATGGCCAGTATGGGGAACATTTCAAGTCATTTACACTGAAGTTGTGATGTCCTACGCTTGTTTGCTGTGGTTTAGTTTTTTAGCTTCTGTAGCCTTATGCTCTTCCCAGCCACATGTCACTGAGCTAGCAGGTTCATAACAACTTCCTCCCTAGGGGCAGAGACGCACCAGCTACTTGTATCCCATCATGTTCCTCGGCAGAGGACGTGATCATTAAGGGAAACCAGAGCTGTAAAATACAGAACACTCATGAGGCTAATAGGCCAATAACAATCTTTGACCCTGCAGAGAGGAGAGATTGCAACACTGGCTATTCCCAGAGCAACAGTACAAGCAGGAAGGTGCCCAGTTTGGACTAGTCACTTTCCTCCCTGCAACCCCTTTATCAAAAAGGGAGAGATTAGGGAAATAACCCTGCAATGTACACACATGAGCAACAGGACCTCTGTGCTCTGCTCAGAGAACAGCAATGCTTAACACTTCTGTTCAGAGCACGATGCAGACATTGTTTAGGGCTATGCCTACACTATGCACCTTTTAGCGACACATCTGTGCTGATACAGCTGTGCCACTAAAAGGGGCAGTGTAGCCATTCTTTGTCAGCAGGAGAGAGCTCTCCTGATGACAAAACACATCCACCCCCAATGAGCGGCAGTAGCTTTGTTGACAGGAGAGCTCTCCCACTGACAAAGCGCTGTTCACACTGGTGAGTGATTTTTTCACACCCCTGAACGACAAACGTTTTACCGACAAAAGTCCAGTGTAGACAACAGCTAGTTCTCATAACTGAGCAGAGAGGCAGGGAATGCCAGGAGGTTCTTATCCTCATTTTAGAAAATACGCATGAAAGGTTCAGACCCCTACTAAAGCCCTCCAGCCTGAGAAGAGGATCACAACATAGTCAAAGTTTGTAGTATAGACAGGACCATAGGCATGTTCTCTGACCTGCTACAACCTCGGCCATGGCCAAGGCCTTAGTCCAGTTATGTGACCCAGTTAGGTTTTCTCTACACTACAAATCTGAACCAAGGGATAATCAGGAACCTCAACCTGGCTGCTTTTGCGGTCTAGTATTTTTGCAGGGCCTTTCATCTCTCCAGGTCAGATTCCCCATCTGTAAAATGGGGACAACAGTACCCACATCTCTCCAACTTTCAGCCCTTTCTGTCCTCAGGAGTTTTGTAGTCAGGCACTTCAGTGCTTTGCCCAGAGACACAGAAGAAGATGGCATCAGGAGACTAGAACGCCAGAGTTCATTCTCATTCCTGTGGATTAGGCACTAGGCCACCCTCTCTTCCAACACAAATTATCATGATGTAACTGATCCAGTGTGACAACCTGGTGTTGAGATATGGCCTAAAGCTTTGCAGATTCCTCTTTATATTGAAACTCAATGTGATATTTTCTTAGAGTGCCAGTTTGCTACTGACACAGTCTGCCCTCGAGTCACACAAGCAGGTCTCACTGGGATGAAGGGAGATATAATCAGGTATTCAAGCCAGACTCCTGGGTTCTGTTCTATTCCCGATTTTGCCACTCATTGATATTGGCTAAATCACTTAACTCTTCTGAGCCTCAGTTTCCCCATCAGAGATGGGAACAATGTTCCTTTTGGACCTCACAGAGGTGTTGGGAGGATTCACTAATATCTGCAAAGCGCTTGGAGGTCCTGATGCTGTTGAGAGCTTGATGTTGGGAGCTGCACAGAGAAAGTTGTGTGCAGCACACACGTTTTCTTGGCCCTATACAAACCAGGAACCATGTTATATACTCTCGAGCACCACCAACTAGCACCTTATCTATTAACTATTGAGAGAGAGAAACAGAGCACTCCTGTCATATATTTATTCCTGGGAATTAAACACACACCACACAACACCAGGTTTAATGGCCAATCTAGGCAGCTCACACTTTATGCTCAGCACACGGACACCCCACAGTACTCACACACTTCCCAGTTCTGAAACCGTCTGCACCCCTGCCAATACATCTGATTTAATGACTATGCTTCTCCTATTACTGGCTAACCCCATCTTCCTGCTCTGCTAATAGGATTTGACTGATAGACCTGTCACTCACCGGTGGATCTGTTTTTTTGTTATTTACTTTGGATGCGATGCCATTAGGAGGCTTAATTCAATCTGGCTCATTTCAGAGCCATTGTGTACTAATGTCATGTGGCTCTATAATCATGTTTTCTCTGCTTACAATGATTTGGGCAAGTAAATGCTGGCAGATTAACCTTACAAGTGCTGTCCGTCCATGTGGGAGGAGCTGGGGCACTGATCTCAGCTCCGTCAGCATCAGTGGAACACCAGGGTATATGCTGCAGAGTCCATATATTCTCTGCTTGTGTGGGCAAAGTTCATAAGGCACTGAAAGGGTTAAGGATGGTTAGCAAAGGACTGACACGAAGCTCATGTATAGCCACGTGAGTTGACCCTTACTACAAGACGTATTATATTCTCCCCTTCCGCAGACTCAGCAAGGTATTATTCATGCTCATGAATGCAAGAGAGAGACTGCACTGGCTTGTGCATCACATTCCCTCCAGGCCCAGCCCTGCCACTGCACCTTAGTCCTGACAGGAAATGCCTTGCAATGAACTTACTCATAGGCCGGGTGCACCAAAACCAGGGCAGACCTGACATCCAAGGACTCCTGACTTGGCCCCCCAGCTCTGCCACAGACATCGTGTGCCCTCTGTATGGCTCAGCCTCCCACCCCACCCCACCCCCAGTCTGTAAAATGGGGACAGCGGTATTGACTTTCCTCACAGAAGGGGTAAAAGAGGTAGCTAATGCTGCACAGTGCTTTGAAGATAGTGTGCTATGCAAATTCTGAGAGCTAAAGTATGTGGTGACTGCCTAGAGCTTCATTTAATGTGTCAGGCAATGGGGCTGTTGTCATAACAGCACTGGGGCCATTCCATTCACTCAGCAACAGGGCCACTCTTCACCAGCATCCCTCAACCAGAAAGTTTCCGCACCTGGGGAAATACCCTTGGAAATACCCTTCCCTGCTATTTCAGTCCAGGGTTACTTTGGGCAGGGACAGCGGAAGTCTGGTCATGTGGTGGAGACCCTGGGCCTCGGTTCAATTCCCAGCTCAGCCCCGGACTAGATTTTCAGAAGTGCTCAGCGCCCGGAAGCTGCTACTGAACAATCTGAGCTTTTAAAGGCAGGCCTCTGTAGGTATTCAAGCCAGACTCCTGGGTTCTGTTCTATTCCCGATTTTGCCACTCACTGATATTGGTTAAATCACTTAACTCTTCTGAGCCTCAGTTTCCCCATCAGAGATGGGAACAATGTTCCTTTTGGACCTCACAGAGGTGTTGGAGGATTCACTAATATCTGCAAAGCGCTTGGAGGTCCTGATGCTGTTGAGAGCTTGATGTTGGGAGCTGCACAGAGAAAGTTGTGTGCAGCACACACGTTTTCTTGGCCCTATACAAACCAGGAACCATGTTATATACTCTCGAGCACCACCAACTAGCACCTTATCTATTAACTATTGAGAGAGAGAAACAGAGCACTCCTGTCATATATTTATTCCTGGGAATTAAACACACACCACACAACACCAGGTTTAATGGTTTCCAAGGTGCTGGGCACCTGTCAGACTCAGTGGCTTTAACTAAAGTTATGTTACTCAGTCCCTTTGGTAAAATGAAACCAGCCCTTAATCTGCCATAGACTTTGCTGTGTGACATTGGCAAAGTCGCTTCCCCTCACTCTGCCTCAGTTTCCCATCTGCAAAATAGGAGTATAAAGCACTGAGATTCTTGGCACATATACTAACTTTCAGCCAAGTGTCATGATTTTGCCCCTTAGCTGGAAGGGGGATAAGCGAGTCCTCCTGTGCAACATCCCCCTGACTCTGTTAGAGGATATTGAGGCTGGGAGCATCTTCAGGGCTCTATCCAGGACTTGGAGAACCTTCTGGGGACAAGACAGCCCAGAAAGAAGGAAGCAGGGAGTTAGGTAATGGTGAGCCCTGGCCTCCACCTCTGGAGTCTAGGTGCAAAAATTTACTTAGAGCATGATGAAAATGAGTTTGGTGATCTCTGCTTTGTTCTCAGGGATTGTCTGACTGGATTTCCAACCCCCCACTCCATATCTAGGAGCTTTTCCATGGCTCTGTCAAGATATTTGTATGTCCCCCTCACCTTAGTATCTGGGCACTTCACATATAATCAATATAGTTTCTCACTTTTGTGCGGTGTGGAAATAGCTCCATCCTAAGATGGGAAACTGAGGCACCACGAGAGAAGTGACTCGCCTAGTGTCCCACAGCAAGTCTATGGCGGAGTTTGGAACAGAACCCTGACTCCCAGGCCCCTGCTCCAGCACAGAGCCATCCCTCCTCTTTGGGCAAAGCAGGGCAAGCCCAGTCCCAGGGGTTCCACCACACTCAGCCACTGATCCCCAGAAGCCTAATTTGGAGGGGTGCCCTTGGGGAGTGAGTTCAGACTCCATGGCCCTTTCATGGAGTGTGGTGTTCTCTGCCAGGAATGGCAAAGAGGGAACCCACTGTGACACAGACACCTGTCAATTAAGAACTGGGCTGAGAACACCCACCTCATTTCACACGGGCCATGGAACAGCGCTCAGGGCTTTCATTTACTCCCTGCTGGCTGCGTGCTCATTCACTGTTTGTTCCACCCATTGAAATCTTATCTTGCTTTTCTCTTTGGCACAAATCCCTCCATTATTTCCACCGTGTGCTGGGCCCGCGTCCTGCCTCTGCCCCTGTTACACCGGGAGCAAAGGAAGCAGGGTCATTACCCGCTGCGCTGCCTGCCTACAGAAGAACTGCAGAGCAGGCGGCAACACCAGGGATTTCTGCTTTGCTGTTGAGCACAGGGGCAACCTGAAAGAACTGCAAGAGGCACCATGCTGCCAGTTAATAGCGAACAGTGCTGGGGGGAGCCCAATTAAAGATGAACGGGAAAGCTTTAAGGCTGGGAATCTTAACCAATAAATCCCAGCTGGGGGGCAAGGGAGTGGGAGTGATAGGTGTATGCCGTGGGTCCTTCCTGGGGGTGCACCGTAAGAGGGAGCTGTGCAGATGGGCAGAGGGCAGGAGGCCTGGGGCTTCCCCTACAAATAGCTCTGGCAGATCCCCTGAAATGTGTGAGTCGCCTGGGCCAAAGCTATTGCCACTTCCATGTAGGGAGCAGGAGCAGGCCACACCTTCTGATGGAAGACTTAGGATGAATACAAATGTGTTGACTTTCCAATGGGAAAGAATGAGGCACTTAGAATATCTTGCAGGAAACCAGTATGCCTAACAATACCGAATAACATTTACTTGCTTAAAATGCTGTGGCATTAGCAATAGACCCACTTACCAGGGATGCATTCAGTCAGTTACACTCTAACTTTTGGAACACGGGATACTAGACTAGATGGACCACAGTACTGATCCAGTAAGGCAATTACTGTCTTTGACAGTGGTCAGCACCAGATGTTTCAGGGGAAGGTGCAAGAAAACCCACAGAGCATTAAACAAGATAAAATATATGTATACAATGTCACCTTCAGACTTTTAACAGAGCAAATGAGAAGTAAATAAGTGGACACCAACAGGTCAGGTTGAGTTCTGCATGAACAGCCTTTTAACACAACCCAGGACCAAACAAAACCTCTTACGATGTTGCAATGGAAACTAACACTTTGAAACAGATCAGATTTCCCTGCAGCGTTTGCAACCCAGATGTTGCAGCACTGTGCTTGAAGAAGAATCTCAAACTTCCCGTAGTGGGTACCACACCTTAAGGGAGAGAGAATGTCTCCTGGGCACTTCCTCTCTCACTTCCAGATGACCAGCAAGCCTACCATGGACCACAGTTACTGGGTGGCTGTGTTAGTGGTATGGGCCACTCTTTGCCCAGGATTTCTCACAAGAACAGCCTTTGTATAGGTTCACTTACAATAAAAGTTTCAGCCTGCTGTTTGGAGCAAGGAACTAGGAGAACATTGTCCTCCACAGGGTAATGGGAAGGGCTACAGTGATGAGAGCTGTAAATCCGTGGATAAACAGAAACTGCTTTTACCATTTACTTAAAAATGAGCTTAGAGCACTCAGAACCGCTATGGGTGTTTTCAAGAGAGTTCAGCATCCAGCAAGCAGCTCCCATTTTCACACAATTAAATCCTTAAGAGAGCTCAGTGCCCAACATGCTGAGCTCTGTTACAAAATTTGGCCATAATTATCTGTAATTGATAGACCCATTGATATGCTGTAGGCACCAAGCAGAAAGATGGTGAGAAACAGGGACGCCCTCTCAAATGGAATACAGCAGTCACAATAGGAGCCAGGTGAGCAAATCGTTGTGAATAATTCATTATGAATTCTATTCACAGAATAATAATTCAAATGCATTTTCCATTATTCTATCCACTTTAGCTATAATTAAACCTCTCATGCCTAGGAAGATTTGACATCAGTGCAGTTTCTGCATACATTTACTCATTCAAATCTACACTATATTAAATAAAAGCGCTCCCATGACAACTATGAAAATACATCTCTTAAAAATAAACAGATCCCAACAGCTATCCCATCACACTAAACTGAAAGCTACATAAACAAAGCACTTACTGAACAACATCAAACCTCCACTTGAGTCCCCCCAACCTCCTCCTGCAACATCCCAGCATGACCTATTTCCTCCCCAGACCATGGGAGTTGGGGGGAAAGAGATAATAAAGCAGCCTATACTCCAAGAACAGTAACCGCCGTAAAGAAGACACACCAAAATGTAAGAAGCTCACTCACTTGAAGAGGCATTGTCAAGACTGCACTGTAGTTCCTTAGGCCTGAGATGTTAAGATAGGTATTCCACACAAGAAAAGTTTTGCCGGTATAGCTGAACTAGCAAACCTTCTAGTGTAGACACAGCTTATACCAGCAAAAAGAATGCTTTTGCCTGTATAACTTGTACTGGTCCCCAGAGCTAAAATAAGATATACCAGAACACTGAGAGAGACAAGGTGGGTGAGCTCAAAACCTGGACTATCCCACCAACAGAAGTTGGTCCAGTAAAAGATATTACCTCACCCACCTTCTCTCCTGGAACCAACATAACTCCAGTAACACTGCACACATAGACCAGCAAAAGCACTTGCGGCAATATCAATGCATCTACACTAAGGCTTTTGCCAGTGTAAAAAGTATATATAATAATAATAATCACACCTCAGACTGATGTTACCATCCTGGCAAAAGTTTCTGGTGTAGACCTGGCCACAGGCAACAATCCTGCAGACATATGCACTGGGTTAGCTTTAAGCACACAAGCTGTCCCATTTGAGCGAGCGGAATTAATTAATTATTATTTGTATTACTGGAGCACCTTGCAGCCCTAGTTATGGACAAGGATCCCATTGTGCTAGGTGCTGTACAAAGACAGAACAAGAAGACAGTTCCTACAATCAAAGTATAAGACAGGAGACAACAGATGGAAACAGACACGAAAGAACAAGGAAATAATAAGACAATACTTGTCTGTTGGAAGTTAAGTATATGAGTAAGGATTTGCAGAATCTGTTTTATTGTTAAAATGTAAGTTTTAAAAATCAGGTTTATCTTATGCCATTTGGACTTTATTCTTAGTTTGGATAGTGAAATTTAGACTAGTCAGTTTCACTAGCTGGTTCTCAAGCTCTTGCAAAAAGCCCTGTATGTAGAATAGATGTATTTTTAAAGCTGGTTCCATTGAATAAAACCTGGCAACATTTCTATTCCTCTTAAATTATGAAATTTTACATGATCTAAAATTAGGGAACTGAACTAGTTGGTAGCTTCCACTTAGATTTCTAAATGGAGCTGGTCAGAAAATGTTTCTCCCTCCCAGTTAAAACTTAGTTTTTGGACAACAAACTCTAAAGATTTGAAGGAAGCTGGCGCTTTGCATAAAAAAATTAGTTTAGTCAAAGATTCAATTTTCTACTGGAAAAAAGTTGATGAAAGTTTTTTTGACCAGCACTATTTCTAATGTTCTAATTCAGTGGTTTTCAACCTTTTTTCATCTGCAGACCCCTACAAATTTTTGAATCGAGGTACAGACCCCTTTGGAAATCTTAGACATAGTCTGCGGACCTCCAGCAGTCCATGGACCACAGTCTGAAAACCACTGTTCTAATTAGCCAGAGTGCCTGGATTGCCATCTTCAGAACAAACTGATGCACTTCTCCCACTGCCTGCAACACACAACTAATTTCCCTTCCCCTACCCATTGATAATTCTGTAGCTATTGTGATGGGTTGGGTCACAGAGACCCGCTTGGCATTGCCACCTGATGTGTTGAGACTACCTCTGAGCCCGTTTTCCCTGGCAGCTTGGGACTTCTGTCTTGTTGAGCCAGACACACTAGCCTGCTGCAAACACAGACCCAGGTCTGAACCACGTCCCCCAAAAGCTGCAAGCTTAACTGAAAACAGCTTAAGAAGTGTTCCTGTCTCTAGCACCCAGATACCCAGTTCCCAATGGGATCCAAACCCCAAATAAATCCATTTTACTCTGTATAAAGCTTATACAGGGTGAACTCATAAATTGTTCGCCCTCTATAGCACTGATAGAGAGATATGCACAGATGTTTGCTCCCTCAGATATTAATTACTTGCTCTGGGTTAATTAATAAGTAAAAAATGACTTTATTAAATATAAAAAGTAGGATTTAAGTGGTTCCAAGTAATAACAGACAGAACAAAGTAAATTACCAAGCAAAATAAAACAAAAACACTTAAGTCAAAGCCTAATACAGTAGGAAACTAAATGCAAGTAAATCTCACCCTCAGAGATGTTCCAATAAGCTTTTTTCACAGACTAGACTCCTTCCTAGTCTGGGTACAGCAATCACTCACACCCCCGTAGTTACTGTCCTTTGTTCCAGTTTCTTTCAGGCATCTCTCTGGGGTGGAGAGGCTATCTTTTGAGCCAGCTGAAGACCAAATGGAGGGGTTTCCAGGGCCTTTTATACTCTCTCTCTTGTGGGCAGAAACCCCTTTGTTCTCCTGTGCAAAATCACAGTAACAAGATGGAGTCTGTAGCCACCTGGGCAAGTCCCATGTCTATGAATGATTCAGCTTTTTGCAGGCCGATGCCATTGTTTACATGTTAGTTTGAACATTCCCAGGAAAGCTCAGATGTGGTTTGGCATCTCCCAAAGTCCATTGCTAGTTAAGTACTCCCAATTACTTGAATAATCCCTTCACACTATGTTGATCAAATTTGCCTTATGTGCTTCCTACAGCAAACACTTTAAATACAAGCATAGAGCCAACGCTCATAACTTCAGATATAAAAATTATACATGCATACAAATAGGATGACTATATTCAGTAGATCATAACCTTTGCAAAGATATGTTACATGGCATATCTAGCATAAAACATATTCCAGTTATGTCATATTTACACTCATAAGCATATTTCTATAAAGCATTATGGGGTGCAACGTGACAGGCTATGTAAAGCCTTTTGCAAGAGAAGGAAGAGACAGCTTTAAACAGTTGCTGTAAAATGTTGACTCCAACATTTATGGCCCAGTTTATCTGCTGAGATAGGAATTCAGTGACCTGCCAAAAGATTGATCACCCCCAGCCTTCTCAAGAAAGCTCAACGCCTACTGAGATCCCTCCCATCTAACTTAGTCACACTATTTCCCTGCTAATATACTTGACACACAATAAAGGAAGTCTGTGAAAGGATTCAGGCCTGCAGGGCCCCATATGTTACTCACTGTACCCACACAGAGAAGAAAATTTCACACCACTGAAATAAGCTAGAAGTTCTCAACCTTTCCAGACTACCGTGACCCTTTCAGGAGTCTAATTTGTCTTGCGTATCCCCAAGTTTCACCTCACTTAAAAACTACTTGCTTGCAAAATCAGACATCAAAATACAAACGTGTCACTGCCCACTATCACTGAAAAATTGCTCATTTTTACCATAGCATTATAAAATAAATCAAGTGGAATATAAATATTGCACATACATTTCAGTGTATAGTATATAGAGCAATATAAACAAGTAATTGTATGAAATTTTAGTTTGTACTGACTTTGCTAGTGCTTTCTATGCAGTCCGTTGTAAAACTAGCCTAAGGACGAGCCAAGAATGGGGCTCCATTGTCCTGGGTACTGTGCATTCAGTAGTAGATAGTCCCTGCCTCCAAGAGTTTACAATCTAAATGGGCAAGACTGACACAAGGCAGGGGGAAAGGAGTAGAACACGCACTGCACGCTGAGTGATCAATAATGACAGCAAACATTATGTTAGTTCCACAGTGTTTTGGGGAGAGGCTTAGTTAGAAGGGGGGATAAGCTAAATGGAAAGAAAAATGAAGGGAGAGGGGACATTGAAGGGAAAGAGGATGTGAGGGGCACGGCAGGGTTAGATGAAGGGACAGAGGGGCAGATGTGGAGTGAAGCAGAGATAAAGAGACTGAAGAAGGGGAAGGGAGAAGCTTGGAGCAAACAGCCAATCAGCACAAGGCAGAGGAAGTCCAGTCAAAACTGTAGGAAGCTCTGAAAGTCCAAAGATCCCTGCTGTAGCTGCTTCTGCATCTGTTCCCACCAGCCAGAGTCTCTGGCCGGTTCCTCTCTGCATTGTTGTCCAAGGCCACATAGAGAGAGGCACCTTCTCAGAATGGGAGAGTCTCCCCTGCATAGTTTTGTGTCTGGAGTGGTCCCAGCTGGCTCCCATTTTACCCAGTCCCTGCTCTGGCTACTTCTGCCTCTGCTCCTACCAGCACTAGCCCCAAAGAATCAGTTTTCCCAGACAGTAATCACTGCTGAACAAGGCTGTGTGCTCTGGGGTTTGGTCCATATGCAGGCTTTATGTGATTTTATTCTGCCACAAGCAGCTGATACTTGTTTGTTTAGTGACCAATGTGTAATGAGTCCAAGTCCTGCTCTTAGGGAGCAGGTCTCTGCATTACAAACTATCTTGGTTCTCACACCAATTCTTCAAAATCATCGTGGCATCGGAGCACCTCCTAGAACACAATTAGGAAACCGAACAAGGAGACTAATGCCAATCACCAACATTCTCTCCTTTGTGGAGGAGAGGCCACTACTGCTTCCCAGACTGCACTTGCGCTGTGTCTGCAAGACTTCAGTCTCCAGAGGCTGTCAATTTCACATTTTTCATCAGCACTAAGTTTGCTGTTGGCGCCTGAAGGATTCTTCCACTGTCCGGCGCTTCAAACCTTCCCCCTCCTTTGAGGTGGACACCACCCTGCTGGGGCAGATCAGGCTACAGCTATGCTGCAGCTGCAATTTGAGGAGACACACATGCGCTAGCTCTGCTTGAACTAGCGCAGTCAAACTAGCAGTGTGGCCACGGCAGAATCTAGCCGCCCTAGTACAGTCCTGCTTGACCTCCTGAGTACGTGGCTAGCCCGAGCCGCCGTGGCCACACTGCCTTTTTTAGTGCACTACTTGAGCTGGGAATTACACCTCTCAGCCTCAGAGGAGGAGCAGTTTGCAGGATCAGCCACCCCCATCTCAGTGAGCCATGTTAAAGGGACAATCAACATGAAACCTAGTCAGTTTTTTAAAAAGTGAATTAAAAGGGTCAGATGCTGTATCTCCCAAACTCCCCTTGACGATTTGTAGCATTGTGATCACGTTTTTCTGTGTCTGGTTCCCTTTTTTGCTGTACGAAAGACCCACATGTCTGGGGAACTGCCTAGCCAACTATAGAGAGGAACGGTGAAACTGGACTACACACAAAGCACTATCAAAAGCACAAAGGAAAACGAAAGATACCGAGATTATTTTCACACAAATCTCCTGCTCAGTTCTTGTTACCTGTAACAACAGGCAAACAGGAGCATGATTTTTAAATCGATTGTGCCTCTTTAAGGGATGCATGTTGATTGCAAACTTTGGACCCTAATGACGTCAATAGGATTTCTGTGGGGAGAGGGCTGGGAAGAACAGATCTACCTAAAGTACTGCAAGAGTAGAAATAGCCCCTGGAATTAAGGTTGCTATATAGTTTCCATGACAAGACTCTGTTTTAAGCCTGCTCATATAAAATATAAATTTGTTGTTATGGAACTGCAGGGTGAAGAACCTGAGTGACTGTTTCCAGGCTCACTTTAACAGAGGCTTGGTTGGTGATGAAGCTATGAAAATGTGTGCAAATACATTCAAATGAAATGGTGGCAAACCCTTTGGAGTAGTACAATGGAGCCCACTTAAAAACCTGTTCAAGGAACACTTCCTATGCACTATACCAAAGCCTATCTAAGCAGACATGTAGCAATGTTCATCTAAAAGTCTACACAAAACTTGTTAGAAAATCAATCTCTCAGAGCACTGAAATAACAATATAGCAGGAAACTGACAAGACAAAAAACAGAATCAGTTCACAGACATATCTTGGCATGAGGGAGGAAGGAAATAGTAGTGTCGGGACAGTTATAAAGTTTCAACTACCTTTTGAGTGCATGTTCTTCAGGGCAAGGCTTGCACCTTCTTTCATGTTAGTATAGCACCAAGCACATCGTGGATGCTATCAGAAACAACAGTGATGATCATGATGAGTGTTTGAGACTTGGGGAAGTGTAATGATACTCTCCCAAGCTCCATTCACAGCAGACCACGCATTTACCTATATCATGAAACAGTGAAAGTTGCCATTTTAAAATGGAACTAGGTTCCAGAGTTAACACTTCACTGAAATAAATGACGGGCAGGCCAGCCATCTCAGAGCTATTGTTTCAGGCATTCTGACTCGGGTAGTTATCACTGCACTGATGTGCACTTGGTTTAGGTTTTCTAAGATTCTCTACAATTGTAAGGTATAGATTTGGTTTTACAAGAAGATTCTAGTGTACAGGATGACAGGGCTGAGGGGAAAGTACATGCTTGCCATGCTGCCACAAGGCAGCCCATGTTGACCCCTCATAGTGATCCAAACGACAGTAATAGTCACTTGAACTGGTAGCCAAAAGTGACTCCAACAGACGTGAATTGTTCAACTTACGGAGGATTGTTAGAGGCTCTTATTCTTTGGGGTGCCCCTCTATTCTTGTCCCTCCCTCCCTCAATTCCTACCTAACTGCTCTGAGCTATACAGTCACTCCCCTACCCCTAAGCTGCATCTGGTCAACAAGTGGCTGCAGCACTGTTGTTGTTCTGCACAGACTGCCAGTTCTTACCAACTATTTGCCCTCCATTTGGCTCCAGAGAAGCAGAAGGGGGATGGGGAGCTTTAAGAAGCCAGGTGATCAGACAGCATATTTGGGATGAATTCTTCAAGGTTCTCAGCACTCTTAACTCACAATGAAGTTGATGATACTTGTCCCCTCACATAATCAGGTCTTTAGAGCTATGTACTATGCCAAGATATGCTTTGTAACAGAGCCTCTGAAACTGTTAAGTGACACTGCAACAGCAGGGTTACTAGACCTGATAGAAAACTGTGACACTTAACAAACATGCAATATCATAATGCAGATGTGCCATGGAACACCCACCAGGCACACAAAATTGCATCACACATGGGCTAATGCAATCCTGGGATGTATAAACAGGGGAATTTGAGAGCACTCCCTGTAGGAGTAGAGAGGTTATTTTACCTCTGTACTTGGCGCTGGTGTGACTGCTGCTGGAATATTATGTCCAGTGCTGGTGTCCATAGTTCAAGAAGGATGTTGATAACTTGGAGAAGGTTCAGAGAAGACCCCCGAGAATGATTAAAGGGTTAGAAAACATGCCTTGTAGCGATAGACTCATGGAGCTCAATCTATTTGGTTTAACAAAGAGAAGGTTGCGGGGTGACTTGAGTACAATCTATAAGTTCCTACATGGGTAATAAATATTTGATAATGGGCTTTTCAATCTAGCAGGACAAGGTATAGCATGATCCAATGGCTGGAAGTTGAAACTAGACAGATTCAGACTGGAAAGAAGGCATACAATTTTTAACAGTGAGGATAACGGGAACAATTTACCCAGAGTCGTGGTGGATTCTCCATTGCTGACAATTTTTAAATCAAGATTGGACGTTTTTCTAAAAGCTCTGTTCTAGCAATATTTTGGGGAAGTTCTCTGGCCTGTGTTATACAAGAGGTCAGACTAGATGATCACAGTGGTCCTTATGACTTGGAATCTGCAATGGGCTGCTGGGTGCACTCAAGTGGTAAAGAACAAGATCACCTGTTTAATGGGCTTGGTTTCTACTGTATCTGAGACACCAGAAGGAAACAAATCTGAAATAGGAAGTCTGTTGTAAGACGCGTTTGTGGTTCAACTTCCTTTTAAAAACAAACATTGACAGAAAGGAAACTTTCGTGTGAGGTTATAAAAGGCCTGAAGTTTATCTGAGAAATAGCAATCGATCTTCAGGAGCCATTCTATTTTCATGACACACAAGTATTCTGTAGATAATATTAAGTGATTCACAGGTTGGAATAAGCTTCCAGAATACCCTGAATTTCTGTAGCACCTGTCATTTGAGGATGTCAGGAAGCTCCATTCCCATTAGTGAAGTAAGCTGCATTAAGCTAAGAATGGGTGTTGTGTCAGAGTGGGGAGCTGGAGCCCCAAGACAGAGGTGGGAGCCATGTTAAAGGCTTAGGGAAGAAAAGCAGGTAGCATTTGGTTGAGTCAGGATCGAATGCTATGATAGAAGATGTGTCCATTTGAGCCCCAAGAGTCAGCAATGAAGAGGAGCCTTCAAAAGCACAGCTGCTTAGCCACAAGACCCCCACAAGACAGGCTTCCCTGGTCTATGTCAGCAAGATAGATGCAAGAAATGCAAGAGAATTTTAGGTGCAGGCTAGAACCTCATTTTTCCTGAAAGCTTCAAGTCACTTCCCCTTTCATCTGAACCTGCTCACCTGTCCCTCAAAGGTAACACACAGAGTGAGCAACTTAATATCCTTGCATCTGCCTACTACATCTCAATGGGCTTGATAAAGAAATGCATTTAGTCTGCTCTTCAGACCAAGAGCCTTTCACATGCCTGGAATTCAAAGAGAAACCCTGGGATCATCAGAAAGAAAGAACCCAGCATTTACAGTCTCCCTCCCTCCCAAGGTTTCCACTATCCCTCATGCAGCCTGGCTCCAGTAAATGACACAGTGGTAAAGGCAGCTGCAATGGAGCTACCAGATAACTATGCAAAGCTAGACAGTTAAAGGGAAAGCATCAATTAGAGTGTGACCCACTGTCAAAGTCAGGTTTTCAGATCTGTGCATGCAAATACAGTGTGCAGTAACTGTTAGTGTGATGAGCACGTGAGCACCAATAACAAGAAGAGTTCTTCCAGACCCCTTTAAAGGGGGATCCTGGGTTTCGCAGTCCTACTGCTAGCAATCCTAAATACAAGCAAACTCAACATTGAAGTCAGATTGCCGCAGGAGCTAACAAACTTTGCAGAACACAGACTCTGACAAGTGATTTGTACTAGAGAAGACAGGGCTGATGGACTGTATATAGCGGGGATTCTTTAATAACACTGCTGGACTCAAACTGCCAGTGCGGTTCTCTCTAACTGTAATACTGAAACCAGACAGCCTGTGCACTTGGGACCAGGCCCTAGAGCCTGGTTGGATTCAACAAACAGAATGGACCAGCTGAGATATCTATAGCCCCTCTTTACGGCTCAGCTCACCATGCCCTGCAAATTAAAGCCAAACAACTAAGGAAAAACCCAGGATCTCAGAAACTGAAGGTACCTCCTTAGTTTTCTTACCTGAGAAACTATTATAATTTCATTCTCCACACTGAGTACATTTCCAAAGTCCCCATCTTGCTTCATTAACAAGCCCAACCAGCCCATGCCCTGACCAAGGCTCCAGACCTCAGCCCTGCTGAGCTTAGAATTTGCCCAGAGGTTAGATAAAAAGGGAAGCTTTCCAAATGCAGTCACATCATTAAGTATATCATCCAAGTGGACAGATGTCCAGAGCCTGCACTGGCCCATCTCCCGATTATTAAAGGTGCTGATGCATCTGAAGACGTGGGTTTTTTACCCCTGAAAGCTTATGCCCAAATAAATATGTTAGTCTTTAAGGTGCCACCGGACTCCTCATTGTTTTTGTGGATATAGACTAACACAGCTACCCCTCTGATACCTGATTATTAAAGCGCCCTGAGTACAGAATAATTTAATTTAATATTTGTTTCACCTGCCTGGAAATGCCAGGTTGACACCTCCCCAAAATTCATCAGATTGTCACAATTTTTATGAGTTGCGTCCTGCTTCCTGCAAGATTTGCAAGAGTCGTCTTTCTCAGTTGCTCTATATCAAGCGCAGGACAAGATCAGCAATGAGGATACTTGTAGTTACACCCACTAACAAACCCCTAATAGCGCGGGTTCACTTTCAGCAGCTTTCTTGGTATGGACATATTATTAGGATGGGAGACCAATACATTACAAAGCATGTTTACTATGGAATGCTGCCACAATGTGGTGACCATGTGATTGCCAAAAGTTTCGGTGACACGGTAAGATCACCAGTGATGGACACAGACTGAACATTCAGCTAGACCTAGCTAGAGATCAATCCACGTGGCCCTCCATCTGCAAGGAGGCTACCTTCATTGGGGGAGGAGGGTTTGCCTTAAATGATGATGAAACTTGGGTGTCATAATCAAGTTTCCTGGTATGATAGTACCACCACATGAAGTTGCAGTTTGACAACTTTGGGATTTTTTCTCAAAAAATATGAACACGCAACGCTCCCTCCCCCAACAGACAACCACCTCATGCATCAATAGACTATGAAGAGAAATGTGCCTACTAGCATGCCCATGCATTGACCATCCTACATGTTGATACAATGAAATGAAACTGAATGGATGATGAGACACTGAAATTCAGGGTTGGCATGCACTGATGCAATATCATGTAACATTCACACAATATATGAAGGTTCAGTGTCATCATGTGATCTTCTGCCATCATATGTGGGAAACAGACCAAGAAGTAGCAGTGGAAAGTGTAGAGACAGATAGATGCTTTGTTTTCACTTTAGCCCTTGGAAGTGCTTCAGTCATAGGGTGGGTGATATTTTCAATGGCCCATGCTTCAACTCAAGAGTCAGATCTCCCCCCATGCCTCCTCTAGCAATAGTACACAAACGGGGATTATTGTTTTCCTTTGTTTGCCAGTTAACGAACATTCTCATTTATCAAAACACTTTGCCTTTCCAAAGTACCGAGCTGAGAAATAAAGCAAATTTCCAAATCACTTAATGCAGGGTCATTAAGTCCTGCTGAAGCTCTGTCAGTGGCCTCGGAGCCAATTCTCTTCTCTACACTGGGAGAAGTCTAGAAGAACTCCATTGACTTCTATAGAGTTACACTGATTTGCATGAGGGCAGAATACATGCAGTAATGCAAGGACATTACGACTAATTAATCAGTTTATTCTGCCCCATATGTTTAATTACTAGAAAATTAGACTGTAAGCTCTTTGGAGCAGGGACTTCTTTGTTGTGTGTTTTGTACAGCACATAACACAGTCGGGTACTGGCCCATAACTAGGGGCCCCAGTTGCTGCCACAAAACAAATAGTAAAGAAAATGTCAATCTTCTGTATTTTAATTACAGATTGTCCTGTGTTCATTCTGCTCCTAATATTTGAACATCAAATAAACAGGGACCATTTAAAATTGACAGTTTTAATAAGCATAACAGCCAGCATCAATTCTTTGTGATGGATGAGAAGAATCTGACATAAAGAAGATACCACATGATGGAGATTAAGATATAGCAAAAGTCAGGCCAGTGCCTTGCATCACCTGGCAGCACAATCTTTTGCATTCAAGATTTATAGTAATAACAAAATGCTTTAGTAGCAAAGCCCATCTTTGTAAGTTCATTAAAGTTAATTAATGCTTAAAATGGCTGCTTATACTGCTCTGCTGATGGGTGAGCTAATTACCTGCTACGGAGGTGGATCATGCCGACATTCTCGGGAGCTATGAGTCAGTTTTAATTAGGAGGTGAGGGCTCAAAGATTTGTGTTCTGCACTGAAACAATTTTATGTGCCATTTAGCAGTACTGTGCATGCTCTGCTGGTCCCCTGCTCCCTGTGTGCTGCCCGAATCAAATGAGGCAATATCTCCAGCTTCGTGTGTTACGAGCCAGGCTGCTAGTAGCTGGATGCAGTCAATGCAAACACTAATAATGTTTAGCGCTTGGGGCTTTCAATCAGGCCCTCTGATGCCAAATGGAATGTTTCCATTTATGTTAAATGGGCAGTGGATTAGACCCAGAGTGCTCTGTTCAGCACTCCTTGCACAGGCAAGTCTTCCATCAAAGTCAACGTGGGTTATGCTGGGCAAGTGCTGCTATGTATTAGGTGGGAGGGGCATAGCACACTTAGACTGCTGTCCCTTGGCCAGCTTTTGTATGTTGGGCATGACAAAGCAATATCCCCCTTCGAAATGCTGAGGGAAAGCCCCACTGATGAATGGGGCTGCAGCAGACCTCAGCAGAGCAAGAAGGCCTCCTTTTTATGCTCAAAGTGATTCTAAAACGTGAGATCATCTTCATAGGCTCCAAGGATCGTCCCTATTTTACAGATTGGGAAGCAGGGAGAGTAAGGTTCCAGTTTTGCAATCTCTTAAGCATATGAATAACTTTCCCCACATGAGAAGTTCCACTAAGGTTCATGGGGCCACTCGCATGCGTAAAGTTATGCCCGTCTTTGTGTTGGGAGAAGCAGAGGCCATATGACTTGTCCCAGGCCACAGGAGTCAATGTTGGGCGAGAACTTTGGAGGTCCTGGCTATCAGTCCTGTGCTCAAGCCACTAACACTTCTCCTTGTGGAGGTTTTGACCTCAGCTTTGTCTTATATTTGATTTGCATAAAAAAACAACCCCAGTGTCGCTCTTCTTAAACAAAAGATTCATTTTCAGGCAGCCAGTTATAATACAAAGTCGGGGCCGGAGGGAGACACACTTCAGACTTTTGCTGTTTTCAATGGAAAAGAGGCTTCCTGTGTTTCACATGGAGTTTGAAGTGAACTCGCTTCCACCTGCAGTGGACCCCGCAAGAGGGGAGGGTCCCAGAGCTCAGGCTCCCACCAGAGCCCAAATATCTGCACCACACTTTTACAGCCCTGCTGCCCAAGTTCAAGGAGCCTGAGTCAGCCGATGCAGGCCCACCATGGGTATTTAACTGCAGTGTAGACATACCCTGAGGTAGCACTCCAACAGATGACAGGCCCCTAATGAACTTGCATCCAGTCCTCATTGATCTAAGACAGAGGTGGGCAAACTACGGCCCGCGGGCCACATCCAGCGCATAGGACCGTTCTGCCCGGCCCCTGAGCTCCTGGCTGGGGAGTCTCACCCCCGGCCCCTCCCCTGCTGTCCCCTCTCACCTGCAGGTATGCCACCATGCGGGCAGTGCAGCTTGTGCCTGCCAACCTCCCAGGCTTCCCAATAAGCCTGTCCTGCTGCTCTGAGCGGCCTGGTAAGGGGGCGAGGGGGTTGGATAAAGGGCAGGTGGTCCCGGAGGGCAGTCAGGGGACAGGGGGTGGTTGGATGGGGCGGAGGTTTGGGAGGGGGGGCCGTCAGGAGACAGGGAGCAGAGGAGGTTGGATAGGGGGTGGGGTCCCAGGGGGCCGGTTAGGGGGTGGGAGGTCCCAGGAGGTGGCAGTCAGGGAACAAGGAGTGGGAGGGGTGGGATGGGTCAGGAGTTCTGAGGGGGGCAGTCAGGGGGCGGGAAGTGGGAGGGGACGGATAGGAGGCGGAGGCTAGGCTGTTTGGGGAGGCAGAGCCTTCCCTACCAGGCCCTCCATACCGTTTCACAACCCCGATGTGGCCCTCGGGCCAAAAAGTTTGCCCACCCCTGATCTAAGAGCTACATACCACAGTACAGGGCGGGGAAGGGGGGGTTGTGTGTCAATTTTGGGGCTAACAGGGGGAGGTGCAGGAGGAGGATCACAGAGCTGTCATTAATGCAAACAGTTTCCTGATAAGACAAAATTAACCCCTTCACTGTTGAAATCTGTTGCAGCCCATTCATCAGTGGGGCTGTTCCTCAGTATCTCGAAAGGAAACATTGCCTTCACAGGCCCAACATACAAGAGCTGGTCCAGGGGACAGTAGTCCAGATATATTGTGCCCTTCATACCAATACACAACAGCAGTGAAGATGTTAAAAAGGTGATTCCACATCCCATAGAGGGACAGAAATAAATGTACAGAACAGCCAGGAAATGTTCACTTAGCTCTAATACCACTGCAGGCCTAGAGCAGTAAATCACAGTAACCGTTATTTACATGACAGCCATTAGAAGCAAAAGCAGGGAAACTGATGCAAAGAGAGCCAGCATTCCCCCCCCCCCCACCCCACCTCCTCACAGGGCCTGATTCCAAGCCTGTGGACTGCCAACATACCTGATCACAGCAGTTTAATTCAGCACTAACTACATTCATAACAATGGGGTTACATAGATACGAACAGCCATACTGGTCTGACTAACAGTCCATCTTGTCTCTTGTCTCTGACAGCGGCCAGTGCCAGATGCTTCTGGCAATTGGAGGTTTAGGGTCACCTGGAGTATGCAGTTTTGTCCCTGACCATCCTGGCTAATAGCCATTGATGGACCTTGCCTCCATGAACTTATCCAATTCTTTTTTGAACCCAGTTATACTTTTGGCCATCACAAGATCCCATGGCAACGAGTTCCACAGGTTGACTGTGTGTTGTGTGAAGAAGTACTTCCTTTTGTTTGCTTTAAACCAGCTTCCTATTCATTTCATTGGGTGACCCCTAGTTCGGTTGTTATATGAAAGAGCAAACAACACTTCTCCATTCACTTTCTCTGCACCATTCATGATTTTATAGAACTCTATCACATGCCCCCCCACCCCCACCATTTCTTTTCTTAACTGAACAGTCCTAGTCTTTTTAATCCCTCCTGCTATGGAAGCTGCTCCGGACCCCTCATCGTTTTCGTTGCACCTTTTCCTATTCTAATATACTTTTTTGACTTGGGGCGACCAGAACCACTCACAATATTCAAGGTGTGGGAGGACCATGGATTTATATAGTGACATTATGATATTTTCTTTTTATTACCTGTCCCTTTCCTCATGGTCCCTAACTTTGTTAGCTTTTTTGACTGCTGCTGCACACTGATGTTTTCCAAAAATTATTCACGACTTCAAGATCTCTTTCGGAAGTGATAACAGCTAATTTAGGCCCCGTAATTTTATATGTATAATTAGGATTATTTTTTCCAATGTCCACTATTTTACACTTATCAACATTGAATTTCATCTGCCATTTTCTTGCCCAGTCACCCAGTTTCATGAGATCCCTTTGTAACTCTTCCCAGTAAGAGTATACATTTTGCCACCTCACTGTTCACCCCCTTTTCTAGGTCATTTATGAATATGTTGAACAGCAGTGGACCAAGTACAGATCTTTGAGGGACCCAGCTATTTCCCTCTCTCCACTGTGAAAACTGACCATTTATTCCTACCCTTTGTTTCCTATCTTTTAACCAGTTGCTGAGCCGTGAGACGACCTTCCCTCTGATTTCATGACTGCTTACTTTGCTTAACAGCCTTTGGTGAGGGACCTTGTCAAAGGCTTTCTAAAAGTCCAAGTACACTATATCCACTGGCTTAAGCTTGTCCAAATGTTTGTTGACTCCCTCAAAGAATTCTAATAGCTGCATAGTTGATCTGGAGAGAGATCAGAACTAGACAGACAGAGATGACCTGAGATTTACCCTTCCCACTCTCCTCCATACTAAAAGCCAAGTAGCTTTGCCATCATGAGCACGACATTCTGAAACTGAGATGGCAAAAGAGCATATCCTGGAAAAGACTTTTTTAATACCAGTTTTAAAGATTTCCAGCCTATAGTCGCTGGTATTAAGATTTTACAATGCTTTGAACATCTCCCCACAATACTATAGTCAGCATCTGAAAGAAAGTCACTTAGAATACATCCTTGAGTTATAAAGGTCCCCAAAAATGCCTTGGCTGCAATTTCCTTCCTAGTGCTGCTCCTGCTTTCTGCCTGCATCCTTTGAACAGTCCAGAATAAGCAGATACTTGATAAAGAATATTCCTCAGGATTCAAGTGCCAAGGAAGGGGGGTTAAATTAGGCAGATACATTGATGAGTCATGTTATTAGATCTGCCCTAATTTTGTTAATTTCTCATACAGAATAATCCACCCTCACTCACAGATGACAGTCTCCTTTCACAAGAAAAACAGTATCTGATGAAAAAGTTGCTGACCTGTGATTTGCTTATCACAGGCTGCAGGAGAAAAATGAAAGCAATTTGGAGTCAGGAAGTGACTGCATACCCCTATCTTTGCATGAGGCCCATTCCGGTTTATCTTTGTTCCCTCTTGGCCACTCAGAGAACATTACTGAGACAAGAAAATTGCAGCACAATAAAATATATTTTAGTCACGCCATACACTTAGAGTGAAGAACAAATCACTGAGGAATGTTCTTAAAGTGGGTCCAACTACTAAAAAATAATTCATGATCAAGAGGAAACGGGCTTCTTGCAATTGTTCTGTGAGCTGCAGTTCAAGAGAGGTTCTGTTATCCCTGAGAGGTTCTGTTATCTTCCAGAAATACTGCTGCCTTGCCTTGCAGAACACCAAACCTCAAGTTTCAGAACTGCACTTATTTAACAGCACACTTACTGCATGTGAGCAAAACCTGCAGCTGTGTGTGCAAGCCCAGTAACTGCACGGAGAAGTGATGGCTGGATTAGTAATTTGCATGTGCAGTAAATTTGCAGAGTCACGGTAACTTCATATATTTTGATGCCTACAGTTATGAAAAACAGGTGATTTTAAGGAGCAGGCTGTCACATATTTGAATGCTGAGCTGCTCTTCCGCCCCAGCTCTAATGCAAACTATGTCAGGCTAGTGCTTTTGCTGGAACCTTCACATTTAGAGATACTAAAACACTGACAAAACAAGCAGTCTGAAGAATGTATTGATTAATTCCTAATTCCAGAACTAGATTAATTAGCTCTATTTAGATCTAAGGGTATGTCTATGCTGCAGAAAACGCCCCTGTGGGCACGAGTCTCAGAGCATGGGTCAACTGGCTTGGGCTCTGAAACCCACAATGGGGGAGGATCTCAGAGCCTGGGCTCCAGCCCAGGTGGGAACATCCACGCGGCTATTTTTAGCCCCACCATGCAAGTCCCACAAGCCCAGTGCTTACCTAAGATACAGAATAGCTAATCGGTGATGTTTTCCTCTGAACAGCTGCTATCTGGTGAGGAGTGTCTTCTAGACGTGAAATCTAGTGAGTTTGTTAGTTTAAAAAAAAAAAAGGAATCCGCTCAGCACTTAAAAAACAAAAAACTTGCAAAAACAGCCAATGAAAAACAATAGCTGCTGTTTATAAATGACTCCATACTGTACTTTGCTGCAGAGTTAGAGAGCTCAGAGCTGGGCTGGCATCACAGAGGACAGCCATGAATGAGTTGCAGGATACAAGCAAGCCTCGTTCGGGGATTTTACCTTAAGGGGAGGAAGATCATATGTAGGACTGAAGGGACCTATTGAGGTCACTGGGGCAGAACCCAGTAAACCTAGACCATCCCTGACAGGTGTTTGTCCAACCTGTTCTTAGAAACCTCCAGTGAGGTTCTTCCTCAACCTCTCCTGGAAGCCTATTCCACATTTAACTATCCTTATAGTTAGAAAGCATTTTCTATCTAACCTAAATCTCCCTTGCCGCTATTTAAGCCATTTATTTCTTATTCTACCTTCAGTGGACATGGAGAACAACTGATCACCCTCCTCTTTATAACAGCCCTTAACATATCTGAAGACTGCTATCAGGTGCCCCCTCTGTCACCTTTTCTGTCACCTTCAGCCCCCAACTAAAACCTCTCCAGCGCATCTTCAAAGATCTACAGCCTATCCTGAAAAATGATCCCTCACTCTCACAGATCTTGGGAGACAGACCAGTCCTCGCTTACAGACAGCTCCCCAAACTAAAGCAACCACACATCACACAACAAAAACACTAACCCAGAAACCTATCCTTGCAACAAAGCCCAATGTCAACTCTGTCCACATATTTATTCTAGTGACACCATCAAAGGACCTAATTACATCAGCCACGCCATCAGGGGCTCGTTCACCTGCACATCTACCAATGTGATATATGCCATCATATGCCAGCAATGCCCCTCTGCCATGTACATTGGCCAAACTGGACAGTCTCTACGTAAAAGAATAAATGGACACAAATCTGACATCAGGAATCATAACATTCAAAAACCTGTAGGAGAACACTTCAACCTCTCTGGTCACTCAGTAACAGACTTAAAGGTGGCAATTTTGCAACAGAAAAGCTTCAAAAACAGACTCCAAAAAGAAACCGCTGAGCTTGAATTAATATGCAAACTAGATACCTTTAACTTGGGTTTAAATAGAGACTGGGAGTGGCTGGGTCATTACACAAATTGAATCTATTTCTGCATGTTAAGTATCCTCACACCACACCTTCTTGTCAACTGTCTAAATGGGCCATCTTGATTATCACTACAAAAGTTTTTTCTCCTGCTGATAATAGCTCATCTTAATTAATTAGCCTCTTACAGTTGGTATGGCTACTTCCACCTTTTCATGTTCTCCGTATGTGTGTATATACAGATATCTTCTTACTATATGTTCCATTCTATGCAACCAATGAAGTGGACTGTAGCCCACGAAAGCTTATGCTCAAATAAATTTGTTAGTCTCTAAGGTTCCACAAGTACTCCTGGTTTTTTTTGCAGATACAGACTAACATGGCTGCTACTCTGAAAACTAAACGTGACCTGTTGTTTTAACCTTTCCTAACCGGTCAGGTTTTCTAAACCTTTGATCATTTTTGCAGCACTCCTCAATGCTCAACACTAACTAGAAGAAAATTAAGCTGTTCAGGAGGGAAAGAAATACTGGTCCAGATTTGCTGGTATGCTGTGGCTGTCTTCTGCCACTCCGGCAATACAAAGGAGCTGTAGACCCAGGTTTATGGTTGATTTGTTTACCAGAGCTGCAGAAAGCATCCACAACATACTGGTAAATCTGGCTCAGATTCAGAGTCTAAAAGGGCTTGTAGAAGAACCATTTTAATTAGGGCACCCCACCTCCATTGAGAGTTCACGTTCCCAGTTAAACTGCTCTCCAGAAAAGAGGCCACTAAAAAAGATCCTGAAAAAGCTTAATTAAATTAAATAGATTAAGTCGTACTGTAGTTCAGCTTTATTATTTTTCCTTTTAACCTTCACTGGGCAGTTTCTATATTGAACAGAGATGGGCCCAAGTTGCATGAGAGACAAGGAGCCAACTCCGCAGCTGAGATTTGGCTCTGGATTGCCCTGTACTGCCCTTGGGAGTTCCAGAAGATGGTGCCCAGGCACCGTCACCCTCACTGTGGAGGAGCAGCCCAAAGAGATTATACCACCCAACAGGTAAAACTGGGTCTGGATTAAGCTATGGTTAAAGCTTTACTTAGTTTGCGAAACTGCAGAAATTACAGATCCCACAATATTAGACTTCCACCGCAATTTTGATTTTAATTAGCTTACTTTGCACAGTTCACAATTTTGCATACATTTTATGGTTTGCAACACACACTTTGCCCCCAATTAGTACAATGGAACCCTATGTATCCAAGCTGACAGCAGCTGGGGCTCAGGCTGTCAGCCCCTTGCATGGCGGGGCTCCCACTGTTAGCCCCATGCATTAATCACTGTAATAGAGTTGTGGCACCTTAGAGACTAACAAATTTATTTATTATTCTGCCATGTACATTGGCCAAACCGGACAGTCTCTACGTAAAAGAATAAATGGACACAAATCAGACGTCAAGAATTATAATATTCAAAAACCAGTCGGAGAACTCTTCAGTCTCTCTGGTCACTCGATTACAGACCTAAAAGTCACAATTCTACAACAAAAAAACTTCAAAAACGGACTCCAACGAGAGACTGCTGAATTGGAATTCATTTGCAAACTGGACACCATTACATTAGGCTTGAATAAAGACTGGGAGTGGATGTGTCATTACACAAAGTAAAACTATTTCCCCATGTTTATTTTTCCCCCCATACTGTTCCTTACACGTTCTTGTCAACTGCTGGAAATGATCCACCTTGATTATCACTACAAAAGGATTTTTTTCTCTCCTGCTGGTAATAGCTCACCTTACCTGATCACTCTCATTACAGTGTGTATGGTAACACCCATTGTTTCATGTTCTCTGTGTATACAAAATCTCCCCACTGTATTTTCCACTGCATGCATCCGATGAAGTGAGCTGTAGCTCACGAAAGCTTATGCTCAGATAAATTTGTTAGTCTCTAAGGTGCCACAAGTCCTCCTTTTCTTTTTGCGGATACAGACTAACACGGCTGCTACTCTGAAACCTAGCAAAATGTCTGGCTATCAAAAAAATTAGCAGGCATAACATAATACTTGAGTGTTTATATTGCTCCAGCAAATTTTTCTTAAACAAATAGCTCTGGCTTTTCTAAATTACCTCAATTAGTAAAAGTCCATTATTACTTTTCCGTAATTTTTTGTGTCTTGTTCGCAACTCAGCCACAATTATTTGACAATCATCCCGCAATCCATCCCCATCCGCCCTGGGTCCTGGTAAATTGAACTCTTCTGGGTTTGGGAGATTGCTTGGTTGCCTGCAAACAGCTAAACATCCTCCTTCCCACCCACCTAAAAACGGTCTCTTGGGAGAGTCAGCTGTTCCCTTCTGGGATTTAAGCGGGACAGAGTGACTGATATGTTCACAGTCCAGGACCTAGGTGATAGCTCCACTGTGGGGTAGGAAAGCCTGTTGCCAGCTGCAGAAGAAGCCTGAAAGAGACAGCCACTAACCCTTACATAGCACTTTTAATCTTCAAAGCACTGTATGATCATTAAGGCTATGATTTTGTCATGGATATTTTTAGTAAAAGTCAGGGACAGGTCACAGGCAATAATGAAAAATTCACGGAAGCCCGTGACCTGTCCCTGACTTTTACTAAAAATATCCATGACAAAATGAGGAGTCTGGGCACCTGCAGGTGGGCTGGGAGTTCCAGGGTCCCCCTCCACTGCCGGCTCTAAACTCCGGGGGTTCCCCCGGCCTCTACGGAGGCCAGGCCAGGAGCTCTGGAGGTCTCTCCTGCTGGAGAGCTGCGGGGGTCCCTCCTGCTGCCCGTGGAGGGAGAGAGCTGCAGGTGCCCCCCCTGCCACCTGCAATGGTGGGGAGCAGCGGGGGTCCCCCTTGCCACCCGCGGTGGTGGAGAGCAGCAGGGGTCTGTCACGGCATTCCCCGGGGCGATGCTCTGGGACTGCTCCCTACGAAGCCAGGCAGGACTCTGGTGAAGCCTCCTCTCTGTGAGCAGACTGTCTCCAGGGCAAACAGCTCACACAGCTTCCAGCTTCCTGGGTCTGACCTCGGAGCATTCAGTATCCTCTGCCCCTCCGTGCGCTTCCCACAGCAAGTCTGCCCAGGCGGGGCTCCTGGGGAAGCCAGATGGTCCTGCACCCCAACTTTGCAGTCAGACGTGACTCTCAGCCAGCCAGTAAAACAGAAGGTTTATTAGACGTGGTCTAAAACAGAGCTTGGTCTAAAACACAGCTTGTTGGTACAGAGAACAGGACCCCTCAGCCGGGTCCATTTTGGGGGGCAGTGAGCCAGACAACCACGTCTGCACTTCACTCCATGTCCCCAGCCAGCCCCAAACTGACTCACTCTCCACCCCCTCCTCCTCTGGGCTTTGTCCCTTTCCCAGGCCAGGAGGTCACCTGATTCCTTTGTTCTCCAACCCTTAGCTATCACCTTGCAGGGTGGAAGGGCCCAGGCCATCAGTTGCCAGGAAACAGCGTGTCGGCCATTTATGTACACTGGCCCTTTGCTCCGCAACAATTACACTCTTATCCCACCACTTAGAGACTTAAGAAATGCATAGGGGAAACTGAGGCACCCCAACAGTATTCAGAGGAAACATTAAGAACAGTCCCACTTCTTCACAGGGTCCCCCTTCCCACCCATGGGGGCAGGGAGCTGTGAGGGTCCCCCCACCACCCGCGGTAGCTGGGAGCTCCGGGAGGTCTGCCTGCCGCCCTCAGCAGCAGGGGACCCTGCAGCTCCCAGCCGGGGCTGGCTGAAGTCACAGAGGTCTTTGGAAGTCACAGAATCTGTGACTTGCGTGACTAAATCACAGCCTTAATGATCACTCATCCCTCCCAACATGACTCTGAGGTGGCCCCTCCATGAGTCCTGTGTACAGCCACTAACGAAACCCAAGAGCTGCATGAACTATAGCTCTTTGGTTTGAGAATGCCACGCGAACACAAAAAGACATGAAGATTTCACTAATCAGCAGCCCTCCTCCTGAAGACTCGCTGTAGCAGAAGTAAAGCAGGACAACGTTGCAAACAGGTGGTAATCCCAAAAAAACTCTGGCTAGTGTGGTGCAGGAATCCTGGAAGTAAATGCTGTGGAATATCCTCCTTCAGTCCTGGACTACTGAGCATCTCTCTCGCCTCTAATCCTCTGAGCAAGAGCCACCAACCACAGGTTGCAGGACAAGACATTCTCCCACAGTTCTAAGTCATTTTACTTGTGATACAAGGCAGGATTCAAACCTGTGTCTCAAAGTACAACTTAACTTCGTCTCATGGGCCCAAGGCTTTGACAAATGGGTCTTACAAAGGATCTGCTACTGCTAGTAACATACAGAGATAACACAGCCAGACAGCTGACAGCAAATGGATCCTCCTCTAGTAAATCCTCTCACTAGTGAGATTAGCTCATTGTTATGCACAGCAGCCAATGCCACTTACCAAGGGCTAATTTTAGTTAAAAGAGGCTGCTTAGCATAATGAAGGACTTTTATGGGCTCCTGGATTCCCACTCCATTGGTCAATCTTTAACAGCTACCGTAAAACCCTCTCCCCTCATTGCACCCATGGAGCTGATTATTAACATGATGGCCATCTGGTGACAGCGGACTTAGCGGCAAGGGAGGAATGGGTTGGAAGCTGGGGGATCAGCCAGCCCTGCTGCTTTCAGAAGTCCTCAAAAACCTGTCCTTTCCAAACACCATGTTAATAATTCACTCCCAGCATTGGATGCAGGGTTTAAATTCAGCTGGAGCTGTCCGGAGTGGAGCTGGTAAATATTTTTAAACAAGCGGGGCAGAAATCCCAGCATGCTCCGCTGGGCAGAAGCCCCAAGCCCTGGTGCCACCCACGGGGCTGAAGCCCTGAGCTTTGGTGCCTCCTGCAGGGCAAAAGCTCCAACGCCCCCAGCCAGGCTGAAGCCTCGAGCCCCAGCACCTCCCATGAGTGGCTCCAGGAAATACTCAATGAGAATTTAAGCCCTGATTGGATGAGTATGGTGCTTTCACTGCAAGGGAGGCTGGCATTACTCACTGTGTAACGGGGTCTTTAATTAGTCACCATCTCACTTGGGCTTCTGCTAATTGCCTCAGTTTCCACAGAGTGGCATTCTTCTTTGGAGAGGGCTACGTCTTGTAGGAGCCCACTGACTGAGCACAGGGCCTGCACAATGAAGCAGGATGGCAGATCTCTGGTGGATTCAGTTTGTCACATCCCTACCCTCTAAGATGCTCAGATATCAGTGATAAGCACAGTAACCACCACAGGAACTGCCATACCAATCAGACCAGTGGTTCGTCTAGTTCTGTATCCTGTCAGAGCAGACAGTACCAGATGCTTTAGAGCCGAGTGCAAGAAACCCTGTACAGACAGTTATGGACTCAACAGATTAACAGACACTGCAGAGCTGGGCCCCCTTTCTCTTCAGAGAGGGACTTTACATGTTCAGTTTCCTTTTGATCTTAGGTTCCCAGCCCTGGCAGGTGAGCCCTTCCCAATTAACAGCTCAGCCAGTGTTTTCTTAATGACCACTTAAATGTTGTCCCCCATAGGAATCTCATCTCTAGTTACTGTTTTGTTTCCTGCTGGTTTTCCCTAACAGCCCCTTTTGACTAAACTCCGTATAGTCAGACAAAACCGTCCCTTATAGCCATTGGACATACGAAGGATGCAACAATTAATAGAGCAGCCCCACATCTGCCACAGAGGAGACAAATTCAGATGGAGGCTGCAGAGTCACTTTCGTTTCAGAGTGGGTCTTTCTGCTGGGAAGTGGATTCATTTCCGCTCAGGTAAGCAAAGAGTGGCAACTGTAAAGGAATTTAAACATATCGGGCTCCTAACAAAGTATAAAATATTCACTGCAAAAACAGCAAATGTTCGGGCTGAGGGGAAAATTCATCCCTCCTTTCCCAACCCACAAATCTGGAAGCAAGGCTATTGCTCCTTTTACATGTATATTTGCCTGTAACTTATCAAATTGCAGCTTCTGATGAAGTGGGGATTTTCCCTTGTTATGTTGTATGGGAGCCTATGAGAGTCTTACTGTTAAGACTATGTGAGTTTTACTGTTTTGCATGAATACTTTGTGTGCCTCAGTTTCCCTGTGTGCTGCACCAATGCCTTGGTGGTGGGAATAAGGGTGTGTGACTTTGGCTGAGACCCTGAGGGGCAGGTGAGGCTGCTCCAGCTGCCTGTACGTAAGCTATGGCCCATGCCCTTAATAACCTGAGACCCAAGAGGGGGATGCGACCAGGTGACATCTTTGGCCCAGGAAGCAGGACACAGACCAGGAGAAGGAGCAATGGGAGTGTCTGAGGTCGGGTCGCTGGAATCTGGCAGTCTGCCTGCGGGGACTGAAGAGGGGGAGTTCAGGGCATCTGGCCCAGGACTCCCCAAGATGGACTTGGCTGAAAGTCACTGATTCCTGTGCTAACAAGTTCTATTCTACTCTGTGTTCCTGTCACCTAATAAACCTTCCGTTTTACGCTGACTGAGAGTCACTGCTGACCATGGAGTTGGGGTGAAAGGCCCTTTGGCTTCCCCAGCAGCCCCGCCTGGGTGGACTTGCTGTGGGAAGCGCATAATGAGGAAGGGGATGCTGAATGCATCAAGGTCAGACCCAGGAAGGTCGAAGCTGTGTAAGCTTCTTGCCCGGGCAACAGTATGCTCAGAGAGAGGAGGCATGCTACCCCAGAGTCCTGACTGGCCTCATATGGAGTAGTTCCAGAGCATTGGCCCGGTGTCTCCATGACACAGCTATATACAATAGCATTCCCTTTATCCAAATGGAGCTGCCATTATTTGGATATGGAGGTGTCCCTCGACTGTTTTTTTCTATTACAGATTCCGCTAGAGGTGAACACAGCAACAGTTATGTAGAATGCCATGGCTGTCATTATGCAGTACACCATTGCTACTCAGTTAGGCAATGAAAGAACCCAGATACAATGGCTCCAAAAGCACTTGAGCTGAAGAAGAGACTCCATTCGGCTATGATATGCAGTCAGATAGCTTCGATCCCATTCATGAAAGGGCAGTATTATATAAAACTAGCCAAGCTCATCACAATGCAGCAGTAAGGGAGAACTATGTTCCACCTAGTTCCCTATTCAGCAGAGAGTAACATGTAAAGACCAATACCCCATCCTAGGCTTTGCTAGCTCTGCTTACTCAGACATGAGCAACAAAGACATTTGGCTAGTCTCACAGCCCGAGGGGCTGTTTTAGTTATGAAATGACAGGCTTTTTCTTCAATTGGCTGTTCAGCCAGCAGCTAAGGTGGCTCTCCAGCACCAATGTGTCGGCATACTTGAATATTATTGAAGCAGCTTCTAGTGGCCCCAGCCATGGCATTTCAGGACTGCTGGTCATGGTGCTGCAGACTTGGAAACTCTTCCCAGAATACCAAGTAGGCCCCTGATTGTGACTGGTGTCACAGCATGACAGAGTTTAACAATTAAGCCACTCTTGCTAGGAGATTTAACAAGCCTCTCCTACCTCTTTCCTGTCCCATGACTGGAAAGCCCAGAGTCACTTTCTGTTTAAGGGAAAGAGAAGGGTGTAGGCTTCATCCTGTCAGAATCAACTTCCAAAACAAGGTGACTGAAGCCAAATGGGAACTACCCCACCCCCACCATCCCTCTGCTAATTGGTAAGTCACTCCCACAGGAGCTGGAAACTTCCAGCACTAGCTGGGGTGCATCCAGAATCCCTTCCTGAGAGGCACAAAACTCCAGTTTGGGGTTGATTAGTACCGGGGCAAGGAGTGTTTCTATTGGCAGGCTTTGCACTAACATCTACTCGCAAGGAATAGGAGGCTCATTGACTCTGAGTAACTCATTCTTAAGGAGCCAATGCCCAGGGGTGCCATTCATGGAGTTCTCACAGAAGTCACCAGGCCTTGTAGGTGCTCAGCACATCTTGGAATTTGGCCCAGTAAGAATAAACCTGCACTGTGCTTCAGGAAACCTGGCAAAACCCAGAGAGTGTGAAAGATTGCATCCAGCAGTGCCATCCAGTGACAGCTACTCTCACATCTCCTGCGTTCCTGCCCCAGCACATTGCTACAGGGAGTGAACTAGCTGACAATTCCCCCCAGCTCCAGCTGTAATTCAGGCTGTCAATCCTACTTAGTCTTAGGAAACTGTTTGGCAGGTGATGCCCCTTAACTGGAAAACAGGTCTCTGAATGCAAGTAAAAGAAATGTTTCATGCTCTCATTCACCATCATAATTTCAGTGTTCACTATCCAAGTATTAAAGGGCTTACTGAATAAGTCAAAAATCTTGGACCACTCAGTGGTCCAGTAAAATTGGTGTCAGAGGACATGATGATTTGAACCTTGACTCCACAATACAGGGTGAACTTGGAACTTCCCCTGTGCCTCAAGTGTATTGCTTTTAAAAGGGCTGCAATGTGGTAGAAGACAAGAATGGATTCTGGGATGGGGCACTGTCCCATAGCCTGTGCCTGATCAGTTTGCTGTTTGCGTGATGGTCCTACTATGCACCCTTTAGTGAGCATCATGTTTGTTGGTAACCCTACCAAGCCCAGTGACCATTTCACAATCACACCAACGTGGAAATCCTTTGTGAGCACGACTGTTATTGAAATAGACAGGGATTCTTTTTTTCCATGCTCTTTAGTGCTTAGATTCTATATTGATTGCTACAGTAGGTAAAAAACATAGATTATTCAACTCAGTGACCCATCGAGATCTACACTAACGAGTGCTATCTGACAGCGAGGCATTAGTATTATTACAAAACCAGGACACAGTTGTTTGTTTTTTTTCTGACATCACTCAGCAATGAAGTTAGACTTGAGTCAGTGTTGCTGCCCACATCAAAGGAAGTTAGCATTAGACTCCGAGAAGAATGAATTTGATAGCTGCTTTCAACTACCTGAAAGGGGGTTCCAAAGAGGATGGATCTAGATTCTTCTCAGTGGTACCAGATGACAAAACAAGGAGTAATGGTCTCAAGTTGCAGTGGGGGAGGTTTAGGTTGGATATTAGGAAAAACTTTTTCACTAGGAGCATGGTGAAGCACTGGAATGGGTTACCTAGGGAGGTGGTGGAATCTCCTTCCTTAGAGGTTTTTAAGGTCAGGCTTGACAAAGCCCTGGCTGGGATGATTTAGTTGGGGATTGGTCCTGCTTTGAGCAGGGGGTTGGACTAGATGACCTCCTGAGGTCCCTTCCAACCCTAACCTTCTATGATTCTGAGACCTGCATTGATACCTTGCTAGTGTCTATTTAAAAGCTTTCAAAACAGCTGCATGAGAGAGTTAGGAGACTGCCCCAGTCTATAGATTCCACTGGGATTGTCCTCCTTTGGTGGAACACTATCCCATTACTAATGAGGGCTATTTCAGGCAACCCAACCACATTTAATTAAAAAGAAGAGTGCATTTAGCTGCCTGAGGAGTTTTCCTGAGGTCTGACAGACTGTGCTCATTAAGAGAAACGTACACAGTTTAAAAAATCAGGTCTGAAAAGTTCTAAAAGTCACAGAAGGACTGTGAGCTCTTAAATAGGTTAAAACTTATTCTTTAAGTGTTTGACTGAAATCTCCTCCCCTGATACCCACCCACCCACCCACACCATAAACTTGTTCTTTATTCTTTTCCTTCTTAAAGCGGATTCCTATTTCGATTATGTGCCTCACATTTTGAGAACATGTGTTATCTTAAAGTGCTGCCTTCACCTCACAGGGGTGTTTAAAGTGGAAACTCCTCAGGACACGGATCCTGTCTTCCTGTTTGTCTTTAAAGCACTCTGCACACTGACAAGATTCTAAACAGATGTTTAGCACACTCAGTTTTAGGTGTACTTCAGATCTGCAACAGTAAAAAAGCCGTCAATATTACTGTAACACAGAGGCCCATTGGTGGTTCACTATGTGTCCACAATTCTTATTGGCCCTGACAAATTCACTACACCTAACACAGTACTGTCATAATATTTATCTATAGAGAGTGCCTTGTAAGGTACTGAATGAAAGCCGTTAACACACTGGTCATTAATATCATTGTGAAACGTATACAGTAACACTATATGAGGAATTATGGACACACATTGATATTATGCTTTAGAGTCTGTAACCAAAGGGAGAAACAGGTTTGCTTCCAGATAGGTAGTTATCTCCCTTGTCCCTAATGCAAATGGAGCACCGTGAAGCCAAACACAATCAGAGCAGTATTTGTGTGTATGTCAACAGGAGAAGCCAGGTTGACTGGGGGATGTGACATCGGCATGGGAAGACACCAGAGACTGAGGCCGTGTCTACACTGACACTGTACAGCGCTGCAACTTTCTCGCTCGGGGTGTGAAAAAACGTAAGCGTAGACAGTGCACCAGTAGCTACTCCCCTCATGGGGGTGGGTTTTCTTCAGCGCTGGGACTACGCAGCGACTGGTGCCACGACTGCACAGCCGCGGCAGCTCTTTAACATTGCTAGTGAAGGCATACCCTAAAGCTACAAGGAGTTGTTTTGTCTCGGGGGGCAAAACAATGTGTTTGGGGGAAACATAAGGGGACGCAAAAAGACATTTTGTTATCCTCTTACAGAGGAGACTCCTGGGGGAGGACACGGGGGGTGGAAGAACCATGAAAATCTGGGCCCTGACTTGATTGAAAATCAGTAAGGTTAAGATTCAGTCACAGATATTTTTAGTAAAAATCAGGGACAAGTCACGGGCACTAAACAAAAATTCAAGGAAGCCCGCGACCTGTCCCTTTTTTTTTTTACTAAAAATACCCTGGGGGGACGGAGGACTAAGAGTTGGAGCACTGCCAGGGGATGACCTCCTGGCAGCTGCTCCAGCCCTGCCGCTACTCCTGAGGCCAGGGCTGACCGCCGCTGCTCCAGCGGGGTTGACACAACCCCAGCCTCCTCTTCAGCCCTGGTGCTGCTGCTCGGGCGGCCCTGGGGCTGACAGCTGCTCCAGCCCTGCCACTGTGGAAGACATCATGGAGGTCCCGGAAAGTCCCGGAATCCATGATCTCTGTGACAGAATCATAAACTTATTAATCAGCAAATTCTGCAGAAAAACTTTGAGGGTGAGAAAATTGCTTTTAGCCTAAGGATTATAGCTTGCTAAAGTGATGATTAGTATCTTAAAAGTATGTTATAGTTTTATTTATAACCAGTACTCTTTCCACTCTCTTTACTCAACATCACTTAAATCTCCATATTTGTTAATAAACTTCACTTTGTTTTTCTGTAATTAGATTCTCAGTACTGTAATATTAAATAATGTGAATTCTTACTTCAGCCAAACATGCTGTAGCGTACGCTGTCTCGCCAGAGATAGCAAACTTGGTAATTTCGGTAAATATCTACTGACACGGGCTAGATGCTCCAGGGGAGTGCTTTGCCAGGGAGCTCGGGAACTGGGGTGAACCAAGCATTACCCATAAGGCAAAGTAAAGAGCTGGCAGAGTCCTGAGAAGTTTGTCTACGGCAGGGGCAGGCAAACTTTTTGGCCTGAGGGCCGCACTGGGTTTCTGAAATTGTATGGAGGGCCAGTTAGGGAAGGCTGTGCCTCCCCAGACAGCCAGGCATGGCTCGGCCCCCACCCCCTATCCGAACCCCCCACTTCTCACCCCCTGACAGCCCCCCCCCCCGGGACTCCTGCCCTATCCAACCCCCCCGTTCTCCGACAGCCCCCCAGGAACCCCTGCCCTCGGTCCCCTCTCTTTTCTGCAGCAAGTCACATTTTGGGACTGGGAAATGTCATTTTATTGAAATAACAAATTCCATGGTGGAAAATGGCTATGAAGAGATTTTCTGATCCAGAGAATTGGAAAGAAAATGGTTATTTTGACATATCAAATCTTGGGTCATTCAGCATCGAAATTTTACCATCTCAATATTTCCAATTGAAAACTTGGGAATTTTGTTTTGCAAAAAATTTTGCTAAGTTTTGTTCTAATTTGGAAGGGAGAGTCATTCTGAGATGCTGCATCTTCCCACAGAAGGAAATTTGTTATTCAAACAGCTCTAGTTGTATAACTAATTAGGACAAAGCAACAGCACTGTGAAGCTAGCAAGTCCCCGCTATGAACCAGGATTAAGGTAAAACATGGAGGAGCAAGCTTGTTCAGTGGGGTTGCTTTCAACTTTATTCCAATAGCCAGGCGGTCATTAGACCTGCTCTCCTCACTCCTCTCCTTAGAGACTGGGCAAGAGTCCTCCTTATTAAAAGGACCTATCCTCTTGCCCACCCAAAGCCCAGGCATACGCATCAGCATTAATATGATCTCTAGAAACATCCAGTTTCCTGTGGTGAATCAGATCTTTCGTGCAGCCAGGCTGGCATCCTGCCTCAAGGAACAAACAGACTTTTTGACTCGGCCCAGGCAAGGTAAAAGGGGGGCATTCCCTTCCTGGGAGAACAGGTGGGTCAATAGCCCACTTGGAAAAACTAAAGGGACAGGTTTAACGTAAGATAATAAGACAAACTCTGGGACACTGTAAAATGTGGTATACAGTGTCTGCTGAGTGTAAGTGGGAAAATATTATAGCTGGATCCCATTTCACCTTCAGCTAGTGTTCAAAGTGAGGGCAAGTTTACACCAACCTGGGATTTTCTGGAGGGCAACTTCAGGGATAAGCAGTCGCAAACCCCACTTGACTTCAGTGCTTACTGCAGGCTGCATCTGATTTATTGTTTCCTAATTAAGGGCAGCGGTGCTGGGATAGTCAGCAATGTACTGGTTTTCCTCTGGCCCTAGAGATAACAGAGTTAAACTGGCAGCATGGCAGTGTTAAACTGTGGCTTGTTTGCTGGCATATTTACTAGTCATGGAGTGATGGGGAATAAGGTAAGCCAGGCTCGGAACACTTTTAATGATCCTTCCAGAATCTGATTTTTTGCCATTTCATTCTTAAGAGGTGATAAGGTTTCCCAAACTCAGATTACTTACAGCTTGGGAAACACATGGCCAGGTTCCAGTGGAAAGCAAACACCAGAGAAACAGAAGCATTACAATAGGTCATCAGGAGCTACCTTGACAGCTGCCATAGCAACTGGTATTAAATAAGGAATTAGAGCATTCCTCAGGGAAGTGGGAGAACTGCAGCTTGTGGGATCCGAAGCAAAACAGAGGCGTGAGGAGAATGAATATAAGTGAGTGGCAGGGGGTACAGGGCCAGCATCATTTACACAAAACACATACATGCAGTTACTCAGCCATGCTATGGAGATATCTATAAATACACTAAGACACCTGATCACAACCTAAGCCCTAAGGAGCAGGTACTGCCACTGTAAACATATACAGGCTGACCAGGGCCAGGTCTGGCTACGTCTACACTTAAAATGCTACAGCGCATCAGCGTAGAAACTCACTACAGCAATGGTATGGGAGGGGTTCTCCTGTCAGCGTAGTTAATCCACCTCCCTGAGAGGCAGTCACTAGCTCGACGGAAGAATTCTTCCATCGACCCAGCATCGTCTACATGAGGGGTTAGGCTGGCTGGACGACGTCACTCAGATGTGTGGATTTTTCACAACCCTGAGCGATGTAGCTGGGTCGACCTTCCCTTTTAGTGTATCCCAGGCTGCAGTCCCGAAGCCAGGACAGGGATTTAAGTCTGGAAAGGATAAAGCAGATTACCTCTAAATTTCTCCCTGGGCAGGAGAAAAGGCAAAAAGAAAAGCCTGCAGGCATGTTAAACTGCCGCACATAGTCCCTGGGCTGATTCTCTGCTCCCTATGAACTGTCTACAAGCATGACTCCCCCGCCTCCCCCCACCCCCCAGCCTCTTCAGGAAAGGCAGACATGTGAGGGCTCTCCGCACCGGCTTCTCCTCCTTCTAAAGTCACCAATATTCATTTACAAACCCCTCGACCAATACAAAGTGTGGCATGTTTAGCTGTAGACCGCAATGCCTTTGTGCACTGCAACTTTAGATGTCCAAGACCACTATCCACGTAGAGACACGGCCGCTGTTTTGTTCTAGGTTCCTGCCACCACCTATTACACAGGAGATATCTTCCAATCACCCCAGGTGCCTTTATTTTTGCTCTCTTGTGGTTCTCTTTACTGAAGGAGCTGAAGAACGTAGGTGGTTGCTATTTGAGTGCGGGAAGTAACAGCACAGTGGGCCGGTGAGGAGGAGGAAGAGCTAAGTTTTGCTTACTGCAATAACTTCCATGCTGCCATCCACATTTCAGCTAGCTGATATCTGTACTGTGATACCAATTCCTCTTCAATTACAGACCCTCCAGTTGGGCAGCCAGATCAAAAGACACTTTTCGGAGTCTGAGCTTATAGCTGGAGCAGGGACTGGAAACCAGCTGATTTGGGTTCCAGGCCCAGCTCTGCAAGTGACTCATTGACACCTTGGGCAAGTTACTTGAACCTCTGTGCCTCAGTTTCCCCATTTGTAAACAGGGTTAATAAAATCTCCCTCGGGGGAGTCGCAACATTTAAAGTGCTTTGAGGTAGTTGGCTAGAAGGTGTTGTGTACGTGCAAACTATTATTGGTTTGAGTCTTGGAAATTATGACCTTTGATACATGGCAGTTGCAGGATATTAAAGCGTAAACAAGAATCTCAAAGGGGCTAGCTTGATGGCAGTTAGCATTACCTGCAGGGCATGTGCATTGCCACGTGCTTCCCAACAGCAGCCCTTCTTGAGGGCTGAGGAGGGTGTCCCTGCTAGTCCTTCGCAGTTGTAAGTACAGCAGCTGTGACAGGGGGCACTGACAGGTTAAACGGGAGAGATTTAGCGCTTTGTTTTGGGCACAAACATCCCCCACCCACCCACTTGAGCCAAGGTAACATTAATAATCTGCCTTGAGCTGACAAAAGCCATGACATTTCCAGCTAAGGCTGCCGTTGTGTCCTCGGCTTGGCTTGCTTCAGATCTGGCAATGCAGTGTTTGTGGAGAAGATGGTGACCTTAACTGCCGTACCTCACAAGCACACTGAGGAGAACTTCAGACTTAACTCTGAACTGCCTCCGTTTTTCCCTCTTGGCAGGAAACCCTTCACATTACGTGGTGCAACTGCAGCAAGAGTCTTCCCCAAGTCCTATCAAACCAGAGAAATGCTTTAACTTCAGTCAGCATCTAGGAATGATACAAACCTCAATGAAACTTACATTTCAGACCACAGATGACATGCTTCCTCTCAGTTAACATGTCTATTGGACAAAGGAACCAATCTCTACATTCCCACTGAAATAATGGGATTGTTAAAACAATATTAAATATTGTTTGCAGTGTTGCTGTAGCCGTGTTGGACCTAGGATATTAGAGAGACAAGAGGGGGTGAGGTAATATCTTTTATTGGACCAGCTTCTGATCTGAATTGGAGCTCTGTGTAGCTCAAAAGCTTGTCTCTTTCATCAATAGAAGATGGTCCAATAAAAGATATTGCCCCACCCACCTTGTCTCTCTAACACAGTAAAAGCTTTGTTATCCGGCATGTTGGCGGTATGGGGAGTGCCGGTTAGTCAAAAATTCCAGTTAACTAAGAGTTGTACTTACCAATGGAATACCAATTGTCAAAGAATTAGACTACAATAAAATGAATAAAGTATAAAATAGTATACAGGTTGTCAAGGTTCCTTTCCCACTCTGAACTCTAGGGTACAGATGTGGGGACCTGCATGAAAACCTCCTAAGCTTACTTTTACCAGCTTAGGTTAAAACTTTCCCAAGGTACAAAATTATTTTACCCTTGGATTTCCACTGCCACCACCAAACTTTATCTGGGTTTAGTGGGAAACGTGGTTTGGACACATCTTTCCCCCCCAAATCCTCCCAACCCTTGCACCCCACTTCCTGGGGAAGGTTTAGTAAAAATCCTCACCAATTTGCATAGGTGACCACAGACCCAAACCCTTGGATCTTAGAACAATGAAAAAGCATTCAGTTTTCTTACAAGAAGACTTTTAATAGAAGTAAAGGAATCACCTCTGTAAAATCAGGATGGTAGATACCTTACAGGGTAATTAGATTCAAAACACAGAGAATCTCTCTAGGCAAAACCTTAAGTTACAAAAAAGACACACAGACAGGAATAGTCATTCTATTCAGCACAGCTCTTTTCTCAGCCATTTAAAGAAATCATAATCTAACACATACCTAGCTAGATTACTTACTAAAAGTTCTAAGACTCCATTCCTGTTCTGTCCCCGGCAAAAGCAGCATACAGATAGACACAGACCCTTTGTTTTTCTCCCTCCTCCCAGCTTTTGAAAGTTTCTTGTCTCCTTACTGGTCATTTTGGTCAGGTGCCAGCGAGGTTACCTTTAGCTTCCTAACCCTTTACAGGTAAGAGGATTTTTCCTCTGGCCAGGAGGGATTTTAAAGGGGTTTACCCTTCCCTTTATATTTATGACACAGGTACTCACCAATCCAGTAGCCATACTGCACTGAAGAGTGGTTGGTTTCTTGAAGCACTTAGGTGTATACAGGTAAAGGTTTCTGTACAGTAGGTTCTCTTATGCCACTACATATCACTATGGGCAGCGCAGATCACCAAAAATATTCTTTGCACTAAAACTATACTGAACATAATTTAATCTTTCTTTGATGATTCAGAAGGCACTTCAGGATCTTGCAGTACCTCATGGTCATCATTATCAGCATCAACTGTCATTGTAGATGTAGAAGGTGCAGGAGATTGGGCTGAATCTGTAATGACCCTGTGACACACCCTGGAAGCTGCTTTTTTGAATAAATCCCTGATATCAGCTTGCTTACTTGTCTTCTGCCTCTTTTGCATAAAAGTAGAGTGCAGAATGTGCAATTGCATAACCGACTGCGCAGTACACTAGTTCCGGTTACTAGACTGAAGATGTGTATTGGGAGATATCAGAAATGCCGGTTAATAGAGCTTTCTGGTTGATCAAGTGCCGGATAACACAGCTTTTACTGTATTACATATGATGATATGTAATAGCAGCCTCAAACACTGACGTCCTAGTCCATCCCCACACTAACCAGGACAATACACTGTTTGACTGAGACAATATCATACCCGGACAATTCATCAGTGGGATTACCCATGCTAAAGGGGTCTGTTTAAACCAAGTCTATACAGACTAGAAGTGTGCAGCACACATGATCAACAGTAACTGCAGCTAATGGGAATTAATGGCTGTTCATAGTCAGACAACGCAGCTGTTTTAAGAGATGGTTCTTGTCTAAAAAGTACAAGAGTAAAGACTGAACCTACCAAAGTGTGTCAGGTTTTAAAAGTGAAACCAGGGAGACAAAGCTGCTGAAACTAGCCTCCAAACCACATTCTTTCCAACACTTTAGAAGCAGCTTAACCAATTTAAGCTACTTTTGTTAAGAAACAAAATCCAGGAGTTGGCAAGAGCCATTGGCCAAGTCCAGATACATTTTAAATGCTTGGATACAATTGAACATTCTTTGTTAAAGAGGGACAAGTAGTTTGAACCCAACATTTAGGGTCCACTGTATAGGAGTTTTAAAAAACCTCTATGAAATATTTTCAGTGATTGAAGAGATCCATAAAAAAGTATTGTTTTCAATTTTGCCATTCAACAATATATTGGTAACCCAAGCACTGCATGACATATACTCTGCTAGGAATTGATAATGCATCCATAGCAATCAAGGTTTTACCCTGGACTCCTGTGGAAGTGGGATCAGATCTGTAGATTACAAAACAAAAAACAAACCAGAAAATGAGCTGAATATTAACAGAACATGAAATTCTAGCTTCATTGTGTAAAGTGAGAGAGCCTGCTGGGAGAGAGCATGCGCACAGCATAAACTGAGAAATTAGATTAACAATCTTGTTTTCATTTTATCAATCTCAGATTACAGTAACACAGGCAAGGATTTTTGTTTTTTAAATATTTGGGCCAATTTATAAAGGTTACAATTTTCAAACCAGGGTGTCTAAAGGGGCTGTGCACTTTTGGTTTCTACTGCAGTTAACAGGAGCTGCAAGTGTTCAGTACTTCTTTAAAAAAAAATCATTTTCCCCCCACCCCCCTTTTTTGTTGTTGTGGTGCTGTGTATGGCTTTAGGAGCTGAACGTTTGAGAATTTTGGCCTGGATTTTTAGTTTGACAGAATATCTAGACACGGTGACAGGCGCATTAAACAGAGCCCGACCCCACTCTTTATGGTCTATTTGTCATTTCAGATGCCTTGAAACAGAAAAAGCACATGCCATAAAGGGCTTTCCTCAGTGGATAGTGTAAATGCTTTAAGTAGAGCTGGTTGGCAATTTTTCAATGAAATAGCTTTTTAGAAGGAAAATGCTGATCTCAAAACCAAGTGGAAAAGTTTTCATTTTAAAAGTTTCCCATTTTGAAAAAAAATTTAAGTTGTCAAAGTTTCCCATTTTGATGTTTTGGAAATGAAACATTTTATTTCAATTCAAAACTACTTTTAGTTTAAACATTTAAGGTAATTTATAGTAAAAAAGAAATTAAAGGTCAACATTTGAATGAAATGCTTTTATTGACCCAATCTGAAATTTTCCATTTGCAAAAAATTTCACAGGTTACTTTTCATCCCTATTCAAGACCAGGAAAGTTTTTGAAATCTCAAAAGTCTGACAAGACAGGAACAGAGTTTCCTGCCTAACTCTGACTTCAAGCAGCCAGGAAGAGTCATCCATTTGTTAGAACATCAGATGGACTCCCAGGTTCTGATGTCACTGACAACTGCTTAATTGCCATACGTCAGCCAGCCTGGCTGTAGTCAGACCCAGATTGTATAAGCATGTAACTGAAGCACACACCTCCACTAATTTACCATTAGAATAATTTCACCTTTGCCAACAAGGCTGATATTGACGTTTCCCTTGTTGGTGCACTAGAAGGAATGGATTTTAGTGCCCAAGAAGCCCAAAAAATTATGTATTATTGAACAGAGACCTTGCACATTTAGGACTTGATTAATTTATTAAATATATGTCTTGATTCTGCTGGGGACAACTAATTTTTTTTTTTCAGGCCCTTCAAGGCAGCACAGAAGCCAGCAGAAAAATCCCCCATCAAACAGGTAAATGCACATACTGATTAAACACCTTCAAGCTTGACTGCATGCAGGAAAAGCTGAGAAAAAGGCTGCAGGAAACTAATCATGTGGGTGGAAAATTAAGGCACCTTATAAAAGGATTTTTAGTAACAAGGGAACAGACCACATAAACTTGGAAAGGCTAGGGAAAGCAATTTATAGACGCTAATTAGGGCCTCTTTTAAAATGCTTTTGTAATTGACAAGGTCAGTTTTATACTAAAATAGTGCAAAGAAAAGAAAACAACATGGACTGCACATTCCGAGCACAAGATTCTGCTGCAGCTTTCTGGAGGTTTTCAAGGGTCATCATAAGGGAAACGCCAGTGTTCTAACTAGGTAAATATTGATTTACTTGTTATGAATACAGGGCCCAATGCTGAAGCCCTACCCTGTCAAAGCTTCCCATAGACATGAACATCTGCATCAGGCCTCTGGTTTGGATCCATATGTGAGAAACTCCACAGCATTTAGAAAAGACTCATGCTTGGTTTCAGTGAATGCTGCCTCCATTATTGCTATCCCACATGTTCAAGTTGAGAGTTTTTTTTTTTAAATAAATGTGAAGGTTTCATTTGTCTTCTGTTTGCGACTCTTTAGGTTTGGGGTTTTCAGGCTTCCCCACAAAGAGAAAGACCAGAAAGTTATATATGAGAACCCCAACTTTTACTTTGAGAATAACCCTAAGTGGTGGGGCTTTAAGAAACAGCACCAAATTTCACGTCACGTGAGTTGGCAATACTGGACCTCCCGTACTTTCCAGCGGACACTCCAATCTTTTTAGTTTACCTCCTCAGCCAACCAAGGCACTTAACAGAATAGCACCTCCTGAAGTTGCTATAAGGAAATCTTTTGCTTTGCTATGCATGCAAGTGGGAACTGTAAGCGCAAATTGGTAGCAGTTGTGCAGTTACCCAATCTGCAAGCAAATGCAGCGTGTTTCAGGTATTGAGCACACATACCTTTTTCCAGGCACAGCCGCCCTGCATGCTTTCAGGAGAAGATTGGCCTGAGTTTTCAGCGTCTCAGTGGTGGTTTCCTATTTGATGGCCAACTATTAGGTATTATTTTCATCGTTCAGTGTTCTAGAAAGTATTGATTGGGTCACAGCCCTGGAGACTGAAGTCTTCATTCACAAGTCTTCCATTCACAAACTAGATATAGCATTGGGGATGGCTGTCTAAGCTTCCACCACACTGTCCTGCCAGTGAGTTTAACCATGGATTTGGCAGAACTACCTCCAAAAGTGAGCAAGGAACTTGTCATGTCAGGTACTTCTACTCCAAATACAACTTGTGCATGAGTTAAATCAAATTCACTAAAGCCCAAGAAGTTGTCTCCATTGCCTACTTTAATCAGGTCCTATTTAGGATTTCTCCCTTGGAGAGAATGTACTTGTGTTCACCTTCCACCATGGAAGCTGGGCTGGCTACTCACCCTTTCACAAAGAGTGAAACCAGCTTGTATGGATTGTCATCCTGCAAGAATACTTTCCATTCCAAAGCTACTCACAGCAGCTTTCACAGTGAAACCAACAAAAGCATCATACCTGCTCTCCAGAGTGTATTTCTGAAGTTCCAGATGCTGGCCAGGAAGTTGTTAGGACTCTGCACAGCTGGACATCTGCTATGATATCAGTAGGAAGGAAAACCCTTCAGACAACACTGGGAAGGGTGGGTGGGTGGTTCTCAGTTAACGCACAGGGCAAGTAAATGAGTAGCAGGGAAAGCAGTGTACGGGGGCTATATATAGTTCCACAGAGGCCAATGATGTCAGCCTTGATTGTCTGTCCAGTTTCCCACCAAGCACTGCTGTGCTCTCCTACACTTCTCCTTATGCAAGGAAGAATCCCCTGTAAAAAGTCTGCAAGGCCACTACCTTATCTTGTAAATCTCAGCTGAAAAGCCACCTATGCCATGACACTCTGAATGAGGAAGCTTGTGTGCTGCACATTAGGCTGATCACATGTCTGCTGTTTTGTCTTAAACATTAATCGTAAGCCCTTTCTGGGCAGAAACTGGTTTTAGTTGATGTTTGTAAGAGTCTAGCACAATGGGGCCCTGGCCTCTAGACATGACTGCAGTGCAAACACTGGTGGTTATTTGTAAGAGGAAATGGTAAGGCTCAGCAGCATTTCTTGTTCTAACCCACGTATAACGTTAACAAATACCTTTTGGGTTGATACTTATATTATGACAACTGAGCAAAACAGCTGCTGCTGCTTTCACTTATAGCAGTGTAAAAGTAAAAGAAGCCAGAAAAGGTAAAGACCTGTTAAATCACCCAATCTATCCCCTGAAGCACATGCAGGATTGTTCTCTAAAGGATACTTTATGGTTATTCATCCAGCCTAGTCTCATGCTACAAGGCTTCTATCACGTCCCTTGGGAGGTTATTCCACAGCTTAGTAGATCTCCCTGCTAACCTGATATTCAATCTAAGTTTTCCCCTCCCTATTTTCACTTTGTTATGCCTAGTAATACCCTTTTGTTCCGCTTTACAAATGTCAAATGTATGAACTGCAAGAAGAGGAATTTAGACCACTGTGTTCCCCAACCTAGTTACCTCTGAGCCAAAACATACACCTGGCTCTTCAGTTTTTTCCCCAACTAACTTCTCAGCCTCATTATCATTTTTATTGCTCTTCCCTTGAACAGCAGGAGCTGCCATAAAAATAAGAACATCTGGCTGTGGCCCTAAAAGGCAGCTGAAAACTGATGAAGCAAAATTCTGCCTCCTAAAACGGGTGTAGGGCATTTGCTTAGGATCTGGCTCCGCTTGTTCTAAACTAGTTAAGAATTCCTCTGCCAGGGAATTCTATACTTGGCAGCTGCAGTTAGATTCCACCCACCCTTTGTACTGACTACTCAGGAAGGACAACAGGGACCAGAATAGGGACAAAACCTGGTCTGTAAACTATTTTTAGACTTGAAAAATGAACACAGTACAACCCCATTGAGTTGAAGTATTCCAGAGGCATCTGAAATATTCAGCTAAATGGGGAAGCAAATGTTGCATTGGGGATATGATCCCTCTGCATTCCCCCGCCCCCCACTCAGCCTTCAGTTAGCTAAGGGATTCAATACAATACGGTTTCTTTGATTTTTCCAGCTAGCACTGAAAGTGCCTTTTTCACATGTGGTCTGATTTGAATTAGCGTGCTAGGACGCGACTAGTAAGAGGAACATCCTGCCACATGGGCCGAGCCAAAGGAAAGGGGTCAGAGTGGTAACACTACATTTAAAGAGATCAGATGTGGCGTTTCCCATTAAATAGAAGAGCTTCAAGCCCCAAACTGCATGCCCACCTCCTGGTCCCCACACAACCCACGGGGTATGCCTGTGTGCAATGTGAAACTGCTTTCTAGAGGACCAATGAGTTTCAGGGTCAGAGTGATTAGCAGGTGTCCAGAAATGGTCTCTTCCCTGTAGACACCTCCATCAGCTACAGCCAGGAAGGGAATATTAAAGGGCCAGGCTATAAGCCAGTTCACTTCTGCAGAAAAGGACCTAGGGGTTACAGTGGACACGAAGCTGGATATGAGGCAACAGTGTGCCGTTGTTGCCAAGAAGGCCACTGGCATTTTGGGCTGTATAAGTAGGGGTATTGCCAGCAGATCGAGGGACGTGATTGTTCCCATCTATTCAACATTGGTGAGGCCTCATCTGGAGTACTGTGTCCAGTTTTGGGCCCCACACTACAAGAAGGATGTGGAAAAATTGGAAAAGGTTCAGCGGAGGGCAACAAAAATGATTAGGGGACTGGAACACGTGACTTATGAGGAGAGGCTGAGGGAACTGGGATTGTTTAGTCTGTGGAAGAGAAGAATGAGGGGGGATTTGCTCGCTGCTTTCAACTACCTGAAAGGGGGTTCCAAAGAGGATGGATCTAGACTGTTCTCAGTGGTACCAGATGACAGAACGAGGAGTAATGGTCTCAAGTTGCAGTGGGGTAGGTTTAGGTTGGATATCAGGAAAAACTTTTTCACTAGGAGGGTGGTGAAGCACTGGAATGCGTTACCTAGGGAGGTGGTAGAATCTCCTTCCTTTGAAGTTTTTAAGGTCAGGCTTGACAAAGCCCTGGCTGGGATGATTTAGTTGGGGATTGGTCCTGCTTTGAGCAGGGGGTTGGACTAGATGACCTCCTGAGGTCCCTTCCAACCCTGATATTCTATTATTCACCATGCATTTGACCCACTTCACTGCCCATGCACAACTGGGGACTTTTCCCAGGTAATATGGCCAACACTCTGGAGATCAAAAGCCTGCCAGCCAGGCTGGTGTGCTGCATTCAGATTCCTTTTCTAGCTGGAAGTGGCCTTGGCACTACAAGCTAAACTAAGACCAGATGCCAAGATGACCAGGTATGCTTTGCAGAACAATTTCTCTCAATTTCAAAGCTCTTGACAGAGCTGGTCAGGAATTTTTCAATAAAATGTTTGTCGGACAATGCCTGTCTGTCAAAAACGGAACCTTCTGGCAGGAACGTATCAGCTTTAACTTTTGTCAGGAAAGGTTTCACTGCCCCAGGGCTGAAATTCAGATCAGAATGCATATGTACGAGACATACCGCCAGAAGAGCCAATAGCCCAGCGGTTACAGTACTCATGTCTGATTCAGAGCAAAGTCTTGAGGCCTGTGCCTTTCCACTCCGTAACCATCTGACATTCGGCTATTCTGGGGTGGGACACATTGGTTTTCGTGAACAATTTTGAAAGTTCTCAGTTGCAGTGATACACAATGGGCATTTATTTTTTTTAATCACTACAATTTCCACCCAGCTCTACGCTTGTCTCAGTAGAGTAGAGGCTGTAGTAAAGTTTCAGAGCAGAAAACTACGTGGCCAGACTGGTTTGATCTTCCTCTATTTGAGCCAGTCACAGTGTGTTTTCTATTGTGTGTGGGCACACTACAACTCTATCTGGGGTGGATTAGCCAATCTGCTCAAGAATTTGATAGTCACCCTCAACTCTTTGAAGGTTAGGGGGAAAAAAGTCTTGATTTCATGACATCTAATGGTGATTCTTTAGTTCATATGATGGGGTGGACCAAGTCTTTGGAACTCAAGGGCATAGGACATGTTTCATATTTGATACCACACGTGGATAGTCCATGATGTAGTTTTCAGTTATGGATTTGTTAAACTCACAGGTGCTGACTCATTAAGCTGCAGGTCTCTTTTCATGGGTATGGTGTTGCTCATACCCACTCTTTTCACTTGAGTACGTTCCCACAAGGAAAGACATTTTAGACAAGCCGTCTCTGAGACGGGCATAAGGAGTGAGTTCCTTCTCAGACCCAAACAACCCTCAAGTTCACCCAAGGATCTGTACTTGGACCTGTGCTGTTCAACGTATCCATTAATGATCTGGAAAAGGGGGTGACCAGTGAAGTGGCAAAGCTTGAAGATGATACAGAATTATTCAAGATAGTGAAGCAAATCAGACTGTGAGGAACTACAGAGGGAGCTCACAAAACTGAGTGACTGGACAACAAAATGGCAGATGAAATTCAATGTTGTTAAGTGCATAGTAATGCACACTGGAAAAAATAATCCCAGCTATACATATACAATGATAGGCTCTAAATTACCTGTTACCACCCAAGAAAGATCTTGGAGTCACTGTGGATAGTTCTACAAAAACTTCCACTCAATGCACAGCAGTGATCAAAAGACTAACAGGGTGTTAGGAACTATTAGGAAAGGGATTGAAAATAACAAATGCCATTATATAAATTCATTGTGTGCCCATCTCTCGAATACTGTGTCCAGTTCTGGTCACCCCATCTTAAAAAGGATATAGTGGAACAGGAAAAGGCTCAGAGAAGGGAAACAAAGATGATCAAGGGTATGGAACGACTTTCATACCAGGAAAGCCTAAAAAGATTAGGACTGTTCATCTTAGGAAAGAGACAACTAAGCGGGCGATATGATAGAGGTCTATAAAATCATGAATGGTGTAGAAAAGTGTTATTTACCCTCTCCCACAATACAAAAACCAGGGGTCATCCAATGAAATTAATAGGCAGCAAGTTGAACACAAACAAGAGTGAGTACTTTTTCACACAACTAACCTGTGGAATTCATTGCTATGGGATGTTGTAATGACCAAAAAGATAACTGGGTTCAAAAAAGAACTGGATAAGTTAATGGAGCATAGGTCCATCAATGGCTACTAGCCAAGATGGTCAGGGATGCAACCCCATGCTCAAGGTAACTTGAAACCTCAGCCTGTCAGAAGCTGGGAGTGGAAGACTGGGGAGGTCACTCCACAATTGCCTTGTTCTGTACACTCGCACTGAAGCAATGGTCAGAGACAAGATACTGGGCAAGACAACCATGGTCTGACCCAGTCTAGCAGTTCTTATGCTCTTAACCCCCAACCTCTATGATCCGAAGCCAGCAGATGCAGAGGTACTGAGATCTTTAACAATACTGCTGGCCTTTGACCTCTTATAGCCTTGAGACTCAGTAGGCAGAAGTCCAGACATATTGTGTGAGAGAGCAACACTACCCTATTTAATGGAAGTATTTCATGTCACTCACAGCTGGGCCAACAGTTTAAAATATACAGAACATCATAAGTAGCTGCCACCTACCTGCCCCCACCAAAGGATGCCAGCCAGGCAGCAACTAACTTACCGCTTATGTCACATGTCATAAAATCTAATGACTGGCTTTCACAGTCCAAAACCGACACAATTATTCATAATTGGCCTCATAGTTCGCATTCTTCAAGAAGCCAATTATTCATGAAACAGAGTGAGGGTTCAGAAACTCTGGCTCAGCAGTGGGGGCAGCTGTAACCCAGTTAAACTCGCAGAGTGAAAATACGTATACGTAAGTCAGTCTCCAAAGGATTATTATAGGTCTGCCCAGACCCACCTGCCAAGAGTCAGACCAGGATTCCATGCACTAAAGCTGTGCAGTGTACACTGCTTTGCAGAATGCACTACAGAGATATGACAGACACAGCTCTACAGGAAATCCGATCTACCCCAGACTCAATCACTGTCATGCCCATTAGGTACAATATGTCTTTATGAGGGGCTAAAAGGAATACAAGAAGGTATCTCAGAGAGAACAGCCGTGGGAGGACTTTGTGGGAAACTCCTTCCAGAGCAGGCCAGGTTACCTCTTCCCCCCCCTCCCCAACATACACACACCTTAAACCCTGTGCAGAAGCCAAAGGAGACAACCTCAGTCCCTATCCACGCACACCGTAAGTGTGCAGCTACCACTACACTCCCCAAAGGGCGTGGGATGGGAAAAGGGAGGTCTATACCAGCTGGTAGAGCTGGGGGAGCACACGCTGCCACATGGAAGAGAGGAGAGGGCTCCTACTCAGTCTAGGCTAGAGATTAGAAGCCACAATATAAACCTGCACTGGCAGAGCGAAGATGAACCTCAGCAAGGTTCCAGGCATCTCCACATATCCACGTAAGTGCCAGTAAACCAGATACAGCTTCTACTACGATAGGACAGTACTCCCATCAGCAGCTGCTGAGGCTGTTCTCTTGCTCCTCAGCATGGGAATTTCAATTCTAGTTTTCAGTACAGTTAGTCAGAGAAATTGTTCAGACAGTTTCCTTGACCACAGACAGTGTAGTGGAGCTAGATTGAAGTCACATACATGGGAAGTGGCGATTGTAGTACTGGGTGACAGGTGAAGGCTGGAGGAAATACAACACATTGCTTTAGGGGAAGGCCAGGTCAGGGTATATTCTGCTACTGATAGGTATCCCCATGAATGGCAAGCATTGTAGTATCTTAGCTACTATGGCAGGGGATTGGGAGTCAAGCTGATCGCGGTTCTATTTCCAGCTCTGACACTGATTTGCTTTCGGACCTTGGGCAGGTCACTCCGCCACCCTGTGCCTCAATTCCTCCATCTCTGAAGTGGAAAGAGACACTGACACACCTCACGGGGTGCTGGGAGGCTTCTTTTATCCATGCGTACAGCACTTTAAGATCTTCCTGCAGAAGTGCAGAGTAATAGGAATTGGTAGCTCCCCTGCCATATGGGGCAGAAGTACCATAGGCCTGTCCCTGCATGGGAGGGTTGGACAGGTGAAAGGAGCCTCCCCCCAAAAAGGATCTAGCCTGCACCCCCAGCATGTACCTGGGGCACCTTTTGACAGCAGTCTAAGGAAGTGTGACTTTCCACACTGACCGCACCACCTTAGCCTATCCGTGCTGCCTGGTGCCCTCACTGCAGGAAATGCCAGCCCACAGGGGCAGTGCTTCTGTGCAGACACCACGGGAAGTGGCCCTGCACACCGCACGGAGGTACAACAGGTTCACCAGTAGCCAAGCCATAAGGACTTTGCCAGACAGAGGCGCCCCCAGCAAGTCCTACCTTCTTCCACATCATTCCTCAGTGACGCCTCCAGCAAAGCCACGCTGGCCTCAAAAGACACCTTCTTGTGGCTGACAGCGCTCCTCCGCTTCTCATGCTTCCGCTTCTTGTGCTGCATCTCCTTCTCGTACTGCGCCCACTTCTTCAGCTGCTGAGCCCTGCGCTTCTGGGCTGTCCGCAGCCGCTCCAACGTGGGCACCTTATCCAGCAGCTCGAGTTCTGTTAGGAGATCCACGTGGGCGTCCATTGGCTCTGCTGGGAGAGAAGGAGCGCCGGCCCAGGATGGCCCAGTTGGAGCGATATCCCACAGCAGGTGCTCTGCGCGTCAGCAGCCCAGCACTATACTAGCCTCCTGGGGCTGAGCTGTGAACGGTGCATCCTAATCTCAAAGGAGCACATGGTGGAACCCTGAGAAGAGAAGGAAGAAACAAGGCTAAGTCTCCAACAGCCCCATTCAGAGAAGTCACCATTCCCAGCCCAATGGAAAAAAACCTCCCCTGATAACAGCTACCATCTTAAAGAAGTGTCCATTTGTACAAATAATTGTACAAATATCATTGTACAATTGTCACCTACCAGCTGGAAGGGACCTAGTGAAACCCACTTGGAGATGTCGCAGTTTTAGTCGAGGCGAACTGCACATTAGAGCACCAGGGAGCTCCCTGCGGCCATGACTCACCTATGGGCTCCTCTGGCGTAACACATAAAGTAACCACTTAAGAATCTGACGCTGGTCAGATCCCCAGCCTCATTCTCCTTGAGGCACCAGGGAAGTTAGTTTCACCTCTCACAGCAGCCCACTTGTTTATGACAGCTCTAGATTGCCTCCAGCCTGATGAGGCTATTGCCAGTTGCGTTACAGTCGTCTCTAGCAGCCCCATCGGTGATCTGAGCCCCATTGGGCTAGACACTCTACAGACACACAGCAAGAGTCCCTGTCCTGCAGAACTTACAACATCTGGTAGTAAGACAAAGAGCAGAAGATAACATAGAGGCACAGAGCACGTCAGTGGCAGAGTCAGGAACAATATCTAGGTCTGAGACCCAGTCCAGTGCCCCGGCCACTAGGCAAAGCAGTCTCGAGTGTTAAAATAAAACAAAAGCTAGAGATTGGAGACCAGTGAAGTCACCCAGTTCATCCCCCAAGGCCGATGCAGGATGGACACACACACAGTGACAATCAAGGTGTCAATGTTACCTTGTGCTCTCCTCACCTCTGTTTGTTGTATCCACCAATGACTTCACCTTACTGCCATTGCACACTGAGGCAGGGTCTGTCTGCACTGTGTGTGCAGCACCCAGCACAGTTAGGCTCCAAATCCCAAACCGGGGCTTTAGAGGTGCTACCACAAAACCAAACACAGCTAAGTGTTTTGCTGCCAACAGACCTAATACATTGGGAAAACGTTTTTTAAATGACAGGACGTTTATATCCTAACCGCTTGCAGCCCAAAGGGGGGTGTGACAGAATGTGGGGATTTCAAACCTGAGCCTGCACTCTGACGCCAACTAGCTCCCCCTGGAGACAGCTGACTGGGGTAATTAAAGATAATTAGCTAATCAGGCTGGGTGAGCTACCAAGCCAACTAGCCTATCAGCTTAAGGCTAATCAAGAGGCCCAGGAAGGCAATGACAGGAAGAGAGGAACAGCCATACTCAATATACTGCACATTCCAGTACAGGAGATGAATTTGAGATACAGTTAATGAGGCACAAACAAGTTGCCTCAGTGATCAGCTAGTTTCCGCTAAATGTACAGGTACACAGAGTATAGGGTTGCAAAGTCCCAATGTAGATCCAAAGCCTGTCAAAATTTAGGTATATTTACAGGCCACTACGTTAAAGCCACATATTAAAAGAGCTGGTCAAGTCTCCTACCACCATCCTTCCCGCCAAACCTCTCCCAGGCAAGTCTGACCACGTCAGATACTGGGGGTTCATTATGCAAAATTTGCAAATGCCTGAAAATTTGGAGGGTTATAATCAAATGGACACGGAAGCTGGCAGGAATACTCCTCGCTCACCCGCCATTTCAAAACAGAGAAAGATCAGCATCGCTGCTAAGCAGAAGTGGTGCTAAAAGCCTCAAGGCCCTTTGGGACAGACAGTATTTGCAAAACACAGAGGCAGTCTGAAACAGATCGAGTAAGTCCTCAAGGCAGCTTAAATCATAGTCAAAGCAAATTATGTAAAGGCATGTGCCTCTGCTAGACCTCAGCCCTCTTTGGATAACACAAGGCAGTCCAGCCAAGCATGATTTATCCATGGCCCACAAAGATGTTTCTGAAGAGTAAATTCTTTCCCTTTGGAATGCACCAGATTGTACGAAATGGTGGATAGTTTCACAAGGTTTATACGTGGAAGGATACCCCGAGGCCCCTTACAACAGCTCTTTCATCCCCATCCACCTTCCTGCAAATACCTCCAGAGGCCTTTGATAAAGGATTCAACCAGTGATGAGCAGCCAAAATCTTAACAACCGGTTCCCTATAAAAAGTTCTGATTTAAGGGATGTGCCTCTGTCCTGCCCCTCAGGCTCTGTCCTGACCCCTCCCACTCCCCCCCAGGATCTGTCCTGCCCCCCTGCCCTCCCCAGGCCCGTTCTCCATCCCAGGTGCCTGCTGGTGGGACAGGAGTCCTGCAGCCCTTGCATCAGTGGGGTCGCTCCCGGCATGTGGGACGGCGGCTCCCTGCAGGCAAAGGCTGCCGTCTGCCTGACTCCCCACCGCGGGATGTGAGTGCCCCCAAGCGGCGGAGGCCGGACAACCCCACAGCGCAGGAGCGGGAGAGACGGGGGGGGGGGGGGAGGCTCGCCCCAGCATGCCCAAGGCAGCCCCCAGCCACGGCACCAGCCGGCCCTGCCCGGCTCCTGGGGCAGAGGAGGCTGCTGCTGCCAGGGGCCTGGCTCCCCGGCCCTGTGCGGCGCCCAGTCACATGGTGCCTGATCTCCCTGCCCAGTGCAGCCGGTCACACTTCCTGGGCCGGGCAGGAAGCAGCATGGAGCTCGGCCGTGGCTGCTGAGCGAGGCGTCATCAGATCAGCCTCTGCCTGCGGGGCCCCCGGAGCAGCTGCCTGGATGGCTGCACAATGCAGGTACCAGCCGTAGCGCGGCCCCTGCCCCGAGACAGGACACAGGGCCCCGCAGTCCTTCCATAGCCCCGCGCCCCTCAAACGGTGCTGCTCCATGCAGCCCCCTCTAGCACTGAGCCCCTTCTCCAACCAGGGCCAGCTCTAGGATTTTTGCCACCCCAAGCAAAAAAATTTTTGGCTGCCCCCGCTTTTTTTTCATGCCCCCCCGTCCCTGGCTCCGCTCCTTCCCAACCCCTTCCCCAAATCCCCAGCCCCGCCTCCTCGCCCAGGCATGCCACATTTCCCCCCCCCGCATTGCTTCCTACGGCTTCCCCCCACAACCCCCTGCCCTAGCTCACCTCTGCTCCGCCTGCTCCCCTTAACACACCACCGCTCTGCTTCTCCCACCTCCCTCTCAGGCGAGGGAGAGGCAGAGCGTTCAGGGGAGCAGGCGGAGCAGAGGTGAGCGAGGGTCGGGGGGGGGAGCACAAGAAGTAATGGGGGGGGAGTAGAGGAACTGCTCCGCGCCCCAGCTCACCTCCGCTCCACCACCGCTGCCTCCCCGGAGCACACCGCCGCTCGGCTTCTCCTCCCTCCCTCCCAGGCTTGCCGCGCGAAACAGCTGTTTGGTGCGCAGCAAGCCTGGGAGTGGGGAGAAGCGGAGCAGCGGCAGCGTGCTCAGGGGAGCAGGAGGAGAGCTAGGATGGCGGGGGCACATTTCTGGGGCGGCATGGCCGGCGCCAAGCACCTGCTTGTTTTGCTGGTGCCTAGAGCTGGCCCTGTCTCCAACAGACCCCTTCTATAACACTGAGCCCTACACCATGCACCCTCCCTAGCGCTGCGAGTCGGGGCCCCTTTCCTGAGGGGCTGCCCCAGCCAAGCCCCAGCCTGGCTGGGACTTTCTGGGGCAGTGACTGCCTACCTAACCCCCCTATTCCCCGTCCCCTGACCGCCCCCACCAGAACCTCCGCCACCTCCAACCGCTCCCTGCTCCTTATCCAACACCTCCTCCCAGCCCTGGCCCAGCCCCCTTACCATGCTGCTCAGGGCAGCGTGTATGGATGCCACGCAGCCCGCTGGAGCTCGCAGCCCCACCCCCTTACCATGCTGCTCAAAGCAGGAGCGGTCCAGAGCCGGTGCCGGCAGTGTGGCATGCCGAGGCTCTGCAAGAGGGGGGAAGGTGGGGAAGGGGCCGGGGGAGCCTCCCCAGCCGGGAGCTCAGGGAGCCCTAACAACCGGTTCTAAAATTGCTTCTAAATTTAACTGGTTCGCGCGAACCGGCTCCAGCTCACCACTGGATTCAACCCCTTCTGTAAATACCTCCCAACCCCTTCAGTAAATACCTCCGCAGACTCTAAACAAGACATTCTGCTTCCTCTGCAAGTTACTCAGGCTGAAAGCTGGAACCCTGCGTTCCAATACAAATCTAACTTACAGAAGAGCCAAAGCATGCAGATTGGTCCTGGGCTTTTCTTGTGGAAACCGTCATGTGCAGAGACACCAGAATAAAGCCTAAGTGCAGCTTCAGTGGCACTTGTGAGCCTGAGTGTGTGGGCTTCAGGTCAGAGTGGAACACAAGGTCAAAGGCACCTGAGCGTAATACAGAATTTCTACCCTTCTGAGAGCGTTCCTTGGAGGGAGTCTAGTCTAGCAATGTTTTAGCTAACCCTGAAGATTTGAAGCTCAATGTATTTAATAACTGGATGGTTTAAGAGGTAACAGTGAGGGCCGCTTCTTGACGTCCCCCGTTGCCAAACAGAAGCCACTTTTCACGATTGTTTAGTAAAAGTTGTGTCCGTCCCTACAAAAACAGCTCAAGCAGCAAAGGCCTGATTCTGCAGGTCTATTAAAGCAAGTGGAAGTGGAAGTCAGTGGGTCTGCTTGCCTGAGGCATAGCTACTCCCAGGAGGAAAGCTTGCAGGATTGTGCCCGAGAAGTGCCAGAGGAAACAGCACATTTAGAAGGCATGGGAGGGAGCCAAGGGGGTGGGAAGCTTGCTCTGCCATTGCCTGGCTTCACCTGCTCCCTGCATAAATTTTAGCCTCCTGTAGCTCTTACACTGACACAAGAACAAGAAACAAACAGAACTGAACAGAGAGACCTACAAGAGAAGAAAATGAGAGAAGACAAAGAGGCTGTGCTTTACAACTCATGCCTCAACATGGCTTTAAAAAGCGGCAGCAGCCTGGAAGTTATTGTGAGGCAGCTGCCACTACCAGAAATACTAGATCCTCCTCGAGCACCAGAGAACTGCTATAGGTTTACAAGCATCGAAAGGTGGCAGAACTGGACCGATTTCAGTGCTACTCATTAGAGCACTGTAGTCCAGAAAGCCCCATGTGGATCTTGGCTCTGCAACTCAGGCTGCTTGTTTTCAAATGACCTAGTTTCTTTCACTGTGCAAAAATTATATATTTTGCACGCATTGATTTTTCTTTGCACAACCAGTCTAATTATAGCACAGCCACGGCAAGACCTCAATGTTCATTTTACCTTTAAAGCAGCACAGGACCCTGCTGCGTGGGTGTTTGTGGCTTATAAAGCTTCACATCTTAGTTTCTCTGTCTCTCCTTTTTTCCCCCCCTGCCTCTGACCCAGCTTTTTTTCCATGAGCTCAGCAGCTCAGTTTCTTGAGAGGTGCAGAACACATCCTGTGAGCTGCGAGCAAACCACAGCATCAGGACAAAGAGAATAATGATCTTACTGCAGGTGCCAGTCAGAAGGAGGGACGCTCGCTATTTTATGCCACTCATGTGTGATCACTGTTTTCATGATGATCCATCAAAAAGTAATCCAGCTGCTCAATGGGGGCCCTATGTCTACCTCCAAGTATCCTTACTAAGAGCAGGTAGGTGCTGGCACTTGTGATCATGTCCTTTCCCACAATGCAACCAAAGCCCACCTCTTGCAAACATGTGATTAGGTGAGTTCCATGAATCTACTTTTGTATCAAGTGACTCTCAGGCCTTGCAGGATCAGGGCATCTTCCTGTAAAGTGGCAACTCCCTGAGGCACAAGCAAGCAGCCCCCACTTTAACTTGTGACATCATTTAGCTGAACAAAGAGAAGGTGAAGGGGTGACTTGATGACAGTCTGTAAGGATCTACATGGGGAACAAATCTTTACTAATGGGCTCTTCAATCTAGCAGAGAAAGGTATAACGTGATCCAGTGGCTGGAAGTTGACGCTTGACCAACTTAGGCCTGGCCTACACTAAAAAATTAGGTCAACCCAGATATGTCAGGAAAAATCCACACCCCTGAGCAACATAAGTTGACCCAACCTCCAGTTTGCTCACAAACCCCCTGTGACAGGGTTCGGCCGGATGTCTACAGGAGAGTAATAGAAGGCAGATATATTAGCCCCAGGTTAAGTAGGTCCCTTTTCCCTGGGTAAGATAACAGGGAAGGTTCCAGAACAATCAGGAACCTTCTGGAGACAATTAAGACAGACAGGCTGATTAGAACACTTGCAGCCAATCAAGAAGCTGCTAGAATCAATTAAGGCAGGCTAATCAGGGCACCTGGGTTTAAAAAGGAGCTCACTTCAGTTTGTGGTGCATGTGTAAGGAGCTGGGAGCAAGAGGCGCTTGGAGCTGAGAGTGAGAACGCGGACTGTTGGAGGACTGAGGAGTACAAGCATTATCAGACACCAGGAGGAAGGTCCTATGGTGAGGATAAAGAAGGTGTTGGGAAGAGGCCATGGGGAAGTAGCCCAGGGAGTTGTAGCTGTCGCCCAGCCGTTCCAGGAGGCACTCTAAACAGCTGCATTTCCACAGGGCCCTGGGCTGGAACCCGGAGTAGAGGGCGGGCCTGGGCTCCCCCCAAACCTCCCAACTGCTGGTCAGACACAGGAAGAGTTGACCTGGACTGTGGGTTCACGAAAACGGCCAAACTGAGGGCTGCCATGAAGCGAGCAAATCTGCCAATAAGCGCAAGACCCACCAAGGTAGAGGAGGAACTTTGTCACACCCCAACACTAATAAAGCAAAAAGTAATCACCTATGATCCAGCCACATAAAAGGACAGTCAGTTTGATTTCTTTAAAAAATAAAAAAATACTGACTTTTCTATTTTTTTTTAACTATTTATTTATTTATTTATTTATTTGGAGGGTTTAACAAGTTTACAAATCCTCACCATGTAAATATCAGAAACAAAACAATCACGACAACAGTTAGCTTTTGTTTGCAGAGGCATTGCATAGGAGTACAGTCACCAGATTTAACACAGTGTTAACAATATTACAGAATGAGCATGATTACAGCACTTGTATGCCGTTGCTTGTGATTTTATTCAATTGCCATGAGATCTCTATAAACACATATTTAACAGACCAGGCATGTCTATCACGTGTTAACATTAGAGGGGGAAAAACGATTTGGGAACACTCAGTTTCTGACAGACCATCCTTTAAATAGGGTGGGCTGAGACTTAAGTATAAAATTCTTCAACTGCCCTGCTGTTTGTATTGGTCTAAGAAGCCAGAATGCAGCTAAGGACGCAGTCACTCAAACATGCACATGAGCAATTTCATTCACAAGTTGTCTCCTTTGAAGTCAGTGGCATTATTTGTGGGCACAGGTGTCTGCAGGATTGATCCCAAAGCCCCAGAGTGCTGCCAGGGCACAAAGAATAAGAGAACTCCCCACCTTCCCCTGCTGACTAACCCCACATGAATCTTCTCTCGGCTGGAATCAGAAGCCGAATGAAAGAATCTACAACAAGGACAACAGTTTTCAGTAAACGAGGCAGTCTGGTTTGTTTATTTCATTAGCATCCATTCCTAGCCCACTGCAAGGCCAGGATTTCTTCAGATCTGCCCCTCAGCAATTCACAACCAGTGTTCTCTATCCACGGCCTTTTCAGCACCATTCCTACTAGGATGACGAGCTAGTGGGATGGGGGTGGGGTGGGGTAATAGGTGCCTATATATGAAAAAGCCTCAAATATCAGGACTGTCCCTAGAAAATCAGGACATCTAATCACCCTAATTCCTACCCACCACCCAATGCCAGCTGCAGAGACCAACTCTTCTGCTGTCCTTCTCCCACGGATGATTCCATCAAACATCCTGGCCGTGACTCCTTAGCTGGACTCTCAGTTCCTTTATCAGGCTTTGTTGCCACTAGTGCATCCATTCTCACTGAACCGAACTGGTTGGTGGTGCAAGTCCCGCACTGTGGTTTGGGCTGACAGACAGGGGAAGTTTGGGAACCACACAATCTGAGAAAGTGACTGTCAAGCAGCAGGAGTTCCTCACCTGCAGGGGGAGCAGCAGCTGCCACCTGAGGCGGGGAGAGGCAGGGGGTGCTAGACAGTCTTAGGGAGACCAAGGGACGGGTGGAGAGGGGCGGGAGCGATAGAGGAAGATGTGAGTAGAAATCAAATGGGCTCCAAACAAAAGCCAAGTAGGTGGGGGAACCCAAGATGGAAATGGGCCAGATGTGCAAGTACAACAGCACCAGCTGTATGCCAGCCAGGGCTGTAAGGCGCTTTGGAGCAGGTCTACTGCAGGCCCAAGGAGTCTGGAAGGACAATACCTCTGAAGTGCTGTACAGAAGGGCAGACGGACCAAAGTCTCTTCTGCCCCTCTCTGGTGGGAGCTAAAGCTGACATGGCGCTTTTCCAAGGAGTTTGGATCATGCCAGTGTCCTATAATGCTCTCTTCAGTCAAACAGGCGCTGCATACTTTCCTAAGACATGCATGAGTTCTTGCTGAGCACATAAGGGTGCAATGTTCGCCAGCAGTCACTGCAGGGCCAGGGGCTAATGCACTGTTTTATGAAGCAGTTTGCGATACCATTAGGATAGGTGCTATGACACCAAAGTCTCTTCTATCTGGATGATGGAAACTGTGGCAGGAACCCTGTACTAGGTAATCAGCTTGCTCTCCCCGCATGTAAATCTGAGTATTGAGCATTCTTATTCACAGGAAATGCAGTAAGTACTGGGGTTTCTTTTCTTATTCTTAAAATATCACTTTTCTAACAGTCTCTCCTACCTTCAGCCATCCAACATCTTGCTCCACAACCTCTAGTCAGAGAAGGGTTACTGCCTCGCCAGCCAAACTAGACTAGCTTCCCCTGCCTGACAGCTAACCCAGCTGTGAGGCCTTTCAAACACAAGGGAGGCTGGATCAGCTGCCAATATGGACTGCATGGTACACACTCAAGTGTGCCCAGGAGAGTTGTCACACCAAAGCACCTGCTCTCCAGGGGTTCCTGTCACCATCTCCCACCCCTAATCTCAGGGGATCAGCTAGTCAGAGGACAAGTTCCCTCTCAGCAATGTGGTGTGGGAGCATACAGTGCCCACCAGTGGAAGGTTTCTAAGGTAACCAAGTAAAAAACTTAGTGTTTCCTAGCCCAGTGGAGGGTTTGCTTTGAAGTGAGCTGTAGCTCACGAAAGCTTATGCTCAAATAAATTGCAGAGTAACAGCCGTGTTAGTCTGTATTCGCAAAAAGAAAAGGAGTACTTGTGGCACCTTAGAGACTAACCAATTTATCTGAGCATAAGCTTTCGTGAGCTACAGCTCACTTCATCGGATGCATCCGATGAAGTGAACTGTAGCTCACAAAAGCTTATGCTCAAATAAATTGGTTAGTCTCAAATAAATTGGCTAATCTCTAAGGTGCCACTAGTACTCCTTTTCTTTTTGCGAATACAGACTAACACGGCTGCTACTCTGAAATCTGCTCCTCTGACCACGGTCACAAGCAGCTACTGGACAGATGCACCCCTGCTCGTATCTGAATCTCTGCCCCACAGAACCACTATGCATCGCAGCACCACTTAGCACCTACTTCACGAAGAACCAGCAGCAGAGCTTGGGAGGAAGTTTGCATACTGTAGCATATGCGATACTAAGCTCAGGGGAGTGCATGAAACAAAGACTTTGCATAAGTACATCAATTACACTGTCAAGGCACTGTAGAGATGACTAACCCTCAGACAACTACCAACGCTTCCGTTGTAAAGGATGGGGACGTGAAGGTCTTACAGGCGTGAGGCGACTTGCCTGAGACCAGACAGCAAGTCAGTGATAGAACCAGGTCTAGAATTCCGGGGTTTTTAACTCTAGTCCTGTGCTCTAGCCACCAGGGAATGCTGAATATGGCCCCTGACTATCGTGAGCTCTCAGCTCACCCTCAGGAGTAATTTCAGCAACCATTTCTGAGAGCAAAGTTTTATTGTGCTATGTTAGTGGGTACATTGGCACTGGCAGGTTAGCCATAGGTCGGAGTGATAATAAATTAAGTCACTGATGCAAATCAGCTGTTGTCAGCTGACTCGGGCTCACAGGGCTGTTTAATTGTGATATAGACGTTCAGGCTTGGGCTGGAGCATGAGCTCGAGGACCCTGCAAGGTGGGAGGGTCCTAGAGACCCAACGTCTACACCGCAATTAAACAACCCGAGTCAGCGGGCAAGGGCCAGCCACAGGTGTCTAATTGCAGTGTAGATATAACCTCGGATGAATTCAGCACCTTTCATGCTCAGGTTTCAGAGGAACAGCCGTGTTAGTCTGTATTCGCAAAAAGAAAAGGAGTACTTGTGGCACCTTAGAGACTAACCAATTTATTTGAGCATGAGCTTTCGTGAGCTACAGCTCACTTCATCAGATGTGTACCGTGGAAACTGCAGCAGACTTTATATACACACAGAGAATATGAAACAATACCTCCTCCCACCCCACTGTCCTGCTGGTAAAAGGGCTCCCAAAGCCCTTTTGTAACTATATACATAAAGAATCATTAAATGCAGCCATCTCTGGGTGATGGGCAGTCGTCAAGTGGTATTAACATACTGCATAAAAATTGAGAGAAGAGGACATTTTCACCAAGGACCCTGGGATAAACCAGGATTCTTACTAAATGTGCCTTTGAATATTTAATGTTCATGTACAGCAGGGGACATTTAAGTCACGAAGGGCCTGTTGTTAAGGCATAGATTGGGGCTGAGAAGTTCTGGGTTTGATTCCCAGGCTTCCTGTGTGACCTTGGGCAAGTCACTTAGTCTGTGCCTCTGTTTCCATCTGTAAGATGGGGATATGACCTCACCACACTATAGAGAGGATACATTCATAACTACTTGAGATGCCATTGGTGGAGTTACATAAACTGGATCAAAGTTTACAAATCCTTTCCTTAGCTCAAGGGAAGCCTGAAGATTTTAACTGAACACTTCCCCAGAGACTCCATCCAGGCCAATAAGTTTGGGATGAAGCGTTTTGGTTTGGCTGTTCTTCCCAAGGTTTCCAGATCTTCTCTCTTTCCACTGACCTTATTCCTAGCATTGGGAGCGAAATGCCAAGCTAGAAAAAAAGGTGTTAAACAGTGAGTCAGAAATGGTTTTAAAACTGACACTGTTAATAGAAAAGTTGAAGGGCCTTGTTTTTTTCCAACTGTTCCACTCTAAACAAGAGCTGGAGGAAGCCTCTTAACGTTTTCACCTCATGTTTCCTGTAACATTTAACACAGTAGGACATAAAACATTTTTCCACCCCATATTTCATCTTGGACTCACTTTCTCCATTTTCTTAAAGGGACCCAGTGCCCAATGTTCCTCCTCCAGATCAGCTTGTGTATTTGTAACATAACTGCTCTTTTGAGTGGCACCTCCATGACAAGTAAAACAAATCTGATGGCAGCCTCCAGTCATCTGCACTACCTCCGAGCCAACAAGTCTCCCAGAAGCACAATATGGACAGAATAATGAGGATTTTCTAATGGTAGCCTGAGGTTTGTATCTTTAGGGGCAAATCCTGTGTTCCCAGAACTCCCACCAAGGTCAACAGCTATGTGCTGAAGGAACGCACAATCAGGCCCTGAAGGTGGAATTTTCATAGATACATAGGTTTAGTCTGACCTCCTGTGCCACACAAGCGTGTCACTCTAGAAACACTAGTGTGTTTAGCATGCAACTCTCATCAGCTTCCAACAGGGCACAAGTAACATTTAGAAGCCCAAGTCCCATTGTACATCAGGGAGAGTTAAGACACTTTAGAAAATCCCAGCCCTCACACTACGCTCTGTAGAGCAAAGACTCCTCTTCGCTCATATTTCACTCACTGCAGAGCTATGGCAATACTGGGCAAATGCTGCATGTGGAGGTCCTTAGACTAAGCAGAACTGATGCATTTCCACTGCACAGGAGAAGAATGGATCTGGAGAGCCTGTGTGGGGAATGGCACCTTGTGGCATGCACCAAGCCAACCAGGGTGGTCACTCACACATCCCCAGAATACTGGACATTCTGGTACTTCCAGGAACAGTGTGGGCCCACTCCTGCCTGTGTCCCCTGCACACACTGGTGTGACCTGGTGAGGTCACACCACATGGAAGATGCCATTTGGAAGAGCTTGCCGCCCCACCCCCACCAGTGTGACCTCACGCGCATGGTGAAACCGGACAAAACCACATCTGGGTTTGTTTCAGTACCAGACAGGGGACAAACCATTTTTAAAAAGGATTGTGTCTTAAGGCCAACAAATGGCCTGCCCAAACCCAGTGCAGGGTGCTCCGAGCATCCAGGGGAAGTTTGGAGTGAAGCAAAGGCAACAAGGAGACCAGCAAGGCCCACTGACACTGAGCAGAGCTGCAGGAACTTCAGTAGCTACCACAGCCTCTGGATTCCTTGCCCAGGCATCAGCAGAGCCCCAGTACACAGCCTGTCCACTCAGGCCTCAGGTTTGCCCCATTGGAGTAAGCCACCTCCTTTCCAGGTTGGTTTATTCATACACTTTTAAAAAAAAAAAAAAACTTAATTTAAATGCAATTTAGGGCTTTTCTGGTGGGTGGTAAGAGCTATGGGTAAAATTTTAAAGTTAGATTTCATATTGTTGTTTGTTTTGTTTATATAGAAACTCATGTCTCTAAGGAGATAAGAGTTAATAATCCATTCCTCACCTGATCCCCTTTCTATCTGCATGTTCAGTGCAGGCTGGGTCATGATATTTCATTCAGGGATTTATTGTTAAGCAACATCTATGTGCACCCTAAGGGGTCTCTGGCAGCTGCAGAAACTGCTCCTTGGGCATTATGAAGGTGGAGGCTCAGCAGCCTTTTATTTGAAAGTTTGCTGTCAGCCAGCATTGGAAAGCCATTGGTTTCAGCTTGGCCAGGGGCACAGAGCCATCAGGAAACAGCTCAGGGGAGAGGGTCCTCAGACACGGGGCAAGGGACATTTGAAATGAAGAGTTACATTTGAAAACCCAACCTTAATTTTTATTTGGGTGGGGATTAGAAAGTGGGTTTGGGATTAAATCGGGAAGAGACGACATTCTAACTCAGCCCCTTTCTATCCAGCTCAGAAGAGAAATCTCTTCTATTTACTGGCCTGTAGAGTGGCAGAGACGATAGCTAAAGTGCACGGAAGATGCATTCCTTTCCTGTATTAGGGCCATTTCTTTTTATGCTAATCCTATGCATGAAGACTCCCATTGATAGCAATTGTGCCAAGGTGATAGGCACCTTATAAATATCTACAATAGCTACACTGAGATGCATTATATATAATCACAGCTCGCGTATGACCTTGGGGATGGAGAGCATGTGAAGGGCACAAATAAGGACAACTCTGGCCTTTCCTTCCCCCGAAGGAACAAGGACACTTTCCTTTCCCTGAAGGTAAATTTCACCCCATCATTTCCCTGCTCCTATCCCAGAAGCAAAGTATCTGCTACCAAACTCTATCTCCAATATCAGATAAGCAAAAGGACCCCATCCCAGAATTCAGAGTTTACTTGGGAGAAATGGAAAGACCAGAACTGCATTTCTGTGCAAACATGAACTGAATTTTAACTGCCACTTTGCAACAGGGCATCCTCCGGACCAGGCTGAACTGCAGTAATGAAACATTACAGGGAGGGACATATAGCAGCCCAGACTATGTAGAACAAAAAATAATTGAGGGCATAAGTCTCCAATTCGGTTTTTCCATTAATTTTTTTTTTTCTTTTTACAGCACATTAAATCTGAATGCAGGTTGCCAGGCCAGACCCCTGTAGGGGAAATTATCTGACCCATTTGTGACAACAACTTTATAATCACCTCGTATTTGTTTTTCTGTTTCCATTAGTTTTCCCCAGCACTGCAATGGATATGGGTGGGCTTGGTCCCAAAGCCCGGTTCCTTAGACCATATACCTGAAAATATTATGGTTTGAAGAAGGAGATTATCCAAAACAGCCCATAGAACAAGGAGACATGAAGCAGGCTACACCAGCCTTCTCAAACCATGGAGATGGTAGGAGACAATCCCCTTCCCTTCAGATAGGCATTAATCCCCTCTTAGACCAGTCTTCTTAATGGAAGCAGTCAAAGACCCAAGCCACTGGAAGTTATTTTGACAATGACATACTAGAATACGCACAGGAAACAGTCCTATGTGGACACAGAAACAAGCTCAGGGAATTAACAGGTTTCCCTTTCTAACTTCTGCAGTACCTCAGAGGCTGCCCAAGGTTGGAATTTCCTTCCTGAACCCCCCCACACCCACGTTTCCCCTGATGGGTGCTCACGGATGGTTAGAGGGGGGCATTTCAACATGCCCCAGTCATTACCAAAGCTTGGTCAGCAGCAGTCAAAGCACCTCGAGTTTCGTAGGCACAGGATGAATTCCGACTTGAGGCATCTACATGAAGCAAGGTCTGAAGGTCTCTGCCCATTTGCTCTCCACCTGCTAAGACAGTGGTCCCCAAACTTTGGGGCGCACACCTCTAGGGGGGCACCAAGGAACATTCAGGGAGATGCACGGTGGGGGGGGGGGCACAGAGGAAGCACCTCCCAGCCCAGCTCCACCCCGAGCCGCAGCTCCACTCTGCCCCCTGCTCTGCACCCACGCCAGCTCTGCCTCTAGCCCCAGCTTCTCCCCACACCAAGGTCACCCGCTGAGCCAACTATGCTGCAATGGCGGGGAGGAGCACAGACAGATTCCATTACTGGTAGCGCCGGAAAAGTTTGGGCACCGCTGCACAAAACTACCACCACCAGTGCGATCAGCTGAGCAGTGACTGCTTGAGGCCCAGATGTGCAGAGTCTCCTATAGTCATTCCTTTGTTTGACCTAAAATCTTAGCCCTGCGCAGGACAGCAGAGGCAATTCTTGGGGGATTTCAACAAATATTTCACTACCAATACGAGGCCAAGTATATCCTCGGTGTAACTCCGTTGATGGGATGGATTTGGCCTGGGAGTTACTCCCAGTGTAACAGAGACTTTAGCGCCATCCAACGCCTCCCACACCTGACAGTGCTGTGATTTGGAGTGGGGCTTGTGATCCTCAGCTACAGCAGCACAGGAATTTTGCCTGAGCCACATGCCATTTCTGGCTTTGGCTTGTAGAGGTCGCGGTGCAGCAGGTGGCAGCTGTAACCACTGCCTGCAGCACCGGGGCACCATACTGAGTGGGGCAGAACTCTGGAGCTAGGGTGACCAGATGTCCTGATTTTATAGGGACAGTCCCAATTTGGGGGTCTTTTTCTTATGTAGGCTCCTATTACCCCCCACCCCCGTCCCGATTTTTCACATTTGCTGTCTGGTCACCCTACCTGGAGCAGGCCCACCTCCGAGGCGCACTCTTCCCGAGCTTGGCACCACGGCCACCCCGCCCTCTCTCTCTCCTCCTCTCTCTCTCATTAAAGGTAGGATCCCAAGGCACATCCACCTGCAGGCTGGAAACAGAAACCTACCCAGGGAGTGAGTCATTGAATAGGACCACAGGGGAGGGCTCTGGATAGTGTGGGGGAGAGAGAGGAAAGTGGGAGCTGATGCCTGCCTACGTGCGTGGATTTAAAGTTGCGTTTTCAACCTGTGATTGTCACACAAGGGGATAAGCAGGGAGAAATCAAAAGCCGTGATTCATTCAGACCAAAAATAACAGAGTCAGAACACAAAGAACTGTATTTTGCGAATACAGACTAACACGGCTGTTACTCTGAAACCAAAGAATCATGAGATGTTAAAATAAAAACTGCTTATTTGTATGACTGTACAGTGTTTTTCCCTAGTTCAGGAGACACCATGCAAACACTTTTGCTTCTCCCCGGCAAGAGTGAACCAAGTGTGTAGCATGACAGTTAATTACAAATAATTCACACTTGCCACCAACATACAGCTCAGGGTATCCATTATCACAAACTCAGCTTGTTACATCTGATGCTATGTTCTGACTCGGATCCACCCTGAATCTCTGGAAAGAGGAGATGCTGTGCTATAGCCTAGCCTAGCAAGAGATTTTGGTTCAATTTTTATTAGGCCATCTGGGGAACACAAACACAAGACCCACTGAGCGACTGCTGTTTGTTTGTGTGCTTCCAACATGCTGTAAGATCTGGGAGTTAGTGGACTGATCTTGAATGCTACGTTTACTATCCAAAATTCAGCCTAAGCCACTGGAATGAGAGGTGCAGTCCCATTGATGTAGGACCACTGCAGTTTTTAGCAGTGACAAATTCAAAGTAAGGATGAAAGCTAATTTCAACAGGCACAAACTGCATTATGCCCACAGAAAGAATGGTCAGTTTCAACTGTACAAGCAGCATGGAGGTAATGTGGACAGGCCATCAGAAGACTAGATCTCCGTTCCTGCCACTGTCCTGCTGTATGATCTTGGGTACAACACCTCCCTCTCTATCCTGTGCCACAGGGCTTGTCTACATGGGGAAGTTATTTTGGAATAAGGTAAGGTGTGAATTTAAAGTGCTGTAGCTATTCTGGAATGACTCCCCATGAGGATACTTTTAAATAAGAGTGCCTTTGTCCAGGTTAATCCACTTCCAAAGTAGACTAAGGTAAAACAAAAAATGAAAGTTGTATTTTGAATAAGTGTGCACATGGGAGCTTTGCAGAATAGCTATTCCTGTCCTATTTTACATGTACAAGCCCTCTGTCTCCCTATCACCCCACTCCCATCCATTAAAGGAAGAGAATGATGGTATGAAAACTGCTTTTGGGACTATGGAGCAAAATGGTAAGGAAGAACCCAGTACTATTAAACTTAAGATCTTTACTTTATACTGAAGCAAAAGCCTCCCTCTGAAAATTATTTTCCTGTTTGAAGCTTATCTGGTAACTTGCTATTTAACAAATTCTTATTTAGCTTCCTTAATTCAGATCCTATCAAGTTGTTGTAAGTGTGAATAGAGAAAAAAAAAAGCCATTCAGTTAACTTCCGTAATTCCAACAGAAGGGGGAAAAAAACAGGAAGCCCACAGAGCAGTAGCACCTACCCACCTTCCCAGTGCATGTAACAATTCCCATGAGCATAGCTTCAGTTTAGCTGCTTTGAAAACCATGAGATTTGATCCTTCCCAGTTAAAGATACAGACTAAATGTTCCAACAAACAAACAACTGAGAGTAATGTAAAAGACTGAGTATATTCCACTGAGAATGCAGCAGAAGAGGTATTGGATGGTCTCAGGAGGCCTATGTTGTACCCTGGGCTTTCACTAACATAACCTAGATAGTCATGTCAATTCTGCCTCAGTTTCCCCTTCTGTAAAATGAGGATGCTGCCCACTTGCCTTTGCAGTTAAACCATTATTTTAATTGCTAACAAGAACAGGACTTCTGGGTTCATTCTCATGTCTGCCACTGGCTGTTGGACCCTGAGCATGTCATTTAACCCATGCCTCAGTTTACCCAATTGTGAAATGATGTACTTCATTTGCCTTATTGGGGTATTGAGGTTTAATGTTTGTAAAACCTCTCCATCTCGTCTAGTACTTACATGGCCCTGGTCACTATGGTATCAGGGTACCTTTACAAGACCCTCAGATGAAAGATGCTGTAAGAACAAACTATGTATTATTAAAAATCTCAGCTCAGCTCTGATCAGCTCAGCTGCTGACTGATGATTTTGAGCTGCCATTCAAGGCTACACAGGTTCACTTATATCAGCTCAGATTGTCTGGTCACAGGCAGGCAGGTGACAATAAGCATTGTTGTCTTTGCTACCAGCAGATAGAGAAACTTCAAAATTTTGCACTGTCTGGACAGTATATTCTGTATTAACCATGAAACATTTGGGACCTTCCACCCCTCCAGGTGGGAAAACTGTAATAAGAAACATTTTGTACTATTGATCCAAGTGTCAGAGTGCTTTAAACAATTCAGCCTCCCGTGTGAAGTAGAAGAATCCCTATTTTATACAGGGAAACAGAGGCATGGAACCAGTGATGATACATACACAGCCTATTGCTGGTCCTGACTGTAGGTCCCAAACACAAGACAAGCTGGGCTTATGCTTTACGAATGTGGATGGTAAAGCCATGTATATACAAAAGCAGAACCTACAGCAAGAGGGCTTTTTGGTTAATTGCTCAGGGATGAAGAGATTGATTTTCAAATCAAACATAATGGGTCTCACCTGGATAGTCAACAGAAGATTCATTTTTTTAAGGCTTGTTAAGCATATGGCTTAGAAGTAGTTCAGAAGTGTCACTTTAAAGAAAAATATTAAGGAAAAAAATGTATGTTGCACAGCAAAAAGTGACAATCTACAAATGAATGTGCCATGATTGGGAGGAACACTTCACTGAGCAGCACAGCTGGTATGGATAGATAACTGTGCACATGTAGCAATGGCTCTGTCTGTATGAATGAGCGGGCAAGCACATGGAAGGGAGATGGAGAGGCAAGCAGACTAATAGAGGAAGACAGACTTCTAGAAAGATTGCAATAAGCCTCTTTAAACTTCCCTAAAGGGAGAGCCAGCTGGCAAACCATTCCCATGATAAGGTGTTATTTGACCCAGGAGCCTTGCAAAAAATAAACAGCTGACCCCTTTCACACACCCCAGTTCACCCCTTCAGCTCCTTTAACAGGGGTGAGGGCTAGATATGCACTACCCCATGGTCTAAATAAGCATTTACTTGCTGTCAACAATTGTTGGCACAGAAGAAAGCCAGCTGAGCTGTTTTCAGCTGGAAAATAAACACTGAATTCAGACTGACCATTAGCATCTTCAGAACAACCAATCTACTGTTACTCACCCACTGACCTAATCCAGCTACTTTAGTCCAGAAGAAAATAGCACATTCTAAATGCATAGAAAATTCTTCCACAACATTAGCATCCCTGGGCCCCAACCCTGCAATGAGCAACATGCAGGCAGACTCCCGAATTTGTACAGAGCCTCTGAAGTCAAAACCAGTTCTGTGGGGGAAGAGGTATCTGCCCACATGTTGCTCATTGCAAGATTGGGGTCTTAGTGTTCACAAATACATCTATGGAAAATGTTATTGACTTGGGTCCGGCTTCCCCTCACCCACAAGAGTTCTTTACTTCAAAAATAAGAAGTACGTAATTATACTCGCTTTTTTAAGTGACATTCAAAACAAGGTTTTCATTCTGCCTAAATGGAGGTGGGGGGAAAGAGGAGGAGGAGAACTGTCAGCCAGGTTTATAAACACCCACTGTGCCAATATTTTAAAAAAGCCTGCAAAAGAGACAGAAAGAATAAAATGTGGCAGTTTGCAAAAGGAATTTCCAAGAGATCAACAGGATGATAGGATTAGTGGGTATGATTAATGGAAGAATTCAGCCCAAAGACAAGATGACAAAGTGAAGCTCTGATAAATATCCAGAAGTAATTTAGCAATAGTGACAAAGGTGAAGAATTATCCAAAGTAGTTACAGGGGTTTTAAATAAGTTACAGATTTCAGTGAATGTTGAATATTAGGTAGGATTTCTTTCCTGAATGGCTAGGTCAATTAGCCAGTGATCTAATTTGCCAAGTGAGGACATTTAATCATCATTTATCTAATCTCATTTTGAACCACCTAAACTATGGACCAAGTTTTGCCCTCCAGCTGAATAAGGTCTCGTCTACACTAGAAAATTAGGTCGGTTTAACTACGTTGATCAGAGGTGTGAAAAATCCACACCCATGAGTGGCATAGTTAAACCGACCAAGTCCCTGTGTAAAATTCTTCTGTCAACCTAGCTACTGCTTCTCGGGGAGGTGGATTACCTGTGCAGACAGGAGAATCCCTCCTGTTGGTGTAGTGTAGTGTAGTGTCTACACTGAAACGCTACAAGGGGTCCCTTCCAGCCATAAATGCTGATTCTGGGAAGATACTAAGCAATGGTGGGCCTGATTCTTTTCTCACTTAAACTTGTTTGATACCAATTTAATTCCAGAGTTGCCTAACTGAATTTAGATTTTGACGGGTAAGCAAGAGGAGAATCAGGCTCACTAGAGTTACACTAGCTTAAGTGATTTCATAGGTAAACTCTGCAGTTTGTTTGAAGAGAGTGGGTTCCTTTTGTTGGGATGCGAAATGGAAGAGAGCATGAGCTAGTAACCTAGCATCCCTAGAAATCTTTTAGAACAAAGCCTATGTTTTCACTAGTGCAGTGGTTCTCAACCAGAGGTCCGGGCCCCCTAGGGGGCCTTGAGCAGGTTTCAGGGGGGCCTCCAAGCAGCGCCAGCATTAGACTTGCTGGGGCCCAGGGCAGAAAGCCGAAGTCCCACCACATGGGGCTGAAGCCCAGGTTCCCTGAGCCACAACTTCCAGGGCTGAAGGTGAAGCCTGAGCAATGTAGCTTCGTGGGGGACCCCTGTGGCATGGGACTCAAAGCAATTGCTCTGCTTGCTACCCCCTAAAGCCAGGCCTAGCTTTTCTATGCAGAAAACCAGTTATTGTGGCACAGGTGGGCCATGGAGTATTTATAGCGTGTTGGGGGGAGAGGGGGGCTGAGAAACAAAAAGGTTGAGAACCTCTGCACTAGTGTACATCAGGGTAAAATGAAACATTCCCTGGTCAGCAAGAAAGCTATGGGCTTTTTCTGATTTGTTAACCCGAACATCTAAGACTGGGTAACCACCACCAACAGCATTGCAGGAAACACTGGTTGATGTTTTGCTTTTACTGAATGAAATATACCCAGAGGCAACAGGCATTTTATAAATGATGGAAGTCAAAACAAAACATGGCTGAGTTTTCCCACAGCAGAATTGCTGCAGAGATGATACAGTGCAACCCAGACACCAAGAAGACGCTGGTACCAAGAAAATCCATGCAGGGACAAGTTCTCACCAAAGAAAGATTCAACAACAAAACCTTGTTAGAGACAAGCTGCCTGGACATGCCGTCTTAAGGGGAGAGAGAAACAGTAGCATCTTTATGTCTAAATGATATCACATGCATCATATACATTGGAACTGGAACACTTTTAGTCTTTAATTTACTATGAAATCTTCAGTCATTTCCCCTTCCCTCCAGTCAGAAGGCAAGCAGCTCAATTTTTAGAAATCCTGGGGCTAATACAAAGCCTATGGAAATAAAGGAAGCCTTTCAATTAGCTTTAATAGCTTTGGATCCAGGCCATCAATATAGAGATTAAATGAGTAAGGGAAAAATGTTATCAGAGTTGTTATTTGTATAGCAATTACAACACAATCTGATGTGCTTTCCAGTGAAACCAATCCAGGTGTGGACTAGCACCCCAAGATTAAAGTACATTCCAAGACAATAAATAAATAATATTAGTTCTGAATATTAATAAGGATACTTGGCCCTTCCCTGTGCAATTTAATAGTAATAATCTAAGGCTCAAAACAGCTCTGTTGAGGAAGGTAAGGTAATAGATGGGCTCAGAAGTTAGGACTCTCGACTCACTCTGTCTGAAAATGCTTTATACACTTGTTACAAATACCTAAGATGACTCCAGTTGAAACACTGGAGATTCCCCCCCCCCCCCCCCCCCATATTTGTTTGCTTTGTGCATTCCAAAAGTCAGTTTCACTATTTCCCTTATGTAGTTAGAGTGTCCCCTGGTTTGTGTGGGTTCTTCACAGCAGAGGAAATAAACATTTTTAAAGATAAGAAAGTGATAATAAAAACAAAGACTGGCAGGCAAGTTGCAGGCTGACAGAGCCCCTTCAAAATGACTGAACTGCACACAGGAGCCTCAGGGCAGGGTTAGCACCTGAAATGACTAGATTTGAGGTTGGTTGACAGTCTCTGGGACACACTTTCACTGGATCACACAGGAAGACGGCCAGGCTGGCCACTGAACTCCCTGAAGCCCCATCTTGTACTTTAACCATCAATTCATTTCTAAATACAGAGGCATATGTTTAGCTGAACTATTTTAACATGTCTAACTCCTGCCAAAGGAAGAGAACCTCCAAATGAAGCAAACAAAATCCACTCCTACGTGGGGACAAGAAACTGAGGCCCTGAATTCTCCAGTTTCCTGTGATCACCTAATTTCCATAATGGGTAAAGTGTTTTCAACCCTGAAGCCAATCTGGCAATGGAATGAACTGCCCTAGAAAGGTAATTATGTCCTGTCATTAGATGTGTTCAGGATAAGGTTAGACAAAGTATAGTGGGATTAACAGTGTTTTATCCTGCTTGATGTAGAGGGCTGACTAGATTATTTAAGTGGTTCTTTTCAAGCTTGCCTAGGATTGCACAATGCTGGAGGTCACTTCCTGATTTGACACTGCAAAGTAATTTTGTCAGCACTGCTCAATAACAGATTACCACCACCCCCCTCTGACTGTTCAGCTATGGAGACTTAGGTTTGCATCCCTTACACCTAGTCAGCCATGAAAGCTCGTTTGGTGGTCTCAAGTCACTAGTGGGTCATTTTGTCCACCCCGTGAAGCCACCACGCATCACTGACAATACCAGAACTGGAATGGCAGGGAGTGTTGTAGGTCAAGCAGGCAGGCATTGGCACAGCAGTGTGAAGATCTGGGCCTGAAATAACAGGGATACTGCAGGTCAGGACTGAGGGGCACCCCTATGCGAAGACCCCACACTGCAAGACAAGGGTGGGGGGCTGCACATCAGAAACAAGGTGTCAGGTGCACTGGCAGAGCTATGGGAACAAGAACTGGAATAGTAGGGCATATCGTAGGCCAGACCTGCGATGCACTGGGAGAATTGTATAACGGGATTGGGAGTGGAATTCCCCAGGGGCAGAGGTGCTACGGCAGGACTGATGTAGATAGGAAGAGCCATGCAGGCGATCAGTACTGGAAGAGCAGGTGGGTAGGTCAGGAGCTAGGCACATTCTCACTGCCCAGTGCCCATAGCACTGCTACTGCCTCCTCCCCCACGAGCAAAAACAACCGCCCAAAAATCACAGCGAAGAAGGTTTGAGAACATAAGAGCCCTCAATAGTGCAAACTACCCAGAGCAGTGCATCGCACCCCCAGATACCCAGAGCTGCTGCTTTCTCTTTTACACCTCTGCCCCCGCCCCATGCAAACCCAGCCCTCCCCTTCCCGCAAAATCTTCACCCTACCAGAGCACAACATAGTCCTGCTGCCTCGGGCACAGGAATTCAAACCCCAAGTACCCGGGGGAGCCAAAGTCCCGACGCTGTGGGCAGGGGCAAAGAGCGGGCGGGCTCCCCCTGGCTGCAGAGCCCAGACAAACAGAAGGGAGGCGACACAGCCTGAGCTGGGAAGTTCCTACATAATTAAAGCCGGAGAACCGCCGTAGTTGGCCGGAGATGGGGGGGTCGGGGGGGCCAGATCTCCGGCTCCTTCACACCGCTCACCCCGCCGCCCTCGCTGGCTCTGCCGCCCCGGCCCCGGTTCTCCTCTGGATGCACCTGACCCTGATGGGGCGGCGGCGGGGGGGGGGGGGAAGATGTGAGGCGCCCCCCATCTCCCAGCGCCCCCTCGGGCTGCAGCTGCTCTGTCACTCACCCGCCGCAGGAGCCAGCCCCGACCGGGCTGCGGCAGCAGCCGCCCAGGCCGGCGAGAGGCGAGCACCGCCGGCGCAGGGCCCCCCACCAGGCGCAGGGCTGCAGCCAGGCTCGGGAGCGCCCTGCAGCTGCCCAGCTCCGGAGCGGCCCCTTGCCTCCGCAGGCGGCAGGGACCAGAGGGAAGAAGCCGGCGCTGATAGGAGTGCAGCCGCCTCTGGTCCTGCGCTCACTCCCGCCCGGCTCCTCCTCGAAGGTGTGGCCAGGGCGAGAGGAGGGGGCTGAGGACCGGAGCCGGGCGATGCTCTGCGCTCCCCTGCCCGAGCGATGGGGAGGGATCCTGCGCGGGGACGTGCAGAGAGGGGCTGGGGAGCGGCCGGGCGCACAGGTATTTTCAGAGGGGCTAGAGAGGCAGCAAGGAGCAGGGCGCAGCGCTTGGCAGAGTCCCGTGCTTCCTCCAGCCGGGCGGGTGGTAGCGGGAACCAGGCCAAGCAAAGCAGTGGGGGAAGGGCTGCTGTGCAGGGAGGGGTCCCCACCGGGACAGTATTGACTGAAGAGCGTCTCAGAACGATTCAGAACTGAAATTCCATTTTATATCCGCCCCCCAATATATATGCTGCAGATCCTGGCATAGATGCTGGAACTAGGGCTGCTGCCGCACCCCCTGGCTGGAAGTGGTTTTCATCATATACAGGGTTTACAGCTTTGTTCAATGGCGCTCAGCACCCCCATCATACAAATTGTTCTAGCCCCCCTGGATACTTGGTAAACCACCATCACTGTTTTCTGGCCTGCTCACACTCAAGGTGCCAAAGTGATATACTACAGGCCCACCAAACCGTTTGGAAGGCATTCAAGTACAGTGGGGATGGGACCATATAAACATCTTGATCTAGATCAGCGGTTCTCAAATGGGATCTGCAGACCCCTAGGGGTCCATGAAGGTACTCTAGGGAATCATGTCCGGGGCCACCCACTGCACTGATCAACTCCTCACCCTCCCTCCCAGTGCCTCCCTGCACACCACAGAACAGCTGTTCAGCAGCATGCAGGAGGTGGTGGGAGGGAGGGGGAGGAGCTGGGACAAGACACACTTGGGGGAGGGGGCAGAAAGAGGTGGGGCAGAAGAGGGGCGGGGCTGCAGCAGGGGTTGGAAGAGGTGGGGCAGGGCTGCGGCCTTGGGGGAAGGGGTGGAGTGGGGGCAGGGCCTGGGGCTGAGCAGGGGTTGAGCACCCCCGTGAGAAAATTAAAAGCCAGGTTGCGGGTCAGCAAAAAATTGTAGATCAAAATGGGGGTCCTCGGGTTGCTAAAGTTTGAGAACTGCTGATCTAGATTAAAACAGGAGACGAGTCCTTTGGACACAACAGGAGAAAAGGGGGAATCCCTGTATTCAAGCACAGATTTTATTAAGGGATCCGACTCAGAGAAACAGAGCTAAATCCTTTCTACAGCTGAAAAGCAGTTAGGGGCCTTTCGTGCTATACACCCACTTGTGAAAGGAAGACAAATGAGGAAAGTGGAAAGGAAGTAGTGAAAAAAGGAAATGTCTGTTTTTTTAAGATAGTAGCAAGCTTAGTTCAGCCCCCGACCCCCTCCCATCAACTGGGCTTCTTTTATTGGTTCCGATCACTTGATGTAAGTTAGCATAGCACCACTAACTGGTGTGGAATCACTGATTTACACTGCTAAGGATGTGACCCTCTCTGTATGAGCCCTTCCCTGAAAGATGCACACAATCTCTGGACTTGGCTGATGTCAGATAAATGACAATGTTTAGAAAACAGAAGAAGGGAAATTGGGAAAAGAAAAAAACAAAAACAAAAAACCCACACCTCCTCCAAAATATTCTTTTGGAATCAAAAGAATATTTTGATGGGTGTGTGTGAGTGCCTATGAAACAATGAGAGCCTTTGATTGCTCAGGTTTTTTTAAAAAGGTCTCAGGTTCTAGTGTTGGGGTTGGCAGAAGATTCCAGGTATATTTGGGTCCTCCTAAAATAGCCTACTATGGATCTAGATAAGATTTGCATTTTAATTCAGAGTGAGCACACCTGGAACACTGCTGGCTTTATTGAAATTATTAAATTGCTGTTATAGGAGGCTATCCAGATTTTAAAAATATCTAAAGTTTTTAGTAGATAAAACAAACGAGCCGGATAGCAAGTTCCTGTTTGACATTAAATGAATTTACTCTGGAAGGGAGAGGTTTCAGGCTTTATATAAGGAAAGTGTTAAAAACAAAAGCCACGTAAACAATATTTTGTACTTCTATAAGGTGTTCATTTAAGCCTGTCAAAGAACTCTGCATATGTTCATGAATCAAGGCAACACCCTGATTATGTAATTTTCATGTCCATTTTGTAGACAAGTAAACTGAGGTATAGAGAAAGTCACTTGCCCATGGTCACAGTAAGTCAGTAGCAGAGTCCTAGCTCTGAATCTGCTTTAACCACTGTACCCTCTCCATGTGGAATAACAGACTGTACATGCACAAATTCCCAAGTGCACCCTACAGTGCTTTGTCACTTGTTTTGTCCCCCCATTACAAATACAGTCTAATGCCAGTTATCCGAACTCCCTTTATCTAAAAATCCTAGTTATTTAAATCTACCCTGTGTCCCCCATGTAGCCCTGTCCGCTAATCATTTCTGTTTATCCAAACACCTGGTTATCCAAAACCTTCAGGTGCCCCCCAGGTTGTTTAGCTAAACCGGAATGTACTGTGCTACAGTAATGAAGTCTTGATGTGAAGTGCTTTGTCTAGTAGAGTTATCGATGGCCTGGTCGACACCAGGGGGGAAAAATCGATCTAAGTTACGCAACTTCAGCTATGAGAACAACATAGCTGAAGTCGAGGTACTTAGAGCCACTTACCGCAGCATCTTCACTGTGGTAAGTTGACTGCTGCCGCTCCCCCGTCAATTCCGCCTGCGCCTGGGTGGAGTACTGGAGTCGACGGGAGAGCGCTCAGCAGGTGACTAGACGTGATAAATCGACTCCCACTGGATCGATCGCTGCCCGCCGATCCGGCGGCTAGTATAGACATACCCTAAGAGGTCCACTGACTACAGCAATCTACTTTCTGTATACAAAAGGCCTCCAGGCTTTAAGGCAGTGCTTAATATGTAATGAAAGAGGTACGGAGACTCAAGCAATTAGGTGCCAGATCTCAAGTAATTTTTTTTTTTACATTCATAACTGATGCAGCAAGTCCAGAGGTGCCAGGGCTATGAACTGCCAAGCCTACAGGTGCCAGGGCTCAGCCTTGGCTAGCCCTGGCACAAATTAAACCCTGCTTTAAGGGCTTGATACTAAAGGAATTCAGTTCCTCTCATTCAGATCAGTGAGGGGGCTCAACACAACAGCATTTAGATTAGATATCAAGCTGAAGGGTGCATTATACATACCAGACAGAGATAAGAGCGTAGCAGCTTTGTGCCCCAGGTGGAGAAAACAATTCCCTGGATGTGACCTACAAGTGACCAAGGAGAAAGTGCCCTGCTACTGACTAGAAGGAAGCACAAATATGTGACAGTGGCTTAGCTACTCTGCCATCAGGATGCAGGTACTGCTTCAACCACCCTCAGATATAGCACCTCTGGCCAAATCAAAGAGAGTCTTCCCCTTCCACAAGGGGAAACCCAGCTCAGCTGCTCTCTGTAAACCCAGTACTCCTTTTTCCACAGCCTGCCCTTGATAATGGAGAGGGCTTCCTCCCACATTTCCCAGAACTAGGCTTCAGGAGTCTAGGGCCCTCAAACAATAACAGATACAAACACTAGGCTTCTAGTCCACACCCATGCCATATTCTCCCAGGCCATATCCCTGCTACGTTCCACTCCTCCCTGGGATTTTTCCTATATCCTGCCACCTCTCAGGCCTTTCCTACACCCACTTCCAAAGAGAGGGTTTCTTCTACTTTTTGTCAACAGCCCATCTGGTCTCTCCTTAGCCCACTGCAGAAAGGCTCCCAAGCACTTCCTACTTCCCCAAGCCTCACTACTGATCTCCCCCCACAGCAGCAAATTTTATAGTTCAGCCATCACATGATCCTCAGTCACCTGACCTCTCCCCATCACTGGTTAAAGGAGCCCAGACTGAGCAGGGCTGTACTGGCTCTGGCTCACATATACTCTGCCTTCAGGAAATACTGGTGCCCATTATCCCATTCTAGGGAATTGTTCCAGCCTACCAAGTCACTTTATAATTTGAAATATGGACTTTCCCTTTGAATAGCAAGCTTCTTAATTTGTAGAGGTCAGCAGTGTTTGTAATGAACCGGGAGCCTTCCAGGTATGTAACAGCACAGCAAAAGTGTTGTATTGGGCAGGGAGCGTCAGCACGTGTGAAGCTTTCGTCTGGTCATATCCCAAGAGTTAGTTCTACCCCGAATTAATTTATTATCTGTGCAGATCCAGAGAACCAGGCCTCCACTGTGATTAACCCTATTGTTTAAAGACAGATTCCACCAGGGAAAGCCTGCTACAACAATGGATTTATTCAAAAATAACCTGGTGCTGTGACAGATTAGAAGAGGGGAACAGAGTCTGTCATGCTCTGCTCTGTATGTCATCTCCTGGCCCGGTGAGGAATATCATAGATCCACTTGGGTGGAGGACAGCATCCACTGTTCCACAAGCCAATCCTGTTCAAAGTATATTTGTTTGTGATCTTCACTACTTGCAAAGACTGGGGAAACAAGGCTGATGAGAGGAAGACAGAACTGTTCATCTCCAGCAGGGATCCAGAAAATCACAACAGCTTATCTGAAGAAGGCATGTAGACACCACACTGTAGAAAGGGTGAAGCAGTTGCCAGTTAGAAGTGTCTGGGTAACTGAACTAAACTCAGGTGGAAGTTATCTAGGAAATCTATGCCACTAGCTGACGTTTGCCTCATAATCACTGAGACTAGGGAGGCAGCGTGGTCCAGAACTAGATTTGAAGTCAATAGCAGAGCTGGGACTACAGCCCAGGTCCTCCTGATTTAAAGTCTTTGACAACCGTAGGCTTAGCATGACCCCATGTGAAATAACATTTGTAGGGACCCATCCAGCTCTCTCATATGTAACCCAATCCTTCTAAGGAAGGATGGTCCTGGGGTTAGGGTTCTAGTCTGGGACTTGGGAGGCCCAGGTTAAATTCCCTGCTTTGGCACAGACTTCCTGCGTGACCTTGGGCAAACTACTAAGTCCCTCTGTGTGCCTGTAAAACAGGGATAATAGCACTTCTCGACCTCACAGAGGTGCTGAGAGGATAAATATGTCTAAGACTGCGAGATGCTCAGATAATATGGTAATGGGGCTGTATCAGTGAATAATCTGCCTCTTTTCCAGCTTGATCACCCCCTACGGAGCTGAAGTGCATTTTACCAGTCAAGGCAGGAAGGGAGTTTGGTCTCTCAGAAACCAGTGAGATGTGGCAGAGTCAAACAGAGTTGCAAAAGGGGAAGCAAAGATTGCATTCCAGTTGGCAGGTCAAGGGTGTGCATGTGATGTAGGGCAGGTGGACTCACAAGGGGCAAGGTGATTCCACAGTTCATATAGCTGTGAAGATGCTAGATGGAAGCCAAGGAGCAAGAGCTGTGATCTGCACCATGCTCCACTCTGCAGAAGCAAACCAGGATCTTGGCAGCAGCTAGGGTGGCGGGATGGGGTGGGGGGCCTTGACTTCTCTTCAGAGAGCACTGGTGAAGCAGAGACCCAAAGTCACCGGCAGTCAGAGAACTGCCAAGGACATCACTTGGGTGTAATTTTAATGCCTTATTCCCAGAGAGACCAAGGGCCACCCTGAGTATTGGTGTAAGCAGGCATAACTCTGGAGTTGCCCCTACCCCTTACCTGAGGGCTGAACTTTAGGCTTTTCTGATCCCAGGTAGAAACCTAGAAGCAGCAGACAGAGAATAAGACCAACTAGGTGCTAACATCCCGTGATCTCATTACCATAAAAATGTAAGCTCTGTGTCCTGGGAAGGTTTTTACCTCCTGCGCTTGTATTCTAGAAGCGCATTGGTCAGAGGCCGACTAGATGCCAGCAGCCAGTTGAGTCTATCTGGGGGCCGGGGGAGAAAGAAACAGAAAGATTGAAGATTAGAAATGGTACCTTGTGATTGGGAAGAAACTAGTCGAAGGAGAGGGGCTAGCACAACAGAAGGGGCTAAGCAGGAAGTGAAAGAGACACACAGAGGGAGCTACAAAGTGAAAGGATAGGGAGGATTTAGAGAGGGAATAGCAGGGAAGAACAGATGTAATTTGGGGGGGAGATTACTTGGGCCCGACTGGTGAGGAGAAGCATAGTGGAGTGAAAATCAATGAAGTGATTCAAGGAGAGTTGTGCTGAGGTCAAAGCAGTGGGAAAAGATCATTTTAGTGGTGGTGGTTTGGGTAGGCTGGGAAAGGAGGCCATTACAGAAATCAAGGCAAGAGGCATGGGAGCAAGAAAGAGGGGTGCAGAGCAGAGGATGGAATTTGGTGATATTATGTAACAAAGTATAAATTCAGAGGTTTGGAAAAGGGTTGAAGAAGGTGGGGAGGAACAATGTGGAAATAAAGATTTTAAGGCTGTGAATCTGGTAGAAGAAGAATATAGTGGAGTTGTCAAAGGTGGAATGGGAGGAAGAAATCCAGTATTGAGGACTTGGCAGCAGGAGATGCAGGACTGGATAAAGGGGGAGAGGAGTAGACTTAGGAGTTTTCCACATAGAAGTGGCAGTACAAACCATGGGAGCAGAAGTCTCCAAGAGACTAGAAGAGGAATAAACCTTGGACAACTCTGAGGGACACCAACAGAGAGGGAAGAGCTGACACCCCAGGAGATACTAAAAGGTGGCATAGTAGGAGGAGAACCAGGAGAGCACAGAGTAAAGGAAACCTGCAGTGGAGGGGAATAAGAAGAGGTGACTGATAAATGGAACTACAGGAGGCCAACAGATCAAGAACAGAACAGAAGATAGCCCTTCGATTCAGATGGGAGGAAGTGATGAGTGACCTTGGTGATGACAGTTTCAGCAGAGCTAAGAAAATAGAAGCCAAATTGCTATGTCACAGCACAGAGCATTAAACTGGCATATGAACTCCTAAGAGATGCCAATAAATGATTCAAGTGCCCACTGCAAAATTAAAACCCAGTGCAGAGCCAGTGGATTTAGAATCTTAGTGAATAAATTTAAAGCTGCAAAGGGAAGACTATTTAATCAACCCCACAGGATTAGCAAGAGATTAATCCTTATCAGGGTCTAGCATTTATTTTCTCTATTTTGGTATTCCCATAAGTACATGGGGCCAAGCTCTGCCATCTTTACCAGTGAAAACTCTCATGGTAAGAGTCAAAACACATTTTGTACGGGGGATGGGCTCCAGATGCAACAGTCAGATCTGGCTCTTGACCACCACAGCATGTGGGGGTGTTTGGATCCAGGACTTGGATTAGGCTTTTTATTGAAAGGGACCATTTGTGGAACTGGAAACCAGATCTAGGTTTGCATTTCAAACACCCCCACTTGTCTGGACCAATCACAACCTTGGACTGGTCTCTGTAAAGACTACAGGATTTGGCTTCTGGATATTGTAAGGCCAGGAAAACCATGCTGCAGGTTGATTGAGGGAAGATTCTATATTGGTGCAGGCACTAACTGAAATCTTTGTGGCTTGTAGCTGGCCATCTGCCCAGCTTCGTGTGAGAAACCATACACCCATTATCATAAGCCAACCCTCCACTTACCTGCCTGTTCGTTTCACATACCTGTTACATCTCATCTTAAACTGAGATTCTAAACTCTCTAGGGCAGGGACTCTTCTTATTGCTCTGCAGTGGCTAGCAGTGGAGACCTGGCTTGATTGGACCTTCTAATAGGATCTAAGGAGGCTCCAGCACATTGGGAAATGGGGCTGTTTTGCGAAAATTGCTACAGTAATAAGGATAAAAACCACACCTCTAGGTTGTGATTCTCTACCACCTTAGTTAGCTGTTTACAGCTATGCCAAGTGAAATGTTCACACCTGTGAGTGGAGGCTTCTGATAGGGAAGAGCCTGCCAGCCTGTTTGTACAGGTGTAAGTGATTACAGAACATGGTGGTGGTTGGGGAGACCTGAGCTCCTTGAGCAATAGGGACAAGAAAAATTTTCCTAGGAATGGGGTATCTTCCTTCAGACTTTGTACAGACTTAGCACTGATAGCTGAGATTATACTTGCACTGTCCTGGAGCCTTGCCCACCAGAAGCAGCAGAACTTCAGCTAATGGGGTCTGTAATCTCAAGGTTAATTCCTGCTTGAAATGCCCCTGCTCTGGCGTCTGTCATGCTACTGTGAAACAGACATGTTTGCCTTGCACAGAACGCATGTATGGCAGGCACTGTTTACAGTCCTGCCTACACAGATTCTTTACAGAGCAGAAAAGAAACTCAACACCTAGATGATGCGTCATTTATTTCTGTCTATTGTTTAGTTTTGGTTGTAAAGTCCATTGTGTGGCACTTAACCTGTGCACTTTGTTTCTCTAATCTGAACAAACACATTTTTATCTACCACATCAGGGGGTAATTATAGAGATGGATTCAAGATGCAAAGTTTGTCTCTGGTGTGAGATTTCAGAGACCAGAGTTTGGGGTTACTTTAGTTTAGCCCAATCTATCCCATTGTCTGTGAGGTGCTGTGAAGCAATAATGCACTTTTATAAAAGCTGTGTATTATGATTTTATATATGAGAGAGCCAGGGTATGAAAGAAATGGCATTAGGCTTAGCCTTTTTGTAAAATGTGCTGGAAGTTTATTACATGAACATGTTAGACTCCCCTAATTAGAGCATCTATTGTAAAATGACAGAAGCCCAGTAGAATGTGAGCTGTGTCACAAGGATACTTCTATGCCACAGATCTGTTGTGAAGCACAAGGTCAAAGACCTTCAAACCACCTGCAAAATTTGGGCATTCCTGGTCAGCCTCCATCTCAATGTTCAATGACAAAACAAGGATTTTAGGAAGGCAAAGCTGTGCATTAGCCTGAAGGGGAGGTTATCAGCAGTGTTGCAAGTGCTCAGCAACAGCATTTCCACTGGGCTTTAGTCAATGAGTTCTTTTGATACAAGTGCCATCAGAACATAAGAATGGTTATATGGTGTCAGACCAATAGTCCACCTAGCCCAGCATTCTGTCTTCCAACAGTGGCCAGTGACAGGTGCTTCAGAGGGAATGAACAGAATAGGCAATCATCAAGTGATCCATCCCCTGTTATCCACTCCCAGCTTCTCCCAGGGACACCCAGATAATGGGGTTGCATCTCTGACCATCTTGGCTAAGAGCCATTGATGGATCTATCCTCCATGAACTTTTCTAATTCTTTTTTGAACCCAGTTATACTTCTGGTCTTCACAAGATCCCCTGGCAATGAGTACCACAGGTTGACTGTTCATTATGTGAAGAGGTACTGTACTTCCTGGTGTTTGTTTTACACCTGCTGCCTATTAATTCCATGGGGCGACCCCTAGTTCTTGTGTTATGTGAATATGTAAGTAATATTTCCTTCTTCACTTTCTCCACACATTTTATAGAGCTCTATCATATCCCCCCTTAGTCGTCTCTTTCCCAAGCTGAAAAGTCCCAGTCTTTTTAAACTCTCTTCATGTGGAAGCTGTTCCAGACCCTTATCCATTTTTGTTGCCCTGCTCTCAACCTTTTCCAAGTCTAATTTTTTTTTTTGAGATGGGGTGACCAATATTCAAGGTGTAGGCGGACCATGCCTTAGTCTTATTTCAGCCACATTTACTCCCATTGCTTTGATTGAAATAAGTGATCATCATCCACACCTCTCCAACAGGGTCACAGAAACAGAATTGTAGAAGGATGTGTTTTACTAATCAGAGAGGCAGGAGACTGGGCAAAACATGAACTTCAGGATCTGTGGAAAGAATCCAGAGCCCAAGACATGAGGAAACATAAACAGATCCCCATAAGCCTGGGAGAGGAGCTGTTGTGTCCTGTGATGAATACGATGAAGTAACTGAAAGAGACATTGTCTTTAGAAGCAAACACCATTTCCAGGGTGGAAGGAATATTGTGCTGTTTGCAGATAAGGTCAGAGCATTATCCTAGAATACGAAATAACGTAACAGGTGTAACTCTGGCTACAATGTATTCATCTTACTGACGATCATTCTCCTTTGCCTATAACACTTGCATACTAGCAAAAGGTTAATAGTTCCTGTGCTTTGATCTGAAATTCATTAATGTCACTGCAGTGTAGGAGCCTTTCCCTGATTTAAGTAAATAAGTCAGCCAGCCACCTTCAGAAGCTCCTTTCCACCCTTTCATTGCTATGGGATTCATACTCTCTGCCTTCTTCAAAACATCAAACAGCTGTCTTTTGCAGCAACACAAAATTCAGATTTTCAGAGTATTTTCTAGATTAATATTTTCTCTGTACTTTGTTTTTAGTGTTGGGACAAAATGTATGCCAGGTTTCATTTCTGGAATGGGCAAGGCAGCCTTGAGGTCTTGGACCTGCTGGAAAGACATTTCAGACTTGTTGCTGCAGGTGTTTTCAACAATATCCATTTCCAACCCAAAGCAAATGTCTCAATGTAGACAGTGACCTAGAATCTGGAATGTGTGTCAATTCCCAAGATAAAAAGTTGCTTGTATAATTCATAATTGTCTCCTTTGCAGTGTTGCCCCTTTGGGGGTGTATCTATAGTAGAAGAAAAGTCCCCTTAATGCAGCAAGCAGTTGCATCTATGCTATTCTGTTAGTAGAGTTGTGCAAATAACTGAATTTATTTTTTGGTTGGCCAGCCTGAAAAATTTTTAAAAAAATCATTTTGGGTCAGACAAAACATCTTGTTTCATGGGAAATGTTTGGACTTTGTGCTTTTACTTTTTAAAATTAAACAGATTGAAATTTCAAAACAAAGTAATTTCGAATAAAAGAGTCAAAACATTTTGTTTCAAAAACGTCAGACATTTCAATTCTTTCTGATGTTTTTGACAAACAATTCAATTAATTCAACATGAGTCTGTGAAATGTTTTGGTTGACCCCAATCTCCATTTTTTTGGTGAAAAAACTTTGCCCAGTGTTTTTAATGGAGACAGGTCTCAGATATCTCAGTAGTGTCTAGAACACATGGTGGTGAAATGTCTGTGCCTTGTCTTACTGTCTAGAGCATATGGTGGTGAAATGTCTGTGCATTTGCTACTGTTGTTGCTGGAGTTGCTGTAACAAATGTACTAATTTTTCCAGTGTAGACAAGGCTTTGGAGTTGGTGTTGAGCTGCCAACCCTGTGACTCAAGTTGGCTGTTCGGTGTTCAAGCATAAAAGGAGAGATCCAACCTAATGCAACATTCAGGCTTTATTTCTTCCTTCACATTTTATTCTCTCATCAAGCACTTCCTGATAACAGTGTACTAAATTCCTCTACATAATCACGCTATAACACCCCCTATTGGAAAGCCATTTTTCATAACAAATGGTGGTGGTCTTTCCTTGTTAATGGAATTAGTGTAGCACCAGCCAGTCTTAATTTGATTAGATTAAGTGGACATTTAAAAATGTATCCTTTGGCAATTTCGAAGTGTGGCACTAACACCAAAAACCATAGGAGGCAGTGGGTACTTTGAAGCCCCAGGTTCTATTCCCACCTTCACCTCTCTCCATGTATCATCTTCGGTAAATTGCTTAACAGATGGGAAAGGTGAGGCACTCGGGTTAACAGGCCATACCAATGCCTACCTCTCAGGCACGTTAAGCCTCAGTCATTTCCAGACAAATACTTGGTTATGATTGTTAAGACTGTAAATTGCAAAACACTTCGAAATGCTTTAGCTATTGCATTTCCTTACCATGCAAATGCATGTGTCTAGCATGAACATTAACACCCTTCATTTCAGAAGCTGCAACATCAAAGTCTATAAGTCATTAGGTTTCCAATTCCCAGTTTTTGTTCTGCCCTTCAACCCTCCCTTCTTAGAAGGGAAATTCCACTAGTTAACCTGAGCAGCTCTTCCCTCTAGCTTTCGTTTGCATTATGCTTTCAAGCCCCAAGGGAGACTGAGGCTCGCGGTGAGGATGTTGGATGAACTCTGCATAAGACAGTCCCTAGCCTGAACACTTTAGAATTCAAATAGACAAGGCAGACAAAGGGTGGGAGAAAAGGAACATTACTGCCATCTGAGACTGGGAACTGAGGCACAGAAAGTAAGTGATTTGCTGCAGAGCACCTAGGTCTCCTGTGATCCAGCCCCATGCCCTAACCACAAGATCCTCTTTCTTGTCATTATGAATATGAATTGAAATAGCATGGTCTTTTGGTGTTCAGGGATACCTGCATCCTCCCAGACAATGAGGATCTCAGATCCATTTTGAGGGTGGGCAGATTAGTTGAAGCTGTGGCCTCCAATGTTCAAGAAGGACATTGGAAGATGGGGATGATGCGGGGGGGGAGGACGGGGAAATTAGTATCCAGTCTGTGTCTGGTAACTGGGTCTCTGACAAGTATGGAGGGCAACTGACGTAGAGCATACCACCCAACCAAGAGTAGGTGGTAAATGACGGCTAAGGCTGCATGAACCACATGGGGATGTTAAAACATCAAGTGTTAGTGTTTAGTCTGATCTCAAGCTTTTAATGAGGAGGAGGTTTGCACAGGTCAGTAAGCCAGAATTTCCTTTGGGTTACCAGGACAGAGTCTGTATTTGAAAGTTAAAAGGGCCTGGGGGTAAGGAGCAGGGAAGTGGGGTGGGAAAGAGCTAATGTTGGTGTTGGAAATTAAACAGTAGTTCTGGGCTGATGTAGTTCGTCAACAGCCTTCAGGCCAGCCACTGGCTTGCTGGTTGACCGTGGGCAAGTCACTTCCCCTCTGTGCCTCAATTTCTCCATCTGTAAAATGGGAATAATGATACTGACCTTTGTTGTAAAGCATGTTGAGAGCTACTAATGAAAAACACTGTATAAGAGCTCAGTTTCATTATTTCCTGATGTTCAAACTTTTATTGATTTACAAACTACAATAATGTTGGTTTAATCCCACATCTGTTTACAGCCTTCACTCACTCAAAGTTTTCAGTCTGGAAATTTCTTCCTCTTTCCAAGGAAATCCCCACTGTTCCTACCTCTTATTTTAAAGTGAATTTTTTTCCTCACAGGAATTGTTCAAGAGAAAAAAAAAAAGTGCCTCTTAGAATACTTGCATATAAAACAACCACCACAAATTGCCAATTTAAAAATGACTTGGGTTTATACACAAGTATATAGGGGAGCGGTGAGGCCGGAGAGTAACAAGAACTACTTGTCAAGAAAATTCAATCCCTCGATGATGTCCGGAAACTTAGATGCTCCGCTAGGTGGAAGCTCAGGAGCAGCATGCCCAGGACTTCAGTCACAGCTCCACAGAATTCCCAGCCTTGCTAGACCCCGATCTTATGGAGTTTAAGCGGCACAAAAATTCTAGCCAGGGAAGCCCTAGAGACCTTGGCAAAACCTGTGATGTTTGTAGCTAATAAACCTGATTCGCTACCATGGTACTCCAGCTTTATGCTGGTGTAATTATGGAAATCAGGAGAATCTAACCGGATAGCTAAAATGAACAACACCCCTCACAAATGCACTTCTCAAAGGCAGCAGTCTTCACTGAACGCAAATGAAGAAAACAAATATGGAATCTCTAGGACTCAGCCGTTTGAGATACAACACCCATGAAAAGTTACATTGCTTGGAAAATGAAACACTCATTCCCTTCCCTCCCACGTCCCTCTTACCTTTCTGAAATACCTTGTCCAGCAAGCATCATTCTTACTCAAACATCACACCAAAAAATCACCCACTGACCAAAGGCCAGACCTGAGTTTTCAAGAAGTGAAGGTTTGTTGTGATCAGACAGGTGTAGAGGAAAGCTAGTTATAACCTCAGCTGTATGGAATCACTACCATGTCTCCATTACATTGTGGAGGGCTTAAAGATCCTCCACTTAAGAAGTGCTATAGCTATTGTGTCATGTAAAAGTGTAATGCTATTACTGTTGTACTTTGCAAACCAGACTGGAGGTGATTAGTAGCTCATGCTGTACCTGCCTAATAGCAGTTTATTATGTAAATTTCAAAAGCAAATTCAGGGGAAAAATGGCCTTAAGGCATCAAGTGCCAAAACTGACCTAATCCCTTGGAATCTCGAAGACCCAAGCACAACTGCAAATTTCCACGTCTATCTATAGGACCAAACAGCATTCCAGTCTCAAACAATACATTAGAACATGGATCCTTTTACCTTCCGGGCACTTTTAAAAACCTGTGCCACAAAAAAAAAAAAAGGTTTTGTAATCATGTTTCTAAAGTCAGATTAATGAGAGCCAGCAGGTGAAAAAATGTTCTCATGCTGTATTGCAATTTGCCTCTTTGGCAAGCTAAAAAAGCGTCGTCCAGAACATTCTACTGTTCTTTTTCCTTTGTAACACTGAAAGCTTGAAAATGTTTCCCCTGCTCCTCTCCCTGGTATTGCTTTTAACCTTTTCTACTTGGTAAACATTAATTTTCTTTTGCCCCATTGGCGCTGAATTGAACATATCTGTTTATTACCTCATCATTACTTCCTGGTACACTTAATTGACTATTATTGCTGATAATGTCAGCAGAGTTCTGGGAATGCTTATTGATTCTGGAGTACTACTGAGCCAGCTAAGGGAGCACATAAAGGCAAAAATAGTGGTACTGGTTTCTTTTTCCCTTTAGCTTTCTGTAACATACTTGATCATGTAACAACTCCTCCTCCCTCACCAGATATTTAACCAAATAAGAGGTCAGATCCCAGGGTGAAAACTACTCCTATTCCTTCCTTATGATTCCCAGTTCAAATGTTTCATCCACAGGAATAAAATATGAAACATCGTAGTAATAGTGCACCTTTCCTTCAGAGCAGTTCATAACTCTATATGGACACTTGCTGTCCAAGCTGGAAGCAGTTGCACAAGGGACAGCAGAGGGCAGGGTATCGCACAGAATAAGGAAAAGGGGAAATTTGGGCCAAGGACACTGAAGCAAGCCAGCAATCTATGAATTAGACCATGGGATATTTAGGGTATGGGTTTCAACAGCGCACAACAGAAGCATAACTCTGCTCCCATTGGAGTCAAAGGGCTTGTCTACATTACCCGATGGATCGACGGGCAGCGATCGATCCAGCGGGGGTCGATTTATCACAACATGACAGCACTCTCCCGTCGACTCTGGTACTCTACCGGAGCGAGAGGCGCAGGCGGAGTCGATGCGGGAGCATCAGCTGTCAATTTACCACAGTGAAGACACCGCGGTAAGTAGATCTAAGTACGTCGACTTCAGCTACATTATTCATGTAGCTGAAGTTGCGTAACTTAGATCGGAACACTCCCCCCGTGTAGACCAGGCCAAAGACCGTAAAGAACATGGCACTCAGAAGGAAGAAGGGATGAATTAACATTACTGGGCTTTTCATAGATTCCAAGGCTAGGAGGAGGGCAGGGGGAGAGGGAAGTTCGTGGAGTCACAGATTCCAAGGCCAGAAGGGACCATTATGACCATCAAGTCTGACTTCCTGTGTAACACAGGCCAGAGAACACCCCCAAATAATTTTTAAAGCATGTTTTAAAAATTGTCAGTGATAGGGAATATACTACGGCCTTTGGTAAATTGTTCCAATGGTTAATTGTTCTCCCTGTTAAAAATGTATATCTTATTTCCAGTCTGGATTTGTCTAGCTTCAACATCCTGCCACTGGATTGAGTTATACCTTTCTCTGCTAGATTGAAAAGTCCATTATTAAATATTTGTTCCTCATGTAGAGGCTTATAAACTGTCACCAAGTCACTCCTTCACCTTCTCTTTGTTAAGCTAAACCAATTGAGCTCTTTGAGTCCATCACTGTAAGGCAGGTTCTCTAATCCTTTAATCATTTTGTGGCTCTTCTCTGAGCCCTCTTCAATTTATCAACATCTTTCTTGAACTGTGGGCACCAGAAGTTGACACAACGTTCCAGCAGTGGTCGCACCAGTGCAAAATACAGTGGTAAAATAACCTCTCCGCTCCTACTTGAGATTCCCGTTTACGCATCCCAGGAACACATTAGTTCTTTTGGTGACAGAATCACACTGGGAGCTCATATTCAGCAGGATTTTTGAATGAATAGCTAAAAGATCCCTCATGCACGACAAACCTTGCCTGACTGGAGATGACAGGACTGTCTCGCAAGGAGCTTTTGTGCCCTAAATGGGGCTTTGGAAAATAAATCCACTTATTGTTCCTCTAAGATTCCACAAGAGTGAAATCCCCCACTCCTTTATCTCATTAAAAATGAAAGAATGCCAGGTATGTGGTAAGAATCTGGGGTGAGGAGAGCGTGTGTCTGGTGGGGGGATGTTTTAGCCAAGCTGTAACACAGAACTTGGAAAGGAACATGGTGGCAAGCATGTTTCCCAGTGGAGAGACTGTTGGAAATGCTGTTCTGATACAAACCCCTAGTGCAAGGGAGATGAAACGAGGTTTTAAAAACAACTTGCTGTGTTCAGAAAGCAAAGCCGTTTACCCTGCAACTGGACAAGTTACCACAGCTCTTATGCAAGATGCTTTTAATTAATAGCCCAAACCTCTGTGTTAACAGATTGCATCTACCCTGTAATAACTTTCCTAAAGCAGGTAAATCAGTGGTGGAAGCACGCTAATGTGACTGCATCCGAGAAAACAGTTCTTTGCTATGGGAGGCTGTTTATGGACTGTTTGATGAGGAGCTCATTGTAGCCTTATAACATAGGTAAATATGATGGGTCAAGTGTTTCAACTACTGCCTTTGAAAGTAGCCTGTGACACTGAGGAGACCTCCCTGCTTAGCTGCCTTATGGGGATAAAGGTGATTTGCAAAGGGAAAAAAACACACCTGAATTTATGCCCTTTTTTGCTTCTACATGATGGATAAAAGCAGCTTGAGAATTCCTTTGAGGGGGGAAAAACGCTCTTCAGATGAGGAATGTAGGTGTTGTTTACTCTGGATAGCTCTGTGAATGACTGGAGAACTGGTAGGATTAATATTACAAATACCAAGGAAGTAAAACCTCTAAAGGCTGATCTACATACTGTTTTTGTACCCATGTAACTAATCCTTTTAGACATGGGTAGATGTACAGCTATAGGCTATACATGTATAACTCAGTCAGCATTAGGTCATTGCTCTGATTTAACTATATCTCATTCGAAGGGGAGAGCTGAAGTCCTGAAAACAGTGTGTAGAGGAGCACTTGCTTTTTGACTGTACAGACTTAACTCAAATGCCCTGCAACCAACTAGAAGAAAATGTTAGTCAAGGTCCCTTCCCTTTTCAATTAAAGGCTGCTGTTGCTCCAATACACATTGGAGAGCCCCTAACAATCTCCCAGCAAAAGCAGAGAAGACCAGCCGTGATGTTCCTAATTTTTTTTTTAATGTAAAAAACAAGCACCAAGAAAACCACCAGGACTGAGGCTGCCATTACCATTATGAATCACGAAGTAACAAAATAAACCCCAGACCCTACCTCTTCCTCCTTTATTGCAGGTCCCCTTTAACAGCCATGGGGAAAACACACTCAAGAACTGAGTCTCTGTACATTAAAAGCTTTGGTGGGAATCCGAGGTTGTCCTTAGGTCCCACAGCTATGCTTTTCTAGTTGTCCTGTGCTTGCTGCCTCCCACCAAACCCTGGGGTATTCAGGTAGAGAATCCTCAGCCTTCCAGGCCTTTAAGAGAAAAATCGATGCCTGGTTGTTCATTTAGCGGTTTGGATTGGAAGAGGCAACAGGGAGAGACACAGGATAAACATGGAGAGGTGGGTAGCCTGGAGAGCAGGGGGAGGAGGAAAAGAACCAGAAGCCCTCTGCCGAGGTGAAAAGCTTCCCTAGAAGTCCAGAGGAGCCCTGGTGTCTTGCCAAGCCAAGTTTCTCTCATGACACCAATGCTCTCTAGGATGCACTGACTCACGCATCTGTTTCCAAATCCTGTGGAAGGTCTTTATTTCGAACAATAAAGCCCATGCATGGTTAGAGCTCTGGTTATATTACAGGCTGCCTGTCTCCCTGTACGTCATCTAGCCGATGCACACTAGCTAACTGCATTTGAACACCGGGAGCCTGGGTGTGCTCGAGAGAGAACTCTCCTCCATTGAATTCACCATGACAGAGCTAAGTGCTGTACAAACACAGAGCAAAAAACACCATTCCCTGCCCCCAAAGAACTTACAATATAAGAAATTAGTTCTCTTTTTTTGTTTTCAGATGGGGAAACTGGGGCACAGAAGAGTTCAGTGACTTGCTCAAGGTCCCAAAGCAAATAGCTTCTCATCTATCATCATGTATATAACAAGACAGAGACAGGAACAGAATTCAGATCTCCTGACTTTCAGTCTAGTGCCCTGCTCATTGAACCACACAGAGCGCTGAAAGGGAAACCGCCCCCTAATACCAATGTTCAAGAAAAAGAAGAAAACAAGACAGTAAAAAAGAACATTTACCATAAAAATAACTTAATACAATGCTGCCTAAGAGAGCTAGTGCTGGGCATGTGAAGGAGGAGGAGAGCTAAATATGTGTACCAGCTAAATATAGGTAGCCAAGCACCTGAAAACAGAGCAAGAGCCAGTCTGCAGAATACCTGCTGTGCTAGGGAAGGAGGGATTCGAGCATTTTACGTCTCTGAAAGGAAACTCTTCTTGAAGCTGAACTTTTAGGGTCTCAACTATTATTTCACACCCAAAATAAAAGAGAAGAGAGGTGGCACATGAGAATGAAGGGCAAGACCCAGGATAGTAGGTCTCTCAGGTTGTCATGGATAGAACCCATGGGAAGATACATGCTAGGGGTTTAGAGATAGTAATATTACAGGGGCAAATCCATTGCACCATTTGCCTTCCCAACTTTTCATGCACTTCTCCTTCAGCCCCATTTCTGACTCTCTGCCTTCACACGGGTTGTCACAGGATCATTGTAACCTCTCTCTGGGAGGGAGACTCCTGCATTCCAACCTTGAGGGCAGTAATAATTCATGGGTGTCCTTCCATTTCTCTGGACAACTTGCTTATACAGCACCTTACACGTTTCACAGATTGTTAATTGGAGCAAAAAGTTCTGATCTTGGGCTGCTTTGGTGGAGAATGAGTCACAGCATTGGAGTTATGTTGGGACAGGGAGCGTAAGAAGCCGCAAACACTAGAAACAAACCTGCCTGCACCTCAGACTGAAACCTGGGACATTTAAACAAGTGGCTCATGATCTCAGTCTCCAGGGCTTCCCAGTGATGTGTGGTTTCCACTCAGAACAAATCTAAGCAACTCTGTGAAAGGTGGAACCCAGTTGAAGATTGCTTCTTTCAGATTAAACAGCAGACTGAGTTTACCTAGCTTGTCACAAAGTGGTAATTTGTGTCTTTGTGTTCTTTTACCTGAAAGAGGTGATAACACACCATTAATTTAACGGAGTTGTATGTTGCTGTGAATTCACATGTTCTTGGGCTGCTTTGAAGCAACTGTGCCTCAATTCCCCTTCTGTCAAACAGGGATAAAATAGTGCTTCCCTAGCTTACAGGGAGGTTGTGAGGATAAGCACATTAAAGAGTGTAAGACACTTGCTATACAGTTATGGGCACTTGTGAGAAATCCCCTGTGGAATGCTGCCTTGAACATCACTTTGTACTCGCTACACGCAGGAGATGCAGGTGGATTTTTTTGCAGTTAAGACACAGGACTTTTTACTGGTTCGAAGTCACTCTTACAGGGGCTCTGGAACAATTTGTATAGTGGGGGTGCTGACAGCTATTGAACCAAACTGTAAACCCTGTATATGGTGGAAACCACTTCAAACCAGAGGCTGTGGCAGCACCCACAACACCAATGCATTCTTACTACCTATTACACAACCCAAAACCAAGCTAAAAAACCTTCACCTATGGGCCTGATCCCTCCACAGTTTGCATCTTCTAGTCCCACCTGGCACAAAGCCCAGTTACAGGCTTAAATTTTCCAAGAGCCCTAGGGGATTTGTATGCCTAATTCCCATTATAATTAATGAAGGCCTTCAAAATCTTTCAGAGACTTTGAAAATCTCACCCGTAAAACATCCATAGGTTGGAATGCATTTTTAGCAGCCAATGATTGCATTCCATCCCTCTGAGTTCTCATGGGATACTACAGCTAGTGATGATGTAAAGTGACAAATCGATAGTTGCTATTTTGGGGCATTATACAATTTTACTCTTTGAGCAGCTGATCTGGCATCTCTGGTTCCATCACACTAATTGTGTTGCTCAAATTAAGCAACAGACAATAGCTGGGACATTCAGCATAGCTAGTCTTTTATTACGTCAGTCTTGAGGAGCCTAAATGAATTCTCACTATTATTAAAGTATGTCAGAGAAGAGCCGTGCTGCCCCCATAGCTAGGGGGCTGTCAAAAATGAATGAACTGCTAAGGGATGCTCCGCCTTTCACCTCTACTTCATCACAGTGGGAGAGTAGCATCGCTACAGGTAAGGCTGATACTAGTTTGCTGTTTAACAGCCGACTTTTCTAAATTCTCTGAAATCTACACGCTGCCTGATGGTTTTGAAAACTGATGTGCCTTCTTAGGGACCCAGATCAATGGTCCAAATGTGAATTCACTTGAACAAAGGGTTCCTAAGATATACCCCCATCCCCACATTTCCCAAACAAGCAAGACATTAAAATTTTACAGGTTTTTTCCCTTTAACAAAAAAACAAAACCCCAACATATCCTGGAGCTCAAACTATGGTCCTGATCCTCCCCAAACTGTTATCACCTGCTTGGGGGATTGATCTCAGCTAGTCTTTGGCACCCACTGTCCTTTGGGCAAGCAATACTCCACAGTTAGGCAGGGGGTAAAATGAGGTTCAAGCCAAGCCGACAAGCCAGAGGAAGTAATTTGCACTTGTGCAGCAGGACTGGGGCTCTGTTGCAAGACAGTTTACAGGCAGCCTGACAGTAAGTGGGTGGCTCAAGGTGCTGCACCATTGTTGCTCAACCTGGTGAGCAGCACCCACATACTGAGTCTGAGTCCTGTGTGTGGCAGTTTTCTTAGAACCTGTGTTGTGTGCACTAGTTTCTCTCTGCCTGCATTCTGCAGAGGCTTCTTCTGGAAATTCTGCCCTAAGAGCAAAGCTTCTGAGTTAAGAGCTGATATTCCAAAGTGCTCTAAAAAGACACATGCATGCTCATTCGTTACTTCAGAAGCATGGTCAAGGAAAACAGTAAAGAGAAGGAAGACTCTAATACGCAGCAACATTAGGGTAATGCAGGCTCCTCACCCTTATCAATGGGATTGTGTGAACAAAAGAGCAAGGGGCTGTGCCTCTCAATGCCAGCATCATCAAAATAGGTTCTGAGCATCAAGAAAAGCACCCTCATAGAAAGTTTTCTATTCTAAGGATTGGTTTAAGGTCACTATTGGCTAACATGGCAGGAGGATACTGTTAGTCAAGACATCAATTTGTATAGCTTGACAAATTTCAGCTATCTACACATACCAAAGGTCACACCATTCAGCCCCCTATGTGCTCTACTTCTTGTGAAAAGGGGGGTCTGAAGGAAATGTCAGACACTAGAAATTTTTTAGTCACATCCCCTCTTTAAAGCGGTCACAGCAAACCCCGATTGCTATTTCCTCCCACAGATGGCTGTAGGGGAAGAAAACCAAACCAAACCAAACCCCAAGCCGTGCACAAACTACAATAAACTTTAAGTGATCTATGTTACGCAAGACAATTTTGGCCAATCTTTTCCTCCCCATTACAGTGGAAATCCTGGTTTAACCTTAACTATGGTGGCACTACCATGCCACCACGATACTGCTGTGCCACATTAGGACTGTGGTAGAATTCATGGTGCAAGTTGGGGTTGTTTGGTCCAGGGCTTCCTCAGATACAGGCCTCCCCTCCCCAGTGAACTGCTGACTTCAGATCTACATGCGCAGAAGACTATTGGGCCAGAAAAAGGGCTGGGGTAGAGCTTATGGTGCAAAGGTGGGGTCATTTGATCAAGGGGTTCACAATGTCAAAATCAATATATTAGGAGCTCTTAACTTTCAGATTGCTCTAAAACCCATAGGCACAGCAAAATGGTCTTAAACTGGTATTCCACAACAGGGGCAGACTCTGGGAGAGGAGGGGAGGAGAACCAATCAGGTCATATCTCTCAGGCCTATTGTCTCAAAACTATCGGTTGGTCAAGGGACCATTCTGACCTGCACCTCTCCCCCGCCGGATCCTAGGTATAGTTAAGGATCTGGCAAGCCCATCAGATTGTAAGGTCTTTAGGCCAGGAGATCTCTTCATACTTCAACTGCAATTAGCACAAGTGGCCCCACTCCTAAAGGGGACAGTGATTAAAACAAATGATTAATAAAAGCCAATTACGGCTACCAGTTCAAAATGTTACTTATTTGGAGGGTGGGAGGAGGAAACAAGAATCGATGGTCAAACCAACAAGGATTAAAGCCACTGCATCAGCCCAGCTTTCTGTTCTCTAATACCAATGAAGTGTGCAGGTTTTCTTACAAACCACTCATACTATAATGGGCAAGAGAGACCCCTGCTGGACTGCTACATTATAAATCTTGCTTATAGAACAAGTCATTTAATAAAACAGCACCATAAAAAAGTAAAAAAAATCATCTTTTATTTGAAGAATTCTATAAAACATATTCTATAATACAACTCTCAAATTCCAAGAGGTTGATCATGTTTTTCATCTGAAATAGTTATCTTCTGTATTCATCCTCTTGCTCGATTCCTCATCGAATGGATGCATAGTCCCATATTCTGTGCAGGCAACATCAGATACGGAGCTGCCGAAAGCTTCCATGTTACAGTGCTATGACAAGGCCAGCTGCTGCACTAGAGACAAAGAACAGCTCCCCCTCCTGATTGTTCAAGAGAAACTTGCTACCCAAGGTGCTAAATGCTCTGTGCTAGGCTCCAGCCTGCAGTCCATTGTAGCAACTATTCCCTTGCTTGGCATGCAATCACTTTAACCCTGGGTGTGTGGTCAAATTCTCTCTGCTATGCCAGGTCACAAGGATTGCCTACACTAGCCGCCAGTACTTTGGTGGGTGCTAGAGCTTCAGTTGTCCGTGGAGCCTGTTTTGGAAGGCGAATGGGGACACAGACATTTGAAGCACAGTGCTCCTTGAGGTATTCGCCCCCTTTTTCTTCATAATCTTTTCTGGTTATCCAGCCTTCTTCATGGTTCACATATTCCAGTGCCCAATCCCTAGCTCCATACCAAGCATCCAGAATGGGATTGGAAGCAAGGTGAACCTAGAAAGCACAAAGAAGAAGTCTGTCAATGAAGGTGAGCCCCGAAAACAAGAGAGACTCCGGGAGAGAGTAGCCCCTTAACTTACTTCACAAAATTGAGTCTACATACTGCAATATTCCATACATTACGTTTAAGAGTTTGAGCCAATCCCACTTAATGCTCTGGAAGTCATGGGGGTCAAAGTATTGTTCTTTGGCTCTTGAAGACAAACCCCCAGTGGGTTTAGTGGACCTCTGTATTATGTACATCAAAAATCCCACCAGAGGATTCAGAACAAGAGGAAGCCCAAGGTTAGAACAATAGTGGTGGGGCAGCACAGGTTAAGAGCACTGGCAGAACGGTCTGGCAACCTAGAACTAGAATAGCAGAGAAGAACTGCAGATGAAGAGTAAGGAGTGCTGTACTGGGGAAGCTTGCACTGTATCATCTTCCACTGACATTGCCCTTTTCTCAGAGATTCCCAGCACCACCACTGATTCAAGAGAGATCAATGTTAAAATGAAGAATTTACGGCAGGGGCTTCTACAGCATGGACCACATCTTACTGGGAAGATCATTGTGTTGACACCTCCCTTTCCATACGTGACCACATAACATCCGTGCAGCAACTACAGTAATTGCTTAATAAGGAAAAGTAAAGAAGTACTTATAGGGTGCTTAGTGTTTTACTTGGTGTTTTTTGTTGTTTTTTTTTTGAATCAGCAGCAGGAAACCAGAAAACCCAGCACAATGCAACCAATCAGCTTTCCAGAACACAGTTTAAGAACTGCCAGCTTATTCTACCTGACTTATTGGCTACCGTGATCCTGCATTTAATATGATCAAATAGCTGGGAACCTACTTGATTGTGTTCCAAGCACTTAACTCTCACTCCTTGAAAGCCAACATCCAGCTGTGTGGGGCTACAGTGCAGCTGGGAATAGCAATGCAAGCATGTTGGATGTAGTGTACTAACAGGGAGTGTCACCTCATGGGTGGCAGGGTAGGCCAGATGGGAAGGCAGGGGCAAGAGAGGTTGCTGGGTAGAAAAAAAGAGGAAGGAAGAGACTATGTCAAGAGATCAAAGAGTAAAGAAGTAGGAACACCAAAAGCTGGCACTATGTTGCTGTGAGGAAGCTGGTAGCCCCAAATTCACCTTCAGCTATGTACAGCAGAACTACACAGAGCGCAGCAGCGAATAAGGGGATTACGTGATTAGGAGAAAGCCACCCAAAGGTGGTTAATATACAGAAAGATAGTGAGTGGCATTCAATAGTAATCCTTATTACAACTGCCAAAAACATGGCTGCATCCATGTTTCTGCGCTGGTCAGTCATATGAAGGCCAGTGCTATGTAGAGTCATCAAATTGCACAGCAACAGATATTAAACGAATAGACTATGATTACATCAGTCATTTTATACTGTCTATAGACCAGTCTGCTATTTAAAAAGAAATGGCAGGCTGTGGGAAAAGCTGTGCAAGTTGTTTTGAGATGGGTAGGAAGGAATTACAAGTGTCATTACAAAACCATACAAGAGACTTAGATTTCGCCTCACTTCTCTTATGCATGTCTTGCTTTTTTTTAAACAGAATAAACTATGAGCTTGTGCATTTTCACAGCTAATACCGCACCTGAAAAGATGACTGGAATGGCCTCATTTCAAGTAGCTCCTTCTGGATTCTGGCTTTCAGTCCAGGGTACATTGTATTTCCACCAGTGAGGAAGACATTCTGGACAAGTAAAGCCTGTTGCTCCTTTGGATACCTGCCGGAAGAAAACCAATGCTTCAACTTCGGGAGCATCTCACTGCAACGAGCGAATAGCTATGGAGAAGAATACTGCCACCTCAACGTCAAGCGAGATTTCTTTGGACATAAGCAGACAGTCCTTGCTTCATGAATACCACATATGATGCTCATATTTGTTTTCCTGTAGACAGCCAGAAAAGTTCGCTGAGGTAGCAGACAAGGTCATTAAAACAGTTCCTCTGCTGGTTCCCACGTTAGAATCAGAATCCTACATCACCAGAATTCTGTTTATAGTGATTTCAATCCACAGTCCTTTATGTAGGGCTAGAACTTCTCATATTAGATTATTTTCCTGGTCCTACATTTGTGGGGTGACTCAATGCTGATAAAAATAAATGAATTAGGGCTCTGGGTCGGGCTGGGCATCTACTTAGTGTCCCTCTACACTGATTTGCAAGCCCCTGGACTATCCTAATCCTGAACGACTCCAGGTCGTAATGTCATGATTCAGATTCCTACAAGGGGCTATTGTTGGCATCTGTATCTACTCAGGCTAGCACAGGACTGTTACTCGGTCACTAACGATTCAGTCCAGAACACAAAGACCACATAATTGATCCACAATGGTCCAAGGCCAGCAAAAGAAAAGAGGATTTGAATACCTGTGCTGTCAAGCAAGCAGCTGTTTTGACCCAAACTGTGAAAGCTGAAATTCAAAACTAAGATGAGGATTTTCAGAGGAGCTTAAGGGAGTTAAATGCCCAGATCAAAATGAATTTTAGTGGGATTGGGCCCTTAATCTGTTTTCAGTTTAGCCTAAAGGAGTTAATTCCATTTCCGCAAAGCAAAGCGCAAGCAGTTTTGCTAACTCACCTGTCCAGGACGTATTGCATGGTTTCTGCGATGCCCGCCTGCTCTTCTCCTATCAGAGAGGGTTGGAAGAGAATTTCTGGAACCCTGATTCTCTCTGTACCAAGAAAAAGCTGGTGGTACTCTGCCAGGTTAAACACGGGCTGTAAATATAAAACATTAAATATTAACTCTCTTTTCCCACTATGTTTTCCCCTCCCTGAAAGTATGCCTCCTTAACTACTATGTTGCGGGATCTGATTCCAATACACCAGTGCCCTGACAGTTCACACACAGTTTGACTTGGCAGCATAGATAGGACTAACTCATGTTTTACCTGTGTTCCTACAGTGCAATAGGGCTTGAGCCTTGCAGGTCTGTAGAACATAGTCAATACGGTTGAATCATGGTTCCGTTCTATCGACATTGTAAGCCCAAAGTGTGTTTTAATCATGTTGGGGGACTACAGTGTCAGAGTCATAGAATTTAAGCCCAGAAGGGACAACCAGATGATTTATTCTGATCTCCAACTGAAATTAGACCAAGGTATTACAGCCCTCAGAAGACTAAAACTATTATGTGCCACAGGGCGAGAATAGGATGTACTGAGGTGCACCAAATTTGAGGTTTCTGCAGTGGCAGGGAATTAAGTGAGGTATACTCCAATTATCCTGGCAAGAGACCTGCATCCCAGGCTGAAGATAGCAACCCCACCTCGCCTCCCCCTACCCCCCATCAGGTCATGTATAGTAATCAGTTAGACCTGGAGCACATGAACAAGAACTAGCCAGCCAAGCACCCGAGAAAGAGAATGCTCAGTACCACCTGAGAGCACTGGTAGTCCCCATCCAGTGCCCCAGCTCTGGCCATCTCTGATGCTTCAGAAGAAAGAGACAAAAAGAACCCAGATTACGGGGGAGGAAATCCCTTCCTGATCCTTGAGGAAGCCCTGAGATTTTAGGGACAGACAAACCAGAAAGGACCCTCAGGCAACATCAATGTTGTAATCCATAAATCACTATATGCTTCGTTTCCCTTTCTGTTTCCTATTTTCCCAGCAGATTGCTGCTTAACTGGATTACAAAGGCACCAGCTACACAGGGCAGAGGTTGACAACCACACTTTCAGTACAGTTCTGGGCAAGCCAGGTTGTAATATGGTTTGGCCAGCCAGTGTGGGCAGGGCCAAATCATGTTATAAAACCAGGCTTCAGCCCAAACAGGCTGCATCTATACTAACCTTTTCCTTACTGTTACAATTTGAGCTCCAAGGCACTAATGGTTGCCCCTACTTTTAAGCCACCGTGTCACGTAGGCCTGCCCTAAGCAAGGTTAGAAGTCACGTTACTTTGTTAAAATCTCCACTGGGGCCTTGTCTATACTAGTGCTCTCACTGTTGCTACCATCAGTGGCAGGAACAGTCAAATATAAAAAAACAAGGCTAATGCAGACAAGTGCCAGAGTAACAGCCGTGTTAGTCTGTATTCGCAAAAAGAAAAGGAGTACTTGTGGCACCTTAGAGACTAACCAATTTATTTGAGCATGAGCTTTCGTGAGCTACAGCTCACTTCATCAGATGCATACTGTGGAAACTGCAGCAGACTTTATATATACACAGAGAATATGAAACAATACCTCCTCCCACCCCACTGTCCTGCTGGTAATAGCTTATCTAAAGTGATCATCAGGTAGGCCATTTCCAGCACAAATCCAGGTTTTCTCACCCTCCACCTCCCCACACAAATTCACTCTCCTGCTGGTGCTAGCCCATCCAAAGTGACAACTCTTTACATAATCAAGTCGGGCTATTTCCTGCATAAATCCAGGTTTTCTCACATCCCCCCCACCCCCATACACACACAAACTCACTCTCCTGCTGGTAAAAGCTCAGTGGTCAGTTTAGATGAGCTATTACCAGCAGGAGAGTGAGTTTGTGTGTGTATGGGGGTGGGGGGGATGTGTGAGAACCTGGATTTATGCAGGAAATAGCCCGACTTGATTATGTAAAGAGTTGTCACTTTGGATGGGCTAGCACCAGCAGGAGAGTGAATTTGTGTGGGGAGGTGGAGGGTGAGAAAACCTGGATTTGTGCTGGAAATGGCCCACCTGATGATCACTTTAGATAAGCTATTACCAGCAGGACAGTGGGGTGGGAGGAGGTATTGTTTCATATTCTCTGTGTATATATAAAGTCTGCTGCAGTTTCCACGGTATACATCTGATGAAGTGAGCTGTAGCTCACGAAAGCTCATGCTCAAATAAATTGGTTAGTCTCTAAGGTGCCACAAGTACTCCTTTTCTTTTTGCAGACAAGTGCATAATAGAGACATAGGCTGGAGCTGCGGTCTAGCCTGTTGTGACTGGGTTTATCCCCATCCATGCCACCGAGCCAGATTCTGCTGTTGAAGTCAGCTAAGCAAGGTTGTTTGCCCTTTTTAGATATGGCTAAAGTCACTGGTAACAGAGCCGTGTTCGTAGAGCTTTAGCGCTGTTTGCCTCACCACTGTCAACGAGGACTTTTTTCTGACGAAGCTGCCAGCAGAACTGTGCTATAGACCAACACCTGACGTAGGCTAACAGCCTGTTAGCCTCATTTTATATTAAAATTTCTCAGGAAAAAAAAAAAATCCCTCCCTATGTTGTTGAAGGAAACAATGCCAGAATCCTGCTAGCAAAAGCTACATTGACATACTGCCGTAGCTAACAGGTTTGTGTTTCTAATGTGGACAGGGTTAAACTGGTAGCAAGAAGCCCAGTCAGCTGCAATACCAGCAGCCAAGTCTCACTTGCTTGAAGGACATCTTCATGGAGAATGAAATTAAAGCATCTGTGCAACGTACCATGCTGACCGCAAGAGGACAACCATCAATTCTATTTTTCAAACATTTAATATTTCTTTCTAACGAGCCATTGTTTATAAGGGCCTCTTACAAGATGTAAAACATTACTCCATTAAAAAAGATAAACCTTAGTGACGAGAAAAAAAGATCAGAGTCTTTTCATTTAGTTTCTTGGCTGTACACCAGTCTCAAATCAGTCAGCTGAAACATGCAAAGTTCTAGTACGCCTCTATTATTTAATTGTGGCTGCAGAGGCAAACAGTAAGTTTCAAAGTATGATCACACTTTTTGAATAAGTATGAGCAGCTACATTAGGTAGGACAAAAAAGCGCAAGGGCCATCAATCCTCATGCACCAGAATATAACTGATCAACTGTGGTTGCGATGAAGTTTCCTCCATAGTAGAACGTTCCAGGGGACGAGAAACCTTTCTCCAATGCATCCAGCATTGGCTGCTATTGAGCTAGGATAGTAGACCCACTGGACCATTGGTCTCGACTGGTAGGGCAATCCCTATGAAGCAAGGAAAGATTATAAAGAGTCAAACCTCCACGGTGGTAACTGGCTTCTCAACTTCAGGCTGTTCCTCAGCAAACAAAGGCTCAAACTCATGAATGCTTTCCACATCCTCCAGGGACTGTTCACTGCCCAAAGGGTCCAGGTCCAGGGTCTGGAAAAAGAAACCAAGAGGATCAGTTATTTCAGTGACCTTAGCTCCGACGTGCCAAGTCTATAACTGGCTGGGATTCTGATGAAACAATGGCCTGTTAGCCTGATCCTGCCCTGCTGCCTGAAACCTCATCTCTGCAATATACTTACACAAGCATTAAAAATTCTCAGGCACTGAAGAGAAACCAAAACCAGGGAACAATATTATATTATTTTATATATATATATACACATATATACACACACACACATATATATACATATACACACACACATATATATACATATATACACACACACACGGAATAAATTCCATAAAGCCCTTTAACTCCTGATCAGGATGCCAACTCACACATTAAGCCTCCTATTCAACAGACTGACCACCCATCCCCCTGAATTAGCCTTGTTAGAAGAAAGGGTCTCTCCTATCCAAAGTCTACATTAAATCTTATTTAAATAGGTTTTTAAGATCAGTTAGAAGAACTGGAAATGCACCAGATTTTAACTGTTCTATAATTACCACAATTCCTCACCTTGTTTGTGTGGGTCTGGAAAATAAACACTTACTGGCTACACAGCTGCCACATGAGTCTTGGAGTTGCCTAGTTTCAGACAAGCATGGTCTGTGTGTGTTGTGCCAGAAAGGCCACAAGGACATTCTGTCAGACACAGGGATGGTCATATCTCCAAAGCTCTTCGCTGAGCAATGATACCTTTAGCCATGAGCCTACTCTTGAGAACTGGGCAAGATTTTTAGGGTAACTTTTAAAATTACCTCATTTACTTCTACAACAAACAGTAATTTGGGTTTGGGGTTTGTTGCAGAGGTCTTGGCTTTGCCCCTTGTACACCAAACAGGCTATTTTGAAACACTGAGCAAACAAAGGGAAAAAAGTTAAGTTTTAAATGGTCTGAGTATGTTAACAAATCCCCTCATTCCCTTTTTAAAATGGGAAGAGAGGAATCTTAAATAGAAAAACCTCTTGCTCAAAAGTCTTAAATGACATCCCATGTTTTTGGGAAGAGTTAATTTTAGATGGATGCTGTTAGCTGAAGGTCTGTTAAATGTTTAGGCTTCTTTTAAAAGACAAAATAAGACAAATACCCAAGAGGGAAGAAAGTAGCAAGAGATAGGAAAATGTGCCCACAGGCACAGCACATGGTACACAGTGTAATTAACCACCCCTGAATCCTGGCTTTTATTCCCTTAGGGTAGACAGGCTCTCCTCTCCAATCTTTCTGAGCAGATTTTGGGGGCAATTGGGCCCCGCCCCCCCAGGCCTTCTCAAACAGGGTATCACAGGAGTCTATTTTATCATCCTTCCTGTTCAACGAGCATCACCGTTGGCAGGTTTAATGAAGAAACATGGACTGAAGTGTTCAGTATGGCAATGACACCCAGCTCTACATCTCTGTCATGTCTGACCTGTGTGGTGTAGTGAAGAAATAACCAACTCTCTCGAATTTGGAGCTCAGAGGAGGGCTAGCTGGTTGAGACTCAGTCTGGACAAGACTGAGAATATTAGTGGGTTAGGAAAAAAGTCAGCCAGAGGAATCAGTGAAGCTCCTATCAGCACCCCTAACTGAGGAGGTGCAGCCACTACCCGTGCCATCTTTATATTATAGATCCTGGGTTGGTCTTGGGTGGGCAGGTAGCAGTGACAGTCAAGATCACTTTTTCACCTGTACATGGTGAGAAGGGTGAGATTCTTCTCTTTGATGCAGGGACTGTGCCACAAATTTTCCATGCCTTGATCACCTCAACATCTGATTGCTGCAACATGCTCTAATTGGGACTTCATCCTGAAACCACTCCCAAATTAAAGCTAGTGTAGAAGGTGGCAGGCCAATTACTTGGAGTAGTTTCAACCTGTACAGTCCTAAATGGTTTGGTCACTTGGGTCTACTTCTGTGCCTGTGCCATGCTGCTGCAGTAGAAATCAGCGAAGGTACTTGAGCTGGAGCACCCTCAGTACCATTAAGGAGTTAGAACAAGGTGCCCTCTGTAACCACGCCTCAACTTTTGGAACTTGGTCCACCCTTTGTTCCAAAATAACCCAGATTTGTTAACCTTCTAGGCACAGTGTAAGACCCAACACTTTAGGTCTGGTTGGAGGGGTCTGATTCTTATTATGTCTGTTGATGTGCATTTATTTGTGAGTGGGATGAGCAGTCCATGTTGATATTACTGTGGAAATTAATTATGGTACCACAGAAGGTCCCGAGAATATGGGATGGACACTTTTACTTACATTTCAAAAATTGAATAGTACATTGTTCTTAAATTTTTTATGGGTAGAGTTTGGCCGAGTCCTGTGCCTGGAGTACAAAGTAGGAGGGGAGAAGGTGGTGCTATGGGGGTACATTGTATAACGATACTAAGTTATAGGTGCTGCTTAGAGCATGTGTTAAAAAGAAGGAAAGGAAAACATTCAGCCCCTCCGACTGTTCTTGCCCCAATCCCAATGAAGGTACTTTCTCCTTCCCCCACCCTCCTAATCAGCTCTGGGGGGAACCAGGGAAGCCTGTTCATCCCAGATAATTGTACAGTTTAACTAAGTGTCAGGATGGCTGATCTGACTTTTGTATTGGAGTATAAATCTAAACAGACATCCAAGAGATGCGTGAGGATACTGAGTGCTGAACGTAGCAAGAGTTGTAAATTTCAGACAAAACCAGCTCCAGACGTACCCGTAGCCAGGTGGGAAGAGGGGTCGCAGTGGGGCAGGGCAGCAGTAGTCAAATCAATAGGGAGTTGCAGATTGCTAAAGGGAAGAGCCGTTCAGTCACAAGAATAGTCTAGGGAACGGAGACACTCTCAGGATATGTAATTTTGAGTGCATTACATGTAGTAACAGAAGTAACCTGGCTTCAGTGTCGTACCTCTGGTTTGCTATCCACAACATCCACTTCAATGCTGACTTCTGCCTGTAGGATCTTCTGTTTGGTTTGTTCAATGGCCAGACTCAGCTTGTGGATGTATGACTGCAGTTCCTCGGCAGAGTCCATGTTCAGTTCAACCAAAGCTTTGTGAAACTGATCCATCTGACCATCTTCTAGCAGTTCCTGCAGAGAGATCCCACCATTAAGTAGGTAATGGTTGCCAATGGTCCTATTGAAAATTCCAGGGGAAAGGCACTGGACATTTCCCCTTGGCTGCTGTAACACAACTCCATCTGCTGTGATGCAGACTTGCTGCCTTAACAGGGTAACTGCTAAGTCTTCAATGTGCTGTATGTGAAACAGTGCCATTCTGGAGACATTCCCAGGTCATTAGGGCTCTGAGAGCAGGACCCTCCACCCCCAAACACACAGCAAACTCATCTTCTATAACTACCTGCACGTAGAGCAACCTGTCCAGCCTCTCTTGGTCAAGCTGCAGTTTCTCCTCCCGCCGGCGTGCATTAAGCTCTTGGAGCCTACGTAGCTGCTGCTGCCGCCTCTCCTGCTTCTCCTCTGATGTCAGCGTGCTACCGAGGAGTTTGCTGGAGAAGGGCAGCTGCATCTTGTGCACGTTGCTCTCGTAGTATTCAGGCGACCTCCACTTCTGCAGCTCTGTGGGAATATTTTGAACACAAATAATCTATTTGCCAGGCTGACACTTTACCTTGTCCATACCCCGTTCTGGAAGTTCTCACATTAAAGAACATGGTAAGAAGCAGCAATCTAGTTTGGGACCCTTTCCTACTGCCTAGCCAACCATTGTTCCCTGTTAGCTGTCCCCTCAAAGTAGCACCTACTGAATGTGAGAGCATTAGATTGCATACTCAGATCAAGAGTCTTCCAGTCTGTCTCGCTGCACTCTGATCTCCAGAATGCAAAAAGCATGAAATAGAGGAGTGGTGAACAGGGCCCTAACTCATTCTTAAAGTCCTTCTGCCCAGGTTGCGTGTCTCCCTGTATTTCCACAGGCCCTTGCAGACTCTTTTACTGTGCAGGATTTTTTCATGAAGTAGTACTTTTTAAACACAAAAATATATAAATAAAATTCTTCTAGAAAGTACCCATCCTTTGAATGTATCCTTCTTTGCAAGATGCCTAGAGTGATTCCTAGCTTAGCCACTACATTTTAGGGCCCCTCTGGAAGATTTTGTGTATCAGTCTATCAGATGCATTCTCTGAAATGCTAGTAGCCCTAACATGATAGAAATGTATTATGGATACATGAGAAGCAGAGAATGAACCAGATCAGAAACAGAAGTGAAGCTCCCCGGTCTATTTTCATCCAATGCTAGCAATAAAGAAATGATAAAAAGGAAAATTTGATTTTAAAATATGTACCCATTTGAAATAATCCCAGTTATCAGTAACAGAAGGATTTTATACAAACAAAAATGTTTTTAAAATAGCACGAGTTTTATCTTTATAAACATTACTTTAAATTTTCTCTATTTTATGGACTGCTATGAAACTGTTGTCCCATATGTGCTACAAGCTGGACTAATGAAGGCCATGAAGGCTTAACGTATGAAGACTGTCAGAATCTCAGTAAAAGGAAAGGAGTACTTGTGGCACCTTAGAGACTAACCAATTTATTTGAGCATTTGAAGGTCAAAAATCCATTACAATCTACATACCACACAGACTATGCTGACAGCTTGTGCCTCACGCTCTCAAAGAAACTGCGGAATCACCTGATCAAGATCCTCTACAGCAAACAGGGAAAGATTAAGAATGAGCTCTCAATGCTCAAATAAATTGGTTAGTCTCTAAGGTGCCACAAGTACTCCTTTTCTTTTTGCGAATACAGACTAACACGGCTGTTCCTCTGAAACCTGTCAGTAAAAGGAGAATCCTGTCAACCTGACAATGAGGTAGAGGACAGGATCAAGCTTGAATTAAAATTGCGTGGTTTTGATTTACACCCAGCCTTACCTTCTAGATAATCCTCTGCAATATAGCTGTGTTCATGCAGTATTTCCTCCATGCGGCTGAGAGTGATGGCAGCAAAATGCCCAGGGTATTTCAGCTGCAGAAGGCGCTGAAGATACACAGCTGCCTGGCATCCGCCAAGATTGATACGTTTGCAGTTTTTAGCATCCAATCTAACGCAATACAAAAAAGGCAGACAAAGGAAACTAGAGAAGTCCAGAACTTCACAGAATAAAACATCTCTTTTAAATCGCAAGGGAAAGAATATTGATTATAAATAAGTAGGCAAATACATAGCAGATCCAACACCTTTGCTAACCCCAACACCATCAACTGTAGGCACTATTCAAAAAGCTTTGTAAGTTTCATTTTTTGTTTGCAAAAAGCCCCTACTGTCAGGTCATTTTGGTTTGCTGGGTTTTTGGGAGGTCGGGGGGCGGGGGGACAGAACAGGCGTAGAACTGGCTTTACAGAAGGGAAAATATCAAAGATAACTGGACACAAAAAATGTTTGTGCCCACTGAGACCTGGAAATCCCATAGGATCACAACACTTCTAAAGCAATGGAACTCAAAACAGGTACAGTCACATTAGTTTCAGCTCCTTTAAAAAAAAGGCAAGGGGAAATACTGGAAAGGGGAAAAGTTGATTAAGAAATGCTTGAATATAAGAGTAGCAGGAGATTATCAACAGAGCATATAACACACAATTAACACCAAAAAGAAATACTTGGTCACAGTGGATTAATCTTCCCCCAGCGTACAATCAGCTTGCAGAATCCATGGCCAGAGGTTCAGAGTCACCTCGACTAGATCAGTGGCTCTCAACCTTTCCAGACTACTGTACCCCTTTCAGGAGTCTGATTTGTCTTGTGTACCCCAAGTTTCACCTCCCTTAAAAACTACTTCCTTACAAAAATCAGACAAAAATACAAAAATGTCTCAGCACACTATTACTGAAAAATTGCTTACTTTCTCATTTGTACCATATAATTATAAAAGAAATTGATTACAATATTTATATTCCACTTACATTTCAGTGCGATACTTGAGCCTGTTTTTCACTTATGAGCCATCCTGAAGATGGAGCCCTGCCACCCGGAGCTGAAGCAGGTAACTTAGTTTTGCGGGGGCCCCTGTTACGTGGCACCCCAGACAACTGCCCTGCTTGCCATCCCCTAGGGCTGGCCGTACGCTTGCGACCCTCTAAGTCCGTTCTGTGATCCCCCTGGGGGTTGCAACCCTCAGGTTGAGAAACACTGATCTAAAGGAGTTGCTACCCCCCTAGAAGACCTCTGCATACCCCCAGTGGTATGTGTACTCCTGGTTGAGAAACACTGAACTAGACTATTTTGTGAAAAACAGTATGTCTAGATATGCCAGCTCATAGAAGCGCAAATTTTCCTACTTCATGGAGTAATCTGACTGCTAGAGAAAGCTCCCTACCCTCTACAGCATTGCACAACTGGCTATGTGCATCATGTGAGAAAGTCTGCCTTTCCCTGAAGCATCAAGTATAGGCTACAGGACCACTTACTGCAGGAAGAATACTGGAATGCATGGATCAATGGTCTGATTAGTTTGGCAGAGCCCAGGTGAGGGCTTCACACGTCTGACCCAGCCTTTTAGACTGTCTAAACAATCACATTAAACACAATGTATGTACCTTTTCTACTGTGTCTGGTATTTTACTAGTAGAAAGATTATCTTACCCCTTTATTTTAGAAACATGGATTTATGCACTGTAACAATAAAGAAATGCATTGTGTGTATTCCACAAAGAGTACACTTCACCCCAGCATTCAAGTATATTAGCCCAAATCTTGCTATTGGGAGGTTGACAGCACCCATCCTTTCTTGTCTTTAATATACATTTGAGCCTGCAAAGAGTTCAGGTCCCAGCATCTATTTGGAGCAAAACACACACTGAGGGAACCTGTTGTATCTGCTGCCTGCAAGTCTGTATTCAAAATAAGAGCCGCTGTGTGTCACTTTGTGGAAACCTGTGCTAGAGCGTCACTCACCTGCCCTCTAAGACTGGCAAAACGTGCGTGCACTGATAACCAGAAGACACTATCAGACTGTTGCAAGGCCAGTCCTGCCTTCTGTTGTGGTGGAAGCTGTACATGCTGTCCACTCCATATGAAACCTTTGGGACCTGGTAACATTCAAACAGGAGCTCTGACATCATTTGCCTCGAATACAGAGGATTGCACACTGCTTCTGTTAAAACGATTGGATGGTCAACACAACCCTACAGCAGAACAATGGGACAGAGATGATAAGAGAATTATGATGTTCATGTGATCAACACATACTGAACAGACAGATCTTTTCTCATTTCTAGTTATTTTGCATATAGAGATTAAAGATATATGCAGATAAAGAGTGAAAGTACATTTCATTTGTTAGTCTCCCTCAGCCCTACTTAAGGAGCATAATGCAAATACTTTTGGGTACCAGCAATAGCTCGGAGCAATGATTGGTACACATTGTTTTATAGACTACTATAAAAGTCAGGATTAAGTGACAAAGTAATAAAAATACCTGAACCCTGTCTACCCTATAAATTCCACCATTACTTCAACTAATAGAGAATAATGGGCTGGGTCCTAATTTTAGGAAGAAAAGGGAGCTTTTTAATGCATCTAAGTGACTTAGGATCCCAACTCCCATTTCCAAAATGGATTCAGGCAGTTAGGAATCTAATTGTGAGTGGGATATAGGCTCCTTTGAAAGCTTTACCCAAGGCTTAAAAGGGCTGGATTTTTTTTTTTTTTTTTTTTTTTTTACACACAATATGGTAAAGGGCTGTACAAACAAAATACAGTCTGATATATAAGACAGACAACTAGGTCAAGGAGGGATGGTCACTCAGCTAAACCCCCAAATCTCTTTGCTAAAGGCTGGCTCTAAACAACTTGTTCTCAACCAAGGTCCTGCAACAAGAACTCTGCAGAGCCTCCTAGAAGTCAACGCCCCACTCCCGGTGCAGTTCTCAGTGCAGGACGGACTGGACAGCTTCGTTTTACAACCCAGAACCCAAGACACTGGGCACAATCAGAACACAGCCCCCTAAAGAGAAAACTAGAAGCGCCTTTGGGATTTCCTACCGTAACACATACTCTGTTCTGTACCTCGGCCGTCTCATCCCACCAGTAGCTTTACCTGAGAACGCCCCCATTTCCCTCCGTTATTGCTCAGCCACAAACTCTGTCCCACCCCAAGCTCTTCACCCTTCCCATCCCGACCCCCCAGTCAATACCCAGTGTCGGTCTACCTCCCCCGCCCGCCTTCCCAAACAGTGTGACCAGAAACCTTTCTCCACTTCTGCTCCTCCTGGATCCTCCTTCCCACAACCGTCCCCAGCCATGCCCCTCACCCCTCTGCTCAGACTCCCCCCCCATTCCCCGCTGGGTTTCACCTGGTCCTTCCCCGGGGCTAGCGCCCCCCGTCCCTGCTCTTCCCCGCGGCCCAGGTTCCAGATCCCTCCTCGGTCCCCCCGGTCCCGACCCTGCCCCCGGGCGGCACCTGCGAGGAGACGCCCAGGCGCTGGAAGATGTGGTCGAACAGCAGCTCCTGCAGCTCCAGCTGCACGGGCACGTTGCGGTCGAAGGGCGAGCGGAGGAGCCAGCGCAGCGGCTCGGGGCTGCCCAGGTCGTTGCCCACCTGGGTCTCGGCGCCAGCCCCGCCCCGGGCCCCCCGGCTCCGGGCCGCTAGCGAGCGGAATCTGAGCAGCGGCTCCCCGGGCACCTCGGGGTCCGGACAGGCCCAGCCCGCCCGCGCCTGGAACGAGCCGTTATCGATCACTAGCGGCACGGGCTGCGGCGTGCGCACGGCCGGGCGGGGCCCCAGCACCGGGTCCGGCAGCCAGCGGGCATCGCGGAACGGGAACACCAGGCCCGCCGCCGCCGCCATCCTGGGGCCGCCGCGCGCGCGCTCGCTCCGCTCCGCTCCGCTCCGGCCGGGAACAGGAGCCCGCCACCAGCGTTCCGGGCCGGGCGGAGCTCAGGGTGCAGCGGGGCGGGTGAAACGGGCCTCGGCGTGGGCAGCTGCTGTCTGCGGACAACCTCCGCGAAGGCTTAACTGCTTTGCCTGTGGCCGCCTCTGCATTCGTCCAGCTTGCAGCGCATGCGGGACAACCGGCTGCTAGCACTCCCGAAGCGAGAGGCCATAAAACAGAGAGAACTTAAACGTTTGTCCAGATAAAAACCATCCTGCTGTTTTTAAAAAAGTCTTGATTGTGTTAGTGTAAAATCCCCCTGTTACTAATAACGGATTATTTCCGATGCGTAGGTTTCAGAGTAGCAGCCCTGTTAGTCTGTAGTCGCGAAAGGAAAAGGAGGACTTGTGGCCCCTTAGAGACTAACTAATTTATTGGAGCATAAGCTTTTGTGAGCTACAGTCTCTAAGGGGCCACAAGTCCTCCTTTTCTTTTTCCGATGCATAAAGTTTTAAAATCAAATTTGACTTTTTATCATTTCTGTATTGCTAGCACTAGGTGAAAACAGACGCGTCAGTTTCACTTCTGTTTGATCTGGTTCTTTCTTGCTTCTCAGGTGAACCTCACATGGTTCTATCCTTTCAGGGTAGCAGCCCTGTTAGTCTGTATCGGCAGAAAGAACAGGAGTACTTGTGGCACTTTAAAGACTAACAAATTATTTGAGCATAAGCTTTCGTGGGCTACAGTCCACTTCATCAGATGCCTAGAATGGAACATTTAGTAAGAAGATATATAGATAGATATACACAGAAAACATGAAAAGGTGGAGTAAGAGGCTAATTAATTAAGATGAGCTATTATCAGCAGGAGAAAAAAACTCTTGTAGTGATAATCAAGATGGCCCATTTAGACAGTTGACAAGAAGGTGTGAGGATACTTAACATGGGGAAATAGATTCAATATGTGTGATGACCCAGCCACTCCCACTCTCTATTCAAAACTCCCCAGGTTAATGGTATCTACTTTGCATATTAATTCAAGCTCAGCAGTTTCTCATTGGAATCTATTTTTGAAGCTTTTCTGTTGCAAAATTGCCACCTTTAAATCTGTTACTGAGCGGCCAGAGGGGGTTGAAGTGTTCTCCTACCGGTTTTTGAATGGTATAATCCCTGATGTCATGTTAGCGTGTCTAGCACTTCAGAGAATAAATGTGACAAACTGGAAGATTTTGCGTATCAAAGGGATCTAAAATGTAGTGGCTAAACTATAAGTCACTTTAGGCAGCTTTCCAAGAAGGTTAATGCTAAGGATGAGTACTTTCTTGAAGAATTATATAAAGAAAGAGCTTCTACAAGAAGCAGCGATTCAGCAAAAAAAAAAACCCCACACCTGGTAAAACTGGTTTATAAGCCAAGCTTTGCCACCCCTCAGTTTCGCAACTCATGATGCTTAGGAGCAGAGCGGAGACTTTTCCGACTATGCTTTCCCCTTAAAGCCTTCCAGCTAAAAATTATGGCAGTTAAACCTTTTAAATACTTTATCTCAAAGCCTTAATTGTACAGTTTTCCTTTAGAAATATTTAACTAAATTTTTAGTATACCTGTGCCTAAGAGAAGCATTGTCTAGTTAGAGCAAGAGACCTGAGTCAGTAGTGTTGGGTTTTGTTCCCCCTCTACCGCTGACTGGCTATCTAGCCTTAGGCAACTCACTAAGAGCCTGATTTTCAGAAATGCTGAGTCCCTACAATTCCCATGTTTCAGAGGAACAGCCGTGTTAGTCTGTATTCGCAAAAAGAAAAGGAGTACTTGTGGCACCTTAGAGACTAACCAATTTATTTGAGCATGAGCTTTCGTGAGCTACAGCTCACGAAAGTCAATGGAAGCTGCAGATACTCAGCCTCTTTGAAACACGGCCCACTGATTTCTTTGTTTACCCAGGCTACAAAGTAGGAATAACAAGACTTCCCTTGCTCACATGTGTGCTGTCAGGGTTAATTAATTAGAATTTACAAAGCACCTGGAGAACTTGGGATAAAAAATTCAAAAGGTTTTGAATATTATAGAAAACAAATGTATACACAAACAAGAAAATTAAAAGCATGCAAACATTAGTAATGTGCACTTATATACCCCCCTTCATCTGACATTTTTTTCCAAGTGCTATACAAACAATTAAGCAACACAAACTCCCTGAGATGAGTGGTTAGTAATGGTTTTATCTGACTGATGGAGAAACACACAGAGAGAAGTTAAGTGATTTTTCCACAGTTGCACCATAGGTCAATGAGGGAGCGCGGACTTTTTCCTAGTGTTCCTGCTCTAATCACTGCCAAACTCCCTTGTGATGAGAAATAAGTTAAAACCCACAATTCCTATAAAAAGGAATATTTTACCTTTCTTAAAAGGAAAAAAAGGGGAAAAAAGAATAGATAAAGAGTTACTAATATACTTGTCAAGGAAAGAAAAGAATCACAAAGGGATTCAAACATACTGAGATGGTTATACTATCTATCTATCTATCATTTCTCTGAAAATTGCTTATTGCTTATCTCAATTGTGAGAGCCTGACATAAGAACTTTTCACTAAATATAAGTTTCTTCTTTAACCATCTCTGTAGGTTTGATCCTGATTGCAGTCATTTCTTTCCTTGGAAGGTGTGCTAGTCACCTTGTTTTTGACAAATATTAAAGTGCCTTGTCATCTATTTTTTTACAGTAGGCATGGAAGTACTGTTTATTATATTTTTATAGGCTTTGGAGGGCTCATAATTTATGGCTATCTTCTAATTGCAAATATAAGGAGGGGCAATTAAACCAGATTCTTTCCAGTTTATTTTTTTCATCCTGCCCTTAATCCTTTTTGTTTCCTTCCTCAGTGGGCTACGGGTTGTCCTTCATACTAGCTAAGCTGAGAATGACAGCATAGTCTTTTTGTGACACACACTGTGATGCTACCAAAAGGTAGCTACTGAAGCAGAGTAAGCAACCAGTTTAGCTTGCCCTGAAACTAGCTATGAGGTATCCTCTGGTTCCTTTGGTGAACGATTTGACCTTTCCTCTTCTCTTTTTTTGGTTTTGTTTGCCATTTGGGTTGTTGTTGATCCTACTGATTATCTGGCTTCACCTTTTACTCAATGAAGGTAAGTTTTACTATCAGATAGATCAATGTTTTTGTACAAAGGCTTTAAGTATTAGCTTTCCTTTTACAGCACTCTGCTAGCTATTTTTAGGCTAATGCAGCTTGCCTCCTAAAGAAACTAAAGGCTTTCTCAGTGCAGCAGGTTGTATGTGGAAAATCAAGCTCAATATATGATGTTTAATCAGTTAAGAATGTCTAGCTAGAAGGACCTGTTATTAATGGTGGATTCTCTTTGTTAATCGTTCTTTGAAAAGCAACCATTTAACTTAAGAGAGTTGTGGAAGAATGTTTTGTGGATTTTAAATAAAGCTCCCCCCCCCTTTTTTTTTGTGGTGAAACCTCAAATATTATTGAGTTATCTCGTAAGTGGGTATTTGCTCTTCTCCTCAGTCACTTATGATATTGTTTCTGAGTGCCAGCACTGACGCCTTGTCAAATAGTACAGGGACTGAAAGGAAGCTTTTGCAAGGGAGAAACGTGTTTGTTTTCATTTATTGATGTGTTTTCGTTCTCTTTGTGATTCCCCCCTTGGCATTTCTCCGCCTTCTCATACATCAGCAGCTAACAACAGGCTTGCTGATGTCCCTGAAGGGATGAGGCATTGTTAGTTCTAACCTTGCAGTGTAATTGACCTGGCTTAGAGCACAGGAATCAATTCTAGGCTCAGGAACAGTGTTTCTCCTTTGAAGGCACTGCCTTCAAAGAGAATAAAGTCTAATGTAAAATATGTCTTCAGCTCAAATTGATGCAATTTGCTTTTCTTTCAATTCTGTAAGGCCCAGTCCTGGAGTGGGTTCCGTGGGAGTAGTGAGAATGGACTTTACTGAACTGTGTGGCAGCAGCAGAATGACAAGTACTGGTAGCTAAGCAGGATGATAGTCCCCAACCATCCTTTATCCTCTCCTATGCGTGCACAGACACCCACATGTTACATTTTGACTTGGAGTCCCCCTTTGCAGAAACTAAGATTCACCACTTTATTGTCCTGTAGATACAGATTTGCTGAGGGAGGAACATGGGGACTTTTGGATCCCATTGCTAGATTGCTCTGGGACAAAGACTACAACTGGTATTGTCTTGATCAAACGAGGGCAGGTAACAACCATATTTCAGTGCCCACTGGTTACCATGTACGTAAAGTACCTACTACATGTGCCCTGAAGCTTATTGTTATGGATAATATAACTGAACTGTGGGGGTGATGGTAGCACAAAGTTACCTGAGTGGAATGGAAATGTTTCTGAGGGCATGGCCTACCTGTGTGCATATATGTGTATTTATATAATGATCTGGATATGGCTGTACATACATATTTAGTTCATTGCCATTTCAGATTATTCTGTGTGGAGGTGTGGGTATGCATAAGCTGTCCCAGGGCAAGTGACAGTTTACACTGGTACAATGCATCTAGTGGGTTGCACTGGTATAGCTACATTGGTGAAGCTACTCCACTAGTATAAATCTCAGGGCAGGTCTACACCACAGCCGGGATCGACGCTCTGAGATCCATCCACTGGTAGTCGATTTAGCGGGTATAGTGAAGATCCGCCAATCAATAGCAAACCGCTCTCCAGTCGACCCCTGTACTCTACCCCCGATGAGAAGAGTAAGGTAAGTCGATGGGCTATGTAAAATGACCCTGCTTAGTCCCTACCTGGTCTATTCAGTCATATCAGCTTAACTAGCATCGTGTGAAATATTTCGTATTATTTTACGGCAGTTAACTTTGGAGCCAGCACAACTGCGGGGGAGTGAGATGGATTCTACTCTTCTTAGAATCATAGAATATCAGGGTTGGAAGGGACCTCACCCTGGGTTTAGCAGGCCAGTGCTCAAACCACTGAGCTATCCCTCCCCCCCCCCCACCTCAAGAGAATTGCTCACTAAACTCTAGTGGGTTACAGTTGTTCAGTCTCATAGTAATGTACAAGTGTATGAGAGCCTCAGTTGGCTTCCAAAACCTCAACTATGGGTGGTGATATGCTAGAGGTAAGGAACCACACTTGACTCTCAGACCCCAAGTTGAGCTTATAGGACTAGCAGGTAGAGAGGGAAAACAAATCTCTAACTTGTAACCTGAACACATTTGAAATAAAAATCACTATGACACAATACAGGTGGAATCCCACAATGCAACTTTCTAGAGTAATTTTTCACAGTAGAGCCATACTTTAAATGCAGCTGCTGTACCCTAATACTTAACACTTCTGTTCTCCTTTTTCCCTAATCCCAACCCCATACAGTTACTTTACATTTAACTTAAAAAAATTATTTTCAGCCCAAGTGCCCCGTGCCAAAGAAATAAAGAAGCCATCTTCTGATCAGTCTGATGACAATGCAGACCCTAAATCTGAGAATGAGTCCACAGGGAATAAAAGCTGGAGTGAGATGCCTGCTATGGAGTTCCAAAAGGAGATGTGGATGAAGGCCCCTAAGGGGCCCAAGCCGGCTTATCTGAGTTCAAAACCAAGAGTCCAAACAAAAGGTCTCTTTACTGCAATCTCGGACAGTCTGTCATGGGCTCAGGGGACAAGGCTATGTCGCTTTGAGAAGAATGCCCTGTATAATATCATAATGGTGAGTGGACCGGCCATACCAGCTCTTTATGTGAGGGCTGTTTATGTGTGTGTGTCTCATGCCTGTCTCTTTCTCCCCACCACCTCAACCAAACTCAGATTCTGATTGTTTAATCAGCAGGGCAGAAAAAAACAAATTTATTTGTGTCTGTCCCATACTAAACTCTTTTCCATTTCAATGGTTCCTGTTCTGGGTAGTAGTTAAAGGTGCTATGTAAGGACACACGAGTGCCTTTATATATTAAACAAAATCCTAACCATTGCAAAGCTACTCTAGTTCAAAAGGCAGACACAGCACCTCAGCAGTAGCTTTCATTTTCTCAATGATCTGATTCAGCTAAAAGGCTGCACTCTACTGTGTATACAAACTCCCTTTGATATAACATGTCAGCATGTAACTTTTGAATGTATTGATAATATAATTTTTAAAGCTGTTCTAGACTCCAAATAATGGAATATGTGTAAGACTAAAAACTACAGATACAGGCTCTTCCTTCAAAAATTATTTTGCCCTCTTCACTTACTTGACCAGACCTGAATTCTGGATTCTCAAATTTCCTTGCTGATATTGAAGTCCCAAGCATCTAACTTAGAGCACAGAATGCAGTGCTACTTGTTCTCTAAGTATTTATGACATCATCCACTGCTGTGGGGTCTTGGCATGTCACTAAAGTAGGAAATATCTTTCAAATGCTATAAAAGCCTGTTATAAAGTACACACGGAATATAAATCTTCTGTTGATCTCACCTTTTGTGTGTTGATCCTGGAGTTAGATAGCCAGTGACTTCAGTGGGGCTCTGCAGGGGAGAGTAGCTGTCCATGCGGAGTAGCTTGGGGACTCGGGATTTAGATCAGTTCCTTTTTATGTGATTTAGAGCAGTTCCTTGCTGTGTGCCAGGTGAGCTGGGGAAACGTGGGGGGAGAACCAGATGCTCATTGTGGTCTTACACCTGAAATGCCATCAGTTTAAAGATTATCTTCACCAAGAAAAATCTCTTTCCCCCTTTTTCCTGTTAGCTACTGTGCACCCTGCTTCTCTCTCTCATCTGGAACTTTGGCTGCCAATTGCTTGAGATCTCCAATGTCGTGATGATTCAGCTGCTGCCATCATCGCTGGTTATCTGCACAGCTCAGCTTTTCACCCTACTGAGAGGAAAGGTTGTGAAAATCTTGGACTCCCTGAGACTAGAAATCAGAGGGCTGTCTGCTTCATTCACTGGGAGGAGATATGAGAAAACTGAAGTAAAGTGATGCAGCAATATGCATGGTGGTTCCAAAGTGGAGAACTACATTGGTGTGCAAATAAAACAAGTGGGGATGTTGCCACGAGCAGTAACCTATACAATGTCCTTGAGAGCAGTTAGTGTGGAACAGAGGCATAGAAATTCTCTAATCTTGACTATGTGTTCCTTTGTTTTTTTTCTTTTAATCTAGATTCTAGTGGATTAGCATATACACACACACCCCCACCCCACAACTGGCTTCCATGTGGATAATATCAATAGACCAAGTACTGTTAGTTGAGCGGACACCTTTTGCCAGGACCAACCTCTCATTTCAAACACTTAAGGCAATGAATGTCAGTTGATTGTTCAAGCACCATTACGCTCCCAATGACATAGAAAATAACGGGTCATATTTCAATCAGCCCATTGTTTTTCTGGTCTCTAACTTGTAAGACCCCAAATGTTGGAGATGAGCAGATTTTTCAGTTCTCAGCTTTTGAGAAATGGAACAAACCTACCTTAGATTGCTAATGGGTTCATTGCTGCACAATATATAGAGACACTGGGCACAAGACTTCTCCATTCGTGCCCAGTGTTCCTGGTGCATTCTTTTTAAGCACTTAGCATCTTGTGCATATGATATCAGGTTGTGCCCCAAAAGGGTACATTTGTGCTCAGAAATTTAAATTGCCTCTACTAGGTGCAGGGACTGTAGGGCTGATGAAAATGGGGGGAGCCACTAATTTGTGTCCTAAGGGAATACCTGATAGACACATTATAAGCAGAAGGGACACGGACTATTGCATTGAGCTCAGTAAGTTCTTGACAAATCTTTAAAAGGGCAGCAGATCACAACCACACACAAGCTGTATCATTGTTCAGCAATCAAAGCATTCACAGAGTTTGAAAGAACCTTTGTTTTTCCTAGAGAAGTTCTGTAAATAAGTTGCCCTGCATAGAAGTACATGAAAGGACTGCATAATTATTGTATTAACCTATGCTATTGATGCAGCATGTCTTGTGTATGTTGTCTTCTCTTAAGACATTTATAAAAAACAGCTATTACATTTCCTGGGACTTCTCTGGTTGCTAAATTCTAAATAAAACATGTGGCAAACTGCACAAGATTGAATAAATGGTTTATTTAAGAAGAGTTTAGTTGTCATTCCTCAGCTGGCTGGGGCTAATTAAAGTATCCATGCCTGGAAGGTGCATATAGGGCTGGGATGGTTCTCCTTTTAGAACACTCCTATGAGGATGAGTAAAAGATTTTGCCTCACAGTCTGACCATGCTAAATCAGTGCACTCACAGTTGGAAAGTGACTGGAAGGTGGTCTGTTCTCTCTCCCCAGTTCACAGTGGTGTGTATGTACCAATCACTGGCTTGGCAGGTGTCTGACACCACAGTCTCAGGAAGATGGGCCAGCTTAAATATTTAAAATAGCTGCCAGTGGAGTGGAACGCTAGTTACAGCCTGCTACTATTTTTAATGTGAGCTGTAGCTTCTAGGTACAACAGGGGGTTGTCTGAGCTTTCCTGATCTTTAAATGACTGACATTTCCCCCTCCTTGAAGTAGTAAGTGAAACAGACAACAGATTAGGAAATCAAATGTACAAATAAAGATTTGAGCTCTAACAGTTCACAGAAGACTAAAGCAACATTTATGTCCTTTCCATTGGAATTTCACCCTTATTTTTCAGGAGAGCTCAGAACCAATAATTACTCTTCTGCCTGCTCCAGCGGAACATGAAACAGTAAGAGGTAGAAGGAATGGAAGGAGATACTCCTCTTGTCTCTTCCAACTTAATTTTTTTGTTTTCTTCCATTCCTTATATTTCTTACTGGTTCATGTTCTACTGAAGCAGCAGAAAAGTAAGTATTGGTAGTGAGCTCTTCCCTATTGCCAGTATATACCTGTGTCCTGCATGCCCCTAGTTATTTGAACAGTAGCTTCATCTGACCACAGAAATAGGAATAGCACAGAGAACCACACCCTCTCACAGCTGGCCAGCTTTGAAATAATCAGATGAATGGGAGTCCCTAAGACCAGAGTATGATTTGCATTGATCTGGTTTTGAACCTTATTGCAAGTGCTTTCCAGTAGTAGAAAAAAACATAGATTTAGAGTAGCAGGTTTGCATAGGTCTTTATTATAAAGATGATCTTAGTGCACTCACTTTCATTTACTGCATTTTTCAAAATTAATTTGTGCATACACTTCACTGCTGCAACTTTCCAGTGAGCTGAGCCGCTTTAATTTAGTAAAAAGAGAAGGAGTACTTGTGGCACCTTAGAGACTAAAAAATTTATTTGAGCATAAGCTTTCGTGAGCTACAGCTCACTTCATCGGATGCATTCAGTGGAAAATACAGTGGGGAGATTTATATACATAGAGAACATGAAACAAATTTAGTACTTCACCATTAGACATCTAATGCCTTTCCCTTATCCCAAGGACTATTGAGCTCCTCCTCCCACAAAACATTAGTTTGCAACATGAACCAAAAATTATAAAAATACACAAGGGGCAGAGCACTTATCCCATACATTAATGATCTCATCTCAACTCGGCATAGGATGAAGGATGCTTGGTAAAGACTGTTTCTCCCAAGTGCTCATGCAACAGTCCAAGTCACTGAAGATAACAAATGACGTCTTTGCACATTGAGGGCTTTCCTCCTGCAAACACTGAAACGGGCTTAAGCGGTTGGAGGCGCACCTTGCATATTTCTGCAGCAGCAATCACATATTCAAGGCCGGGGAAGCTGCTGGGTTCGAGGTGGCCTGAGCCAGCAATCAGCAACATCGTCAGGTGGCGGGGCCTAAAAAAAGTTCGTAGTTCGCGAGCTCGCTGTGTCTTAAGATAGCGGAGGGAATTCGTCGCTTTACGTGAAGAATGTTACTTCTGCAGTAAGGCTAGTTTTGCACGATCTGCTTTCCCTGCAGGTTTCATTGAATTGTGCTTTTTTTTTTTTTTAAACCCAAAGCAACAACCGCAATCCAACCCCTGTTCCAAGTTTCTCCCCTGGCCTCTCTTAACAAGCGTATTTTCCTCGCTGCCAGGCGGAGAAAGGGGAAGCACCGTGCTTCAAGCAGGCGATGGAGAGCACCCTTCCCCCATCCCTACCCAGGCTTCTCCTCCCTCCTTTACGCGAATCGCGCCTCGAGCTCGCTCTGCCCGACTCCACCCCCTTCTCCCTGCAGCCCGGCTCCTTTCAAACCCGCCCAAGCCCCTCCTCTCCTGCCCGGGGCCAGCAATTAGAAGCCCGCGGAGGAGCCCGGCCGGACCCGCGGATTCTCGCGTCGCTGGTTCGCTCCATCCCCACGCAGGGCTGCGGGCCAGGCTCCCCGCAGAGCAGGTAGGAGGTGGGACCCCTGGAGGAGCGATGTTCCCAGCCGCTGCTGGTTCCTAAGGGTCCCGGAGAGGGGAGCGCAGCTGCAGGGCCCTTTGGCGGGGCTCGGGCGGGAGGCTGAGCCCCTCGCCGGGGCATTGCAAGCGAGGCGGGGACGCTCTGGGCGCCGGGGGTTGCTCCCGCTGCCAAGAGGACCTAGGGCTGAGAGATTTGCCTTGTCCCCGTGGCTAGAACGTGACCGAGGGTGGGTGACCCTCTGGTTGACAGCCCCCAGTAATGATTGGGGGTGTCCGGGCTTTGCAACACCCGAAAATCCCCAGAATGAGCCTGGCTCCCCACCCCATGGTACAGCCTTGTTCTGTACAGGGCTGCAGCGCTGGCTGGGGACTGGCAATGGTGCGGACAAGTGTGTGTATGAGACATCTAGGCGTGGGGATGCTTTAGTCTAGCTGTTACAGGCGAGTAAACAGTTGTGGGAACAGTGGGATAGGGGACACCTTCTCCCCCCCCCCCTTTTTTTCCTTTCTCCCCTTCGCACCAGGCTTGCATATTTATAGGATCTGTCTAATCCTTCGTGTTAATGGTGCTGGGTAAGTGGCGGTGTGGTGCAGCTGGACCGTTACACTGCTGCGTTCCCTGCAAATTCAGCTTCTCTTGTCATGCCGGCGAGCGAGCGCTGCTCCTGTTTGCTCTGAAGCCCCCTGGTGTTAGCGGAATGTTCGCCAGCGGGAAGAGCGTTTCCGGGCCTGGGCATACAGCGTGTGTGTACCCACACGTGTGTTAGCATGAGCAAGGATCCTGCAGTTGGATTCTTGCCCAAAGCCCCTGGCACCCACGTGGAGAGCCCTTCACTTGAGGTCGTTTGCGTGGCTCTAAATGCAGCATCTGTCCTTAAGTTAGTAAGTCTTGCTTTGGGTTATGGTAAGATAGTAACTTCCTGGAGTTGCCAAAGTAACACCACTGTGATTTATTTTTAGTGATCTTGGCAAAGCATGTTTATAAGGAATGGGTGGATAAGTTATTGCTGGCTAACGGGCTCCTGAAATACTATCTTATAGTTGGGTATTAATATCTGCTGCATTGGATTGCTATTTTCTGTTTTTTAAGGTTGGCGGGCAAATAAATTTGGTTTTTGTTTGTTTTCCTGGTAACTGAATCAAAGATGTGCAGAAATACCTGAATATAATGATGTGCCACCACCTGGCTCTGCTAGAAAGAAATGAGAGGCTATTTAGGCTCAGGCTTGGATTTGAAGCTTATTTTCGTAAGATTTTTAGCTGCATTCAAACCAGGCCCAGAGAATTGGCCCTTCTGGTTTTGGATTTAGCCAAGAACCAAAACTGTTGGCATGAAGACTCAAATCTGAACCCTTCTCCCTGTGAAACGTCAAGAGTCTTGATATTCTGGCTTTGGCCCAGCTGCATTTCCTACTGGAAGTGAAGTATTGTGACTCCATCTTAGCAGTTGTTTTCTCTCTCTTTCCAAGTATTGCATTTAATTCTTAATTTTTTCCTTCCAGGCTAATAATTCCAGTGCCTGCCTCTGCTACTACCTGTAGCTTTGCCAAACAGTTACACTGAATTGATGCAAGTGTCATGATTCTTTCCAGTTTCACTGCTTCCCACAGGTTCCTGAATAGTAGTAGTGAATCTCAGTGTCATCATAATTTTATTCTGTTGCTGCATGCAAGAGTTACTTTATAAGCAGAAGCAGAGAAACTGCTGCTGTCTGTGTGCAGACTCAGGAACTGATGCAGAACTGCTTCTGATCTGGAAGGTTATTTCTGCATTCATGAGGATTAGAAACATTTTTTAAAAATAAAAGCTGGCAACATTTTTGGCTTGAGCTCCATTATAGAATCATAGAATATCAGGGTTGGAAGGGACCTCAGGAGGTCACCTAATCCAACCCCCTGCTCAAAGCTGGACCAATCCCCAACATTACTCAACAGGATACTCTATTCACCTGTGGCAAGTCAGTGGATTGTATTTAAGCCCTTTGTATTGCTACACTTAGGATGTTCTCCAAACTGAAAAGTTTGAATCTGTTCAGTCTACCTTTTGGGGATCAGTTTGGAGTAAAGGTTAGTATATGGTGGTGTATGAGATGAAGGATGCACTTGAGGCTCAAGCACAGGACTAGGAATCGGGAGATGTGGATTGTGTTCCTATCTCTACCACAAGTGCTCTGTGTGACCTTGGACAAGTCACTTAAGCTCTCTGTGCCTGGGTTTTCTTATCTGCAAAACTGCCACTTCATGGGCATGTTATGATGCTTAATTCATGTTTGTGAAGTGTTTTGGGATTCTCTTCTAGAAGGTACTATTGGTTTTGGGATGACCAGATGTTTAAAGGTATCTTTGGAGCTTAAGTAACTGGAAAAATTGGAAAATGGTCTCCTGGATCACTCTACTTCTAACCAGGAAGAAATTAAAATGGCCTAATACACAGTGCATGTGTGGGGAGGAGGAATATGAATGGATTGTATAAGTAATTTTTGTTTGTTCTTATAAAAGCTAAGATGGTATTTTGTATAGGAATTTTGTGATCTGACTTAACACGAGGTGCTTTTTTTTATATATATATATAGTAGAGCAGAGCACTCATAAAAGCTAAGAAATCTGGTAGTATCACTTTATAACCCATTGAATTAAGATGGAGGCTGATTAATTCCAATCTTAAAAAGTGTCTTGTAATTTAGATCCTTTAATTTTTGGCTACTTTACTTAACACTTTTAAGGAACTTGGTTCTCAAACTTCAGAGCATCTGCTTTGTGAAAACCAGATCCTTTTAAGATGTCTCAAGTCTGACACCCAAATCATTGGTCAATTTGAAAATTTTAGGCAGTGCCTTTACGTAAGGATTCTCCGCCTTTGAAAACAATAGCATGCAATTATTTTTGTGGTTTGCTTTTAAAAAAACCCTCAAACCCCCTCCTACTCTCGTATCAGTTGGCCTTTTAAGAGGCATAACTTGCTGCTAGAAGCATATTCTATTGCCAGTTGCATCTTCCATCATTTGTATCAGTGGAAAACTTTGCTATTCTTTTGCTAACTGGCTTCTTCACAGCTAAAATCCTCAAGGACACCCCAGTGTGCTTATAACTTCTGGTTTTTTTTAATGAAACAACTAGGGCTGTCAAGTGATTAAATAAATGGTATTCTAATATTGTTTAACAGAGCAATAAATCACAATTAATTTTTTAAATATTTTTGGTGTTTTCTACATTTTAAAATATATTGATTTCAGTTACAACACAGAATATAAAGTATACAGTGCTCGCTTTGTATTTATTTTTGATTACAAATATTTGCACTGTAAAAAACCAAAATAAATAGTATTTTTCAATTCACCTCATACAAGTACTGTAGTGCAATCTCTTTATCATGAAAGTTGGATTTACAAATGTAAAATTATGTAAAAAAATAACTGTATTCAAAAATAAAACAATGTAAAACTTGAGAGCCTACAAGTCCACTCAGTCCTATTTCTTGTTCAGCCAATTGCTCAGACAAACAAGTTTTACATTTGCAGCAGATAATGCTGCCCGCTTCTAGTTTACAGCGTGACCTGAAAGTGAGAACAGGCATTCGCATGTTGCAGCGGGCACCACAAGATATTTACATGCCAAATGCACTAAATATTGATATTCCCTTCATGCTTCATCCACCATTCCAGAGGACATGTCTCCATGCTGATGTCAGGTTCTGTTCGATAACAATCCAAAACAGTGTGGACCGAAGCATGTTCTTTTTCCTAATCTGAGTCAGATACCACAAGCAAAAGGTTGATTTTTCTCTTTTGGTGGCTTAGGTTCTATAGTTTCTGCGTTGAACTAATACTCTTTTAAGACTTCTGAAAGCATGCTCCACACCTCATCCCTCTCAGATTTTGGTAGGCACTTCAGATCCTTAAACCTTGGGTCGAGTGCTGTAGCTATCTTTAGAAATCTCACATTGGTACCTTCTTTGTGTTTTATCAAATCTGCAGTGAAAATGTTCTTAAAATGAACAACATGTGCTGAATCATCATCCAAGACTGGTATAACATGAAATATATGGCAGAATGCGGGTAAAACAGAGCCAGAGACCTACAATTCTCCCCCAAGGAGTTCAGTCACAAATTTAATGAACACATTTTTTTAACAAGTGTTGTCAGCATGAAAGCATGTCCTCTGGAATAGTGGCCAAAGTATGAAGAAGCAAATGAATGTTTAGCATATCTTGAACGTAAATACCTTGCAGTGCTGGCTACAAAAGTCCAGTGTGAATTTCTGTTCTCACTTTCTGGGGACATTGTAAATAAGAAGTGGGCAGCATTATCTCCTGTAAATGTAAACAAACTTGTTTGTCTTGGCGATTGGCTGAATGAGAAGGACTGAATGTAGGCTCTAAAATTTCACATTGTTTTGTTTTTGAGTGCAGTTATGTAACAAAAAAAAATCTACCTTTGTAAGTTGCATTTTCACGATAAAGAGATTGCACTATAATACTTGTGTGAAGTGAACTGAAAAATACTATTTCTTTTGTTTATCATTTTTACAGTGCAAATATTTGAAATAAAAATAATATAAGTGAGCACTGTACACTTCGTATTCTGTGTTGTAATTGAAATCAATATATTTGAAAATCTAGAAAAATGTCCAGAAATATTTAATAAATTTCAATTGGTATTCTATTGTTTAACAGTGTTCTTAAAACTGCAATTAATCGTGATTAATTTTTTAAATCATGATTAATTTTTTGAGTTAATCACATGAGTTAACTGCAATTAATCGACAGTCCTAGAAACATCATAATCTCCATTTGAGTTGTGTGGTAACTGTCACTGTGCTATGCATGTGTCTGTATATAGAATATAATATATGCTTATTATGCAAAGAAAACCCAAACTTAGCATCCTTGAAGGGCAACTTTGTTTCAACTTACTTTAGGATTGGAATGAATTCTTTAAAGTCTTTACCTGCTGAGATTAGTGATGTACACGGTTAACCAAAGTTAACTGTTAACCCCGGCAGCCCAGCGGCCGGCAGGAGTGGCCCTAGCCCCCACCGGGCTGGAGTGGGCCCCCGGCCCTGCCAGCAGGACCCCAATCCCGACCATGCTGACTGGACCCTAACCCACAGCCTCCACCATGCCAGCCCCCCACCAGCTACCTGGGTTAATGATTAACCGGTTAAACAAAATAATTTTAATCATTTAACTGGTTAACTTTTAAAACCGATATTTACATCCCTAGCTGAGACTGCAAACTTGTTGAGGCACTTAGTACCCTCAACTCAAAGTGAAGGAGGGTGCATCCTCCTCAAACATGCTTAGTCTACTGAGGATCGTTACACCATCCAGAGCGACCATTGTTGAAGTGGGGTACAGCTCAGCATTTTACATGCTCAGGTTCAGTCTTGCTCCATTTGATGTCTGTGGTAGTTTTGCCACTGAGTCCAGTGGAAACAATATGTTTCTTTGCTTAGCAATATTTTGAAATGCAAGATGGGTTTTCATCTCTTGCTCACAAGTTAATTTTCAGGTCCCCAAGTCTTCATTGGCATGACAAGTGAGGCAGGTTACAAGTGTTGCTAAAAGTGTGTGCTTTAGAAAAAATATAAGCAAACAAACACCCCCCACCCCCAATTCCCAACCTCTCAGCTATCTGGTATGTGTTGGAGGTAGGTATAACCTACTCAGGATATGGCTACACACTGTGTAACTTGACATCAGTGTCTGTTCCTGATCCTAGTGTCAGGGTGCGATGTAGCACAGTTGTTTGCATCCTTATCCTGAAGGAGTTGTGGAATAACTTCAGCTGCAAATGCTCGTGGTAACATCTGTGCTTAATGAAAAGCAACCATCATTATTAGGCTCTTTGGACCAGCCCATTTTCAGCTGTAAGTAGAAAAATTTACACTCAAGACTTTCAGAGTAGCAGCTGTGTTAGTCTGTATTTGCAAAAAGAAAAGGAGTACTTGTGGCACCTTAGAAACTAACACATTTATTTGAGCTGTAGCTCACGAAAGCTTATGCTCAAATAAATTTGTCAGACTCTAAGGTGCCACAAGTCCTCCTTTTCTTTTTACTCAAGACTTTGGTATTACTCACTTTGCCACCAGGAGGTGCAGTGACAGCAGCAGTTTACACTTTAGTCAGGAAGATTTTTGGCACAGTGACGCTTCGATTGTAAATCTTATTTTCCAGGTTTTGGATAGCTTGGATTAACTGGCGGGAGAAAATTGCAACAGGTTAAAACAGCAGACATGGATTCATGCTGGGAACAGTCTTATTTTGGCTAACCTAAAATCATAAATAATTGTTTGGTCTTTGTTAGATGTTTACTGTAAGCTGTACTGTGGCTTTTCTGTTTGGGGCAGATATAACTCGGAACAAAAGAATGCAAACATACAAAACCACACTGTTGTTCAGATTCACACTTTTTCTTTTTTAATTTTGAGATTGGAAAGGCCCAGTGCATGACTATAAATTCAGTGTATTATGGTTCCAAATGAAACTTAGGTCTCTTATTCAGCAAAGCACATATTTAATAGGGGTGAGATTATCCATCTTGCTCATAGCTCAAACATGTGCTTATGTGGTTGATTGAGTTGAAGTCCTAAAAATGATTTAGTAATGATATCCTGTATGAGCCATGTTACCAAAAATACCCTGATAAAGCTATATAATGGCACTTTTTAACTGTTTTAGTACGTTGTTTTTTTGGTTTTCTATGTTACTTGAAGAATTCATAGAATTTTTCTAAATAGATGTCTTTCACACACACCCAAAAGCAGAGATATTTAAACTGATGTATTTTTTTAAAGTGACATCTACCTAGGATACTTTTTTTCCACATCATAGTATAGAAAACATATCTATCTTAAGTCTTTTTTGTAAGGATTTTGTATCCAAATTAACAACCGCCTGAATTGTTCTAATCTGTCAGGAACATAAACATGGTTTAATTATTTTCTGTAATAGCCTTTGTTACGTTAATTTAATTTTCCCTTTTTACCATCAATATAGCTTCAAAGGAGAATAAGCTTTGTTAACCTAAAGCGATTTTTCTACTTAACAGAACCATTACACAGCACAGCAAGACTGCTAGTTAATTAAACCTGAGCAATATGAAGTATGGAAATTATCAATTAAGCTAATGAGTAATCTGTATATAGTAATATACTTCCTTTACAGTTCATAGATTATTTTAGGAATAATCTATGCACTTGACTTTTGTATTGAATTGTATGTGACTAAAGGCAGGTCATTACTGCATATTTGACAAACTGTAGCTGCAAAGTCCTTGGGGAAGAGCTGGTCCATGTTGCCTGAAATAGTATGAACATCTGAACCTGTAATCTACTGGGAGATCTAATAATAAATCCTCATGAAGTTCCTTTCTTTCATTACATTGGCTTTCAGACTGGCAGGGTTATGGTGGATGCTTGAGAAGACAAAGGAAATTAAAAAGCTAGCATAGTTTACAGAAAAGTCCAATCCCCAGGGTAGGTTACTCTAAGAGTATGAAATGTTTTCAGTTTTTTTTTAATCTTCTGAAATTTTGTTCCATCAGTGTAGGAGGAGTTCTCCCTCCAAGATAATTGTTTCCATCTGAATAGCATTTCCGTCAGCTATCCAGCACTGGAAGCTTTGGAATCAAGCAATGAGGCAGTTAAATTTGGATCTGCTTCATGGCAGTGGAGAACTGTCACTAAAGTAATCTTGGAAGACGTACATGTAACACATCTGTGAAGTGTGCTATGCATCCCCCTCTGTGGCTGGCTCACAGAGAAATAGCTGCCCTGCTGCTGCTGTAAGTTAATGGATTTAGTGCTTCACCTCCAGTTGGAAAGACCCATGTTTTGGTGTTGGGGGATCATTCTATGCACATCAGAAACATTCATGCAATAAGATGACTGTCAACCACAGTACTCAGCAATCTCTTCCCTCTCCCTCTTGACAAAATTCATGTCAAATTCCCCTAATCAAGGGAATTTTAGTTGCAGTGAAAACAACTCTTCTCATCCTATATGTTACAGGAATTTTTCTAGCATTGCCCCACGCTGTGCTGTGAAACAATTCTGTGGTGTCAAAGTCCAGCATGATGGATGTTTTTCTTGCTCAGATGGGAACTGTTCCTGACCTATGTGAACTCAACACCGAGACAAAGAGGAAATAAAATCTGGGCCATTAATTAACGAGATGGCAATGGCTGTTTTCACTTCCCTTCTTGCTCTTGTTTCCTCAGTTCATCCTTAGCTTACTGTCTGTGTATTTCTTATGGAAAAGGCCTACAGAAACTAATGAGAGAATAATTTCTATAAAACCCTGGAATTTAATGGTGGTACCTTTTCTATAGATTGTGGGGGGGATGTATAGAATGATATAGCAGTCAAGGGAAGGTCCTCTTATGGATCAGTAACTGGTTAAAAGACAGGAAACAAAAGGTAGGAATAAATGGTCAGTTTTCACAATGGAGAGAGGTAAACAGTAGGGTACCCCAATGATCTGTACTAGGACCAGTGTTGTTCAGCGTATTCATAAATGATCTGGAAAAGAGGGTGATCAGTGAAGTGGCGAAGTTTGCAAATGATACAAAATCATTCAAGATAGCTATGTCCTAAGCTGACTGTGTAGAGTTATAGAGGGATATCACAAAACTGGGTGAGTGGGCAACAAAGTGGCAGATGAAATTTCAACATTGATAAATGCAAAGAAATGTGTATTGGGGAAAAATAATCATAACTATGCATATATAATGATGGATTCTAGATTAACTGTTACCACTCAAGAAAGATCTTGGAGTCATTGTGGATAGTTCTCTGAAAACTTCAGCTCAATCTGCAGCAACAGATAGACTATTAGGAATGGGATAGAAAATAAGACTGAAATATAATAATGTCATTATATAAATCCATGGTGTGCCTTTAATAGTGTGTCCAGTTCTGGTCATCACATTTCAGAAAGGATATAGTGGAACTGGAAAAGGTTCAGAGAAGGGCAACAAAGACAATCAAGGGTGTGGAGCAGCTTCCATACAAGAAAAGACTGAAAAGATTAGGCCTGTTCATCTTAGAAAAGACAAAATTAAAGGGGGATATGATAGAGGTCTATAAAATCATGACTGGTGTGATTGAACAGAGAAGTGTTATTTACCCAGTCCCACAACACTAAAAACAGGGGTCACCCGATGAAATGAATAGCCAGCAGGTTGAACACAAATGAGGAAATACTTTTTCACACAATGCACAATTAACCCATGGAACTCATTGTTATGGGATGTTGTGATGGCCAAAAATACCTAGTTCTATTTTGAACCAGTTATAATTTCATTGTCCATCAACAGCTATTAGACAAGATGGTCAGGGATGTAATCCCATGTTCCAGACAACACTCAACCTCTGACTGTGAGAAACTCGGAGGAGAAGATGGGTGGATCTCTCCAAAATTGCCCTCTTCTGTACACCCAAAGTTCTGTTACTGGCCACTCTTGGAGGCAGCTTACTGGGCTAGACTGACCATTGGTCTGACACCATATAACAGTTCTTCTGTTCTTATACAGCTATGGTTTTTTACAACAGCACACTAAACAGGGATACGGAAAGAGAGAATGTTGGCTGAGGACATCTGGGCAAATCATACTCTTGAGAATGACCACAGAACCTTTAAGATCCATAAAAGACCCAATATATCAGGGGTGGGCAAACTACGGCCCAGCTGCATCCGGCTCTTCAGACGTTTTAATCTGGCCCTCAAGTTCCTGCCGGGAAGCGGGGCCTGGGGCTTGCCCTGCTCAACACGTGTCATGGCTCCGCGCGGGTCCTGGAAGCAGCAGCACGTCCCCCTTGGAGCTCTGAAAGTTGCTGCCGCCCCAAGCGCTGCCCCCACAGCTCCCATTGGCTGGCAGCCACGGTCAATGGGAGCTGCAAGGGCAGTGCCTGCGGACAGGGCAGCTCACAGAGCCGCCTAGCTGCGCCTCCGCTTAGGAGCTGGAGGGGGGACGTGCCACTGCTTCCAGGAGTTGGTTGAGGTAATTGCTGCCCGGAGCCTGCACCCCTGACCCACTCCAGCGCCCCAACCCCCTGCCCCAGCCCTGATCCCCCTCCCGTACCCTGAACTCCTTATTTCTGACCCCACCCCAGAGCCCACACCCCCAACCGGAGCCCGCACCCCCTCCTGCACCTCAACCCCCAATTTCATGAGCATTCATGACCTGCCATACAATTTCCATATCCAGATGTGGCCCTTGGTCCAAAATGTTTGCCCACCCCTGCAATATATCATTAATTTATCAATTTATTTTAAAACCTCTCCTACTGACACATCAGTGTGGGGCAATACTTCAGATTTGTTACCCCCATCAAAGCTAGTCTTTTTGGGCATCTCCCCCACCTCCTCTGCAGTGAAGACTGATGCAGAGAATTCACTTAGCTTCTCTGGAACGGCCTTGTCTTGGTTGAGTGCTTCTTTAGCACCTTTGTCATCGACTGGCCCCAGTGTCCGTTTGGCAGGGTTCCTGCTTCTGATGTACTTCAAAAAATTCTTCCTGTTAGCTTTTGTGTACTTAGCAAGGTGCTTCTCAAATTCTTTCTTGACTGCCTGCTTATACTTAACCTGTTAGAGTTTATTCTTGGTAGGTGTTGACTCAGTGGCCTCTATTACTCTACTGTTTAGCCATGGTGGCGTTCTTTTGTTCCTGTTTTCTTTTCTGATTTGGAATATACGCTTAGTCTGAGCCTTTATTATGATGTTTTTAAATAGTCCCCATTCTGCTTGCAGGCATGTAACCCTTGTGACAGGTCCTCTTAATTTCTGTCTCTTAAGACTTGTAATTTTTGTGTAGTTCCCCTTTTTAAAGATAATTGTTACTGTGGTGTGGGTGTTTTTAGTATTATTCCCTCTTCCAAGAATGTTAAATTTAATAACATTACAGTCATTATTACCAAGTGGGTTAGCTATAGTTACCTCTTGGTCCAGATCCTGTGCTCCACTTGGGACGAAATCAAGAATTGCCTCTCCCTTTGTGGGTTCCAGGACTAGCTGCTCTAAGCAGTCATTTATGGTGTCTAGAAATTTTATCTCTGCATCACACCCTGAGGTGACGCATATCAGTCAATATGAGGATAGTTGAAATCAACCATTATTATTTCACTTTCTGCTTTAGTAGCCTCTCTAATGTCCCTTGGCATTTCACAATCATTGCCTCCATCCTGGTCAAGTGGCCAGTGCTATATTCCAACTGCCATATTATTTTTATTTAAACATGGAATACTATGGTAATCTGTGGGGATTGAACCCAAGACTAATGTAGGGCAAAAAATGGGTTATTTTGCTTAGAAAAATTCAAGTTTTCAGTGAAAAATCAAAAACTAGAATATTCTGTCTGAAAACAGAAGCATTTAGAGTCCGAAATTCAGAAATGCCACTGCAGTGCCTCATGGGAGTTGTAGTTTGGATGCCTTGTCCTCCTTTTCTCCTCTACAGGATGGGCTTGCTGATTGGACTGCATCTCCCAAGATGCACCAGTGTCTGTTTTGTGAAGGGAGATGGTGCATCATGGTGGTTGGATGGCCACAATGCCTCATGGGAGATGTAGTCCAATCAGGGAGCCCAGCTTATAGAAGAGAAAAGGACCATGAGGCGCTCAAACTACAACTCCCACAAGATACTGCAGTGGCATTTCTGAATTGAAATATTTCAGTTTTGAGGCATTCAGTTTTTTAACCTAAAAATGGAAATTTTCTGTGAAAAGCAGAAACTCTTTGCAAAACACTTAGTTTAGCTGAAAATCCCTGATTTCTCACAAAACAGTGTCAACCAGCCACACCCAGGACACTCTGCCTCAGAAGAACAAGCTGGTGCCAGTAGATCTAAATGATTAGCTATGTTTCAGTAAGAGGCTTCTATAGTTGTGGGACCTGCTGCACTTGTCTGTCTAGCCACTGCTCTCTGCTGCAAAGATGACGGTTTCACTGGTGCTGGGTGTACATAGTCTGTGAAACACTTGCAGATGAAAGATGCAACATAACCATCCACACTTGGATATTAATTTTTGTGATCTGAAAGAGTCTGTGGGTTCAAACAAGAAAATCTGTGTGAGACCATCCTTTCTGATATGTAGTATACTAGGTGTGTCTGTGGTTTCCCTAGGCCAATATAATATTGCAAATACCAGTTTGGTTCAGCCTGACAGTGAAATCAGAAGCATCCTGCTGACAGGTCTTGGTATGGGGAGCAAATTCTTTCCGATACAGAGGGTTTTTATTTTTGGCATGTCTGCATCTTTATGAAGTAAATGTAAATCCTCTAAGAATGGGGATGTGAGCCTTTTAAAATAGTAACGTTTGTTTGAGACACGGTGTTACTTACCAAAAATGTCCTTCTGTTGTCATGCTAAAGAGTATGAGGAGCTTCGACCTAAGGGTCCTGATCTAGATTAATAGATTCTAAGGCCAGAAGGGACCACTGTGATCCTCTAGTCTGACCTCCTGTATAATACAGGCCAGAGAATTCCCCCAAAATAATTCCTAATGATATCTTTTTAGAATAACATTCAATCTTGATTTAAAAATTGTCAGCAATGGAATTCTTTTTAAATCGTTCCAGTGGTTAAGCACCCTCACAGTTTAAAAATTTTGCCTTCTTTCCAGTCTGAATTTGTCTAGCTTCAACTTCCAGCCATTGGCTTCTATTCTACTTTTCTCCGCTTGACAGAAGAGCCCAGTATAAATATTTGTTCCCCATTCTGATGCCTACTGAAATCAATGGACTACCTCAAATGGCTGTGGATCAGGCCTTTATTGTGTAAGATAACGAGGAGGCTTTTTGTTTTTAACTTGTGTCCTGGGTGACCTTCCGTTCTGGGGGCTTCAGTATTCTCACGGGACCCATTGTCTGTGAAAATCTAGAATAGAGGTGGGCAAACTACGGCCCGCGGGACCGTCCTGCTCGGCCCCTGAGCTCCCTGCCAGAGAGGCTAGCACCCAGCCCCTCCCCCACTGTCCCCGCAGCCACGCTGCCATGCGCGCTCTGAGCAGCATGGTAAGGGGGCCGGGGCATTGGATAAGGGGTAGGGGGTCCCGGGGGGAAGTCAGGGGACGGGGAGCAGGGGGCAGTTGGATGGGGTGGAGGTTCTGGGGGGGGCAGGGGATGGGGAATGGGCGGGGGGGGGGCGTTGGATAAGCGTGGGAGTCCCAGGGGGCCTGTCAGGGGCAGGGGTGTGGATAGGGGACAGGGAGTAGAGGGCGGAGTCCTGGGGGGCAGTTAGAGGTGGGGGGGTCACGGGAGGGGGCAGTTAGGAGACAAGGAGCGGGGGGGTTGGATGGGTTCTGAGGGGGGGGCAGTCAGGGGGTAGGAAGTGGGAGGGGTCGGATAGGGGGCAGGGGCCAGGCTGTTTGGGGAGGCACAGCCTTCCCTACCTGGCCCTCTATACAGTTTTGCCACCCCAGTGTGGCCCCAATGTTTGCCCACCCCTGATCTAGTGTCTTCCAGTTCCCTCTCCCCACCCCAGACTCTGAAAATCAGGCCCTAAGGATATGTCTACACTGCTATAAAAAACCTGCAGCACCAAGTCTCAGAGCCCAAGTCAATTAGCTTAGGCTTGCGGGGCTAAACATTTCAGTGTAGACATTTAGGCTCAGGCTGGGGCCCAGGCTCTGAGACACGTGCCCCCACCCCGCCCCTTCTCCCCGTGAGGTTTTGGAGTCTGGCCACCAGCCCAAGCCCAAATGTCTACACAGCAATTTTTAGCCCCAAAGCCTAAGCCCCATGAACCTGAGTCAACTGGCCTGGGCCAGCTGTGGCCATGCTGGGGGTCTTTCGCAGTGAAGATGTACCATAAGTGACTGGCTTTAAGCCACCAAGAAGTTAGTGGCAGAGCAAGAACAGAATTCCACTTAATTCCAACCCGCCTTCACCTCATATTCAGTATTTAGTCATTAAACCATGAGATCTTCTAGGGAGAAACTAACAAGACAACTTTATGCAGAAGAATCAGGGGAAGGATGCCTTTCACCTCACTTGGAAAAGCTATTACATGCCAGCCACAAGGTTCCCAGTCCAAGTGCCATGTCATGAGACTGGGGATAGATGGCTGTGCAGTTTGAGTAATATCTGTATTGAATTAATGATAATTAGCTAACAAGCCTGCCATAAGGGCATTGCTGTGTGGCAAGGAAAAAGATCAGTTTTTTATTTGCTGATGGCCTTGAAATGTCTTGAGTTACAAACATGATCCTCCATCCACATGTGCCCATGGAGTGTTCGTCTTGTATGTAACTGTACACTGTAGCCTAATTTTGTTCTTCAGACTGACATTTTAAAAAAAATAGTAAATGTACTAGGTTCTGAGCAAACCTGGAACTTAATTTCTGCATTGTAAAAGTTGAAATATGGCTTTGTGGCACTGTACATGTTAATTTTCTGAGGTAGAGGGTGGATCGTTATACATAGAGCTGTGAAGAAGCTGTCTATTAGCTATTCAAGATCTTGTTTAGAGCGGCGAGAAGCTGATTTGTAATGCTCTCTAGTGAATAGGGATCAGTTTATTCCAAGCACCACTAGCTCGATAACAGATGGCCACTGTATAATGGAATTGGAAGGATATCCTTTTTGGGCAACAAATAATCAAACACACTGATGAAGGTTGTTTTTCTCCGCTAAGGTAAATCTCAGACAACGTTAACGTTTGAAATCACAGCTAGCACAAGTGGAAGGAAATCCTTGCCTGCCTTGTGGTGGAAGGTAAGCATGAGATTGCTGTGTATACATCCCTGCAGCTGATCTGAAACGCAGCTGCTTGGCTAAAGCTCCATAATCTCTGGACTTGCTCCAGTTTGTGCACATGAGTGTTAAAAACAAGGAAGTAATGGTAACCACTCTGTTTCAAAGGCAGCATTTCCTCTGTAACTAGCCGGAGAGGTAGGTGACTTTTGGGAGCAGTAGAGGAGATACTTGATGCCTTTAATTCAAGAGTCTGAGGGCTCAATTCATTGGTTCCACCAGGCTCCTTTCTGCCAAAGTAATGGAGCTATAAAGTGGTCAGATTCCAGCACAGGGAGATACCTCAGCACCTATAGAGTTGGTGTAAGCAGCTCTATGCCAGCCCAAGCTCAGGGGGTATATTGGGAGACAGTGTGGGTGCTTGGGCTTCTGGCTTCTAGAACAGCCCCTAGTCTGGAGCTAGGTACAACTCGGGTATACCTCAATGCTGATCTTAACCTGTACTAGGAGCCTAACCAATCCTCAGCATAGAAGAGGCTCAAGAGTGGTATTAAAGTGTCATCTGAGTGCGACTCCCCCACCCCCCTATTTGATGTAATGGAGTTCTCCTGACTTTGAACAGTACAGTAACATTGTCCAATATAAATGTGACAGAACCAAAAACATTCTGATCTGCAGCAGGAACGAGAACTTCTCTGATTTTTGGTTTAGTGTGTTACAACTCTGGGTTTTGTTTTCTAACCTCAGTGAAAGCAGAAGGTCCGTGGCATGGATCTTTGCTGTGGTACTTTCTGTTAATTGCAAAACTACTTCCTGCAAAGAATTGTAAAACAAAATTGGAGCCAAACCCTGTGTTGGTACTAGAATGCTTAGCAGAATCTCCAGCAGCTTGGTTTGAGAGAGATAATTTTAGCTTTTCAGACCTGAAACTTGACTCTCAAGTTCTAGCCTGAAAGCAGGTGGAAAAAAAGATGCAAAACTAGCATCACATTGAACTCTTATTTCACTCATTTTGGATTTGTCTACACATCCCTCTGCTCTCAGGCAGGTTAGGAGCCAGGGACAGGAGTGATTGAGTGTCTGAGTTTGCATAGAAGTCATGGGTGGAATGGAGTTTCTACTAACGCACATGTCCTATGACCCTTTGCCTTTAAACCCTTTGGTGGAATGTCCCTCCATTGGTCTGACATTCAGAGGGCTAGCAAGGTGTGACTTACTGATTTTGGAGGAGACCAGATCAGAGTGTAGAAACTGTACCTAGTGGTCTTCTGGCCACAGTTTTCCCAGCACATGGCTTGATGAATTTTGTAAAGCATCCTTCACTACATGTGAGCTGTGCAGAGCAGGGCCCACATCTTCAGTGTACAGCACCTAGAGTAATGATTGTGATTGGAGCCTCTGAATGCTACCACAATGTAAATATGAAATAATAACGAAGGGCCTGATTCTCTTTTCACTTACCCTAGTGTTATTCTGTTGACTTCAATTCTGTTCTTATGTCAGTAGTAATAGAATTGGGCCTGAAGTGTTAAAACAGATCCAGAACATAACACTTCTACTTATGTCAGATTAATATAAAATATGTGTATGCAATAAGGAAGTGCCAGGGAGATGCTTCACTAGAGGATTTTTAAGGGGGGGGCAACAAACTCAACTTTTTGTTCCCTAAACTATTTTTAAATTGAGCCACATAAAACTCCCCAAGAACTTTCTTCCCGTCAATGGTAGAAAGAAATGGACTTGTATTAAAGCTGTTTGTTAAAAAAAAAAAAAAGGGGGGGGGGCATTGAGCAATCAAGCCTTTCCCACTTTGTGTGTCTAGATATTGTGTAACTTGGTGTGTGTGTGTGTGTGTGTGTGTGTGTGTGTGTTGGATGGTTCATGATCTGCAGAAATCATTGTAAGTTGTTTGTTATGGTTGGATGAATGGTTGCTCATGGTTACATTGTAACCCTTGAATCAGGATTTAGAATCTTGAAAACATTTGACAGGGCAGTTGATGGGTCACAACAAGACATGATGCTCAAGAGATACCACTCTGTACACTAGGAGTTGCACACACAACTTCCCAAAACTACTGTCCAGGCTCAAGTGCCCACCAGTGGTTGTTTGCACCACCAAATGGCAGTCATTGCGGTGGGCTCTTCTTAAGTAGCATTTATATTTAGTTGGGGGCAGGTTGTCTGAGGGTGAAGCAAAATTGGGTGTTTTTCTGCTGTGTAAGTGGTGTGGAGTGGTGGATGCGTAGCTGTGGGCAGAAGTACTTCTGTATACCATGGAGTGCTGTGAGTAGCATGGGTTTTAGGGGGACCGAAGGGATGAGGCTTGAGGATTCTTTGTTCCTGTACCTGGTGCATTTGAGAATTGTTGAAACACAGTAGGGGAGGTGCTTCAGCACTTTAGCTGAGAAGAGAGGTTCTGGATAAAACTAAACAGGAGGCATTGCATTGCAGGGTAGACTTCGGAGGGCTGGCTGAACTGGTGTGGCTATAGTGCTTGTGATTTCCCATCTGCACCATGGAGGAATGGCTGCAGAGTACAGACATCTGTCTGGGACCTGAGCTAAAGGCATTACCCCTGGTGTTATAAGCAACACATGTAAAACCATTGGGACAAATTTTGTTTGCGGATGTATGGTGAAGTACAGGTGTTGAAAGCTAAAAATACTCTAGTCAATGGCTGGCTGCACTGTCTTATTTTGTCTACTGTAGGATTTGTAATGTCTTCCGATTTTTTTAAATAAATTGGCACCAAGAATGATCTGAATGGATACATTAGTCTTGTAGAAGATATTTTCAATCCATGTGAATTTCTAGGGCTCAATATATGGAAATATGACCAAATTCATAAAGCTCTCCAATAGCCTTTGTAGGTGTCACATGCACAGCACCACTGTCTCTAATAACTATGGACCACATCCTGCAAACATTTATTACTGTAAGCAGTCCCTTTGTCTTCAATTAGTGTTGTCTTCTGACACACTAGTAAGGGAGAGATTATTTCTGCTGCTACAGTTTCTGTGCAGCACTGTGCTGGTGTACAGGAATTGGGCTGAATTCCCATGTAAGCGTGGCTCCTGGCCAGTCCTAGTGTACGGGAATGTGCTAGGGGTGAGGTTGTGGGCAGAAGGGGCCTGTAGGGGGCACGAGGGAGTGGAGTCCTAGCACAAAGCTCTGTTGCCATGTTGAACAGCAGAATTATGCTGGGGCCGCACCAGTTCTCAACTAATCCCAGGGGCACAACAATGGCTTAAAGCCACCTTTATGCTGTCTCTTCCACACCCAGCTGTGCCTGAGTGTGCTGCACTTCCAGTAGGAGAGCACCCAATCACACCCTTAGTGTCCGAAGGAGTGCACCCTAGATCTGTTTACAAATCATTTGAGTAAACACGCTATGCAACTACATCACTCATTGCTGGTAAAATAAATACTTGAACTACTTAAAGTCACTAGTGCAGAAGAACTTGAGGTTTTACTAAACTCCAGTACATACTAAAAAAGCTTTTTGGCAATGAAAAAAAAAAAGAGAACTTTGCTATTACTAGTACATGATATGGTACTTTGCCAGAAGAAAAACATTTATAAGGAGGATCAAACAAAACACTGGTAACATTAAACATGACCAAAGAATTGCTTCTCCAAGGCTACTCTTTGTATACTTGGCATGTAAGTAATGAGTGCAGTCCTACAGCAGAAATGAGCATCCAGTTGCGGTCAATGCAGCAGGCAAGGAAAGGGAAGACTTTGTAAGGTAAAGGAAACACCACTTGGCTGCTGGAGGAGACATCTGTGAACGTAGATAAAAAGATTTGTAACCTTTGAGCTCAACACAAAGTTCACAATAACATTTGAACACAATAAAACATCCGAATTGAGTCACGCACATGTGGGGAAAATATCAGTTGTGAAGGACATGCTTTGCTGCTTAGAACTGATGGATTATAACACTTACTAGAGCTGACCTGAAGTTCAGATAGTACAATTATGATGGCATGCAGGATTTGTGAACTAAGAAACCAAATCACTGTTATAGCATATCTATCTGTGTAATGGATGTGTGCTCATTTAAACTTAATCTAGAGATACCTGAAATTCAGGGTGTGTGGGGGGCAGGGGGCTTAGGGGGAGGGGGAAAAACTGTAAAATGATGCCAAACTGTATGGAATGGAATTCTGTCCCCTTGTCCATCTCTAGTACTTCATACAATGTCTTTGATCAGAGAATCTTAAACAAATTAAGCTGCAAAACACCACTGTCAAGCAAGTAAGTATTATTTCCATATTGCACACTGGGTATAAACTGAAGTCTAGGAAGCTTAAGTAACTTTGCAAGACAACACAGCAAGTCAGCAACAGAACAAGGAGTTGTGGCTTCCAGTTCCTTGCTCTAACCTGTAGATATGTGAGGGATGCAGGATGATGCATGTTATGTGATGGTGGACAGGAAGTAAAGATATGTGGGTTCTAGTCCAGCCATTACCACTGACCACCTTCTGTGTTAGCCTTGAGCAATCATTTCACCTCTCTGTATCAGTTTTCCAGTAAATTGGGGATAATAGTACTTGCTCTCATTGTAAAACAATTTGAGATTTATTGATGAAAATAGTTGATCAGATATTACTATTATTTCATCTCTCTTTAAGATCTTCACTTCACAAATTAAATTCTGTATTTCCTCACTTCACCTACGCAATGTGCCCATCTTGGCTTTCATTAAGATCAATGTAATTCCATTTATCGTTTGCCCTAAAATATCTTGGAAAAATTAAACTAGAATTTCCACTGAGGGTTTTTCTGGATTGTTGAGGTAGGATTATAAAGAGGCTTAGTTATTACTAAGTGATTTGTATCTGATGTCCTCTTTCATAGCCCCCTCATGAAACTGGTAGCTGTATTGTGAAAACCACTGTTGCGTTCTTATTGCAAGTACCGAGAGCGAGCTTGTTCCAGCTGTCATTCTAGCAGCTTTTTGTGCATGATGCAAGGATCTGTCTTTTTTTTAAATTTTTTTGAAGATCCAGTGTGGGGTAAACTGAGGCAACCAAGTTGTCTTTAACGGTAGAGTTTTCAAAGGAAAAAGGTCAACACGCTAAATATGATATTGTCCTATGTATGTCCTAAATCGCTACTGACATTGATGGCAAATGAGGAAAATGACTGACTGACTGTAAATCCCAGTCACATGACATTTTCCATAAGAAAAGGATTGTATGACTAAGAAAACAATTGAATTCCTCCTTAGGGGCCTGCTCTCCATCCCACTGGATGGATGGCAAAGATCTTGTGGAGTGGAAGCAGGCTGCAAGTTTAGACCTGTAGCCCATGCTAAACCAGTGCAACAGTAATTATGCCTTTGAGGACAAACATTGGCTGATATCACTTGGAAAGGGGTTCCTCAGCAAGCTTCTAATTTGCAAGCAGAGGACAAATGATGCAGTTAATCAGGAAGCCGAAGTAAATAGACTTCTTTTCTGGGGTGAGACTAGTGGGCGTCAGTGTCCTGGTGAAACTGAGAGTATTATCCAGAGACAAAAGTGCCCCCAGCTCCTCTGAATTGGAAACAAAACTCTCCCTTGCTTTTGCCGCACAATATGTCCTTTTAAAGTAAATGCTCTTCTTCTGCAGTGAAGAACAGAGCAAAGGCTCTCAGAGGGCAACCTGTGGGGGTGGCTGGCGAGGGAGTTAAACTGATACACGCAGACAGCTTTATCTCTATTTCAGTAGACAGAGGACCCCGTTGGCAATGTTAGCAGATGAATGTATTTCTCTCTCATTTGGCGTTCCTGTCATACTTTGCTTAGCAAAGAGAGGCTGGCTGGTATCCAAAACCACAAACCAGTGCAGCAGCATTTGCTTCAAAAAACAAACTAGAGAGAAAAATAAAACACAGCCTGTGTCCAAAAATACTGAGAGCGGGAGGTTACCTTGGCCATGATGATGTGTGGGTGCTTGCTTGGGAGCTAATGTTCTATGGGCACAGAGAGAAACAACATTGCTCTTGAGAAGTGAATTCAATTTATATGATCTCTTTGTGCATTATTACAAAGCAGAATGCTGGCATTCCGGAGAGTGGCCTGTTCTACCTTCCAAACCAGCGGCTGGTTTGGAGCAAATGAACAAGCTGCAAGCTGTTTTGAATTCCAGAAGGGATTTTGGCACCTAGATACATTTTGTCTTCAAAAATGCAAAAGGGGGCAAGATTGAAGAAGGTGCAATACGCTGAGTTTGCACGAAGCAGCATTTGCTTTTTTTTTTTTAAATATCCTGACTTCAAAGTTTGCTAGTTCTTGTGTCTGGGCACGGCTCTCAATGGGACATCTCACGATAGTCTTGTTGAAAGATTCAGCCCTCCTCCCTGTGATTAGATTCTCTTTCTCTCTCTCTAATCCCTGCCTGAATATTATTTCAAATAAAATACAGGCATTAGTTGCCGCTTGGCGAGTTCATTTTGGACAATACACAACCTTGGGAACCCGAGAGCAACTGATCCCACGTTCAGGCAAAAACGGTGAAGCTGCATGCGCAGCTGTGCTCCTTCATAGTGGTCGTGCTTCGTTCTTATCGAATGGTAAACCCCCTGGGATGTTTGGAAAATGCATTTACTCACAGTAAGTTGAGCTCACGGTGACCATCCAGCTGTTGTGGAGATCCTTGTAATTATGGGGCAGGAAATAAACAAGATGTCTGCCTTAAATTTCTGTGGTTTATGCTGAAAAGCAGGGAAGCAGGAGAAGAAATAGTGTGTCTATGTATAGCATTGCCTGCCCTACAGCTCCATCCATCTGGGTACCCCAAGTGTCTCAAGTCTTATAGCGAGTGTCTCCTTTAACTTCTTCCCGGGGGTGGGGGGGGGGGGAGGAGGAGGGAGGGAGTGAAATTAGTGTTTGGAATGTGCTGAGTTGAGAGCTGGAGTCTGAGCTCTGCAGGCTCTTTGTCCATGGAAATGAGTAGGTGGCAGCCAAGAGTAGTGCAAGCTATCAACATCACACTGTGCCAGTGGGTCCTAAACCTGGTGTGGAGGGGGTGAGCTCTAGGGAGAGGGGGTAGCTTGGTCAGTTCCTGGCTGCTCTGCAGAGATGAGCAGTTATGTTGGGGTATTTTGTGATGTGGACTCTTGTCCAGTTCACATTGGACTGAGGCTACTGCACGGAAATTGGATATTCATTCATTATGGTAAGGGGCTGAACTTAGAGGATGGAAGGTGCTCTGACCAATTGCCAACCCCATCCTTGTATTCTGTCTTCAGAAGTTAAAGGCAGCATTTCATGTCATCTGGTGGTGGGTTGCAAGGGCCACCATTTTTTTTTTATTCCTAAAGCTACCTGACCGACTACTAAAATGTATTTAGCATGCTAGACTGGTGGCTCTCATTCCACTCTGCCATCGGGTTTGTATCTGTCTTAAAGGTACAGCTGGAAGGATATAACCTGATACAAGATATTGTACGACATTAACTTCTTTACTGTTCTTATTTCCCTATGGGGCCGAGTGAGGTGTGTGTTCAACAGCTAGGTAAACAAAGTCATAACCTGAAATCTATTTAAGAGCTGCAGTTTTTTACAGTCTTTGAAAAATGCCCTGGAGGCAGAAACTTGTGCAACTAGGTTAGTAAATAACTTCATTCATCAAAGCAATAGTGTCTTTTATGTATTAGAGCTTCCGTCTATTGTTACAGCTTTTCCTTGGGCAGTGGAAATGTTTTTGGGTGGTTTTAAATCTCATTATTTACAGTAGTGACGAGACATACATTTGTTTAGATAAACTTTATTGTAGAGCTGCTTACAACTGAACAGAGAGCTTTGGCCCGAGTGTGAAATGATGTAATTAATGGGGTCCAAAAATGTTGGTTGCAGAAATGCATTCTCTTAAATGGCGTATGAAAAATGCAGGAATAATGAAATTGGTGCTGTTTCCTAACCTCTATTTTGCAAGTGTTCTGGTTCCCAGAATGGATGACTGAAACAGGACAGTAACTAACTTGGAGTAGAAACTTCCAAGCAAATGTACATTTGTGCACAAGTTAATCAATTTTTGGTGGCCTGAACGGTCACCAATAATGAATGCTCCATACAAACAGGACTGAATCAAATTCAGGGTGCAGAATGTTTTTAAAATAAATGTACAAAGGTGGGTCTGAACTACTCACATCAGAATTTAAATAAGATCTAGTGGCAAAACAGCATAGTGAATGATACAGCATCCCAATACAAGGTATGGGGGCCGGAAGTGTATGACTCAGTGGATTTTTGGTGTAGTATGAGAAAAGACATTTGGGGAAAAAATTTTTTTTTAGGTTCTGATAATTATAACGTTTCTATGTAACGTCCCCTCCCAGTACAGCTGCCCCCACCTTAGCATCTAGGATACATACTCTCTTCTACTTACACACACCCTCACCCCTTTGGGTGCCCTGCCCCCGAACCCTATTGTATTTGGAAAGTTGCCTCTGATTAAGAAAGAGAAATATAGGTTGCAATTCTACTCTAGGCAGGAGCAGTCATGGAAAGCTTTAACTCAAAAGGAGAATGTTTGACAAAGGTCTGAGTAAGTCAACATGGGTGGGTTATAAATGAAAAGGTTCTTCAAAGTTCACTATAGTTCTCAAGCCTGATGACTGCTATGTTAAGGCCCAAGGTACTTTTATAACTGAAATATCATTGATGTTGTATGCTAAATCTGTGTACAAAATTTGAAACTCTGTGCTGTTGTGTACAGATTTTCTGCATTCTTCTCCCCCCCCCCCCCACATCTTCACTATTAACCTTCAGTTCTCATGTGCCGCTTTAGAGGCACACAGGGGAACAGCAGAAGTGGTGAGATAATTGGTCAGCTAATGCTGAGACCATTTGGGAATGCAGAGCCTGCTTGGCAGTGCCTCTTCCTGCCCTCTTCTCCATTTCCCCATCCTGCAAGTTTTCTTTTCCCCTCTGTCCACCTCTCATGGTATGCAACCTATTCCTGCTTTGTGCAGGCAGCTCCCAGCTTCTGCTCTACTTTCAACTGAACAGCACAGCTGCAACTGCTGATAGTGTGTTGAATGGACAGAAGTAACTCTGGGTTCCACTGCTTGTCTGTAGCTCTCACTGCATCCACCCCGTTTTCCCCAGCTGCTAGTGTATTCCCTGACCATCATTCCTTTTTTTTTTTAAAGAAAGATATTCAATTACAAGATTAAAGTTTATTTGCATGAAAACAGAATCTGCACTGCTTTTCTGAGTCATCTGCTCCTGTTGTTTATTCTCACTTGAAGTTCTGATCCTCTGTTTGTCACATAACACGTAGGTGCTTTAAAGCAGATTATGAATCCACAAATGGAGGATTATGCCCTCTGATTTACAGTCTTAGGCTGGGATCAGATTGGGTCTTATATGTGCCATTGAGCAGGCTCTCACCTGTGCAGTATTTGGATTGAATCCTCCGACTTAAAAGCCAGGTGGCTGCATGATGTAAAGTAATGTTGAGAATTCACTGAAGGTGATGCTTTCCCCTCTGAGTCATCACTGAACCGATGCCCTAGCAAAACATGGGGCTGCATGAGGTGCCTTTTTCCAGGTAAGATGTAAAACCAAGATCCTGACTCTTGGAGGAGCTGTAGAACCACAAACTTAGGAGCTCTATAGGGTCCAAAAATCTCTGTAGCTGCTTTATTGCTACTGGTTGGTTACCATTAAATAAATCTCACTGTTACTTTACACTACCCCAAGCCACAACAATGCCTCTGTAGCTAGAGCCATGCAAATCTGCGGATATCTGCTTTATATCTGTGGATATCCTCACCTGCATGTTTGCAGATTGTGGATTGGATGCGGGTACAAATTTGGTATCCGCACAGGGCTCTATCTGTAGCATCATTCTGAGAACAAGCAGAGACTCGGATAATCTTATCCATCCATCACACAGGCTCATCTCATTAGGGACTACAAAAACTATAATTACTTAATCTCAATAAGGATGTGTGGATGGATAGATAGTGTAGCTTGAGGTTTCTCCTGATCTCTGATGAGGAGCAGGGGGAAGAGCTAAAATTACTTGGATGACTTAATGTTGTCTTACATACCTAGCATTAATGGGCACTCTGTAAAATGTAAAGAGTGCTTTCTAACCTTCATGCTTTTTGAGCAAAGGACCTCATTCTCTTATGGGATTTCAGCTGACGTGACAGACTTTCACCCTCACTCCAGGTAAACACTGTCTTTCGCTTGGGAGCATATATGAAGTCTGAATGGCTAAAATGCACTCTACAATATCTGTTTCTGCTGTCACTTCTAGCAGGTTGTCTTCACTGCAGAGTTTACTGGAGTGGTGCCCTTAACTTGACTCACATGCCCACGCATACTCTTAACTGAAATATGGTGGTGATTTTTGACTCAAGTTGGCTGGCCCAAACAGTGGTAGAGGCTACTGCTCAAGTTAGCGCAGCCCATTAGCTTCTAACATGACTAACCAGCAGTGTGGCTGCAGGCTAACACCACGTACCCAGAAAGGTGTTGCAACATCTGAAACTGTTCTTGCAGAGCTCATCCTGCAGGAGCAAAATTCTCACAGGAATGTAGCTACAGAGATCTTGGGGGTTGCACATGAGCTTACCCGGAGGCTTCAGCCCTGTGGGGCATGTGCAGTCTGCTTGACTGAACCTCCTGGTTATCTGAACCTCTTACAGCGCCCCTCAGGCCTCCCCCCAACCCCGCACTCCCCTATCGAAATGAGGGTTTACTGGTGTTGGCCAACTTGTCTGAAAACATTTTGTGCGCATTGGCAAGCCACTAAGCAGCAACTCATGTTTTGACGAAGGAGTCACCTATATTGTTAACAGCCGAATCCCGGTGCTGGGTTGTTGTAGTGACTCATTCAAATGCTCTCAGAAGCCAGAAATGAATTCTTGTTTTTTCCTTTTGGCTGCGTCTTTTTTTCCATCTGGAAGATGCATGACTGAGGATGCGCGTGAGGGGCCTGGTTCTGAACCCAATTAGGCTTTATACCCGTGTAATCCCACTGACTTCACTGGAGAGATTCCTGATTCTCAGTGGTGTGAGATCAGAGTCAGAACAGTGGAGTTGCACCTGGAGCACAAGCTTAGCAAGTGGTGTGACTTTCTGTCCTTTTTTTGGAAAGAGTTTCACGCGAATTATCCCTCGCAGATGCCAGCAAGTCACCAACTTTAATGCAAAAAGGAATGAATACGGGGTAGGCTCAGTACTTTCACCCAGTTGGCCCCATACAAGATATGGAGCAACTCTGAGTTGCATACATGTACCCATGTTGTTAAACTCAGTTTTGAAATATTGTGCACAAGCTGCTCTGCTCCCAGGAATTAAGTTACATAAACAAATTGAAACATGAAAAGGAGTACTTGTGGCACCTTAGAGACTAACCAATTTATTTGAGCATGAGCTTTCGTGAGCTACAGCTCACTTCATCAGATGTGTACATCTGATGAAGTGAGCTGTAGCTCACGAAAGCTCATGCTCAAATAAATTGGTTAGTCTCTAAGGTGCCACAAGTACTCCTTTTCTTTTTGCGAATACAGACTAACACGGCTGTTCCTCTGAAATTGAAACATGTTCCTGTTTCAGTACATCCTATATACTCTAAACGCTTCCATTTTGTAGCTTACCTGATTGAACGATCGTCTTGTATAGTCACTGTCCGTTTTAAAAACCCAGGACTGTGAATCTAGTTTGTATTATTATTATTGGGTATCCCGCAGACAACTTGTATTATCGGAAAACCTGTTTGGCAAAGGCAAGACATGTTGAGGCTGCCTACAAGTGCTGGGAGAAGGCGTCTGTGGGGTGTGACGTGCCCTCTGTTCTTTCAGCAATGGTAGTTATGTGCACTTGTTTTCTTTCATAGGAATTTTAAGGGGGAGCTGTGGAAGGATCATCTAAAAGGCGAAGAAAAGGCTGTGAATTTTACAGCCTGTGTCAGAGCACAGTGCACTTGGCATGAGACCTCTTGTGGGACAGGTCCTCAGCTGCTCCACTGGCTTCAATGGAGTGATGCCAGTTGACACCCACTGAAGATCTGTTAACATTTAACATTCATTCCGTCAAGCTCCAAGAATATCAAAAGGACAAATTCTTCAACACGACAGAAGTGAGGGTAATTTTTATACTTTTAAGAAAACTGGAAATGTTCCCCGCCTGGCTAATATTAATGCCTGGGCAACAGACTTACTGACTTCTACAAATGGGTTGGGGTGAAATTCACCCCAGTGCAGATTCCCTGCACATAGCCCCATGCCTCACTCGGTTCCTAAGTTCGCCCTGCGGAGGGACGGCAACGTGGGTAGAGTGCCACATGTTGCTGCCATGGGTCATGCTTGTCTGCAATGAATAAACTAGTGCAGACTGGCCGCTAGATCTAAATTTATGCAGATCCAGTGGTTAGGAATTCCCTACATAGGGTCTATAGTTACTAGTACACAGGTTGGAATAGTGGCTGTGTCAATAAGTAGAAGGAATTCACAAATGAGATGGCCTTAGCATACTCTTACTTTAAATATTGAGTCCTTCTGAGGAAATTCAGTTGGTGGTGCCCCTTCTCTTGACCCAGTAATAAGGAGAATGACCCATAGAACCATTAGTGCTAGGAACATTGGGAAGATCTGTTAGTATGTGACAAGCCTCACATGGCTTCACTGAGTACATTTCAAATGTGATTTTATTTTTCTGTAAGATTTGCAGCGATTATGGTAACTCAGTGTTAGTGAAAAGACAAGGAACAGAAAACAAACATTGAAAATCAGACAGGAAAAATCTCAGAACAACTGAGGGTGGAAGGAAGGTGGAAAGAAGACTGCTGATGAAAGAACAAAAGGAGGGAATATGACTGCTTTATCCTTTCCCCCTCTCCTGTCATATATTGCTTGTCTTCAATGAGTTTTTGGGCCTGGGATTTGTATCTTGCCATATGTTTGGTTGCATGTTGTTGGTACTACTGTAATCCAGTTAATACTGCTCTTTACGCTCCTAACTCGTCAGGAAATAGGTTCAGAACATGATACCAAAGCTTGGAACAGCCATATAACTGTCTGTTTCTCCTCTTCTCCCAGAGTTCTTGGGCTTCAATTTGTGCACTTATATCATCTGACCCTCTGGTAGATATAATGCATTCTCAATGGGATTACTGAAAGGTTAACGTATCCCAGTCTGTGAGGACCCTTGGTACAGTTCAGGTGGGTTGATTGTTCAGAGCTATTTATGCCACTCATGGGAGTTACTTTTCACATGGTTGAGATTTTAGTTATCGTTTAACTAGCCCTGGCTTGGACATGTTCCCTGTCTGATTTGCATCAGTTATGTGGAAAATGGTAGAGCAGACAGTTTCTCTAGATCTAAACATATAACAATACAATTTTCAAATGCCAGAAGCTGGTTTCACTATGTCCTTCAGGTATGTATTGCATTCCCGGCACAGGACAGATGATTATAGCTCTTGGATGGGCTGCATAGCTGTATATTTAAAGTCACAGGTATGTTTACCATGATATTATTACATCAGGCTGGCTGGGTGGATGAGAGGAGGAGGAGGGAATTACCATCCAATTAGCAGAGTTTCTGCAGCATGAGTAGGTGGTGCTGTAGTTTTGCTTTCTTTGCAATCAGCTGCAGATGTAACACAAGGAATAACAGCAACTCCCTTGCTCTGTGACTGTCAAAGGCACACGGATGGACTGCTGCTGCTGAAAGAAAGCAACCATTGATTCCTCTTGTAACCAAGACCATGGATAAACTTGGAAAGCCTGGTTCTGGGTTTGCCAGAACTCGGATTCCCAGACCTCAACTTGTATTCCATTCCATCCAGCCTCCTTCCAATTCACAGGTCTCGGGCATTTGCAGGTACGGAGTGCTCACATTTTTGAGTTACTTTTTTACTGTACATTTAAGTTCTGTTCAGAAAGCAGGATGTAGAGTTAGAACAATATTGCACTCCAGTAGAATATACAAATGTGTGGAAACAAGGTGAAACCCTAATGGGAATATGAACAAGAGTAGTTAATTCCTTTAAAAACACACTTTTTGGCCATCTTGATCTTCCATAAATTCTCATATAGCATTTTAATCTAAATCAGTGTCACATAAATATGCTTCTTGGCTCGGAATTCTTGTGTGAAACAGAATAAACCTTAAGAATCAATGAATCATATCAGAGCATCTTTTACTGGATTCTGCTAGTTAGCTAGCTTACCACTTTGTATTGAGAATATACACCGGCTGCAGAGAGACCCTCTATTTAAAAATCATACTTCTGTTTGAAAATGTTTTATTGTTAGAATGAGCAGGGTAGATTATCCCATCTGAAAGGGTTTACAGGAAAATGTATGTTTCTCTGTTTTCAGTTTGTGTACTTTTGAAGTTCACAATATTTTGTGTGGTCTGTTTTGCTGTATAATCAGTCTGAGTCTTCCACATAGCAACAAAGGAGGAAAACAGAAAACATATTTGTAAAAACTGTTGGGAGGGGAACATTATTTTAGATTCCACATTTTTAAAATCTGGACTAGATTCTAAGTCCGCAGTATTTCGTTGAGACAGTTGGGGGGTTTCTTTTAAGACAGTTGGCTATTGAATAGTTTGAACTCTTGGTATTTTTGAAAACCACTTAGCCACATGTTCTTAATTCTCCACACTGCCAACATAATACCTGTATTGCTCAATCAGAAGGTGCTGGAATAGAAGTAGTTCTCATTAAATTCAAACAGTAGGTTGAAGGCAGAATGCCAGGTGTTGGTTAGAAACACTCATTCAAGTCCAGCCATCATATAAACCACTTAACTCTTGTATAACTAATCTCTCTACAGTAGTCTTATAGACATAGAATTTGATTGCTGTACAATGAAGTGTATGTTTGTGAAATGATGTGCAAAAAATCCCAGTATTCTGATTAATTGCTTTTAATGATCCATTGTTTCTGCAGTGGTGACTATGGAATGTGTATTGGATTGTCATTAAGATACCTATCATTTTACCCAGTACAGGGGGTCCCCGGGATATGTCTTCCTCTTATCTGTCGGTTTCACATATCCATTGCTCATCAATAGGGGAACATGTTCCAATTCGTATTGGTCCCAGTCCGCATATCCGTTGCTTCACCTTCTGTGTCGCTTTTTTTGGGTGCTTCCCCTGGTGTTCAGGAGGCGCTGGGAGGGAGGGGGAGGAGCGGGGATGGGGCGCGTCCAGAGGAGGGGGTGGAATGAGGTGGGGGGGGCATTATTTCTTATGGGGAAAAATTCCCTGATATTCGTCATTTCAGTATCCATCGTATACCCCGTCGTACCTGGGACTCCCTGTAATGGTAGCCTTGTTACCATTCCTCCCAAGCAATCTTGGAAAAGCGCTATTGATCCAGCTCAAATTCCTTCCCTGAGCGCACCTCCCCCTATTACTTCTAACCCTTCTGTTTAAATCTGGCAGGCAAAGGCCATGTGTGAGTATTGGTGAGTTCCCTACTCTGCATGCTGGTAGCCAGCTGCTTTGTATTCTCTGAACTCTAGAACTTGCTTAGTGACATTCCGTGAGATGACCAAGCTGCACACAGGAACTGTTCATGCATCATGAACAATGGTGAGGTTAACCTGTCCTTGGCAGTTGCTTTTGCTAAACGCCTGAGAACGGTTACCAAGCTGCGGAATTTTCTGTCTCTGTGCAAAGTCAACATTTTTTACTGTTTCAGCATATGCCACTGAAAAAGTGAAGTCAACCCAGCTATGTCGCTCAGGGTAAAAAAATACACACCCAGAGCCATGTAGTTAAACCAGCCTAACCCCACCATGTGGACCGTGCTAGAAGAATTTTTTCTGTTGACCTAGCTACCACCTCTTGGGGAGGTGGATAAACTACAGCAGTGGTTCCCAAACTTTAACAACCGGTGAACCCCTTTCCCTAAGATGTCAAGTCTCGCAAACCCCCTCCTAAAAATGAATTTTCTCCTTTACCTGAGTATAATTCATAAAAGCAGTGATCTTGGAAATATAAAATTTGTTTTTATGACATGCTTATTACACACTATTTATTATTAATTCTTATTTATCATTACGGTATTTTTATTACATTTATGAAAATGGCAACACTCTTTCAAGATCTCACTTTCATAACTTGTATCACTTTTTGAATAAGCCTGTTATAAGACAAGGCTCCTGTGTTTCATCAGGGAGTATCAGATGTGAAACAGCATGAAGGGATTTAAGAATCCAACTCAGAGAGTTCCTCCTACACAAGCATTCAGGTCTCGAAGTCCAGGCAAACAACGCACCTTACAACAAAGCTTAAACTTGTTCTTCATAATAATTTAAAAAGCAATACTAGCTGCCCGCAAAAACTATCCACCTCCCTTTCCATTTCTTATAAGGAGTCTTGAAGTTTAAATCTCCTCAGTGTGATAGATATGCTTGCTTTGATCTGCTTAGCTCTTGGAAGTCCAGGGGCTTTGGGCTGCTGGCTCCGTGCTGCCCGGGGTCCCTAGGGACAGCTCTGTCCGCCATTAGGGCATTTTTTCCCGAGAACCCCCTGTATTTCGCGAACCCCAGTTTGGGAACCACTGAATGACAGCAACTGGAGGATCCCTCCTGTTGCTATAGTGAAAGTCTACACCGAAGCACTACAGTGATGCAGCTGTGCCACTCTAGTTGTTTAAGTGTAGACATAACCTGAGCAATCCAAGTAAGGAGCTTATGTTTCTGCCCTTCCTGTTTTTCTACTGTCCCTAAATCTCTTAAGCATGAAGCTTAACTTGATCCTTCAGTGTATCCTTCTCTGGTCTTTTTTTTTTTTTTTTTTTATGCTGCTGGTCAGTAGTTAATTCATGTACCTTCCTTGTAATCTCTTGCCAATTGTTTCCCAGCATTCCTGAGCAGTAAACTATGCTTATCTATTCTATCTGGTTTAATGCACAGTGAAATTGGCCAGCTTCTGGAATGGGTTGCAACAGGAAATGACTGGCGCTGCCAAGTTTTTTCATAGTAATTACTACACCGATTAAGTAGGTGTAAGGCAAATTAGAAACATACTAACCACATGTGATATGTATCTTTGGTCCTTCATTTATTAAAGAAAGGCCTCCTTGGAATTACAAACAGAAAGTAATCCTTGGCGTACCTTCCTACCATGATTTGCCTGAGGATCTCAAAGCATGTTTACACACAGACTAGCTCCCCCACTGAGAGACAGATAACTTGTCCCTGTACACATGGGAAGGCTGAAGTACACAGAGGTTAAGTGTTTTTCCCAAGGTTGCACAGCTGAGATTGGAATAGAACCAAGCTCACTTACTCTAACACGGAGGCAACATTGTCTACAGGTTGGAACAGAAGTCTAGGAGCCAGGATATCTTGACTCTCTGGCTTTTGTCAAATGATTGAAATTCTGTGCCCCAGTTACCTTATGTGTGATGGAAGTAGATCATCATTACTCCCACTTGCGGGTAGGATGGTGAATAAATCATGGTTGCCTGTGTGGTTGCAGAGTGGATAAAATTGATTTAAAAAAAATTTTTTTATTTAATCTTAACTAAATGCAGGTTTACTTAAAAAACTATTTAAAATTAAATTTGAAATTAATTTATATTAAGTCCAAAATTATTATAATCTATTAAAATCAGTTCAATTAAATTCAGAAAATAATATCAAGCAGTACATGTTTGCTGCCGTATTTTCAAGAAAGTCAGAACGCTGAACTGATGGAAGAGGTTGAGTGTGCTAGCTTTTGACAGCAGTAACACCTTTTGCTGGTACAGAGAGAACGTTTTCTTCATTCCAGTGTATTCAACTAGTTAAATCAGTAGAGAGTTGAGAAAGCATGAAAGCTTGTTTTTTTATTCCAATCTGTGAATAAAAAGTAGGTGTGAGAGGATGAAATCTACCAGTTCTGAAATCTTGAAGGACATGGTGGTCAGAAACAATCAGTTCACTTCGCTAACTACAGTAGAACTTCCTTTGTTGAATAAATCACTTTTAAATGCAAATTGTGTCTTGATTTTTTTCTTATGTATTGATTTTTTCTTATGTCTCGATTATGTTTAAGGTAGTTTTGTTTTATTAGTGGTGTGCAAATCTCGTGTTTCCTTCACCTCTAATTTGGTTATTTCCTTTCTGTACCACCACACCCTAGGTGTGTAATGGTAGCCTTCTTGGGATATAGCCCAGAAAGGAGAGGATTGAGGTGCAGTTTCCCAGGGCTCGGGTCATTTAGCTTGAAAATTTGACTTGCTCTTATATTGGCACGGCTGAAGTGGAAATAAAGATTGGAGAGGTTTAGATCTGGAACAGAAAGCATTTTTGTTGCTTGGATGCAGCAGTACAAGTTGATTTGAGGACGCACTTTTAGGCAAATTTAGGCTTCATAGTTCACCAGCTCATGTAGACAGGGCGAGGTAATATTTTACCACTATGTTCTCACCCTGCTCTGGGTAGGGTTGTGGGGTGAGAGGCCAGCAGTTGGGGCATGCTCTCCTTTTTCCTGGAGAAGACTCGCCCGGAGCAGGGGAGAATTGCACAGATGATTCAGTGCGTATTCTAGGTATGCCAAGCCTGTGGAACACTTATTGTCTAAGGAAACCCTGTGTGCAAGTGAAGAAACTACTTTAAAAGTACAGCACAATACCACATTCAGCTGACAGAAGGAGGCAGTCAGCCAGCATTGCGTGCTCATTTCTGTTGTGCTGAGGGATCATCAGTGGGCTGAAAACATGGTACCACAATGAAAAATGTGCTTGACATCAGGATGAAGGCAGCTTAAGGTGAGAATTCCAGCTCCAGAGCTGTTCCCAGTGTAGAGGAAGGCCATGCTAAAGCAACTGTCATGTCTGAGCACAAACTATAATCCCAGAGGCAGATGGTGGTAACAAAATCCCAGCTACTGTTGCTAGAGCCTGAGAGTTGCAAGTCTACAGTCTTATGGCCAAGCAATCTTGATAAAGTATTTTGACACAAGCATGAATGCTGTGGCTCCCCTGGGCTGTGGATGACCTGCATGTAGCATGTCAGGGGAGGTGTGTGCAGAGCTGGCTTAAAGCTCAGCTTTGCACTGCCCTGCAACTGATGCCTCTTGTTCTGCAGTGCTGATCCAGCTGTGCTGAGCTAGAGAAGCCTGGAGGCAGCTCTAACTTTCACTGGCTTCAAATCACAAGTAGAGGATCAGCATAGTCTGGAGGAATCTTGACCCTGCCCCTTTTCCTTGAAATGCCAGCAGTAGAGGAAGGGCAGTATGGAAGTCCCTACACCGACTATAGCTTTGAAGGCTTGCTCTTGCACTGGTTTGATCCGCCCTGAACTGATTACACTGGCATTAATGCCAGATTCATTAGTGGTGTGGTGTAAAATGTTAGCCTTGCACCATGTCATAAATATAAAGGGAAGGGTAAACCCCTTTGAAATCCCTCCTGGCCAGGGGAAAGCTCCTCTCACCTGTAAAGGGTTAAGAAGCTAAAGGTAACCTCGCTGGCACCTGACCAAAATGACCAATGAGGAGACAAGATACTTTCAAAAGCTGGGAGGAGGGAGAGAAACAAAGGGTCTGTGTCTGTCTGTATGCTGCTTCTTGCCAGGGACAGACCAGGAATGGAGTCTTAGAACTTTTAGTAAGTAATCTAGCTAGGTATGTGTTAGATTATGATTTCTTTAAATGGCTGAGAAAAGAATTGTGCTGAATAGAATAACTATTTCTGTCTGTGTATCTTTTTTGTAACTTAAGGTTTTGCCTAGAGGGGTTCTCTATGTTTTTGAATCTAATTACCCTGTAAGATATCTACCATCCTGATTTTACAGGGGGGATTTCTTTATTTCTATTTACTTCTATTTTTTATTAAAAGTCGTCTTGTAAAAAACTGAATGCTTTTTCATTGTTCTCAGATCCAAGGGTTTGGGTCTGTGGTCACCTATGCAAATTGGTGAGGCTTTTTATCCAACATTTCCCAGGAAAGGGGGGGTGCAAGTGTTGGGAGGATTGTTCATTGTTCTTAAGATCCAAGGGTCTGGGTCAGTAGTCACCTAGGCAAATTGGTGAGGCTTTTTACCAAACCTTGTCCAGGAAGTGGGGTGCAAGGTTTTGGGAAGTATTTTGGGGGGAAAGACGTGTCCAAACAGCTCTTCCCCAGTAACCAGTATTAGTTTGGTGGTGGTAGCGGCCAGTCCAAGGATAACGGGTGTAATATTTTGTACCTTGGGGAAGTTTTGACCTAAGCTGGTAAAGATAAGCTTAGGAGGGTTTTCATGCAGGTCCCCACATCTGTACCCTAGAGTTCAGAGTGTGGGAGGAACCTTGACACACCTAAAAAACTTGGTCTTGAAACTGCAATGAAAGACTGGGATGCCGCCATTAATTCAGGATTCGGTGTACATAGAGCCTTCCAACTTAGGGTCTGTCGTCGGCAAAATAGCCTACAAACTGCCTTAATGTGTTGTACCAATAAAATAAAAACCAGCAGGATCTTATTAAAGGGAAAAAGGCAAAATACCACATTTATTGTGAATACAGAAAGAATCATAGTAAGCAGTTAGTTATAGCTATAACATGCCATTCAATCTCATATTTATTCACACATTCATTCATACAAACACACACACACAGGTTCTGCAAGGTTGTTATCATAGTTACCAGCCTTAGAGTTGCTCATGCCAAGCCACTGGCCATGGACATGAGGAGGGAGCAGGGCCTTGTCAGATGCTCATCTGATGCTCCTGGAAGTTGGTTTGCAGAATCAGACCCCAAAGTTCTCACTTTTTAGAGTCTATTTTTATAGGAATTTCTTCCTATGCCAGTCTATGGGAATTGCTTCATCATGCTGTTGCTGAATCAATCAGCAGATAGCACATTCCTGACAGCTCCAAGATGTCATCTTGTTCTTTGGTTCTCCCATTCTTGAGGCTGTTGGGTGGATTCCAGTCTGCCCTCCGGGGGGTCCTCTGGTTATTTCCACTTGACGCCTTCTTCAGCCGATGGACACTGGATTCTTAGGCTGGCACCTCCCTGATCATTCAGTTATTATCCACACCAAGCATCCATCCACATACATCCTCTATCTCTATTTTAATCACAATTGTTAATACAACAAAAGGGCATGAAAGTCTCTGGGTGCTGTTTCTGTTAGAGTATTGCTTTGAGTCTCTCTCTCTGTGAATTGCTTTGAGAATAGACTCTGTCTTAGAATGTACTAACACAATTAGCAGCTTGCAAGTTTCACACATAGAGGGAGAGAAATAGTACCAAAAACCAAGAGACCTCTTAATTAGTAATACCCTGGAATTTAAACTCTGGGGAATCAAACTCATTTGTGATTTTAATACAGAACTTCTTTAATATGATCCAACAAATGCTAAAAGAAAAGGAGTACTTGTGGCACCTTAGAAAGCTTATGCTCAAATAAATTTGTTAGTCTCTAAGGTGCCACAAGTAATCCTTTTCTTTTTGCAGATACAGACTAAGACGGCTGTTACTCTGAAACCTGTCTTAATGCTGTGTCCTATTTTTTGTTCTGCTATCACTTTTAAATGGAAGTTGTTTCCAGGACCTATTCCTATTCTCAAAGAGATGCGATGACAGCAGCTTTTACTACTATTGCTATTACTATCTTCACGGAACAATCTCCGGGACCGATTCAGTCCAGTTCCCAGCGAAGTAAATAAAAAGACCAGGGCTGCGTGGCTGTTTCATTGGTGTGTAGACTTCTGGGCTTGGGCTGGACATGGTCATTCCTGTTCACAACGCCCATGATAAATTTTTAAAATTCATTGGTCAAGGTAAAGGCTATCAGTACAAATATGTCATTTTACCCAGAAAGTATTTGGAAAATATAAAGCAGGGCAATATGAGCGTATGTGCAAAAAAAGCAAGGTGGGTGAGGTAGTATTTCACCAACAGAAGTTGGTCCAATAAAGATATTACTTCAGCCACCTAGTCTCTCTCATATCCTGGGACCAACTTGGCTACGACAACGCTTCATACCAAAAAAGCAAAGCACTCTAAGACTTATCAGCTGAGACAGCCCCTAGAAAGAGACTGGTTCTAGCTACTTTGAAAACCCTATTCCTGCTTTCCAGCAATTAGTCTCTGGAGTGAGATTTTTTGTGTTTCTCTCTTGTATGATAGTGCAGTGTGAACTTGTTAACCACTAATAGGATTTTATTCATAGATTCAAGGGCCAGAAGGGGGACCACTGTGATCTAGCCTGACTTCCTATATAACACAGGCCAGAGAACTCCCCCAAAATAATTCCTAGAGCAGATCTTTCAGAAAAACATCCAATCTTGATTTAAAAATTGGCAACGATGGAGAATCTACTACGACCCTTCGTAAATTGTTACAGTGGTTAATTACCCTCACTGTTAAAAACTGATACTTTGTTTCCTGTCTGAATTTGTCTAGCTTGAACCTCCTGACATTGGATCATGTTATACCATTCTCTGCTAGATTAGAGAGCTCTTGATCAAGTATCTGCTCCCCACATAAGTATGTACAGACTGTAATTGAGTCACCCCTTAGCCTTCTATTTGTTAAGCTAAGTTAAAATAGCCCTGGCCTGAATCCACCTTGTACAAGGTGATCCTGTCACAAATAGAAAAGGAGGACTTGTGGCACCTTAGAGACTAACCAATTTATTTGAGCATGAGCTTTCGTGAGCTACAGCTCACTTCATCGGATGCATACCGTGGAAACTGCAGCAGACTTTATATATACACAGAGAATATGAAACAATACCTCCTCCCACCCCACTGTCCTGCTGGTAATAGCTTATCTAAAGTGATCATCAGGTGGGCCATTTCCAGCACAAATCCAGGTTTTCTCACCCTCCACCCCCCCACACAAATTCACTCTCCTGCTGGTGCTAGCCCATCCAAAGTGACAACTCTTTACATAATCAAGTCGGGCTATTTCCTGCACAAATCCAGGTTTTCTCACATCCCCCCCCACCCCCATACACACACAAACTCACTCTCCTGCTGGTAATAGCTCAAAAACTTCAAATCCAGACTCCAGCGAGAAACTGCTGAATTGGAATTCATTTGCAAATTGGATACTATTAATTTAGGCTTAAATAGAGACTGTGAGTGGCTAAGTCATTATGCAAGGTAGCCTGTTTCCTCTTGTTTTTTCCTACCCCCCCCCCCAGATGTTCTGGTTTAACTTGGATTTAAACTTGGAGAGTGGTCAGTTTGGATGAGCTATTACCAGCAGGAGAGTGAGTTTGTGTGTGTATGGGGGTGGGGGGGATGTGAGAGAACCTGGATTTGTGCAGGAAATAGCCTGACTTGATTATGTAAAGAGTTGTCACTTTGGATGGGCTAGCACCAGCAGGAGAGTGAATTTGTGTGGGGGGGTGGAGGGTGAGAAAACCTGGATTTGTGCTGGAAATGGCCCACCTGATGATCACTTTAGATAAGCTATTACCAGCAGGACAGTGGGGTGGGAGGAGGTATTGTTTCATATTCTCTGTGTATATATAAAGTCTGCTGCAGTTTCCACGGTATGCATCCGATGAAGTGAGCTGTAGCTCACGAAAGCTCATGCTCAAATAAACTGGTTAGTCTCTAAGGTGCCACAAGTACTCCTTTTCTTTTTGCGAATACAGACTAACACGGCTGTTACTCTGAAACCTGTCACAAATGGTGTTTTTTCCTTTCCTTCTTGCTGTTCTTTCTCCCTTTCCCTTCAAACACTGTAGGAGCAGCAGTTACATTAGCAAGGAGGCATTGTTTCTTCTTCCTTTGCTCCAACAGTCTAAATCGAGAGGAGGATAACTTGCTCTGGTTTAGTGTTGTGGCCTATTGTGTTCGTATGGGAGCAGTTAAATTTATTTTAAAAGCAAGTAGGAAAATGAACCCACTGAAGAAAATCTGATATTATATTTTATCAGTGTATAAAGCACTGGTTAGGAGGTGTTCTGATTGGCTGTCAAACACGGTTTCAGAAATAGGGTACACTCAAGGCACTGTAATTTGCATACACAAGCTCTTGTTTTAAGGTGGCCAGACGTCCTGATAATAGGGGCTTTGTCTTATATAGGGAACTATTTCCCCTACTGTCCTGATTTTTCACACTTGCTGTCTGGTCACCCTCTCTTGTTTGCATATGAAAACATTGTCTGGGCTTGAGGTCCCTCATTTGTGACACAGTTGAGAAGTAGGATGGCCTGGACTACAAATAGGTTGTGGACCTAACAATTGCACCAACCTTGTTATTTGGCAATCAGTCTCTCTAAAGGGGTGAGTTGTATTGTTATGCTGTCAAACCTCAGGGACAACGGGTAGCATGAGTTGAGGACGGCGCTTTAACTGAACTGAACTTGGGGATTATAATGGACAATGAAACCTGTTTTTAAAGACTTTTATGCTTTTGCCAGGACACAGATAGTTTCATCTAAGCATTGGGTAACTGGCAGCCAGATCGATATTGTGAATACAAGTGACCTTTTTGTGCACTGAAAATCCTTTTTTTTTAAATCAAATTTATAAAAAAAAATCTTAAATTATTTTCAAAAACATTTTAAAATATTTCTGATCCAAATGAAACAACTTCATTTCCTGCAGGATTCCCTTCAGCTTCTCAAATGATCTACCTTTGTTGGTTCTCGAGTGGTTCAAGTATAGAGTCAGAGATTCCTGTACCCTGCACCCCACAGAGAATCTCTTACAGCTTTCTAAGTGAAATTCTAGGGCCAGTGTTCTGCAGAAGGTCAGACTGTGGGATCACAGTGGCCTCTTCTGGCCTTAAAATCTATGAATCTACATGTGAATAAACCGGATTGGTTGAAGTGGCCTATTTAAACATGCTGGCCAAGAATCTCTGCTTCACTAAGCTTCCTATCTCAGTGAGAAGGGGGAAGTGTCTGGGATGGATCTGTGCCATACTGAACTCCAGTGTAGGGTAGACCAGCTTAGATGCTGTTCTTAAGATATCTGGCTATGGTCTGGAGAGGCCACAAGACCACTGAATGTTGCCTGTGCATTGTACTCTGGCTGCAGCCTTTCTCTGCTCACTGTACTCTACGCTGGGCATGGCATGGGGGTGGGTATCCTGGGTCTGTAATGGCTCACAGTTCCCCCACAATGAGGGGAATGCTTAGCTGGCCAGACCTGGCTACTTTTTAGCCCCTTCATGTAGCTCAGGTCACAGAGCAAAGGGATCCGAATCCAAAGGAGAATCTATACTGTTGTGAGCCCCTATCAGCGGATCTGCCCTATGTACAGCTCTGTTTCAGAACTCACTAGTACGCCTCTTCATTAGGATTTGTGCTCATGGCTCCGGGCTGAAACTTGGAAGCAAATTAAAGAGGACTTTAGTTTCCCACTGCATGGGCCTCCTACGTTTCCTTTAATCCTGCGCTCCTGTGCCAGCTGATTGTTCTTAGAGGTTTTTTTTGACCTTGAGAAATAAATTGAAGGTCAACAAGAGACAGGCTTCTTTTGAGACCTTCAGTTGTTTCCTCTAAATTAATAGCCTATACAACTAATGACAATCAACTCCTGCTTTCCCCTTCTCGAGAACTCTTGTTTGTTCCACACTGAATGTTGTTCTTTAAAACCTGTGATTTTGTAGCACTGCACCCTGCTGACTCCTCCCCTCTGAGTTGATACATTTTTGTGTTTAGTTTTTCATTTTAGTTTCAAACTCACTCTTGCCTGTTTTGTTTCTTGGTGCCAGGAGTCCCTATGGGCCTGGCTCATGTCCTTGGAAATACTTCTAAGTTAAGTGATGTCTGACTTGCATTTTTTGATATCTGGAAGACTTCAGTCTCCTTCCTTTTCCCACCTTGATTAGGTTTGGAACAGTTTTAAATTGGGTCATATTTTTTTGGCTTAAACTGGTAGCAAGTATCCCCTTTGAAGTAGTTCAGCACAACAGGAGGAAACCTTTTTATTAATGCATCTGATGAAAGAGAGGCAGTCTGAGCAGTTCTCAGTACAGAAAGAACATTGAGCAGGTGATGCAGAAGTCCAAGGACCTAACACCCCCTACAGAGCAGCTCTCTGGATGGAATGATCCTGTGCTGGAACAAAATGAATGCACAGCAACACTGTTTTCTTATCAGGTTCAGAAGAGCTTGGGTTATGTGAGTGTTTTACAGTGCACTTTTTGTTTTGTGTTTGTCAACGTCTACTGATTAAAAATGAAACTGTGTTTTACTATTCCAGTACCCAAAAAGCACTGCAGGAACAAGGGGCTGTGACAGCTTTGACATCTGATGGTTTACGAGCCACCAGATTTAGGAACAAGTGCTGTTGAAGAGAGGGGAATCCTTTCTTTCCAGTGGTGCTGTAGAAAGCATTTCTTTCTGGTCCTTGTAGCCTCTTGAGAGATTGTGCCTTTAAAATTCAAATCATTCCAGATATCTGATTGCCTCCTGTCCCCCTCCCTAATTTCTTACCATCACAACACTTGGCCCAGGATTGACCTGAGCATGAGATGACATCCCATGCCTAGTTGACTCTTCATAACTCTGCTCCATCTGACTTACTAGGCTTCTTCAGCACAGCACTCAAACATGTGCCTATATAATAATAATGGCACAGTCACTCCTTATAGAGCATGGTGTAAGCGCTGATGCGTTCTTTGATGGCTGCTGAGTCCAATGCATGAGTGATCGTCCCTCCACGGGTAGGGAACACCCACACGCAAGCAATGCTCTGAATCAGAGCAGCAGTTTCTTTCCTCCTCTGACGCCAGACATCAGGAAGCTTGATCCAGTCTGCCTTGCTCCATCTACAAGCTGGCTCTGCCAACCAGCGTGGCATTCTGCACTCCTTTCTCAATCGTCCACAGAGATTCCAAAGGATACTAAGTCATCTGTGCAAGCATCCTCAAATCTGCACAGCGGTCTGCCTCTTCACGAGCTTCAGAGTACAATGTACTCTTCAGGATCCTATAATCCAGCATTTACCCTAAACCATACAAAAAACCTCAACAGCTTTCATATCAGATGCTTGTGTAAAATTCTTCAAATAAGATGGCAAGACAGGGTGACAAACATGGAAGTGTTAAATCGTGCTGGTATGTCATTTGTGGGGACGTTGATTAGTAAGTAAAGGCTCAGGTGGCTTGGACATGTCAAATGAATGCCAAATCATGTGCCTAAGTCCCATTTAATATTCATGCTTTGCTGAATATGGATGGCTTGCTGAAATGGGCTAAATGCAGTGTCCGTGTTGCATATCTCAGCCTGACTCATTCAGCTTTACCAATGTTGGGGGTCTAATTATCTTGTTTTGTCTGTTTTTCCCATAACAAATATTAGCACTGGTTTTCATGCTGCCCCTTTCATGCCAAATGCCTTCCCTGAACTGATCCTTAAGGCCGTGTCTTTTCCTCTCCATGATGCTTAGCAAAAATTGGCTGTACAGAAGGCTGGAGAATTGTCTCACCTCTTTTCTCCCTTTCATTTGTTTCATGGAGAAGGTTGGATTGACATGGCTTACATCACTATGGAGTAGTTTCTTTAGGAGGGTATGCCAGATCCCCATTGGAATAAAAAACAATGTCCACAAAAGAGTAACTCCAGCTGGTGCTGCTGCTTTGCAGCTAGTTCTTGACTGAACAAAGGCCAGGGGAGAAAACCTTGAATCAAATTTGCTGCGGGGAAAATGTCAGGTGGTTGGCACTGCAGTACAGCTCTGCCCTCCGGCATCTCTTGTGGCTGTGGTGGCTTCCAAACATCATGGCCATTAAGCCTTTGGGCCTAGTCAGTATCGCTTTAATCCTACTTTGAAGAAATACTTCCAGTTATTGAAGCAAAGTGCAGAACATATTTTATTGGTGATATTAACCTCTATCCTGAGATATGTGCTAACCCCAGAGTGGCCAAAGGTGCATTGCAATATCCTCACGCTGTCTTGGTCTGTGTGAGAAGATGCAAATGTTCTTTTGAGAATGGACATCTAAGAGGTATGTATGATGGAATCAAGAAAGCAATAGAACTTTCTGCCAAATAGACTGTCCCACTCAAATCTCTTAATGGAGACATCATTACCGTTAGACACAAACAGTGCTCCACCCAGTGTTGCATCAGTTACAAACTATTTGCATGGAACCATTGTTTTTGAAGTAGTGCTAAGCATGATCCTTAGATTCCAGATTACTGAAGAGTTCGATATAGAACCATCTATAAATGTGCTTGAAAAGGCAATCACCTCCCTAGCATCAGGGAAGGACACGAGAAAAGATGGAATTCCAGCTGAAGTACTGAAACAAGGAGAAGTTGTGCTTGAACATCTGCACAATGCCTTGCTTGCCTGCTGAAGGGAAGGTGCGGTACCACAAGACATGAAGGATGCTAACATCATAATACAGTATGTATTTAAAAAAAGAGAGAGAGATTGGAGTGATTGCAACAATTACAGAGGACTTTCTCTCGTTAGTGTTGCTGGCAAGGCATTCACGTGGGTCATCCTTAACACTGAGTAGTGAGGTGGCAAAGTTTGCAAATGATACAAAATCGCTCGAGAGTTAAGTCCAAATTTGACTGCAAAGAGTTACAAAGGTATCTCACTAAACTGGGTAACTGGGCAAGAAGATGGCAGATGAAATTCAAGGTTAATTAAATGCAAAGTAATGCACATAGGAAAAGCATAATCCCAGCTATACGTACAAAATGATGGGGTCTAAATTAGCTGTTACCATTCAAGATAGATCTTGGAGTCATTGTGGATAGTTCTCTGAAAACATCTGCTCATGTGCAGCAGCAGACAAAAAGGCTAACAATGGTAGAAATCATTGGGAAAGGGATAGATGAGAAGACGGAATATTGCTACTATATAAATCCATTTTATGCCCACACCTTGAACACTGCATGCAGTTTTAGTTGTCCCATCTCAAAAAGCCATACATTAGAACTGGAAAAAGTACAGAGAAGGGCAACAAAAATGATTAGGGGTATGCAACAGCTCTCTTATGAGGAGAGATTAAAAAGGTTGGTAGTTCAGTTTAGAAACTAAGGGAGGGGATATGATAAAATCATGAATGGTGTGGAGAAAGTGAATAGGGAAGTGTTATTTACCCCTTCACGTAACACAAGAACCAGGGGGTCACCCAATAAAATTAACAGGCAACAGATTTAAAACAAACATAAGGAAGTACTTCTTCACACAATGCACCATCAACCTGTGGAACTCATTACCAGGGGATGTTGTGAAGGCTAAAAGTACAACTGGTTTTAAAAAAAGAATTAGATAAGTTCAGGGGCGATAAGTCTGTCGATGGCTATTAGCCAAGATACCCAGAACATGGGGTTGGGTCCCTGGCTATCCCTAAACCCTTGGCTGCCAGAAGCTGGAACTATATGATGGGGATGGATCACTGGATAAATAGCCCTGTTCTGTTCATTCCCTCTGAAGCATCTGGCACCAACCACTGTCAGAAGACAGGATACTGTGCTAGATGAACCATTGATCTGATTCAGTATGGCCATTCTTATGTTCTTAATTCTTGCTGAATGTGCATATTCAGAGAATCAGTGCAACTTCTGTGCTGGTAGATCAACTATCAACATGCCCTTCACACTAAGGCAACTGTAAGAACAATGTGAAGAACAACAAAAACTTCTGTGTATGGCCTTCATAGATCTTACAAAGGCTTTTGTTGTGGTCAGCAGAAAGGGCCTTTTCCAATTCCTAGAGAGAATTGGTTGCCCCTCAGTCCTCCTTAGTTGCATTTGGATTTGATCCTTCCATGGTTTCATGAAGGCTACAGTCTAGTATGTTGGTGATCAAACTGGTAGCTTTGAAATCTACAGGTGGTGTCAAAAAGGGATATGTTTTGGCATAGTCCTCTTCGGTATATTCTTCTCTCTGCTGCTTTGTAATGCTTTCTCATCTAGTACCACAGATGTTCATCTCCATACAAGATTGGATGGAAAACGCTTCAATGTTGCATATTTAAGAGCATGATAAAAGAACTACTTTATGCCAATGACGCAGCACTTGTCACACACAGCAAGAGGAGCTCCAGCAGCTTTGCAGTAGCGTGCATTAGTTTGAGGAATTCAGACTAACCATCTGCCTAAAGAAGACAATGTTGTGTGTGGTTTTGCACCAGAAGTTTTAATAGCTACGACCAAGCTCAAAGTTATGCACAAATTTTGCTATGTAGGGTCAGTTATATTGGTTACCTGATCTCTAGATGATGAGTTCTGAGAAGGGCTGCCACCCGCATTCGGTTAACTGACTAAGCACTTGAACATCAAGATATGGGTCTTCCAGATGTTAATTCTGAGCACGCTGCTGTATGGTGACGAGACTCGGAGTGCCTAAGCAGGCATAACAGAAGGCTAAACAGCTTCCACGCCTCCTGTCCTCATTGTATTTTAAATATCAAGTGGGGAACCAAGGTGCCTAATAGAGAGAAGTACTTGAAAAAGCAAAATTCAGAACTGCCAAGTCTAATCACTGGTCTCAAACACAGACATCTCCATTGGCTTGGTTATTGGCACTGAATGGACAATGGATACATTCAAAGGATCTCCAGTATGGAGAATTTGTGGATGCTCCAAGGCTACTGGGCCAACCTAGGCTCAGGTTTAAGGATGTTTGCAAGAGGGACTTGAAAAGTTTCAACATGGACGTTACCAGCTGGGAAGATGCAGCTAGCAGCAGCCTGCATTAGATGGTTGTGTTGCATCAGGAAGCTAAAGGGACCGGAGAGAGAGATGGCTGCATGGAGAGGGGTGAAGAGAAAAGAGCAGCAGCCCTCCAATGCTTGTAATGAGTCAGCTTTATCTTCTGGCCCTGCACCTTATGCCTACATTATCTCTTGCAATGACTCTCACTTCAGAATTGAACTTTTTAGCTACTTGTGCTGCAAGCATGACATGCAGTAACTGAACTGCTTTGCACTTACACCATTGTCTTTCAAGATGGAGGGTTGCCGTGTTTTTTTGTTTGTTTACTATGCACTTCACTAACTTGATTTTCTAGCCAATTGCTTTGTTGAGTTAATTTGTAAAAAATCTAAGTGTTAAACTTTTTATTATGGTTACGGTTCGTCTGAGTGAACTTGGTTATTCCACCTACTCTTTGCTTAAAACATACAATCTCCACCTCCAATCTAAACTGCTGTTACTCGTGTAGGTCACTGAATGTTCCTTCGTCACTGTTGTCACAGGTCAATGAGAGATAATCTTATAAGTGTCTGGAATCTGAAGCTAGCTTGATGTATGCTTTCTGCCTCATCAGTCACATTTTTAAAGCAGCTTTAAACTGTCACTTTTGTTTAGAAAATCAAAAGAAAAGATTAATTGTCTTCAGTTTAGAGAAACAATTGGGCTTTAAATCTATTTGCATTACAGTAATGTGAGAGGAAGGGTGGTTCAGTGGTTAGTGTGCCAGCCTAAGACTTGGGTGCAAGTCCCTGCTCCACAGCAGACTTCTTGCATGACCTTGAGCAAATCATTTAGCCTCCCTGTACCTCAGTTCTCCTTCGGTAAAATGGAAAGGATAGCAACTCCTAACCTCATAGGGTGTTGGGAATAAATACATTAAAGATTGTGAGGCAACCAGATACTACAGGTCATAGAAGTACTTTAAATAGAGTGCCCAGTCAGGGCTGTACAATGCATAATGCTGTACAAATGCATAATGAAAAGATGGCCCCTGCACCAAAAAGCTTGCAGCCTAACTTCACACGTGATGTCAGTGGGAATAGAACCCATGGATGTCTGTGGGCCAAATTCAGTGAGGAAAACAGTGGTGTCAGTTACACATCAGGTGTAAATAGGTCAGGAAAAAAGGGATGTTCTGAGTTTCTGGGGTTGGGTGGGAATCAGTGTAATTAACCATGTGGGGCTGGTTCTTTATTCAGAATTGTGTGAATAAATGTCTTCTACTGTCCCTCCCAGGGCAAGCAAGGAGATGTGTCCTTGATTCAGTGTCCAGATTCTCTTGTACACCTTATGTTTTTATTTTCTGTAATGGGATCAAATGTAGAATTAAGTCGTGTGGTTTGTGTATACATATTTAAATGTGATTACTTGTGCATATTTACATATCAATATCTGTGGTGTGTATGCAGACATATATTCCTCTGTGTTCCTGACTCCAATTTGATTTCACTTTGAAGAGCTGCGAGCTGTCATTTGTTTCTCTAGAAATACTTCCTTAGTGAAGCCAATGACCACTGTAGAATGAGAAACAGATCTGATCACCGAGGCAAGTGTTTGATCAAGTGACCATTACTTTTATTTGGAATTGGTGTAGGGGAATACCAAGCAGAACTACTCGATTTGGGTCAATAGGGAAGGATATTTCTTTTTTCATCTCCTCAACTCCTACCGTAATATGCTCGTTTCCTCTTCTTAAGAGCTGGTTATCCGATCCCTTTTGTAAGCATTTCTCTCCTTTCTAGGGGACTTCCCAAACATGCAAACACTAGTCTCTTACTTTGTGACAGTCAGAGCAATACAACTTTCAACAGCTGGGGAGGGGAAGCAGACACTCATCGGGGGGTGGCTGGGTGACCTAATAGGGCTTTAGTATCTTGAACTTCCCTTTCATGGAATCATATCAGTGCACTGTTTGTTCAGCAGGTCCTAGTTGTTTTGCTTCTCTTACTAATTCCCAGTACTGTGAGTCCCAAATGTTTTAAAAACAGCAATCCATGAACTGGGTCCCCAAAAATCATGATTGGCTTAAGCACAGAGATTTAAAAAAAGTATTGGGGTAAAGACTCTTTGGTTTTTGAGCCTTTAGGTTTTATTTCCTTGACCATGATTTCTTTTTTAAAATGAAAGTTTAGTTTCTCACATAATCATGTGACTGCAGGAGCTGTCGCTTCAAGGAAAACACCAACCATTGTGAGACTTGTGATAAAACCACAAGAGTTGGCAACACTGATTTCACCCGTAGAGCTAGTGACAGCCCTCTAAAATGCAGAGTTTGATAATGGCAAAATCTCTGTGACATAACATAGAGGTTCAGTGTTATCATTACTAGTTAGTAGGTTACATAGGGCTAGATCAGTTTATATAGCTTGTGGTAAAATGAGTGGTGTACTCATTTTTTGGTTGTCTCTGTTGCATATATTGCTTGCACTACAAAAGATTTGCATTCTGAGTCTGGAATGATCTAAAATCATTCTTTCCTTCAAGAAGTTTGGGAATACCTATGGAAATCAGGCAAGCGTCGATCAACTGGTGTAGGGACTGGGGCTGAATCCAGGTTCTGTAACCATCAAGTTGTCAAAGCCATTGTGAAAAATCTACTCTGCTCTTGCTCACTTTGAGTGCTGTGGCAGTGTTAATTCCTAAATGCTCACTTCCTGAGACTATGCCTAGAGAATCTTCTATTGTCAAAATAGATCAAGTATCTTTGCTTAAAGCCTAATAACCTGCTTCTCGGCAGACAACTGGGGAGTAATTCTGGTCTCCGTATTTGGTCTCCTAAGGCTTGTGTAATGGGTTGGATCACAGAAACCCCTTTGGAGCTTCCAGCTGGTATGCTGAGACTAACCCTGAGCCTGTTTCTCCTGGCAGCTTGGGACTTCAGTGCTCTGCCTGGTTTGAGCCAGACCCGTTAGTCTGCTGCAAACCCAGACCCAGGTCTGAACTACATCCCCCAACAGCTGCAGGCTTAACTGAAAACAGCTTAAGAAGTGTTCCTGTCTCCAGCACTCAGATGCCCAACCCCCAATGGAGTCAAACCCCAAATTGTTTTACTCATAAATTGTTCGCCCTCTATAACACTGATAGAGAGAGATGCACAGCTGTTTGCCTCCCCCCCCATAGGTATTAATAGATACTCTGGGTTAATTAATAAGTAAAAAATGATTTTATTAAATACAAAAAGTAGGATTTCAGTGGTTCCAAGTAATAACAGACAGAACAAAGTGAATTACCAAGCAAAATAAAATAAAACACACAAGCCTATGCCTAATACAGTAAGAAAGTGATTACAGATGAAACCTCACCCTCAGAGATGTTCGTGTAAGCTTCTTTTACAAAGTAGCCTCCTAGTCTGGGTCCAGCAATCACTCACACCCCTGTGGTTACTGTCATTTGTTCCAGTTTCTTTTGGGTGTCCTTTGTGGATGGCGAGGCTTTCTCTTGAGCCAGCTGAGGACAAAATGGAGGGGTCTCCCAGGGGCTTAAATAGACTTTCTCTTGTGGGTGGAGAACCCCTCCTCTCTTCTATGCAAAATCCAGCTCCAAGATGGAGTTTTGGAGTCACATAGGCTAGTTACATGTCCATGCATGACTCAGTTTTTACAGGCAGCAGCCATTGCCCACATGCTATCTTAATGTCTTCAGGAAGACCTTTTATGTAAATTGGAGTCTTCCAAGATCTATTGTCAGTTAAGTGTTTCTTAATTGGGCACTTAATTTGCACATTCCTTTCTCAAGAAGCTAACCAAATGCTTTACTATGGCTACTTAAACTCAAACAAGTACACCGCCAATATTCATAACTTCAAATACAAAAATGACACATGCATACAAATAGAATAAATATATTCAGTAGGTCATAACCTTTGCAAAAACATTACATGGCATATGTAGCATAAAACATATTCCGGTTATGTTAGATTTACATTCATAAGCATATTTCCATAAAGAATTATGGGGTGCAACATCATAGTTTGTCTATGCAGCACTGGCTAAGTGTACCAGAAGGGTGTGATTTGTAGAGCGCTCTAAAGTCCTGTGCTCTGACTGCCCCATGTAGACTCTGCTGGCACGCTCTAAAAGGTACCTAGTTTGCACTAACAGTCCCACATTCAATAGGACTGTAGCTTTCTTTGGGGAGGCCTACAGCTTAGCTGACCCGAGCTAGTATGAGATTTTGTTACTCCTCACTTACACTGATGGGTATTCCGTATTAGGTCGTCGGAAAGACAGTCAAAGGAAACGTGCATTGTTACTACTGCCACTCGCGTCATACTGCATGTAGCTAGACTAATTAATTAATGAGCCTGTTTCCAGCCTTCAACCTCCTATTATCACTAAACAAAAACAATAGGATGTCGCTCACTTATCTTTATTTGGTTGTTGCAGTCATTAATCATGAAGTGTTGACTTATTCTCACTCGGCATGAAAGTCAAGCCCAGATATCAGTTTATTTAATTTATTTCCTTCCTCTCTCCACAGCAGAAGTTGCCCTTGCAAAATGAGCCAGTTTCCTCAGAAGAGTTCTATGGAGCCCCCATTGTCGGAGTGCATGAATTCCAGAGCAGATTATTTGGACAGCTTGTCAATGGACAATTTTTGGCTGGAGGTGGAGAATATCAAACAGAGCACAGAAGCTGAGCAAGAGGAGTGCAACCTTACAGATGTCAAAACCCCAGAGGGTAGGTCACTGGGAATATGGGTAGAGGGAGCAATGGAAAGGAAAATGTATGTCATTGGCAAGGAACAAATCTCACTGGGTAAAGTTTTGAAAAGTACCTTTGTATTTGAGTCATTTTGAACATGGGATGTAGGCTCCTGAGTCATTTAAGTACATAGGTACTTTTTGATAGTTTTACCTATTACCATTTGGGGAGGGGGGATAAAGAGTAGGGGCAGCTATTTGGATGGGGAAAAGAGCAAAAATATTCTGGGGTGCGAAAGGAATTGTGCAGCATGGTCTCATCTAGAATTAAGGGACAAATTTTTAACAGTGCAAGTGATTAACCGTTGGAATAAACTACCAAGGGAAGTGGTGCCTTCAAGACAGGGGGCCTTTATGAAAGATAGATGGGAACTCGAGGGTCACATTAAAAGATCTGACTGGCTGGACGTGGCCGTAGTTTGCCCACCCCTGGACTAGATCTAATAGTCCCTTCTGGGCATCTGACAAAGTGGGTATTCACCCATGAAAGCTTATGCTCCAATACGTCTGTTAGTCTATAAGGTGCCACAGGACTCTTTGCCACTTTTACAGATCCAGACTAACACGGCTACCCCTCTGATACTTTCTCCTTGCAGTCAGTCTAGCCCACTAGATGGCATTGTAGCATGAGGTCTTCAAAGCTTTGTGTAGCAAAAGAGAGAGCACTGAACGTTTTTTGCAGATCATGAAGTGCAAAGGAAGAGCTTGGATTCCAGACTGCAGTTTAAAGCACTGCTAAAGCAGTATACGCTGCAGGGCATGTGGTTGGAGCTTAGGAAACAACAAATAACAATAACAGAAACAAACTGAGGGCTATGTACAGATGAGGAGCTCCCCAAAATGCTGACACAAATGAAAAATATCCTGATTCTTTCCTGAGAGGAAGTGGTTTATCTCCTCTGGAAAAATTAATCATAGAACTCCCCCACAAACTGTCAGCAAGGCACTTCATGCATGTAAGATGGCCTGGACCCTTCTGGTTATTTGGCTCTCCTGGTACTCCCAAAGCCCCTCATAAGTCCTTCTGTGGCACTGTGTGTGGGAAGGAAGATGGCAGCTTTTCATGCTTCTGAAATTGTATTTAAATCATAACCTGTTCATCGTGCTGCCTCCCCAGTCCTCATAGTTCACGATCTTCAATACTAGTAACTGCCCCTGCTGTCCAGTCACAAGCATGTAGAATTAAATGGGCATTTTTAGGAGCAGGTTTTTTTCCCCCCCCAGAAAGAGAGAATGTGATAAAAGACATCAAGAAACTTGTGTATTGTAGAAAGCAGTGCTGGGCTGACACTAAACTGAAGTTACAAAGATTGAGATTACTGAATCTCAGAAGTTCTTTGTCTCCTGCCCAGCTTGAAGCTCAGTGACTTTGCCATATGTCTAAGAAAGAGGTCTGTACAAGGGAAAACCCTTTCTTCTTGCAGCTTCTTTGAAACCCATGTGTCAGAAATTTTCTCTTAGCTTTTGGGATTACAACATATTTTAGTCCAATGCAGGATGGGCTAAGTCTCTTTAGGTAATTCAGGGTAATATTCCTTTATGACTACTATTTTTGGCTAAACTACATCTCAAAAGGTGTGTTCATGATGGCCAGTGTTCTCTTTAAATTCCCAGATCCATGTGTCTTCCACATGGTGTTCCCCAAGGGTCAGTCCTAGGACCAATCCTAATCAATTTATTTATAAAGGATCTGGAGAAAGGGGTAAACGGTGAGGGGGCAAAGTTTGCAGATGATACTACACTGCTCAAGATAGTTAAGACCAAAGCAGACTGTGAAGAATTTCAAAAAGATCTCACAAAATTAAGTGATTGGGCAACAAAATGGCAAATGAAATTTAATGTGGATAAATGTAAAGTAATGCACATTGGAAAAAATAACCCCAACTATACATATGATATGATGGGAGCTAATTTAGCTTCAACTAATCAGGAGAAAGATCTTGGAGTCATCATGGATAGTTCTCTGAAGACGTCCACGCAGTGTGCAGCGGCAGTCAAAAAAGCAAACGGGATGTTAGGAATCATTTAAAAAGGGATAGAGAATAAGACAGAGAATATCTTATTGCCCTCATATAAATCCATGGTACGTCCACATCTTGAATAGTGCATACAGATGTGGTCCCCTCATCTCAAAAAAGATATACTGGCGTTAGAAAAGGTTCAGAGAAGGGCAACTGAAATGATTAGGGGTTTGGAACGGGTCCCATATGAGGAGAGATTAAAGAGGCTAGGACTTTAATCTTGGAAAAGAGGAGACTAAGGAGGGATATGATAGAGGTATATAAAATCATGAGTGGTGTGGAGACAGTGAATAAGGAAAAGTTATTTACTTGTTCCCATAATATAAGAACTAGGGGCCACCAGTTGAAATTAATGGGCAGCAGGTTTAAAACAAATAAAAGGAAGTTCTTCTTCACTCAGTGCACAGTCAACCTGTGGAACTCCTTGCGTGAGGAGGTTGTGAAGGCTAGGACTATAACAGGGTTTAAAAGAGAACTAGATAAATTCATAGAGGTTAAGTCCATTAATAGCTATTAGTCAGGATGGGTAAGGAATGGTGTCCCTAGCCTCTGTTTGTCAGAGGGTGGAGATGGATGGCAGGAGAGAGATCACTTGATCATTACTTGTTAGGTTCACTGCCTCTGGGGCACCTGGCATTGGCCACCGTTGGTAGATAGAATACTGGGCTGGATGGACCTTTGGTGTGACCCAGGATGGCCATTCTTATGTTCATCAGTTACATATTTCCCTTCTCTCCCTGGGAATGTTTTCTATCTAGCATCTGTGTAGCTTGGGTCAGCCTTGAAATTATTCTCCAAATTAAATCACCAAGGCCAGATTTTCATGAACCTGTGTACTGGACAGTTCCTCCCAATGGAGTTTCCCAGAGAAATAACCAGTGATACTTGTTTCCTTATATGCCAGCAGTAAATGTAATTTAGCCAAAAGGTTATTAAATGGAAATTATTTAGATGAATTATATCCAAGATACTTTGGATGCATCAGACAGGCCAGTAGGTTTAACAGAAGACCATAAATCAGATACCGAATTAGCTGTGTGTGCCAGTTTTTTGTTTCCTGTTATGAGTGGAATTGGAAACTTTCAGAGTTGCAAAAATTACACTGACATTTCTCCTCACCACCAAAATTTAATAAACTAAGGCCCTGTTGTGCACACCTTGCTCCCACTGACTTCAGAGGTCAGGATTTTTGTCAGAATAAGGTGTCTAGTGCAAGGCTCTTCAATTAGATTAGATTAAGGCTCCAGTCCTGCAAATACACGAGTAACCTCAAACATCTGAGTTCCCATTGAATTTAGTGGCACTACTCATGTGCACAGGTGTTTATAGGATTGGGGGCTTAACATAGAGCTGGCTGCATTTTTTTTTGTCTGCTTTTTCCAGCAAAAATGGCTCTCTGACAAAATGGGAACTCACAAATCTTCCTGGCCAAGTTGAACCTCAGAATAGTAAATCTAGACTACAAAGCAAGTGATACTTGTTTCTGTTCTGTTTTCACCAAGTTAGAAAATAAGGGTTAGCGTGGAAAATATCTTGCACTGTGACTCCATAATGAGCTGTCTCCTCTTTTTTCATTATATGGATTCTTTTACTTCAGTATACTTCTTTTTAAGGCTATGTGATGAGATGTTAGCTTTATCCAGTTGTTAGGTGAATTTAACTTCACAAGGCTGGGGTACTTCCTATAAAAACATTTAACAGACATACGGTATAATAGAGTGGACAGTCATGGTCTGCTTGAGCAGCTGTCCCAGAAGAGGAAATATCAGTTTCTGTCAGAGGAAGTGCATGAACAAATATCCCCTCTTTAGTCAGTTCAATAGTGATTTTTTGGCCATGTTTGTAAATGGATAAGTACAGAATGTCTGTGAACCTCCCTATAGTGAATAAGCGTGGTATGCAGAGACCGGGCTGAGGAAGAGAGGAGGCTGTATGGCAAATAGTGTATTAAGGCTGAAACTACACATGAATATTTTTATCCTCAGAGTTCAAACAGCTGCCTCATTCTCATAGCACTGTCTGAGCTGCACACCGAATGAGTTATGCAGGAAAAATATGCCATGTCCTCAGACTTCATTCATTTGCAGAAGGGGACAGGGTGAAGTTTTTGCAGACAACCTTACATTTGGGATATCTTGACTTCTGAGAGCTTCACTTTGGACCCATAACATGCTTTGACTATAGTAGTGTGTATATATATATATTTTAAATGAATATAGTTGTAAATTAAATACATAACTTAACTTAATTTTACCTGCATGTATCGATACTGCAAGGATGTCTGGGCCCACTTGAAATGTAATGGCAAATAAACTGTGGTGGTAAAAAAATAATGTTACTGCACCAAGATAACTGCACATAAGAAGTTAAATAAAAGATGATAAAATTGAATCCAGGCAGAATCTGGATGTATCCTGAGGTAAATCTAACTATGTATCTTGCTGTTAAAGGAACAATCTAAATAGTAAGAGCATAAAAGCCACCTAGGGAATATCAGTTGCTGTTGTGTTTTAACAGAGCTTTTCTCTTGATTGATTGTGCTAGGAAGCTGTCAGTGGATCAGATGGAGTGAACTGGTGCCGACCCCAGTGCAGTCACTGAGTGGAGTGCTGCTTTATGACAGGGCAGAATTTTGCCTAGGAAGTTCCTTTGAGGCCAGATTGTGGCGGGCAGCTGTGCAATGGGAGAGCACAAGTTTTGCTCCCCCATCCTCATCCCCACAGTGTTCAGCCATAATCACAGCCAGTGCACTGTCAGAGCGTAAAGATTAGCCTTCAATAGGGAACGATGTGGCATTAGCCTCCCCCCACCCCCAAAGCGGACTTGTTGGTAGCAGTGCCCTACCTTTTCTCCCCATAGCTCAGTGGAGCTGTCCAGCTGCAGAGGGGAGTTTAGGCTGCAGCTTTTGCAATGGGCATGTCCCTCCACACCCCCCAACCCTAATTGATAAGCCCAGTCTCTCCTTGTGCCCACTGGGGTGATGTCACTTGGATCCATCCCCAACCCAGGGCCTTGGCTCAAAGCCCTCTAGATTTCATAAATTGGCAGCTCAGGAGAAACAATCCTTGAGGGACCCAAATGAAATGAGCTGTTGGGATTTTTGGCATGTCTGACTGTCTTTCTAGCCCTGCTTTGTCCAGACTGTATCTGTTAGTTCATAGTGTTACCCTGCTCTCTCACTGCCTTTCTCCTCATCCCTTGCCTCTCAGAGGGAGAAGCCGAAGCTGAGTGGCTACAGGATGCAGGCCTCTCTGACCTAATTGGGGACGACACCTCAGACAATGACAATGTAGTGCTGCTCTCCACCTTGACCAAGACCCAGGCTGCAGCCGTGCAGCGAAGGCTGGATACTTACTCACGGTCACGGCGGAAGAAGAACAAACCGCCCGTGCGTGATGTCAGAGACATTTTTGGTGTGGCCAGCTCCGAGGTATGTTGCTTTACTGACTTCCAGAATGTTTCCAGGTGTCCTAGCAGCCGCTTTGGCTTTCTGGCTCTGTGGGGTTATATGACTGAAGCAGCATTTCACCTTTGACCCTAAGCGGAAATATAACTTGCAGAGTTTGCACCTCAGGGTTACAGTTATAATGTAAAATATTCGCAAAAAGAAAAGGAGTACTTGTGGCACCTTAGAGACTAACCAATTTATTTGAGCATGAGCTTTCGTGAGCTACAGCTCACTTCATCGGATGCATACCGTGGAAACTGCAGCAGACTTTGCATCCGATGAAGTGAGCTGTAGCTCACGAAAGCTCATGCTCAAATAAATTGGTTAGTCTCTAAGGTGCCACAAGTCCTCCTTTTCTTTTTGCGAATACAGACTAACACGGCTGTTACTCTGAAACCTGTCTTCTGCCAATGTGCCTTAACACTGCCTGCATTGAGGGGCTGTTTCTGTGTCCATAGCTTTCCTGCAGACCGTCAACAAGCACCTTAGTTAATGTCCTTAGTGGTGGGGATCTCTGTTATGTTTAATACTCCAGTACATAGTCGACAAGTAGGAGCCTCTTTCCAGAGCTTGCAACACCAGTGACTCCTTGTTGTTAACTGTGTTGGTCAGATCTGAATTCATGAAATGTTTTTGTGTCATACATGGAACATTAGTATTTTACTTGTATTCCAAAAGCACTTAGAGGCCGCAGCTGAGATCATGGCACCCACTATGCATGTACGCAGTCCTCGGAGAGCTCAGACCACATGGACACAAAGGGTAGGGAGAAGAGGTATTAATTTATAATTTGCTATGGAGTTTGGGGCCAGTGTCCTAGTCAGGAGTGAGAGAATGGATCATAATACAGGCCCCATTTAACATGTTCCTGAACTTAGTCCCATGAAAGTGGGACATTTGGATTAATTGCTCCTCTTCCAATTAATTTGCCTTCAGAGACTTGCTAGTATCAGTCGGTTTTTAAAAAGCATTAGGCAGGATAGCACAGTCCTTAAACCTACCTCATTACGAGCCCTAGAAAGTGGACTTGCTAGTGAATTAACCCAGGGAGCTTACCCAAAAGAAGTTGCCCAATTCCTTCCTTTCCACCTGATGCCTTTTAAAAATTTGGAATACTCATTTATACAAGCTGAGCCTAGCCTGGTGTCATCCTTATAACTCAGACCTTTTGCAGGAATGAGCTGTTCCTTCATACTTCTCCAGATGACCTTTCTGATAGGTTTCATTTGAACACACTAGTAGTATAAATGTTTGTTTAAATACATGCTGGAAAAATAAACTAGTGTCTCCTCAATATAAGGCTGAAAACCAGTGGCAGATGTTAGCTGTAGATTTCTCACTGTTTTTAGGTTGAGATAATTCTAGCACGCTTAATTGCACGGAGATAGGGTTATGAATAATCCTGTATAAATGCAGAATGTTCTTGTTCATGCACAAGTGGGTGACAGCACACATGTAGTCATTTTGCATGTGCAGCTAGGGTGACCAGATAGCAAGTGTGGAAAAATTGGGACACCTTTTCAGGGGGTGGGAGGGTAAAGGTGCATATATAAGATAAAGCCCCTAGGATCAGGTTGTCTGGTTATCCTCTGTGGAGCTACAGTAACTGTTTGTGCTCTGGGGTCCAATCTAGTTGCTTTTCTGAAAATTTAATGCTGAATGTTTTAGTTATGACTTATCAGCAACAAATGTAATGTGATCCCATTGGCTCTTGTGAAATTCCATTTTCCATGTCTCCTAAAGCATTTGCTGAGCTTATAAATATCAGTCTCCTGTGTGCATTTGATACATTGCTAATATTTGCGTTTGATAATCCATGCAACTGAGATCAAGCTTCACGCTTTAAAATATTTGGTATAATGTGTGCACATTCAAAGATACTAAACCTGCTTATTTAAATAGCTTTTAACTTGATAAGAAAACAGAATGTTCCATCTCATTTCTAGCTGTAAGCAAGATTCATAGACATCATTCTACAGGCTCTGGTTAGAGCCATTGGAATTATTCATGTTTTCTCTGTATCAGTATTGTTGGACTTCAAAGCTTTGCTGTCATGTGTTTAAGATCCCCAAACATTAGCAAAATGTACTGGACAGGGTGAGCAAAGCTAAAAACTGCAAATAAGTATATTTTAAAGCTAGCTCTTTGAAAACTTGTTCCTCCTTTACTGACTTGCCAAGACCTGAATTCCATATTCCTGGGTTTTCTTCCCCTTATTGCAAGAGAAGATGAAATCATAAGCACTTAAAATAAAAAGGGAAATTAATCTGTTCTCTCTTCTGAGTTTTGCGATACCCTCCTCCATTGCAGGGGAAATACCAAATCCTTAATTCAGGTCATTAAAGAGCAATCAGTGTCTTTATTTGTAATATTTAATTCTTTGTATTTTAATGCGCTGGGATCCTAAACAACTTGTATAATGTGTTGATTAGTACCCTTTTACAGACCCTGATCCAGAGTCCCATTGATTTCAATAAGCTTTGGAGCAGGCCAGTTTTTTTCACAGAACATCTTGAACGTTGGGCCAACTTCTGCCTTCCAATGCAAGTGTGGGTTTCCTGCTGAAGATTGTGGGAGCGCTGTACAAACAAATATACTTAGCATGTCTTGTCTTCCTGGTGCTTCTACAAACATGAGCTCTCACAATACCCCTTTGTATGGTGGTTGAATATTATCCCCACTTTACAGATGAGAAAACTGAGGCATATAGAGGTAATCTGATTTTTCCAACAGGCGCACAGGAAGTTCACTGCATTCCAAGTCTTGAACCCAGATCCTGTGATTCCTCGTCCACTGCCTTAATCACAAAACTATCTCACTCAGAAAAAAGTCAGTGCAAGAGGCAGAGACTAACAATTGCAAACCTGGCTCCTGGTCCTATGATCAGACCCTCGCCCATGTTCCTGTTCCCCTTCAGATGCATGTTTCCTCCTGTTTCTAATGCTGTTCTTACTGTGAATTCTAGGTGCCACATTTGATCTAAGGAAAGTATTATGCCCAATAAATATGTCAACGGTGAGAGTTATCCTGCAGTTTTGCGGTCAATGGGAGTCCAGCTGTTGACTTCAGTAGGGGCAGGTTCAGGGCCTATGAAGGAACCACTCATGCTCCAATGGATCAAAACCAGCAAGGACTCTTAATTTGCTTCACAATGACAAAATTTCCTTATCTGAGTTCTCTACCGGTATTTTCAGTGGGTGTGGCATTGCAGTCTGCCTTGACCTCCTATTTACATCTCTGAAGCAGCATTTTTAGTCCTCAAAACAACTTGCATTTCTAGCATAGCTTTTCACACACATGCATGCACCCGCATTGTTCACAGAATAGGCACGCCAGGTTTGAAAGGACCATGGTACTCTGATGTCATTCTGTGTGCTTGTTAGGTACAGGACTGTGGTTGCTAAGTCACTGGCCAGCTATATCCAAGGTTAATCAACCATGTATTTTGTTCAAGAAAAGAAGTAAAATCTTTCTCTGCGCCTGGATGATTTTACTTATTTGCAATGGCTCAGCATAGGTTCCTTATTCTTTATTGCTGAGTTAACTGGACACTAAGATCATTGCAATTGGAGCTAATTAGAAGGTCTTGATTAAAGTTTTTGAGGTAAAAAACTTGAATGAAAATATTTTTTCCTGTTTCACAGCCAGCTCTGTTGACCATGGGATTTTATCAGCATGTCCTTAGGAGGCATCTGGGATCACACTAATTTTTTAGACACATGTCACTTCAGGGACCTATATAACTTGTGGCAAAGAGATGCATTATTGTAGAGCAGACAAAAGGGAAACATTGTGTTGCTTAGTCTGCTTAGTGCATTTTCATCCATGTGGCTAAATGGCATATAATTGAAGAAAGTGACTTCTCCTCAAAGGCCAGTATTCCATGGATGGATCACGCTGTGGGTGGATGTCACAGGAGCTGTTTGAATGAAAACTGACTGCTGATTGGTGCATTTTGACAGACAGTTAGAACACTTAAACTAAATAGATATGTCCACTGACTCCTGAAGCTGTGAAAGAGTAAGAATTGGTGATTTAACAATGGTGTGAGTGTACGGGTTATGGAGGAAGGGGCAGGGAGAGGAGTGCTAATTGCAGGTTTCTGCTGCTGAAGAAAGTAGCTATAGATACTCTAAAACTAAGACATGTACCCTGAGGTTTGTGAAGCATTTTATTTCATAGCAGTTTTTAAGTGATTGTTACATCCATGGCAGACCTTTCAGATTTCAACTCAACCAAATGGCATTGTTATAGCTCTTCAGTGGTAGAGAGCAAGATTATTTGGCATGTTACTTTTTGCCAAAACGAGGATGCCCCATGTTGGTCTCTGATCTGCTCTGCATGTGGCATATTGTGTTCCATCCTTTTTTCTAGGAGATGGTAGTGGAGATGGAGGAATCCGACAAGAATCGGTGTCAGCACAGTGTGGAGACTTCAAACTACGCTCAGAAACGTAAGGCGGTTTTACTGTATTGTAAATCTACAGTGTGTCATTGACGTTAAGGAAGGGAGTATGTTTTGGGAACAGAGCATCTATGATAAGCTCTTTTTCACAATATAAAAACACAAGCAAATATCCCTCTGCCTTCTTCGTTAGCAGCAGTGGAAAACTAAGAGCTGTACCTTCACCACTTCCATCAGAATCTCATCCCTTTATAAGGGATTAAAACATACACATGAGATATAATTCACTCTGCTGTTTAATTTCTCTCCTTTCACGTATGCAAAGGCCAAGGTTTAGAACTGTTCAAGTTTCGGGTTTTCCTAATTGATCCTTGGCTTAAAAGAAGTCAGGGAGTGCAGCACTTGTTTACACTTTGAATTAGTAACTGACTTTGGAGTCAACCTGACAAACACAATATTCAGATAATGTGCAACTGCGTACATGAATTGACCTTTGTTTATCATCTCCAACAGCAAGGAAATTCCTAGGTAGGGCTAAAAATCCAGGAGGGAAAGGCTTCTAATCTAAATTCTTAAACGGCTTTGCCTCCAGTATTAAAGGTTCTGAGAAGAGTGTTATCTTTATGTAACACACATCCTACGTGCTATGATATCTAGGTTCAATGCCATCTGGTAATGGCAGAGCATTGGCCTAGATTTTTTTAACCCAAACATTTCATCTATCATGGGTTTGCTAGACCTGTCCCAATGCAAAAATAGTGTTGTGTGGTGTTGGTTTTTTAGAGGATAAAGTTTATGGAGTAATATCACATTGTTACAGACCTGGGCAGTTGCTATGGATTGTGAAAATAAGTAGTTTGAGATTAACGCATGCTATCATACCAAAATCAATTGTGTGTCTTATGTTTAAGAAGTTGTCCATCTAGACATTCATTCATTTCAAGGTCGTCTTAGACATCTTGCGTGTCGCTGACCTGGTAGATCGTAGATACAATATGACTTTAAGCCAGTCTATCCTGTCGAACATGGACATAATACTGTGTGCTGACAAACCTTGCCCAGCTCAAATACCCACGGAAGTTGTTTGTTTATGGTGGCTCCACAAGTCTTGCACTTTAATACACATTCCTAGGTTAGTTTGCCCATGTGTCCCCTTTGCTTTCCAAACTTCCTCAACTAAGAGATTCTTTTATCCATAGCAGATTCAAGGGGACTCCAGGATTTTCCTTGCATGCTCGGAAGCCCTGGAAAAGAGGAGATATTCTGTACTGACATTGCCTACTCGGAGCAAGCAGCCATTTTGCTCAAGGGATCATTTGTACGGGAGTCTAGGAGGATAAAGGACGAGAGCGCCCTAACTGTAAGGGCTTTAAGGCACTTCTCCCCTCAGAACCTGTTGAACTCCCCTCTTATAGAGAGAAGCCTTGGGAACTTAGTTCACTTTGTGTTTTCAGGGTATTAAACAGGTTAGACTTCTGGGTAAGCATAGCAGAACTGTGTACGTGTGAATGGGGGAGTTCATGTGCTTGTAATGCAATGATAAATAAAAGGAACTGTGTTGTGGTAGAAGTCAGGAAAGGTGGTATCTCTGCATCAAATCTTAGCTGATGTAACACCTACAGTTCTGCATTGTTGGTGTCTGGACCACTTGCGTTTCCTCTTTTCACTGTACATTAGAGGAAGGATAATAACCAGACCCAAGGTACATGTTGGGGAATTTTGACTTGCATAGGAAAAGAGACTCTGTCAAAGCCGAATTAAGCTATTGGGGCCCCTTTCTAAGTGCTACAGTGGATTGGGATGGTCTTGTGTACTGAATTTGCCTGACGAAATTGGGATCCCAAATAAGACAGCAATCAAGGAAAAGCAATGCTGAAGGGAGCAAGCTCTTCCAGAGCGTAACAAATCTTATTTATTTAAAACACAATTTAAATAATGCTAAATGTATCAGCCTGTCTTATGTGCATCCACCCTGAAATTGTAATCTGATTTAAGTCCCATCCAAACCGGTGGTGGTGCATTTTGACACTGCAAGTAGCTGAGCTACTCGTTCCGCTACACTATTGAGAGCTCTGGATGCAAAGCAGGCTGCAGCATGAAACTTTACAGCTGCTAGGAAACCTTCAGTTTAGGACTCTGGGGCAACCCCAGAGAAAGTGATTGCAGTAGTGGAGACAAGAGGTGGTGAATGCCTGGATAAGAACTTCCCTGGAGGTGAAGCAGAAGTAGTGAGTGGTATTCCTGGGCAGTGGTTTGTGGCTGGTGAGAGGCAGATTTACAGCCATAAGAGCAGTGGAAGGAAGTGGTAGGGACACAAAGGAATTCAAGACACACAAGAAAATCAACAGAATTATCTGCATCAAACCTTACAAACTTTCTTCCATTCTTTCTCCCTAGCAGTTTAAGATCCCTAAGGGCAGGCTGGGAGTGACCCGGATAGGAGACTTATCTCCACAGGACATGAAGAAGATCCCCACATTGGCCCTGATTGAGCTGACGGCTCTCTGTGACATCCTGGGCTTGGAGTTAAAGAGGAACAAGGCAGCCAAACAAAAGGCAAAAGGTCAGTTCTATCTCAGTTCTTGTGATCAAAGCTGAACAATGGGTCTCGGTAACACTAGACTTCATTACAGACTCCCTTAGTCTAACCAACGTAAATCCAGACTAAAGACTATTGAGATATTGACACACTTGTACAGCTGTCACTTGAGATCAGAACATGGGTCCATGTTTCTCACGGCTGCTCTCTGTGATTCTCCCCTATTCCCTTGCTCTGCTAATTACCGTTGTAGCTTCTGTTCCTCTCTTTCCTCCAGCAACTTGGGTATTGATTAAGTGTAGTTCTTGGTTGCAATAGAAGAAATGCCCCTTTTGATTTATAACTGTAGTAAAGAATTACAATCTGTATTGTCCTTTAATGCAGAGAATCGACTCTTTGGAGTTCCACTCAGCACTTTGTTGGAAAATGACCAAAAACTCATCCCCAACACCAAGGTCCCGCTGATTCTCCAAGCAGTAAGTTATCTTTAGAGTTCACTTGCACGTGATAGCTCCTTGGTCTTGAACCATAAGCTGAAACGGCTGCCTTCAGATCTTTAGCTGAGAGCTTTCTGTTTCCCTTGTAGTTGCTGTCATGTTTGGAAAAGAAAGGGCTTGACACTGAAGGCATCCTGAGAGTTTCAGGGTCGCAGACCAGGATTAAGGTACAGTCATTTGGGTAACACTGTAAAGTATGGGACTACATGTCAAGTGATCATGTTGCATGAGCTTTATTTATGGTATCAGCCTTATTTAAAACAATCCCCACTCATCTTGCCAACACAATAGGGAGAACTCACTGCTGGGGAGCCTGCTAGTAGCCTACCTTGTGAGGCACTCTGCAGTGTGTGCCTTGTTGAGGGGTTGCCCTGTGCAAGATCCCCTGGTTGGATTCCCGTTCTGTTCGTTAGTGAAAGTGATGGGGTGTTTCCTCCCTATACAGAGCCTGGGGGAAAAGCTGGAAAGTGACTTCTATTCTGGTCTGTTCCGCTGGGATGAGGTCCGCCAGAACGATGTGTCTGGCTTACTGAAGAGGTTCATTCGAGAGCTGCCCACCCCTCTGTTGACAGCCGAGTATCTGCCGGCGTTCGCTGCTGTGCAAAGTGAGTCCTTTTCCAAGCAGCCTGGCCTTAGCAGCCTTGGTTTTTTTTCAAAGCTCTGTTGGTCGTGTGATCTCTTATTTGATATGTGCCACATAAGCGTTTGTGTTCTAGACAGATATGAACTAGGATCAGTCAAATACATATGGATGCTACACCCAGTGTGCTGAAAACACTAGATTCTTTCTTATTTCCAATAGTGTACAAAAGTTGTTTGCATGGCACTCAAGTATCCCAATAGTATTATTTATTACTGGTGTAACCGTAGCACCTAGGGGCCACAACTCCGATCAGCGGCCCTGTTGTACCAGTCACTGTACAAACACATGGTAAAAATTAGCCTCTAAGATAAGACTGATAAAGGATGGGAGGGAAAATAGAAGCACAGACAGAGGAAGTGACTTGTTCCAGTTCAGACAGTAGGTCAGCGGCAGAACCAGGAATAGACACCAGCTCTCCTGAATCCCAGTCCTTTGCCACCCCCTCCCCCACTCCATGGACCACAATGCGTCCTCCATAGCCTGCCCTAACACATGGATTGCTCACCTCTGGACAAGACACCCACCCTCCCATCCCCCCTCCTGGTTCTCAGCTAGAACATGGCTTTTGTCTCAAAACGTGTTGCTTCCATAAACACAGAAGAATGTGGCACCAGTTCACTTTTCAATCCATCTAGTGTCGTGTATTTTTCAAGTCTTGCAGGTGCTGTAGTGGAATATAAATGCATTATTAAATTAGTTAATTTTTATTAATGCTGTCTCCCAAAACTCACTCGTTCCCTAGTTTTCTGTACGTGTTGTCTCTCTGCCTCTGGAGAAAATACGGAGTAGCGGTTGGAGCACATTCTAGGAATCTGGTTTCTTGGGTGCTGCTAGTGGCTTTGCCACAGAGTTGCTATCTTAATTAAAGCAAATCACAACCTCAGTGCTTCTGTTGACCCATCTCTGAAACGGTTACAATCTATCTATTCACAGGGATGCTGCGAGCTCAGTTAATTCTGTAAAACACTCTCACGTTTCAGTAGTGCCTATCCTAGAATCGAAATAATGTACTGAGGTTCTTTGGAAAAATTTGCTTTCAGATTTAGGAACCTAATTGTCATTTTTCAAAAATGACTTACTCTCTGAAGTTTCTTGGAGAGTCAGTAGGCTTCAGGCTTCTAAGGGCTACTCTGCCTGGTGCTGCAGTCTGAACTTCGGGGGTGTGAACTGTAGAGTGCTTTAACTGTCCTTTTATAGACCCTACTATGGCTTTTAGCTCAGCCAGTTGGCTTTTAGCTCATGTGGTAGAGGCTCATGCTCTAAGCTCCAGAAGCCCTAGATTCGATCCCATCCGCTGCCGACTGCGGTCTGTTGGTGTTACACCTGCAGGTCTCGCTCATGGTTTGGACATTAACAATTTAAACATCTGTCACGTTTACAGAGTGTGCTGCAGGGGGAGGGATAGCTCACTGGTTTGAGCATTGGCCTGCTAAACCCAAGGTTGTGAGTTCAATCCTTGAGGGGGCCATTTAGGGATTGGGGCAAAAACTGGGGATTGGTCCTGCTTTGATCAGGGATTGGACTAGATGACCACCTGAGGTCCCTTCCAACCCTGATATTCTATGATTCTACTAAAGCAAACTAAATACGGGGCAAGTTAGAGGGTTCTACACTTCATACCCCCATAGTCGAGACTGCAGTACCTTGTAGACAAGCCCTAAATCACTTAAATGTTTTGGAAAGTTTTACCCCTGCGATTTTCCCATATTCGTGGTATGTGTTTCACAACAGGGAACCAGCATGTTCAGAACTCTGATTCCATGTGGGAGCCAGGTGGATTTAGAGTTTAACTAGACTCAGATTATTTTGCATGTATGCTGTTGCTGTTTGATGTGACATAGTACATTCTCCCTCCTGTAGATATCCCAGACCTGAAGCAGAGATTGCAAGCTCTCAACCTGCTTATCCTGATTCTGCCAGAGCCCAACAGAAACACCCTAAAGGTAATAACCATCTTCTACTGTATCAGTTGTGTGAGAGAATGTGAATCCTTCCAGAGAACCTATGTCTTAATACCTCATGTATTAAGAGATGTATAAGCAATCTGGACTTATTCTTTTGATCTCGCGTCAACTCCATTAATTTGTCTAGGGGTGGATGCCTGGAGCCAAACAAACTCCTGTGTGGGTTGAGTGGGATTGCCAAATTTATGAATGCAAATGCAGAAGCAGCAGGAGTCATGCCTTGTCAGGGTGCATCTCTTATGCCCATGTTTAAAAATCTGGCTCTTCCTATTAGAATATCCATTGACCAAAGTCTCCTTAGCTCTTGGATACCAAGATGCAGCTGATCTTTGTGATTTATATAATATCTGTTTAAAACATGGAGAAAAGTGCTGCAGAACTTTTAACTTTCTACCCCCTACGGATCAGACTGCACTAAAATCCCTTCCTCTCCTATGCAGCTAATTTTGAACAAGAGAATGTTGTTTCTGGGGCAGTTTTGTGGCAGTGCAGGACATTTGGCTTTTACTTCTGTTTTCTAGCAGTTTGGGGACCCAGGTGTCCTGGGTACTGCAGAAGCCATGTCCTTAATTCCCACAAGTATCTCCCAAGTCACCCGATACTGCCGCCTCCAGATGATCAAGTTGCTATATCTCCATAGTCCTGCAGAACTATTGTAACTTTAAAACTCGGGCTCAATTGGTCAAATGATCTAGTGTTCTTAGGTAGCTTGGGATGGCTTATGGTTTTGGGTAGAAACAGGAGACGCTTGTCTGTTTCATCAGAGTGAAGCTTTGAATTTTGAGGGGTCTTTGGAATCTGAAATTCAGAGTGAATTCCAAAGGATGCAGCCTTCCATGGGTCAGGAAAGAAGACCTTGTCTGCCTTGTTGTCTTTCCTGACTTATGGATTTGATGCCCCAAAAGCCACCACCACAGCTTGGTGTACAACCAATTGATGACTTCTTAGTGCTAGGACCTGACGACCAAGCCCACTTACACTTGTGATTTGCATTCAGGTCTCCAGAAATGAAAGGCTATTGACATTAACCAACTAAGCCACGCAGCACTTGCCCAAGCAGGTTTGCTGAATCTTACTGTTCACAGATGTCTTGAAAACACATGTCTTTCTCCCTCTTTCAGACTCTGCTGGAATTTCTCAGTAAAGTGGTTGCTAGGGAGAAAAAGAACAAAATGAATCTCTGGAATGTTTCCACAGTCATCGCTCCAAATCTCTTCATGCATAAAGGACTGGCGAATAAGATCCCAGAAGGGAAGGAGAAGCAGCTGGCAGAGGGGGCAGCCGATGTTGTGCGGATGATGATCCATTACCAAGACTTGCTTTGGACTGTAAGTCACATGGCTGTTTGTTGGGTGATAGCAACCTGTGCATTAACCAGCCCGGGACGTGACTCAGAAGAATGAGATAATCCTGGAGATCTTAAAGGAAACCGAGCTCTGTAGACAAAAGTTGTTTGGCTAAGCTCTGTTGCTGTCTTTGCTGTTCTTAAGGCACATAGGCAAAATATTATGCCTACGGAATGTTGTTTTTTAGGGGCTTTTCCCTATTTACAGTAGAAGTCTTTGAAAGTCTCTCTGATTTCTCTGCAGGTGACCTGGCCTGTGGAGATATGTATAAAGCCACCTGTTTAAAAAGAAACAAAGCCACCAAAAGTCCCCTAAAGAGCACCGGACATTGCAGAAGTAACTTTCTGCAGATGCTCTAGGAGGCATTCTTCTTCCTCAGCGTTGAAAGTGGGTGGGAATGTGCCACCCTGCACTCATCATGTTCTCCTTAACCCTATCAACCTTTCAATGCAGGGAAAACTTACACATGCTCCAGTGTAACTGTCAACGTATATTGAAGCCCAGTGCTTTCTGAGTATCTTTCTTTATAGAATAACTGTCTAGTCCTTGAATGTATCCATCCACACGCCCCTCTCCATTGGTTCTATTTATTGGTTTGTTTTTATTTCCCTTAGATCTCCTCTTTCCTGGTAGCTCAAGTGAGAAAACTGAATGAGAGCAGCAGCCGGAGGTACCAGTTCTACGATAAACGAATCAAAAACTTGCTACGGAAGATTCACATAGACAAGGACAAAGTGGAGAAGAACCAGGCAGAAGTAAGTAAGCTGAACCCTCTGAGGATGGGGTTGAATGAGGATTTCCCATTAAAGGTCCCCTCATGAGCAATGAGTGTATGCCAACGGGTTAAATTTCTCCTTAAACAACATTTAAAGAGAAACAGACAAAAACATTCTCTCACTGGCTTGCTGCAAAACACACCCAATTCCCCTTACTAAACTGCGCAAATGCTGTGGCCTAGATGCCATGGGCTCTCAGGCTTGTGTGTGAGGAGGGAAATCTGAAATGTTGGCGGTTGAATCTTGTCTTCTCAGCTGTACCAAGTGTAAACTTGACACAACTGAGGGTCTGGCCCTGTATGTTCACAATGGACATACTGGCTCATCTTACCGATACACACTGGCTTTTATTACAAGTGCCAGCTAGAAATTCTAGAAACCTAGAGATGAGGGCATCAGCCTTCAGGTACCTGTCAGTCTCTCCTGCCCTGCTTTTGTGCTTCCAAACACTTGTTCTGATCAGTAGGGTTGCATGACACCAGCGTTAATGAGTACAGGTGCGTGCAGTGGTGCTGGATATTAGTAAACAATAAGGCTTGTAGGAAGTGAGACAATACGAAGAATAATAGTGATTCACTGCACTTATTTCTGTACCAATTTCTTTCATATGGGTGGTGACAGACCCTTTCCAAACTCTATTTAAAACAGTTACTAAATGGGAGTGTGTGTCTGTCTCTCTTTTTTTTTTTAAGGGAAAATGTGCCAAAATTAGGAAGTGATGCACAGACTGGTATACTTGCAAATTTTGGCTTTTACTATTAAACAATTAGAAACCACAAATCAATTAAACAAAAGGGACAGGTCACCTCTCAAATCCCGCATTACAGAATGCATGTTATCACTGTTGAAAAGCTGCTACTTTCTAGAGTTGGCAACTATCCATCTGGTATGGAGCAAGCAGAGGTATAATTGAAGCAGGAAGAACTGTGTGCATTGGGACATCAATTATCAAACTTTTAAAGGGCTGTGCAGGGAATGGAAGTTCAGTTTTACGAACGATTTTGAGACTGACATTTTGGCTTTGTTCTGATTGGAACCAAAACTGAATTTTTTTTGAAATTCTCTTAACGAAAACAAAAAAAATCAAAATGTTTTGTTTGGAAAATGTTGCAATGGGGCATTTCAGTGCTTTCAGAACTCCTTTTCCATTTTTCTTCCAAAAATGAAATTCCGGCAAAATCAGCCCAATTTCACTAAGCTTTTCCATTTCAGTGGAACTGACTATTCTGACAGAAGATCGCTATGTCAAAGTTTCTATACCAGCTTTAACGCCCATGCCACTCAGGACCACCAGAGGGCACCCACACTTAATTCTGTTCGAAATTATATCCAAGACCAACAATTCTATCCTTGGCTACAATATTAAAACAAAAGTCAATCTCTTTAATCTTCACCGCTTTTAGACAGTTCTGTATTTTCACATCTCAGTCTGGTGTAAATCCCATCAATGGGCCATTGGATTTGTACTTGTACAATGATTTCCCATCTCTGTTTAGAAAACTGGCATCTTTCTTGTTCTAAATTGTCAGTGTCTTTCTTTTAAAACCATTTCTCTCCCCCGACCCTTTATTTTTAGCCTTCCAAGACCGTGAAAGTCCAGACATCTCTGTTACTGAAGGATTCACTGGAGGTTCACTTGAACAATGGAACCAAAGCTGCAGATGTCCTAAGGCAGTTTCAGAAACACCTCAGCCAGAACGGCTGGAGTATTGTCAACAAAGTCAGCCTCATCAAACGGTAAAAGGCTTTTTCTTGTGTTTCCATATGTTTCTCTTGCAGGGGTGGGAGGCTGGAGGGGGGAGAGAGGTTATATAGCAGGGGCGGGCAAACTTTTTGGCCTGAGGGTCACGTCGGGTTTCCAAAACTGTATGGAGGGCCGGTTAAGGGAGGCTGTGTCTCCCCGAACAGCCAGGCGTGGCCCGGCCCCCGCCTCCTATCCCTGCTTCTCGCCTCCTGACTGCTCCCCCGGGACTCCTGCCCCATCCACCGCTCCCTGCCGCCCCATCCAACCCCCCCACATTCCTGACTGCCCCTCCCCCCCCGGGACCTCTGCCCCATCCAACCCCCTGTTCCCCGCCCCCTGACCACCACCCTGAATTCCCCTGTCCTCTATCCAACCCGCCCACCCCCTTACCGCGCTGCCTGGAGCACTGGTGGCTGGCGACACTGTAGCCGCACCGTGCAGCACAGAGCACCGGGTCAGGCTGCGGCTCTGCAGCTGCGCTGCCCGGCTGCCCAGAGTGTTGCGCCGGCGGCGTGCTGAGGCTGCGGGGGAGGGGGACCAGCGCGGGAGGGGCTGGGGACTAGTTTGCCCCCCTCTGTTATATAGTGACTACGTTCAGTGGCTCCGTCTGGTTTGCTGTTTAAACCTTTTGAAGTGTGTTTGGGGGTGGGGGAGGAAACCCTAATCTCCCTTTTGATTTGTGACTGCGTCGTCATGTGGGCTTTTGGGGATGTGGAGCAGCTATTGGTTTGCTGCCCCCAGGTTGCTAGAGAGCAGGTGAACTGTAACAATACATGCAGGATCCTCTTGGGGGTGAGGAGTGGACGCCTTCCAGGGAGTGTGGGGAGCCCTTACTGGCTTCCATTTCAAAGATTGCAGTGAACCAGGAGAAGTGGTGTCAGCTTTCCTTAGAAGCCAAAATATCACCCTTTGTGTTAATCCAGACAGTTTCTTGTGTCTGGCAGTGTTTTCAGGAAGCACACACTGATGTATCTCTTGCACCACATCCCTAAGCAGAGCATGTCCAGGCTTAGGAGAGCAGGGGAGAAGGCAATCAAAGCTGTCACGTTAGACTGGAAAGCATTAGCACTAATATCCCAATGACCAGCTGCCATCCCTGCCAAAGGCTGCTGCAGGGTTCCTTACACCGACGAGTGCTGCTCAAATAGGCTGTCAGTCCAAGGTGGATGCTGCTGATAGACATTGATTTTGTGCCTTTTATTTTCTGTCTGAGAAGCTAGTCCTTTGCCAGCCCTTGTGGGTCTCATAGCAGTGAAGAAGTCTGCCTTGCTTCAGTCTTGATTCTTGGGTGAGCTTTTCAAGAGTTGCACTCCTAGAGCATGAGGGGAGTCTACTACCCTATGCCCTGTAGCTTCCCTTACCCCTACGGTCCTTAGAAACATGAACTGCTGAGTTGGATGCGATTGTTCCGGCCTGCCTTGTGCAAAGCCCAATTACAATGTTGTGTTTCTTCTTTGTCTCCTGCAGCAATGGTGCTGTCGAGTCAATGAACCTGCTCCTCTACGAAGTAGGCGGCAATATAAGTATGTGAGATTGGATGCTGAACTACTACAGATCTCTTCTTGGTGCTGGGGCGTTAATGGGAAATTAAGAAAGAGAGTCCGGCTGGGGGAGAGGGTTCTGATAAAGGTGGATCAAAACAGTTCTCCCCATGGGTGAAATTCACCCCAAGTACACAGGACCCATACGAGACCCTCTGCCACTTAAGCGGTTCAAAGAGTCCTCAAAGTGGTTGCCCAGGCAATCCAGATTGATATAGAGCGGAATCATTTAAAAAATGGGCCCAATAAGCAATGTTAAAGCCCAGACAGTCCAAAGTTGTGGTCAGCTCCCCTTGAGAACAGGGCCATTTGGAACAATGGGAGCTTGTGGGTGCTGAGCTCTTTGTAAAAGTAGTCCACTTGGCGTAGATGCCTACAGTAGAGATCTCTTGAAAATGTGACCCTAAAATAGTTACGCTTTCTAAAGAAACTCCTCTGAAATGCAGCAGAACAAGGTACATGTCTACTACTTTTCACGGTGATACAAAGGCTTTTCTGGCACTAGTTCTGAATGACCTGCAGAACTTGCTTGTGGCTTTAACCCTGAGTTACACAGATATCCAGAGCAATGCCATCCCATCCTTTGCCATCCTCCAATTCACATACTGGTTTTCTAACCAAACCCAACTTTATTCTTGTAAGTCAGTCTCCATTGTACAGCTCGTCCTGTTTAAAGACCGAGTCTGCAGCATTAGTAAAATGAGCCTGTACCATAATATGATGTACAGTATCATGTATTAAATATTCAAGGAGAAGGCTAATGCTGCTGGAAGGCTTGCTCACTAATGAACTAGTAATAACCTGTTTGGGTTGTCTTTCCCTCATAGCAGCTGTCTCAACAAGTTCAAGGTTCTAGTTCAGGGGTGGGCAAACTACGGCCCACGGGCCAGATCTGGCCCGTCAGGGCTTTGGATGCGGCCCGCAGGATTGCCACCTCCGTGGTGCTGCAGGCCCTGTGCCACTCCTGGAAGCTGACAGCACCACATCCCTGTGGCCCTTCGCGGGGAGTGGGGTAGAGGGCTCCATGTGCTGCCCTCACCTGTGGGTACCTCCCCCCGCAGCTCCCGTTGGCTGGGAACAGGTAACTGTGGCCAATGGGAGCTTCGGGGGAAGTACCCACAGGCGAGGGCAAAGCGTGGAGCCCTCTGCCCCCCTCCCCCAGGGGCCGCAAGGACGAGGTGTTGGCCGCTTCCAGGAGCAGCGCGAGGACAGGCAGGCAGGGAGCCTGTTCTGGGCCCGGTGCATGCCGCTGCCACCCTGGAGCCGCTCCAGATAAGCGGCACCGGACTGGAGCCTACACTCCAGCCTCCTGTGGCACCCCGCACCCCTCCTGCACCCCGAACCCCTGCCCTGAGCCCCCTGCCACACCCTGCTCCCGTCCTGCACCCTGAACCCCTGCCTTAAGCCCCCAACCCCTTGCCCTGAGCTCCCTCCCGCACTCTGCACCCCCTGCCCCAGCCCTGTATTCATGGCCCTGCATGCAATTTCCCCACCCAGATGTGGCCCTCGGGCCAAAAAGTTTGCCCACCACTGTTCTAGTTGGTCACTGCTTGTCTTGTGAGGACTGATAAGGTTTGGTATGGTATTAGGAATCTTTAAAGATTGGTCTCTTCTAATGAGTACAGAGGACATGGAAGTTGGGCAACGTGGACTAAGCATGAAGATGGAGTTTCTGTAATGCCCATCTATAATGGGTTACAGGATTGTCAGGAGAATAACTCGATCTAGCAGCAGAGGTCTGCCTTTAATGCGTCTCCATTATAATATCAACAGAAGACAAAGGACTTTGCCTGCTTGATAGAAACAACTAAATTCTTTCTACCAGATCCAAAGGCTGCGAGTGATTTGTATGAAGACCAAAGCTAGGAATGAGGGTGGTAGGCTGATTCTCTGTAATGACTTAAATTGGCAACAAGAGTGCATCTGTTCAGGAATCTTTACCAAGTCATATGCTGGAGGATGGCCCAGTAAATGTCATTTATTCCAAGGGACACTGTCAACTTACTCCAGAACTTAAAAACAAACACACACAACACTGTGGAAAATTTTTCATGATCTAGAATGAACTTAATTTATTTTGTTAGCTGCCAGCTCTTTATTAAAAATACACAGAACTGTTGGCAAGACAAATTATTGTCACGTGTAAGTATTAGAGGGTGAGGTATCTAACCACATGCCTCTCTTTAAGCTCATGATGTTGACTTTAATGAGAAATACTCACATGCTTAACGTTAGACACATGCTTATTACCTTGCTGAGTCAGGGCCATACTTCCATAGTTAATATAGTCAGTAAATTGCTGCATTACTCTTAATGCTTCTATTCTGGTCTGCCATTTCTATACGCGGCAAAACTGTGTAAGGAAAGTAAAAGGTAATCTGATCTCTGGTTGATTTAAAAAAGGATATATGTTGATTTCTGAAAGGTTGCATTGGCATATGATTAACGCAAAGACTCACTAGTGCATGAGAACTAGAAAGTGAAATTGTCTAGAAACACATGTGAGAATTACAAATCTGGCTTTTAATTGACCATTATGATATGAAAAAAATGAAATAAAAAGCATAGATTGTGAAAACTAAATTAAATAATACAAATTCTGTCATCTTTATAAGCTAAGGTAGCATTAGTAACACAGGTGAGGAAACTTCATTATTTAAAAAATGTTTTTAAAGGGAAGATCAGGTTGTAACCCATTTCTGTGCTTAAACTTCTCCAAAACCACTGCCTGCACACTCCGGCTATCTCTAAACTCAGAGTTGTACTGCTTTAAATACACCAGTATAATTAGTGGAACAACTCCTCTAGTGGGAGTGCAGTAATTTTGATTTCACTTACTCCTGTATGGGAAAGGGAATAACTATATCTCTTTTATACCAGTATAACTGTTCACACTAGGACTTATACCAGTACAGTTATTTCAGTAAAAGAAATCAGTCCCATAACCAAATTGTTATACCAGTAAAACTTTCTAATGCAGACTAGGCCTCGGATCAGATTCCAGCAATGCACAAACAAGTGATAGAACTTCATACATGCAAAACCCATCACCAGCACTGAGGTGGAATTGTCTCTCTCATATCTGCAAGCATGAATGGTCCTGAAGTGCACGGGTAAAAAGTTCACAAATGAAAATCCGTTCTTAAAACTTGATCTGTGATGAGTCCACTTCTAAAAACAAGGACAGCTATTACCGATTTATGGAACTTGTTTGCTCTAAATACCTATACATATATATTTGAATAGCGTTACACACAGGAAAAAGTAATAGCTATGGGACTGAGGGTGCAAAATACTTCTCTTTAAAATTTGTGTTTTTATCCAACAGGTGAACATTGCCTGGACCCAGATACATATCTCTTAGACTTGTACCAGATCAACCCCCATGCTGAATGGATTATAAAGCAAAATCCGTCCTTTCCACGGATGCTCTAGGAAAACATGAGTGAAAACAGACTTTTGTTTCAAGATTCTGGGTGGGAGCCGAAGGCTAGAACTTTTCTTAATGCGTTTGACATCCCAGAATGGAGGAAGGTTGTTACTTTGGAGGGAAATAAGCAGTGTTGGTTTGGAATGTTTTTTACTATTTTAGTTACAGCAGGCTGAAAAAAGAGAGCACTTGAGAGTTGGTAACGAACGGAAGTCAACATTAGGTCACAGAATCCAGAGGGTGTGAATATTCTTAGTAAAGCACCTGCAAGCAGAGCTGCAAAGAAAGTGGAGGAGAGACCTGTCCTGGAGGAAGAACCTGGTAGAATGTCTCTTAATCCTTTTGGGTTTGCATTGTTCTTTATTTTGACCATGTCCTCATTTTGGAGGAGAGAGATGGTCAAATCAACTAGCACTATCAACCATCTAGTCTCCTTGTGTTGAATGTGTTAAGTTTCATGGACTTTTCAGTGAGCGTCACATGTACAGTGCTGGGAGAACTAGACTCGTTTCTCCCCCTCACCCCCCCACTCCTCAAGTCTTACGGTTTCTCTGAAAAGTGTTAGGATGCTTTTGGTTTTGTTTGTGGAGGGATGTAATGGATGCCCAGAGTGGCCAGATGTAAGGAGAGACTTGCATTCTTCATGTAACATCTACAGTTAAAGCTGCTCACAAGAAGAATTAATTGTTTCTGGAAAAACGTGGACTTGGTATCAGCTCTTCTCAGAGGGACCAACTGATAGAGGAGACATGCCAAGGTGCTTGCCTGTCCCTGCACATGTCCTTTTGGTAATGCACAGTGGAAATCGTAATAGATACACGCAGGATGTGAAGTGCTCCAATACTGAAAGGAAGACCAGCATCTAGTTTTGCTGCTTGATCATCTTTGTGAAACCTCAAGGGTAAAAGGTGGCAGAGGAGAGATTCTGGAACTGTGTTTGAGGATTTTTTTTATTGTATTTCAAAGAACTTTTGTCCTGATCTAGGAGCCAAACTGGGCTTGGTTTGAGTGTGGTAGATGACATGTTAAAGCCTGCAACATCAACATTAATGTGAGGTGTAGTCTGACCTGGCCACAGCTCCATGCAGCTTCTCATAGTCCTTGCCAGGGTAAAGGTAATCTAAGTGAGGTGTGGAGATCATCTTTGACTACAAACTCCCTCAGGCAACTGTGGGCACTGAATCAGGCTCTCTTATACTGGCTGCAACCTTCCATGACTCTGGCGTGTGCATGCTGTGGGTTTGGGGAGAGCCCAGAACTGTTACGGCCTGTCTGGTAGCGTAAACATCTGTGTACTGGCTTCCTTAAGATTGGAACTGGAATGCAGCTCTGGAAGAATATCTCAGAAGTGTCACTGTCCTTACAGTGGTGCTGAAATCCCTAAAGAATGAGGGAGCCCACTATACACAATGATAGAATGTGGAATGTGCAGCAAATCTATCCACCTAACTCTACCCCCAGCAGGCAATATAATGTATTCTAAACATTCATGTGGCACAAACATGGCTGTCCTTCAAGTGTACTTCAGAAAGTCGTCTTTGGCCCATCCTTATCCACCCTGGAGACGATCTCAGTATTATTTCTTCAACTAATTGAATTGTTTCCAATGCCATCTGAACTGATCCTCTTTACTATTTTCTCAGGCTGATATTTAGCTGTTGCTCTTCCCTGTCTTGGAATCATAAAATTTCTTATAAGAGCACTTCAGATATAGATTTCTTTTCCTTTTTCCATCCCAGTTAAATTCTTTTGAGAGGATTAAGATGCTTGAGAAACAGCTGAGCCATATTCTGTTTAATTTTTTAGTTCTGATGTCGTTTCTGTATTTACGCTGCTGACTTTAAAATGTTGTCTGTATGAGAATGTCTGTTGTTGTTTGTTTTTTAGATTAAAGCTATGATGTGCAGATGCACAGATTTGAGGGATCATTACTTTCATTTCTTCCACTCTCCTGATCCTCTTTTAAAGAACCTAAAAAACAATCTGAAATTGTAAGTGAAGCTTTTCAAAAGTGGCTAACGACTATGGTGCCTCAGTGTGTGTGTGTGGGGGGGGGAATTACTTAAATTACCTTAGGGGGGCCTGGTTATCAGAGGATGGATGCTTCACAACTCCTGCAAATCAGGCTGCTCTTAGTTTGGGCCGTTAAAACCCAAGGGCCGCAAATTACTGGTCACTTCCAAAAATCTTGGCCAAAGTGATTGTTATGAACATTAGCAAAAGAACAAAAACACAGCCGAGATTTACAAAACATGAATACAATATTCTAAAGTAATAGCTGCTGCTGCATGGTGGCACGTTTTTGGATACCAGGGTACCATCTCATGAATGATGTGGGAGTTAGAAGTATATAGATGAGCCTATTCACGCCCTCCTACTAAAGGTGTTCGTACTGTAAGATGCACTCCTGATAGTTCTAAATCACGGGGCTTTCTTTTTTTTCTCCACCCATGGGCTACTATCCTAGGTGTCTTTGTTTATATATTCAATTTTTTTCAGTGTAAAACTTGTCTAGCGACATTTCAGAAGTCATTACAATATATCTCCAATCAGGAACTGGAGCAGAGCATTCCTACCAGATACAAACAAATGACCGCCCTCCCTCCCAAGCAGATAAGCAGCTGACATTGCATTTCCCTCTTCTCCCAATCTCAGCCCAGTTGTTCAGAGAGATGGCAAGATATGAACGCTTCAGAATGTTGGGAAATGCCGATCAATTGGTTGCTGGAGGTAATGTTTTAGAGCTCTCAGGAGGAGGGATACTCTACATCTAGGGCTAAATTTTTTTCAAAGTTTTCAAATATGTATACAAAACGCATGCCTCATTTGCATGCACAGTTAATTTAACTGAACATTCAAATGCTCCTCATCCATTTGCAGGTACAACTGTCTGGCTTGTGCATGCAAATTATAGATGTTTTGTGCATGTTTTTGAAAATCTGACATGTAAATGGCAAGTATAATTGTGTGCTTTGAAACAATAGAGGTTCTTTATACGTGAAAACACAAAGGGCATTGGCCAATGTAGTGGTGAATGAGATGTACTTGTTTTTTAAAAAATATATATATATATATATAGTTCAAGGTACAAAGACGGACAACAGCAGCAGCAGGTGACTCTGCTTGCTTTGGTATGAGGAATATTTTATAGTGCTATAATAACTGTGCATTCTGAGTGGCTACAAGGGCTAGAGAGTGGGGACAAAGGAAAATGCTACTCCGTCACTTCTATAAAACAAGTCATCTCTTTGTTTGTTTGGTTTGCTGAGAAACTCACCATGTGAAATAAGTGCTGTGAAAAAAGGTTGGGGGAATGTCTCATGAGGCAAATAGGCTAGGAATATAAAACTGTATTCAAACTGTATTTCAAACTCCTCCTCTCTGTCTATAGAATTGATGTTCTTTTGTATTTTCAGTTTCCTAGTTTTGTAAAAAAGACCAAGTCAGGTGAGGCTAGAACAATGTCACCACAATGTAAAAGTTTTGTTTTGAATGTTAGCTTTTATTAACTTTTTACAATATTTTTAATGCTGTATTTAAAATCCATTTAATCAATAAAGCAACAAAAGAATCATAAGATGTTAGATAAATGGCTTTCTTATGTCCCATGTTCCAGTGGCAGGGTATGAAATCCGCACTTAGGATGGGATAGCAACTATGACCTTGACTGGACAAAAATACATTCATGCAACTATGTTTGTCTACTGGAGATACTAGCCCTATATTCTGATCTAAGTTACATGCTGGATTTATTAACTTCATTTGAAGACAGTGGCCCAAATTCAGTCTTGGCAGGATACAGTGAGTAAAACTTTGTGCATTAATATTTGCAGGATTAGACTATATAAACGGACAGATCCTTGTTCTATTGATGGTAATGGCAAAACTCCTATAGATGGGGCCAAGATTTGGTCAATCAGAGACACTCGAGTCAAAATATCAACAATAAATTTTTACAGGTCTTGAGGTGAAATGATCAATATTACAATAAAACGTATTGACTGTAAGTCTTAGTACTCAATGGCAAAAAGACCAGTCAAATGAACTACAAGATGACCTTTTTTGAAAGTAACTTTTGACTTTCCCCATGTCTTTAGTTCCAGACATTGGCAAGATATACACATAGCTTACGAACTTGTCTCTGTGTTCCTTGTGGTATGGGACCTGATTCAAACTCTCTGTAGACATTACTGCCTCACGTCAGATGAGGTGCCCTTCAGAGCTATTCTTAGGAAGTGACGAGGTCTGTAACAGAGCAAGCTGGCCATTTAAAGGTAAGTTTCTACCAGCGCACTTGTAGGGCCTCAGCCCTTTTAAAACTTGGATGGGTTGTATGACTGAGAAGGGAATCGTGTGATGTCATGACTTCCGCTAAATAAGAGGGAGACAGGATGGGCAAGATGTGCCTGGCAGCAGGGGTGTTGGAACAGTTTTTATGCGGGTGCTGAAAGCCATTGAACAAAACTTTAAACCCTATGATGGAACAATTTATGATGGAAACAATTTAAAGCCAGGGGTGCTGTTGCACCCGCAGCACTCCAAGTTCCAGCACCCCTGCTGGGAGCATTTCCACAGTTGGACCTGGGAAGGGAAGAACTGAAGGGAACAGTTGCAGCTGTCCCAGAAAGCACTAAGAGGGGACTGAAGGAACAAAGAAGAGCATGCAGGGAAGCCTTGAGGAAACAACCAAAGGGCTGGGAAAGGAAGCACTCAAGGAAGGGGTGGTGTTTGGGCTAGAAAGCTAGTAGGGAGGCCTGGAGCTGTCTATGGGTCTCCATTGCAGGCCTCTGGAAGACTCCCTGAGATAATACATGGTTGTTGGGTTTTTTTATGGGGGCCAAGGAGGAGTGTGCCCTGGATTGAGATGTAAAGAGCTCTTGTTCTGGTGAAGATTTGGGGTGGGTGGAGGACGGTCTGGCCTTGGACAGATGGACCAGTATGGGGATGACACCTGCTCTGTGCTACTGCTCTTCAGTTAGGGGGTCCCAGGCCAGGACTGTGGAAGAAGGGGGAGGAGCTCCCCAACACCCAGTCCCTGCAGCCATGGAGAAGAACTTTTCCCAGGAATGGGCAAGAACTGGTGTTAACCCCTATCTTCAGGAGAAAGGGACTCAACCCAGGAGGGTGAGGGATGGTCTGCTTTTGTTCAACTCATTTTCTTTGGGAGGGGATCCTTTTCATTTGGGCAGAGGGTTAAAGCACCCAAAGCATCCTACCAGCTGGAGGGAGACTCTGGGCCACAAGGGGAAACTGAGGTATGGCATACCTGATGAGGTTCCAGGTAGGATCTTGTAACAAGGAAGGAAACCACACTGCTGATTGCTTCATTCCTGAGCCGTATTGTCCTGTAATGTCTCTATGGCTTCGGAAATGAACACTTCAGCCTTCAACAGCTTCCCTTCTCCTCTAAGGCCAAAGGGAACCAGCTGGGTTGGGAATGATCCGCGCGCGTGTGTGTGTGTTCGTTCACAACTCCTAGTTCCTACCTCTGCCACTTGGTCACCTGTCCACTGTGCTAAGCTGTGGCTGCTCTGTCTCCAATGTTTCCGGACAACGAGAAGCATAGCCAGAGGCTTTAGGTTCTTGATGGACATCCTGACCTAACCAGGAAGAGGCCACAGGCCCTAGAAAGGCAATACATGTTCATTCACCTACATCTCAACTTCCAGCTAAAGACAAAACCCCTCTATCCTTCTGCCCCCCACCCTCCATTGGGTCATGTCTATGGTTACGCATGGTTCAGAGTAGTCCAGCTATTGGTTAACGGCTAATAACCAACTATTAACTAAGATTAAGGGAAGCTAAGGGTTTCACATGTTTTCTGTGGAATGAAATTATGATTTAGTTGCTGTTTTATTGCTCGGTGCTGCAATTGCCTATTTGGGTGGTGAAATTTGGCACAAGCCCAAAGCTGTGCTTTATATAAAAAGCAATAGCAGTGGGCACAGGATTATCACTCTAGATGCAGGATTCCCTAAGTGATTCTTAGATGAATGGGAGGAAAAAACAGCCCAAGTGGTTCGAGGCTGCTTTTCTCTTTTTAGTATTTCAGAGGGATTATCTGAGGAAAACACCAGTTTATCAAACTCAGTCCACCCATTCATCTTCCACATTATCAAAGTGCTAATCTCTCTCATTCCCAAGGGCATTTTTTTGATTGATCATTACATGGCCACCTTGTCTGCTCTGAATAGAAGCCCGGTATTTATTTTGTATACTCTTCACAGTGAGACGTGAGGTGATAATTGGAAATAGCATGCAAGAGCTTAGCAAAATGTTGGTTAAACAGATTTATGTGAATAAAGTGGAACTGACTTAAATGTCACCTATTTAAAAAACATTTGCCCCTGGACAAAATCTGTGTAGAAATACAATGAAGTCTTGAACAAGAATGAGCTCAGTGGCTGAATGAAACTTTAGCACGGTGAGATGAATGCCAAAGAAAAACAACCAGATAACAGAACAGTTCTGCTAAATAAACACATTTGCTAAAGCAACATGAATAATTTGTAGCAAATAACTTATCTATCACATTTTAGATGCTTTTTTCCCTTTGGTACTTGTCTGTGAGGAGTTTGACTTCCTCCCCATACATTTATTCACTAAAAATGCCATAATTTCTACAAATTCCTGCCAGTAGGTCATGATTTTCAGGAGAACTGTAAGCTTTAAAAAAAATCTGTTTGGTTTGGGATACATTTTTGTGTTTTAATTGGTGGTGGTGGTGACAGGCTGGTTAAAACTGGAGGTTTCCAGGACAAACACACATGGTTATGAATTGAAAGTTCTTTTTGCAGATATTCTCAAGCAGCCTCTGAGGTGTGGGGCAGGGGAATGCCATACAAATGAAAGGAACCCGCAAACCTAATTTGGGAACATTGTTAAATGTGAGGTGACACTTTGTATGTTAAGACCGGATTCATGAAGCATGAATTCCAGTGTTTGTCTACATTTTTCACTGGGTTTTAATGCCTCGGACTGAAGTAACATGATGTGAAAGTAGTTTTGTGCATCCTTTAGTGTCATAAAGGTTTATCCTTGGATTGTGGGACTGTCTCAGTTGGGCAAGACTGATGCATTTAGGCCAACCTCTTAAACTGTGTGCCATTTTTCAGGGTCCCACTGAAGATAATGCAGAGTTGCAGTGACTGTACACCACGTAGGTGGTGACCGCAGAGTTGGCAGCTCTGGTTTCCATAGTTTTCCCCATAGATGCAGGTTTTCAGGCTTTCTGAAGTCTAAGGGGAACACCTGTCCCTCTGTGGGAATGTCCCTTTGATTGGCTGTCCTTCCTCAGGAGGTGGGGGAGAGGGAAAAGGCAGCTAATCAGCTTCTCCCCGCACCACGTGGCTTCTTTGTCCGTCAGCACCTGCAATGGGCTGAGCTCCACCACTCTCGAAGGCCCAGAAGCATGCCTGAAACACTTGTCCTTTCCTTCCTCTGTAGCTGGTTCTCCAGCACCTCCTCGCAGGTTCCCGTCATGGCCCTGTCCTTGGGCTGGAACAGCAGGGTGAATAAACTCTCTCCTGTTATCCCCACCCCATGGCTTGGGCAGGGGATGGAGGTGAGACTCCAGGTGCCCCAGACAGCACTAAGAGGGGACTGAAGGAACAAAGAAACTGAGGATGGTGCAGAAAAGCCTAGTGCTGAGGAAAGCAATGGGATTGGGCACATCTGGAGCATCTGCACAAGCATTTGGGAGGCTGGGTAAGGGGGAGGCAGATTAATTCATGGGGCAGGACTGTGTGTGTGTGTAAGATTATATTATAGGGAGGGGTTTCTCTGGCAGAGTTCTGCAAAACTCCTCCTTCCCAGCAGACCACCACAGGCACTCCCTCTTGGGGCAGGCTCCAGCAGTTGCCCCCTGTCTCTAGCTTGCATGGAATGGGGCTTCCCTGGCCCCCATTAACCTCCATTAACACGCCCTTCCTGCACTATGGGTGCAGGGTGGTTCTGCTATGCTGTACCTACTTCAGGGCTCCACTCTGCTTCAGGCATTCACGAGCACAGGTAGCTTGCAGGGCAAGTGGCACAGAAGCCTCTAGTGGCCAACAGGGGAAGTGGCAAGGGCAAAATTCCAGAGCTGCATGTGTTTTTTCTTTCAAGGTGCTGAGAGCCCCTTATCTACCCTAAATGACAACAACACTGAGTACTGTACTTGATGCTTTCAGCTCCTCTCCATTGGTGTGGGAGTGCATGGAAACTCCTTTCCCAATCACTGATAATCACTCTAAGGCCTTTTCTTGACTAGGGGGTTGTCTTGAATATAGCTAGTATGCTATAATGGTGCAACCACTAGTGTAGATGGACAAAACTACATCTGCTTTGGTAGCCTTTACCTCTTGCTTGAAACCCTAGAGTAAGTTCCAGCAGTGGTGTTATACTGGTACAGCGACTCCGACCCTCGTAATTGAGGCAATTCCCCAGCCTAGTTAAATTTATGCAAATTCAAAATCTACTGTCTCTTTGCCCCTCCAGGAAGATATTGATGGGGTGGGGGAGAGAGGGGAAGAGAAGCCCAAATACCCATGCCAGGTTATAGGGGAGGCTCACAAATTGGCTACTTTAATGATTAAGAAAAACTGGAGGGCTGTGAGGCAAGGAACTCCATAAATAATCGGTGTCTCCCGCTGCCTCGCATTGCAGCTTTTCAAATCTGTCAGTACATCGAAGACGGTGCTCTTGGCCCGTGCTGATGACTTTGTGGTAAGCTGTTCTCCGGCCACAACAAGAGGCAGCCAAAAAGGAAATAATTGGGTATTACTTATAAAAAACCCACAGTGCTGGCTGATGAGCTAGATTCCAGTTTTCAAGCAAGACAATTAATGATATTGCATTGTTTTTTTCAAAAGGAGAAGTAGACATGGGGGTTCCCTAATAGCCCTCCTGACTCTGCATCATGTCCTTAGCACATATTGTTGTGTGTTGCATTTATTATGAGCCACTTGTTATTATCCCTAATTATTTAGCTGGGGGGAGGTCTCTTCCTAAACGGTGAATTTGTGACTTGATGAACACTCAGCTGCCTGCATTTAAGGTAAAATTACTGTAATTAGCAAATCGATCAAGCCTGGCTGCACTTTGGCTGCCTGTGACAGAACAAACGGACTGAAAGCGCGGTTATTTAGTTGGAAAGTGGGGAAGAGGTTTGCAAATTTCAGGAGTGGCATATGCTGCATGGATTTAAAGCTTTTCACATGTTGGTCTTAATGGCAAAGCTGCATAAATGTCTGTTGTTAAATTTGTTCTGCAGCCATAGAACCTTGTATTGTGATCCCTCCCTCCCCTTCTCCCCCTGCCCCAGCTCACCCAAGCTAAGCGGGGTTGGGGTTGGTTAATAGCTGGATGGGACACCTTTTGTGACAACCCAAGGTGCTGCTGATTCAGTAGGTTACCTGCTTCCTTCTGAATCATCAAGACATCTGCAAAACTCATGTTCATTTCAGTGACAGCAGGATCAGACAGCAGGATCAGGTTGTTTTACATTTAGGTATTTACATAGGCTCTCTTCTTCCCTCTTCCCCACTTGCATGTCACTCTGTCTTTCTAACAGAAGAAGATGCAACATGGCTTACCTTTTTGTTTGTTTTCCTCTGCAACTCAACAAACCTCATCTCGATACACAAGCAGAGATTTTTTTACCCTAAAAATGAAGGCGAGCCAGATGCTTATGGAGTCCACTAGGGACACTGATATTGATTTTTGTGTGGAAACATTGCAACTCTATGGTGATGGGCAGCAGCAGAGAACCCTAAGCTTGATAGAGCTGTGTGCTTTCTTTGCTGACAGAGAACAGGAAGTACAGCGTTTACCCAGACTGCTCTGTGATTGCAGGTAAAGGATCCCTGGAGATATGCACATCGCATCCTAACATGAGCCCTTCAAAAGAGATGAGAAATTCATGAAATGGAACAAATAGGATCTCCTTTCTTCTTGTGGTATCTTCTGTCCTACCAGAAAATGGACTATCTGGTGGATGGTAGAGCAGCTGGGAAAAGATGACAGCTCTGTTCAGGACAGAGGTGTAGCAGGAGGAGAGGGTATCTAAACAACTGGCCTTTCTAAGGAGGACATCCCCAGTGCATTTCCCTTTTAACAATGGGATTGGTAGTGACTATCAGTAAAAAGGGACCATCTCGGTATCCCCTGGGGGAGCTGGGGGTGGGTGGGGACGGAAAACAGCGTACACTGCCCTGCTGGGGACAGCATTCATCTGTTTGCTGGATCTGTTTCTCCAACTGCAGGATAGTCAAGAGAAATTGCATCCATCCATGAATGGAGTAAATACATTCAGAACCAAACTTATTTTAACATAGCATTTTTTTAAAGACTTGATTTTTGTCTTTAAGTGTCCTTCCCCATATTAGTGCATGCATTAGCAGAAGGGTATTTGAACTACATAACCCAGGGAAGAAGGATCACTCTCTCTCCTCCTCCTGGTTAGCTAATATTAGAAAGATTTCTGCTCCCTGTCCCTGTTGCAGCATGAATATAAACTCTAGCCTTGGTAAAATAGCAATCTATTGCAATCTGTGATTAAACAAAATCCGCTTGGTCTTTGGTGCAGGTGGCTCATCGTTTTGCAGATTGTGCTTGTTGTTTGCTCTTTTATCCCCTCTTCTCTCTCTCTCTCTGTCACTGTCCTCCATTTTGAAAACTAGCTAGGTGTCAGACATTTTGCCACTCTTTTCCGCTGCTGTCTGTCTGTCACTTTCCATTGGGCTTTTCCTGTCCGGGCTTGAGAGGCATCCATGGTTGGAGGGGATGTTGAGTCACTCCTGTGACTGTCACATACATGCAGGGGGAACCTGTGTTGAACCGTCAAAGGCAGAGCCAACAGCATCTGAAAGCTTCATTAGCCAGGCTTTGTTCTGATTCAGTGCAGTCAGGCAGGCAGATAATGCCTTGAGTGTTATCAGCCATGTGCAGGCCTTGGTTGCATAGCAACCCAGATTGGTCTACATTGCCTGTTTTCTGGGAGGAAAAAATATGCATCATTTTCGCCTCAATGTAAATAAGAATTTATTCCTGGCTACAGATCCTCTTAGTTTTTACATTTTTAAAAAATGCGATGCAAGGCATCTTGGCTCCATGTTGTTGTATAGGCATTACTCCACTTGAACTTATCTGAAGGGGTTGGGCACTCCTGGAGTTCTTGTTTGTTCTTTTAGTTGCTCTTTTTCATCTCTTCCTTTCAATTTTGCAGAAGGTCGGATATGTAACAAGGGCTGGGACCTGCGTCATTCCTCTGACCGGATGCAAAATCAGGTCTAGGGAATTCCTTTCTTGTATCACGTTATCTGTTGGCGAGGGGGAAAATGCAAGGTTGACGTCATCTGTCTAGTTCAGATTGTAAAGCTATGGAAGGTGGAGCATCTGCTGATTAACTTGTTTTGTTTTGTACCCATTTTGCAGGGGTGAAAAGTGCTGGGTTGGCAGCTCTGGAGACTGAAGTCTTTTTCTCTCGGCAGCTGTCTATTAAATGGTTTTGATGGCATCTAGCATGATGGAACCTTCATTTTTTTTACTGGAATTTTCTACGTGTTACTAGAATACAAGAATTTGAGCTGGGCAAAAAATGAAAACCCTGTATGTACGTAAAATTTAGACCACCTTTTCATTCTGTGGTGTTCAAAACTGACCTGTTTCTCAGTTTAACCCCCTCCCTCCATTTTTTCAATAATATTAAAAACTTATTTAGAAAAACCTAGCAAAATAGCTATTGAAATTAGTACATTTACCATTTTATAAGCACAATTTCTCACAAGTACTTTTTTGGTGAAAATCTCATTCTTGAATAAAGCCTATGTTTTTAAAGGAAAATCTTTTCAAAGGAAAAATTTCCAATAAGTCATTACAGTAGTGCAGAAAAGTAAGCTTGGCATAAGACTCCCTCCTTTCCTCCTCCTCCTCCTCAGCAATGCGTCTCAACCCTGATGTGAGGGGCAGGAAGAGAAGTGGTCACTCTTCATAACCTGGTCACTCTTTGTTGCCTCTTCTGAGACTGCCAATATGTGTTTTTTGTCACGTGGACACATTTAGTGGGGACTGGATTAAGACCCACTAACTCACTTCTTACAGGCCACTGATTATTATTTTAGAAATTCAGGAGGTGGCGACTAGGTGAAAGGAGGCTGCCAAGCATTTTGGGGGTAGGGGAGAGTTTTGAGGTAGTTTCAGCATCCACTTCACAGGAGTCGCCATCACATGCTGGCTTCACAAGTACCCAGACTCCAGTCACTTGGACATCCCCTTTCTATACCTTGCTGGTGTGTAGGAGCAGACTTGGTACACAGGATTCTCCCTCGTAAAGGCCTTGGAGCTGCTGAGTGTTCAGAGCTCATCTGGCTCATGCTTCTAAATCTGTGTCTGGCTTCACTATCCCCAAGCCATAGCACTGCTTGTAGGAATGTACCATCCAGCTGCCATTCATTCATTTGTGCAATGCATAGGACCCCTTTTTAGAAATGAACTTGCTTAGATTGTAAGCTCCTTGTAAGCAGGGACTTTCTCCTTCCTGAGAGGGTACAATGTCTAGCAGAGCCTAATAGGGGACTTCTAAGTGCTACCACAGTGCAAATATTTTCGTAAGAAATGTGCACCTACAGAAGGTGGCTTCTGCACTCCTGAAACTGAAGCTAGGCAGCGGTATTGGCTCTGTAATTGGGAAATCCACTCAGAACTGCCCTGAGCCCAGCTCTTCTTTTAATGTAGACCATCAGCTGTTGTCAGGTGGAAACAATAGTCTGTACAAGGCCAATCTCAGTTGATAAAATCAGAGAGTTATGGCCACCACGTAGACAATGTCAATAAGGTTGGAATAAATGTTACATAAAGTTTGAGGCTAATAAACAAATTAACAGGCATTTTCTTTCATGTATTGGCTGATGCATCAAGTAGTAAGAGAACAATATATGTATATTGTGCATCCCCTCCCATTTCTCTAGCCTTGTCCTTTTCACACTAGTATTCCAATATCAAATGATAATACATTTTCCTTTCTCATTAGTGATGCAGTTTGCAGGTTGATTCGGACTAACTAGGATCCTCACTGTATTAAACACTTTAAAAGAAACCCATAAGAGCTTAGGATGTTTATGAAAAGCAATTTCCTCAGGACCGAGCAGTTTAATAATAACTCTAGAGTCAGTGGCATTCAGGCTCATTTATTTTAAGCTACATTTTCCAAACCATGACGGGTCCATAATAAATAAACAAGCCAGGGTGGCAGATTTTGTATGGCAATGAGCTAATTTCAAAGGAAAGAACCTATGTGTTTCAGTCCACAATGCATCCTTGCAAACATGCTTGTCAATGCAGAGAATAATGGGGATTTCAGGGAGAAATAATGGTCTCTTTTGATTAACTGCTAAACTTGATTAACTACTGTCATCAATATTCCATTGCTGAGGGTATTAACAGAAAGTAAAGCTTTGGGGAGGTGGGTGGCAAAGGCAAGCAAAAAACTGGAGGAAGTTCTGCCCCTTGAACAAACTCATAGCTTCATGTTTCCTGTAATAGTGAAACTATGCCCCCTGAGTATTCATCTGGATTCTTCCTGTAGCTGAGTCCTTTGCAGAGCCAGGCATGTAACCCCAGGCAGTTCTTTGCACCTGAGACCTGATGCCAATTCAAGCAGTGAAAAAACACACTACAGTATGTTTTAAAACACTTGTTTAAAAAAAAATCAGATCCCTATCCCACAGGAAGCAAAAAGGGCTCTGATACTGTCTGTGAAAAAGCCTTTATAAGCCTTGTAAGATGTTCAATAGTTGGCAAAGGTCTTTGGGGAAATTATAACACCTTGCACTTATTCCTTCTTCCAGCTACGGCTATCCAAGCACTGACAATGTATTTAGCCTCTGACCCTTTCTGTGGTGATTGTATGTGTTGTGAGCTCTATTTTAGAGCACAGAATAAGCTGAGTAAGCAGGAAGGAGCAAAAAGGTGAAGTGTCCCAAGATCCCACCCCAATGACAGTAAGTCTTATACTGAGATTGTGAGCTCTCCAGGGCAGAGAATGTCTTCTGTTGTGTTTGTACCATGTCTAGCACAATGGGGTTGAGGCCTGTATTATTTATAATACATAAATAAGTCCAGAACAGAACTTGGCATAAAAGGATTGTGATGGGGTGTTCACCCCACATCGCTCCTGAAGGGGTTAAGGTGGCTCAGAAGGGGCTAATTAGCTTAGTAGGCTGCACCTGGGAGAATTAGGGCTTGATTGACAAGCACTAATTGAAGATAGGCAAGCCCCTGCCTACTATTGCCTAAAGCTAGGAGGTGAGAGCAGAAGGGGCTGTAGTATGGAGGTTGGCAGTCACTCTCTGGGCCTAGTGAGGAGAAAAGGAGGAAAACCAAGTGAGGACCAGAAACCCTGGGATCCTGACCCAAGGGAAGAAGTTTATCCAAAGGAGTGGTGAAGAAGATGCCAAGGGAAACCACTACAAGGCTTGAGGTGGTACAGACCTTGACTGCTGATTGTAGGTTCCTGAGCTGGAGCCCAGAGTAGTGGTTGGATCTGGGTTCCCCTACCAGCCACTGGGAGAATGGCACAGTCTTGAATTGGAAGACTGGCTGGAATGGTACTGGGACAGCTGGTCCGGTGAAACTTTGATACCCCAGAAGGGGAAGTGACCTGGCCAGAGGGCCAAGGCATGAAGAAGGGCCAAGTCACAAAGAGGAAGCACTGTGACACAGAGAGAGAGAGTAAGAGAGGTTGTGGCACGAGTTACAGAAGAAAGGGGGCATCAGATTGGGAGGAGCTAATCCCCAGAAGCAACCACAAGGGGATGCCTTAGAGGTGAGTGTAAAATAAATAAATAAATGTAAGCGTGTAGGGACAAAATCAGAAAGGCTCAAGCACAAAATGTGCTACACCTAACAAGGGACGGAAGAGGCAATAAGAAGAGGTTCTGTAAATACATTAGGAGCAAGAGAAAGATGAGGGAAAATGTAGGTCTACTATATAGTGGGGAAGAAGAGCTAATAGATAACATTAAAAAGGCTGAGGTGTTTGTCTATTTTGCTTCAGCCTTCTCTAAAAAGGTTAATGGTAGCCAGATAATTAACACAATCAATATTAACAACAAGGAGAAAGAAACACAAGCCAGAATAGGGAAAGAACAGGTTAAAGAATAATTAGATAGATGAGATGTAGTCAAGTAGACAGGGCCTGATTAATTAATCCTAGGGTTCTTAAGGAATGATCTGAAGCAACCTCAGAACCATTAGAGATTATCTTCAAGAACTCCTAGAGGACAGGTGAGGACCCAGAGGACTGAAGAGCAAATATAGTATCTATACAAAGAAGACCCAGGGAATTTTAGGTGAATCAGCCTTAGTTCAATTCCTGGAAAGACATTTAAAAAAATCCATCAGTTTGTAAGGTTACAGGATAACAGGGTGATAAGGAATAGCCAACATGGATTTGTCAAAATCAATCCTATGAAACCAACGTCATTTCTTTCTTTGACAGGGTAACTGGTCTAGTGGATGGTGGGGGGGGCTGTAGGTGCAATATCGTGATTTTTAGCAGGGCTCTTGATGCAGTTCCATGTGACATTCTCATAAGCAAACTAAGGAAATATGGTCCAGATTAAATTACTATGAAGTGGGTGCACCCCTAGTAGAAAGACAGCACTCTAAGACAGGTTTCAGAGTTGCAGCTGTGTTAGTCTGTATTCGCAAAAAGAAAAGGAGTACTTGTGGCACCTTAGAGACTAACCAATTTATTTGAGCATAAGCTTTCGTGAGCTACAGCATCCGTTATGCATATTATGCATCTGATGAAGTGAGCTGTAGCTCATGAAAGGTTATGCTCAGATAAATTGGTTAGTCTCTAAGGTGCCACTAGTACTCCTTTTCTTTTAGCACGCTAAAAGTAGTTATCAACCGGTTACTGTCAAAATGGGGAGATGTATCTAGTAGAGTCCTGCAGGGGTCTGTCCTGAGTCTAGTACTAGTCAAGATTTTCATTAATGTCTTGGATAATGGAGTGGAGAGTATGTATATAAAATTCCCAGAGGACACCAAGATGGGGCGGGTGGCAAGTACTCTAGAGGGCAGTATTAGAATTCAAAATTACCTTGTGTCAAGGTTCCTCCCCCACTCTGAACTCTAGGGTACAGATGTGGGGACCTGCATGAAAAACCTCCTAAGCTTATCTTTACCAGCTTAGGTCAAAACTTCCCCAAGGTACAAAATATTCCACCCGTTGTCCTTGGACTGGCCGCTACCACCACCAAACTAATACTGGTTACTGGGGAAGAGCTGTTTGGACGCATCCTTCCCCCCAAAATACTTCCCAAAACCTTGCACCCCACTTCCTGGACAAGGTTTGGTAAAAAGCCTCACCAATTTGCCTAGGTGACTACAGACCCAGACCCTTGGATCTTAAGAACAATGAACAATCCTCCCAACACTTGCACCCCCCCTTTCCTGGGAAATGTTGGATAAAAAGCCTCACCAATTTGCATAGGTGACCACAGACCCAAACCCTTGGATCTGAGAACAATGAAAAAGCATTCAGTTTCTTACAAGAAGACTTTTAATAAAAATAGAAGTAAATAGAAATGAAGAAATCCCCCTGTAAAATCAGGATGGTAGATATCTTACAGGGTAATTAGATTCAAAAACATAGAGAACCCCTCTAGGCAAAACCTTAAGTTACAAAAAAGATACACAGACAGAAATAGTTATTCTATTCAGCACAATTCTTTTCTCAGCCATTTAAAGAAATCATAATCTAACACATACCTAGCTAGATTACTTACTAAAAGTTCTAAGACTCCATTCCTGGTCTGTCCCTGGCAAGAAGCAGCATACAGACAGACACAGACCCTTTGTTTCTCTCCCTCCTCCCAGCTTTTGAAAGTATCTTGTCTCCTCATTGGTCATTTTGGTCAGGTGCCAGCGAGGTTACCTTTAGCTTCTTAACCCTTTACAGGTGAGAGGAGCTTTCCCCTGGCCAGGAGGGATTTCAAAGGGGTTTACCCTTCCCTTTATATTTTTGACACCTTGACAAATTGGAGAATTGGTCTGAAATCAGCAAGATGAAATGCAGTATATACAAGTGCAAAATACTACACTCAAGAAGGAAAAATCAAAGATACAACTACAAAATGGGGAATAACTGGCTAGGCAGTGGTACTGCTGAAAAGGATCTGAGGATTATAGTGGATCACAAACTGAATATGAGCCAACAATACGATGCAGTTGCGAAAAAGGCTAATATAATTGTGGGGCATATTAACAGGCATGTTATATGTAAAATGTGGGAGGTAATTATCCTGCTCTTCTCAGCACTGATGAGGCCTCAGCTGAAGTATGGTGTCCAGTTACTGACACATTAGAGGTTTTTAGATAAACAGCTGTTGGGGCTGGTCTAAGTATACTTGGTCCTCCTTCAGCACAAGGGAATGGATTAGGTGACCTCTTGAGGTCCCTACATTTCTGACTCTGTGTAAGGGCTGGGAAATTTCACAAGTTTCCATTGGTGGCATTTCCTTCCGAATCCTTCTTGGTGGTTGAAGGCTAGTGGGAGAGGGAGAACCCACGTTCCTTTCCATGGAATATCAGCAGCTCATGTTTTGTGTCTTGTCCATAAGCTAGTCAAGGCAATAAACTAATTTATTCATTTTCAAAATTTATGTGCCAGATAACTTCTGTGAATAACTATGTGTAGCTTGTGCTGATGCTGTTCATTCGGGTTCAAGTGAAGCTAGCTAGTTCTGACCGGACATATGGGTCAGATGGTGCTGCTTTTGTTTCTGATTGGATGAACATCACTCCTTGATTCAGATTCTTGGTGTGACTATTCAAACTTTCTTTTCACAAGTGATAATTTACTAGAAAAGAAACAAATGAAGGGAAACTTTTTATTGGAGCAAATATTTCTAGAAAAGTGAGGTATTCATTAGTCCTATGACTAACTTTGTAAGTGTTACACAAATCTGGAAAAATACTGTGTGTGCTTGTACTTCAGACAATGCTACACATTCAGTATGCAGCTTCTACAGCATCCTCGTTAGACACTGGATACAGTTTTTGTATAGTCTACATCACTGTAACTGGAAAATTACAGCTAGAAGATGCAACATGTTGCTTGTGTTGATTACTGCTTGTTGTATAACTTAAGTTTCTTGCTCTGAAAGCTGTGGCAACAATTCTCCTTTGGAGCAATTTTGGTGCTGAAGTGATCTATTCATCCCAGGACAAAAGAGGGAAATTATCTGGATAATGGAAAGAGACTGGCTCCTGACAGCATTTTATAACAGTTAATTCCATGCACCTGCTCAGGTTCTTTATGTTCCTTTCATTGTTCTTTTCAGAGTCTGTAAACTCAACATGGAGGAGAGAGAGAGATCAACCTTGAGTATTAGGGAAGGGGCTGAATTAAACCCTGGATCCTCCTCCTTCTCTCCCACCTAATTCTGGAAAAGTTAGGATCTAGTTCTGAAATGTGGGGCTGATGCTCATGTCCCATTACAAGTCAGAGTGTGTTCTGACCCTGAGCACTTCTTCCAGTTGAGCTCCTCCAACACAGTGCCTACTCTTTGTTCTATTTTCATCCAAAGACTTTCACAAAGCTTTAAAAATGCTACACCCAGATGCAGATCACTTCACCTGCAAAAATGCAGCCACCTTTGGGGTGGGTGAGAGAGGTATCCAAAAACCAATTAATGCACAATATGCTGCACAACAAGAGTGCAGGAGAAACATCTTGATTTAAGCGGCAAACTTATTTACATGTGAAAAGTGCTATGAAAACTTTAATTCTCATGCAAAGCAAATAGGACCTTTGCTTTTTAAAGGCATGTTCTGGAACACCCATATGTGGTAAAGGGCATAAACACAATGGCCCTGATTCTTGTTTCTCTATCCATGCATTTTAGGGGAGAGAAGGTGTGCATGTATATGAACAAATTGACTTTAAGCTAACTTTGCATTCCTCCATCTTCTTGGGGCACCTGAGAGCTGCTGTTGATTAGATCCCAAGCCGCTCTATATACACTCAAGCTCCTCATCTGTTATTGAAAAGCAGCCACTATGGTAGGAGACTGGAGAGTAGCAAATGTTGTACCTATATTTGAAAAGGTTTCAGAATGGTAGCCCTGTTAGTCTGTATCAGCAAAAACAACAAGGAGTCCTTGTGCCACTTTAGAGACTAACAAATTTATTTGGGCATAAGCTTTCGTGGGCTAAAACCCACATCAGATGCATGGAATGGAAAATACAATAGCAGGTATAAATACACAGCACATGAAAAGATGGAAGTTGCCATATCAAGTGGGAGGTCAGTCTAACGAGACAATTCAATTAACAGTAGGCTATCAAGGAAGGAAAAATCACTTTTTGTAGTGGTAATGAGAGTGGCCCATTTCAAACAGCTGACAAGAAGGTGTGAGTAGGGGGAAATTTAGTATGGGGGACAAGACAGGCCCAGCAAGGAAAGTAACAGAACGCCACTAGCCATCACCTACAGCCCCCAACTAAAACCTCTCCAGCGCATCATCCAGTACGTACGACCTATCCTGAAGGATGACCCCTCACTCTCTCAGATCTTGGGAGACCGGCCAGGCCTCAGCTGCGGTCCGTAAGCGAGAATAGCCGGTGCAGTGTGCTTCAGTTACGGTTTCCCCTCCCAGCATGATCCCTATGCCCGGGCTTGCGGGGAGCCGGTGCAGAGCTGTTGAGGCAGCTCTACACCTGCCGGGGAGCCCCTCTGGCACCCCAACATACATCTGTTGCCTTTAGGGCCCTGTGACACAGACCCAGCCCGAGGGTGGGCGATCAGGGTGCTCACCCTGGGTGCTGACTTTTAGGGGCAACAAATCATCATCCAAGGGTGGGGAAGGGGCACTACATCACTTGGCTGCTCGGGGGGGGTGTGTATGATGGAGAAGCACCAAAAACGTTTGCTGCCCTGGGCAACAAAACACCGAGGGCCAGCCCGGCCCTGACTCAGCTGGAGCAGAGGAAAAGAGCCTCAGGTCAATGTAGAATGAAGGTCAATGTATCTACCTGGGGAGGGGAATGAAAGGTTGCTTTGTCCCTTCTTCCAGGGAACCTAGGTGTTTCTAGCCCTGTGCTTAACCCCTCTGCTTGTCTCATTGGATTTCTCCGGCAAAAGGACAGGATTTCTCTTGTCTTGCGTAAGCTGCCATTTGATTTAAAATACTTGCTGCGAGTTGTTTGCACTCGCACATGCATACTGGGAATCTGTTCTCTCTGCTCTGCATTGTTTAGTTTCTAAGGAGGCTTCCCAAAAGTGTTTTTCTATTCTCCAGACTGAGGGGTGAGATTTCAGCAGCTAGATGAATTTGTATGTGGACTTCTCATTTCAAAGGCTGAAAAACATGGAGTTCAATGGGGGAGGGAGGGAGGGAAGGACACTTCACAGGCCACTTGTGAGTTGAAAGTGGTGGGTGCAGTATGTGGTACCTAGCAATGCGGGGGATAAGGAGGTAGTTCAATGAAGATGTCGCTACTCGCTCTGTCCATGTCATCAATATACCTCACCCGGGCATAGTTTTTGCCTCCAGGCAATGATCCACCTGTGACAGCGGGTGAAACCCTTAAACTACAAGAGTCTGCACCTAAAAAGAGTAGCCTAATTCAGAGATGTAGCCCTTTCTTTAACTCTCTGTTCCTGACACTAGGACCTGGTTTTTAAAAAAAAATAAATTTCTGACCGTTCAAGAGGCAGTCCAGCATTAATATAAGATCTTTGCCCCTTTCGGCCCTCCCTCCCCTTTCTTTCTATCCTGAAGGCTGTGACCTCCATGACTGACTGAATCAGAACTCTTGGCAAATCTCTGATGGACACAGCTAGTGCTGCAGCTGGCAGGCTAATGAGATGGAAACATAATTCACCTCAGACTCCAGTCCCCTGTTTTTCTCCGTTGTTCTGTGCACACAATTATTTTTCCCTTCCTCATGCAACTGTCTGCACAAAAAGTGTGTCTGTTTATGTGTGCACCTATGTGAATACATAGCATGTGTGCAAAATATATACACAAATATGCTGGGTTTTTGTGAGTGTGTGTGTGTGGGGGGGTGTATTTGCTTATTGTGCCTAGCATTCTAATAAATGGATTGCATGTTTGCACGGATGGGGATTAAATGGAAAGCATGAGTTTTATGCTTTGTCCCCTTCACCCCGTCAGGCAAGGATGTCCCTCTTCCCAAAGCCGCTTCTGAGTTATCATAGTGTTTGGCTGTGGGGGCCTTGACTAAATCCCCAGCATAGTCAAAGGGCTGGAGCACAGTATACCATGAAGGGATGCCCCCTAACTATTCCACCAGGTGGCTTAGGAGCATGCACTGCCAACTCTTTTTATTTATTTATTTTTATTTTAACCACTAGAATTTCAAGGGCCACTGCCGCATTGTCTGGAGTCTATAGTTAATATTGCTTAGATGCTCTACCAGTTAGTAGGGTGGGCCCTCTTGGTTCCACAGGAGCAGAGTTTCTTAACAGCTTCTTAACAGAAACAGCTTCTTAACTACAATGTAGATACTTAAATTCAGAGCCACGTGGTTTTAGAAGGAGGCAGTGTGGTCCAGTGGATGGGATGCTGGACTGGCAAGCTGTTGATCTGGGTTCTGCTAAGGACTTAGTCATTGATTTGCTATGTGGTGTCAACCAGTTACTTAGGCCTGACTTTTCAAGTGTAGGTCCCCCAATTTTTAGGTGCTCAACTTGGTCCCTAATATTCTTTATTTGCACAGCAGAAGGGGGTGGGTGGATGGGAGAAGAAGTAGGTTTGGTGGCTTACACGCACCCTGAAAAGCCCCTGTACTGGAACTAGGCAAAACTTTTGCCCCAAAGCAAAATGCACCCAGTTTCAGGTGTCCATACAAACTGGAAACTCTAGTCAGATTGATGGAAAATAAATATGCAAAAAATGGTGGCTTTGTCCCGAAAGCAGGTGAAACCTTCTGGTTTTAGTTGAGTTCACCTCTGAGACTTCAGTCCCATCTACATTCTAATCCTTACATTTGTTGTGGGAACCAAGTTCAGACATGATAATCGTTTGACATGGTTTGATATTTCCGTGCAGATGGGACCAAACAGTGTTTTACTCAAGTTCCCCAAATCATACTATAACCGTCTACTTTTGCAGGTCCATAGCTGTGTGTGGGAACATGGCTAATATATGGCTTGGTCTTGTGTGTGCTGCCCACCAAATGGTTTTGAATTTCATTGGGGCCTGCCATATTGCATCCTAATGCTCCAAGATGGTGGGATTTTCGGTGTCGTTGAGACATCTCATTTTAGTTTAAACCAGAAATTCAAAGCAAAATTCACAGTAAGAACCCATAGGAACTGAAACCGTGCAAAAACTTGTATGAATCATAACAAGGAGAAACCACTGAATTTTGCACAGATTTACCACATATATACATGACTACATTTAGTTTTGATTTCCCCCCACCCTCTGCTTACGACATGACCTCTCAATTGTCAGCAGCAGCAGCAGAGAAATCTGCAGGCTTCATGCCTCTGACTCCAGAAATAGCAAAGGATGACTCATTTCACCTCTAATGCAGGGATGGAGGGAGAGGCAATACCATCCTTTCCTTCAATCATAAAGAATGCCAGTTACTAAAGAAGTCCCCCAAAAGAAGCTCTGTGAGTCATTTGCGGGGAGCAAGGGTGGAGAGAGATGAAAGGGAAAGAAGACACATGATTGAGTGTTCTCTCATGTTTCGTTCAAAGCAGTGTGCACTTGTAACAAATTGACAAAGCAGCTTCTTCATGTATTCAATATCATGATGAGGGAACCTCAGAGTGGTTCTGAGCCTAGGTTTTGAAGAATATCCTAGAGGCTCTGATGCTTTACTGAACCAACCACTGTTCTTGGCTATACAATAAGAATCTCAGAACAGCTTTTCTTAAGTAGGTTTTGGCACTTCCTGGTTTAACTTGGGCTACCACTACCATCAGCACCACCTTTCATGCGGTCAATTTTGGATGATTTAGATCTTCTGCTGAAGATTCTAGTACTAGCCACAGTTTGAGACAGGATACCAGACTCGATTGACTATTGATGTGTTCCTGATTTGGTGGTTCTGCTTCTGGTCTGGAAGCAGAGGAATGTGAAAAAAGAAACATGCATTAAGCTGGAAAAAGGTTATCCAGACTCATCAGAACCTCAGAAAACCTTAGCTGAAAGTTTTAATGTAAAGGCTGCATATGGACAAAGTCCCAACATGCTAATCATAGAGGAAAAGCAGATGAGTTTTTCTGTGGGAAGAAGATAAGTGAAATACTTCGTACAGTACACCGCCTAAAGATGGACCTGAGCTAACTTAGATCTACAGCCTCCTGCTGTGGAGAAATATAGCTCTGGATGCTAACTTTGTTGGTATAAAGATAAGGCTGGGCTGCAAAGGATTGAACAACTAGGGGACATAATCTAGAAAAACAGGAATCTGAGTATAGTACATGGGGACATTAGGCAGTAACATGGTAATATGCAGGGTATGCCTTATCTTGCCCTTAAACCAGCTTTGGTGACTTTAGTGTATTCAGTCCTGATTTACATCAATGTCAGATCTGTTCTGCATACCAACATGCACTGAAATAACAAAATTGCTTTTAATTCAGAGTTTTATGGTATGTCTACACTACGGAATAAGGTCGAATTTATAGAAGTCGTTTTTTTAGAAATCGGTTTTATATATTGGAGTGTGTGTGTCCCCACAGAAAATGCTCTAAGTGCATTAAGTGCATTAACTCGGCGGAGCGCTTCCACAGTACCGAGGCTAGAGTCGACTTCCAGAGCGTTGCACTGTGGATAGCTATCCCACAGTTCTCGCAGTCTCCACTGCCCATTGGAATTCTGGGTTGAGATCCCAATGCCTGATGGGGCTAAAACATTGTCGCGGGTGGTTCTGGGTACATATCATCAGGCCCCCCTTCCCTCCCTCCCTCCCTCCCTCCGTGAAATCAAGGGCAGACAATCATTTCGCGCCTTTTTTCCTGAGTTACCTGTGCAGGCGCCATACCACGGCAAGCATGGAGCCCGCTCAGGTAACCATCACCGTATGTCTCCTGGGTGCTGGCAGATGCGGTACGGCATTGCTACACAGTAGCAGCAACCCATTGCCTTCTGGCAGCAGACGGTACAATAGGACTGGTAGCTGTCCTCGTCGTGTCCGAGGTGCTCCTGGCCACGTCAGCTGGGAGCGCCTGGGCAGACATGGGCGCAGGGACTAAATTTGGAGTGACTTGACCAGGTCATTCTCTTTAGTCCTGCAGTCAGTCCTATTGAACCGTCTTATGGTGAGCAGGCAGGCGATACGGATTGCTAGCAGTCGTACTGTACCATCTTCTGCCGAGCAGCTATGAGATGTGGATGGCATGCAGTCCTTCTGCACTGTCTGCTGCTAGCCAAAGATGTAAAAGATGTTTGGAGTGGATCAAAACAAGAAATAGACCAGATTTGGTAAATCTAGCCATGTATCAATCAGAGGCCAGGCTAACCTCCTTGTTCCAATAAGAACAATAACTTAGGTGCACCATTTCTTATTGGAACCCTCCGTGAAGTCCTGCCTGAAATACTCCTTGATGTAAAGCCACCTCCTTTGTTGATTTTAGCTCCCTGAAGCCAGCCCTGTAAGCCGTGTCGTCAGTCGCCCCTCCCTCCGTCAGAGCAAAGGCAGACAATCGTTCCGTGCCTTTTTTCTATGCGGACACCATACCAAGGCAAGCATGGAGGCTGCTCAGCTCACTTTGGCAATTAGGAGTTAAACACCACACGCATTATCCAGCAGTATATGCAGCACCAGAACCTGGCAAAGCGATACTGGGCGAGGAGGCGACGTCAGCGTGGTCACGTGAGAGATCAGGACATGAACACAGATTTCTCTGAAAGCATGGACCCTGCCAATGCATGCATCATGGTGCTAATGGGGCAGGTTCATGCTGTGATACTGTGATACTGTGGAATGCCGATTCTGGGCTCGGGAAACAAGCACAGACTGGTGGGACCGCATAGTGTTGCAGGTCTGGGACGATTCCCAGTGGCTGCGAAACTTTTGCATGCGTAAGGGCACTTTCATGGAACTTTGTGACTTGCTTTCCCCTGCCCTGAGGCGCATGAATACCAAGATGAGAGTAGCCCTCACAGTTGAGAAGCGAGTGGCGATAGCCCTGTGGAAGCTTGCAACGCCAGACAGCTATCGGTCAGTTGGGAATCAATTTGGAGTGGGCAAATCTACTGTTGGGGCTATTGTGATGCAAGTAGCCCACACAATCAAAGATCTGCTGATATCAAGGGTAGTGACCCTGGCAAATGTGCAGGTCATAGTGGATGGCTTTGCTGCAATGGGATTCCCTAACTGTGGTGGGGCCATAGACGGAACCCATATCCCTATCTTGGCACCGGAGCACCAAGCCTGCGAGTACATAAACCGCGAGGGGTACTTTTGAATAGTGCTGCAAGCTCTGGTGGATCACAAGGGACGTTTCACCAACATCAACGTGGGATGGCCGGGAAAGGTACATGATGCTCGCATCTTCAGGAACTCTGGTCTGTTTCAAAAGCTGCCGGAAGGGACTTTATTCCCAGACCAGAAAATAACTGTTGGGGATGTTGAAATGCCTATATGTATCCTTGGGGACCCAGCCTACCCCTGAATGCCATGGCTCATGAAGCCGTACACAGGCAGCCTGGACAGTAGTCAGGAGCTGTTCAACTACAGGCTGAGCAAGTGCAGAATGGTGGTAGAATGTGCATTTGGACGTTTAAAGGCGCGCTGGTGCAGTTTACTGACTCGCTTAGACCTCAGCGAAACCAGTATTCCCACTGTTATTACTGCTTGCTGTGTGCTCCACAATATCTGTGAGAGTAAGGGGGAGACATTTATGGCGGGGTGGGAGGTTGAGGCAAATCGCCTGGCTGCTGGTTACGCGCAGCCAGACACCAGGGCGGTTAGAAGAGCACAGGAGGGCGCGGTACGCATCAGAGAAGCTTTGAAAACCAGTTTCATGACTGGCCAGGCTACGGTGTGAAAGTTCTGTTTGTTTCTCCTTGATGAAACCCCCCGCCCCTTGGTTCACTCTACTTCCCTGTAAGCTAACCACCTGCCCCTCCTCCCTTCAATCACCGCCTGCAGAGGCAATAAAGTCATTGTTGCTTCACATTCATGCATTCTTTATTCATTCATCACACAAATAGGGGGATGACTATCAAGGTAGCCCAGGAGGGGTGGTGGAGGAGGGAAGGAAAATACCACACAGCACTTTAAAAGTTTACAACTTTAAAACTTATTGAATGCCAGCCTTCTGTTTTTTGGGCAATCCTCTGTGGCGGAGTGGCTGGTTGGCCGGTGGCACCCCCACCTTGTTCTTGGGCGTCTGGGTGTGGAGGCTATGGAATTTGGGGAGGAGGGCGGTTGGTTACACAGGGGCTGTAGTGGCAGTCTGTGCTCCAGCTGCCTTTGCTGCAGCTCAACCATACACTGGAGCATACTGGTTTGGTCCTCTAGCAGCCTCAGTATTGAATCCTGCCTCCTCTCATCACGCTGCCGCCACATTTGAGCTTCAGCCCTGTCTTCAGCCCGCCACTTACTCTCTTCAGCCCGCCACCTCTCCTCCCGGTCATTTTGTGCTTTCCTGCACTCTGACATTATTTGCCTCCACGCATTCGTCTGTGCTCTGTCAGTGTGGGAGGACAGCATGAGCTCGGAGAACATTTCATCGCGAGTGCGTTTTTTTTTTCTTTCTAAGCTTCACTAGCCTCTGGGAAGGAGAAGATCCTGTGATCATTGAAACACATGCAGCTGGTGGAGAAAAAAAAAGGGACAGCGGTATTTAAAAAGACACATTTTATAAAACAATGGCTACACTCTTTCAGGGTAAACCTTGCTGTTAACATTACATACATAGCACATGTGCTTTCGTTACAAGGTTGCATTTTGCCTCCCCCCACCGCGTGGCTACCCCCTCCCTGTGGCTAACAGCGGGGAACATTTCTGTTTAGCCACAGGCAAACAGCCCAGCAGGAATGGGCTCCTCTGAGTGTCCCCTGAAGAAAAGCACTCTATTTCAACCAGGTGACCATGAATGATATCTCACTCTCCTGAGGATAACACAGAGAGATAAAGAACGGATGTTGTTTGAACGCCAGCAAACATACACTGCAATGCTTTGTTGTACAATGATTCCTGAGTACGTGTTACTGGCCTGGAGTGGTAAAGTGTCCTACCATGAAAGACGCAATAAGGCTGCCCTCCCCAGAAACCTTTTGCAAAGGCTTTGGGAGTACATCCAGGAAAGCCGCGAATGCGAGGGCAAAGTAATCCTTTCACATGCTTGCTTTTAAACCATGTATAGTATTTTAAAAGGTACACTCACCGGAGGTCCCTTCTCCACCTGCTGGGTCCAGGAGGCAGCCTTGGGTGGGTTCGGGGGGTACTGGCTCCAGGTCCAGGGTGAGAAACAGTTCCTGGCTGTCGGGAAAACCGGTTTCTCCGCTTGCTTGCTTGCTGTGAGCTATCTACAACGTCATCATCATCATCATCTTCTTCTTCGTCCCCAAAACCTGCTTCCGTATTGCCTCCATCTCCATTGAAGGAGTCAAACAACACGGCTGGGGTAGTGGTGGCTGAACCCCCTAAAATGGCATGCAGCTCATCATAGAAACGGCATGTTTGGGGATCTGACCTGGAGCGGCCGTTCGCCTCTCTGGTTTTCTGGTAGGCTTGCCTCAGCTCCTTCAGTTTCACGCGGCACTGCTTCGGGTCCCTGTTATGGCCTCTGTCCTTCATGCCCTGGGAGATTTTGACAAAGGTTTTGGCATTTCGAAAACTGGAACGGAGTTCTGATAGCACGGATTCCTCTCCCCATACAGTGATCAGATCCCGTACCTCCCGTTTGGTCCATGCTGGAGCTCTTTTACGATTCTGCGACTCCATCTTGGTCACCTCTGCTGATGAGCTCTGCATGGTCACCTGCAGCTTGACACGCTGGCCAAACAGGAAATGAGATTCAAAAGTTCACGGTTCTTTTCCTGTCTACCTGGCCAGTGCATCTGAGTTGTGAGTGCTGTCCAGAGCGGTCACAATGGAGCACTCTGGGATAGCTCCCGGAGGCCAATACCATCGAATTGTGTCCACAGTACCCCAAATTCGAGCCGGCAAGGCCAATTTAAGCGCTAATCCACTTGTCAGGGGTGGAGTAAGGAAATTGATTTTAAGAGCCCTTTAAGTCGAAATAAAGGGCTTCATCGTGTGGACGGGTGCAGGTTTACATCAATTTAATGCTGCTAAATTCGACCTAAAGTCCTAGTGTAGACCAGGGCCAAGGTGCAGGTCTTTGTGTTACTTCTCAATTTTATTGAAGCTGGAAGCAAAATCGAAATAGGACCCTCAAATAAGAGTGTCCACGCAGAGGTTGTTGCCAGAAAAGTAAATTGCTTTTAATTCACACTGTTGGTTATTTTAGTCCATATTCATAGACCTTGCATTGTTGTAAATCAGGAGTAAATACAGTTTGTATAGGCAAACTTTAAATGACAACAGAATCTGGCCTAAAGAATATAAACCAGCTCAAGTGGAGCCTAGTAATTATTTTGGGTTAGGGGCTAGGGACTTTTGGTGAAAATTTGTTTTCCTGTTCATACAATATCTGACTAAACCGGGGAGTCTTCAGAAATTACAGAATCAGGTGAACAACAAGCTTGATTTCAAGCCTTTCTAATAAAAGTATGTCAGGAATCTTGTGAGAAGTTTCAGAAAAGTACCCAACACCTATTTTAATAATAATAAAATAACTTGGATATGGAGCATGGAAGATCAAAACTAGTCAAAGGGCTGGATCCAGGCTTGAATCCTATCTATGTGCTATTAAGAACAAGAAATGACTGACGTACATGCTTAATTCAAACTAAATAGCCTATGAAACAACTTCCCTGAGGCTAATAATAATATCAGGAGAAATGAATACAGGGATGATTGAATACAGGATACACTGATGAGTGAATATGGCTATAGATACATATCAGGCTAGCAGAGATGGGCTAGTATTTATGGCAAGCTCAGAAGACCCAATCAATCATCTGACCAGAGAATGTAATGTAGTTAGAATCAAAACAGCTCCATTCCAGAAGCTATATATGGCACTTTATAACCCAGCAAATACAAATAATCAATCAAAGGCAGCAAGCAAATAAAAAGTGTAATATCATCAAGCAATAATTCAGATCACAGCTGCGGATATGAGTGATAACCTTAAATCTGCTATTTAATTAATATTAAGCCTCTGACACCATCTAACATAGCCATGAAAACCTTCTCAGTTTAGTTATGGTAACAGCCAGAGTAACAATATCCTTTTTTATTAACTTGTAAAGTGAATTAACCATTCACTGATCTCTCATCCCAGGCTGCCAGAGGTGGGTGCAAAAATGACAACTCTCTATACTGTACTCTTCAACCAGGAGTGTCTTAGATAAGCTCTGGCTTTGCTGGTTTCAGATAGTTGGTATCACAGTAGAAAAGACATTAATTAATACCAGGGTCATAGAGCAATCTAGATATTTTGGGTCACCTTTGTCTTCCTGCATGGTCAAAGTGGTGCTTCTTCCTTTCTAGGGTGGAATTCGCAATGGTCTTGGAGTAATCTAAGCCTGCTGTCCTCTCAGTTCACCAGGATAGGGATCCTCTCAGTTCACCAGGATAGGGACAGGAGAGCCATCTACATGGTCCTAAATCCATATTTAGGCATAACTTTAGGCACCCATGTTTTGAAATGTTAGCCTACCTGCCTGATAGCTAGGTAGCCACGTGTGTGTGTGTGTGTGTGTGTAGACCAATGACTTCTGCTTCCCCAGTTTTGCATACTCCAATATATGACCCCTCAGGGACTGAAAATCCACCATCTGTGCACTTACTGCTATATACATCAATAATCATGATAAAGTTTTATAATTCTCATCACTAAAGGAGTGACTGTAAACTTCAAGCGTTCAGAAACAAGCTGCTTCCACCATATTCTTCTGGTTTTAAAAAATGACCTTTGAATGAAATGAAAGTATCAACAGAAAAGGAAAACAGAAACGTAATTTATGAAATGTTAGCTCAGATGCCCTTTGGGAGGAACAGACCTTTCACTCTCCCAAGCTGACACATTACTGTGGTGCCTGGATCTACACAGGCACAGTTAAAGAGTCAATTAAGAAAAAAATGTGTATTTACTTTTGGTTGGATTAACTTTGTGTTTTGAGCAACTGAGACTATTTATACCCTTGTCGTTCTCCCTAAAGAAGCATCATAATCAGATGCACTATGGGCTTGATTTTGCATGGTGAACATAAGTATGTCCATAATGGGTCAGACCAATGGTCCATCTTGTTGCCTAAACTTTAGATTATGTATTAATTATATTGATTACTTAAGAATCCCCTGTTATCACTTTGAGGGTTGACAGGTTCTTGCCCCAAGATCAGGCCCAGTATTTAAATTATTATATAGTTGGGAACCCTGATGTGCACAGTCACTATAGGAATTCTTTTATATTTACAAATATGTTTTTTTAATACATTTATTACAGTCACAAACACCCCCACTCAGTGAGGGAGATAGAGATACTACAGAACGTACATCTGCACATCCATATACTCACATCATCTCCTGCAGAACAACCTGAAATGTTAGCCATCATCTTCCTCATCACCATCACCTTCTCCATCACCAGTCGCCATCGTTCTGGCACCTCCCAAGGACTACATCTCTCTCTCCTACTGCCCCAAGGCTGTGATGCCACTTTTATAATATGCGTCGCTGATGCTGTTATGTTTGATGCATATTCAGTAGGGGATTTTTCCCCTTTCTCTTATTTGTATTTCCTCCCCTTACTAATGTTGGAGTGTCTTTTTCCTAGAGGTTAATCAGTGATCTCAACTTATTATCATATACGTCAGTCAATTTGTTACCATGGCCCTTTTGTGGTTAGGTATTGGTTATTTCTGTCCTAACCGGTTATTTCAGTTTTTTCCAAGTTGTGATGCACCTGTTAAGTTTAAAAGGCTTTGAACTTAGGAAGCCCCCTGTGCCAACCTACTTCAACACATTCTCTATGTTAAATGTCACATCCATATATGGACGTTATGCTTTAACTCATTACCATCTGTCTAGGTCAAAGGTCCCAAATATATGTATGCTAACTTTGCCTTAGCTCAACATACAGGATGTGGCCTGTAGGTCCCCCTGCATTACAGCCAAAATATACTCCAATATAAACCTATTATAATGAAACAAATAAGCAAACTCATAAGAAAAGATATATAGGCAAACAAACAGGCTAGCCTTAGATGTATCTCATGTACCTGTTATGTACATCAGTTCATTGCCAGGACACTTCTGTGGTTCACTCTCATACCCACGGTCAGAACTTCCCCTTAAACTCTATTTTCAGCTCCCAAAATACTTGGTTTTCTGTTGGGCCGTTTACGTGCGCAAAGTTTGTAGGCCTCAAGCCTTATGCTAACTTGCTGAAGCTAATGTCTTACAGGATACAGGTCTGTAGATTTCTTGCATTATTGCTGAATATAATGCAAAGCAACATATAATGCAAAGCAGTGAATATAATAAAAGTAAGCTAGCCTACTGGGCTACAGTCTAGCCCAGTATCCTGTCTTCTGACAGTGGCCAGATGCTTTAGAGGAAAGGAACAGAACAGGGCAATTATGAAGTGATTCATCCCCTGTTGTCCAGTTCCAGCCTCTTGCAGTCAGAGGTTTAGTGACACCCAGAGCATGGGGTTGCGTTCCTGACCATCCTGGGTAATAGCCACTGATGGACCTGTCCTCTATGAACTTATATAATTCTTTTTTGAACCCATTTATACTTTCAGCCTTCAAAACATCTCTTGGCAACAAGTTCCACTGGCTGATTGTGCATTGTGTGAAGTACTTCCTTATGTTTGTTTTAAACCTGCTGCCTATTAATTTCATTTAGTGACCTCTGGTTCTTGTGTTATCTGAAGGGGTAAATAACATGTTTTCTCCACACCATTCATGATTTTATAGATATCTATCATAACCCCCCCCCCCAGTTGTCTCTCTTTTCTAAAATGAACAATCTGTCTTTTTAATCTCTCCTCATATGGAAACTGTTCCATATCCCTAATCATTTTTGTTACCCTTCTCTGTACATTTTCCAGTTCTAATACCTGTTTTGAGATAGGGTGACCAGAAATGCACGCAGTATTCAATATGTGGGCATACCATGGATTTATATAGTGGCATTATGATATTTTCTGTCTTTTTATCTATCCCTTTCCTAATGGTTCCAAACATTCTGTTAGCTTTTTTGACTGCTGCTACATGTTAAGCAGATGTTTTCAGAAAGCTATCCACAATGACACCAAGATCTCTTTCCTGAGTGATAACAGCTATTGTAGACCCCATCATTTTATGTGTGTCATTGGGATTATGTTTTCCCAGGTGCATCACTTTGCATTTATCAGCATTGAATTTCATCTGCCTTTCACAATACACCCAGGTTTGTGAGATTCCTTTGCAATTCTTCACAATCAGCTTTGGACTTAACTATCCTGAGTAATTTTGTATTGTTGGCAAACTTTGACAACTCACTGTCCTCCACCTTTTCCAGATCAGTTATGAATGTTGAACAGCACAGGTCCCAGTACACATCTTTGGGGGACTCCAGTATTTACCACTTTCCATTATGAAAACTGACCATTGAGTCCTACCATTTGTTTCCTATCTTTTTAACTAGGTATTGAACCATGAGAGGACCTTCCCTCTTATCCCTGAATAAAGCATGTTGAAATTTCTTCAAGAAAATGGAACTTTGTGATTAAATTTTTGCATTCAACAAAAACAAAAAAAGTTTTGGTTTTAAACTGAAAGATTTCAGTTTTAGTTTTTTCAATGAAAATTCATATTGTTTTAGAGAAAATAGTTTTTTTCTTTCTTTCATGTTTTTGTGTGTGTGTGAGAGAGAGAGAGAGAGAGAGAGAGAGAAATTGTTTTCCAACCAGCTGTAGTTCTGAGCACTCCGTGAGGTGCCATGCACCCTCCTCTCCCATGGAAGTCGGTGGGAGTTGATGGTGCCTAGCACCACATGGTGCAGCTCAGGACCTTGCAGGTTCCAGTCCTATGTCAGGTTCATATTGCCTGAAAAATTCCTTCTCCTCATATTGTTAAGGCACAGAAATCATAAGTGCTATTCATTATTTTGTGTATCTTTGTTTGTTACAGGGCTGGCCTTATCATGTACAGGGACCCAAGCAAGTGGTGGGCCCCAAAGCCAGAAGAGATAATGGGCTTTGAGCTGCCTTCCCTCTGGTCCTGCTCTGGAGGCAGTCACTTTACCTCCACCTCTGGGTCCTCTGCCTACTGCCAGATGGGGAGATCTGGTAGAGAAGTGTCTACTCCTTTGGTCCCACTCAAAGAGGGGGTAGACAAAGCTAGTGAGCCGCCAGTTGGTGCAAGGGCCTCAGCAACTCATTTGTGCTGCTTGGGATTAACCTTTGAAGGCAAAGGATGAATACATCCACCTCTTGGGATTCTGGGCGCAGGCAGGAGGGGGCTGGAGGTGAGTTAATTCAGTGCTGTTTTTGTTCTTCTCTCCCCGCTCCTCCAGTGACCCTCCCTCTCTTCCCTGTGTTCTCCCCTTTCTATGCTCTTTGAGATCCTTCCCCAGATCCAGAGGCAAACCCCACTCTACTCCCAGGAAACAGGGAGCTTTACACACTCTGCCCACCGCTTCCTGGCCACCAGCTCTCTAAGGGTATGTCTACTCTGGAATAAAAGTCTGACGATGGCACAGCTGCGGCTGGCCCATGTTAGCTGACTCTAGGTTGCAGAGCTTGGGATGTGGGACTAAAAATTGCTGTGTAGATGCCTGCACTGGAGCCCAGGCTCTGGGACTCTCCCGCCTCATGGGGTCCCAGAGCTCAGGCTCCAGTCTGAACCTGAATGCCTACACTGCTGTTTTTAGCCCAGCAGTGTGAGCCTGAGTCAGCTGATACAGGCTCTGAGACCTGCTGCCATGTGGTGTTGTGGTTTTTTTTTTTGCTGTGTAGATGTAGCCTAAGGCTGCATCTCCTCTGGGGAGTGTCTGATGTTCCCTTCCTTGTCTTCTAGCACCAGTACTATACCACTGGTATGAGCAATGGTGGACGTGTTAATGCAGGCTAAGTCATATAGCCCTCTTCAAAGAAAAAGCGAGGGAGAAATAGCCCCTTTCCCCCAATATAATAAATGCAGCTGCATAATCATTAGTAGGTTCCTCAGCTAACCCCACTTCCTTACCCCACAAAGGTATTTGGAAAAATTATCCAGGGAACAAGGTGAGGCACAGATCTGAGCATGTGTGGTATTCCTTTGAGAGGAAATAAGACTACGGTGGGTGCCGAAGAGAAGGTTGGGCATCATAAGTAGCAGCCAGTGTAAACAATGGAGTGGCCCTCTATGGTGGAGTGGGGGCTGGGGGTGGAAAACAGTGTCAGCAAATGGCTGCAAATGATGGTAATCATTTCCAGGTGCTGTCTGAAAGAGAACAAAGAAAGCTTGCACTCTCCTCATAGCCTTGTGCAAAGAGCCCTGCGTTTTTATCTTCATTACCGGCCAGGGGCTCCCAAGTAACAATACAAAAACTAAAAAGCCTCTCTTTGAACTTTCAGGCAAGAACAAGGCAAAAAAGAGCAGGGAAAAATTGTTTATTATGGAGAAAATTACAGCACTTTGAATAATGAGGAAGCAAATGCAGATGAGGGCTCAAATTGAACCTCTATTATGTTTGTGATTAAAGATAATGCATGAGGGAAAGGGGGTTACGGAGGAATATATGTGCTGGAGTTGGGCAGTGAAAGACAGAGCAGTGACTGCTTAGTCCTCATCCCGAAATCAGGAGTGTTGCTACACAGAGATGAGACTGGTTTCAGAGTAACAGCCATGTTAGTCTGTATTCGCAAAAAGAAAAGGAGTACTTGTGGCACCTTAGAGACTAACCAATTTATTTGAGCATAAGCTCTCTGAGATCCTAAGCTTGTCCTGTGCCAGCTTATCTGGGGACTGAGGTTGGTCAAAGGTTAAACAGTCTCAATTCCCATTGGAGTTGAGGGTACTAAACACCTCAGAGGTGGCTCTCAGCACCTTGCAGCATTAGGACCCTACTGGAATTGCTGTCCCTGCTAGTGATGGGCCAGGGTTCGGAGTGTAGGGTTGGGTCAGAATAGAATCCATAAATTCTGATGCTTATCAGAAGCTTCTCCATATTATTTGAATCACCCGAGCCTGCATAACTAGACTGAAAAAATTTCATGAAAATGGGATTCCTTGGGAGGAGTCCTGCACTTCTGATGTCAGCCAGAAATTCTGTGAGCACAATCTTTTCTAAGGAATTTTGACACTTTGAGTCCTAGCCAGAGCCCAGAAACACAGTCAAAAATATTGTGTGTGTGTGTGTGAGAGAGAGAGGGGAACAAAAATCTAAAATAGATCCAAACCTCAAAGATCTGAGTCTAAAAGTGGGGAGAATGTCTGGAGGATTGTAACTTTAGAGCAGAAGTAAATATTATCCTTCCATCAGTAATCTCAAAATACAGAAAAGACTGTTTAGTGGGGTTATGGCACTGGACTGTGGCTTGGGAAAGCTGGGTTAAACTCCTGGTTCTACCACAGACTCCCTCGATGACTGTGGGCAAGAATCTCTCTGTATCGCTATCCCTCATGTGTAAAAAGGGATAATAATCTCCCCTCAGGCTGCCTTGTGTATTTAGATTGTAACATATTTGCGACAGGAAATCTCTCTCTCACTGTGTCTGTACAGCGCCTAGCACAGTGGTTCTCAACTGTGGTCCACCGCTTGTTCAGGAAAAGCCCCTAAAGGGCCGGGCAGGTTTGTTTATCTGCTGTGTCCGCAGGTTCGGCCGATTGCGGCTCCCACTGGCCGCGGCCAGCACATCCCTCAGCCCGCACCACTTCCCGCACCCCCCATTGGCCTGGAGCAGCGAATCGCGGCCAGTGGGAGCCGCGATCTGCCGAACCTGCAGCCGCAGCAGGTAAACAAACTGGCCCGGCACGCCAGGGGCTTTCCCTGAACAAACGGTGGACCACAGTTGAGAGCCACTGGCCTAGCACAATGGGAGCCAATCTCATTTGGGGCCTCTAGGCTCTAATGTAATAGAAGTAGCACAAAAATCTTTGGGGGGGAAAATCACCTAAAAAGATATAGGTATGTCCTTCTCACACTGGCAAGCACTTACCCAGGCAATAGCTCCAATGGAACTACTTGTGAGTAATGGCTCCAGTGTCTTCCTTGATGGTCAGCCTCAAATGTGAGTCTACCTAAATACTTAATTTGACCCTGAATTAATATTACATTAAAATATATAAACAAAATTATTCTCAAGAGCAAGTGCTCTAAGGACAACTTCTCCTCTTGGTCGATAAATATTTATTATCTGATAATTGTTCCTATTTATCCTGTACAAACAAAATTATTAATTTTTACATAAAACTTCCCCTTCACAGTCCATGGGTCAGAGATAAGGGTGTTTTGTTGTAATGAAACATGCATTCCTCTATACCTAATAAAATGTATTTGGGAGTTAGACTAGATGACCCTTGCGGTTCCTTCTAACCCTATGGTTCTACAATTCTATGATTTTGTGTAAGATTTATAGAAGTCCTCAACTTTTCATTCCCTTGCCTTTAGGTAAATGATGCAATAAGTTAAGTATTCTGTTGTCACTTAGCAAACTTTAATGGTTTTTGAATTAGTCTCTTGGGTGTTTTAATTATAAAACTGCTTTCTTTTTGAAACAGAGAGAACTCTATTCCTGCAGGACAAGAAGAATTTTAATTCAACTTCTTTTATTTGTTTGACTCAAACCCTTTGTAATGATCATTTTCCCCATATCGTTGTATCACTCAGTTTTCCCACCCTTCTGACAGGAGCTGGAAGTCTTGCCTCTTCCACATCTCTTCAGAGCCCTGTTGCCCTGCTGTGGGAATTGCTGCTATCAGCTGCCTGCAGTGTTCTGCTCCGGGCTTATCTTTCCATGACACACAAAGGTCATTGTCAGTTGCTAATCAGCTTGGACTCCACAGGCCTCTGAGAAACATCCGCAACGTCTATGCTACAGGCATGTTCCTTCTTCTTTCTTTCCCTTTCTTGCAAAGCTGTTCGCACTTACAAAGGAAATAGAGCATCCTTTGCTCCTTAATTTATGGCCATAATTTTGCTAGCCTCAGAAAACTGAAGCACAGAATTTAAAGTGATCATTGCCTCGCTGGGTTGATATGCAGCTGAACTTGTCTTTAATTAAAACATGGTAGCATTTAATTTAAGTGTAATACTACAGCTACTGTATGTTGGTGGAATAGAAAATTATTTTTAAAGACAGATCTCCCACTGACAGCAGTAGAAGGACAATTTGTGCTATAGCTTGCACGATTGGTCCACTAACCTTCAAACAGTATGCTGCAACTTGTAGCTTGACCCACAGATATGTCTAAAGAAATCTAACAACGGTCTATCTACAGTTCTGAGCACATTGGTATTTAAGAACTGAGGAAGATACTAGCAAGGGCTGAGAATTAGTGCCAGAGAATGCCAGCAACCTTTCAACAAGTCCAGGCTGCATTCTTAAATTAGCATTCTCAGAAAGGATGACCAGGCCCTTATGTTCTAAGAAATGTATGGCTAAGTGCTTGTGCTCTTAGACATGCACAGGCCAGGGGTTGTGTGCACAAAGCTCTCATTTATATGTGCACAAGTAATCAGGCTTTGCACAAAGGTGCATGCACAGTTACATCGACACATGGGCCATGATCACTGGGCAAAGAAAATGAGTAAACAAGCTCTGGGGAGGGCTGTTGCTGCCCCAGAGATAGGGCCAATATTTTGATTTTGGGTCTGATGGTGCCCCTTGAGACTACAGGCCCCAGCATGCAATGCAATGTCTTGATCTAGGTACTGCATGCTGGGATCTGTAGTTTGTGCAGGCTATAATTCCACCGTGAAGAAAAGGAGGCTGCAATCTCTATTTTGTGGATACTATATTCTTCCCTAGGGCTCCTGGCAAGTTGCTAATGAGACCCCCAATTAATGAAGATCAGTTTTCCAGAAGCGGGGACAGTTCAAAATCTTCTCATGATAGGACTTGCATCATGACTGGATTTTTTTGGACTGGGTGTTCCAAGCATCTGTCCCTTTGCTCTTTCATACCTGTTTGACTACTCAGTTGTCTTGCATCTGATACGAACAAACAAGCCCAAAGAGGCAATAACCTCCTTCTCTTTTTTCATGACCCTTCCTCTGATTGTTTCTGCCACAAGCCAATCATGTGTGAAATCGGACAAAGGTTAAATCGCAAAGCTTCCATTGCAAAGGAAAGATTTCTGACTCCTAGCCCGAGGCAAGGATATCTAACTTGAACTGTTAGATTGTTTGTTAGGTCCTGGGTTTTTCATTTGGGAAATGTATTGACAGGGTAACTTCACCACACTTGTGCCATGCAGGGAGCAAAAGGTTTCGATTGATCTGTGTAAGTGTAATTTAACACAGTCTGGTAACCTGTTACATCATAGTGTGGACTTTGACATTATTCAGCATGTCAAGCAATAGATTGCATTCTACATTTCTATTGAGTGATATAAGGGAGAAACTCTGTGTGTGTGTGTTCCCATCCCCAACGCTCTGTCACTGTGAATCTGCAGTAGTTCAATATTCCCTTCAGACTTTACACTAGTGTACATGGGCTAGATTTTTGGCTCAATGACAATATTCATGTGAATGTGTGTGTATAGGGTGTGGGTTTCTCTTGACTCCTGGCACTTACGTTACTAGGTCCTCACTATCTACTATAGCTGCCCCTCTTTTGTTGGTGATTATGAAAATCTGCCCTTGATTACATTCATGCAAGGTTGCCCCCACTGAAGGTTACAAGATGTAACTCAGAGCAGTATTGTGAAAACCACGTGTAATGGCATATCTGCTTTGGTGTGGTGGGTACAGGAAAAACATGGAGGTTTAGGAAGAACAGATTATCTAAGGTGTGTTTAAATTTCAGACGGTTAGCAACGTTCTTGTATTTGCTTGTGACTGAATAATTACAGCTAGAATTCCCCAGCACTTGAGAAGCCCAGCAGTTTATACATTACAGCCAGGCATGTGACCATGGCCACTTTTCTAATGTATTTAATGGCAGCTTTTTCGCAGTTACAGGATAGCTGCGTTGCTTCCCCCTTTCTGGGTCTCTCTAAGTGAACCCCCCTCACCTTAGGTCTTATGCCTGTTGCCTTTATCTGTCTCTGGGTGGAATAAGACAATTCTCCCACTTAGACCAGGCACGGGGCTACTGCATCTTATGTATCAACCATTATGATCAATCACGTTTGACTGAGTTTGGGCACTTGTGGTTCTTCCCGTTGGCTGGCTGTGACCAATGGTGGACAGTGACCTGGTAGCCTTTTTAAAACAAAAGTATTGTTTATTTTAGCAGGAGGAACAAAAACAGGTTGGAGGAAAAAAGGATTTTAAAATAACAGTCTACCCACTTTTATCTTACCTAAAGTCTTCTCATCCCATAATGGTGACCTAGGCAGGCCTAAAGACACCCTAGCATGGACCTGTGTCTGATTCCCCCAAACTACTAGTGCCTCTCTTGAGATAGGTCCCTTTCAGACCTCCCAGAGTTTTCTTGTTCTTCTGTGTTCCTGGGCCTCACCCTGTCCTGGTCCAAACTACTGGCTGGAGAGAAGGCAGAAACATCAAAGCTAATAGTTCTGGCCTTGCCCCTGAACAACTGTCATGTGTTTTGCTGCGGGTGGCTACCCTGAACCAGTCTCTTCCTTCCTGATGTGCTTTTTTTCTTGCAACCTCACATGGAGCTAAACTGGTATATTCAGACAGTAAATATCCCGGTAACCAGGCCAACATAGCATATTAATAAATTATTACAGAATAGCTTCAAATTGGCCACAAGCTTGAAAAGCCAAAGCCCCAGTACTCATGCACGTATCATTCACTTGAGCAAGTCATGCTGAAGTGAAATGCCTGTCCTCTGAATGGGTCCAGTCCCACTGGAGTCAATAGGAATACAAGCACTAGTCTATGGGAGTAAGGGCTGCAGAACTGAGCCCTGAAAACGAGAAGACTGCATCACTTCTGGACAAGTCTCAGGTGTCCTATTGACCTCAGGCTATTCAGTTGAAACAGTGAGGAGCCCAACAGAGCCATTAATGATGCCGGAATATAAGGCACATTTTGGAAGCAATTATGATTCTTTGTTGATAGCATTTCTGTCTCCTCCAATGAGGTCTGTTTGCTTCATTGCTGTCTGTACAACATATTCTGATGCAACAGGAAAACAATTTTTGCCTTCATATTGAGGATTCAAATAAACAAAGGTGTCGTGATCTGCCCTGGGAGAGGCTGGGCTGTAATTGAGGTTATTAGCTTTGCTTTTTTTCAGACAGCAGAGCAGGCAAGAAGCCAACCCCATTGCTTGCAGACAGCTTCTTCTGCAATCACTTCATTAAATGCCTCCCATCTCAAACTCAGCCTCCACCTCACCCCTCCCCCCCTTTTCGCTTTCTTCCCCAGGCTGCAAATCCCCTTCTCATCAGGGAGCCTTTGAAATGGCAGCATGTCCGTTTAAAAATAAAATGAAATTTTAATGAGTACAAAATACCACCCTATTCATCAGATGTGTGAGTGGTGGAACGAGGAGGGGGGAAGGAGGAAGGCACAAGGAACCTGGGGGAATGTACAAATGTTAGAAATGCAGGGGCAGAATGACTGTCATCTATTTTACTGGGGACTGTCATTTAATACAGCAAAAACATATTTAGAACATGTTAATTTGCCAATTTAGCTTTGAATTGTCTTTAAATGGTGGCAGAGGACAGAGAAGACTGAAGGCATTTGTTACACCCTATACCAGGACACACAGGCATTCATCCCTCCCTAGATGGTTCTGGTGTAACCATACCTTGAATATTGGATTAATTTCTGGACCCCTCTGCCATGATTTTCAAGTGTGACTAGTAATTTTGGGTGTCCAACTTGAGACACCATAAAGGAGTCTGATTTTTCAGAAAGTGCTAAGGATCCAAGCTTCTGAAAATCCCTTTATAGAACTGCAAGCTGGGCACCCAAAATCATTAGTCACTTTTGAAAGTCTTGAACAATGCGAGGGTTGAATGAAAGTGACAGATTCCCCAGAATAAGCCTTACAGCCAGCTTCCACAGCAAGTGCTGTGTCTAGCATTATTGCATCCAGCATGATCTCACAAATTAGAAAAGGAGTACTTGTGGCCCCTTAGAGACTAACCAATTTATTTGAGCATGAGCTTTCGTGAGCTACAGCTCACTTCATCGGATGAAGCGAGCTGTAGCTCACGAAAGCTCATGCTCAAATAAATTGGTTAGTCTCTAAGGGGCCACAAGTACTCCTTTTCTTTTTGCAAAGACAGACTAACACGGCTGTTACTCTGAAACCTGTCACAAATTAGAGTTTGTGCAAAAGCTAGCAGTGTATTTGGTTATGATCTGGACTTGTGTTTGTCACGGTCTCATCTCTTCCTCTGGAACAAAGCCCTTGTATCATGGCATTTTGATATTTGTGTCTTGTTACTATGATACTGAATCATCACGAAGCTCTGCTGTGTTACAGTGCAAACATCATGTTACAAACTCACCTGGTATTTGTCCCAGAGGTATTTCCTGATGCATTTTAATATCTGGGATATCCCTGCTGAAATAAAAAAATGATTTGGAAACTTTGGGCCAAGTGTCCACGCAAGCTAATAATAACATCACTACCAATACAGATCCTGTGGAGCAAAATGACTGATAGGAGGTTAATAGGTCTATGGCAGAGTTCCTATGGTAGAATAATTCCTGAACTGCAGTACTGTCTGAGATATATCTACAGTGCTAATTTCGCATGTGAAATCCCATCTTCCTTCAATGTTGTCATCTTGGATTTAGCATCTAGTTTGCAGTGCTGGAGTTAAAGTCTATTAACAGCTTCCATACAAGAAGAGACTAAAAAGATTAGGGCTGCACAAATTTACCCTGTCCCACAGTATTAAAAATCAGAGGGCTACCCAATGAAATTACTAGGCAGCAGGTTTAATACAAATGAGGAATTACTTCTTCACCCAGTGCACGACTAACCTGTGGCACTTATTGCCAGGGATGAGTGTGATGGCCAAAAGTGTAACTGGTTTCAAAAAAGAACTGGATAAGTTCATGGAGGACAGGTGGTCCAATGACTATTAGCCAAGATGGCTAGGGCTGGAACCCTGTGATCGGGGCAACCCTAAACTTTTGACTGCCAAAAGCTGGGAGTGGAAGATGGGTGGATTGCTGCATAATTCATGGAATCATAAGAATATCTGGGTTGGAAGGGACCTCAGGAGGTCATCTAGTCCAACCTGCATTTAGTTGCCCTGTTCTGTACACTCCCACTGAAGCTCTTTTATTGGCCACTGTCAGAGCCAGAATACTGGGCTAGGTGGACCGTGGTTTGACCCAGTATGGGAACACTTATGTTCTTAAATGGTGTTTCCCCTGATGATTGCATGCCTATATCATATCCTCCTTGCTTCAAAGGTTGAGGGAAACCTTTAATCGGGAGCAATGTGGACCAGCTAGTGTCTGGATACACAGAGAAAGGGCTCAGTTTTGTCTCTTGGTTTATATAGTTGCAGCTAGAACTGACACAATTACAAAGTTAGGATGGTAGAAGCAGAGACTAATTGTATTGATGCAAAGGGCCTGAGGAACTGAATCTGTCACAGAGCATCTGATGACTCATCCTGTTAGAAAAGTCTTCGGGAATCCCAGAGGTTACTTACCTGGCAGCTTAAATGTCTCATTACTGAAAGTGGGCATGGAGTGATGCATTTAAAAGGGCTCAGGTCTAGGCAGGCCCCAGTAGTTTATTCCCAGCCTGAGACAGGAGTGATGTTTCTCTGACAGATTTCTCATCCTCTTTTCAAAGAGCTGGGCAATCAATAATCACTTCCCCTTCCCTCTCTCCTTTCTTTGGTCCTAAGCAGAAAAGAAAAAACCGGAAGCACAATTTTCATCTATCCAGGTACTTTTATAAATCCCAGTCCTAAACTAAAGCTATTAGGCCATATTGTGTTTGCAAGGACCATGGACTAGTAACATAGGGCCTTATATTCAGCCTGGCTGAACCAAGCCTCTGTAATTTAGTGCACACTAATAGAGGTGAAGTTTGATACCTACAGTTATTTGCAGCTGAATTTAAGCCATTTTGAGTTTAAGCACCCACCTGTACCTGCAAATCAGGCACTTAAATGTCAGTTGCAGATTTATTTTTGTGCCCCTAATTAAGTAAACCAGGGTTTTATTTGCATTTGCAAATTATGGGTGTAAAAGAGTTTGTTTAAATATCCGGCCTTTAACTACTTTTCAGCTCCATTTCCTTATATCTAAAGGAGGGCAACAGACTACAGTATCTACCTTGCAGACTTGTCATAACTGTAATTTCACTAAGAATATATGTGGGGTAGAATGTGGTCCGTATGTCTTGCATCAGGATGATAATTAATGTGTGTATCTGAACAAGAAAGAATATGTAATGTTCAATATTTCTGGTCAGTGACATTACAAAGGGGCAGCAACTGTCTCCCAAACAAAATTATGCTTAAAAACACACTCCAAATTCAAGGAAAAAGCTCTTTGTGGCTCCTTGGGGTTCAGCTCCAAGTTCTGCCCTTGTTCTGCCCTTGTATCATGACAAAATCCCAGAGCTCCTTTCTCTGAGAACGTGCCGGTTAAATCTGGCTGATTTATGCCATTCCTCTCTCTTTTATTGATACCATTTGGACCTGCTCATCCTGTTCCTCTAGCTCAATCAATTGCTACAGGTTAAAATGCTGTGTAAGATTTCTGGCTCTAGAAAGAACAGGTTGAAGCACAGGAAGGCTAGAGTTCACTTCATTCTCTCAGTGTGGCTTTAGTGAGGTCCATGGGAGAATTCACATCATGAACAAAAGTGTTGAAGATAAAATTACAACTTGCCTATTCATAAATAAGTTGGGTGAAAGAGAAGAGAGAGATAGCTATGACACCATCAGCTACAGCATTTCTACCAGCCTCACAAAGAATTGCCATTTAGATACTATAGTGATGGGTGCATTATAATGTACAAATGTTTTGATATCTAAAAGTAGACTAGACAAATAAGGCCGCTAGCACATTCTAAGGAACAGCATACATGCATACATGAATGCTTTTGAGCAAGGCTTCCAGAAATATAGCCCATTTCATTTATGTTTACATTGTTTAATTGCATGATCTGTTGGAGCAAATAGTTTACATACAGACTCAAGCCAAGCCTCCTTTGGGCTGTACATGTATCAAATTTTGGCTAGCTGCATAGTGATTAAATGGAGGCCAAGGAGTGGTACAGATAATGCTGCTGTTAGCCATATAATAGCTCTGGAGAAGTGGCTGGCAGATGCAATGCAGATTTATTTTGATAAAAAGGCTATTTTTTCAGATGAACCATTTTAAAAGCTGCAGTGAATTGTTCTTCCGTACCACCATGATTTTACCATAATAAATTAAATCCTTTATTGACTCAGTTATATTGGGCATCTTGTTTTAATTTGCCCTATTAAATGGGTAATATATGTAATAATGTAAAGCATGATTAATACCAAGTATGTGTGTATATCCTACTGCTCTGTATATGGGCCTGATTCAAAGCTCACTGGAGTCAATGGAAAATTCCCATTGACTTCATTGGGATTTGGATCAGGTCCTGTAAGCAGAGTACACTGCATATGTTTAAGTCTACGTTCTTATTGTCCATTAGTAGGGCAGTTGTGATGCCCTGCAGTTGGCTATTTATTAGCATAGCTTAATGGCTGGCTTTAAATAGAAATAGATGGAGGTGCAGATTGACAGCTGCAGTCCTGAGCTATCCGATAGGCTGCTGCCTCTGGTCTTTTTCTTTCTTTTTCTCTCTCTCTTTTTCCAGATTGATAAATAGTTAAAAGGCAATTACAATGTTAATTTGTTGTGTTAATGTGCTACAGCAGGAAGCCAAAGGGAGTTGCATAGGCTAATGCAGTGAGCCAGTCAGTTTAGATTAACAGACCAAGCTACCAGGGGAGTTCGCTGCCATTGAAAAAAAGAGGGAACACAATCAGTGTGTTATCAAGCCTGACAGTGAAAATGATGCAATCACGTTCAAGTGTCCCAGAAGGACCAAGGCACTGAATAAAGATAAAGCCACTCAACCCTTGCTTTCTTCACTTGGATCATTGGGAAGGGAGGTTTATTATTAGCCAAGCAGTAAATCTCACTGCTGAGCCTTCTATTTTTGGTTTTCCTCAAGCAGCTTTTCTGTTTTGTTTTGTTGTTCCTCTGCATTATGAAAGAGAGCTGGCAAAATGCAGCAGAATGTTTTCCAGCAGGAGCTAAGCAGGCACTGCCCATGCAAAGGCATCTACTTAAAGGACCAAAGCATGCCTGAAATGCTGAGTCATCAAGCAGTAAATGTCTCTTCCATCTGCCTTCCATTTAGCCAGCATTAGGATCAGCATCACCTGTGCATGTTTGATGTGTGCTTAACTACAGATTGGGGCTGGCCCTATGTGAGGGTACAAAGGGAGGGCACAGAAGGCCTTTCCCACCTATGCTGCATATGAGTGAACCCCAACAGGTGGGAGGCATGGAAACTACACTAGACTTGTGCCCAGAGCACTGTTAGCAGGCTGACGGGACAAAGTAAGGGTAGGCCCTCACCCTAATATCACTCCACACCAGTCAGCCCCGCTGAAGCAGGAGCACCTACATTGCTGCCTCATGTGTGCTTCCCCAGAGTCACTGAGGGAATTCTGGTGGAGATGGCTGGAATTCTTCCTTGAGTTCCTGATTTATCATGGCCCTTCCATACCTTCCTCTGTCATACTGTCCATACTTTAACAAGGGACCACCGCTTCAATCTGTCTGTGTGCTGTTCCCTTCAGCAAAACTCTCTTCACGCCCCTCTCTGCACCCCACCACTCCATCCCTTCCACATTTTTCAGCTCCCATACGCTATGCAATCAATTCCATACTCTTCCCCACCCTGCAGAATCCATTAATCCCATGCATGTCTCTTCCCTAATCAATTCTCCCCCATACCTCACTTTCCCCTTATGGGAGGGTGGCTGGAGGTGGGAATAGGCTCCTTCTGATTCTTGTGGTGGGTAGATCTCCCTTGACTGCTGGAGCTCTCCACTAGCTGATGTGGATTATCACATCTCCCCAGACTAGTGGGAGGGATCACATGGGGCAATACATTTCTCTTGGCTGGAGGATGAGAGGACATAGCAGGATGGTCCCTTCCTGTATTGTATCAGCCTGGGGCTGAGCAGTCTGCAAGGCAGGTAGGGTGCAATGATTATGTGATTTCCATGGAGAGAAACAGCAATTTGGCCTTATTTCTTCCTCTTTCTGTGCAGTGGATACGGAGAATTGCATGGATTACACAGTGCACTCGCCATGCACAATTAGGCACTGGTGGCAGACACAAGGGGAGAAGAAATGACATTGTAATGCCTGCATATGTCTAAGAAAAGCCTCTCTTTATATTCTATGTAATAATGAAATGGGACCATCTCAGTCCTAAATGTGGGTTGAGAACTAAAAGGGAGTGAGGGACTGTGCACTAACTGACGTAGGTTTTATGGTCACTTAGGTTTGAGTATTCACAGAGAATCACTTGCAGCAGAATCCTGGCTCAATGGTATTTAAATGCAGCATCCACATGCCTAGATCAACTAGGCAGGAAAATGCCCAGAAAAGTCCCCAAACGGCCTACTGAAAGCAGTTTCCCATTGACTTTAAGGAGAGCAAAATTTTTCTATCCCATTTATCCATCTATCCTAGTTAACTAATCCATTTCCTGACATTGGCATCCATCACTGTAGTTTCTGAGGATAAGTTCAGACACTCTATGTACTCAGGTACCCATATGAGTGTCCAAATGTAGGGGTTTTGTTGCCCATAGTTGCCCATCATTCTGACCTGTTCTTATCCCACCTACCCTTTCATCTTGAATGCATTTTTCCTGTTTACCAAATTACCTGCATAGGAGTAATCTATATAACAGTAAATTATAACAGTAACATTTTAATCAAATATTTTTGCCAGGATAGTCATAAATAGGTAAAAACAGCATTCTGGAAATCAGCTGACTTGATGGTAATAAAAAATCCATTTTTTATTCAAATAGCTTACCTTCCAAGTAATAAAATATCATTAGCCTTGCCTGTTTGGGAAAATAGAAAGCTTTTAAACATCAATTTAGAAGCCATTTGAAAGCTCTCTTGAGACTTTTTATCATTATTCAGTAAGATGCAGTGAGAAGAACATGTGTTATATAGCTAGTAAATGCAAGGGACAGCACTGAACTGTGGGAGAACTGTGATGTTAGGTCTTTCTGAAATCTTTAATACTATAGTAATAGCAAATGAATACATCTAGCAACAAATATTTCATAGTTTTTAAATATTGCATGGTATTTATAATCTTTCAGGAGGTTATTAGAACACTAGTGTGTATAAATGATTTTTAAAAGTGAAAAGTGCCCCCTCAGTCAAATCCTTTCCATGTCCTGAGCTGTCCATGGTGCTGAATGAGACAAAATGGGTGAGTTGGTATCTTTTATTGGACGAACTTCTGTTAGTGAAAGAGACAAACTTTTCAGCTTCAGGACCTGAAAAAGAGCTCTGTGGAGGTCAAAAGCTTGTCTCTTTCATCAACACAAATTGATCCAATGAAAGATATTACTTTGCCCTTGTCTCTCTCATATCCTGGGACCAACACAGCTCCAACAGCACTGCATACATGGTGTTGAATGGCAGACATGCTATCTATTTCTATTTCATTTTTTCTCATCATATAGCACTTTATAGGTACTCAGCACAGCTCCCATTGACTTCAGTTACAGATGTGACTGCTCAGCACTACTGTAAATCAGAATTAGGCACCAAGAAAAGGAGGAACACACAATTAGTGGCCACTTGTGAAGGTGTTGGTGTATGTGACTTGCCAGCATCACCTAGGAACTCTGTGGCAGAGGCAGGAGTAGAATCCATTTTTCCTGGGCAACATTCAACTACCTTAATCATAAAACGAATCCTTTTCCCCCCCACAGACCTCTGCCTTATTCACTACACGCCTTCTGACTTCTGCAGTAAATGAGGCACAGGTCCTACAGACAACAGCCTCCTTCACTACGCAAACCTGATTCATGGAATGGCCCTGGGGTCCTGTGGAAAAAAGTAGCATGTGAGCATGTAATTACCGACTGTATCATAACGCATATACAGAAGGAGACTGAATTAAGGTTACAAAGGCAACCTTAATTCTGGAATTTTCTAACTCTGGTGTCATATTGACACCCACATAGTTCAACATCAGAGTTAAGAACCACTGCACAGTCCTCTGCTACTTAAATTAATGGAGTAATTGACAGCAGGAGTAGGTAGTCATCTTTTATGCAGACCAGCACTCAAGTGGGGGGAGTGGGTTTTGCCAGTGGGTTTGACATCAGACAGCAGAGAAATGGTGTGATTTAGGAATCTTGGCTTCATTCCAGGTTCTGGAGGATAGTGTTCCCTGTTGGTCCCCAAGGTGACCCCTTCAGTTGTTGTCCCCTCCAGCCTGCCTATGCCCAAGTCCTGTCTCTTTCCCGCCCCAGTTCCATATCGCCACCCGAATTGTCTCACCTAGCCAATCCCATTCTGTGCCCCTCAAACTCATCATCCCAATCCTAGTCTCTTTGTTTAGCTAATCCTAGTCTGCCTCGCTGGGATCCCAACCTTCCTCCCACCTTGGCTCCTGCTCCCAGTCTCCCTCGCTGGGCCTCCTTATCCAAATCTTTCCACCAGCTCCCTGTCTGTCTGCTTGGCCAATCTCAGTTCTTATCCAGTCTGTCTCCTCTCACCTCATCTCACCCCTGCACCCATTAGCTCCCAGTCTCTTTGCCCAGTCACTATCTGTCTCCTCCACACCCCCACCCAGCACACCTTTCTTCTGGTTCCTCATCCAACATCAGCCAGCCTGTCTCCATCCCTGGTTCCCAGTACCCGTTTCCTTGCCCAGCCTGTACCAATTTACTGCCCCGCACCTCCCTCCACACCAAGAAAATTCAGCCTGAGGCAGACTCCTGACTTGGGAAATTTCAGCCTGACTGGTTAAAATTTGGCAGTATTATAAGCAACTGAAAACAGGGTCTTCAAATTGGAAGCGTTGAGCAACCTTAAGTGAAGGCGGTGCTACCAGTTCCATGTATAATGAGCCTCCCAATACCCATGTGAGATGAAATATAATAATTCTGCTCATTTTGCAGCTGGATAAACAAGGCACAAAAAACTCCTGGGGCTTTTCCAAAGCCTTCCAAAGGCTTTTTCCATGCGCTGAGTTAGTGGTAGAAGTGAGACTAAACACAGGGTTCTGGCCTCTGAGTGCCCTGTTCTAACTGCAAGACCACACTCCCCCTCCATATTTTAAATATATTTTGTGAGTGTACTAGAGACTTGTAGGCAGTGGATTAATGTATGCATTCTTAAGGAGGCTAAACAAACCTGCTATAATCCTCACACTGTACGCGAATTTATCTATATATAAATCATAATAATGGAGGGGATTTTTTTTGAAAGCTTTGGTATTATTAGATGCAATTGGACATTCATGGGTCTTATGAACAGATAACTGGTTCTCTGGATAACTGATGAGTCAATCACTGGCTGAGCGATTTCATAATCCACTGGAAATCTTTCATAGGCCTAAGAACAAACTCCATATATCACTTCACAGTGTGACTTTGTAAAGGTCATTTGGCAGTATTTTAAAAGGGAGACTTGACATGTACTTAGCACTGTATCCACTCTTTGCACCATGTGAACGATCACACTGCTTTCCTGAGCAAGTCTTTCTCACCATTCTTAAACTGTGAAAATAAAGTGTAATTAAAACGGGCATTCCTGAGTCTGTTGCTGCCAGATTCTCTGCTGCACCCAGTATCTCTTGGGTGGCAAGGATAAAGCACGAAGGAGATAGCCTCAACTCATTCCTGCTCAGACTGTTTTATACTGACCCCCCATTCTGGTATCGATAGGGGACTGCTGTAACCTGTGATGACTCACTGGAGCCTCAAAGGGGCCACCTGCCAGCTCTGGATTGCCAGAACTCAGCAAGCTCCAGCCATGCGCCCCCCCACCCCCCGACAACCCCATTCGGGCTGAGTGATCCTGGGTGTGGGGGAGGGGAAAGAGACATCCAGGGTCTCCCACACATTGGGGCAATCTCATTTGGTAGATCATAGAATCATGGGACTGGAAGGGACCTTGAGAGGTCCTCTAGGCCAGTCCCCTGCACTCATCAGATCTGAGATCTGACAGCTTTCCAAGATGCAGGAGAGGATGTGGTCCTTTTTTTTAATATGGAAGGAAAAATATTTTTTTAAATTGTAATTGGCAACGGTCAGTGCCCCACTGATGTCAATGGAAGGAAAATCTGTTCCTCACAAAATACACATGGCAAACTGAGATGTATAGAATGGGGACACAATAAAGCAGTGCTGTATTAATGCTGATGACTCTGTGAGGTATCTCTCTGGTGCCCCTGTTCCTTCAGGCTATTATCCCACATTTTGGTGCTTTTTAATGCCATTCGCTACACTTTAAGAATGCGAGCATACAGTTTAACTCAGGCTGCTCACACTGATTCTTTCACCGTATCTGAATGTGTGTGGCATATACAGGAATGACTTGCAGCTAAAATAAGCTCGGCCGAACTCCTCGCAGCTCAACCAGCAGAAAGCTTCCCTTTGGCTCACCTGCTAGAATTGTTTCCCATAGACCAGGATGTTCACAGTCTTAGTCTCAGCAAGTATGCAAGTCACACACACGCTGGAGCCAGGAGACTCCGCTATTGGCTAAGTCTGCTTGAAGTAGCTGGCTAAGGGTTTTCACGCACCTGTGTAACTCACAGAATACAAACAGTGCCCGGTTTGCCATGGATTAGGGACATGTGCTACAATAAATGTATTGCATATTTTAAAATAGCATGTTAACAGCCACATTTTTTTTTAATATGGCCTTCAGTGTTGTGCTTGCAATTACCTGTAGATGTACAATTGCAGGCATGATTAGCTCTGAGTTCAAATGATAGCATATAGACCTCTTTCTACAATGGATGGGGACGTAGGTAATTTGGTATATACATTCAGCCATTAGCACCTGCTATTAATTACTGGCAATTTCACATCTACAATTTATTTTGGGTGCAAAACTGCAGAAATTAGGGGCTATGCTGAGATTTCTTTTAAAATGTGCCCCCAAAATCCTGTCTAATGGTTAGATCTTAGTGTATTGATTATATTTGTAATATGCATCATTTATGAATTCTTTTTAAGAGTTCTTTAATCTTTATGCCAATATTTGCCAAGACAGACAGATTGTTTAATGCCACAGAAACTATTTCCCCTTCTTGGCACCCTAGGAATCACACAGCTGGTGTGAATTTTAATGTTATACTGTGCCATTTTAAAAAAAATTAAGCCAATTTTAGGAAAATAATAAATCTCAATCCTTCTCTAAAAGAAAACTTAAAATTGTATAAATTAAAAACCACCACCACCAAATTCCATCCTTGTGCAAGAGCCTAATTTCCTCCTCTCCGCTGGGATCTGGTATGTTTTTCAGTCCTGTCATTAATTGTGCTGTATTGTGTGCATTTTCTGCTTCACTAGTTAGTCAGAAAGGCAGCAAATGGAGTCAGCTCTAGGTCACAGAACATGAAAAGCCAACTCCTGCTGCCTCCCAATCAGGTAGGGATATTGAATTGGGCTCCACATAATTGAAAACATTAGCAAGACAGAAAATAAGCCAGAGGTTTTAAACGTGGACTCCTGAAATTCAGAGTGTGCTCGTTTGAAGCAGATATGACCCTTGTGATGAGCCTGATCCAGTTTCTACTGCAGTCAATGGACATTCTCCCACTGGTTTCAGTGGAGTTGGATCAGGCTCCACGTGAAGAAATACTTAAGATACAGTGCCTCTTAAAAACACAGACATCAAAGAGTTTTTTAAAGTGTAATGCATTAGGCCTCACTACCCCCTAGTGATTGTGATTATTATTATACCCATTTTACAGACTGGTGAATTGAGGCACAGAAAGATTGTGCTTTTTCACCCAAGCTTGCAGAGTGAGTGAATCCTGACTCCTGGTTCCCTGTTCATAGAATGTCTCCCTGCTCCCTGCTTTCTACTGTTAGAGATCCCAAACACGCCTTATTTTGCCAAGCTGTTCCTGGTTTCACCTTCTCGAGGGCTTGGTCCTGCCTGACCTGGAGTAAATGGGAGTTTTGCCATTGTCTTGACTAGAACAAGAAGCAGGCCCATAAAGCTGTTCTACATATTCTCTGATAGCTTCTCCCCAAACCCTTTTAGGTATGATTTGTTTGACATTAGACATACATTTAGTTGAAGTACATATAAAACCTTTAATTTTCTAGAATAAGGCAAAGTTACATCCCAAGCTCTTTTTTTGTGACAGGACAGGAAAAGCCCAAGGCTCCTGCCTGAAGCCACAGAGGTTGTCTTTGATATTTAAGGTATCGATGAGCTAGGGAAGATCCCAGTGAAAATATCCAACCCAACAAAAACAAAGCTGTATTGAGAGAGAGTGTGTGTGTCTTCGTGTTTGTGTGTGTGTGTGCCCTGCAGCAACCTTTACTAGAACCTGATGGCGCTGCTTTGCTAGAATAGTTCTCTTTCTAGATAACCTGGGGCAATTATTTCTTTAACCCTTTTCATTCCTGAATATCTAGGCTCTGCCTACACAGGCAAAGTCACCATCGCCCAGGGTGGGGTCCTGCCCAGCATCCAGGCTGTGCTGCTGCCCAAGAAAACCGAGAGCCACAAAGCCAAGGGCAAGTGAGCAGGCTGCTAGTATTCGAATGAACTACAAGCCAGGGATGTGATTCTCAGCTCAGGTACACATACTTGCGCTGGCTTGATGAGAGCTAGCATGAATATAAATAAGAGCATAGCTGTGATGGCACGTCTCAGCTGTGCTGCGTCCTTACCCACCGGGGTCAGGCGGATTTGTACGCAGCACGGCTGAACCATGCCGCTGCTGCCGCTGCCCATGTGATCACGGCGACGCTACTGTTTATACTCACGCTACCTCTCATTGAGCTGGGGCAGGCATGAGTATGTGAGCTGGGAATCACACCCCTCGCTTGCAGCGTAGACTTTGCCTTAGAATTAAAGGGGGCAGATCCTTAGCTGGTATCAATGGTCATAGCTCTATGAGTTCTACCAGCTGAGGATCTGCCCCAAAAAGGATAAGCTTGCTCCATAAAGAAGACCTCTCCTCCTCCTTGTAAGGAGGGCAGAATCTTGTTCATAATGTTCACAAGTGCCTTCCCAAAACAGAAAAATGGACACTTTGTTTTGGATGTACGGAGAGCCAGCCAAAGGCCTATGCACCACTTCAGTCTCATGACTTCCAAACAGGATTTATCTAGGACATGGGTGGTCTACAGGACATGGGCAAGCTCTCTGTGCAGGGCCAGATTTCATCCTTGGTAACTATCATTACTACACTGCTTCTTGCTGAATGCCATCATGTATTTCAGCATAATCCTGTGCACTGCTATAGAAGCCATGTGCAGTGGGAAGTCTATGATTCTTTATCCAGGGAATACTACAGCTCCATCTACCAATATACATTCAGAAATGTCATTTGTTTGGATTTGTTTCCTCTCAAATCTTGTTAGATGCAAGTGACACAGCGTAATGGTTTTGCCGGTGCAGAGCAGAGGGGAAAAGAAACCACACAAATGTATTTGTTTGATGGACCCTCTTATCTGGTGAGTGACTCTGACAGCGATGTATCCTTCTGGGACCTGCCAAGCCGGGAGCAAACTGAAATGATGGCATGAATTGGACAAAGCAAGGAGATAAGATGAGAAAATAATTCCCCATTGCTCTCAGCTGCTCCTGACCTGCAATCTACATCATCACAGACCCCTGGTCTGTGTACACTGTGCGTTTGGCAGTTGGTCACAACAATAACCACACATCGTATCAGCTTTGGAACAAAATGTCCTGTGCTGGTCGCTTTAAGAGCTACGCAGGCCAACAGGTCTGGAAGGCGCAATTCATAGCTGGCGGCTGCTGCTGCTGCTGTGCGGCTGCTATTCAGCTTGCTAATCCGAGAGAAGGCACTTGGAGTAAATATTTATGGATGTTAAAAGATGGCTGCGATTCCAGTATTCACCCAAACAGCTTCCTGAGGCCCCCCCCCGGTGAAAAAGACATCGGAAAGAATCCAGGACTGTAGATCGAATTAACCACTGAGGTAATGCCATGGATAAATTTGGTCTAGGGCATTTAGGGTGCCCAGATGTCCCAATTTTATAGGGACAGTCCCAATTTTGGGGTCTTTTTCTTATATAGGCTCCTATTACCCCCCCATCCCCTATCCTGATTTTTCACATTTTCTGTCTGGTCACCCTCAGGGCATTTAACATAAAGAAGAATACAACCACTAGTCCATTAGCCACTCTTTCTGGAGTCTGGGAATGTCTGAAAGTGGGTGGGCAAATTTCACACAATATTGTTACTTTCCCTGAGGCTGTGCCCGTTTCTTCTGCTGCATCTCTTCTTATCTAACTCTGCAAACTTGTTTATTTACAAGAAATATACCAAGTTCTGCTTCTCTGAACTCAGGAGAAACCAAGAACAAAAGGAGCAGTTTCTTGGCTTACAGCCCCGAATCACTTTAGCGAACACCATAAGAACGGCCATACTGGGTCAGACCAAAGGTCCATCTAGCCCAGTATCCTGTCTTCCAACAGTGGCCAATGCCAGGTGCTTCAGAGGGAATGAACAGAACAGGTCATCATCAAGTGATCCATCACTCCCAAAAGCTCTCTCTGCCTTTTTCCAGGGTCACATCATGCTTACCAGCTGCTGCTTGTCTTTCTTGCTTTTTTCCCTTTCTCTCTGTTCTGTCTGCCCCTTCCCTCCCCCCCGCCCCCGGTCAGAACAATACCTAGTGGAACCCCCTCCATCCACCTGGTGCTAATTTCTGGGCAGATTCTATTAGACCTTGTTTTAGGTGAGGCCCCTTAACTGTCTCTTCCCACTATCTTAAATGAGGAGCATATTCATGCATCACTTTCAACCAGGTTTTAATTCAACCTATAACAAGGTTTAACCCAGCTCATAAGACTGTTGCCGTACTCGGGCTGCAGCATCAGCATTTGACTCTTGGCAGAATGAGGTCTTTCCAGACAGGAGGACCAGAGGTGTAATTATTTTAAATGACGACAGCTTTCATGCTGACAGTGATTGTTTGGACCACCACAGAAGTGCTGGTATGGTGACTTGCCATGTACTGGATCAATCCAATCCCTGATGCTCTGGACCAGCTGCCTCTGGATACTTCTAGGAATAATCTAAAAGTAAGGGTTCCCTACAGATGGGCAAATATGGAAGACCCCATGGCACAGCTCACGCCCTCCCATGGAAACCTGCAGAAGAGGGACGTGAGGGAACTGTACATTGGTGATTTTCCCTCCTCCATGGGAAAAGCTGTGGGGCATGCTCTGAAACCTGGCAGTTCCACAGAGATCTGTGTGAAGCCATGGCCATCAGTGCTCTGGAAAAGCCCCTCTGGTTACCTAGCCATCATGTTGCTAGAGATTCCCTGCTGGCTGCAGAACCTGGTGGGCGCGATACAGCAAAGATAATACAGCCCCTGGCTGTGGAACTGGAATACAACCTCCCTGCCACCACTTCCCAGGGTTGTATTATTGTTCCTGAGTAATTTCCAGAGAGTGGGAGAGGGGATGGACAATGGGCATTGACCTCATTCCTACCCTGCCCATTCTTCTCCCACACTCCATGCAGTCTCTGTCCCTGTCCCCAACGCAGACCCCAGACCTTCAGGTTCTGGAGTAGAGGGAACAGTGTAGTGGCAGTGAACGAGCAGCACCTCCATGCAGAAGAGTGCATATCTGCAAGCGGATAACCCTCTCTGGCTGTCAATCTAGAGGATACAATCTGGCCCTCTGTTTGGAAGGAGCTGAGTCTTTGTAGGACGGTATCCAAGACATCTGTACTTTCCAGTCAGGTCACATATGGGGTAGCATCTATCACTCTTTCTCTCTATGGTATTTCTAAGGCACCTATCATCTTGGTACCTAAGAATTCCTTCTCTCGAAACAGACCTCTCTGCCCTCTGCACCTTGGCAAGCAGCTGGAGAAATACTGGCTCCTGCTCAATCTTTGCTCCCATTTCAACCCATGAAATGTGCAGGTAAGACTAAATTCTTACACTGGTAGTGCCCGCTAAGAATGGTGAGAGAAAATAAAACCTCAGTGTGCCACCACTAGGGCATAATTTTGAACAAGGTGTAACATTCACCGATACATCCCTATACAAACAGCAAGGCTTTGGCACGGTGCACAATTAGAAATCAAAGGAAACTGTCCAATAGTAGCAGGAACAAAAACAAATAAACAAACAAAAACACTCAGAAGGAAAAAGACTGATTTTAATTATGGAATAAAACTTTAATTTTTATAAAGCCCTGAATGAGATGCGGGAGGGGCAAATATTTATTCTGCTACTGACCTTCTCAGGCAAATAGTGCATTAGGCCCTTATGGGGCTTGATGCTTTATACTGCAGGGAAGTGAGAAATCATTAAAAGTGAAGCAGGGTTTTAGAGGAGCAATTGATTGCTCAGGGGGACTGTAATGAATTCCCCAAACTCCAGTGCTGTGAAGAGCCATTATGTGGATGAATGTGGCTAAATAACACCCTTGGATTTTTAGAGTAACATCTGTCCAAACAAAGGCAACCTTTCCTCTGCTTGGATATGCCAACTTCCTCTTGGAGCCTGCTTCCTGGGTGAGAAGATACCCAGGCTTGTGCGAGTTTCAAACACAGAGCTTCCTGCACAGAGCCTCTTATTTTCATATGTTTCATCATCCTCTGTCAGAATATGTACCTTTCCTTGATCTGGGGTGCAGAGAGGTTACCTTCATTAAAGATGAGTATTTATCTATATTGGTTTCTAATACACAAAAAAGGCCTCTATTCTGGGCCCCAGAGACCAGATTTGCAAAGGTATGTAGGGATTTAAAGGTACAGATAAGTGCCCAGTGGGATTTTCCAGAGCAACCAATAGAAATTAGGAGCCTACGTGCTTTTGAAAATCCTAATAACTGCCTCGCTATATCATTAGGCACCTAAACACTTTACTAATCTGACCCTGGGTGTTTTCGTCATAAGTAAGAAACCAAAATCCCATGAAAAGATGAAGCTGGCAGCTAGGCCTCAACCTGAGACCAGAAAAATAACTAGCTAAGGGTTAAATCAAAACCCAACTAATATCCCTTATGACAGCTACCACTCCTTATTGTGACCTTCTATCCCCAAAAGCCTGGGTAAAGGGACAGGCCCTGAAGATGGATAGGTTTGGGCTCTTTCAGCTGGAGGGGATGGGTAGGTTCTAAAGCTAAGAAGAGTAGCCTGCGAGTAGCTCCCCTCTCCTAAGGTATGTCTGCACTGCACATTCCTCACGGAGGTGAATGGAGTACATACACTGCGTAGTGTAGACAGTGAGGCACTGCTTAGATGAGTAAAGAACCCTGAAGGTATGTACCCTGTGTAGTTCTCTACGTGCCCAACCAGTGCATCCCATGTCTACACTGCTATTTTTAGCAATCTAGTGTCTCGCTGCCCCCCCACTGCAGGGAAAGGCGCTGCCAGAGCCTTTCCTTGCTGCCTCCTCCCTTTTCAGAGCTACACACCACTGTGTGGATGTAGCTTGCTTTTCACTGGGGTGTGTAGCTACACATACCCTACACATCACCACCAGTGGAGTGCAGTGTAGACGTACTCTTAGGGTATATCTGCATTGGAGCTGGAGTGGTAATCTGCAGCTCAAGCAGGCATACCCACTCTAGCTTTGATCAAGCTAGCATGCTAAAAATAGAAGTGCTGTCATGGTCGCACACATTGTGGGAGGGGCTAGCTGTCCTGTGTGTGATCCTATCTGAGATCCTATGTGCATACTCAGGGCCCCTAACCCATCCCATTTCTCATGTTGCCACTGCTGCACTTCTACTTTTAGTGAGCTTGCTCAATCAGAGCTAGCATGGGTATGTCTAATGGCTTCTGTTCCTGGCTCTGCATTTGACACAGATGTGATCCTGCAAACACTTAGACATGTGTGTAACTTCATTTCATGTGGGTAGTCCCATTATCGCTGCTACAATAGAATTATTATTATTATTATTCTGAGCTGAGAAATTCTATCCAACCATATTTTATTGGAATTTATTAGTTAGTCACCAGAGCAAATTTACCATGAGCATGCATGTACTTTAAGGGGAATGGTATTAAGTTGGGTACCTAATTTCCTTGGGCACCTTTGAAAATCCCCTAACCTTAAATTACGCATACCAGACCAGTCTAGTACAAAACCATCCCATACAAACGTACTGTGTGTAAATAATTCTGAGATGATGAATGTTTACCAGAAAATTGGAATATGCTGAATTCTAATGAGTGGAACAGGTGAGTGCAATCCTGTGACCTGTGTTTGATGCAGGAGCAGCCATTTATTTTGCTTGAAGCTAGTTCTTGTTTTGGCGTGTTCACCTTTGGGGGAAATACAGGTCAGTGAGTGGCTGGCGGCTTTGCAGCTGGGATCTTTGTTCAGGCTGTGCTTTGAAGAGAATCAAACAGGAAATGGAGCGAGAATGGCCAGAAAAATGCTACACATGCTAATACCTGGCTGATAGGTTAAAGGTGTGTGTTTCACCCAAAATCCCAGATCTCTTTATACAGCTTTCTCCTCTCCCGGAGACTGCCCAGTGCCTGAGTCAATGTCATTAGAGTAGGCAGATGATCATCTCTATAATGATGCCATTCATGGCTGATCTTCCTGGATTTAAAATGAACTGTAGCCGCTGTGGCTTCCACCTTTGCCGCATAGCAATGAGAGCAGAAAGTCAATTAATTACCTTCTTGCTGGAATCCAGGGGTCCTTTCGTCCTCAGCTCAGTCGAGTGTGTAATGGAAAAAGGGAATGAAGCAGACTGCATCTGGCCAACAGGGAATTGCATGACAAAGTGAAAGATGAGCTATGGGAAAGCAGGAAAGGGGGGGGGCAGTGGGGAGAAAACCTGCTCCTATGAGTTCATTTAAAAAAAAAAAAGATGGTACTGATTACTTTATTATTGTCTTATTTTCTGAGACTGTAGTCTCCTTGTCTCTTCCTGATGCTGCAGAAGTCTGGAGCAATCCCCTGATTTCTCTGCTTTGCTTCACCGAAGTGCTTTGCAGAGGCCTTTCTCAGTGATGCTGTTTGCTTTTTATCTGTTGTTGCCTTCGTAAGTTACCCATAATGGCTGACACAGTAACCAGTGTAGCAGGTGCGGCATGTGGCCTGAAATTCCACTCTGTTGTCTTAAAGCCTACGATAGGTCATCTTCAGGGTTGGCCACCTTAACATTCCTTTAAGTGTCTTTTCATGGTGAGGAGGAACGAAAGGGAATAGCATTGCAGGCCACAATAAAAAAAAAATCCCCCAAAAGGATGGACAGATGCATCAGAACACAAGAAATCACCTCTTATCTGCTTGGTTGGTATTAAGCATGAGTGAAAAGCAGGGAGAGTGGCATCAGGTTCAAAATAGACTCCAAAGTATGTTGGTGCATATCACTGTTCATCTTTAAAATATCCACTCCTGTGTTTGCACTTGTACTGGGTCTTGTATCGGGCACCCATGTTATATCCATCTATCTAATCACATACACAGAGTATAAGTTACTGTAGGTCATATATCAAGGGCAAAATCGAGCCCGGTAGGAAGAGGCCAGAGGCGGAGGAGAGAGATTGTTTGAAGCGTTCTACTGACAGCTGTGTTGGAAAATAGTCGTGTGCTGTTTTGTAATGCAGCTGGTGCTGCCACAAGTCTTCAGTCTAGTGTGGACAGGGTGTGTGTGTGGGTGTAAGCAAAGCATATAACAGCATTAGGCTGTAATCGTATGTTTAATTCCAGACACTGTCACAAGCTTTTGAATGTGTCTGTGCTGTGGAGGAAGGGGGGTAGAGTGTGCGTGTAGCCACAATTTATGATGGGGACTGAGAAGTTCCATGGTTTTCTGTGATATTTAGCAGGTTCTGTACATCCCCCTCTCTGCTTCCCCCTAAACTTTCTCCCACCCCAAATACACATACTTTCTCCAGAGCTGATCAAGAAAAGAGACGGATATTTTGTGGAAAATTTCTAAAATAACAAAAATGTTTTATTCAAAATGTTTTTGTATGCAAAAATTCTTGTTGGCTTCAGTGGGATTACTCACATGCTTAAAGTTAAGTACATGCTCAAGTGCTTTGGTGGGTCAGGACCAGAGTGCTCAATATCCTGCAGCATCAAACAGAGAATGCAGCGGAGGAACCAGGGCCCAGGACTGCAGGGCAGGTGCTTCTGCCAGAAGCCACATGTAAACATTTCACTTTCCACGTGTAAACTAGCACTGTGCCCTTCTACAGAACTTTTCATCTCTTGGTCTAGCGAAGCGAGGTCTTACAATCAACTCAGTGCATTTCTCTGGTTGTCTGCCTGACTATCTGTTACGCAATAACTTTTGAATGCTGCCTCTGATCAATTTCCAAAGTTTAGGGAACATTCTAGGCATGAGTGATTTTTTGGTGAAAATCAGAAAAATGGAACGGGGGAAAACGGGGAACATGTAGAGCATGTTCTGGCATCTGATTAGCAGACCTACCAGCTTCAACCTCCTCTGCAATTGTCTATAAATAAAAGAACCAGTGGATGACAGCCATTAATATCTACTGGCATAACGATACCTCCCTTTTCAACTCTGCTCATTGTTCCAATACAGTTTTAAAATGTTGAGACCCTGAATAATCTATCTCCTAGACAGAAAGAAAAGAAATAACAGTGGCAGCAGGTGAGGGGAGGGTGCACACAAAGCCAATGGTATGGGGGAAAGGGAATATGGGGGATACATAGAGCCCTGGCACATGGCAGAAGGGGAATGGGATGCAAACAGAGCCCCTTCCGTGGTGGAGAAATGAGGAATGGAGGGCATGGGCAGAAGGATGAAAGTATGGTTTAAATCTAATGCAGTTTGTGTGTAGATCTTTATACTGCAGCTGTGGTATGAGGATGACAGAAATTGTCTCAACCAGAACAAGAGCGAATGGTTAAATAGCAGAAGTTGCTGTGGGTTTGGGTGTTAGAGATGGAAAAGCCCTCTTCAGCAGCTGGGCCATCTCAGTGCCAGTGCAAGACAATGGATGTACAATGGAAGTAACGTGGAGGCAGGGACCGTCTTTTTGTTCTGCGTTTGTACAGTGAGTGGTGTAATGAGGCCCGGAACAGGATGGGGGTGGGGGTGGTGCGGTTGTCTCCTTAGATCTACTGCAAAACAAATAATAGGACACACGTGCTTAAGTGCTATAGCTGAATAGGGACGCTATGGTTCCACAGAGAAGGATCAGACTGGGAGTTTCCTTCTCTTTTGGTTTTGCTGCTGGAGGGGGCAATCTGGATGGGATGGCCTTTTGTTTTCTCTCTCTCTCAGCCCACTGCCAGAGAAGAAGCTAGAGCTTCCGAGCTTTCATGCACAGGGGTGGATAAATCATGATATATAAAATCAGGATGATGGGGCCTGTGACTGGAAGCAGCTCAGATTCCACAGTGAATCCCTAAAATATTAGTGCATCTCAGCTCCATTTAGCCTTAAAACACCATGTTTGTTATGGGCCCATGGGGCTGTTGTGTCTTTTTCACTCTTTACACAACAATCAGCAATATGGGGGAACCATATGGACAGAGCCGGGTGCCAAATAACCTTGTTTGCTAACTCTACGCAAACACACAAGGCCTGGCTCTGCACATCCTGTTGCTTTGTGACAGGATTCTGGCAACTTCTAAAACACAGAACATGGTGAGCACCACTAGAGAGCTCATAAACGACTTAAAGGGATACCACCTTATTCCTAGTCATGACAGGGTCACAAAGAAGTGTGTTTCTTTGTTGCTGTTTAAACACAGCCTTGAGAAGAGAGCTGGGAGTGGGTATAAATAACAGCCGCAAGATTCCTCTCATCAGCCACTCACCTTCAATTACAGAAGGGAAGAAGACGAAAGACAAGCAGCATGGAGAGAAAAAACAAACCATGCTGATCTTCATTGCAGAGTGACTTTCTCTCTTTAATGGATTCTCCCTCCCAAATCATCCAATGTGAGGCCACTGGCATGTTCAACAGATGGATCAGCCGTCGCAAACGTGCAGCTGAGCCCCTGGGAGCCTCAGGCACCGACGTTATGTACAGTAGACATGTGTTTGCTAGTTCCCATGGAAGACGGGGAAAAAATAAAAGTGCTGGCCTGGTACACAGAGAAAATAGAGCGCCGTTCAATCACTGCTCGGGTGGGCTGTGGACTGGGTTGGGCTTGAGAGGGACTGGAAAAGGATAGATGGCAAAGGCAAGGAAAGATGCAATGAAAAGCACTGAGCCACTCACTAAATGAAAAAAGAAAGAAAGAAAGAAAGAAAGAAAGAAAGAAAGAAAGGGATTGTCATTCTGGAGGAATGCACAGTTAAGAGAGAGGAGTCACAGCCTAGGAGTTAAAGGAAAGGAAGGATGGTCTTGTGAATAAAGCACGGGATGGGGGCTCAGGAGTTCTTGGTGCCATCACTGGCTCAGCCACAGTCTGCGTGATTTTAGGACACCAATTTAGTGCCTGATTGTCACAGGGGCTGAGCACCAGCAGCTCCGATCGAAGTCCAAGGCAGCTGGGGGTACTCATCATGGCCGAAAATCAGGCTCTTTAACCTCCCCGTGTCTCCTTTTGCCCATTTGTGAAATGGGGATGATAATACTTTACTTTACAGGAGCGATGTGAGGATGAATTCATGAATCTTTGCGAAGTGCTCAGAGGCTAGTGTTGTGGACCATAAAATACCTAGCTAGAGAAAAAACACAGGGTGTGGGTCAGGAGACCTAGGTTCTGTTCCTGTTTTATCCACTGATTTGTTGCTACTTTTGTGCCTCAGTTTCCTTTTCTGTAGAAGGGGGATTTCACCTACATGGCTGCACAGGGTGCTAGGGACAAGGTGGGTGAGGGAATATCTTTTATTGGACCAACTTATGTTGGTGAGAGAGACAAGTTTACACAGAGCTCGTCCTCAGGTCCCAAATAATCTGAAGAAGAGCTCTGTTTGGCTTGAAAGCTTGTCTCTCGGACCAACAGACGTTTGTCCAGTAAAAGGTATTCCCTCACTCACCTTGTCTCTCTAATATCCTGGGACCGACATGGCTACAACAACCCTGTATCTTTGTTAGTGTTTGTGAAGCACTTTGAGATCCTGGGATACAAGGTGCTTCAGAAGTGCAGAGTATTACTATTTGTAAATATATGAAAGTTTCTAAAAATGCCATTTGCCATTTTCCTGTTTTCTGTTGCTTAAGCTAGGTACAGTTAGGGACACAGTAATTGTCCTCCCACAACACATACGTATGGTCTATCAGGTTCCCTGTTCACTCTCAGGGCATGGGCAGCACCACAACAGATGCTCAAAGAAAGCCTTCAGAGCCCTTATGTAATGTGCCAACTGTATCATACAATATTACGGAAGGAAATTACTTTCCAAGCCCAGCTGGTGAGCCCTACATGCTGTGAATCATGATACTTGGTTGCCCTTGTGTTTGTTATCCTGAGTAGTGTAATGACGGCTGATACTCTTTTTCATCTTGCTGAAAATATCTGCATGGTTAGTGTCCCACAGCAATGAGTTTCACGAGTTAATTGCTGCATTAAAAAGTGGTATTTATGTTTATATATTTCTAATTGTTTTTGCCCTGTTAAATTCATTGCTTGTCCTTTGTGTGATACAACGTGGCCAGAAGGCAGCAGGAGAGTGATATAGGAGAGATGTGTAAGTCCCAGGATGAGGAGAAGCCTTATTCCCTGTGGAGGGAAGAAAGGTTTCTATAGATTAATTAAAAGCACCTGAAGCCAATTAGAGCACCTGAAGCTAGTCACCTGATAAAAAACTCCTGCTTCAGTCAGCCAGGGGAAGGAGTTGGAGCAGAGAGCAGTTTGGAGGAGTTGAAGTAGAGGCGAGTTTGGAGAAATGCCGTGACTGGCTAGAAGACCAAGACCCTAGGGAAAGAGACACCCGGCTTGTGCAGAGAGAGAGAGTGGGCAGGAAGCCCCACAAACTGAAGAGCAGGAGAGGGAAGTAGCCCACAGGAAGGAAGCACTAGTTCAAGTGGTTTACTACTATCCCTAGGGCCCTTGGCTGGGACCCGGAGTAGACGGCGGGCCTGTGTCCCTCCCTCTCCACTATCCTTCTCTGGGTTACTAGTGGGACAGTAAATACCCTAGTTCAGAGGCAAGAAACTGTGCCCTGACCCTGCCCCACCCCCAAGAAGAGGAAGCCCGGGACCCATCATAATCGTACTGGCAATTTGCCACACTTGTTATTGCCTTATGGGAAAGGATAAGTACAGAAGTGCAGTTTTTATCTGGCCATTCTCCCTGTACAGCCAATTGTCCTGACATAGATCAGCCATGGTGAGTCCGAGATGGTCTCAAAAAATAAAATTTAAATAAAGAAAAATAGGTGTTGGCAGTGTGGAAAGTGGGGAGTAGGCAAGTGTGATGGGGAGAGAGCTTCCTTCACAATCCCTCCATGACCGTTCCAGCATGGGTCATTATCTTTAAGCAAGCAATGCAGTATTGGAAACTGTATTGTTCTGGTGCTCAGGTCCATCAAGCGTGAATAAATATTCTGGGGAATATTTCTTCCTCTTTTTCTCCCCCTAATTCCTTCCCCACTTTGCTTTTACACAAAGACTTTTAAAAACTTCAGGTCCAAATTTACAGCACCCTCTTTAATTTACGCACTCCTAGATTTGCACAAAAGTGGGCAAGCACCCTGAACATGTGCACAGTCATCTGCTCATGTGTATCATGTAGCCAGGTACCCAGCTGCCCAATTTACATACACATGCAAAATTTGAGAGTGGGGAATGCTAATATTTGCTTGCAAAGTCAGTTGTGAGTCTAAAAGCAGAAGTGCAAAATTATAGGCTAATTTGAGGCTGGTTCAGAATGTGGCCCTTAATAGTCTAATCTCAGAACCTACAGGTGTGGGTAATATATGGTATGGTGTATTCTTGTTCTGCTGTTATGGGAGCATTTCAATAACATCTGCAGACTGCTTCCCTATGTTAGCTGTGAACATATTATCAGGAGTACCTACATACTGATTCAGTGACAGATCTTGCATTCCCGTGGGCTGCTGCTGTGGGTTTGCTTTTGGGTATAGCTGGAATAAATTTGTGATAGGTCTGAATAATACAGTGTTGGCCTTCCTTCTTCACTGCAGAATGGATACAAAATAAAGGATGAAAAATAACAATTAAGGGATAATGTTGGTGGGGGCTGGGCACTGCCTCCAGGAAGCACAAGGGAGCAAAGGGCAGTAGTGTTCTGCCCCAGTTCTGACTCCTGCAGTGCCAACAGAAAGGTCATTCCCCAGACTGTCCATGGAGAAAAAATAGAGGCATACTGACTTTGAAGATTCAGGGTGTGAGCCAAGCGTCAACTGCTGAGGAAGTAACTTATCCTGTGGGCTGGTTATTCCATACCTGCCCTTGATGGAGTTTCTTACAACTTCCTCTGATGTAACTCTGGCCACTGTCAGAGACAAGACACAAGACCAGGTGGATCTCTGGTCTGACTCAGTATGGCAATTCCTATGCGCCTTTGTTCCTATGAAAGGACCTGTGCAGTGACATCCTGTGAGCAGGCCTGTGGGTCAGAAGAGTGTATTTAGCACATTTGTGAGCATATGCCTCTTGACCTAGTAACAGCAACTAAGCACACACAGACACTTCACCCCCAGTATAGAGTATTCCTACTCTGCACAGGAACAACCTGCCTGGCATAGAGAGGGCCAAGAGTGCTGTGTGTTGGGTGGTTGCTGTCCAGACTACAGTAAAATATTGATGCTCAATTTTCTGCAGCTGTTTACAAATGGGACCTGAATTTTGTCATCAATTCAGTTTTGTACAGGAGAAATGGACCTCATCCCTTTTTGATGGTCTTGATAACTGACTGGAATTTATTGATCAGATTACAGAATCCTAGCAGAAAGCAAAGAACATTGAGTTTTTAATTTGAATTTTGAAGGGTTTAAATGCTACCAAGCGTACATATGCTATGCTTTTCCTCGACTCTCAAAATGACACTATAATTGTGTCCTAGAAAATATACTGTGTACTACTCAAGACATAAATATGAATATTTTATTTAAATGCTCATTTAATTTGACAGTGATGAAGCTTTATATATGTTGTCAATGAAAACCCTATTAACATGAATCCAACCCATGGGAGAAATGCCATTTTCACAGCGAGCTTGGGAATCTGATCTCATAAACACTAACAACTATCACCTCCTTTTCATTTCAACAGGAAAGCCAAGGTCACAATTAAATTTAATTCCCACCTAACAGAAATATCTCCTAGGACATTTTTTTTAGTCTTATTCTCATTTTTGGAAGATTTTTATTTTGTTGTTCACAATGATTTGTTTGCATGGCATATGAAGATCACAGAGATTCATGGGAAGTTTTGTTCATGTCAGAGGAGAAATATTGAAAAGTGTAAAAAAAAATGGAGGTCAAATCTGTAAGATGTTACTCAGTTTTTCCTCAGTCCTTACTCAGGCAAAATTCCTACCAGGCTAAATCCTGAGAGATACTGATCTAAAACCGTGATGCCTTTAGTTATGCATCTGTTATATCTTTGTTTTATCTGTACTGCACCTTTATAAATCTTAAGAATTTTGCTGTTTACAGAGTCAGGCAGTCATTTTTGTGTTCAGTTGGCTATTAACCAAGATAGTCAGGGATTCATCCCCATGCTCTGAATGTCCCTAAATCTCTGACTGCCAGAAGTTGGGACTGGATGGCATGGGATGGATCACTTGATAACTGCCCTTCTCTGATGAAGTGACACATCTGATGAAGTGAGCTGTGGCTCACGAAAGCTCATGCTCAAATAAATTGGTTAGTCTCTAAGGTGCCACAAGTACTCCTTTTCTTTTTGCCCTTCTCTGTTCATTACCTCTGAAGCATCTGGTACTGGCCACTGTCTGAAGAAAGGATATTGGGCTAGATGGACCATTGGTATGAGCCAGTATGCCCTCTATTATGTTCTGTGCAGATTGTTAAAAGAAGAAGACACGCACTATGTGCTCTTTCTCATGGAGCTTTTACTTTTTGTTTTTTCTTCTTATGCTATTGTCTTAACCTAAAATAATGGTGATTCTGACTGAAGGGTTAAAATCCATTGCTAATGTAATAATCTGGTATATGGATTTGTGTACAGGCCCAAAGTCCAGAGTTTGGTCAAGAGGTCAGAGGCCTAGTAATAGCTAAAACAAAAGGCAAAATAACCAAAAATAACCTTGCTTTTCCTAAAATATGCCTGCTTAGCAAAACACCAGATGCTGGGGGCAATAATTGTGTCTTATTCAAAGTTGCAAATAGAACAAAGAAGCCCTGTTTATGATGTGTTAGTTTCTTCTGTAGGGAGATGTTCTTCCCACACATGCAACCTTGAGTTTATAAAAGGTTCAAGCATGTCAGTATAAAATTTGGCGTCCTCCCATCTCCCTTTCCTAGGGACCAATGCCTGCCTTAAAACACAAATAAACAACTTAAAAAACAATCTTTATTGTCATATACTTTCACTGTTTCTTTGCTTTTACCCCTAAATATATATCTGTTGAACAATCAAAGGAGCTACTTCATTCCTATGGACCACAAATCAAAATTCAACATATATATTTTATACTAATACATTTATTAAAGTACTAATTAAACATTAATTTGTCAACTTAAAACCATAAGTAAAAACATTATGTAACCTTTAACTATTGGCTACTATGCTATCATGTCTTGCTGCTAAACCCATCCAAAAAAGTAAAACTGCCTACCCCATCACTTTCCCCGCCCATAAAAAATCCATATATTTCATTGTAATCAATTAATTAACAGTGTCTCTAAGGCTAATAAGAAAGGTGACACTCTGTCAGCGCTGTATGTAATAAACTCCTGTGCTTAACCTCTACATGGTGTGAATTTATGTCCTTCACTGACTGCAAGTGTCTATTTTTTGTTTCTGAAAAACCATAAAATGATGGATTTGGTCCTGATGGTGAGGATCTAGCCACTCACAGAGTGGTTCTACTATAGCCAACCCTTGCATTGCTCCAGGCTAATGTTATGCTGATGAAAATTCATTCATAATAACAGAAGCTTGAGTTTACCTCATTAGTAGTTATTCCACATTTCTGTGCTTTATGGTACTAGATGATGGGCAATGGTACCGACTTCTTTTGGCAAGACTCAGATGTAGTGTGTTTCTGAGGGAAACTGTCAGTTCTTTCACTAACTTTTTATCCCATAACCTGGAATGCTAGTAAAAAAGAACTTTATAATACAAATACAGGTGCCCTCAGATTCCACCATAAACTTTTATAGCAGAGTTCAAACAAGAGATCTACCCCCGTGAAGGGACATACGGTAGAATTTCACAGGGCTTTCTCCTCAGAAGAAGACTATCAATACATCTCCTCCACAAATGATGCAGATGTAGTTAGGTGACTATTGCCGACTCCCTCCCCCCAGCCCAAAGCACACTGATATATCAGCATCTTTTTCCTTCTCTACCCTCTTGAAATTCCCAGCTCTGTTCAGAGCTATTAACCCGGTCACAAAGGCTTGTCCCAATCCAGCAGTTTACCTAATTGCCTTTTTATAGTGTATTGTGCAACTCTTTATTATCCTGTCAGAATTCACCTCCAAGGCTTCTGTTGAGGTGGGGGAATGGGGGCTGGAGAGGGAAGAAAGAACTGGAATGAATTTCTGTACTGTACAGCCACTCATGTCTGAAAGCTTAGAACAAGAAGGTGCATGTTTACAATACCAGAGGGATAGCTAGATACTGTACAAGTTTTTCTCAATGGGTTGGTAAATCTTTGCCATTTCAGACCTCTGTGGTCTAATCTACACATCCACACCCATATATAAATATAGATACAATTATTGATTTCAATAGTGGCCTTAAAATCAGCAGTTGCTAACAGTTACCTCAGAATACTATCCGAGATATCACAATTTTTGCCCTAGACTAAGAATTAGGAGATATCTGTGGTTGACTTTTTGTGACAAGTGCTGTATGCACCCTGGTCACTTAACTTCAAAACATACATTCCTATGTCTAAGTACAGAGTAGGTACACATTTTACAGGGCAGTTGCTTTTTCACTACACATAAATGCTATCAGTCGCACCTTCAAGTACCCACAATTCTCTCTGGTCACATGGGGTCTCTCACCCATCTAGTACACCAATCAGCTAAAATGAAATCAAAGCAAAACTCATCATTTTCAAGTGAAAACTTATACACACCTTGTGATCTTGCAGTGGTGATTCACCCAACTCTCCAGTTCAAATCAATTGGAGTTTGGGAAGTGCAAGGAATTGGGGATTGACCTCTCAGTATATTTATTTGACTGGAGAAATTACTATAGGATTAGCTCCTAAGTGGAACACAAATAACCAGAGCCAGTGTGCTGAGGTCTAATTTTCTGAAGACCTAAATCTCTTGTATGTTGCACTGGGAGCAGGTTAGATGCATGATCACACCCTGAACATGGAATCTTTCAGCTGAGGCTCTCCAAACTCTTTGCAGCCTTTAGTTCAGGCTCACAGCACCCTTTGGGGTTTGGTAAATCCCATTATAATGCCCAATTTACAGGGGGGTAAACTGAGGCAGAGAGCAAAGGGCTTGCACAACCTCTCCTCTCGTAGACACCCCTTGAAAAATTTGCAACACAGAACTGTAGAAAGGCTCCCGTTGACTTTGCACCGGGCCGTGTATTTTTCCAGTTTCCCTTCCTGAATAAGAACTGCTTCCAGGCTGAGAGCCCATTTGCAAGGTGATTGTGCCTAGCTATGCCCATCTGCAGTTCATATTAGGAGAGTCGGTGCATAGAGCAGCTGTAGGAGGAATCCTGCTTTGTATGGGCTCCTCTGCCCCCAGGATTTGTAGTCATGAATAGCGTTTCCCCCCAGGTTATTAAATCAGGAGCCGCAACTGCAAATCTCACCGTGCCTGGGCTGTGTAGATAAGGGCGAGTGTATTTAACCCATGGAAGGCTTTGCCAGGCAGTTCCATTCCCATCAGATCTCCTGGCACATTGGCAAGGCTCAGCGAGAACTTACCGTCAAAGCAGACAAGCTGGTCAGCGTCAGTTAGCTTTCCCTTTAGGAACAGATACTCGCCCTGTTCTGAGGCTGGAAAGGGGATGCGCTTTGTTTAAATACAAGGGGTGGAAAGGAAGACCCTTCCAGACAGCGCCCGGTGTGACTGAGGCTCCAGAAAGCACTCACGTCTTTGTTTTTATATAGCCAAGCAACGTACAAAAAAAAAAAAAAAAAAAAAAAATGGAAACCCTTCCGTCTTTGTGAAGCAGGGACTTAGGAATTGTTATTTGCTCTGCTTTAGCTCCGTTCGGAAATTAGTTGCGGATCAAATGCACCCCGGAGACCTGCTAACCTTTGGGCAATGTTTAGATGTAACATCCTGCTTGGGGATAATGATTAGTTAGGGGGGGAAGCATGAGTGACGTAGACGTAGTTCTTTTCAGTCTCTCTCTCTCTCTCTCTGCTGTCCCTGGTACTCATCCATCCCCCACTTTCTAGTGGAATAATGCACTGCCGGCGAAGATGAAGAGAGAAGCATAGGTAAACGTCAAAACTCTTCTCTGCAGCTTGCCTTTCTTTCTTTCTTTCTTTCTTTCTTTCTTTCTTTCTTTCTTTCTTTCTTTCTTTCTTTCTTTCTTTCTTTCTTTCTTTCTTTCTTTCTTTTCTTTTCTTTTCTTTTCTTTTCTTTCTTTCTTTTTTCTTTTCAGTTATATCTTGAATCCATTCTTTAGACCATGGCAAAAGTTTAGGGTAGGTTTTACAGAAATCCATTAAAGAAAGCTGCTGGGGAAACTCACTCAGGCACCTACACAAACTAGCCAGGAGGAAGTTAAAATTTCTTGTGACAGAATTCTCCGGTATGGGGGGTGGGGGCGGGCGGGCGGAGGGGGAAGAGTCATTTTCAGTGGGGATTGTTGTAAATCGGGACTTTTTCCTCGAGGGGAGGTATTGCTTGTCTGTTAGTTTGTTGCTTGTTTTTCAGTTTTATTCAGAGGCAAACTGCCTTTTAAGATTTTTGTTTTCTTTTGCTGTAGAATTTAAACATAGTGAAGCGGAGTGCCATGTGTAGGTATGTAAAAAAACAAACAAACAAACAAAACATTTAGCTGGTGATGGACTTTAAATTTAGTTGTATTTAAAAAAAAATTAAACTCAGTTTAGGAAATCCAGATTACATTTAAAGATGTAATTTATAGGGGTGGCAAGTTGTACTCGAGGAATCTGTGTATCGTTTCTTAGCTTCGGTCCGCGTTGTGTCAGGGAGCGGTTTATACAAATGGGCGTTTTACCAGGAGTTCAGGCACTGAGGACTCGACACCAATCCAGTGTGGATGGAACGGGAGCTTAGTTCGGAGGCTGCTGTTACCCTGGTTTCTGTTCCCTGGTAACAATGCAGAGCTGCACAGAGGCGCGAGTTAGTTATCTGGACTCATCCTTCTTTGGAGCCGATGCTGCAGGGAACAGGACCGGGACTGTTAGTGAAACAAACCCTGGTTGCGAAGGAGAGAGATGTGCTTGTATTATTCTGTACCAGGGAAAGGGAGACTTGTCTGGGTGACCAAGCAAACTCGTATTACACAAACTCCTGGTTCCCTAGTGTATGCAGAGAGATGCATCTGTTTATCTATAAGGCACATGATGATGCTGTGTAAGAGGAAGACCGTGGGATATAGCTTGTCCCCAGTGAAGTCGATGGGAGCTTTGCCATTGACATCACAGGAGTCAGGAATTCACCCTGCGTCCTTAATGCCCCGCAAGAGGGGGAAGAAGTAACGGGCTGGGAGACGGAGGCAAGGCGTGTGCTGTGTTAGGGACCAGCGAGCCGTGTCTGCTGTGCAAGGCATGTTTCGGCATCTAGCCTTGCTTACTGGACTCAGTACATCAGCCCTGAGCCATAGCCCCAGTCTCCCTGATACTCAGCGCCCTGCTCTTACCTCCCGAAAATCCCCCCAGTAGCTCCAAACACGGGTGGTTGTTTTGGTCCCAGAACCTCCCCCCCCCCCCAATCCTGCTTCGATTGCCAGTGTGGTCTCTTTAAACGATGGGAATCTGGGTTCAAACAAAGAGCTGGAGAAATTAATCGGCGAGGGGGAAACCCCATTTACACTGGCCCCCTGTTTGGTTGACTCTACATTTAGCCGTGTCCCGGGTTGAGTTTGTTTATTTGCATCCGTGTCTGTCAGGGCTGCCCTAGGTTTGGTGTGGATGGGATGGGAGCTGGGCCAGGGTTTATTTGGCTGGTGGCTTTCTGGTGAGGGAGGTGCAACTGACATCATACAACTAAAAGCACTTAATGGGAAAAATGGGGCTTTCGCCATTTGATGAAATAGCTAAAGTCCACTAATGGGGCGTTCACAGAAATATTTTGTTAGCACCAGGAGTCTGCTTGCCATTTCTAGCCAAAATGACCGGAGAAACAAAGAGGTTAGTTTCAAGTATCTACATTCTTCACAGATGTTTATTTTCAATAGAGAATAAATAGGATCGCTAGTTTAACGCTCCCTAAGGTTTGTAAATAATAAGTAATTAATAGCTAGTCGATACATTAGATTTTTTAAAAAATCAAATAGATTTTTTTCTTTCGTTTATGCTAATGAACAATTATAAACTGGAGGAAAGGAACAAGATATTTTAAGTGGCATTGGAAAAACCATCAAATTACTATATAATTAATCGTTTCTTCCACTCCTTTGCTATCTGACTGGTGGAAAAATTGCAGGGGAGCTGACAGTCCAGCAAAAGACAATATATTTGTTGGATTATCAGCTGTTTCGTTCTGTGGGTTATGTGGAAAATTCTCAGGGCTTTACTACAGCTCAAGTCAGTTTCACAAGTTAAAGTCCTATGAAGTTAATTGGTACCCTTTGATCTATGCTGTTTTGGGAATCAGAGAACTCAGGGTTGGGTTTAAGAAATATGGTTTGGATGAACCGGACAACCCCAGACATGCCTTTCCCACCTCATTTTCGACAACAAATTCCATCGTATGTTAGAACATATTAAAATCTTGTTGAATTAAAAGAAAAATAATTTTTCTTTTAGTGGTAGGGTGTGTGTGTGTGTGTGTGTGGGAAATAGCCGTTAATCGATTTAAAAAATCACACCTAAATTTGTGATCAGAAATTTTTAGGGAGATTTTTAAAAATGTAAGTTAAATTCTAGTTGCGACTTGATAATTCCGTAGCTCCAAACGCATGTTCTAAATATGGATCAAAGATGGGCAGCGCTCCTCTTTCTCGACCTATTTGTGCAATGATTTGTAATAATTCCTTCTCCAAAGCAAAGGCAGAGATGAGCCCTGTTTTGCTCATGCACCGCAGGGCCTTCCTTCTTTTGCAGAGAATCGTTTGCTATAAATAAGCATCATTGTTTGGGTTCTCTTTGACCTTTCGCACCCAGGTCAGCACAGAGGATCACCAAAAAGGAACATCACAGAAGGAAATTAGGATACAATTGTCAACGCACATAACAACAATAATAAAATAACTAGTTTTTCTTATTCTGGTGAAGCTCTAATTAGTGTCAGTTCTTATTGGTTCAATTCAGCTACACTGTAGCCTATTAAATCCCTGTTTTAACTGGTTCCTATTATTAACATAATTCCATCTCTCCAGAAGTGGTGGATGTATTTCTTCAGCCTCTAGTCGTTTTCATCTTAATTCCACATCCAATTCCTTTTCTCAGTTCAATCAGATTTGTATTAGTCACCTGTCTTTTAACACTTAAGTAGGAAAATAATCTGTAGTGTCGACAATTCTGCTTATCTTTAATAAAAAAGTTAGTTTTTTAAAAAAATATTTCAGTTGCTAGAGAAATCAAATATATATTGTGTCTTGTGAAAGCAGCAAAGAATAAGTGGATTTTTACAGCTTGCATTTAACATCTTGATAAAATAAAATAGAAATAAAAACCCTATCCAGGTATTCAGGAGGAAAGGAAGATGGCATCCGCTAAGCAACACTGCTCTAAAATTACGCATTCCCTTAAAAGGGTATAGATTTCCTTATAGGTTTCCCCAAATGGAATAGCAAAGTGACTGATTATTCAGTTCTTCACCATACCGGGTAATCTCTTGCCCAGGGAAATATGTTAAATAAAAATAATGAATAATTTTAAGGCTGTTGCATTAAAAATAAATGTAAGCGTTTGAAAACAAAATTAAAGTATATTATACATCTATATGTAATAAGGTGGTATCTACATGTGCCCCTGTAGCTATAGAACTTGGACGAAAAGGAGAAATCTGTACCTACATGCAGCTATAGAATTTATGTATACAAAAGTAGAATCTGTATCTGAATCTAGATTTAAAATATATGGGCAAGAGGGAGGAATCTGCATTTATATAAATATGAATATACCTATAATGAGAATCTATATCTCGATATAAAATAGATGAACAATAGGGAGGAATCTGTATGTGGATATAGATATAGAATATACATATAATGAGAAATCTATATTTAAACTGTAGATATAAACTATATGGACAATAAGAAGGGATCTGTGTGGGTACATAGAGAGGGATGATATACATATAATAACAAGGAGTCTGTATCTAGCTATACAATATAGAAAGAAGGTATGTAGCCGTTTAAATCTGGGTGTCTGTGCTTCCCATATACGGCTGTAGTGCATTACACCGTATTTTGGCCGGGATGGCACGAGTGTTCTGTCTATATGTGGCTCAGAAAATGATCCACGGATTCCTAGCAAAATTAATTACACCCAGGAATCGTTCGAGAGACAAGACGATGGAAGCGGAAGCTCCCAGCCTCCAGTGGGGGTTTTCTTTGGGTCCCTGTCTTGCCAGCGAAAATCGGCTCCCAAATCAGGGCTAGGCGGCTCCTTTGGGAAGATAGATAAACAAATATAGATGTACATATAAATCAGTGAGGGGGAACTACCCCCCCCATCTCCTTCCACCGCCAACTATCCCTCTCCCTCTGCAGTGTGGATGGCAGAGCCTAGAAGGTGTGGGTGTTGCTGTGTAAAGGGGGGGGGAGAAGGGCTTTGATGAGGACTGTGGTACCTCCCTCAGAAATGCAGCAATCCTCTCCCCTTCTTTCTGATAGATGGGCGCATTGGGATGGAGACGTGGTGTGCACAGCAAAAGGCTTGCGTTGGCAATCTGGTGATCATCCCACGTCCCCCTGCCTTTCTCCCCTTAGGCTCCTCTGCATTGGACTGGCATCACTGAGGCTGGAGACAACCGACCCGCGTCTCTGCTGCTCAGAGGGGACGGGGATATTCTGGAGCACAGGCTGGGCACCAGACCGCCGACCCCCGTTCCCAGCACTGCAGAGACCCCACCCGCCACCCCTCCGCGACCCTACTTCACTCCCCAGTCTATATGCACAAGGAAGAGGGCGAAGTGTGGATCGGGAGGTGCCAAGGAGTTCAACCCGAGCGGGGTCATGCTCCAGGCGACACTGAAGGGGAGAAGGTCCAACTGCGGTAGGAAGTGGAGATAGCGGCTTTGCCAGCCCCGGAGTAGCAGAACTTTCTCGCCTGGTGCCGAGGATCGCCGGCTTCTTGGTGGCCAGAGGCTCCCAAGCCAGTCAGTCAACATGGCCACTCTGATCCGGAGCAAGCTTTCCAACGTCGCCACCTCGGTTTCCAACAAGTCCCAGGCCAAAGTGAGCGGCATGTTTGCGAGGATGGGCTTCCAGGCGGCGACCGATGAAGAGGCGGTGGGCTTTGTTCATTGCGATGACCTGGACATGGAGCACAGGCAAGGGCTTCAGATGGACATCTTAAAGTCGGACGCCAGCGAAGAAGGAGCAGAGCCTCCCCTAGAAGGGGATATCCATTACCAAAGGGATGGCACGGGTCCCCTGCCCCCGTCCGCCTCCAAGGACGAGGGCATATGCTCGGAGCTCTCCGGCCAAGGCAAGCCAAAGATCACGGCCTGGGAAGCTGGGTGGAATGTCACCAACGCAATCCAGGTAATGGGGAGGGGGCCATCTCACTGCACGCCCCTCAGTGCTGCAGGTTACCTTTGCAGGCATGTCTAGGAAATAAGGGTCATCATAATAACCGGGGGGGAGGATGAAATCTCCCTGCTGCCTATAGTATGGCGCAGAACCGTGAAACATACCAGCCAGACATGGCAGGCACATGCGTTGGGGGTCTCTGTGTGTGAGGTGCGGGTGTTTACACACTCACACAAACTCACAACATCGTTTCAGATCGTGCTTGTTACACAAACATGTCAGCCCCTCCCACCCCCAGTTGTATGCGCTTTTTCCTCTCGGGAATTGTATGTTGATGGTGCAAAACGCTTGTGCGAACAGAGAGCTCAGGCCAACAGAGGGTGCAAATATGGAATGCAGCCCACTCCCCTATGCTTGCCTTTATGGTTTGACGGAGTCAATTCGGTTTGGGCTCGGGGGTAAATTACTAAAAGAAATTAAAAAAAGAACAAACCCGATCATCCCCTTTTCCACTCCACCCAACATGGCAAGCCGCCCAGTAAAGTTTAAAAATGAGAAGGAGCGGGTGGCTTTTGCCAACTCTCTCCTGTTTCGGTAGAAATCACGGGAACAGCCACAATGGCGTGGTCACTGAGCATTAAAGTGTCTCACCGGGGCGCTATGCAAGCGAATGAGCGCACCTGAGAACGGTGGGGTGCCCATTGCCGCTGTTTTCTCCCAAAGTCCTGACTCGCCAGGAGAGTCACCGCTGGAAACGTGAGATGGGTATTTGTGACTGATTTTCATTTGGGGTTTGAGGGGATTTAGTGCCTCCCTCCCAACCCCCAGACTCCTTCTGTGGCTGCCTGGATAGTGGGATATTACCCATTTCACCCCGAAATGATTACCCGTCGCAAATAAAACCGGAGCGGTTTGACGAGTCTCTCATCTCTTATTAAAACGCTTCCGTCTGGTAGTTCATTTGTACTGATAACGTTCCCAGATCAGTGCTCTCCCCCTTGGACCCCTTCCCTCTGGGCACCATGCACACGAAGAGAACAGCAGTGGTGGGTTTGCCTGTCGTAGCAAGCGCCCCCTCTCCCCCCCGTCCCCACAACTTTCTAGCTCCAGAATGATCCTGTAGATAAAGCGTGTTTCCTTACGGGATTATAGGCCATTTCAAATGGGAAATGAGTCCTTTGGGGGAGAGCAGCTAGAGACTTTTAAAGGTGTCACCCTCCGTATCTTAATAATGCGGACAGATCCCACAAGCAACTCGCACTCTCAAATGCAGGGACATCCTCAGTGTGTCAAAAGCAACTGCATCACGGAGAGTGTGTGTTGTAAGTGGCGACGCAGCCCAATGATTTTTAATCTGGCTACATGAATATTTCCAAACCTTTCCCCAGAGTTGCCCCTTAAAATGGGGTCTCTGTTTTGATCGAGACCAGATTCAGTGTCTTATATGTTTGAGTGGGGAATTAAAAGGTTGATAGGAGATAGTCAGAGGTTGGGAAATTTAAATAGTAATAATAACACCAATAATAAAATAATAATAAAGAGTGAATGTTTTATGAAATCGTGAGGAGTAGTGAGGAGTATTCCTTTTCCAATTCTGAAATGACTAACTTCTCTGCCTTTCCTTCCGAATACAGATTTTTAACAAATTCTGATCAAATGTGGTTTTATTTTAAATTAAAATGCTTGTCTTCAGTTCAGTTTAGCGGCTCAGGAAATATACAGACATTTAAAAAGAGTTCTAGACGGACAAGTGAAGCAGGAATCCTTGTCCAATTTCATTTTTAATTTCTCTCTCATACCTGATTATATGAAGCAGGATCATGCTGTTGGTTTGTGATCTGATTGCATCGAGTAAAATCGTGTGTGTGTGTGTGTGTGTGTGTGTGTGTGTGAGAGAGAGAGAGAGAGAGAGAGAGAGAGAGAAAGAGAGAGAGAGAGAGAGAGATCTTGCTGCTGTGTGTGTGTGTGTGGTCTCTTGCTAAAATGAACAATACAGTATCAATTTTGTCTCTTTCTAGGGGATGTTTGTTCTTGGCCTGCCCTATGCTATCCTTCATGGTGGATATCTAGGACTCTTTTTAATTATTTTCGCTGCAGTAGTTTGCTGCTACACTGGGAAAATCCTTATTGCCTGTCTTTACGAAGAGAATGAAGATGGGGAGATAGTCAGGGTGAGAGACTCCTATGTCGACATTGCAAACGCTTGCTGTGCTCCCAGGTTTCCCAAGCTTGGAGGGAGGATTGTGAATGTGGCTCAGATCATTGAGCTGGTCATGACCTGTATTCTCTATGTGGTGGTCAGTGGGAACCTGATGTACAATAGCTTCCCAAACTTGCCTGTCTCCCAGAAATCTTGGTCTATCATTGCCACAGCTGTGCTCCTGCCTTGTGCTTTCTTGAAGAACCTCAAGGCTGTCTCGAAATTCAGCTTGCTCTGCACCTTAGCCCACTTTGTGATCAACATTTTGGTGATTGCCTACTGTCTCTCCAGAGCACGCGACTGGGCTTGGGACAAAGTCAAGTTTTACATTGATGTGAAGAAGTTCCCCATTTCCATTGGCATCATCGTCTTCAGCTACACCTCCCAGATCTTTCTGCCTTCCTTAGAGGGGAACATGCAGCACCCCAAGGAGTTTCATTGCATGATGAACTGGACTCACATAGCAGCTTGTATTCTCAAGGGACTCTTTGCCTTGGTAGCCTATCTGACCTGGGCTGATGAGACTAAAGAAGTCATCACAGACAACTTGCCCTCCACCATTAGAGCGGTAGTCAACCTTTTCTTGGTGGCCAAAGCTTTGCTTTCCTACCCATTGCCCTTCTTTGCAGCTGTGGAAGTCCTGGAGAAGTCCCTTTTCCAGGATGGAAACAGGGCGGTCTTTCCTAACTGTTATGGGGGTGATGGGAGGCTCAAGTCCTGGGGACTCACCCTCAGGTGTGCCCTGGTAGTTTTCACCTTGTTAATGGCTATTTATGTCCCTCATTTTGCCCTCCTGATGGGTCTTACAGGGAGCCTCACAGGTGCAGGCCTCTGTTTCCTGCTCCCAAGTCTCTTCCACCTCAAGCTCTTGTGGAGGAAGCTCATGTGGCACCATGTTTTCTTTGATGTCGCCATTTTTGTTATAGGTGGTATATGCAGCGTGTCTGGATTCATCCATTCTTTAGAAGGCCTCATTGAGGCTTACAGTTCCAACGTAGAAGACTAAAGAGTGGCCAGAGCTGGTTGCATTAAAAGAGAATTACACTGAACATCCACATAGCCAAACAATTATGTATCCTTTTAAAGAAAAGATTCATTATTTTAGTTATGTGCATCCAACAAAGTACATAATAGAACCTAAAAAATAAAATAAAATAAAGTCTTTGCCCTGGAGTCATTTTAATAAGCTAAGATTTCAATATATTTTTTCTTTTTTTAGAAAGTATTTGAAGGAAAATATCTGACAACCCTCCTACCCTCTAAACAATGGTCTGAATTTTCTTTAGAATATATCTTGTAGGGTTGTAAAATGCCCTATCTAGAAACGATTTTCAAGGTAATAGTCTTACAAATATTATGCAAGTCAGGGTTGCAAGATTTGAAACACAGTTGTCAACCCAATGGATTTGGGTTCTTTTTGTGTAAAATTAAAAGTAGATATTGAGCAGTGGGTGGGGTCAGGGAGGTTGCCTTATTTTATACCCTGTGAAGGGTGGTTACAGAGGTGTAGACAAGACCTAGATTGTATGAACGCCCAAACAGTCAAAATGGTAACAGCTGGTGACCAACGATCCCAGTGAGATGTAATGTTTACATTGTAGTAACATAATAAATACATATCCTGAATTCTTCCATTTTAACTCATATCCAGTAATCCCATTTGACCAAGACCTTTTGCCTCCAGCTGCAATCACAGACCTGGAGTTCAGTTCTCCTTATTTTTTTTTTAAATAATCATGACAGCTAAATTTAACAAAAAGTTGTTGGATTTGAAAGCGTTCAGGGCACAAAAACAAGACAAAACTCATTCTGTGCAATCCACCAGATCTGTGCAGCTGTTTCAAATGTCCGTGTGGTGTAACTGTGGTAAATAAGATGAAAAAAAATGTATATCAGAAGATTTATCTTTAACGTACAATGTGGTACATAAATATATCAAACAATAAAGAGAAAACATAACGACTGTGGCTGGCCTGGGTTTGTTATAGGAACTGCAGGTTGGAGAAGTCTAACCAACATCATGAGCGATAGAGGAGGAGTACGCAGGTGTCAGGGCAGGGTTAGGAGTGGCTGAAGGGAAGATGCCTTCTTTATTTAGCTTTTGAAACAAGGAAGAGAAAGCAAGTCAGAGAAGGAATGAAAAAAATAAAGGAAAGAAGAAAGTAAAGGGCCGGCCCTCCCCACTCCCCTCACAGCGGCCCCAGTGACCTTTTCTCCCACTCCCACTGATTTGCACAGTCGTGCCCCGTGCGAATGGGAGGTTTGCCCGGGGGAAGGCTGCTGGCTGGGGGCTGCGAGAAGAAAGCGTGGCAGCAGTGACTGCGAGGCTGGGAAAGCTCGCCACGCTCTGCAGCTTTGGACACAGCCCTTACAGGAGAGGCGGCCATGGCCTCAGCTGCCACAAGGTCCACCCAGTAAAACACTAGCCCAGACCCCACACAAGGGGACTCACGCCACACCCCGATCAGCTAAAGGAGTGGGGGTTACTCCCCCTGAAGTCAAGAGCGAAGCCCCTGCCCTCTTCCTGATTTGCCGTTTCATTCCCAGCTGCCAGGCTGGGCTGCAGCAGGTAACCGAACAGTGCCAGGGTCGATGACTCTTCACAAGGGCTAGACGCCTGTGTTCAGGCTACTGTAACTGAACTGCGGCGAATCCTACTCCACTCTCAGCCCAGAAACAACGCGATTTTGGGAAGGGGTTCCTTTTACACCGGCGCCCAGGCAGGTCGCCCTTGCTGTCATTTTTGCTGGTTAAATAATTACCCTGAGCCTACCCCGGGAGCTTTTTACGCAGGGGACGCTCCCTGGGGAGACCCCTTGAGGATATTTAATGTCCTCAACCCACCAATTCTGCGAACTGGTTGGCAGATAATGAGCTCCAGCCCTCCCACTGTAGCTACAGAGCAGACAGAAAAGCCCCTAAAGAGCTACTATTAGAGAGATGCACCAGAGCCTTCCCTAACAAATTGCAGAGTAGCAGCCCTGTTAGTCTGTATCCGCAAAAAGAGGAGGAGGATTTGTGGCACCTTAGAGACTAACAAATTTATTTGAGCGTAAGATTTCCTGAGCTACAGCTCACTTCATCGGATGCATGTAGCCCAGGAAAGCTTATGCTCAAATAAATGTGTTAGTCTCTAAGATGCCACAAGTCCCCCTTTTCATTTTCCTTAACAAAATCACTCTGAGCCAATCACGACCCTTTCCCAACTGTAACCAGCCTGTGAAGAGCTTGGATCTTGTTGGAGGGGGAAGGGCTAAGCATATTTTTTTCTCTTTTGACCCTCTACTTGAAATCACCGATTTCAAAAAGAGAGAGAAGTTAATTCCCCCACCCTAATTTCTTTTAACTATAACAAGATCACACACCTTTCATGTGCTTTGTACAAAATTACACTGTAGGTCAGATGGCCAATAATAATAGCTACACCAACAATAACATTATAGAAATACATTATTCCTAATTACCGAATTAAATTATTAGTAACAGGTGGACATTCTAAACGTCTTGCATAATAATAGTCACTCTGATAATCAGAACAACTAATTCATAGGGTTAATCACCTAATTGATTTCTTTCTAACCGATGGAAATTCTGTTTTGGAAGCTGGACATCTTGCTTATCATTATTTTAATACTTTAAAATATTTTTACCCATACTGCAGCCCTCACCTAAATCTCCTATTGATTTCACAAGACATTTTCTGTGAGTAAAGCCCACAGAATCAGATTCGCTGTTTGTGCGACATCTTGGTTCATTTGTCCTAGCGGGGGGGGAGAGTTTGTAACGAAATAAAAGGTCTAAATATGTTACTGTTTGAATTCAAATGAATTCGCGAAACAGGCTTGCTTCAAAACCCTAGGACTCAAAAAATATGGGGATTGATTAGTGTAATTAACACGATGCCATCTTCCCATTGAGATTTGTACATTTAAGGGAGACAAGTGTAAGTGGCCAAAACATCTTCATTAGTTACAAATAAAAACACCCTGCCAATATATCGCGTCCGTTGATCTTCAATAGGTTTGAAGCATTTTAATACATGTAATCTCCTTTGATGTCAATTTCATAGGTCACTACTCCGGGAATAAAGGAATCGTTAACAGAAGTCCCCCGTTTTCCATTTCCAAAATGTTCTTCAAATAATCTGAGAGCACTCAGTTAAACAGGAATCTGAATGGAAAGGAAAAAGATACAATCTCCGCAGGTTTAGATCCTATTTCCTCATCTTAAAAATAACTTGTGTTTGTGGGCTGCAAAAAAATTAACTTAGTCGCTGCCTGGAAGAGATAGGATGGTTTTTGTTGTTTTTTGAATGCTCCTTGAAAAGTAATTCATCCCCAGCTAGCTCTGCAATGCGGTAAGAGGGAGAGCGAGCGAGAGAGAAACCCCACCCGGTTGGCCAAATAGTTTCAGAGGCTGGGAGGACGTGTCGCTCAAGACTCCTTATAAGAAGGAAGGCAGCAGAAAAAAGAGAAGGAAATGTAAATCTCCACAGGGAGATCAGGACATCCGTTTAGTTTACGCCAAACTACCAGATCTCTGAAGGAGAGCAAACCCAGAGGGTTATAGTTAGGAGCGTGTTTTGTTTTGCAAAATAACCAGAAGGAAAAAAAGAAAGAGTCTAGTATCTGTTTAGAGGGTGAATGACTGTGTAGGCTGGGTGGGTGAATGACCCCTTCCCTCTGTGTGTTTGTGTTAGTACCTTTCCTTGTGTTTTGTATGTGTGTGTGTGTATCTTCCTATGGTAGAAACTATAGTAAAGAACAGAATTATTAGACTCATAGACATACAATTTGTTGGGGAAGAGTTAACAGGGCTTTTGTAAAAGGAAGTCATATCTCACCAATCTCTTAGAATTCTTTAAGGAAATCAACAAGCATGTGGATAAAGGTGAGCCAGTGGATATAGTGTACTTAGATTTTCAGAAAGGGATTTTTTCAGAAAGCCTTTGACAAGATCCCTCACCCAAGGCTTTTAAGGGAATTAACTAGGCATGGGATAACATGGATGGCCATCTCAGGATCAGTAACTGGTTGAAAGATAGGAAACAAAGGTTGGGAATAAATTGTCTGTTTTCACAATGGAGAGAGGGGAATGGTCATGGAGGCCACAAGGATCTGCATTGGGACCTGTGCTGTTCAACATATTCCATTAATGATCCGGAAAAGGAGGTGAACAATGAAATGGCAAAGCTTGCAGATGGTACAAAATTATCCAAGATAGTTGAATCCAAAGCAGACTGTGAAATGTTACAGAGGGATCTCACAAAACTGGGTGACTGGGCAACAAAATGGCAGATGAAATGCAATACTGATGTGCAAAGTAAGGCACATTGGAAAAAATTATCCTAACTATACATATACAATGATGGGATCTAAATTAGCTGTTACCACCCAAGAAATAGATCTTGGAGTCACCACAGCTAGTTCTATGAAACCCTCACCTTAATGCACAGCAGTGGTCAAAAAGGCTAATAGCATGTTACGATCTATTCGGAAAGGGATAGAACACAAGACAGAAAATATCATAATGCCACTCTAGAAATCCATGGTCAATACTGCTTTCAGTTCTGGTTGCTCCCTCTCAAAAAGGATATAGTGGAATTGGAAAAGGTTCAGAGAAGGGCAACACAGATGATCATGGCTATGGAATGGCTTTCATATGAGGAAAAAATAAAAACATTAGTGCTGTTTACCTTAGAAAAGAGATGACTAGGGGTGTGTGATAGAGGTCTATAAAATTGTGAACGGTGTTGAAAAAGTGAATAGAGAAGTGTTATCGATCCTTTCACACAATACAAAAAACCAGGGGATACTGGATGAACTCAATAGGCAGAAGGTTTAATACAAACACGAGGAAGTACTTTTTCCCACAATGCACAACTAACTGGTGGAACTCATTGCTATGGGATGCTGTGATTGCCAAAAGATACATCTGGGTTAAAAAAGAACTGGATAAGGAAAGGTCCTTCAATGGTTATTAGCCAAGATGGTCAGGGATGCAGCATCATCCTCAGGGTGATCCGAACCATCTTACTGCCAGAAGCCGGGAGTGGAAGACTGGGATGGATCACTCCACAATTGCCCTATTCTGTACACTCCCCCTGAAGGTCTGGTATGGGTCACTGTTGGAGAAAGGATACTGGGCAAAATGGATCATTGGTCTGATCCTGTCTGTCACCTCTTTTGTTTTATTATGTTCCTCTGTGTGTTTGATGTATATGTGTCCTTCCCTGTATGCGTCTACAAATATATCTACTTCTGGTTTTGAGTGTGCAGATGTGGCCATCTGCCCATGTTCATAGTGTGTGTCAATTTCTGGAAGGGTCCGTTTGTCTTTCTTGCTCTGTGTGGGTCTTCTATGAATGTCTTCTATTTCTCTCACACTAAGACCTGGAAATATATGAATTCCAATGATATGATGATTAGAAGAAAAAGGGCAGATACAATAACAAACCAGTCAAACAAGTACTACGCCCACCACATTGTTGGTAAATCCATAATAAAAGAGATGTAGTAGAGAGATATCTGATCAGCAGCTGGCATTGCTCACACAACGTAATCACTCCTAGACACAATAAAAACTGCACCATCAGCCATTTCTTTGCAAAGGATGCTGGAAGTCACTATAAATTAAAACGACCCTCTACCAGTTCCCTCCCCCTTTCCCCATATTTTTCCCCAACATATTTATGTTTTTTCCAAGTATGTTGTTGATTTAAATGTGATCCTGGAAGAGCTGTCCCTTGCTCACCAGACTTGTCTTGTGTGTTGCCCTGACCTAACCTTTAAGAGATTAGGCAGTATTTGTTTGGGGAATTGCTTTAAATTATCTTGTGCAGCCTAGATCACTACCTTGTCTACACTATAGAACTGCACCTTGCCCCACTATGAGTACGCCAGTGCAGTGCCTTCACAGAGCCATCCTGCTTTGGGGACCCACAGACCAGTGCATCCACATGCCAAGCACTCTGTTGCAGGGCCTGTGGGGCGCTGTTTCTCTCCCATAATTCCCAGCACAGCTCTTTGGATTTCCCCAGGAGCAGAAGCATGTTGTGTCTGGTTTGTCATGTCTATTTTGTCTCCTGCTCACGTTTGGTTTGTTCCAATGAATGACGCCTGGGGTTCTCTCCTGATGGTGCATGCGTAGTGAAGGACAAGGGGCCATGTCCTGGATGTGCCCTCATGCTCCCATTGTGGATAACAGCAGATTCTCCCCAAAGCTGCTGCAGGACTGACTCTGGACCAGTTGTCTATGATGCTGCTTTTAGGTGGTGCTGCAGGAAGAGGTAAGGCGCTTGGATGCTTCTAATGACTGAATTTTTTGTTGTCCAGCTGTTCACATTTTTTTGTTATTTTTGTGGTTCTTTTGCTGACCTAAGGGCTTTTCCCCCTCTTTTCTTGGTCTCCCTACAGTATGCTGGGATGGGAGTGGTCTGGGCCCAGTTGTGAAGAGAAGAGATCCAGCCAGGCCCCTCCATGCAGCATAGCCACTTCCCCCATCTCCCTGGTTCACCTGCTGTAGTGGGGGCCCCCCAAGAAAGACACAGATTGTCAGGACAGTGGGGTAACCCATGAGGGCTTGGAGAGGCATTCCTCCCCAAGGAAGTAAGTAGGGAGCTGGGATGATTGCTTTGTCTATCTGTATAAGTTGCTAATGTCCTTTTTTCCTGCATGCTTCCTTTCAGATCACAGGAGGCTGAGGGATGTATTAGAAACAGCTGCTTCCCTGCAAAGGCAGCTCCAGCCCTCCCTGCCTGTACTGCGGTGCATGTGGGGAGGGAATGTCCATATGGATGAAGTATGTGTGTGTGTTTTATGTTTCCTAACCTTTCTCTGGTGTCTTTGTGGCTTTTGGGAGTAAAGGCTCATTGGTTTGGGTGGTGGAGAGTGGAAATCATGAAACGTTTTTAACTCTTAAAATATTAAGCACAATTTTGGAATGATTTTCTCGTAATACATGTTTTGAAATCTGTTTTTATTGTAGTAGGACTCTGTACCTTTAATGAGATGGGCAGAGAGAAGCTGGCAGAGGCTAGCCCAGCTGACCACCAGCTCCCCTGCTCTGAGGCGTGGCCCGAAGGGGCAGAGGAAATGGGCCAAACCAAGACCCGATGAGTATTGCCTCTGATGCTTCCTTTTCCTCTAACCTTACTCAGAGGAGATGACATGATGATGCCTCGCATTCCTGTGCCCTGTCAACATTCCTGTGGCCACCAGTAGAGCTGCCCCCGTAGGGAGTGATGGGTCCAACACACCCATTAAGTTAAAGAAGCAAACCCAGGTCACACTGTCAGAGGTTCCATTTAAAAAGTGTGACCCACATATTTCCATGCAGTAGGGCTGGCACCAGGTCAGGGACAGAGCATAGGCAGCTCATCCTTCCCCTTTCAGGGGCTGTCTGGGAGCCAGTGCAGCCCCCCGTGCAGACTAGGGCAGCTCGGAGGGTTTCTCTAATTTTCACCACTGCTGCAATTGTCCACAGGAACACCCTGCTTATGCCTCATCCTGCCTCTGATGCATCATCCTTCTTCCTTTATCACAGCCTGTGGTGGGATAGGTGGGAGGGCTTGAGGTCCCTGTGCTGGGAATTTATGCCTGAACTCTGACCCCTTTGCACTGGCTTAGCGGGCCCAAAGGGGCCATATGGTAACTATGAATTTGGCCATTGGGGCTTTTCAACCAGGGTAAAGTCATAGATTATTCAGAAGGATCAAAATGATTTTTTGTCATGCAGTCAGTTCTGGTCAAGTGTCTTGCTCCTGTGTTTCTTTCATACTGTCTATGCACGCTCCTGGCTGATCTGCGTTCAGTGCATTTCCTAAGAGATGACCTGGGTATGCAAGCTGAAATGCTAAGCAAAGTCTCTCTCTCTCTCTCTCAAGCCAGAATGTGTCCTCCAGACTTGTCAGTCTAGTGGCCAAAAGGAACAGGATTGTATGTGCTGTGCCTGCAGCCCTTGTGACTCGGGCTTTAAATACACACAGGCAGCATCCAGCCAGCTGGAGCAGGGACATTTCCATGCTGCGCTGATGCTAGTAAAAGAACAAGAGCACGCAGTTTTGATTTGTTCATGCACGTTATCAGGTTATGAACAGGGAACGAACCCTGATGATCAAAATGAAAAACAAACCCATAACCCATATGAGTTGGGCATGATAAAAGTCTGACAGCAAAGCTCATGCAATAGGCTTTAGCAAAACTTATAATCTATATCCCTCTTCCCTGTATTCTCTCATTTACAGCTCTGCTTGCTTCTGATGATGTGTTATTGCAAAATTATAAATTGGTTTCATTATAAAGGGTTTTATGTACACTAGGAAAACAACAGTTAGGCCTGATTATGTTGTCTTTGTACAACACCTAGCACAATGGGTCCCTGTTCTCAGCTGGCCCCTATGTGCTCTCATAATACAAATAAATTGTAATAATCTGCCCCAATGGCAGCTCTCCCAGTGGTAACAACTGTGGGAAATTATAATGTAGACGGGGCTTAGAGCAGGGTTAGACTACATGGTAAAAGATGCCTGCACTATCTGTGTACAACGGCTTCCATCTTGATTAACACTGATGGGGCTGGCCCCATGGACAATTACAGATCTGAGTTTTGCCCATGTACATGGATTCCTGAATTATGGGGCTGCCTTGGTTAGAGTGGCAATCAGTTACACTGACCTAATCAGTCAAGCCTTTTTTCATTTGTTTAGCAATTGCTGTAATTGTTTCAGGAAATGTTTATTTTGCTGTCAGTTTGATTTCTCTAAACAAATAGTGCAATAGCTGTTCCTATAATCACTCCTCCATGCACTCCCCCAGATGTATAAAAACACCCCCCAACACACCCCCTTCTCTCTCTCATATGCACTCCCCACCCCTTCCATGAGTACAGGTTCACAAGGCTGCTGACTGCACTGCAGATAGCTAGCTAGCTAGCTAAGCGTGTCACTTGAGGAATTGTGCTCCAGTTCATTTTCCTTTAGAGATATGGAACCCAATTGACCATTACACTGTGGCTCCTTTTCATGAGTAAGGTTGGTGAAAAGGGGCTGCGAGACAGCTGTAACCTCCCCATAGGGTGACCAGATAGCAAGTGTGAAAAGGGGTGAGATGGAGGGTATTAGTTGCCTATATAATAGTTACCTACTTCTCAGAGGTGTTCTGAGGATAAATACCTTAAAGAGTGTGCAGTGGTGTAGTCAGGTGGAAAAAACAGGGGGAGCGGAGATAAAAAAAAGGCACCACCCCCTGGTACTCACCCGGCGGTGCTCCGGGTCTTCAGCAGCACTTCGGCGTCAGGTCCTTCACTCGCTCCGGTCTTTGGCACTGAAGGACCCCCTCCCCCCGGCCATCGCAATGCCACCGAAGACTGAGTGCGTGGTGCTCAGAAAGTACAGTTATGGGGTCCATATAAGTACCACAGATGGATAAGATTTACCACCCTCCCCCAAATAAAACAAAAACATGGAAATGGCTAGTGATAGACTGACCCTGGGGCACTTTGGTTTGACATCTGATGGGGCTTTACACTGGAACTGAGTTACAGGGGGAGTATATTTTCTGACCAAATAGCTTGACTAGTCCAGAAAGGAGCATCACATAGATTAATAGATTTCCAGGGTGAAGGGACCATTACAATCATCTAGTCTGACCTCCTGCATAAACACAGGCCATAGAAACTCACTCAATAAGTTCCACATCAAGCAATATATATATATAATCAGTATTATATCAGCTTTTGCAGCCAACCCTTTAGGACTTTCCCAAAGGACAGATGGCCTCTGAATGTTCACTCTTACTTTATGCACTGCCTTTGAAATAGCAAGATTGAGGCATTGGTATAATCCATCTAAAACTGGGTTATGGAAAAACACAGTTGATGCTTGTTCCCTTTGCTGGGATGCATAGACGCTAGCCATAGTTTGGCAGGGAAGGAATTAACCCTGCCCCATCCCCCTGCTCTCCAGAGGCAGGACCATAGCTGAGTGCTGAGATTTGCAAACCAGGGAGACTGGGCCAGCTGTGGGTGATTAATTCAGTCCCACCCCAGCCCTACTATAAGAGGGATGTGCAAGGAAGCCCTCAGGTTTTGGTTTGGCAGGGAGGAAGGGTGTCTGGGAACAGGGTTAGTGTTGGCTGATTAGGTTGCTTTTGCTCTTGAGAATTTGGTAGAGGCAAGTCCTGTGTCACCCCTTCATTTCAGGAGAGGGAAGCTCTGCTGTACTTTCATTTAGCTCATATAGGGGCAGGATATTCTTTACATTGACTTTACTGTGCTACAACAAAACCCTCCGCAGACATGTCGTTAAGCTGCTCCCAGGCAGCGTTCCTCTCTCACACCTGCCTTTCTATCTAAGGAGTAGGGTGGGATGGTGGTATTCCTAGGAGGGATGCAGGAGACAGAACCTCAGGAAAATAAATTCACCCTGAGATGGGGTCTGAAAAAAGCATTGGAGCTGGGTTAAGGCGCAGAGATAAAAGGAGACTTTCACATGGTGGCAACAGTATGAGTTGGGGCCTGATCATTCACTCTCTGGAGTAAATCAATAGTCTCAGAAAATAATACAGGGACATTGTAGTGGATCAGAGCAGTGAAGTTATCTAGGCTGGTGCCTGTCTCTGACGTTGGCCAGCACCAGCTGTTTAAAAAGAAGATGCCTGAAACCCTGCAGTAGGAAGCAATGGGATAACTTGTGCCCAGGGAAAGTTCTTCCTAATGCCCAATGGTTAGAGGCTGGCTTATGCCTTAAAGCATGAGAGTTTGTTCCTTCCATAGTTTTATTTTTTTTTTTAAAAAAAATCTAATTTTCCTGGATGGTCTCATTATCCATGTAAATATCCAGTTGTCTTCTGAATCCTGCTAAGCTCTTGCCCTTGGTAAGATCTGGTGGCAATGAGTTCCACAGTCTTAGGGTGTGAAAAAGCAATTTTCTGTATTGCTTTTAAATGAACAGCCCTCCCATATCATGGGATGTCCTCTTGTTCTTACACCATTCATTATTTTGATAGCTTTTTCATGTCCCCTCCCCTTACTCTTTATTAAAACAAACAGTCCTGCAGAGTATGTTATCAGAGGAGCATAGGGAATGCCAAGGACCACAGAAGTCTTAGTCTGCTGAAGAGAAGAATGAGGGGGGAATTTGATGCTGCTTTCAACTACCTGAAAGGGGGTTCCAAAGAAGATGGATCTAGACTGTTCTCAGTGGTAGCAGATGTCAGAACAAGGAGTAATGGTCTCAAGTTGCAGTGGGGGAGGTTTAGGTTGGATATTAGGAAAAACTTTTTCACTAGGAGGGTGGTGAAACACTGGAATGCGTTACCTAGGGAGGTGGTGGAATCTCCTTCCTTAGAAGTTTAAGGTCCGGCTTGACAAAGCCCTGGCTGGGATGATTTATTCGGGGATTGGACTAGATGACCTCCTGAGGTCCCTTCCAACCCTGATATTCTTGGATTCTATGAAGTCATAAAAAGATCTTAGTTAAGCTATTTTTCAGTTTGTTAGGCAGGGTAAATATTTCTGAGGGGTGAGAGAAAGGTGTAGTGGGATTTGAGGTGGGTCAGTCTGGGGTGCCATGACTTTTGGCAAGGAGGTGGTGGATGGGTTTCTGGAGAGAACGGGAAAGGATGGGGCAGGTGTCCACAAAGGTGTCACAAAGGAGAATTCATGGGGTTTGCCAGGAAAGAGCAAGACAGCTATGAAAGGCTGACCTGGATGTTCAGATCTCTGTTGACGACTATGGAATGAAATGAAAATTAAAAGTATTTAAAGTCAGGGTTCCAAGGTCATCTTGTATTTATGCCTGGCATCCAGTGCCCTTAGGTACATGATAGGAACCTAAAGACAGAAACACTCCCCACCCCTCCTGTTTCTCTGGACAGTTTGGAAGGTGATAAACTGCACATTTCAAGCTTTACACAGACTCCTCTCAAGAGGAGCAGTAGGTCATAGCTGGGGCTTTTGAGATCATTAAGAAGAGGCTGTTATACATCAGAGCTGCAGCTTTGGACACAAAAAGAAGAGGAGTACTAGTGGCACCTTGGAGACTAACCAATTTATTTGAGCATAAGCTTTCGTGAGCTACAGCTCACTTCATCGGATAGTTACCTTTCAATGGCTTGTTGCTGCAGAGAGGTCATTCCACTGGCCTCTTACTTTACATTAGATTATTCGCATTAGTGTAGTGCCTAGAGGCCTCAAACTAGATTGAGGGCCCATTGTGCAAAAGGGCTGTCCCTACACATGGGATGAGATAGTTCTTGTCCTGAAGAGCTTATGAGCCCCATAGGTAGGGCAAATCGCTCCCATTTTACATGTGGAGAACTGAGGCACGGGGAGATGGAGTGACTCACCCAGAAAGAGACTATCAGAGCTAGGAATAGAAGCTAGATCTCCTGAGTCCAACTCTGGTGCCCTAGCCAAATAACCATCCTTCTTCCCTAGGCCACCCTTCTTATGGGGTGGAGGGTGTTTAGAGAAGGAATAGTTCTGCTTGCCTGGAGGCAGACAGTAGGGTGCATATAGGGTGAAATCCTGGGGGATGAAGGAAAGGCCAGCTTCTCTAGAAATGACTCACCCAAGCAAACTTTTGTTTCCTTCCTCTGGAAGGCATAGGCAGAATGCAGCCACTTGCTATCGCTCAGCATTTCGATAGGTGCTGTAAAACAGGGGTTTTCTGAGGTGCTGAGTACCTGCCGTTCCCACTGATTTGAAATAAAGCTGTGGGAACGCAGCTGTTTGGAACAGCCCCCTTAGCCCTCTATGCCTCAATCTCTCCCGTTTGTCAAAAGTGGATAATATGCCCCGACCTGGCAGGGGAGTTGTGAGGTTTAGTTAATTAATGGCTGTTCAAAGTTTCTGCTGGCAGGTTCTGCAGAAGAGTCAAGTATCCATGCATTTGTGCACTGCACTGATGAAGCTGTAGCATTCCAGGAAGTAGTTCCAAGGAGCAGCATGCTGCAGACAAGAATGGCCGCCCTGGCTCAGATCTCAGTTTGCAAGGTGCAAGTCTAGCAGATGAAATTGCTCTTTGGTTTGCCCCTCCTCCCACGGCAAGAGCACAGCAGGGCTGCATGTCAGGAGCAGAGAGACTGGCCTTGATGTCATGGAAGATGCAAGCAGGCCTGGTGGTAACACAGTGCAGCCCTGGTTTGCGAGGCATTGAAACCACACTCCCTACTTCTGCCTTTGTATTCCAGTGGAGCAAACCTCCCAAGACAGGGCAAAGCCCTGTGCCAGGATCACCCTGCAGCTCTATGCCTCGCACTGGGGCTCTCCATTGCCTAGTTTATGCTCAGAGCTCCCAGTGACATCAGAGTCGGATTATAGACTGTGCAGCAGAGATCCTCAGTGTCCTGGTAAGAGCAAAAAAATGTCTACACAGATTATGCTCTCTCCTACTCACAACCCACTGTGCACACAAACACCAGCATCAGCTTGAGAATGAACTGGGCCCTCTAGTCTTTTTGATCAAATACGTTTTGTGTCTTTTCCCATTTTGTGTTCTTTGCTTAGGTGCCCAGGCATGGACCCTTCTAAAGGACATGTGTGAATTATTACAGTTGCTTCCATGGACACCTTATTTTAAAGTCAAAATTCTTCCCCATCTGCTCCATTCCCTGATCCTCAGTGTGAAACTAACGTATTTGCCAATGACGAGTGACAGGAAAGACAAGGGATTCCTTGCAGAGACATGACGAGCTCAAGACCAGGCAGCCACTACACCAGAATGTTGCTTTTGCCTCTGAGGCCTCCAGAACAGGGCATACCCAGAGCCAGGGCCAGCAGATGTGGATCCCCCTGTGAAGTTATTTCATTTCCTCCACTCACTTGTCTCCAGGTCATGATTGAGACCATTAACATCTCTCATGTCCCATATTCTTTGCCGTGCCAGCTGGGGGAGAATAGGGAGTGCATCCAGAGCCAGGGAATACGCTTAATAATCAAACACTTGACACTTTTTGTGCATAGATCTCATGGAGCTAGTAGAATAGATGGAGACTTCTTTCTAAAGGAAGGAACCTCTGATATACCCCAGCCAGGATTCTGATAACAGAGGACACTTCCTGACTCCACGGGGACCTCAAAGATTTAGCTCAGACAAATGAAGCATCTCTACATCCTCTGGGGCACTGGTGATGAGCTGTACACAGTATGTTAGCAGTTCAACCTGTCCACAATGAGGTGGGCACCCAATGGCCAGGAACCTCCTGTGTCTGTAGGTATCGCAGTATTTTCACAGCCCTCCCTACGTGTGCCAGTCAAGCATCATGCCCAGCACGGAAATGTCATATACGCAAATACCATGTTCAGGAAGGCAGTACCGCCGGAAAGGCCAGGTAGCAAGATGAAAGATAAGTGATTACACGGCTGAGTTATACAATGGCAGTTTATGCAAATTCTCTCCCTACTCAAGGGAACAATAACTATGTTATTGCCTGAAAGGTTGCCAAACGGTCTAGGTTATTTGGAAAGATCCAGAGTGGAGCTTCACAAAATATTAGGGGCACAATACACCAGCCTACAATGCCTCTTTTGCCTGATTGGGTGTCTAAGAGCCAGGACTGAGCAATGGCAGGATGGTTGAAACCACAAATTATTCTGATTTTTTGAGCACCTCACAGAAACAAGCAGAGGAACGGTCCATGCCCCAAAGAGTTTATAAACTCAATTCAGTCCTCATACAACAAATGGGGTTGGAGACAGACGATCAAAGGGGAAATTGGGAGAGGAGGAACAAAGGTTACAGTAGCATTGATTAATCAGTTTAAGTAATAAAAAGACAGTTAAACAGGGAATCTAGGCACCATATTGATTAATATTACAACATAACCCCTGCATCATTAAAACAATCAATCAGCCAGGGACTCTGCTAACCAGGAACTTAAAAAAAAAAAAAGTTCATTCTGGGAACGTAACTTCAACCATTTTCTGAAACCCCACAGATCCCTAACAAAATAACTTGGTTAGTCATTGAGGGTGTGTCTACACTGCACGCTAAGGCTGGTTCTGTGGGACCTGGGCTTGTGCACTTCATGTTTCCAAGCAAGGCCATCCTTACCCTTACACAAAGTGCGCAGCTGCGTAGGGCACCTGGAAATTTGGGGCACCATATTGCCTGGTGCCCTGCACAGCTGAAGTGCTGCCCCAGCCCTTCCGCAGGCCCCCCACCCTGCTCTGCCCCAGCCCTGCCTCTTCCTGCCCCTGCTCCACTCCAGCCCTGCCTCTGTTCCACCCCAGCCCTGCCTCTTCCTGCCCTTACTCCGCCCCAGCCCTGTTCCCCTGAGCTCTGCAGCAGGGCCAGGCCTGCACTCACCAGGGGCAGGAAGTGCAGCGACCTGGCCCCAGCCACCCCACTGGTGAGTGCTGGGGGTGGTTCTCCCCTGCCCCCCAAGCCAGCCCTGCTCCCCCACGGAGGCCTGGGGCCAGCCCCCTGTTCCCTCTCCGCAGAGGCCTGCTGCGTAGGGCCCCAGAATAGCGAGGGACGGCCCTGTACTTGAGCGTCCACACTGCATTGTAAACCTGGGTTTGCAATGGCTTGACCCAGCTCTCGCAGCCATGCTAATGTGTCCATGCTGCACTATACAGACTTTCTGACTCGGGTCTGTGGCTTGACCTGTGTCCATGCTGCAAAATGACAGGGCTTGGTCCTGAGTGACAGCAGGACTCAGTTTCTGACCCAGCTCCCATGAGTGCTTGCTGACCTGAGTCAGACTGATGTGTGTGTGTGGAGAGATGTGGAGCTTGGGCTCAAACCGGAGTCAGAACCTGGGGTTGGTGTGCAGTGTAGATTTACACTGAGGCCCCCAATCCTGCAAACATTTATATGCTTGCGTGGTTTTGCTGCTGCTGAGAGCAATCCTATTGACCTCCGTGCCACATGTAGATCTTGTGTGTTCAGGTCAGTATGTGTGCTCTTTCTAAATATATTTTCTCACTTTGCATGGCCACGTGGCCCAGAGGAGAAATCCTTTCCCCTTGTTCCATTTGTTGCAAAGAGGTTAATTGGCCGAGGATATCCCATGGGCTGCTGCCACCACCGAAGAGCAGTCTGGGCCAGAGTTTAATCCAGAAAGGGTTTAAATGGAATAGGATACTGATGCTGTTCAGCCTCTTGTACACAGTGTCTGCGGTGGATTCACAGAGCGCTGAGACAGTTGCAGGTTTTTCCTCTGCTGCTAAAAATGTGTCATGGACAATACTTGAGAATCCATTTCATTCATTTGTTTTTTCTTGGAAATACACCCAGATCAATACATCCAGCGTAGTATTCTATGCCCGCGGTTCTCAACCCATGGCCTGCGAGCCGCATGTGGCCCAGCTGTGTGCCAACAAAAGTTCAAAATTTGTCCCTCCGATCTGAACGGGGGTGGGGCTGGCTGAGGGGGAGACGGCGTCAGGCAGCCTACTGGAGTGCTCCTGTCAGCAGGGGGATGGTGAGTGCCGCAGGGGGCGGGTGAGTGCCTTTCTGGGCAGGTTTGTGGTGATGGGGGGGGGGGGGGGGGGAGGCAGGGGGGAGGCAGGGGGGATGGGGTGAGGAGCACTGGGAACTTTGGGTTTGTGGGGGTGCTGCAGCACCCCCAGGTTTTAGGTTGCCTGTATGGCAGGACTTGGGGTCCAGGTCCTGTCTGCCTGGCCCCGCACCCAGGGCTCTGTTCCTGGCCCCATTCTGTTGAGGGGGTCTCTGGGTAGGGGGTGTTGGGCATGGGGACTGTCGGGGGCTTTGAGGGGGGGCACTGTGGTTCTCAACCTGCAGCCCAAGTATCACATTGTGGGCCACTAGGTTGAGAACATACATGCTGTACATGGGGAGGTGAAGTATTCACCACCCTCACCTTCTCTTATTTATTAGGCCCTGCAAATCTTTTTCTGCATTGCCACCTTGTGGCTATTTGAAATAATGCAACTGCATATCGAGTATTAAATGGAACATCGTTAATACTTGTATGGAACGTTCATGTACGTTAATAATTAAGTAACAAGTTTTAAAAGAACATGAGGTTTTGACTGTCAGATGACAGTCAAGTTTGAACATATAATTTAAACAAATTTCCCAGCCCTTATTACAAAAGCCACCTTAGATTTAAACAATTTTAAAAATTCCATTTACATTTCCATTTTTATCCTTAGTTTAGTTTTTGCATTTACATCTGTCTAGCTGGGGGAAATAAATGAATTCAATTTTACTTGGCTTTAGAATCAGTCTTACTTCTGAGTTCTCAATGCTGCAATGTTTGGGTTGCAAACAGAGTGAGGGAATGATTATTTGTTTAGTAAATCAGCTGCTTGCACTGGGATATATTTTTTTTGAAAGCACTGAAACATTTATTTAGCCCTTGGGTTTTGTAAAATGTTATTTTTAAAATACTGACTTTTTCATCCAAATGAAATTTTTTTTAGATGGTCACTTTAAAAGGAGAATGGCTTGGAAAGGGGAGCAGTTAGAATATATCAGACCTGCCATTATTGGTCTGTTTATAAATTAAACCTTAATAATGGATCACATGCACTTTTTTGAGCTAGTTGCCTTTTCTAAGATGTCCATTGGAGAGTCATTTTGTTTGTATTGATTTCTATTAGTTGTACATGTCTAAAACCAGGTACAGCTGAGCTATAAGCTAATGATAGGTGAAGATTTGTTTGTAACTTACAAAGCCATGACAATTCTTCATATTCAGTTGCTTGTACGTTATATCTCCCTGTAAGGAGGAGTGCGGGTCTCCCCCCTTGACAGGGTGGGAGGCCACACCGCCTCACTACTTCTAAAGCAGGGTGCAGCTCACAGCTAGTGAGTCCACCTGGTGATTAGTCCAATTAGCAGTTAGTACACCTGGCCAACAATCAGCCCAGGCCTTAATTAGTCTTTCTACCCCAGGCCCTCAATCAGGGCAGTTCACAGTTTATATCTCAGGCTGAGTCTGAGAGACACAGCCCAGCAGTTCAGGGTGGGGAATTAGCTCCCAACCGGGAGCAACAGCAAATGCACCTGGTGCCCTAGCTCCAGCAGATGCCAGACCAATTCAGGCTTCTTGGCCTATTAGTGGGGAGATGGCCACCCTTCACAGGTGGAGCACCTGGGGTAGAAGGACACAAGTCCTCCATCTCCACTGTATCCCAGCTCAGGGCCCTATTCATGGCAGGGTAGTTCACCACTAGGTCAGCAGGGATCCACCCACAACACACTGGCCAGTTCACAATAGTTCCACAGCTGAACCCTATTCAGCATGCCAGGGCTCCTTCCTACCCTCCCCAGATTGGAGTTCTGGGGTTGTCCTTGGTCTCCCCTGGATAAACAGCCAATGGCAGCCCTTGTAGTTCATCAGCGTTGCTGGTCTTCAGCAATTGAGGTAACTCCTCTGGTCGGGCAGCCGTCTCCTTCAGCTCCAGGCTCCAGCAGCAAGGAAGAGACATCCTGCTCCTCTGGTAGCTCTCCCCCTACTGAGCTAGGAGGCTGGCCTTTTATAGTCCCGCTTCCTATCCCGCCTCTCTGCTTCTGGTGGGGCAGCCGCAGGTGGCCTGGTTCTGCCCACCAGGGGATGATTTCGAGTATCTCCCCTCCTTACAGGGCGGGAGGCCGCGCCTCCTCGCTACACCCCCACTCCTTGTCTTTTGTCTGTTTTATGTCTTTTACTACGTAAGTCCTCGAGGGCAGGAGTTGCTTTTTTGTTGTAGAGCACCTGGCACAAGAAGGACCCAATCCCATTATGGGCACTACCATAGTATATATGTTTACATACATACAAACACATGTTTTTAGAAGAAACAACAACCAGACCTAGGATTCTACCTTATTCCCACTCCCTAAGATCCATGCAGGATGTGACAGTCACATTTGCAATGCCTGCTATAATGTCTAAGGGGCAGCTACTGCTTGATCATTTTTATGCCAAATCAAGAGAGCACGACAATAGCATTATTCATGAAACACAGATAGTGGATACAAAGTGCAGTGAAATTGAGATACATGGTGAGCAATGTGATCTCTCTGTTCTATATCCATCAACTCTTCAAAAAGAAAAATTAAAGAACTCTGTCATTTGCTGAGTGGGTCAGATCTGGAGGGAAAGAAGAAATAGACAAGCCACAGTTCAATCAAAGATTCCAAGTGTCGTATAAAGAAAACTCTATCAAATTCCTTTCTTGGCTGGTGTCTCTTCCTTCTCTCCATTTTCTCTAGCTATTCTCCATGTGACACTAAAAGGAGTTAAATAATCCTATGAGTAAAGTTTACAGGATTCAGGCCTTACAGAGATATGAGGTGTAAGCCATAGCTTTTATTAAATATTTCACTCTTTCCTATCAAATGTGTGACATAGCTTATTACCAGGTGTCACATTTGAATGGAATGGAATGGAATTGTGAGGGATCCAAAAAAAAACCTCCCCCCAAAACTCCAAACCGTGACTGGATGAACTTGTTTGGCCTAATTTTGAACTCACTGTAGCAGCGGGATTTTGACACGAACTCCAACCCCATTGTATTCACATTCCCATGCGCTATTTCCATTGCAGAAGGTGGGGATGGCAGGATTGCCCCTTTCAGCAGGAGGGGGAGATAAGAATGTGACACCAAGTTCCATATGCTGAGGGAGGGGCAGGTAAATTCCTTAAAACATCTTAGGTGTGTCTGACCCATGAAGTCTTCCTGTGGGAGGCTCTCAAACACTTGCAAAATGTGGGTCTGACATGGCCAAGGTGAGGGGTGACAAATGAAAATAGAAAGGGAAAATGTCAAAGTTAACCTCTCCCAGTGTAGCTTGACTTCTCTTTCTAGGTCATGAACTCTTTGGGGGCAGGAACGGTCTTTACTTGGGTCTAGTACAGCACCTACGTTTTAGGGATGCTGCTTAACAATGGATACCACCACAGGCAAGTACACTTCCTGGAGCCAGCATGATGATGTCTGAAATGTGTCCTTGCAGCTCTTCTCAAATGTGTCTGTTGCAAGGCCTCTGCTGCTGGCTCTCCCAGCTTGTGGTAACCCTGGCAGCAATCCTCCGTAAGCCACAGTGGGAAAAGGGCTTGGGAACACCGAGCTTTTTGATTTCCACAATCCATCCACCATCAGCCCAGTTTGAGTCACATCCCCAATTTAATAACAGGTGGTTAATGGGTAAAAGAATCAAGAAGAGCAAAGTACCCTATTGAGAGACATGGAGGAATTTGGCAGGGCCATGTGAATTCCCGTTGGACCCCCAGTTTGGTGAGATGCCTCACTGATCCATATATAGCAGGGTCACAGTTCCCCTGTAACCCTCCCCCAATTTATAACCAGGCTGTGTTTGTGAGCTCAGCTGGCCGTTCACCACCGGCTCAGTGTAGCTCATTTCACTACTAGAGATGGTCCCAAGCCAGCCCAGTTCTACACAGTCTTGAACGTTGAATCTGAACATCATTACAGCTGCCTCATTTATGTTCCTTTGAATGAAAGTGAAAGGGAGTTTTATTATGTTAGTAGCAGTCTTTGCCTTATGCTAGTGCCCCCAAGCGAGATGAGGACCCCACTGGGCTGGGCACTGCCCATACACACAGTAGGAGACTGTTCCTGCTCCAAAGATCTAGATAGATAAGACAAAGGGTACGGGGAAGGGCCTATTATTACAATTACGGTTGGGCTCTCTGAAGCACTAAGAGATTAAATGACTTTCCCCAGGTCTCACACAGCAGCTGTTAGCAGGCTGGGAATTGCACCCATCTCTTCTCAGGGACAGTCCAGTGCCTTCATCTCAAGACCACCCTTCATCTGTGAGGGTTTCACCCTACTCTCTGGCTGTCCACCGACCATGGCCCACTCTGCAGCGGAGAGCCTGAAAGCTGGCACAGTGCAGGGGGAGGGTGCAGGTTGGGATTGAAGGGCACCCCGCCCATTGTCCCATTTCCAGGTGTAGCCATCCCTGATGCTTCGGAGGAAGGAGAAAAAAACAAAGCAAAACAAAAAACCCAGAATACATGGGGAGGGAGACCCCTGCAGGTGGAACTCCGTCTGGAACTCTGATGCATGAGCTTTAGGAAGAGAAGACGTAAACAAGAAATGAGCCTCAGGGCTATTGAGTCCTGCTCCCCGCCATCACAAGCAGCCCCATCGCACAACCAAACTCATGAATTTATCCAGCTCTTTCTTAAAAATAATCCCAGACCTATCTATCATGTTTAATGTCAGACAGTGAGAGGTTATAAACACTTCTAACATTTTGGGCCTTTGAGATCAATAGCCATACAACAGACAGATCCCCCATTTTGTGTCTGAGCTGTTTATTTCCTCTGCTGGTCACTTTACAGTTCCGTTCTGGCCTTCTCCTCCGTTGCTAGTGTCATCAGCTAATTTGACCACAGCAAAGAATCACTCCGTGGAGACAGACATGAAGCAACTAAGGAAGGTACAGAGAGATGTTTGGCTTATTGAATATAGCCAGTCATAAAAGCCATTGGAAACTCTTAATGTCCCAGACAGTGTCATAACACGTTGGAAGTGTCATTGGTTGGAGATCAACAGATGTTTCAACGATAAATTGGATATAGTGCCGGTGCTCTCTAGTGGTGAAGAACAGAAAGAAGAAACAGAAAACTGAAATGAATGAGTTTCATACTCAGGACTAAGAGACATTTGCACCAAAAATCTGCACTTTGACGGGGGTTTGAAAGAAATGGACGGCAAATGTTTCTGCCTGTTGAGAGTCTTGTGTTCAGAGAAGCAGGTAGGTTGCTTGTCGTGCCTTTCCTTATATAGTTTGAGAAGTTGCTCCCGGTTGGATTCAGTCTATCCTTTCTCGGTGTGTTTTCTAAATGAAATGTTGATGAAATTGACACAAGTTCACAAAACATTTTTACTTCAGTGAAACCTTTTTCTCTTATGAAAAGTGACTTCATAGAAGTTTTCCAACCAGCTCTATAATGCCGTATCTGGGTGAATGATAAATTAACAGTTATTCATAGTTACTAACTATGAGTTACTATTAGTATTATAAACAGTAGATCAACTGAGTCTTACAGAGGCATAGAGTTTAAGGCCAGATCCCACCAGACCATCCAGTCTGACCTCCTGTATATCACAGGCCACCCAACAGCACCCATACACTAAACCCAACAACTGAAACGAGACTCAGGTATTACAACCCACAAGGAACTAGACTGTTACGTACCACAGGCAGAGAATAGGAGATACCGAAGTTCATGAGTACTTGACGCCCCTGTAATGGCACATTAAGTGATTAAGTGAGATGTACCCAGATGATCCTGGCAAGTGACTCACACCCCACACTGCAGTGGAAGCTGAAAAATGGCTAAGGTCACCTGGGGGGAAATTCCTTCCTGACCCTGCATATGGTGATGTGGTTAGACCCTGAGCATTTGAGCAAGAACCAGTCAGCTAAGTGCTTGAGAGAGAATTGACGACATGAATGAAAAATCCTAAACAAACGCTGGAGAGAGAGAGAAGGTTATTTGTTTATTCGTCTGACATGAAGTCTGAGTGGAACGACTCATCTGAGGAGCAGGGACATCATAGTCTGCATCAGTAAGTGAGATTTCATACAATAACCAGCTGTATAACCTCGTGTATGTAACTGACCCCTAGAGTATAACTCACCCGTGAAGTCCCCACTGTCTCCAGTGGGCCTGGGAGCAGCAGCAGTAGAGTCAGGATGATGGGGAGGAAGTGAGAGGCTGGGGACTCCTACCGGTCAGGGAATGGATTGAAGAAGTTGCCTCAACCCCATGCCCAGACAATTCTTTAGAATTGGCTCAGCCTTTTCCTCCATCTACACTTAGTCACAACAGCCTAATCCTGCTGCCAGTGTCTTCAGTGGTGCAGAAATAGACCCTCACTTGTTTGCTGCACTCCCTGGTCTTTAGAAGAGAGTCTTTGATAGACCCATAGCAGGCAGGCTTTCAGTTCCTATTGCAACAGAAGCCCCTCTGCAGCTGTGCATGGGATCATTGGTGTGATTCTCAGCCATCATGTAGCTGGAGCCAGACAGAAGGCAGGATCTCTGCGTGCTCCTTTGAAAACATATAGCAGGGAAACCTTGGCACCCTGATGTTCAAAGGCCAGCCAGAGCACAGAAAGAGCCCTGCACATCAAAAGAGTGTGATGGAATTGAGGAGCCACAAGTGGGGGGAGGACAGCAGCCTCAGCCATCTAATTTAAAATGAGTTAATAACTGTAGGAAGGACTCTTTGATCAAGTTCAAGTCAGAGAGTCTTTCTCTCCCCCAGCCAGGATGCCCTAGATTTATAATTTCCTCCTCCTCTTAAAGATCTCTCCCCTTTTCATGTGGTTTTAAAAGGATACGTCTAATTAGAGATGGGCCCAGGCTGCAAAATTCAGCTTTGGAGTCTGATCCAGTGTCCAAACCCCTGCAAGTTCAGGGGATTTGGTTCAGCTGAAGATGGGGGTGGCCTATTTGCAAAATTTGGATGCAGGTTCAGATTCTGAATAACCTCAACATTCAGGGGTGTTTGGGTCAATAATTTGGGCTGGGGCCCATCTCTAGCAATTGAAGGTCAGCTCCTGCCTGTATGGACCCCCATTCCTTCACCCCCCTCCCCCAAAATGTGATAAAGTGCATCTGTAAATGATGTGCTCAGTAGATGTAGTTACTCCCTGGAGCCATGTTGCCTTCAGCTGTGGCCTTATGAGCTCTCAAGCGAAGCAGCATTAGGTCTGGTCTTATGTGGATGGGACTCTTCCAAGAAAAACTCAGGTGGTGCTGGTAGGTAGCACACTTCCCTCTAAGGCTATGTCTACACTATGAGCTAGGGGTGTGCTTCCCCTGCTCGTGTACACATACTCATGCCAGCTGTCACTGAGTATAAATAGCAGTGTAGCCAGGGTAGCATGTCCAGTGTAGCATGGGCACATCTACACAGCAGCTGTACTTTAAGGTGGTACTTCCTGGAGTGATAGAATCATAAAGTTAGAAGGGCCCGCAAGGGTCATCTAGTCTAACCCCCTGCCAAGATGCAGGATTTGTTGTGTCTAAACCATCCAAGACAGATGGCTACCCAGCCTCTTTTTGAAAACCTCAAATGAAGGAGCTTCCATAACTTCCCTAGGCAGTGTGTTCCATTGTCCTACTGTTCTTATAGTTAGAATTTTTTTCCTGAGACTTATTCTAAATCTGCTAAGCTGTAGTTTGAACTCATTGCCTCTTGTTCTATCCTCCGTGGCAAGCGAGAACAGCTTTTCTCTTATGGCAGCCTTTCAAGTATTTGAAGACCGCTATCATGTCTCCCCTTAATCTCCTCTTTTCCAAACTAAACATACCCTGTTCCTTCAGCCTTTGCTCATATGGCTGGCATTCCATCTCTTTGATCATCTTTGTCGCTTGCTTCTTGATCCTTTCCAGTTTCTCTACAACCTTTCTATACATTGACGAGCAAAACTGGACACAGAACTCCAGCTGAGGCCTAACCAGCACCGAGTAGAGCAGTACTGTCACCTCCAGTGACTTGCGTGCTATGCCTTCTGTTAATGCAACCCAAAATTGCATTTGCTTTTTTTGCAACAGCATCACATTGCTGATTCATGCAGAGGATGTGATCCACCACAACTCCCAGATTCTTGTCAGCAGTGCTGCTGCCAAGCCAGCTATCCCTCATTCTGTATTTGTGAATTTGGTTTTCTTCCCTAAGCATAGCATTAATAATAATAATGTTAAACAACACTGGACCCAGAACAGATCCCTCTAGAACCCCACTTGAGACCTCCCTCCAATCTGAAATCTAGATAATACTTAGTCCTGCCATGAGTGCCGGGGACTGGACTAGATGACCTCTCAAGGTCCCTTTCAATCCTTTGATTCTGTGATCATTCCATTAATAGTTACTCTTTGTTTGCAGCTGTTTAACCAACCTTCTGTATTAAACAGCACTGAATTGCTGATTCAGCCCTCTTACTTAGAGAAGTGAATGGGGTGAGGGCATCACTCTTCTAGTGACACTGTTTATGATAATGGGAAGGTTGGATATTGATAGAGTGCACATAGGTAATCCGGGTTTGATAGGTGCTCCATGGCCCTATGGTCTCTCTACATACCATCTCCATTGCACAACATGATCCAAGCTTTGGGGTAACGTTACTGTGGGGACTGAATAACCAATGGGTTTGGTAATGGACTATGGGGAGTTCACCAATTGTGCACTCATTCCTATATGAGGTTTAGCAGTGTCCAGGAGTCACTACGATGTGATGGCTGTTCAGAGGGCTACATGAAAGAAGCTGGCTGTCTCCAGGCCCCACCAGATAAAACACAGTCACCTTTGGCACTAGCAGATCCTCTTGTTGGCCGACTCAGCACAGAGGACCAGGGAAGAATGGGCTATGGAGAAAGAAATCCTCTTCCAGGTGTCCTTTCAGAGCCATTTGGGGAAGCTTGCACTGCTGCTGATACTTGGTCTGTGGCCAGATACAGATAAACAGCTCTTCCACCTCCAGAACTGTCATTCATTCATGTTTTGTGCTATTGAGGAAACAAATCCGACTCAATTCCAGCTCAGCATGATACTGTAGAGCTTAATGGGACATTTGACATGACGCATTTCAGATCTGCTGGTATAAATCAGAACACAGTAACAACCCTTTGGGGCCTGTGTCCAAGGGCTCTTGAAGCACTGAACTGCTGCAGTTAAAAGCCTGGGGCTAAATTCTATATTTGGATACACAGGTGGGAGGTGTAGATTCAAACCAGAGGGCATAATTTCATCCTAAGACATAGACTTCTGTAAGAAATATGTGATACCCTCTTCCACTAGGTGGTGCCAGCCAATGTATCGGAGGGGTCTGGATTATAACGTTGAGGTAGTGTATTGACTTTACTTTTGACTGAATTTACATAGCATATGCAGATAGCCAGACACCTAGCCAGTTGGCCATCCCTGGTACCCTGGTACCGCGCCCTGATTACAGATGTTATGTGCATATGAAGAAAGGATAGGACAACTTTGCTGTCAAAAAGAGCATCTTAGGGTGCTCCATAGGGAAGTACCATGCTACTGAAATGGCCTAAGGCAGTGCTCCTCTGAAAGGTGTATTGTATTATGCATAGTCATGCCTCAAGGCATGTTGTGATCACTTGCTCAGGTGCATTGTGTTTTTCCCCACTTTCCTCTACAGTGTTGGGTAACGGTCCACAGCCACAGGCAGGCTACGGAGTTAGTTCATTGGGCCAAAGACAGCGATTGACTCTACAGCCCAGTGGTTAGTGCATTTGCCTCGGATGTTGGAGGTTCAAGGCTTTGCTCTGTCTCATTTGCAGCAGGGGCTGGAACCTGAGTTTCCTATATCCCAGGTGAGTGCAATAATTGCTGGGCTATTGGCTATTCTGGAGTGAGTCTGTCTCTCTCTCTTGGACCAGAAATTCCATCCTGAGGCTGAGAAACTTTTCTGATAAACATAAGAACGGCCATACTGGGTCAGACCAATGGTCCATCTAGCCCAGTATCAGAGGGAATGAACAAAACAGGGCTATTAACAAGCGATCCAGCCCCTATCTTCCAGTGCCTGCTTCTGGAAAGAAGTCAGAGGTTTAAGGGCACACAAAGCATGGGTGTGTGTCCTTGACCATCTTGGCTAATAGCCACTGATGGACCTATCCTCCATGAACTTCTCTAATTCTTTTTTGAATCCAGTTATACTTTTGGCCTTCACAATATCCCCTGGCAATGTGATCACAGGTTGACTGTGCATTGTGTGAAGAAGTACTTCCTTAAGTTTGTTTTAAACCTGCTACCTATTAATTTCATTGGGTGACCCGTGGTTCTTGTTATGTGAAGGGGTAAATAACACTTCCTTATTCACTTTCTCCAAAGTATTCATGATTTTATGGACCTCTATCATATCCCCCCTTAGTTGCCTCTTTTCTAAACTGAACAGTCATAGAATCATAGAATCATAGAATATCAGGGTTGGAAGGGACCCCAGAAGGTCATCTAGTCCAACCCCCTGCTTGAAGCAGGACCAATTCCCAGTTAAATCATCCCAGCCAGGGCTTTGTCAAGCCTGACCTTAAAAACCTCTAAGGAAGGAGATTCTACCACCTCCCTAGGTAACGCATTCCAGTGTTTCACCACCCTCTTAGTGAAAAAGTTTTTCCTAATATCCAATCTAAACCTCCCCCACTGCAACTTGAGACCATTACTCCTCGTTCTGTCATCTGCTACCATTGAGAACAGTCTAGAGCCATCCTCTTTGGAACCCCCTTTCAGGTAGTTGAAAGCAGCTATCAAATCCCCCCTCATTCTTCTCTTCTGCAGGCTAAACAATCCCAGCTCCCTCAGCCTCTCCTCATAAGTCATGTGTTCTAGACCCCTAATCATTTTTGTTGCCCTTCGCTGGACTCTCTCCAATTTATCCACATCCTTCTTGAAGTGTGGGGCCCAAAACTGGACACAGTACTCCAGATGAGGCCTCACCAATGTCGAATAGAGGGGAACGATCACGTCCCTCGATCTGCTCGCTATGCCCCTACTTATACATCCCAAAATGCCATTGGCCTTCTTGGCAACAAGGGCACACTGCTGACTCATATCCAGCTTCTCGTCCACTGTCACCCCTAGGTCCTTTTCCGCAGAACTGCTGCCTAGCCATTCGGTCCCTAGTCTGTAGCTGTGCATTGGGTTCTTCCGTCCTAAGTGCAGGACCCTGCACTTATCCTTATTGAACCTCATCAGATTTCTTTTGGCCCAATCCTCCAATTTGTCTAGGTCCTTCTGTATCCTATCCCTCCCCTCCAGCGTATCTACCACTCCTCCCAGTTTAGTATCATCCGCAAATTTGCTGAGAGTGCAATCCACACCATCCTCCAGATCATTTATGAAGATATTGAACAAAACCAGCCCCAGGACCGACCCTTGGGGCACTCCACTTGATACCGGCTGCCAACTAGACATGGAGCCATTGATCACTACCCATTGAGCCCGACAATCTAGCCAGCTTTCTACCCACCTTATAGTGCATTCATCCAGCCCATACTTCCTTAACTTGCTGACAAGAATACTGTGGGAGACCGTGTCAAAAGCTTTGCTAAAGTCAAGAAACAATACATCCACTGCTTTCCCTTCATCCACAGAACCAGTAATCTCATCATAAAAGGCGATTAGATTAGTCAGGCATGACCTTCCCTTGGTGAATCCATGCTGGCTGTTCCTGATCACTTTCCTCTCATGCAAGTGCTTCAGGATTGATTCTTTGAGGACCTGCTCCATGATTTTTCCAGGGACTGAGTTGAGGCTTTTTCCTCATCATATGAGTCCGTCTTTTTAATCTCTCCTCATATGAAAGCTGTTCCATACCCCTAATCATTTTTGTTGCCCTTCTCTGTACTTTTTTCAAATATAATATACCTTCTTTCATATGGGGCATCCAGGACTGCATGCAGTATTTAAGCTGTGCATGTAGATTTATATAGTAGCATTATGATATTTTCTGTCTTATCTATCCCTTTCCTAATGGTTCCTAACATTCTGTTACCATTTTTGACTGCTGCTACACATTACGCAGATGTTTTCCAAGAACTATCCACAATGACTCCAAGATCTGTTTCTTGAGTGGTAACAGCTAATTTAGACCCCATCATTTTATATGTATAGTTAAGATTATGTTTTCTCATGTGCATTTCTTTACATTTATCAACACTGAATTTCATCTGCCATTTTGTTGCCCAGTGACCCAGTTTCGTGAGATCCCTTTGTAGCTCTTCACACTCAGCTTTGGATTTAACTCGCTCGAGTAATTTTGTAGCATCTGTAAACTTTGCCACTTCACTGTTTACCCCCTTTTCAGGGGTGAAAGTAAAATTGAGCTCTTACCAGTACGGGGCCAGCTCTGGCCCCTCCGGGAAGGGGCAGGGCCTCGGGCAGAAGGGGCGTGGCTGAGGTCAGCGTCCCCCAGGCAGCCCCTCTGCACTGCCTGGCCCACACCACCCGGAGCGCCAGTGGCGATTTAAAGGGCCTGGGGCTCTTGGTAGTGGCAGTGGCGGCTGGAGCCCCGGGCCCTTTTAAATCGTGGCCCTGGGGCAGCTACTTCTTTTGGCCCCCACCGTCGGTGGCTTTAACGTCGCTGCCCCTTTAGCAGCCGCCCCCATCGGCGGCCCTGCCAGTAGGGACCTGCCTATCAGGGCAGCGCTTTAAAGTCAGTGATACGGGCTGGTACTGACAGCTACTTTTTACCAGTACGCCATACAGGCCCATACCGCCTTGCTTTCACCTTTGCCCTTTTTCCAGATAACTTATGATTATGGTGAACAGCACTGGTCCCAGTACGAATCCTTGGGGGACACTGCTATTTACCTCTTTCCATTGTGAAAAATGACTGTTTATTCCTACCCTTTGTTTCCTACCTTTTATCTAGTTACTGATCCATGATAGAACCTTCCCTCTTACCCCCAACTGCCTACTTTGCTTAAGAGTCTTTGGTGAGGGGCTTGTCAAAGGCTTTCTGAAAGCCCAAGTACATTATATTCACTGAATCACCCTTGTCCCCATGTTTGTTGGCCCCCTCAAAGAATTCTAATAGATCGCTGAGGCCTGATTTCCCTTTACAAAAGCAGTGTTGACTCTTCCCTACATATTGTGTTCCTCTTTGAGTTTGATAATTCTGTTCTTTTCTATAGTTTCAACCAATTTGCCTGGTGCTGAAGTTAGGCGTACTAGCATGTAGTTCCACGGTTGCCAAGAATGAACTGGTTTTGAAGAAATTTCCGTCAACACCAATACATTTCTACGAAGCATTTCAGTTTCCACTCAAGGGCATTTTTCAACAGGAAAATGTTTGTAAAAAAATGTCTACCAGTTCTTGTCTTTCATAGAGTGTACCACATTTTAGTAGAGAGATTGTCTCCTGAACACCTCACCTCCCATTCAAGATCGAGTTACACTAATGTTCCTATGGCAACTGCCAGGTACATGGAAAACTAATATTAAGAAAGTGATTAGGCCAAGATTTTCAAAGGTGACTAGTTGTTTGGAGTGCTCTGATTTTTGGATGCTCAGACAAGGCAAGAACAGTGGCTCAAGCTAGCTTAGATATCAACTGCAAGCATAGGCATCAATCTTTCCTTTTCCCTGGGGGGGGGGGGGGGCTCCACCGCGAGGCCCCACCCCCACTCTGCCCCTTCCCCCAAGGCTCTGCCTTTGCTCTGCCTCTTCTTGTCCCTGCTCCACCCCTCACCCCAAGGCCCCACCCACGCTCTGATTTGATTTGAGTAAGCACCCAGGATCATTAGGAGTTTTGTCTATCATTCGAAAAATCCCTCTCACAGGGTGTCTGGCCCTTTAAGTGGAGTTGGACCCAGCCTCACCTGTGACTAATCAGCTGCTTCCCAGCTGAGACTGATCAAGTGATTAGAAAAGCCAGCAAGAGGGTCAGTTGAGGAGAGGCGCTATGGGAAGAGGTGGGTTTCTGGGGCAGGCAGTGGAATGGGAAAGATACAAAGGGAAAGGCCTCTTGTGAGGGTTGCTTTTGTGGAATAAATCTATGCCCTGGAGAAAAACCTGAACGGACCTTTGGGCAGCCTTCTTGGGCTGGGGAGACAGGCCCAACAACCTTCCACCACTGGGAAAGGGTCGCAATAGAGAGCTTTACAGGAATGCTAAGTTCTAGCTCCCCATCAACAGTGCCAACTCCCATCCGGAGTTCGTAAAGCATTGCTACTGCCATTCGTGGCCTTGCTTCTACAGCAGAAACCAGAACTTTTTTTTTTCTAAAGAGCAAATCAGCAGCTGTCAGTGAGGTCATACCACAGCAGGGCTTTTTTTTTTTTTTAAACTTCTGGCTCTTTTAATTAGAATCATGAGACTCGGAATAACCTGAAAAGCTGGAGCACTGGCCCTGCTGTTCTGTGGCAGCTGCTTGTAAGGAGTTTAACATTTGGGGAGGGTGGTGTGGAGCGTGAAAAATGATCTAAAAAAAATCGTACATTTTCTACTGTTGCATAGTCTTTACGCTCCCCAGTAGATGGCACTCTGGGATTAGACTTTGGTGTAAATGCCTCTCTGAGACAGGGCTGAAAGAGCCTCATTGTGTCCTGTTTGTGGCCCAGAGTAAAAAGAAAAATGAGCTATGGATACAGGAAGAGAATTAGGAGAAACCGATAATAATGGCTTTGAAATGAGCTCATCAGCATTAGCGTGGGGTGAACCCGCAAAGGCGTGGAGTAAGGCATTTAGGATAAAATTCACCTCTGTGCAGAAGTTCAGCTGAAGCATCATACACCCCTTAAATCCTACTTAGACCAGAATTAAGTGACTGCCTAGTCTTTGTGCTGACCCCCTGCACAGGGGTGAATTTCACCCATAGAGAGAAATAGGTATTCTTGCACATCGAGGTACACTCAAACTACACTGTCGCTTCAGCCACGGCTGTACCCCCTTTTTATTCACTTTAAACCCACATTCCTGTGAGCTGTGTTGAGTCTTTGTGGAAATCAAATGGTAAAAGATGATTTACAGAGCTGGGTGCCAGGATTTGAGCTGGGTGAGTTCTGTTCGAGGCAAATGAAATTTTTAAGTGAATTCACTCAACCGTCCCTCAGTCTGAAGGGAGGTGAGGGTGGTTCCTAGGCTGACATGCACTTACTCTGTTCAAGTTAATGAGCTAAAAATAGTAGTCTGGCCACAGTATCATGGGCTGCTGCTGTTCAGGCTAGCCACTTGAGTACGTACCCCAGGTGTCAGGCAGGACTGTAATGGGTGGCTAGCCTGACTGCTTCCTGTGCAGGTACATCCCTGCTATTTTTAGGGTGCGATCTCAAGCAGAGTTAGTGTGTGTCTGTCTACCCTTGCTGGGAAGCACCTTCCCAGCTGCAGTGTAGTCTTACCCTTATGAATACAGGCAGCTGGGTTGGTATAAAAGTAAATGTACACAGTTCCTGGAAATTTTGTTTGATATTTACAAGGAAAGAATGATGGAAAGTCAACTTGTAAATGGAATCCTTGCTTGTTAAACAAAAACCTAAATCATCCAGCTTGCACATGGCAAGAAACATCCGGAGCTATAAGAATTCTCAACTACCAAAGAACTCACTTGTGTTTTAAATAAATAATTTTTGTGTGCAGGTCCCTGGTGTGTGGAAATAGAAAAGTTACTAGGAGCCTGAGCCAAAGTCCACCGAAGTCAATGGGAGCCTTTTTCTAGGAGCATTTCTGTAGCAGTTAACTTTAGGCTGAGAGACTCTAAATCATTTAAAGAGAGAGAAATTCCCGTTGCTATTCTCTTTGTGATCCTAACATGCTCCAAGCCAAAGGATACACTAACTGTCTGGGTTCCAAGCCAGCATGTATAGCAATAAAGATAGTGAAACCCCTTTAAATTCCTATATACATAGGGTCTGATCCAACAGCCACTGAAGGAAATGCAAAGATTCCCATTAGGGTGGCCAGATGTCCCAATTTTAAAGGGACAGTCCTGATATTTGGGGCTTTTTCTTATTTAGACACCTATTATCCCCTATCCCCATCCTGATTTTTTACACTTGCTATTTGGTCACCCTAAATCCCATTCCCATTTGGATTGTGTCCTTAAAAAGTGTGTCTGATAACAGGCTCTTCTTTTTCCTTTTTGGTATCGTAATAAGACTGTGCTTTTGTCTGGTTTCTCTTGTGGTGGTGTAAATAGAAAGTGAGGACAGGAACTCTGCATTCTCTCATTAAGTGATGGTCTTGTAACCATGTCCCATGAGAGAGATCTCTTGACTGAATGTCAGATGCAATATGCTTTCACTGCTTTGCATTTGTGCATGGTTGGTGGGTTTTATTTGTTTGTTTGTTTGTTTGTTTTTTAGTTGGGTTTGAGTTCTTCTTTTCTATCCCAAGGGAATAAATCATCCAGGCGGCACTGCAACATGCCTCTGAATGACATGCCTGAAACCTCAAATAATCCCACGTTCTGTAGATGTGGGGTTTTTTTTTTTTTGCCTACCTTAACAAATCAGCAGTGATTAAAATTTTCTCTCACTGTCCTAGCAACGATTTCAAACACCAACTCAAAAGTCATCAGTGAAAAAGATATTCAGTTTTATTTTGTCTTCCATTCATTTTCTATTTCTTACTTTACCCTCCTGGAAACTTGGAATTAACACCTTGTTCATTTCTGATTTTGTCCCTTCCAATTTAGCAAATATCTGGGGTCAAGGTTTCAATGTGGCATCAACTCAGACTCTAAATTTGCACTCATATATTTGTGCATGCAAAATCTCACAGATACATGTGCAAACAGAAATTGTGCATGCAATATGACTTGTCCAGGTAGGCCTAGGTCTCTTTAGCATTCTTTGGGCTGGTCACTGGAAAGGTACATTGGGATAGCTACATCTCTCAGGGGGTGAAAAATCCACACCATTGGGAGACGTAATTAAGTTGATCTAACCCCTGGTGTAGGCAGCGCTAGGTCAATGGAAGAATTTTTCCGTTGATCTACCTACCACCTCGCAGAGAGGTGGATTAACTACAGTGATGGGAGAACCACTCCCATCGCTGTAGTAAGTGTCTACGCTGAACTGCTACAGCACTGCAGCTGGAACGGTAGCGTTTCAACTGTAGATGAAGTCTTAGGTTTGTTCATCATCAGAAGGGTCAGTAAGGAAAAGAAGCAGAGCTTTTGTTAAATAGCTGCTAACATGACCACACTCACACTATTTTTAATAAGCCCAAGACCAGGGCTTTTACTTGGAGATGGATTTGTATGGACATACATTTGCGCAGTACATCGTGGCGATGCAAATCATAGTACCTAGTTAGAACAAATTTGGGAACTTCCAGGCATAGAGTTATCCACAGCATTCAAAGAGATAAGTCATGAAGTTGGGGGAGTCCATAGGGCCAGTCTAGTGTTTAGTTGTGACCACAAAATGAACAATATTTTCCTTTTCTCCTAAAAAAAAAAAAAAAAGTCCCCAGTAGAAGCTTTGCATGTGTCAGGTTCTGAGAAACTCCAAAAGACCATCCACATGGCAGTGCTGAGGCACAACAGAGCTGCGTTCAGCATGCTAAAGCTGCCTTCTCTCCAAATCTCCCTGGTCATGAGGATGAATTTTGAAAATCTCATGCCATTTAGACTGATATTTGTGTTCGTCTTTTATCATTATCACACATCAACAACCATATTGGGTGTTATTTGGACTTCCATTAAAGAGACTCTAATATCATTGTGATGAGTGAACCCCTCGAGTTCAAATACTTCACTAAAATGTATCTGTACTATCCAAACCTCTTGAGTCTGCAAAATCTTGCAGATTTACTTAACCCAAAGATGTCTGGCACTTAAGTCTCTGGACTAATGTATCTCAAGATATCTTAACACTTCTGGTTCTGGCCCCACATGGAACCATGCAACAAAGTAAAAGGAAGAACATATTTGAACTTCCTAAATAGTTTGGTTCTTCTTTGATTCTCAAAAGAGGACAAAGATTGGTGGGAGGGAAGTTCCTATTGCTCCCTGAACTGGTTCTTCCATCCTATTATCTGGATGAACCAGATAAGGATACCCCTTAACTGAACCTAAGATCAAGATGGACCCAAACCTGAACCCCAAATCTCAACATGCCCCACACTCTGGATCCACACTGAACGTAGATTGGAATTTTATGATTATGGATCATCTATACTGTGAAGCAAACAGAACCTTGAATCTGAACATTATCAAAGCTTTGGGTAGGTGGGCTTTTAAATCTGGATCTGAAACTGGACTCTGATTTAGTGTCTCTGGCCAATCTCAGGTTTTTAAGGAGAGAATCCATCTGATGGAATCTGTAGGCAATCAATAATAAACAGTACTGCACTGTAATAGAATTAGGGTTTTATCAATATTCACTAATACTTTCTAGGTGACCTTAGGAAATGAGGCGCTTAGCAATTATCGCCAATTTCTCACACGTTCTTTTCTGGGAATTTGTCATGCTTAGAGCAGGAGACTAAACTATAGCATCATGCAAAATGGCAAGCCACTGTGAGCTGCAAGCTGCACGGTATGGTGCATGCAGCATTTATGCCTTCTCTTAAGCCTTCTACCTAAGATGATGCACTTGCTATCCAGCAAATAATCTACCCTTCATGGAGACCAGTACATGGATGGATCTGCCACCTGTTCTTATACTTTAGGGACAATGTAAAGGTTTTAAGCCTCTATGAAATGCCTCGATTCTTGCAAGGTACAAAAAACCAAACCAACCAACCAACCAAATACAGGGAGGAAAAAAATTCTTAAAAAGCTCAAAACTGATACCAGGGATTAGTTTCTTGCTGATCAGAAGAGCAGAGGGGTGAGTCTGGAGATGCAGCATTATGTATTGTCTAATCAACGTACCTTATGGAAGTTTAAAATGGGGGTTGTGAGAACAAAGTTATTCTCTTTAGAAAAAATATTACCTGGGTATTAAGGCAACAGCTCAGAGCGCAGCTCAGCATAGGAGAAAAGGATGACCTTGTGCTTAAGGCACCAAGCTAGGACTTGTTTAGGGAAATCCCCACAGTCCTTAAAAAACATAGTATAGCTGGCAACTGTCCCTCTGATTTATATTCTCAAAACATGTTACAATGCCACCAAAACCTCAGTTTACCATAGAATCATACAGCTGCAGGGCTGCAAGGGACCTGGCGAGGTAATCTAGTCCATCTCCCTATCCTGAGGCAGAACCAAGTATACCTGGACCATCCCTGACAAGTGTTTGTCTAATTTCTTCTTAAAAACCTCCCACAGCCTCCCTTGGAAGCCTGTTCCAGTGCTTCAATACCCTTTTAGTTAGAAAGTTTTTACTAACATCTAATCTAAATTTCCCTTGCTGCAGATTAAGCCAATTACTTCAGTAGACACGGAGAACAATTTATAACAGCCCTTAACATATTTGAAGACTATTATCAGGTCCCTCCTCAGTTGTCTTTTCACAAAATGAAATATGCCCAGTGTTTTTAAACTTTCCTCACAGGTCAGGCTTTCTAAACTTTTTACCATTTTTGTTGCTCTCCTCTGGGCTCTTTCCAATTTGTCCAAATTTTTCCTGACGTGCTGCACCCAGAACTGGTTACAGTACTCTGTCTGTGGCCTCACTAGAGTGGGACAGTTACCTCCGGTGTCTTACAAATACCACCCCTGTTAACAGATCCCAGAATGATATTAGTCTTTTTTGCAATTCCCTGACATTGGTAACTCCTCTTCAATTTGTGATCCAATATAGCCACAAGATCCTTTTCAGCAGTGCTACCTCCTAGACAGTTATTCTCTATTTTGCATTTGAAAGTTTTATTTTTCCATCTTAACTGACATACTTTGCACTTGTCTTTATTGAATTTCATCTTCTTGATTTCAGACCAATTCTCTAATGTGTCATGGTCATTGAGAATTCTAATCCTGTCCTCCAAAGTGCTTGCAACCCCTCCTGGCTTGGTGTCATCTGCAAATTTCATAAGTATACGCTCCACTCCAATATCCAAGTCATTAATGATTAAGATTGCGTGTCTCTTCCTGATCTACAGCCAACAGCAGTCCATAAGAGTGTAAAATGTATTCAGAAATCATATTTATTTAAAGTGGAGTCAAAAATTGTATCCCAAATTGTTCTGAATGATCATTAATGGCAGCTTCTCGGCATGATGCCGAGTTTCAATTTATGGTAACATTTCTTTTGAGAGGTTTCAGAGGAACAGCCGTGTTAGTCTGTATTCGCAAAAAGAAAAGGAGTACTTGTGGCACCTTAGAGACTAACCAATTTATTTGAGCATGAGCTTTCATGAGCTACAGCTCACTTCTCTGTCCTGAATGGTTTTGTGCTGATTGAATTGAAGCAGCAAATTATATTTGTCCAGAGCTCAGAAACACCAGCTATTAGTGCTCCTTGTAGATTACTATTATTTTTTGTAAATCAAGGTTTGAGACTGTACTTTCAATCTAATTTTTTTTGTCCATCTGCTTTCCCCTTGCAGAAAATCTTGCTTGAAAGTGTTCTGGGATATACTTCTGAACCCCCAGAAAGAGGAAAGGGGAGGCAAACACAGGTTTCCAGACAGTGTCATCAAATGGCCGTGTGGTGCAAGCATAAGAGGGAAGAATGTAGTGGCTCACATGCTATTTGTCAAGCCTAAAGCAGGTAAAGGAAAAGGCAATTTCCTGTGGCAACCAAAGGGATTACATTCTTGCAATGGGATCAACAGAAGCACTCACTGCCTTTGGCTACAACACTGTCAGATGGATAAGAGTATGGAGCCCCAGTGGTAAAGCTTCAGTTAATAACCTAATTGGAGAGTTCTTCATTGTCTTCACAGTGTTCTTTCCACGGCAAGCAGATGGGCACTCTCTTAATCTACTGTTGCCATTTCATGGCTCTGAATATATGGGTCCCATTGGGCATTTGCAACCAGGCAAAATTTTTGAGGAGTGCTCTGTGGTAGACAGCATGCTTAAGTGATACTTATGAAGAAGACAAGGCCTCTCCTCCCAACTTGAGAGATCCTCAGCAGAGCCAGTAAATGAAACAAAATAGGAACCACTCCCAAACCAGAAATTAAAACCTAATCATTTTGAGATTCACCCCATGTTCATCAGAAAGAAGATATACCCAAGTTCTGCTCGTTTAATATTGGTGCTGTTTCTGTGCACTTTCTAACATCAGTGCCCTCTTTGATCTTATCTATATTAGCTTCTCTTTCAAGTCCAAGATACAGCATGAACAGGAATCTCATTGCCTATGTGGGTTACACTATATGGGAGAAAGCATGTGCACTCACCAGCCATTCTTTAGGCTGCTATCACCTTTGCATTGCTAACAGAGTTATTATTAGGGCAAAGGTTAGTGGTTTTTGATTCCATGGGACCCTTGCGTCTAATGAAAAATCCCTACCCTCAACAGTCTGATACTCCTATTCCAGTGGTTTTCAAACTTTTTTCATTTGCAGACCCCTAAAAAATTTCAAATAGAGGTGCAGATCCCTTTGGAAATCTTACACATTGTCTGCAGACCCCTATGGGTCCTCGGACCACAAGTTGAAAACTACAGTCCTATTCTGAGGCACTGAGCGTTAGTGAAATGGGCTACATATAAGAATGAGCACAGGCACGCAGTAAAATCCCTCCGAGAGGAATTGTAGATGACTTGTGCACCACTCCACCCAGGACTCCTGTGATCTATCCATCTTGGAGGTGAGCCGTGCAGGGAAGCTTATGGCTGGCAGAGCCGGTAACAGCTCTGCTAAACTTTTCTCTGCTGAAGAATTACTATTATGCATCAGTGAATGAGTGACTGCTTAGTGGGTAATTACTTTTCCCCCAAAGATGAAAATGCTGGAAAGGTCTTAAATAGTTTTCAGGCACCGTGCAGCACTATTGTTCTTTAAAAAGACTGCCGCTAAAGAAATAAGTTATTTTGAAATAAAAAGAAGCATAAGAACAAAATGAGGTAGCAGTTTAGTGCAGCATTCTTTAGCCTCTGGAGATGTGGATTCAAACTTTGCTTGGATAACTCACAGGAAAATCTGATCATCTCAGTTTCCTCACTGGTGGCCAGTTAATGGTCTCTGATCAGGAGGTGCCTACGATAGGAATAGCAGGGATATTGTAGGAATAAACGGTATGTGGGCCAGATCTACAGTTGCTGTAAATCAGCATTGCTCCACCACTGACTGTAATAGAGCGATGCCATTGTACACCAGTGAGGATCTGGCTCAGGTGTGTTTTAAATAGCTCAGTGGAGAAAGCTTGTATTTAACAAGCTTGAGCAAGTGTTATTTCTTCCTCACTTGCAGGAGCATTACACATAAAGCTTAGTATTTCATGCTCTTGTTCTGTGTCATATTTAACAGACCGGAGAATAAGTTACTATGTGCTGCCCACCAGCCTGCTGCAATGCACCATTCTTTTCTGACTGCCAGTTTAATATTTTAACATCCTAAAACACCATCTGGTTCCCACAAAAATGGACAGATCTTGGGCCAGTTCCTCAGTAGCTGTAAACTGGCAAAGCTCCATTGACCTCAGTAGAGCTCCAGCCCCATATGGTCAGTGTCTACATTATTATTTTTATATATATTCTAGGAGCACCTAGGATCCAGGGCACCATTGTGCTGGGTACTGTGCAAACTCAACAAAGGCGGTCGCTGCCCTAAAGAGCTAATGTTTGCTGGTTCTGAGTAGGTTCAATTACCTAGAAGCATTGTTGCAGTAATTTCCCAGAAGTTGCACGATATCTGAATGTCGCCAGCTTTTGTGATATTATTGGGTATCTCATGATATTTGGTATTTTCTTTAAAGCCCCAGTTCCTGGAGTCGTGTGTATTACAGGAGAATGGAAACATAGGACATTGTGCTGGAAGGCACCTCCTGAGTCCTGAACAAGACAGTCTCTTGTTGTCCCGCATAACTCCATCGTATAATCCCATTCATGAATTTATCTAGCTCCCTCTTAAAACTAGTTGGGTCATTTAGCTTCAGTCCTCCTACTGGGAGGCTGTTACAGACCCTCCCTCTTCTGAGGGTTAGAAACCTTCTTCTAATTTCCAGCCTAAATTTATTCCTGGCCAGTTTATCCCCATTTGTTCCTGTGCCAACATTATCCTTTAGCTCGGTGGTTCTCAAAGCTGGTCCGCCGCTTGTTCAGGGAAAGCCCCTGGTGGGCCGGACTGGTTTGTTTACCTGCTGCGTCTGCAGGTTCGGCTGATTGCGGCTCCCACTGGCTGCGGTTCGCTGCTCCAGGCCAATGGGGGCTGCGGGAAGGTCGGCCAGCACATCCCTCGGCCCACACCGCTTCCCGCAGCCCCCATTGGCCTGGAGAGGCGAACCATGGCCAGTGGGAGCCACGATTGGCCGAACCTGCGGACACGGCAGGTAAACAAACTCACCCAGCTGTCAGGGGCTTTCCCTGAACAAGAGGCGGACTGGCTTTGAGAACCACTGCTTTAACTCTTCTCTCTCCCTGATGTGTTTATGTAGCCCACATACCTTCTGGGTGTGGTGTCCTGTCCCATCTAGTGGCACCGAGACCACTTAAAGAGAGAGAGAGAGAGAGTTAAATGAGTCTGCTCTACAGCCTTAGCAAACAGTCAGTTGGCTTTTAGCTCATGTGGTAGAGGCTGATGCACTAAACTCCAGAGCTCCCCGGTTTGATGCGGCCTGCCAACGACTGGGGTCTGTTGGTGTTACATTTACAGAGAGCAATCTCAGGTTCTTTAAAATAAACCCAACCCCTTAAATTGTTATGGTTAGCCCACAATAATGGGGGTGGATTAAATCTTGAGAACATCATACCTAAAGGCTCCAAAACCAGAAAACCTATTGCCGTGAACACGAGTGCTTAAAGCCAAGGACATGCTTATGTGCTTTGCTGGATGGAAGCATAAATCAGAGGAAAATCAGGCCAAATAATCACAAATGTGTTCCCAACCAATTTTGTCAGTCATTTGAGGACTAAGTTAGTCAGGGCTTTTGTATATTTGTTATTTATACAGTTCAATAGAGGGTCAAATAATGTTCACCAAACTAATTACTTGTTGGATTCCCCCCAACAATCAGTGAATACATTATTTTTGTGTAGTTTTTGTATTAATTTGAGCAGCAGTGCTTGTGATAAAGGCTGTTCTTATGAGATTTCAGCAGCAAAGATGTTTGACTTGTTGAGGTTAGGGCTGAAAAAGCATCCATACGTTTGGCTGAACCTATGGAGTCTGATGGTTACCGGTAGTAACGATTACCTTTCTCAGGCCAATATAAATGAACGGTGAGTGCACAAATGGAGTTGTTACTGCTGACACTTATGTTGAAAGGCTTCTTTTATCAACCTCTCTCTTCCATCTGCAGCAAACCTTGTCAATGAAGGTCACTTTCACAAGCACACCAAATGTAGCATTTGCAAACCTGTCATGAGGAAGACTAGACAGGCGATAGCTCTATCAGACTGACCTATGAAGTTCTTCTAGGCAAACATAAATGTAATTTTAAAGTTGTTTAATGTTAAAGGCATGCTTGCCTTGAATGCACAAGATCCTCAGGTGCTTCAGGATATGAGGGCATGCACCTACTCTAACCCACTGAAACTTTCTATCAAGTTCAGGCCATTTCCCATCAGGACCAATGGACTCCTCTCCTCACAGTTCTACCATGGTACACCACCTGTGAAGATCCAGCAGGTTTGGTTTTCTCTTTGCTTGACCACTTCTAGGGTGCTCTTTACATTCCACGCCTAGTAGCCCTAGGGCACAATAGTCAAAATAACGGGGCTGATGCTTCACTTTTGCTCATTTGAATTTAAATTTAAGTGGTGGCTGCCCTAGAGCTGAACTGATGCCTTCAAAGGTGTGAGGGAATGAAGGGGTTTAAAACAAGAAGAGGTCTCTGGAAGAAAAGCCCCCCAAAAGTTAAGCTGAGTTTTGGTGAAAGGGACAAACTTTTTGAAAATGGAGCCAAACTTCTGAGTGTTGCCTACCTCTGTGAGCAACAAAATGATCTTCCATTGCAAACAAACACTAATAGTAACTGAGCAGTGCTTGAAAGTCAGTTACAGTTCAGTTAAACCATAAACTCAGACTTTAAGGTCAGAAGGGACCATCATGATCATCTAGTCTGACCTCCTGCACATTGAAGGCCACAGAACCTCACCCTCCCACTCCTGTAATAAACCCCTAACCTCTGACTGAGTTACTGAAATCCTCAAATTATGATTCAAAGACTTCAAGTTACAGAGAATCCACCATTTACACTAGCTTAAACATTCAAGTTACCGGTGCTACAGAGGAAGGCAACCCCCCAGCCCCATGACCCTTAAAACATCCCAGAATGACTGCAAAACTGTCAAGAAAAGTAGTAAGAAAGGCTACACTTGCATGGCTTGAATTGTAAATTTTGATGCACACCCCTACTGTTTTCTACAGTTATGTATATATTAAGTGACAGCCACTTATCCCTTTAGAAATGAATCACAGACACCTGCCCTGTATTTTGTAGGGATTTAGCAACCCAGAAGGCCCCTTTAAAAATAAGAAATTAGCAATTTGAGGACCACAGTCCTGTTGTAGCATATTAGCTTCTGTGGGTCTTTTGGCTTCATGTTTGAAACCATATTTTGCAGGCTAGTAAAGCTTTTCTGTGGGGGCTTGGTTGGATGGGATAGTTGCAGACTCTGTGAGAGATCCATATCTTTCCTTCCTGATTAAAGATGAAACCAGCACCTCAAGAGTAAGAGTTTAATAGCCTGCGAAGGTCAGAGTGGAATCTAAGTGTTGGTATCAGAATAGCCCCAGCTGAGTCTGAAATCAGCATCCTCTGGCCTGTGCTTGTCATGAAACTTTCAGGACATTTTTTATTTGCTTTGAATCCACCAGGAATCAGATTCATAACTGAGATATTGAGGGTATCTCAGGATGGAGCTGGGGAAACCCATTAAGGCCAAACATTAAAGTTTAATAAGTGCTCAATGGCTTTGCATAGAACACTTTAAGGTCTTTTAACCATGCACGAAAAATCACTGGGTTTAGTTTTCCTCTATGGTACTGAAGTATTAGCTGTTTTTGTTGCATGAAATGCATATAACACAGCTATGTTAGATTTCAAAGGTATTGTGTCTGAGATGGACCAGACAACAGGGTGGGGCAATGTACAGGTTTTATCAGCAAGATCTTTATGAGTTTGCTAATCGTGTCTGAGGTGCTAACCCCAAATTTCTGCTGGTAATATCTTCAAACTACCCACCACCATCACACGGTCAGTATGTGCCACATGATAAAAAACAATTACAGGACAGTTTTAGAGATCTTTACAAAATTTTGAGACTATTTAGTTTGTCTCCCCACCTGTAAGGCCAGGTGTCTTTATCATGGGCTGGATTGTAACCCAATGTAAATCAATGTAGCTCAACTGATTTCAGTATACACTGGCTGAGGAGCTCATGGATCCAACTCTGCAGGTCTCAGAGAAAGCCATATAAGCCTCATGAAATTACCCAACATAGCTTTTCTATAGATAAAAAGATCACAACTTTAGCTTTCCGGGTGAGAAATGGGTGCCATTCCCAATAGTACAAAGCTCTTTAGCCAGATCCCCAGCTGCTCCAATGAACTCAAAGGAGCTACATTAACTTACACTTGCTGAGGATCTGGCTTGCTATTTCTATCCCTTTGGGGAGAAGGAAAATTGTTTTTAACAGGTGACAGATTCTGATGGGTTTGAAATGTTGGGATAAGCCCTGGGGAGAGAGAGAGAGATGAGTGGACTGAGGGCAGGTGAAGTGGTCACAGCTGCATAATAAATACATTTACCACATGATTCCACAATTCACAACACGGGGGCAATGACCAAATGTTGGAAACCAGGTTAGAGCTCCCAGTTGAGGTGAAGTGGGATTAGACAGAGTTGAAAGAGATGTTCTTGGTGCCCAGATCTGTCTGGTCAGAGCTCCAGCCAGTGCGGAGGGACCCTACACTCTGGCTCCGACTGACTGGGCTGGATGGTGCATCTCTCGGGAAATGAGGAATTCCACTTGGGCATCAACAGAGAAGTTGTCAGTTATGCTGCCATCATAGCAATGCCCAGCATGCTGGAAGATGGATGGTGTGCGCCACTCAGATGCACGTGTGGGCTTCTGGATGTGCACCTGGAACGGAATGCTTTGGTGGATGGTCTAAAGTGGGGAATGCCAGTGAACCAAAGTGTTAGTAAGATCTTATGGTTGGTGGTCCTTGCAGTTAGGCCAGATAAACTGCGTACTATTTATGCCATTTGTGGGTGGTTAGCAGCCTCCCTTGTTCTGGTGTGGGTGGAAAAGAGAATTAAGAGAAAACTCCATCCAAATGAGTTAACTTGCCCTTGAACACTGTTAAGAAAGCTGATGCCAATCAGCGTGTGAGTGGGTGGCTCTATCTACCTTGTACACTAATGAATTTCAAAAAAAGAAAAGGAGTACTTGTGGCACCTTAGAGACTAACCAATTTATTTGAGCATGAGCTTTCGTGAGCTACAGCTCACTTCATCATAAATTGGTTAGTCTCTAAGGTGCCACAAGTACTCCTTTTCTTTTTGCGAATACAGACTAACACGGCTGTTCCTCTGAAACTAATGAATTTACAATGCATTTCAGCAGCAGAAAAGTGTATGGCTTTCCAATTATTGCTGCCCTTTATGTGTTTTGTTCCTTATGCATTAATTTAGATGAGCTCAGAGATGTTGGGTTAGCCTTGAAAATAGTGTAAGTAATGCAGGTTATTTGGTTAGGTTCAGTATTTGTGATTCACCAGCTCTATTTTCTACTGTGTGTCTTGATCATTGAATATGTGTCTTGAGTTTCAGTTTATCATTATATCTGTTTTGTGATATTTTTAGTATGGAAGATAGTTATGACTTCAAGAATAGAATAGTCCTACACCCCATATAAATACACACACGTGTCCATCTATATTATGTGTATATAATGAGAATCATTTCATACAACACTGAAATATAGACTCATACCTGGGGTGAAACAACACATCTGTATCACAGCCTAAAGCAACACTGCACATAGTTGAATCCAAGAAGCAGAGCTAGATATCTGTACTTGCAAATCCCCTGGCCCTGAGGCCCCTGGTTTGGAGGGGATGTGAAATGTAAAAAAGAGTCTCAGTTTTTTATTCTAAATTCATTTTATTCTAAGTTTTTCAAACTCTACTTTGGAAAGTTTGTCTTGGAAATGTAAATTGATATAAATCAATGTAAAACCCCATCCCTAGGAATAAGCTCCCTCCTCCCCCCACACACATATATATAGTTTTGGGGTAAAAGGAGTCTGTAAAGTTTGGGCTGTATCCCGAACCATCTTGTCACTAACCCAGTATTGCCAACCCCAAGCATTCAAAAATCATGACTCTCAAAATCATAAGTGTGGCTTAAAAGTCATGAGATTTTTTTAAAAAATGGCTTGTGATGCCTGGCCAGAAAGGGTTAAACGTCCTGCAAAATAAATAACCCTCAAAAGACATGTGGGGAGGTAATGGCTGTGTTTTTGTGTATTTACATATGTATGAGTAGGGTCAACAAAATGTAATCCTCAGCCTTTGTCTATGCTGTATTCTGATAGTTTAGAGATCAAAAGAAGATCCTAGTATTTAAATGAATTGTAAACATAGGATATCTCGGTATTCATCTCTCTTTGAAATGTATTGTGAATGGTGAAGGAACAAGCAAATTCATAGAATCATAGACTTTAAGGTCAGAAGGGACCATTATGATCGTCCAGTCTGACCTTCTGCACAACGCAGGTCACAGAATCTCACCCACCCACTCCTGTAACAAACCTCTAACCTATGTGTGAGCTATTGAAGTCCTCAAATCGTGGTTTAAAGACTTTGAGGTGCAGAGAATCCTCCAGCAAGTGACCCATGGCCCACGCTGCAGAGGAAGGCGAAAAACCCCCAGGGCCTCTGCCAATCTGCCCTGGAGGAAAATTCCTTCCTGACCCCAAATATGGCGATCAGCTAAACCTGAGCATGTGGGCAAGACTCACCAGCCAGCCAACCAGGAAAGAATTTTCTATAGTAACTCAGGTCCCGCCCCATCTAACATCCCATCACAGGCCATTAGGCATATCTACCGCTAATAGTTGAAGATCAATTAATTGCCAAAATTAGGCTATCCCATCATATCATCCCTTTGATAAACTTATCAAGCTTAGTCTTGAAGCCAGATATGTTTTTTGCCCCCACTGGTTCCCTTGGAAGGCTGTTCCAGAACTTCACTCCTCTGATGGTTAGAAACCTTCATCTAATTTCAAGTCTAAACTTCCTAATGGCCAGTTTATATCCATTTGTTCTTGTGTCCACATTGGTACTGAGCTTAAATAATTGCCTTATGTTAATTCGTATAGCTAAATACCAGTGATGGACCTCCTTCAAAGTCGTGCTAATTACCTTTTGTTCCCCTGAGGAACTCCAACTTGTCAAAAAGACATGAAATTTTATAAAAGATCCTTGGGTCCTGATTCTGTCATCTCAGATCTGCTTGAGGCTTCATACAGGGGAATCTTAGGCCATAAGGACTGAGATCCCAGTCCTAAACTGGAACACCCTGCAATGACTAAAAGCTATGGACCATTTCTGCTATGAATATGAACCTTAATGAATTGAATTCATGTCTGTATGTATTATTGATCTTTTAACCATACTCTCTCTCTTGTTTTTCAATAATTTTTAGTTTAGTTAATAAGAATTGGCTGTATGCGTGTATCTAGGTAAGATCTGGAATATTCAATAACCTGGGAGGTAATGTGTCCGATCCTTTGGGATTGGTAGAACCTTTTCTTTTATATGATGAAATAAGAGTTTCAGAAATCATCATATTTGACTTAGGTACCTAGATGGAACTGTGTTGTTTGGACTTCTGAGTAACCAGTAAGATAATAAAGAAGCTGTTTTATGCTGGTTTGGTTAATCTAAGTATTGGAATAGCCACCAGCTTTTTGGGGATTGTCTACCCCATTATTTGCAGTTCACCTGAATTGAGTGACCAGAGCTGGCCCCCACTGGGACCCTGGTCACATGGCTCCTTTTTCTTTGTCTTCTTGTTTCTGAGATGGTAGGGTGCACTCGGGTCATGTTTTCATGTTGTTTTTCTTCCCACCATCACATGCCACCAGAAGCTGGGGCTTTATGAGAAATACTAACCACCAGGAGAGCTGGCAAACAAGCTAAACCACTAACACTGTGACCATTTGTGCATGGATGGTCACTGCACACTGGGACACAGAAGATCACTGACAGGACGTCCTATAACTTGAGAGGAAGAAATATGAGTGATGGGGAAACAAGTGCAGTGGAACTAAATAAATCTATGCCAACCTCTTAGCTGCATGTGTGTGCACGCACGCACTTTTTGGCTGGAATTTTGCTTACTGCTTTATAAAATGTGTAACCCCAAATGCATGAAAGCTACATGGTGCCTTTGACCCATCCATAGATCTCCCATTGGTATCAATGGGAGATGTGTACTTAGCTCAAAAGTTATGCGTGGGGCTAAAAGTCTCTGGTTGGAGGAGAGGATATTAATTTAGGAGAGACCTTTGTCTCCCATTTTTAATTTTAGCATAGCTAACAGTCTCCAGCCTTAAAAAGAAAAGGAGGACTTGTGGCACCTTAGAGACTAACAAATTTATTTGAGCATAAGCTTTCGTGAGCTATAGCTCACTTCATCGGCTGCTACTCAGTCTCCAGCCTTGCATCTCCAACAGCCACACTTTTAGGCCATATTGCTCTTTTGATAGAACCTCTGGACATGAGTCTAGGAGAAAATTCACGCAGTCATTAACACTCTTACCTTATGTTACTCAGTATTGGTAATAGGTAGATGGAGGATGAAAGCTTAATGATTTTCAAAATAGGATTTTAAATTCACATTTCACTTTACTTTAGGTTTGTTTTCCTTAATTTGCATTTCTTGGAGGGAGTTGCTGTATTTTTAGGTTTCAGTTTGTCATGTCCTGAAACACTTTGCTTAATGTAGAATGACACTCAATGGAAGAATTTATGAAAGAAACAAGAAGAGACTTCAGGAACTGTAAATTGATCTCTACGTATTTTGAGTGACTGAAATTTACTAGGACCCTTTGAAGTTTATGTACATTTCCTAGTTGAATTGAAGCGGTTTTCAGGCTTGCATAGTGAATAATTTATTTAAGAGTATCAGTCTTACAAATTGACATAATCCTAAAGCCAAATCCTGCAGATCCTTGCTCTTGATGTCACTGAGAGACCTGGGGAAGTTTTATCTGAATGATGACGCAGAATCTGCCCTAGGAGATGCTTGAATAAATAAAGACTGCTCTCTGCTCTTGCTGGGCTCAGCCATTCTTCTGTTGATGACAGCCATTCTCTAACCTATTCCAAGGGAAAGGTCTCCTTATCGTCACACCTGAACTGACATGCTGAATAATCCAGAATGGGAACTGTGCAAAGTACCTGCAAGCAAACCCCACAAAACTCACCTGATATCTGGCTGTTAGAAACACACAATAGGGCGTGAACTTTACAAGAGAACCTGGACTCAGTTTCAACTGGGCTAGGTCCCTAAAACCAGTCCTTAAAACTCTCAGTTCTGGGCCCATAATGTCAAGAGCACAGGATGACATCTGGATTGTGCAAGTGCTCCCTTAGGTGGGCATGGTCTTTGCATTAAACCTTGAATAGTGGATCCTTGCACATTTTGCAGGCTCCTTGCACTTTGAGGGCTGTCGGTATATTTGTAGTCTCTACATAAAACCTCGTAAAGTTCAGTGCTTTCATTTGAGTAGCTTAAACTAGAAACCCAAAGGGAAATTTATGCCCTGAGCAGCCACATGATAAGAACATAAGAACTGGGTCAGACCAAAGGTCTGTCTAGCCCAGTATCCTGTCTTTTGACAGTGGCCTATGCCAGGTGCCCCAGAGGGAATGAACAGAACAGGTAATCATCAAGTGATCCATCCCCTGTCACCCATTCCAAGCTTCTGGCAAAACAGACACTTGGGACACCATCCCTACCCATCCTGACTAATAGCCATTGATGAATCTATCCTCCAGGAATGTATCTAGTTCTTTTTTGTACCCTGTTATAGTCTTGGCTTTCACAACATCCTCTGGCAGTGAGTTCCACAGGTTAACTGTGTGCCATGTGAACAAGTATTTTGTTCGTTTTTAAATCTGCTGCCTATTAATTTCATTTGGTGACCCCTAGTTCTTGTGTTATGAGAAGCAGAAAACAATACTTCCTTATTTACTTTCTCCACACCAGTCATGATTTTATAGACCTCCATCATATTCCTCCCTTAGTCGTCTCTTTTCTAAGACGAAAAGTCCCAGTTTTATTAATCTCTCCTCATATGGAAGCTGGTCCACATCCCTACTCATTTTTGTTGCTCTTTTCTGTACCTTTTCCATTTTCAATATATTTTTTTTGAGATGTGGGGATCAGATCTGCTGCAGTATTCAAGATGTGGGTGTACCATGGATTTATATAGAGGCAATTACGATATTTTCTGTCTTATTATCTATCCCTTTCCTAATGATTCCTGACATTCTGTTCACTTTTTTAACTGCCGCTGCTCATTGAGTGGCTGTTTTCAGAGAACTATCCACAATGACTCCAAGATCTCTTTCTTGAGTGGTAACAGCTAATTTAGACCCCATCATTTTATATATACAGTTGGGATTATGTTTTCCAATGTGCATTTACTTTGCATTTATCAACATTAAATTTAATCTGCCATTTTGTTGCCCAGTCACCCAGTTTTGTGAGATCCCTTTGTAACTCTTCACAGTCTGCTTTGGACTTAACTATCTGGAGTAGTTTTGTATCATCTGCAAATTTTGCTACCTCACTGTTTAGCCCTTTTTCAAGATCATTTATGAGTATGTTGAACAGCACTGGTCCTGTACAAACCCCTGGGAGACACCACTATTTACCTCTCTCCTCTCTGAAAATTGACCATTAATTCCTACCCTTTGTTTCCTGTCTTTTAACCAGTTACTGAGCCATGAGAGGACCTCCCCTCTTATCCCAAACTCAAGAACCAGTTCAGCCACCCCCTTGAGAATTGAAATCACTGTACCTCACTCAGCAGCCACCAGATCCTGTCTTAGCCAGTGGAAGTTGTTAACAAGAAAGGTTGACTCTCAGCCAAGTTTATCTCCCTATTTATCTTACTGCTAAGGCTGACCTGTCATTACTCAGAGGTTCTTTGTCATTGACAATGAGGTAGTGTCTCCAACTGGTGGGTCAGGTTATGCTCCGATGGTCACAAATAAACCTATTTTTCATTTGAAACCTTGACCCAGCTGCCTAGCAGGTCTGCACTGGAAGTTGATCAATGATCTACCCCTTTCGTTTTGTGACATGGAACCATCCTCACTCTTTCAAGGCCAAGTTAAAAAATGTTTCAGCCTGTCTGGGAGAGGAACCGGAAGATATGGCTAGAGTTTATATAGTACTGATAAAAAATCCACTTGAGCTGGGCAAGTGACCCTCTCAGCGCTGTTCTCGACTAAAATGCAAGAGGCATAGATTTGATTCCTGTGTCTGGACTCTGAGCTGAGGCAGTGGGTACAGCAAAGGGTAAGCTGGGAAAACGAAACACCACTCTTGGGAGCCTCTAAGAGCCCACACTTCCCCACTTGCAAGCACTGAGTCTGTGGGTAACAAAAGAAACCTTTTTTATTGAAAGGGACCCAGCATTAATGTGGGGAAACACCACAACCATGATCCAAAAGCATGCCACCATAAGCAATCACCTTTCCCACAAGATGCTGGGCAGTGCTCTTTACCTCAGTTTCCTGCCTTGCAGTGTGAAAGTCCGACGAAGGAATGGCCCTTTACCACATCACTCCCCTTTCCTGCTGCTGTCCCCCACTCACAGGGGGTTGTCCTTGGTCAGCAAGGACCCAGAGTTCAGAGGTGCATTCAGGTGGTTTCACTTCCCACTTGTAAAAAGGGTGGAGGGGGGGCATGCCAAGCAAGTCTCTGCTGCGGCCGCCACCTCTGCAACTGGCTGCTGCTGCTCTCTCTGCTGCTGCATGCCACCGTACCCTTCGCTTTCACAAGGACTTGCACAAGTCCAGGATGTTTTGCTCTGCAGCAACCCCTCTGGCAGATCAAAGAACAGTCCTAATGGGTCACAATGGGAGTCCCACCCATTCCAACTCAGTTGGCGGCACGTTCACTCCCAGGTACGCCTCATGGTACAAGCTAGAGAGTTCCTGATAGAGAATGCTTGAGGCAAGGGGCCAAATTTCCAAAAGAGCCTCTTAAAAAGCAGCAACTAGAAAATGTTCCTGTGCACCCATTTGCACGTGCAAGTTCACTATATCAGCACTTATGTGCACAGTTACCTTATTTTGCATATGTTGGTGTCTGTTTGCATGTAACACGATCAAACAGACAGATTTTTGGGCATGCATACATTGCAGGCAGAGTTTAAGAGGAGGCTTCTTTAGATACCTGGGGACTTAATCTCTCGATATGCCTCTTAACTGTAGTGCAGATTGATCATATGATGCAAACCTAATAAGGTATCAAGGAGGATGGGGTGCAATCCCTCCCACACTCCACCCCTTGGATTGAGAGGCACAAGGCAGTCTTTGCTAGGTATAGCTTCTGGGATTTGTTTCAAACGTTTCTGTGGTTCCATCTTAAACTTTGAAGTGTCAATTTCCGAATACTGTACAAAAATATTGCTCGGATGTGGTGTGTGTGGGGGTGAAGTTCTCAGAAATGTAACATTTGAAATATATTGACTTTCCTTCCCGGAGAACACAATGAATCCAGTTATTTATTTTCAAATGAATAGCCTGGAAAAAAAAGACATCTTGACTCAAACCACTTTCTTAAATTACTCACGGAGATGTCAAGGCTGACTATTGACAAGCAATGCTGGAGAGACACTGGCTTGCTTCAATCATATTTCAGCAGTTTTGTGAGTTGAGTAGGTGAGGGGTAAAGAAAGATTAATAGAGCTAATTTTGGCAGATTAGTTAATGGGACATTTAACCTCCCTTCTCTTGCCCCCTCCCTTTGGATCTTGCAAGCAGTTCTTTGCAAGGACCTTTCTGCCAGTTCTTTGCAAGTTACGATTCTGAGCTGTGAAGAGAATTGGATTTATATGGCAGACAGCAAATCTTCATCAGAGTCACTGTGTTTCTACGCCTGTCATTTTTGTGGGCCAATAATTAATGCCACGTGGGATTTGAAAACAAATGTTATAGTTAGGAAAATAATTGCTGGTGAGGTTTGTTCATTTCAAGCGGCATTTGCTCTATGCCCCAGCACTCATACCAGGGATAGCTCTTCTCTTGACATAGCTATTGTGAAATCTGCCTAAGGCATTGTTAATGGTAATGCAGAAGAGATGGGTTTTTATATATGTTCTTCATCTTGACAGTGAGCGGCCTTTACTGCACATACCCTGCAATTAAATGGAAAAGAAAAGACCTTACATGAAGTTTGTATCTTTTAACTTAAAGCACTACTGTACTGTGTGGGCATATTAACATTTTTTCTACTACAGCTACTTGTGAATTCAAGTAAGGTTTTCGGATTAAGATCCTAAACTGGCCCAGCAGAGATGCAAACATGCTGTTACAATATAAAACAGCCCTCTGCCTTGTGCTGCCTTTCCCTCCCTCCGCGAATACATGCCATTATCACTCATTAAAGAACAGGATTTTTATATGCTAATTTCTGTTATCATTAAAGTATACTCACTGGTCCTTGATCATCCAGCTTGTTCTTTTGCAAGGTTCAACTTGTCTGACCTAATCATGCACTTTATCCAGCAGCCTCTTGAGGCCAATGAATCAGGGTAGTATGAAGACAAGAAGATAGTCAGTATTAACCAACCACTAGCCACACAGGGTGATAGCATCCATGCCCACAACAAAAGGAATCTTGTTATACAATGATGCAGACTAAGACTTGAAAATGGCTTAAAAGGACAGTGTCAAGCAGCGAAGTTTCTGGCCCTAATTCTGATCTCATTTATGCCACTTTTACTTCAGTGTCTCTCCGCTGACTTCGGTGGAGTGGCACCTGATTTACACCAGCATAGGTGAACTCAGAATCAGGCCCTCTAGGTTTTTTCCTCCATTGTTTGAGATGACCATTCAGAACTTCAGAAGATAATGAGCTAAATTCTGCTCTCAGTGACACAGGTGTAAAGGCAGAATAATTCCATCAATGTTGATGGAGTTAGTCCTGGGATTTAAAAGCATAGTCATGATGGAGTGGTCAAAAATGGGTTTGAGTGCCAGGAAAACTGAGACATATTACTGACTCAGTCACCAACTTATTATGTAATATTTGGCAAGTTATTTACAGACACTGATTTGGAATGCCTGACCTAAAATAGTTTGGACCTGATTTGCAGAAGTGCTGAGTAAGTGCCGCTCTCCAATATTTCAGTTGGCGCTATGGGTGCTCAGCTGGCCACCCAAAACCAGAGGCATCCTCTCCGAGGCGTCACCAATGGCTGTGCAGGGTGCTACACCGAGTTTGACTCAGTTTCTCCCCTTCATGACATCAGTCATTTAGCTGTGTGTGTCTGAATTTCTTGTTATGACTCTGGCCCCCTTGCCAGGCCCTTATTAGTCTCTGCCCTTTGAAACTAGATTGGCAGACAATACCGAAAATGCAAGTTTCAAGTATCTGGATTTCAGAATCCAGGAAAGTGTGGAAATGGAGGACAGAACTATGTGGTTAAGAGAGTCCAACAGATCAGTATTGAAGGAAAAAGACACAAGGTGCATTTACACAGCCAGCGGCCGTGACCCTGTGAGCGTGGGTCAACAGACATGGGCTTGTGCCATGGCGCTAAACCTAGCTAAGTAGATGGTGCTTTTCAGTAGTGGCTCAGGCTGGAACTCAGGCTCTGTAGCCCACCTCCTTCCCTAGGCTTCAGAGCCTGGGCTCCAGCCTGAGCCGCAATGTCCACACAGCTGCACCATAGGATGAGCCCCAGTCTGTCAATCTGGCCTCAGGGACCTACTGCCAGGGGTTGTGTAGATATACCAAGAGAGCGCAACCCAAGAGGAAGTAGTGGAATGTCATGTTAGCATGTGGTGTGATAGAGGACAGGGCATTGAAAAAAACACTTTGGAGGGAGAGGATTTGTAGAGTGGACCCCATTTGATGGGATTAATACAAAGATGAATTAAAACCGGTCGGGAATTTTCCAGTGAAACATTTTTTCCCTCAAACCCAAAACTGTTCACAGGAAAGGGTCAGTTTTGATGAATGTCTCAACTCAAAAAATTCTGGAAAAAAATTCAAAATTGTTGAAACATTTTGTTTCAAAATTTTCCAAGTGAAAATGTCCAGTTTTCCAGTTCAAAATGACTTTTTGTTTAGTAATTGAAACTAATTATAGTAAAAATATAGTAAAAATTTATTTTACAATCAGTAATGGTCAAAATCAAAACCCAATGTCCCAGAATTATTGAAATGAAACATTTTGATTGAATGAAATCTTCACATACTTTTGGATTTTTGGTTCACACAAATTTTCAATCTCAAAAATTTTCACAGCTCAGGAAAATCATTTCCTGCCCAGTTTTATCTCTAGTTTAGTCATATGGCAAGCTCCCAATCATTTCCCCAATTTACCTGTAGGAAGGTCATAAGCTTAAATTATTTTGGGTACTGCTGGTTGCAGCCAGCATTCAGTTAACTGAATCAAAGAATGAGCTCTGACTGTATCATACAGTAGCACAAAAATGATTTATGCATCTTGTTAAATCCATCCATTTTTGGCCAGACGTCTCACTGAGATCAAGTGCAGCGGACATGCAGGTCTACATAGCCACGCTTCTTGGGGGATGACAAAATGCTAGTGGATTAACAGTTAAGCACAGATGCCGCTGTCAGCTCTTTAGGCGCTTACACTTCTCCAAGGTTTGGAGATGTGCATGTCAGACCTGAAGGCAGAATTTGGTCCTCTGACATAAAGACACTTTTACAGAGTCACAAAGATGCACACATAAGCTCACATCATCCCTTCTTCTGGGTGGCGTGGAGATGACGAAAGGATCAGAGATCCCTTTCAAAGGGACAGGAGTCAAGGCAGCAGTATCTTCCTTTCCTCTAAACCCAAGGATGCTCCTCCCTAGGGGCGCTGCACGGTCAGATCTCCAGGGAACGTGGCTGCACCTTACAGCAACATTCCACAGGAGAATTATGAGGAAATTCCTTTGGGAATAACTTCCAGAGAGTCCTGTGATTTTTGCATTCTTTGAAGTGAACAGGATGAGATTAGAGATGGCATTAGGTAGAAGGCTATAGCTTCCTGCTTCCTAAGGGAGCTATGTTGCTAAAGGCTACAGGACATCAGCAGTAGTACAGAAGGGCTGTCCATTTATCTGGATGCATGGTCCATGCTCTGAGATCTACAGGATCTCACCACAATTCTAGATAAATTGGTGGACCAAGTCTCTTACCCCTTTCTCTAGTCCTTCTAGTCCCCTTCCCCTCTAGGGTGAAGATGCCTTAAAGATGGCTTGCATTGCAACTTCCACAATGGCTGGTGTAACCCTACCTCTCCTGCAGGATTTTCTTCTGGGATGGGATGATCTTGCCCAGAATTCCCAGGCGAAATAACATTATTGAGAATGTAGCCCTTAAGGTTCTGTATAAATAATGGCTGCTTAGATTTCTTTCTTTATATCTCCTTTTAGACCCTAAAACAAAAAAAAATTCAAATTCAGAAGTTATTTGTGCAAATGACAGCCATGTCTTAAAGCAAATCAAAATTGAGACCTAAACTGTCTTGCAGAGTGTGTGAGTGAAAGGGAGAATGTTGTACTTGCTTATTTCTCCTAATTCTAAAGATGTTCCATTCATGGCCTCCAGTCACATGTACACACACCATAAAACCACATCCACATCCAATGGAACCAAGATCAATCAATAAAAACAAAGAATCTGGCCCCTCAGGCCCTCCAAGCACCATCTCAGGCAGTGCTGAGAAGATAGGCTTTGCAATGTTCACTGAAGGTCATAAACCCAAGTCTGTCAGACCAAGGGGAGAAGTGAATTCCAGAATCAAGGACTGACCTGCTACCCGCCTTGCAAAGTTTATATCTGAAGACTGTCAAGTGAGAATATGCCATCTGATCTCATCTAGCAGATTGGACCATTGGAAACCATAAGGACAGAGGTTGTCTCTAAGGTATCTATCCCCAACCAGACTGACTCGGGCCAGTCTTGTCACGCTGTGTGTGTATACAGTGCTTAACACAATATGTCCTTGATCCCAGATTGGGGCATTTAGGCACTAGTACAATACAAATAAATAATAACAGGACTTTGTTAGTCAAACTACCTTTAGTTGCCCCTTGAACCTAATTAGAAGTCAGTGTAGTTTTTGAAGCAGAGCTGTAATGTGCTCCATGCATGAAATATCATTAAGCAAATATGTGGCCAATTTCTACTCTAGCTAAAATGTCTGAGTGGTCTTCAAAAGGTAACCCAGTGCAATGACCACTGAGGTAATCCAGTCTGGAAGCGAAAAAGAGCTGGATAATATTAAATGTGCTTTTCTACAATGCACCAGAAAATAGCTATTTTCTCATTTCACAACAATACAGAACACCAAAGATAAAGCCATGGGAAAAGGCACTTTAAACATTCAAGGAGTAATCTTTCTCAATTTACTATTTATATAGTTGATCTTTTTGATTGAAAATTTCTCCTCCAAAAAACCTGCATGCTCCATCAGAACATTGCTTTCACTTACCTTTCAGGTTGTTTGAACACTGTCATCTATTTTAGTAACAACAAGCAATACATCGGGTGGATTGTTTTTTGTCATTTTTCATTTAAAATCAGCATAAATCTTCACTGTTTACCGAAGTTCCTTCCTTCCCTCCCTCTGCTGCATATGCTTACCATGTGGCTGCTAACCAAAACCATTTTTTGGCTACTGTCTACAAATAACACCATTCCAAAAATAAAATACACTGTTCCTCAAAAATAAATAAATATATAAATAAAATAAAATAAATGAGATTCTAATGAAGTGGAAGATTTCCTGTGAAAATGAACATATCTGTCAGATAGCCGTGACTCAACTGAAGAAAAGAGAAATCCATAGAGGAAATATATACTATTGTTGTTACATGATATAGTGTGCAAAGTATGGTAGGCAATAGATTTGAATCAATTATGAATGGAGTGATTTTTAATGACTGCAAAACACCAGGGATCATAACCTCAACTACTACACCAGTACTCAGTACAGCTCAGGAATGAGGTGTAAAGGTCAGTTTCTGATCTTTGTGCTGTTCTGAGTGTTCTTAAGTGTTGAAGGCCGGAATGTCATTGCGTTGGTAATGCTGTACAGGCTGCTCAATGTTTCTGTCCTTGGAGCTCCAGTGTTATCAGTATTAGCAGATAGTGCTGTCTGCTAATTCAGCACATCTCGATGTTACTCATAAAGAAAGACCACAGGCACAATTTGGTGACAAAGGCACTCAGCCAGGTTTATTGCCCTCAAGGCAGTTTTAGTGCCCTGGCTCCGTGATTACAGGTACATTAACACATGAATGCCCCGTGGCAAGGAGTGGCTCAGCCAGCAGCAGGAATTTCTGCTGTCCCCTCGACCATAGAAAGGATCAAGGTGAGGTACCCCAACATTTATAGACTGAGACAAACAACTTACGTACCACCTTACGTGTTTCATGACATCTGTTTGTTACCTCCCCTTGTTCCTGATATCTCGGACAAAACATCCCTATTCATTATTCTGTCAAACCATCTTATCTTGTACTAGATTGGGGTGTATCTGTACAACCTTCTGAAAGGTATTTATGTAAATATTTAGTGTGTTATTTTGCCAAGGCCAGGCCTACTCTCATTTACAGCCTTTGGTTCAGGCCTCAGGTCTTGTAGCAGGCCCAGTGCTCCAGGCACTCTCCACTATACTGAGCTAGTCCCAATTGTTTGCATAATGTAGAGCAGCCTCTTGACTGCTCTGTGTTATGCCAACTACCCCAGGAACTATTCCAGATTAGAGGGCAAGGAGCCTTTAATGACATCCCAGTTTACTAGTCTCATGCCCTTCATTGAGACAGGGGATGCCCTAGTGTGGCCATTTAAGCCAGGTCAACAACTGCTTTGTGCCACCATCATGGTCTTAGATTCCATTTATTTAGGTCAGCCCACAATTTGTGGCTGTGAGCATTATCTAGCAGTTAGAGTATGGGACTTTTTTGGGGGAGGGGACAGGGGGGGTGCGTGTGTAGAGAGATCTGGCCACTGTATATCACCTTTTTGCCACCAGAGCAGCACAAAGAGGGTATAAGAATCTGGACTGACATCGACACAACTGGGCTAGAAACGGAGAAAGAACAAGTCTCCTCTCTTGAGATCTACAATAACATCTTGCTTGAAATTGGACCAGAAACCCTAGAGAAAAGCTTTCTGGTGTTTGGCAAATAGAGAAGGTGACACTCTGCAAGATAAGAAATGTTATTTTCAAGCTTATAACAAGGTATTATAAAGAATTACGAACTAGAGCTATATATTTATGTAGCTTAGTATTATTTTAACTCACTTTGATCAATGCCTGGCTCCTATCTAATGTATTAAAAATTCTATCAAAGATAATGCTTATTCAGTGTGAATCTCACTTAGAAATAGATCCTCAGGTGATACATCCATGATGAGCTCTTTTAAAGAGGGCACAATATATCTCTCAAAGATTTTTTGGGGAAGATGCTTTGAGATGATACCATGCTATATCAATAGCTGAATATCATGAGTTTAATCTCATATTACAGTACAAGTCAAGCATTGTGTTGGTTTTATAAAATGCCAACATTTTAGATGAAATGACAAAAAGATCTCAATGAAATTTGGGATAGGTCCAACCATGGCAGATAAAAATAAGAGAAAAATTCACAGGAAATTGGATTGAAACCTGAACTGAACTTTTCTTGTGTTTCTATAAAATGTTGATCACTTCTCTCCATAACTTTTATTGTTTGTACAGCTCTGTACTTGTAGATTCCAGCTGGAACTGGTAGCAGAAGTATTTACATACAGCAAAAAGTCTATTCTTGTAGTGTCTCCAGAGTCATTTTGCAGACCTAAGAGTTTGGGATAATCCAGAGAAACATCTACCATTTTGAGTGCTTAGTTAAACTGGACCTCCAAACATCTGAGCTATTTGTAACCAAGACAGTAAGACTGAAAGATGCAATTTTTACTCTCTCTTCAAAACCAGCCAAGGCAAAGCACACACACAGGATTGGTCTGTTTTTTTAAAAAAAGGCAGTGCTATTTGTACAATGTCATGCTTCTCTGCGGGTCATCAGCGGTAGGCTCAAACCTGCAGTCACTGGATATTAATGCATGAGCCTCTACCGCATGAGCTAAAAGACCCATCTGTGTTAGCCACACCTGTAGCAAGATCATGAATTTCTATACGATCTAGCAGAGGGGGACAGAGAGCTATACCAAGCTGACGAGGGGCTTACATGCATAGAATACAAGGATATTTTTGATATATGTTATAGATCAGGGGTCGGCAATCTGTGGCACGCGTGCCAAAGGCGGCACGTGAGCTGATTTTTTACTGGCACGCTGCTGCCAGCCAGGGTCCCGGTCGCCAGCCCCGCTCAGCCCGCTACCTGTCTGGGTGAATGGAACCCCAGGCCAGCAGCAGGCTGAGCGGGTCCAGCAGTTGGAACCCCGGCTGGCAGGAGCCGGCGGACAGAACCCCAGACCGGCGGTGGGCTGAGCTGCTCAGCCTGCCGCCGGTCTGGGGTTCCGTCCGCCGGCCCCGCTCAGCCTGCCGCCAGTCTGGAGTTCTGCCCACCGGCCCTGCTCAGTGAACGGAACCCCCGGCCGGCAGCGGGCTGAGCGGGTCCAGCAGCCGGGACCCCAGCTGGCAGGAGCCGGCGGACAGAACCCCAGACCGGCAGCAGGCTGACCCCAGACCGGCGGTGGGCTGAGCTGCTCCGTTCCAGCCACTGGCCCTGCTTAGTGAACGGAACCCCTGGCCTGCAGCGGGCTGAGCGGGTCTGGCGGCTGGGACCCCGGCTGGCAGGAGCTGGCGGAACCCCAGACCAGCAGCGGGCAAGCTGCTGCTGGTCTGGGGTTCTGTCCACCACCCCGCTCAGCCCACTGATGGTCTGGGGTTCCAGCCACCGGGCCCTTGCCAGCCAGGGTCCCAGCTATCAGCCCCGCTCAGCCTGTTGCTGGCCTGGGATACCAGCTGCTGCCCGCTCACCTCGCTGCTAATCTGGGGTTCCAGCTGCCCAGCCCCCTGCCAGCCAGGGTCCTGGCCGCCGGCCCCACTCAGCCGCTGCCAGTCTGGGGTTCTGTTGCGGGGCTCCTGTAAATGTAAAATTTATTACTGGCACATAAAACCTTAAATTAATGAAGACTTGGCATGCCACTTCTCAAAGGTTGCCGACCCCTGTTATAGATAATCACGTAACCAAATGCATATCTGTTGGAAGTGTTTGGAGAAGAAATAATCCAGCATTTGGAGAACGAATGGTTAAAACTCTGCAGTCACTGAATGATAATGAAAGAAGATGCCAAATCTGGGATAGAGCTGTATCTAGAAGCACAGTCTAGGAGTAACTCTGGGTGCCATTGTGCCTGATAGAAAATTCTCAGAGGAACAATCCCTCCTCTGCTCCCTTCTTGTTCTGGGGTAGAATAGCTGAGAGGAAATAAGTTACCTGAAAAGATACAGCTTATTTCTTGTGCCTGGCTAGCTACTCTGGCTAGCAAGCTGGGAGGATCGAACTAAGGCGATCCTTCCTCACCCACTGGTTTACCTAGGTGGTTTCTAGACAGCAAGGGCTGCTTAGGGTTGCCAGTTATGGTACATCTTCCTGGATGTTTCGTCACATAACATAATCTTTAATTAAAGATCACTCTATAATTCCTGGAGACTCCAGGACAATCCCGGAGGGTTGGCAACCCTAGCTTCACACCAGACGTGTATGCAAGATTCAGGTAGGATTTATTCAGCCAAATAGTGGGAGATTTAGCCCCTTGCTCAACCAAGGAAAACAAAGGCACAATCTAGCTCTCTGCATGCAAGACTCTTTGCATACCTGCATCCTACTGTCGTTCTGTTGCCCTCTGTGCCTTTCATTGAAACCCACCACAGAGTGAGGCAAAGAAGTAGTTTTGCAAGAAAAAAACATCTCCCATCCAAAGCATCCTGCATACCACTAAATGTGCACATTGTACACACAGTGGTAATTAACTACAGGACCTGTCAAGCTGGATCGGACCTTTCTAGTTCAATTAGATTGGAACGAAAGAATTATTTTCTCAATACCTTGCATTGTTAAAGTATTTAATGACCAATAGTGGGTAAAAAGAGCAACGGTGTAATTAATAACACATTAATCAGTCCTGCTGGGAATTGTTTTCAAGGAACAAATAGAAAGAAAAATGATTGCTTTTAAAATGTTCAACCACATTTCAGGTATAGGGCACGGACCAAGTGAGGCTGATGATCCCAGGCCAGTCCCTTGTGGACATTCCTCCCCAAACCAGTGTTGCTGTGCAGCTCAGGAGAAACCCAGGATGAGGATGGTGGAGGGGTTCTTTGCGAAACACATCAGAGAAGTGCGGGGGAAGCTCACGCAATGCCAGGCTCTTGTCAGCACTTAAAAACCACTCTCTGGAGCACCAAAATGTACTCCATTTGAAAAAAAAAATGAACAAAAAACAGAGAATAAATAAAAAAAAATTGTTGCCTGAGTTTGCAGTTTGGCATCCCCCTTCGTTGTGACAGCAGCCATCAAAAACAGATTTATGACGGGGTGGGCAGAGCCCCACTCTGGATCTGGCAAGGAACTGGTTAAAACCCTGCCGTTAGCAATCAGTGGCACAAGTCACTGCTCACTTACACCTGGTCCGCCATTATCCTCTCATGCACAGGCGCTGATATTTTGCTTTTGCTGGTGGGTGCTTTTCACTTTCACTGTGCACCATGCACGTGCTCCTGCCACCTACTGGTGGCTCGTGGGTGCTAAGCACCCTCGATTTTTTCTCAGTAGGTGCTTGAACCCCAGAGCACCCATGGAGTCAGTGCCTATGCTCTCATGCTTAATGTTGAAAATTGTTTACATTAAAAATGCCGTCATGAAGAGAGAGAGAGAGAGTCATTCACTTAGGGAAATAATCCTGCTGCACTTCTTCTGCAATAATTGCCTCTGGATAAAAAGAACAGGAGTACTTGTGGCACCTTAAAATTGGTTAGTCTCTAAGGTGCCACAAGTACTCCTGTTCTTTTTGCAGATACAGACTAACACGGCTGCTAGTCTGAAACCTGCCTTGTGGGTGTTTGTCCACCCATGGCACCCTGCATTGGGGCAAGGGCAGGTTGAGAGGTATTAGTGTAAATGACCATGCATGCCAGAGATGCAGTGGAATGAGAAACATTGGGGTGGGGTGGAAAGCTTATAGGGTTATGAATCTCAACATGTCCAAGCTCAAAGAATGACTTTATGCCTTTGATCATAATGTTATGACATGGCCCTGATGCATTGTGATGCAACATAATGATTTTTCACAGACCCCAAAAGAATTTCAGGCCCTTTATAAGATTAGCACCACCCTGGCAAAAAATCTGGGAAAGGGGGCAAGCTAGACTATGACAAGTGAGCCACATCTATGTCCAATTTATGAGGACTCTGCCTGATGGAGACGTTACTGTAATTCTGGGCTGTGGCTGAACAAAATCTTTACACTTGGGAGGTTTGGACTTGAACTGGACAAAATTTTTAGTCAAAACTTTTTCAGCTAAAAATGCAGATTTGGCAACACGGAGACATTTAATGAATTCATCTTAGTTTTGCCAGATTGGTTGTGTAAACAATTCCAAAAGAATCAGAAAAATGTTTAGTTTCAACATTGTTTTGACAATGTTACTATTTTTTATTAGAAATAACTGTTTGTTTTGAAATCTCCTTCAATTTTATTTCTAAAAATTAAAAAATGTAAAAAATTGCTTGAAATTGTAACAAAATATTTCCTCTTGGGTGGAATAAAATGTTTCATTTAACCCCAATTTTTTATTAACCAAAAATATGAAAAAAATAGTTTTTGGGTCAACCCACAATGAATTTTTAAAAATAATCTTCAGAATTGCTAGCAAACCAAAAAGTCAGTTATTCACAGTGCTCTAGTTTGGACTAGAAAGCCTTAAAGGGCCAAGACACATTATACACTGTTTTCATTCAAGTCTTTTTGACCTGAGCCAGGAGTCAATAAAATGTCCTTTAAACTGGCATAGTCCTCTAACAATTAATTATTCTTGCAAGAGGAGATTTTGTTTTCTGAATCTTTTAAACAGACCCATTTGTTCCCTGGGGTCCATGTTGCATATTATTCCAGCTTGCAGATTTATTTTATTGTTGTATTCTGCGATGATAAATTAAAAAGGCTTCATTGTATTTCTATAAATGTCAAGTTTAGCATGCAGCACAGGTACTGAATAGAAAAATCTGTTCCTGCAGTGAGGTTTTCTGATTAGGAAACTCTAATAAGCTATTGAATAATGTTTAGTACAGCAGTCAAGAAACCTTTTGCAATATAATAACTACAACTTTATTGAACATCCAAGCATATCAATATTAGACAACCATGCCATGCATGCCACTAGATGGTGCTATTGTTTTATTTTATCTGTCCACAGACATAGCACAGGTATAGCTTTACAATTCATAAATTCTTTACTTGTGAGAAAGCCTTCCAAAAGGCAGTGATACATATGTATTTTATTACCCATTACAGGTGTCTGCATGCTGGTATCCTAGTAATCCTTGTGAACCTTGTCAGTCCAGTGCATTGTGATATCATCTGGAAGATACTAATGCTCCAAGTCTTTACAGAGTAGACGCATCAACTTTTCCACAGCTGTTATTACATTAATAGAAAGCACCACCTCCTGGCAGTGATACTCTAGGAAACTACAGAGCAGAGCACACACACAAAAAGAGTGTACAACTAAATTACAGCTATAAAACACTGCATTTAGCTCTGTATGAGAGATAGCATTACCCCTAGCCAGGGGTGAAGGTGCCTGCTATCAGAGCATTTGCAATCCCCTTGGATCAGTAGACAAGATGTGTTACAACAGCCTTGCACAATTCTGCTCAAGTCAAACAACTTAATACTTCAACAGGCAGGTAAAATAGCATTCAATTTGATGTTATTATCATCATTGTGATAAATGGCAAGCAGGTAAATTGTGAAACAGAGCGAGCAAATTTCCATGACAATTTTGCAAGGCTGCTGCAAAATGACTGATCAGTCAGCAATCTTTATTCAACGGCTTCTTATACACTTTCACCACTAGATGGCACCTTTGCAATACACACATGCCCATACTTGCCTGCTCTGTCTCTGTCTCTGTCTCTCTTACACACACAGTACAGTAATTTTGTGTCCAGCTAAGTATGGGCATTCCATCTTTGCAGGAGAAGGGATGACTACACTGCTAAGCACTGATGCCTTCATTCATCTACTAATTGGGTCTATCAACATATTTTAGGTTACACCAATTAATTTGTTAGTCTCTAAGGTGCCACAAGTACTCCTTTTCTTTTTGCGAATACAGACTAACACGGCTGCTACTTTGAAACCTGTCAATTACAGTTTGTGGCTTTGGGGCTCAATCTTGAGAGGTGCTAGGAGCCTTCCATTCTGACCTCACAGGAGACCTCAGCACCTTGCAGGATCGAGCTGTGAAACAACTACCATTCCTAAGGGTCAAATGTATAGGTGAACTCTGCTCAAGGGGCCCAATCCAGCTCCCACTGGCTGAGAATTAGATAGGGCCTTACACAATAGCATGTACTGACAAAGGTCCAAGTGAATGAATGATTCTTGTTGAATTAAGAAACAGGCATTTAGAATCCAATTATATTCTGTGATAAAGTCCTGGTTTAATGTGTGTGTATATATATAAAATATATGAGCAAAACTGGTATCGTAATGTGCCTGCCTGCCTGAGCATTAAAAGGAATAAAGAAAGGAAAAAAGAAAAGAAAGAAAGCTTCTTCATTTTCCCCTGCACTAATTGAATTTCTGTCCATAACATTTACAGACTTAAAGAAGTGACTGCATAATTACCATATTTCCTGGATTTTTTTCTTCTCTCTATTTAAAACTCATTGTATTGTGTCATTTTATAGGAGCTGGGAATAAATCTTTTGTCAACTCCATCGCATTAATATGCAAAGTACACAAAAAGCATTGGAATAAAACAATCCAAGAGAAACTGAATGCTGTTTCTTTCAGTGGCTTCCTAGTCTACCTCATTAGAAAGCCTCCAAGTTTGCTAACGTGCACCCTTTTTCAGAGACACTTCCTCATCCTCTACCATTGATCTCAAAGATTCTACTGTAGGATACTAGTGTCTGCTGGCGGGATGTGTATTTCCTTAGAGAAGAGAGAAGAGAGAGTTGATGTCATACCCATTAATTATCATTTTAGAACTGAGCATGAAGGAGTTGCTGAGCACTGTCAAGATTACTTGGCACAAAGAGAGAGGTCAATTTCAAATAAACACTCCTCAGTGTAAGTTGTAATGGTTCCAAGAAAGATAATTTGGTAAAAATACATGTACCGAAATATCTGTACAGAACAAAGCTTTATAGGTATCCAGGAACCATTTAGCTCCTTCAGAAATCTAGGCATTGACATAGGTGGAACTAATTTGATTGGCTCTGAATGAAAGCTGAGGTGTGGAAGGCAGGGCCTGCTCTACACCTAAAACTTAGGTCACCCTAGCTACCGTACTCAGAGGTGTAAAAAACTCACACCCCTGAGAGACATAGTGAAGCCAATCTAAGCCCCAGTATAGACACTGCTAGGTGGAAGGAAGAATTATTCTGATGACCTATCTACTGTTTCGCAAGGGGGTGGATTAACTATGGTGAGGGAAAATCCCCTTTTGTCTCTGTAGCAAATATCTGTAGCTACTGTAGCACTTCCATGAAGATGCTCCTATATTGATGGGACAGCTTCTCCCATTGGCCTAGTTAATCCACCTCTCCAAGAGGCAGTAGCTTTGTCAACCAGAGAAGCTCTCCGGTCAACATAGAACTGTCTACACAGTGGGTTAGGTCAGTATAATTATGTTGCTCAGGGATGTGGATTTTTCACACACCTGAGTGATGTAGTTATACTGATACAGGTCTGTAGTGTAGACCTGGCCTAAGCATAGCTGTGCCACTGTAGTGTAGACAAGCCTTTAAGTATTAACCCTGAGCTAACCCTAACTCATAGTGGTCTGTACTGAAGAAGCAAAACCAAGAATTTTTAAACTGAACGTGAAGACCAAAGTAAGAGCTTATGTAAATACATTAGGATGTGAATTTACTCATAACAGAAGCTTGTTAACATTGTTGGAATAGGGCATCGTGCTGCCAATGCATCAGCGGGATGGAGTTAACCAACTTAATTAGGTTGTGCAAAGCACAAAGAGAGGTTTTCAGAGAGAGTGAGACTGCTTGGCAGACCTTCTGCAAGATGACGTAAGGCAGCTGGTAGAAAAACCAAGCCACTCACTGGAAGATTGATGGAAAGTTCTTTGTTTTTTGTTTGCTTGCTGTCAGGCGCTGCAATGGGCTAGCCAACTTGCAAGAAAGTGCTGGAGCTCAGGTGGACCCACCACCAACACTGTTTTCACTTTCTGGGTTTTGTTCCTTTTGTGAAAAATTTCCCTTTGCGGAAAAAATTCTCAGCTATACTTTAAAAAAGTAAAGCTCAAAAGGCAAGAGATCTGGGGATATGAGGAGAGCTCCAAGGGCCGTGGGGGGGGGGTAGTTCTCTACCTGTGGGTCACTCATGAATGCTATCTCCAAGAGGTCACCAGCATCTGAACAGTCCTGTTCTAGCTCCCATTTTCTATCCCATAGATTTGCAACCTGAGTGATCATAAAAAGGTGCCAGGGAATTGCAACTAACCTGTCCTTCCTATATTGCTAACAGGGAGAGAGATCCTGGTATGGAAGAGGTTGAGAACCATTGCTCTATTCCTCACTGCGCCTGTTTTTAAACAGATTTGCTCAGTCCCTTAAAACCAAGTCCTCTCCAAACACCATTGGCACCCCATAAACCACTGCAGGACTGGTGCTCAACATCTCCTCTGATGCAGCATGGATACAGAATGAAAAGGATTCTCATTGTCTGGGGATCGGTGGTTGGAAGTGGGTTCATTACAGTCTAGGGTGTTTGTTATTAGCTTTATTATTGATGGTGATGGCTGTGCTTCTGTGCCATGTTTTGGTGCTGAAGCACTGTAGGGTATGTAGGGAAGCAAACAGCCAAGAGAATAATATTTTCAGACGGCCAGCAATAGCACCCTGGTTTGGGGCAAGGACAGGTAATGAATAAGATCACAGAAGGGAAAGGGGAAAGGAACTTGGCTCTGTCATATGGGTAAGGAGTAAAATAGGAGAAATGGGAGACAGTCCCTGAGTTTCCATCCCACATACCAATATGGGAACATTGCGTATGATTTTCATGATTATCTGAAAACACATTAAAAACAATATTGGACCCCATCCAACAACCTATCCGTACAGCCAGCGCAAACACACAACAAACAAGACAGTGGCTGCTGATACTGTATGTGCCATGATGGGTTCAGTTCTGGGGGCCTACACAAGGCAGAACTTTCTAATTTTTTAACTAAAACATTTTGTGTATTAAAGTAATTGGGTTCTCAGTGACTCATTAGTACCACAAGCACTGACATGTCTTTTACATCTAGACGGCCCTGAGTCAACCAGCATGAGCTTCAAGGAAGTTCTGACCCCAGTTGGAGCCCATCTCTACACAGACTAGTATGTTTACTAAATCAAAAATCCTGCCACCCCATTGTCTTGGAGGAAGATCAGAGGGATGGACATTCTATTAATATGGACAGGAAGACATTCTTATTCTAGATGATTTTTCAGCCTCTTGCTTCCTTGGGAAAATTTGCACCCATATTTTTGAACCCACACAATGACTTCTGGGCACACATCTGAGTGTTTGCACCTCTAACTATCCAAACTGAACTCCAAAGCAGGGAGTAATAAAGGGCCAGACGGTGAGGGACAGTGCATGCGTGACTCATCCAGGAGGAATCTGTGGAAGTGCTGCACCTGAGACAAGTCTAATGCTTCTGATAGCTCAGGGGAAGCGTTTCTCCTTGGGCAACACAGTACCACTGCTGGTATTAGCCGCGTGGAGTCCTTGCGCTGCACACTCAGACTGCAAGAACTGGGATTATACCCAATCACTGTGCAGCAACACAAAGTGGGAAGGGGTTATGGCACATTTTCCATCCCCTCTCCCTGTGAGCACCATTCTGTGATCCAGATGTATTCTTACCCAATACATGCACACATTGGATAATCATGACTCCATCCACAGAGATGTGGCAGAGCCAAACCATGAGGTGGACTTCACCAAGATGCACTGATGGCGGCTGCTGATACTGGTGTATAGTCCTAGCTGGAGATGTGTGTAGGAAGCAGAGATACTGGTACCATTGTTTCTACGGGGATTTGATAGCTTCTTTCAACTACCTGAAAGGGGGTTCCAAAGAGGATGGCTCTAGACTGTTCTCAGTGGCAGCGGATGACAGAACAAGGAGTAATGGTCTCAAGTTGCAGTGGGGGAGGTTTAGGTTGGATATTAGGAAAAGCTTTTTCACTAGGAGGGTGGTGAAACACTGGAATGCGTTACCTAGGGAGGTGGTAGAATCTCCTTCCTTTGAGGTTTTTAAGGTCAGGCTTGACAAAGCCCTGGCTGGGATGATTTAGTTGGGGATTGGTCCTGCTTTGAGTAGGAGGTTGGACTAGATGACCGCCTGAGGTCCCTTCCAACTCTGATATTCTATGATATGGCTCTGACTCGCCGTACTCGGCTCTGTACTATCTTCTGTTCTTAAACCATGGAACCCTAGTTATACATAGAATCGGTCCCTGCCTGTGTGATGCTGCTTCTTCCATTACTCAAGGAAACTCAGAAGGACCTTGAAACCTGAAGAGTTTGTTGCCTTTTTTCTAAATACTACCTTTGCCGCTTAGCCCAGTCTTTCTAGTTAGACCCCAACTCGGCCGCTCATCCAAAGCCACGCCTCCCCTGCCTTCATTCATACCCTTAATAAATAATACTTTACAACTTCTATAGCACGTTTGGTTCAGGGTCCTCAGATTAGATTAATTAAACACCAAGATTAAGCCTCACATCATTATAATAACACTTGGCACTTCTAGTCTATAAAGCCTTCCATCTGAGGATCTCATACCGACATTGGAGACATTATTTTAGCCTCCCAATGTCCCTGTGAGGTGGGTAATTATTATTTACCCCATGTTACCTGCAGAGAACTGAGGCACAGAGACATTAAGTGACTTGCACAAGGTCACAAGTTATTTGATGCTGAGCTAGGAATAAAGGGACAGATTCTCAGCTGATGTAAATGGAGTCATCAATTTGTACCAGCTGAGGATCTAGCCCAGAGCCCAAGTCTCCCAAGTCCAAGTCCTGGGTTTTAACCACAATATCATATTTCCTACATCCTGTAAAACAGTGGCTTTCAACCTGTGGTCCAGGGACCCCTGGGGGTCTGCAGACTATGTCTAAGATTTCCAAAGGGGTCCACACCTCCATATGAAAATTTTAAGGGGTCTGCAAATGAAAAAAAGTTGAAAACCACTGCTGTAAAACATTAATGAATTACACCTGATTGCCCACTCCTGTGTGTTAGGGGAAAAACACTCCAATGTTTGTTGCTATTTATTATGCTACTGTGATACAGGAGGACCAGAAAGCAGTGGTAGAGTGCTACAGGGGAAATATATAAGCCCAAGGCTAATTAAGGCATGGTTCCCTGTAAACTAGGGAGGGTGGCTACAGGTTAATTGGAGCACCTGCAGTCAATTAAGGCCCTGTCAGGAACCTAATAAAACCCCCTGCTTCAGGCAGTCAGGGAGAAGAGAGGACTGGAGCTTGGAGGTGTGCTGTGAGACTTGAAAAATCAAAGAACTGAAGTAAGGGAGACTCCTTCCCTGCGTGTCTAAGGATTTATGGTTCCCTACCTGAGGGGGAAGAGGGTAAGAACCTGCTGGGGCTCAGAGTGAGGAGCAAACACAGACCCCTCCCCTGCTTCCCTCCTTTACCACCTTCCTGGGCCACCAGTGGGGCCATTGGTGCTGCAGGGGCAAGGGGTGGTATTTTTGCTCCTGCCAAGGAAAGCACAGGACCCACCATACTAACATTGGCTATCTTGTCACAGTTGCCCACTGGTACAGCTGTGGGGGGAGAAGGAGGGTATACAAATCCTGCAAATATTAGGAATGGGTTACTGGGCTGCTCAAGGCTCAGTCAGCCCCACCCTGTGCACCTGAAGTTGGTATCTGACTGTGAGGGGAGAAGCTAAAAAGGGACAGCTCAGTTGGTGCTTGGCTGGGAGGCAGAACAGCTCCCATTGTGGGAGTGCTGGTTGGCTGGGAGCAGCATCTGAGGAAGATTACTGCTGAGCAGAACCTCCCTGAGGCAGGGGAGTTGGCTGAAGACTGAGCCTGGGAGGGGTGAAAGAATTGTTTGTTTTGGACTTTAGGGTGCCTGGAAAGGGTAGAAATCTTGTGATCTTGATGGAGGGCTAAGTCACACTGAGCCAGAAGATATTGGAAGCTGGGTGGATCAGCTGAAGACCAGCAAGGGAAAGAGGCAGAATCTCTGCTACCAAAAGGGAGAGCCTAGGAAAGGTGAGTGGCCACTGAATGGTTGTAAACATCTGTTCAGATTCCAAAGGGCTGTTTGGTTTGACTGTGTTCATACTCCTTTCATTCACTATTTCAAACAGTTTTGTTTGTCACATGAATGGCAGTAGGTGCAGGAGACAAAAGTGTATTTGTTACTGACAGTTGTTTTTGTGGTTTTTCCCCCACTATTATTCTCCTGTTAACACTGTTTCAATCATTTGATCCAGGAGCAGAAATAATACCAAGTTACATCAGTGACAACTTGCACATTCCACACAATGACTAGCGAATAATCAAAATGAACAACTCCTGGACAACCCGTAGGCAGAGAAGTTACTTATCACAACCGTTCAGTGAATAGTACAGCTGGTTGGAAAGAGTTAGTTCAATTCTGTGGAAAATTTCAAGTTCAAAAAGCTTCAAAATCTTGGCTTTCCTTCCCATTTGGAATTAAACTTTTTTCATTGAATGAAAATTTCAAATTTTTTTGTTTGGAACAATTTAAAGGTTTTGTTTTGCAAATATTAAATAATAAAGTCAAAATGAAATAAATTGAAACAGTAAAAGTTGAAATGGAACATTTTTACATGCTCAAAATGAGCAAGTTGAAAGGATTCATTTTCACTTTTTCTCATGGAAAACTGTTGAAATGGACATGTTCCTGTTTGGTTTTTGACAACTGCATTTTCCAACTGAAAACTGTTCCATTAAAAAATTGTTGACCAGATTTAGTGAAGACTTACAAGTTCTGGGCCCAATCCTGATATCAGTTACATCAGTTTTGTACCAGCAGAACCCCATTGATATAACTGGAGTTACTCCTCATCTACACCAGTATGAATTCATAATCAGGCCCAGCATCTTGAAGAAATTCAGGTTTGTTTCCTGAGCAGGAAAGCCATACATTCATTGGATAATTTATTCATCATGAATTATTCAACCTGCTTTTTGTTGTTGTTGCTTTGCCATATGTGTTTGTGTTATACAGTATATTTGGTTTATCATAGAGTCCTTGAAATTAGGTAGGGAAAATACCTAGCTCATCCCCACCATCCAGTGTGAGATTATTTTTGGTGCTATACAGACTATAGAGTGCCAAATTCTCAAATGGTGTAAATCAGCACAACTCCATTGATACTAGTATTGTAATTTAAGGTCTGTATCTTACAAATTTCCCCCTGAAAGCAAGGAGGCAAAGCCTAGGATATTGATGGCCATAACTTTGTTGGTTCTGCATATTTGTGTATTTTTGTATTGAGGATTTTTGCTTTGACAGAAGTTATTTTAAGTGTAGATAAAAAGACTCTTATTTATCTTACAGAATAAGTAAGAAAGGCAGACCAATTTTGGGATCTCTGTGCATCTGAGGTGTGAGATGACACTGCAGAGTTTATTTTTACCTAATAAAAATTAATGGCCAGACCCTTAGCTTGTGTAAGTCAGTTTCAGTGGAACTGTGCTGATGTGTCTAAGTGTTTTCCATAATGAGCTCCTTTGGAGCCCAGGCTTGCTAATGGGGGTGGAAATCACATACCAGTGTATATGAATGCTCACAATCAAATGTGGCTACAAGGAAGGCAACCTTTTGTGTTTAATAAATACAATATTTATTGCAATTAGAGCATGTCTTCCAAGTTGTTGCTAATTAGCTGTGGTGCTTAGTGTGCTGCTGATTGAGGAAGTATCAGTGAAGGCTGCAGAAGGGGAGCAAAGCAGAGGCTTCATTAGCTAAGTTTCTCTCATTCTTACCTGGTAGTAACAGGACAGTGACAGCAGCTAGGAAGGTGAAGGCTATGCTCCAGGGAAAGAGGGGGAAAAAATGTCCCCATCAAAGGGAAATGAAATGAGACTATAGAAACACAGGCCAAATCCTGAAGTCTAGCTTTAGGCCAAACTCCTGTTGACTGAGTAAAGACCAAAGGATTTGTAAATCCCAATAAGTAAATACTTTCCTTTAAACCTGCCTTTTGGACTAAATGAATTGTTTAACATTATGGAAACCCAAGAATGTAGCTTCAGAAATACTGTTTATACAAAACAGGTGGGTTAAGTGAGGCCTAACCTGAACCAAACCCGAGGGTTTTGTTTTTTGTTTTAAATCCTAGTTTAGCTTTTTGCAGCTGCTTCTGCCACTAAAAAGCCATTTTCGTGGTATTCTGGAGTCCACTAGAAGCAGGAAGGATGTTCTCCTAGGATGTTCTATGCATTTCTAGCCTAGTTTGCAGATTCAAGAGCTTGTGTCATGCAGGCTTTTGTGCATAAGTTGAAAAGCATTGAGTTAGCATAAGAAATATATGTAGGATAAGAAGGAAGAGGGGAGGTCTTCCACCACTGCCCAGAATAGGAAGACAATTGCCGCTTTCTCAGCTGTTACAGACTGACAATGTACTATCACTGCTACAAATGATGGTAGTTGTCCATAGATTTGGTTAAGTGCAGCTTCTACACAATGTAGAAACTGTAATGGAAGGTCAGTATCTTTACTAGGTGGCAGGAAGATTCCCTTAGCTAGTGACCTTTCATGAATATACAGCTAAGCACTATGCTGTCAGGTCTTGATAGCTTCTGGGGTTTACACTTCCTCTTGGATTTCATCAGGGGCCTTAAGATTCAGGAGCTATCCAGTAAGCAAAGAAATTCAAGCTGTCACCATCACTCAAAGCCAAACCAGTCTGCTTTATTCACTTGCATCCCATATATGTTTGTTATTTGAATTGCATAAATAATCCTAACATCTTGGTGAATCCTTTCTTCCAGCTCGTTTTTTAAACTAATGAGATTTCTTCATTCCTTCAGTTTCAAAGAGCAAGGAAGATTCACTGAACTCAGGCAGATTCTGGAAATTTACTAATGAAGATCTTTACATAGGGTATTTCAGAGGAGCGGACAGCTGCCAGTTTAAAAACCAGGCCATAGGATGTGAAGGAAACAGCTGCCCTTGATCTCTTTATTCTGGCTTTGTTTAACTTTTGTCTGTAATGAGGGACAGTCTCTTCATAAAACTGATCTAATGGGAACTTTGATCTCCGTTAGGAATTCGTGCTCAGTGAAGATGGAATCGGTATCAATAACACACCATGTTAATTTCACATTAGCGATGTAAAAATGATTTACCATTCGCCTCCACCCCATTTAGGCAGTTTTTCAGCAAACTCACTAGTTCATATGAATTAGTGTCTAGTGCCTGTCACCAATGTTCTCTTAATAAATTGCATGTCTGTTGGTATTTAAGATAAAATACAGAGACTGGCATCTGGTTTCTTGAGTCTTGGTAGCAATCCATTGCAATGTCTTATGTCAGAAGGATGCCAAGAACTACCTGTTCCTCCAGGCAGAAGAGATGGGGACCACCACTAGCATGGTGTCCATGAGCAGTTTACCCTGCAGGATGCCTAAACAGGTGTGGCTCAGGGGGCTTGAGCCGTATCTAGAAATGATTATTCTGAAATTCCAGTTCAGGAGAGGAATGAAGAGGTGTGGGGGAGGGGTAGGAAATGTGGAAAGACTGGAGAAGAGCAAGAAGAGAAAATGCAGACTCCTATGAAGATCACCTGTCATACTTGTAGTGAGCATCTCATCTCTTATCTCATTTGGTGTCATCTCAGTACCTCCCCTTTTTTATTACCAGGATGGGGAAGATGCTGCACTTCCCCCATATTCAGAAAGCTGCTAGCTTCAACTTGCTGGAAATAATTCTCCCACTTGTATGGTCCCCTTCTCATTTGCTTATCTAATAGATATAACTTTTCTTAAAAAAAAAAAAAATTCTATAGACCTTGCAGGACAAGATTTTTTTCATCAGCCTCAAGCTGGATGATACTTTTGTGTTCAAAACTGTCCTCAAAAGTGAGCAGGCACCATTTTGTGAGTGCAAAATCTGCATTTGTCTAGCCAAATGGCAAAGAGGAGAAAATGAACCTTAAATCTTGATCCCCACTAGCTATTAAAACATGCTTGAAACTTCATCACAATGGGCAAGCATTAGAGCATTACCCTATGACTAAATTAAATTGTTCCTGGGCAATAGATCTGCCCCATGTGAGAGATCAGGCACATATTTGCTGATGTTACTGACAAAGTGAAACTTTAACTTTTTTTTTAAATTACCCTTATTCCCAATACAGCTATGGGTGAGTGAGCTGAATTCTATTCTAGTGTTTGCTTCATCCACAGAACTGTCACAACTGAAGTTCTGATCTCAGAGCTTTCATTACTGAGTCAGAAATAATACAGCTTGATTTTCAGCTCCTAGGGTGAGTTTGCAGCCGTGAAAAGTAGAGGAAAAATCCCTATTTTTTGGATGTGCAAACTGAGCAAATGTGATAAGACTGAGCTTCAAGCAATAAACACAGAACCTCCCTCATCCCCCCAATCCATTTTTACAGTCACTTTTCAGAGTAGAACTGCACTTTCAGTGACTTTTATAGTTTTGAATCATTTCATTATTTTTCGTAGCTTCCTGAGTAAATGTATACAAGTAATGTGAGTGTTTAATGTTTGGAAGCTGTTGCCAGGTGTACGCTTTTACAGTCTATTGCAGTGGAAATTGGAAGACTGTTTATTTTTGCCCCTAGGTGAAAAACAACACAGTGAATCTGGCCCAAACTGTAATATACAGGAGGGAGGAAATCCTTTCTTTAAGGAAAGAGGAAAGTAGCACATAAAAACAGGTGTTTCAAAACACAACATTGCAGCGGCAGATCTTATTCTTTGTTGTATTTCCTGCTGATCTGTTGGCCCTGATAAATTATTGAGACAGAAGAGAGATGTTCCCCTCCCACTTGCTCAGGCGAATCATTAAGTGCATCAAAGCCTCTCTATTATATCTGAATCTGAAATCATCTTTAAAAAAAACAAAAGTGGCAGGTCTGCTTTTAACACAGATTTTGTAGGATTTGCATTCTTTCTGGTCCTCTCTTGGGTTTGGGGAATTTTTCCCTTGTTCATAGAGGCTTTTTTGGTTGGTCTTAGTGTGTTGAATTATTGAAAAAACAATCAAATATTTATTATATAATCAATATTACATTTGGGTACATTGCTGCTTATTTTGGATATTGACAGAACTCCAGTCTGCAGTATACTGAGATGAGGCTGATGGTGATGTAATCAGCAGGGAATGGATGGTGAGATGGTCACAGGCTGGACAACAATTATCCTTTCAGGTTTGAGAGTATTCAGCCTGATTGGGAAGGGCTGGCTCCTTTGCTTCTGAGTGAACAGACTTAAAGTAAAGGATGCAGATGTGCTGGCCTCAAGGCATACCTTGCAGCTTAAATGGCCTTTTGCCAGGCTAAACTATGTTACCACGAGAAGAGATGTAAGGAATGTCTTCTGACAAGATGTACTTAGCACTGTTCCCACTAGCTGAGACAGATGAGATTGCATCACAGAAGGTATTTCTTATGTTGTCATCTCACTGCTGCACAAAAATATGCATTCACACAGGTGAACTACATGTGCCCATGCTGACATACTACACAACATGTGACAAGCAGTGGGGTGTATTATTGAAATAGAACCAAATTCCTTTTCTAAATCTGTCTTTAAACAAGAACTGTGGGGGGGGGGGGGGGAGAAGAGGCCTAGAGACTTAGGAAGTAACAGAATTAAAATCAAGTAAGGGACTCCTTGGGAAATTTAAAATGCATACAAAATCAGATAATCCAGATTATATGCATTTTAGGATGTTAAGGGAATTAACATGAGAATTCACTGACTAGACTCATTTCTGAGGGGGGAAAAACCATACATATCTAGGGAGATTCCAGAAGAATGGAAAAGATTGGCACCAGTCTTCAGAAAAACAGAATAAGAATGATCTTGTCAATTACCATCCCATAAATGTAACTTCTAAGATTGAAACCAATATTAAGAGATAAAAATCTCTTTAAACTGCATGGCTTTGTAATCCAATTTTAATAAGTATTGGGGTTTGTCTGGAAGATTCTTTTGTACAAAGTTAGTAGTTGAAGGGAATGTGATGGGTGTAGTCTTTTATTTGCAGTTTAGAAAAGCATTTAATGCAGTATCTCATGAAATCTTCATCTCAAAATGAATTAAATCTGCCTTTTTGATATAAGCACTGTTACATGGACTGAAAATTGGCTCAAGACCCCTAAAAATAATGATACATGGCAACATGTTGAACTGGGGAAAGTGGTGGGACAACATGGGGTGAGTAATTTCAGCCTTGCCATTTTTATTAGTGATGTAGAAGGAGTGAACAGCATGTGAATGACCCAGCATTGGGAGATGCCAGGAACTCCAGTGGTGGGAGAGATTTGGAGACATTAGATTGGGCTGAAAATTACTGAGTGAGATTCAGCTGTGGAAAAACAAGAGCTGACCCAACTGGGGCCTCAGTCAACTCCCACCATGTCAACAATAACTGAGTGGCAATATGCACTGTCAAGTAGTGGATTACATCAAATCAGGAGACTGGGGTCGCCTCCTGGCTGGGCCATGAACTTGCTGTATAACCCACAGGGAAGTCACTTTGCCTGTCCCAAGGAGCTTGTAGTCTATCTAGACAAAGGTGGAAAGGGGAACAGGAGAAGCAGTCTCCCTTACTCTGTATACATGCAGTGCCTAGTACAATGGAGCCCTGAACTCAGAGTAGCACAAGATTGATGAAGGTTGGGCCTGGTGCACCACACAATCTAGCACTCTGAGGCATATGTAATGCAGCCCTCATTTCTGTCAATCATTTTAGGTTCAAATTGAGTGAGTACAACTAGATTTAAGTCAGTGGAGCAACACCTGTTTAAACCAAGATTGAATTTAGCCCTTATATTTTAAGCACACATAGGCATGAAGAAGTATGAACTAGTAATAGTTCATGCATGAGAATATACTTGATGCTTTTTATCAAATTTTTTAGATATGCTCCCTGTTTAGTTGTTACAGTATGTGAGAGTGAGCTTACTTGTGTGACTCACTAATAGATCCTGAGGGGAATGATGTCCCTATTTATGCCTTGGAGTCAGATTGGCACTTACTGGTTTGCCTTTTGGAAAAAACCAAGCTATCCTCCTCTTTTGCAGACTCCAAACCAGATGGGAATAGAATCAACAGTAACTTGCTGCATAAATATAAAGTATGGACCAAAGTGTGAAAAGGTACCAGTGAGTTATATTATAATGCAGTGCTGTTTTGGGATTTGGAGCTTTTTTATAAGCCCACTGCACTAATAAATCTGAGAGCATCGTTTCAGGGTGAGAACAAATATTTCAGGGAGTTCTGGGGAGAACAAATAGTACAGGTCAGTACAAATAAGACAGAGGTGAGCATCAATTATGCTCAAAGGAGACTGACTTGAAAGATGTTCATTATACAGTTCCATCCCTCCCCCACTGGCCAGCAGGTTCATGTATGTTGAAAAGTCTGTCTGCGCATAGGTGCTTATTTGTCCACACAACGTGGCATCTATTGACAAACACTGACCTTTCATGGGCAGCTACTACTGTGAGACCATGATCTGGGTCATATACCAGAAAATGACAGACACTGTCATGCTTGTCAGAGCTTCTCACTGCTCCATTTCCACCAGATGGGAGGAGGAACCAAATTAACAGTGCACTATACAGGGCAAGGCCTCAGCTCATGCCACCCATCCTTCCCTCAGAGTATTGTCAGCTGCCACAGCCTCAAGTCCCACATAACACTGACTGGCGTTGGAACTCCTTGGCACAGTCCTCACAACAAGGCTTTGATAGGGCAGAGAATGCAAGGCTCCAGGCAATGGAAGAGCTGAGGTTTACTTGCTTTCCTTCACATAGAAAATAGCCACATGTTGAAGATCCCTTGGAATTTGTCCGTAGCCCAAAAAAGGTTCATCTCCATGCCAAGAGGAACCATGTGTAGAGGTTGCTGGAATGACTATCCCCAACAAGCAGCACGAGATTCATAGCTTGGCTAGAAGGGGCCACCTAAATGGCATTCCACAATTAGAACCACATCTTAAGCACTAAGGCTATTATTTCTAATATTCCTGGTCTGAGCTCCCCAGAAGACAGGGGGTTGACTGTGGGAAGGGAGAGCTCCATCTCATACTTCACCACATGGAGTACTAGGCCACTTGCCTGGTGCTGAACCTGCTTTGTCTTACTGCCTCATAAACCATGGCTGGACACAGCTGAAGTTTCCTGCTCCAGCAACCTTTATGGAATCTCTCATTTTGATGCCTTGTTCCAAGTTGTAAATGGCTGTGTCTCCCCCACTGCTTGTTAGCAGGCTGAGGAACAGCTTTTATAGACCCATGTATTAAACAAATAAAAGATGTCAAGGAAACTTGAACACATCCAGCAAATTTACAGTGTAAACATTAAACATACTTTTATAAAGTGAAGCTTTATTTTTTTTGGATCCACATTCCTGTGACAGCAGGAAGTAGGGTTATCAAAATATACTGGCTAAATGAGAACACTTAACAGTGTCAGGTTTATTGGCCACATGTCAATGACAATGCAAAGCACACTGGGTATTTTTGAAGACTGTCATGCAGTTTCCAGTTTCTCTCTCTAACAGGGAGTTTATGAAGCAAATAAACATTTTCTTTTGCTTGGCCTGTGAAGACTAGATAGCTTCATTTTGATTTATTACACTCTCTTAGAAAGGGAAGCTGCTAGCTAAAGATTCCAGAGCTGGGAGCAAGGGGTTGTCAAGGTGAAGTGTTTGAACATCATGGAAAGATCCCCTCTGTATTTCACGTCAGAACTTCAAAGCAACTGAAAAAGCTGCATTCTACAGTATCCCATTCCCAATTTTCACAGGACTAAGTATATGGCTCTGGAACTGGTGGAAACTGACCTGACCTCTGTCATGTGATATATCACCAGAAAACCTGACCCTTGTTATACAACAAGGGAATGGAAATAAACAAGTCTTGTATCAGTATTCCTGCATGTCCTGTCTTTGTTACACACAAGACTAAGGACATGTGGGGAGCCAACACTGTAGGAATGTTTACTCAGTTCTTGACCAAACAGGACTGTGAAGGGGCAGAGAGGCCCTACACCAGCAATGAGGGGGTTAAGGAGCCATGCAGGCTTTCACTGGCAATGGAAGGGTGAGAGAGAGCCTGGGGACCCTGTTGGCCCCACCCACTACACCTGCAGCCAATGTCAGGCTTACAGTGGGCCTAGCCCAGTTCAGGGGTAACCAGGAAGGATTTCAGAGCACAGCTTCTCTTGGTTGCAGCCCTGAGATGAGTAGGATTGAAGGGCACTTTGGCCAGAGGGCCAAAGCATGACTAAACTGGACCTTGTTGGAACAGAGACATACCAGCAGAGAGCGGCCACTCTCTGACTTGTTCCCAGAAGGGCCACAAGGGGGCACCACCACAGTAACCCGGGTACATGATTAATTTAGAAAAGCTGCTCATTCTTTAATATAGTGCCGGCTCTACTGCATCACCTACAGGGGGACTTCAAGTATGGACCTCCCTAAACAGCATCTAACAAGGTTTGGTTGCTCACTGTGGGCAGGGCCAGCTTGTGCTAGAACTAGAGCTGTGTGGAAATTTTTCTTCTTTGAAACTTTTTTCAGGCAAAAAATGCACATTTGGGAGCAACTGAAACATTTCACAAATTTGTGTTCATTTGGGTGAATTGTTTTGGTTAAAAAATTCTGAAGAAATCTATGTTTTGATTTTTTTTCAATTCTAAATGACTTCTCGTTTAGAAATTTGTTTTTTTTTTTTTTTTAAAAATGCTTGAAATTACACCAAAATGTGTTTTGTTCATCCCCAAACTATTTTTCCAACTTTTCAATTTGCCCCTATATTTTGTTTTCAGGTGAATCCAAAATGAAAGTTTTTGATTTTTTTGCAGACTTGTCAGGGAATTTAAAATATCCATTATTCTCACCCCACTAGCGAGAACCACCCTGTTTACAAACCCAAGGCTTTTTATGTAGCAGTGAGAACTGCAGTTCAAGCATCCTTCTTTCCCCCCCCCCACCATACCCCACTTTCAGATCTCAGCTTTGACCACACCATGCCTACTCTTTCATCCCTTTCAGCTCAGTTATTGGTCAGTCTATTGATATTGCCAAAAAGGGAGCAAACCTGGTTGGTTGGTTTTATGTTTTGAAGACTTATTTGCTAGCAGAATAAGATTTTTTTTTTTCCTCTCTGTATACAGAGCTGGAAACCTGATTTTCCTGGGGGGAAATGGCTATGCTTTCAGGGTCATGTTTTTCTAATTAGTGTGTAAGCAATTGCCTGGCAGTCCAGGGCACTACCCAGCAATTCAACTTCAAAACTCAGGATCAGATCTGGTAAGGCCTATCACCTCCTTCCTTTGACCCACCCAACTCAGCCCCTAAACCCTCTCTCTCCCCAATCTCCTCCATCTGCCAGGGTCGTCTCCTCGCAAACAGCTTGATCCCACTTCACATCCCCAGCCCTAATTCCCACCTTCCACCCTCCTTGTGGTCCCCCGTGGTCCCCCACCAGCCCACAATTCTAGTCATGCTCCTGCCCCACAAAACAGAGGACCCCAGTGGGCTGCAGCTTTGCTGTTCCAGTTAGCTCACAAGGCTGATACTATTTGGTAAAATTTTGGGAAACTGTTCTATAAATTCTTTAGATTCTCCCTCTTCCCCTGCCACTTGAGATGCCATGTGGCACCCCTGCTGACAGTTACTATGACTGCATAATCAAATTGGGTAATGGCATGTGCAATTGGCCATGAAACGCATAATTGTCCCTATCTTCCCATGCAATCACAACTGCATGTGAAAACTAGGCACAAGTGTGCCTATGCATTAGCAATTGTGCATAACCAGCAGTTTAAAACACCATGACCTAATTTCTTTAAGGGTCTAGCACTGGTCTAGAGGCCATGAATGTATGGAACAGCACCACTAGGTTTGTGGTTATAAAGATAGTGAGTTTTAAATGGAAGAAAATATTTTAGGCAGAAGGACTGCAGGGCTGGAAAAAATCTTGATGACCTGGAACCAGGTACTCATACAATGATGATGAGTTAGGTATAAAGGTCCAGATCGGGAAGAAGATACAGGATGTATCTTTACGTATCAAGACTTCTGAGAAATGGTAAGACCACCTCAGCCATGTAAGCATGCAGGATTCCATGACATTTAATATTTTCTTAGACCAAACAGAAGGCCATACTCCCTGATGCAGAGCCCTTGATTAGTTTCCCCGAACAATGCTTAATGTCTTTTCAATGAGGATTAAATTTGGACAGTGAACACAAACAGGCAAGCCTAGTTATTCAGCCATAACACAGGCCCTGATTCCACAAAGGGTTTAAGCACATGCTTACTTTGCATTCAAGTCAATGCGTTTACTCATGTACATAACTGCTGTGCAAAGCAGGTCCATAGGCAGGAGGGCTACAAGAATGGCAGAAGCAGGGGAAGTTTGCCTTTCTTGAAACTCTAGATGTGGGGTTTCACAAAACTTTAACATTTTACAAGAGGCTTTTCCCCCTCCAACAATTATTTTTCTAAAGTACTTTTTTTTTTTTTTTTTTTTTAAAGGGCCCATCTCTGGCAGGCTTTGTTTTGCAGATATAACCCTTCTTCAGAGACTATATGATCATACCAAACTTTCAAACATCACCTCTACAAAATCTGTGCTTTTGACTGTATGTATCTTGATCTCCTTTTGTCTCTCTAGAGCTGTAAAGAGCTAATACAGCCACTTAAAACGCTGAATAGTTTAACTGCAGAAAACATCAAATATGTCTGCTTCATGCATAAAAAGAATAGGCACCATTTTCTTTGCAAGAAAGAACATGTTATGGCAAACAAAATAAAACCGATAGATGCTCTGGATTCAGTCCATAAAGTGGCAGGTTGTAGCCTTGTGCTATTGAAAATGCATCACCCACATTCACACCAACACTTTGCTGCTAGGGCAAGAAGGAAAGATTTGGCTGCTGGCATTATCTGAGGATGAAGCACTGGGTGGAACTGTGTCTCTGGAAAGCACACCCCCTCTCACACAGGTGCAAAGCCAACTCTGAAGTGTAATATAATCAGAGTGCTCTGCGGTTTCCATTTTTATTTGTTAAAAATAAATAATCAAATCTGGGTGTTTCTCTGTTTATTTTCCAAATATTAAAACCCTGGATGAAATTAGGTTAAAAAAAAAAACAAGGAAAAAATCGAGGAAAACAGAAAAACAAAAAACCTTTCATAATATACACATTTTACTACAGTATACTTGAAAGTACAAAGGTATTTTTTTGTCTCTTTCCGAGCTAGCAGTTTGCGTAGCACTCGCATAATTTTCTTCAAAGTATCCTCACTCATGTTGAGCCTATTGCCATTGTGGAGGTAGTCCAACTTTGGAAATAAGCACTGTGCATAGATCCAGGGGTACACTCAAAGCTCGCTGTGCCACTTTGCTGAACTTGGGAACTGTGTTTTGATGACTGTTCCAAAAAGTCAGCACATTCAGTTTCACATTGTTACAGTTAGGCATGTTCATGTAAGTAATAAATTCCCCTTTCAGATCTGAAATTTCATCTTTAATGGCAATGGTTGAAATACTGTGGTATAGTGGTCACAGTCTGCTGCAAAATTCACCTTGCAGAAGGGGTGCAATGTGTGGGTGACATTCCAAAAAGAATCTTTGGCACCAAATGCTCGGGGTTCAGATTATGGGTCATGGTCATCTCCCATTTCTTGCTGAGTGTTGTGTTGAAGGTTTTAATGCTTTTTTGCTTCCCTCGTGTGGCAGGCTTGGAAGAATTTCCACAAACAACTGTGTTTGCTTGATGTATGTTTCTCCTGCAGCTTTTGTGCTCCATTCAGCTGAGATTTTGGTTGTCGGGATCCGGTAAACATCTGTGTTGGCAGTAGCTGGAGAAAACTCCAGTGTTTTCTGTGTGTCACACAGTGATTCCAAGTTTTCAGCAATGAATGTTACCTTGGTGCACAGAATCTGGCAGTCATTTTGGTTATTTGCCAGTCTCTTCAGAGTTTCTGCTTTAGAACCGACAAACTCAGGATGATCTAGGAGACGCATTAGCATAGTCCACCCATTATTTACATGACAGAAAGTGAAGTACAAGCTCATTCACCGATGTGGCACAACAGGGGTAGGTAATCGACAGTCAGCTCTGCACTCATCTCACACTGTGTAAAACAAAGGCTTCAACTTGTTTGCATGCTTGAAAATGGCCCCAAATCCAATAATGCAAGATTTCACGTCTTTCATTGCTTCTGTAGCAGTAGCTGCTGACAGCGCAACGTTAATCAGATGAGCAAGACAAGTAATACGTAGCAGTTCCAGTTTCTGATTGAGTTTAATCTCCTTGCAAGTTTAGCCATGTAGGAAGCAACATCTGTGTTAGTTGTGGCCACATTTTCCCAAGTTCATTGGTACATCTCAAACATGTCAGTTATTGCTGTGTCAACAAAACGTGTGGCAGTAGAGGAGATGAATATTACATCAGCGCAAAACAATGCAGGTTTACTCCAAAAATGAAAACAAAAGGCCAAGAATCAGACAGTCCAAAGCATCAGGAGACTGGTCAAAAAATCAGAGTAGACACCACATTTCCATAACATCATTCCATCTGTTTAGATCAGGGATTGGCAACCTTTGGCACGCAGCCCGTCAAGGAAATCTGTTGGCAGGCCGGGATGGTTTGTTTACCTGAAGGGTCTGCAGGTTCAGCCGATCGCAGCTCCCACTGGCCACGGTTCACCGTTACAGGCCAATGGGGGCTGCGGGAAGCAGCGGCCAGCAGATCCCTCGGCCCGCGCCACTTCCTGCAGCCCCCATTGGCCTGGAATGCCGAACCTGCGGACGCTGCAGGAAAACAAACCATCCCAGCCTGCCAGCGGATTTCCCTGATGGGCCGCGTGCCAAAGGTTGCCAATCCCTGGCAACTAATGACTTATCATTTTCTCGCAGATACTTACAAGTGAAGTTGTCTGCAGTAGGAAGCATTTTTGTTACTGAACAGTATTGCCGCATAAAGTCACCAGTAGGTCCCTCTGCAATTAACAGTGGTTGCCCGATAAAACAGAGAACGCACAAATTCATTGACACAATTGTGCGGTGTCTGTTTTTTCATTAAAGTCCCAGTGAAAGTTCCTGATAGTGACCATTTATCCCAAAGCTCACTTTTTTCTTTAAGGGCTTGTCTACCCTGGCAATTAACAGTGCTGCGACTTTCTCGCTCAGGGGTGTGAAAAAACATCCCCCCCCCCGAGCGCAGCAAGTTGCAGCACTGTAAAACGCCAGTGTAAACGGTGCCCCAGCGCTGGGAGCCACACCCCTCGTGGAGGTGGGTTTTTTAGCATTGCACCGTGACCACACAAGGCACGTTAAAGCGCTGCTGTGGCTAGCCCTCTGCTTCTTGTGTCGCTTGCTTTCGACATGCTTCTTTGTTCTGTCAACATGAGGACTGACCTCAATGCTGCAGTACTTGTAGCACAATGAATCCTCTTCACTCCTGTCTTTACTTTTCTCGACCATTTCTAAGCACTGATTTCCTTGTTGGTATTCAGGCCTAGATTTTCATTTTTACCCCATGTTACCTTTTTACCTTATCTTTATCTGTGTTGGATTGATTGTTTAAATTCAGCACTGCACTAAATGGAGGCAAAGAAATAGGCGGGCAGCATCTCCTTGTGAGCCAGTCACAGCACAATGTTAACAGTGTTTGATTTTCCAGCCTCCACTGTGTTTGTGTTCTGTGTTTTACACTGCATCAATCTCAGAGCTGCAGGACACAACAATTGCATAAAGAGTTAGTGTTTAACAAAATTAAGTACCCAAAAAATATTGAGTGGCTTGTTAAATGGGTAAACCCCTGGAAATTTATCAGTGAAAATTGGTAAAAACTGAAAACACTCAATGTATGTATCAGACCAGGAAGCAGAGGCACAGACTTCCCCAGTTCCTGGGGTGTGCTCGAGCCCCACTCTGCCCCAGGCCTCGCCCTCACGCCTCCCCCTCCCCCCAGCGCCTCCTGAGTGCAGCTGAACAGCTGAGCGCAGCAGGTGAGACATGCTGGGAGGAAGGGGGAGGAGCTCAGGGGCGGGGCCCGTCGGTGGGCGGGAGGTGCTGGAGGCTAGGGGGACGAGCTGATCAGTGCGGCTGCCAGTGGGTGCTGAGCACCCACTAATTTTTTTCCATGGGTGCCCCAGCCCCAGAGCACCCACAGAGTCGGCGCCTATGCCAGGAAGAAGGGCATGTAGTCCTTCTATCGTTTGTTGCAATCACTCACCTCACATCTACAATTAGAATTTAGCTCTTTGAAGCAATGGCCAGGCCTATGTTATTAGTCTATAAAGTAGCTAGTTTGTGTTCAGTACTGTGTTAATTTCCCTGTGTAAATAAAAAAGAGTCATATAATGAAGAGTTTTATTCACATAAATGTTTGGAAAATGGTTGCTTTTCAAACAGATATACATCTTTGCATGCGAACAAGGGGATTCATGTATGAACAAAAATATTCACTATTCATCATTCATTTTACTCCTGTTTAAAAAAATTGAGTCATCTAGTTAGGAGCAAAAACTAAACCATGTGACACAGCTGAGCAATCACGGACCATCACCAGCAAATAACCAAACAGAACAGCCTGCAAACAGCCTATAAGTGAAAAATTGTTCACGGTATGCAGGTAATACTTACAAATAACAAATGTATTTGCCAGAATTGGGATCAGTTCATGTATGATTCATGAACAAAAACCAAGGCTACATTCATCTGATAATGAATATGCAAACAAGTAGTTCAACTGGCTACAGAAATAAACCCAAATACCAGTAGGTCAGGGCCCTAATGAGCCAAAGTGGCATTGAGAACCAGGTTCCTGCACTTATGCACAATGATAGCTTCATTTTGGTCCATCTCCAGACCCCCTGACTAACAGCTCTGTGCATTCCATGTGCTGGAGACCATCACTCTGGTGAACAAATATAGATTCCTTGTGGTCAGTGATTGATGCATGGATCTTTCCTTACCTTTTCGCTGTCAGTTTCAGGGCCGCAGCTAAACCAGAAGTGGGAGTGCCCATTTAGTGCCATGTGCCTTTGTTTAAGCCACAGGGTAAATTCTTACAGTAGACATAATGCTTTTATCTGTCACACATGCAGTAATTGAATTGCACTGGGTAGACAGGGGTGTCTGAGCCATGCTCACCAAACATACATCTATTGCAATTTGCAAGAGCAGAAAGAGGCTTGGAACACTTCCATGTCAGAAAACCTACAATATGACAGAGATCAAGCAAACTGGCACCCACACGTGCTGCGAATGTGAAAGCATTTTGTTTTCATCACAGAAATGTTGCAATCTTAAGAAAAACAGAATAGAGCTAGGGCCAGCTTGAGGCTTTCAGCTATGGCCTGTGTTTTGGGAGGTGCCAAGTAATTGTGCAGCCTAGAGAGTTGTAGCTTCAATAGTCACATTAGTCCTGCAATAGCTACATACACACTATGCATGTGGTCACTGTAGTGTCACCTCACAAGCTTCTCAAGTAATTCACATCGCTACTTGAATGGTTAATTGATTTTGTACATGGAAAAACACATAGTGCTTGTGACTGGAAGGTGACTGTTGAACTGCACAGTGGTGTTTTTGCTTTGTCCTAAGCCTAGGTCAACCCTAACCTTGTATACAAAGGGGATAAGTAGAGCCCTACATGGGACTATTTTTTAAATCCTGCATCATCAGTATAAGGCAATATAAGAATGGCCATACTGGGTCAGACCAATGATCCATGTACTCACTGTCAACAATGAGCCTCCTGTCAGGGCTTGCCCACCCCAGAGGACTATTATACTTCCTGTGGGATCCTTTCAGGTTGCAAACCTTTTCCAGAGAGAACTGTTCTCTCCCACTTCCTTTTATGCTATTCTAGCGCTCTTTCTAGCTCAGCTGCCCATTACTAATTAGCTCAAGGGAAGCTGCCTGGAGCACCTGATTGCTCCGATGTGTAATTCAGAGGTTCAGCATGGGCCATGATCCTTCTTGAAGCGCAAGTTGCCCCATGACATAACCATAGACTGCAGTCAATCACTTCTGAATATCTGCAGCTTTCTACCTATAGGCTGTGTGGCCATCCCTCCCTGTCAATCTCTGAGGGAGGCCATGCCTCCTCACTGTCACCTGTAAAGTGAGCTCAAAAGCGGGGAATTAGTTGCACCTAGTGCATCAGCCCTCCTGCTGGGCAGAGCAATACATCAGTCTATGAGCCCTGGCAACCTCAGTCAGGGTGGGCAATCAAACAGTTAGTAAGCTCTGGTCCGCAATCAGGGCAGAACAGTTAAGCAATCTGTTAGCCTCGGTCAGGGCAGGGCAGCAAACAATAAGCCTTAGAAAGGGTGAGCACACATACACTCCAAGAGCTCACGTCGGGGTGAGCCCCAGCAGAGTCCAGGGGCTCAGGTAGGATACCACAGGCCTCCTGGCCTAAGATGGGGGGTGCTGCCAGCCCAAGGGTGGGGTGGCAGGGAGTAGGGGGACACGGGCCACCCAACTTCACTGCATCTCAGCCCAGGGCCCTAACAGTGGCGGAGTGGCCCACTACTGCATTAGCAGGGATCTGCCAGCAACATGCTGACCGAGAATCAGGCCAGCTCTTAACCAGACAGTTGTTTATTTAGTCTGGGCTGCTTCCTACATCCCTGGGTTTTGGTACCTCTATAATGTGGGGATCCTGTCTTCTTGGGGAGATCTGACCAGTCCTCAGCATGGTGGGGTTCCTCTGCAAGTTCCAGCAGCCAGTAGGATGCATCTGACTCCCTTGGCGGTTCCAGCCCAACTGAGCTGCAGGGCCCGCCTTTTGTACTTCTGATTCCTGTCCCGCCCTTCCACTTCTGGCTGGGCAGGCATGATTTTCCTGGTTCTACTCACCAAGGAGTGTGTTGTGGTTCCTTCCTGTCAACCTCTGAGGGAGGCCACACCTCCTCGCTACACTGCCCCTTCCTCAGTTCATGCATAAAATATACCTTGGTAGTAACCTTACAATTCTCATTGTTGTTTGCATATGCAAAAACTTGCTCTTCAGCTGATCAAGTAGCAGAAAAAAAGTTGTGTTTGAATAGCTTTTGTTTAACGTATTGTTTGATTAATACTAGTGAAATTTACCAAACAGTATAGTCACTGAGTAGTATTCAATCAGTTGTAGAGCTGGAGACATAAAATATGATTAGCTTTCAAATAATGATTCAACAAAGACCTATGAAATTCAGCTGATAGTGTTCACCAACTGTGACTCCAGCGGTTAGTTGTTCAGCCACTCGTTTAAATTTTGTCCCCCTGCGTCCTCAAGACTCAAAGCTGCCCAATCCCCAGGCTGGAAGATGCATAGTTTGGAGATCCAGGCATAGTTTTGCTCACTGTGTCGCATTAATTTTTTAAATATGTTCTACAAGTATGATGGTCATACCTCAAAGTTCCAAAACTCAATTTACAACTTATATAGTTTTCTATCTCTATGCTCCCCTGTAACCCAATCATAACTCTTAAGCACATCACATTCAGGGACACAGACTCATTTTAGTCCCACAGTTACCTACATGCTACGCAAATTGGATGTCCCTTCACTTAGTGCTGAAAACTATTTACATCAGAAACCATCCTGAAGCTGAGTTTATAGAAAATTCATACTGATTCCACAGCATTACAAGTTTCCTGCATGACTATTTTTGACTCACAAAAGTGACTCTGCCCCCTTGTTCCTCCTCCAAGATTCTCCAGCTCTGCTACAGGAGAGATTGTGGGCAATTGTATTAGGTGCACTGAAAGACTGTACAGGAACCTAGCACCCATAATATATTCGTTCCTCGAATGGATGATTTCACAAGGGAGACAACAAGACTCAAGGGGAAAAGCAGAAAATGTTTGGTTCAGCTCTGCCTGTAGATCAGCCACCTGGACTCTGCGATAAAACCATTACAGGCATCACTGATGGCTGTGGAACAGGGATGTGATCTAATATTGTGCATCCCAACGTTTCCTTGACCTTGACAAAAAAGTCATGGGAGAGCTATTCTACATGCTGCAGGATCTGGGATTTGCCCTGCAGCCAGCACAATAATCCTGAATGTTTTGTCTGTCTCATCTTCCTGGGAGAGAGCCAGAATGAAGCTCAAGTTCTGATCCACTCACTCACTTCTAACGGTCACTGGTATAACTTCCAGATTGCTATGCATATAAAAATACACTTGGCTTTGTGTTACATTTCCACTACACAGTCTATATCCTGCCATATGGGTCCAAACAGAACACTACTGCTTCCTCAGGTGTTCTTTAAGTCCCTATGCTGCAAACTCCTTGATGTGCATTTACTCTGCAGTACATTTTGTTCCTATTTTTTTTGTCCTGTTTCTTTTGCATTTGCATACAGACAACTTTGAAACTTCTCAACTGACCTATTTTCTACTCAGTTTTTTCCGAGCCTTATTTCCTGAGTTATTTCCCTGATCATTTTTTCCCTCCTTAGGCCTTTTGTTCTCAGTTTATTCTTTCCTCTCTGTCCATCCATATGCTTATTTCATGCACTGTTTCCTTCCCCTCTTGTTGCTTCTAGAAAGACTCCCCCCTAATCTGTTTGCTCTTCCTTCCCATCCATTTATTTTTAAACTCTCCCTGTCAGCTCTGTTTGACAGCCACTGCATGGCATGTCTTCTGGCAGGCCCTACCAACAATTCCAAAGAGACATCCTTTGACGAACATACCTTTCCTCATTCCCAGCCCTTATAAAGCAGCATCCTATGATGCTCAGGATATACAGCTAATCCAAATCTATCTATTTGCAAAGCTTGGAAACATACAGACCCTAACTTTCATCAGAGCAGGTGCAAAATGTGAGCTCAAGTATGCATCCAATTTGCTCATGCAATTACAAAAATTGTGCATACAAAATGTGGACTATTTTTTTGTATACCATTAACCCACAGGAAGATGGCCAAGTGTTCAGACAAACATTGTAAGGTGGAGGGCTCAAAATCCCATTACTGCTGAGCAAGACTGAGGCTGCCTCTTACTAAAAGCTGAGTCCTTAAGGAGTGAGGTTTTGTTGCAGCAGATCATCTAGATTGAGGCATTCCACTGTGGTCCACACTATCCACTGGATTAGAGATGAGCCAAATACCAGGTTCATATCAGGGATGAAGAAGCAGAGCTATAAAGCAAAGAAGTGAAGAATGGCACCAGGAATCTTGCCCCTCTATGTACTGACATCACTGTACATGTAAGACTCATAATATATTTTTAGTGATAAGATATTTTTAATGCATTTGGCTTCAATACGCACCTAAATGTCCAGATATTTCTCTGAACCTCTTCAGCCAGAGGGAAGGTTTGTTTTGAGCATGAGGTGATGATCTAGGTCTGGCCTTACAATTTTATCTGATACTGTTTGTCCATCCCCCATTGTCTTCCAAATCCGATGACTAAAGATATACTTGGACATTTACTCTTCACTGAGAATCCAGAGAACAATTAACAGTTATGGACCAGACCACAATGACTATGAATCTCAGGACCTTCAGGAAGGAGTATAAAAGATATCTCACTTATCTTATCTCTCTAATATCCTGGGACCAACACAATGACAAGAACACTGCATAGAATGAGACAGTGGCAGAGATACTGATAAATAAATCTAATGCAATTTGTAAAGCCTAAATAATATGATGATGGGAATCATAGAAGAACACGAAATGATTATGATTATTGTAGTAGCACCCAGGTGTCCCAGTCAATCACAGACCAGGGCCCCACTGTACAAATACATAACAAAAAGCCTGTTCCTCCCTTCCTGGGGAGCCGATCTAATCAAGTGGAAAGAAATGAAGGAACATAAGAATGGCCACACTGGGTCAGACCAAAGGTCCATCCAGCCCAGTATCCTGTCTGCTGACAGTGGCCAATGCCAGGTGCCCCAGAGGGAGTGAACCTAACAGGTAATGATCAAGTGATCTCTCTCCTGACATCCATCTCCACCCTCTGACAAACAGAGGCTAGGGACACCATTCCTTACCCATCCTGGCTAATAGCCATTAATGGACTTAACCTCCATGAATTTATCTAGTTCTCTTTTAAACCCTGTTATAGTCCTAGCCTTCACAAGCTCCTCACGCAAGGAGTTCCACAGGTTGACTCTGTGCTGTGTGAACTTCCTTTTATTTGTTTTAAACCTGCTGCCCATTAATTTCATTTGGTGGCCCCTAGTTCTTATATTATGGGAACAAGTAAATAACTTTTCCTTATTCACTTTCTCCACACCACTCATGATTTTATATACCTCTATCATATCCCCCCCCCTTAGTCTCCTCTTTTCCAAGCTGAAAAGTCCTAGCCTCTTTAATTTCTCCTCACATGGGACCCATTCCAAACCCCTAATCATTTTAGTTGCCCTTCTCTGAACCTTTTCTAATGCCAGTATATCTTTTTTGAGATGAGGAGACCACATCTGTACTCAGTATTCAAGATATGGGCGTACCATGGATTTATATAAGGGCAATAAGATATTCTCTGTCTTATTCTCTATCCCTTTTTTAATGATTCCTAACATCCTGTTTGCTTTTTTGACTGTCGCTGCACACTGCATGGATGTCTTCAGAGAACTATCCACGATGACTCCAAGAGCTCTTTCCTGATTAGTTGTAGCTAAATTAGCCCCCATCATATTGTATGTATAGTTGGGGCTATTTTTTCCAATGTGCATTACTTTACATTTATCTACATTAAATTTCATTTGCCATTTTGTTGCCCAATCACTTAGTTTTGTGAGATCTTTTCGAAGTTCTTCACAGTCTGCTTTGGTTTTAACTATCTTGAGCAGTTTAGTATCATCTGCAAACTTTGCCACCTCACTGTTTACCCCTTTTTCCAGATCATTTATGAAAAAGTTGAATAGGATTGGTCCTAGGACTGATCCTTGGGGAACACCACTACTTACTCATTCTGAAAATTTACCATTTATTCCTACACTTTGTTCCCAGTCTTTTAACCAGTTCTCGATGAAAGGATCTTCCCTCTTATCCCATGACAACTTCATTTACATAAGAGCCTTTGGTGAGGGACCTTGTCAAAGGCTTTCTGGAAATCTAAGTACACTATGTCCACTGGATCCCCCCTGTCCACATGTTTGTTGACCCCTTCAGAGAACTGTAATAGATTAGTAAGACATGATTTCCCTTTACAGAAACCATGTTGAGTTTTGCCCAACAATTTGTTCTTCTATGTGTCTGACAATTTTATTCTTTACTATTGTTTCAGCTAATTTGCCCAGTACTGACGTTAGACTTACTGGTCTGTAATTGCCGGGATCACCTCTAGAGCGCTTTTTAAATATTGGTGTTACATTAGCTGTCTTCCAATCATTGGGTACAGAAGCTGAATTAAAGGACAGGTTACAAACCGCAGTTAATAGTTCCGCAATTTCACATTTGAGTTCTTTCAGAACTCTTGGGTGAATGCCATCTGGTCCTGGTGACTTGTTACTGTTAAGTTTATCAATTAATTCCAAAACCTCCTCTATTGGAGGAAGGAAAGATAGAGGGAAGACATAAGGAAGAGAAGGAGAAAGAAAAAGGTAGTAAAATAGCAAGCAGCATGGCTACAACTCCTAGATTTCATGGGATGTGACATAGAGGCCTATTGGTGGTTCACTGCTCTGTGTCAGCAACTCTTGCCAGGCCTGACATACTCACTACACCTAACACACTGTTGTCATGACATGTACCCCAAAGGTGTCCTGTAATATTGTCATTGGAAAACTAATAACTCACTGATCATTAATATTCTTGTGTGACATATGTACAGGGTGCATGCAAAGGGCTAGAATGTTCTATGCTGATAAAGTATGTTCTTAAAAATGTGTTTGCCAAGCAATCCATAAGCCCAGTCTGCCCTAGACAAAGGAACATGTATTTGCTTGTTTGACCAGCCTGGTCATCAGGCAGAGACAATGAAGGCACATTTACGTGCCAGATAAACAATGCCATCAGGAGAGCTAGTGGGGAAAGATGACCGCCTAACAATTTCGATGGGGGATGGAAACTGCACCCTCAGGAAGGCTTCCTGCCTCTTGAAGCAGGGTCAATGAACTTTGGGAAGACATAAGTGAGAGGAAAAAGCCATTTTGGCATCCATCACTTGAGAAATTCAAAGAGTCAGAACTCTTGATATAACAGAACACTGGTTCCTTCAACCAAGGGGGCTGACGTCTCTGGGAACTGGGTTTAGGTGAGAAACCTGCTTAGGCAAAGATTGTAATTAGAGTAAATTATTTTTTCATTTTAGAAGCATATTTTTACTTTTGTTTGCTTGTAACCCTTTTTATCTTTATTCCTTATTACTTAGTATCACTTAATCCTATGTCCTTTTGTTAAATAAACTTGTTTTACTTTTACTATAAACCATTTCAATGCTGTGATTGAAATAGGAGGTGTTGTCAAACTCCAGTTAAATTATTAAGCTGTGGTGTATTGTCTCTTTAAAGGAGCAACAAACTTCTGTGAGTGTGACATCTCTGGGGAACTCGGGTTCGCTGTTTGATCCCTGCAAGGCAAGGTTTGGATTGGCAGAGTCTTGAGGAGTTTGCTGGCAGGGCAGACAAGCTGGTGTGTCAGGTTTTTGTCACATGGCTTAGCAATAGCAAAACTCTCAATTGCTGTGGCTGAGGGGGTAACACAGTAACACACAATTCTGGGGCCCCCAACAGATTGTCACAGAGGGCCACTAAAAATAAATATAGAAGTGAATAGGCAATGCAGTGGGGGAAGAGATATGAATCCCACATGTGTGTCACATCCGTATCCCTTTAAGAGATGCACTTCTCTGGTGGATGATTACCTCCAGCACAGTTTATTTTTAAACTGAACCACCCTTTTTAATTGCCTTAGTCTTTATTTACTTGGCGCACAAATCTGAATCATTATTGTGCATCAGACATCATTAGGGCATAAACAAGGCCTCGCTAGCTCATGGCTAGTCTGCCCTAGTATGTTGCTCAGAGCTCACCCATGTTGGCTATATTAATGTGCACTAGGGAACTTTCAGTGGTACCAGTAGGGGTCCACACATGCCAGTTAGTGTGCAACATGCTAGTGAGGACTAAAATTTACACCCCTGTGATGCAGATTAAAGTATCATGTAGACAAGCTCTTAGTCTAGGCAAGGCTGCTCTTTGCATGTCCTCTATGCTGTTAAACTCCCTAAGATTTCCCTCTCTGAGTTCCATTTGGAGGGACTTCTTGGATTGGCTCCTTTTGCATGTTCCTTCAACTGCCCAGTGGCACCCCTGCTATAGCAGACAGACATTTTGCCTTCATTTTTAATAGAAATATTTGGGACTTACATCTTCTTTTCTGGATAACTTTGGAGGTAAGGGATTGCTGTTGAATCTTGGCATTTGTTACAGATTGTTTCCACTTAATATCTAATATTTGTCTAAGGAATTTGCTTTCTAAGGCATTTAGATGTTAGTCTGTAAATCTAGTGGACTTCCAGCTTTCACATCAGTATGTCAAGGTGGAAATAATATCCGAGTTGAAGATTTGTAGTTTAGTCTTTGAGTTGGAGACTTTCAGTTACACAGTCGCATTTAAGCTAGTAAATGCAGCTGCTGCCTTGCAAATTCATGACATTATTTCTTGCTAGATATCCCCATTGGCTTGCACGTTACTGCCAAAGTATGTATTTGGCTCACTTCCTGTATTCCTTTGCCTTCCAGAGTTGTGACTTGCTGGGGTTTCCATTAGATTTGTTTTTTCATTACTGATTATTAACCCCATCTTTCTGAATCTTTAACTTTTTTATAGCCTCCTTCACTTCTTTGTTTGTGATGTGAGGTGTTATGATGGTTAGTTCTGGGTGTTTAGTTTCTTTGCCAAAATCAATAGTTCCTTGTGGCGTAGCTCTGTTTAGCACCTCTTGGAAGTGTTCAACCCATCACTCTTTGTTATTTCTGTTAGTCTTTCGTTGTTTATCCTTGACAGACCTCTTGCTGGTATAAATGTGCAAAGACCTTCTTGAGCCGATTAAGTGTTTTACTATCACCACTTTCAGCAGCCACTTAGGCTTCATTGGTGATCTTATCCCATATTTCTTCATCACTTCACATGCTGCTTGTTTACTGTTTTGTTCTTTGTTTTATACAGATTGTTTGCTGCTATTTTGTTTGTTTGTTTCTGAGGAGTTAATGTATGCTTTGTTGTTTGCTGTCTTTCACACAGATCTATATATCCTTTAGATATATAGACTTTAAGTTTGCTTTTCTGGAAACCAGGTACAGTTGTTCTGGTGCCTATGATATTGTCATGCAGCTAATACCATGATGTATCAGTGTTGACTTCTTGTGGTGTATCTAAGTCTTGCAGTACCTGAAATCTGTTCTTCAGTTCCTTTTGAAATTGCCTCTGTAATGTCTTTTGGCAGTTTTGCTTTTCTTGAGTTTAATTTGCCACACAAATTATGGTTGCTTCCAATATCTGCTCCACTTTATGCTCTGACATCCTGAGAAGCTGATATAAATTTCCATCCAAGTGGTCAATCTGGTTCCTGGTGAGTCCATTGGGAGAAGCTGTAACTTCATGAATATCTTCGTGTGGGAATAGTGTTCCACCAATTATGAGCCCTGACACCAGCCACAGTTCTACCAGCCTTTCACTGTTCTGAGCTTGGAAATCAAGGTGGTGCTTACCCGTTGTTTTCTTTATTCCATTCCCAGTCTTGGCACTGAAATTCCTCATCACTCAGCAGGATTTGTGCTTGGGAATAGCCTCAGAGTTTGTAGGCAGCTGTAGAATTTATCTATGATCTCATCATCGTAGTGTCTCTTGGTGTGTAACTTGGTATAATTGTCATTATTGTCGTGTATCATCTTTGAAACCTAGCTCAGAGCTATGGCTGTTAATTGGGTCCTAGTCTGTGAGCTATTTTTCTGAAATATTGAAGAGTTATCATACTAGAATATTGAGGTGATAGCAAATTAATCCATACAACAACAAAACGGATTTCAGACTCAGTACAAACTTTGGGGTAAATATTTGTCCTATGAGTGGAGTCTCTCTGGCAAGGAGAGAGATAAGTGCACCCCCGGAGCAGCAGTATCAGGAGACATCATGCCTTTGTATGTCTCCTGTGCACCAGGGGAGTAACATAAGCAGTAGATCACAAGTACTCCTTTTCTTTTTGCGAATACAGACTAACACGGCTGTTACTCTGAAAGTAGATCTTGTGATACTTGTGAAAAGGCATAGCCAGTGCTGTGACATTGGGGTAGCAGGGCCACTGCCTCCACCTAAACACATCTGAGCTCAAAGCAGAGCTGACATCCTTCCTGATTGTGCTCCCCTGTCCCTGGTGATGCACTGCGGCCAGTCCGAATCTAGCACAATGGTGTAGGCATAATTTGACCCTTCAATGTTTACCCAGCCTTAGCAGTTGAATGATTGATACACAGCCCAGTTTCATAAGCCTGTGAAAGTGTTTGCAATAAAATACTTTGTTATAATTTACAGATTGTTGGTGACCTGTTTACTGCCTAAAATAATCTAGTCCCATCCAATCACAATCAAACACTCTGAATCAAATCCCATTGGCTCAAAGTCTTTGTAGTAAAAAGAAACATGTGCATGGAGAAGCAGTGTGCTAAATTCATTGTAAAACACATTAATAAGAAACTGGGCAGGGTAAATGTATTGGTAACAACATATGAGCCTTTTCAACTTTAAGGATAAAATTCAGCTTGGAGAGAGGGACAGTACAAGGGTTTAAATTGGCCTTGTGCTGGCCCTCCACACTAGGATGAATCTCACTCTACATCACTAGTTCAAATCAAACTCACAGTAGTAGCCAAAGAAAGCAGCTACTCAGCTAACAATTGTTTGTTGGCCTATGTGTAGCAAGTTGTTTGCCTCCATCCAGTTCCAAAGCAGAGATCCTCACTGCATAGCACACTAGTTTGCAGTCTTAGGAGAAGGCCAGATAGCGAACCATCCACTGACCCTTAAAGATAGCTGCTCCAAATTATAAATTGGTACATTTGGTTGGGCAGCAGGGAAAGGATGTGCATAGTAGGTTCCTGTGCTGCACCTATTCTGCTGATAGAGGATTTCCATTTCTAGTATGGTGAATCTAGCACTTTTCCCCATCCCTGAATTATCATTAAAGGAATACACATCAGCTGAAGCTGCTTATGCAGAGTCTGCCCTTACTTGGATATTTCCATCCGCATCACATCCACAAAACCTATTTCTAGTGTACAAGGGATAAATTTTATTCCTGTGCATCAGACAGCACAGTGCAAAGCAGAACAGAACAAGAAGCCATCCTACAAGAAGTGCTGATTTAATTCAATTTTTCTGCACAGAGGAGTGGCCGGGGGGAACCACAGAGATGTACTCCAAGAACACAACGTTGATTTGAACAATGCATATTAACGGTTGTCCAGTGCTGAAGCACTTTGTGGAAGCCACCATGCCATGGTAATGAGCTCCTCTGAATTTAGCCAAGTGTATTTAGTTTTTAGAAGAGTAGCATAAGTCATCTTTATTGAATATAATTTAGTTTTAACATATTGCTCTGTGCTTGAGTTATTATCTTCAGTGTGCTTGGAGAAATAAATTACACGGAAGCCTTTATATTTGACCTGTGACATCAATAACACACCATGAACAGATTCCAAAATCTTATCTTTGGCAGGGCTATTAAATTATAATAGTGAACAAACCTCTTGAGAAATGAAAAATGCTTTTGGAGCTTTGACCTTTACATTTCAATTCACAAAGAGTCCAGTGAAAATGGGAAATGCTGATCAAAATCCAGTTACTTTTAATCTGCCGGGGTGTCCTTTCTGCAAAAGAAAAGAACAAAATGTATCTTCTTGCCTATGAGCCCTTTGAATCTCAACAGGAGGTTTTCCCTGGGACAGTGAGATTTGGGGTTGGAAAGGGTCTGCTGCTTTCTTTAAAGGGAGGCCGTGTGAAATGAGCAAGAATTACAGAATTTGTAAAAAAATCTTGGAAATAAGTGCATAACTTAAAATTGGACAAATCCAAATATCTGTTGTTGTTTTTTGCAAGTGTTCTGTGTTAACAGATATGTAGAGACACATGCACAAGTGTTAAAATGCTGCAGAAAAACATCTATCCCAGCTCTTTCTTCAAAATGAATTGAGGCACTTTCTGTGTGAGTTGGATTTAGCTGAAATTGGCATTTCATACATGTTTAAGCCAGTTCAGCTGCGTGTGATCTGGATTGTTTTCTCACTTCTCCCACCACAGCTTCTGTCTTCACATAATCATTTTTCCTTTTCAAAAAATTGCACATCATCCTCTGTGCAACACGTTGCAATGTTCTGAAGCCTGTGAAGTCACAATGGGAATTAGATGAGGAACAGAGGACAGAGTGTGGAAACTAGATCTCGAGGTTATATATCAGCTGGAGTGGAGGGCATAACGAAAGAGCTATCTAGGAAAATACGCCAGTGTACTGAAAATGGTTTTTGGCACCCAATGATTCTGCATCTATTTTTCTACCCCCCTGCAAACAGGTGTTAAAATGTTTAGCTGCTTGTGCACTAGTAGAAGGGACAAAGCCATTTTCACTCCTTTACAGAAAGCATAACAGACATCACACTCCATGCTGTCTCTATAACACTTTCTGGAATAGGGCTGGAAATGATTTTATCTCATCAACAGTACCAGTTAAGCTTGTTGTCAACATCATTTTCAAACAAAGCAAGACTCTATTGCTGACAATTATGTTCAGCATTAGACAATTTTCCTAGTGTAGATAGACCTAAAAAGCGGAAGTTAAACTTAAGTTCATAAGTGCAACTGGGCGGAGTCACACTCTAACTTCTTCATCCCCTCTTAAGTCTTAGTTATATAGTAACTCCTACAGCAGTTTCCCAAACTTTATACTGTGCCTCCTCTTCCCCTTCAGGGATTCATGTTCCATGCGTGCCCCCTTTTTTTCTAAGAAACAGTATCTCTGCAGATGCCTGGGAGCCCACCCTGGCCATACCCCACTGCTCTCCAGCTCACAAGTGTGCCCTGCCCGGGACATGTTCTGGTTGGGCAGCCCCAGAAGACTTCTCAGTGCCAGGTTGTGCCCCTCTCCTTGGGCTCCTATCCCAGGACTCCCCAGAATCACTCACAGGCTGCAGGCTCCTCAGGTCCTGGCATGATCCCCAGCATGCATCTCCTGGAGCCTGTGCAGGCAGTGAGGTACTACCTCTCCAAAGGGGCACACGCACATCAGCCTCTGGAGAGGCAAGTAAGCTAGACATCTGCACCTCCGGTGGAGGAAGAGGTCACACTCCCTAGTTCTTTGGCTCTCCCTGCTCATTCTTTCAGCCTAGCTACAGTGGCAGGAGCTGGAGCCAGCACCTCAGCTAGTGAGAGGAATTTTTATTTTTTCAACACTATTTTGAAGAAACAAAAAATTCTTAACCAGTCTGGTCATTGCACCTCTTAATAACCTTGTCACTCCTGCCCCCAGGATGAACGCCACCGTTTGAAAACCAATGACCTGGAGAATGCAGAGGAGTTTCTGGGTAGTGTAAGATGCTTTGGGAGAGTAATGGGAGTGGGGGACACTGAACAACAATGTCCTCCTGTAGCCTAACCTAATCCCATGTTACTTTTTAGTCAGAGGAAGTCCTGACATTTAAAGAAAGGAAATACAATTTAGGTGTTTGCCATTAAAAGCCAAGTTTTCAGCAAACTTCCCTCACTGCAGCACAAAAACTTGGGGTCACAAATATTTTGGATGTGCAAGAGCCCCCATATTTGCATGTGCAGAACAAGTAATTGCATGCATTGATGCTTTGACTGGAACTCAGTATGTATAATAGGTAATCATGGGCATACATACTGACGTAAGAGCTTGTGTTTATACATTAATGTGTCCTCATATACCACAGATACAATTGAGGAGGCTTCGTATAAATATTTGCCCATAAAATATGGGCAGCAAATGGTTAACCGGTGTGCAAGCCTTGTCTTTGAGCCAGACAGTCAAAATAAAGCACCCCTGCTGCATGAAAAGTCTAATGTATGTTAATTGAATGCCAATTGATTAAATATATTCATTGAGGTTTCGCAGCTAGGTCATAAGTAATGTATCTATCACATACTTGTTAAACCTCATTAAATAATTGCCAAGTAGTATTTAACATGCAACAAGTATCCCCTGAAATCCAACTAAAATGTATTCTTACATCCATTTTGGACAGTTCATGTTCTTCAGTTGATTCACTTAGCCTAAGAAATAAAAAGTCAATGAAAATATTAAATGTGAATTTTTTAACAGCAGCTGCATGGAACAGAATAATTCTGTTGCACTGAGTACGAGATACTCCACTAAGTCTGCTCACCAATATATATATAATATCTTCACATTTATCCACCTGACACTATGCTGAGAAAAGGGATTAATCATTAAGAAGCCATGCTCAGAAACATGGGGTCAGAGTTCTAGAGGACTGGAGGGGGAAAATTAGTGCTTGGCCAGAGGGAATAACTAGAAGATTTTTAGAAGAGGCAGGTTACTGGAGTCTGAAACTTTCCTTTTATTTTCAGAGGTGCAAAATGTTTGCTAACCATCTGATCTTGTGCCAACAGGTAGAGAACTCCTTCCCTCTGCTTGTCCATTTTGAATAATTAATAATACTTTGCACTCACAGGGTCTTGAGTGAAAAATGGCAAGGCATCCTATCAACATTAAATAAAGGCTGAGAGCACCCCTGGGAGGCAGCTACTTGACGATATTTATATTTTTCCCATATAAGGAGGAGTGAGTAAAACTGAGGCACAAATAGTTTAAGGGTATGGCTACATGGAAAAAACCCATACACACACCCTGTGGTGAGTTTCAGAGCCTGGCTCAACTGATTTCGGAGTAGCAGCCATGTTAGTCCGTATTTGCAAAAAGAAAAGGAGTACTTGTGGCACCTTAGAGACTAACAAATTTATTTGAGCATAAGCTTTCGTGAGCTACATTTCACTTCATCGGATGACTCAGTCTTGCACTATGGGGCTAAAAATAGTAATGTAGACATTCCCAATCAGGTAGGATCCCAGGGTCTGAGACCCCTCCTCCCCGGGTTTCTCTGCTGAGGAGACTGGGGAGTGCTCAGCAGTGAATGAACTATACTAATTGACTTTAAGGACATTGTGGGGCTAGACCTCTCCGCCCCAGCCCAGAGGAACCTGAGGCTACTGCAAAAAGTCCACAAGTGGGCAGTACTGCAGGTGAGCCACTGCAGACTGTTTGGCCTGTAGGGGCCATGCTGCAAACTGAAGGGTCATAGATAGGAAGTAGCCCAGGGCAGTAAACTTAAACTTTCTGCTGGGAGGACCCTTCCACTGCTAATTCCCACAGGGCCCTGGGCTGGGACCTGGTGGAGAGGGAGGGTCTGGGTCTCCCTATCCCCTTTAGATGCAGGTGGAGGCCAGAAGATTCCTGGTCTGATGTAAAGAACCAAGCACCTCTGCCACCCGGTCAGGTGGCTGGAAGTCAGGTGTGCTAACCTCTAGATAGCTGGCTCTCGGAGCACCCTCTCACAGGCTCATTACAACAGCCATTAACTCTCCTTTGTCCTACGACTGTAGAAGTGTTAACTGACCACTCCCCCTTGAATGGTCTTTTACAATATGTGTTAACTCCTTATGCTAAACCATCTGTTCCACCTTGCAGCTAGCTGTGAGACTGAATACCTTTCCCAGATCTGGTCTACACTACAGAGTTAAGTTGATGTAAGGTAGCTTACATTCACCTCCATGAGTGGCATAGAGTCAAGGTCAATATAGTTAGGTCGATGCAGTGTCAGCATAGACACTGCATTGCTTATGTCAACTGTTACTGCCCACACTGACAGTACAATCGATACAAGCACTCCTGGTGAGGACACATTCTGTTGACACAAGGAGCAACGCCTAGGCACGCACAAGCCATGTAATTACTGCGGTGGCTGTATACCAATGTAAGTTAGGTTGACCTAATTTGGTAGTGTAAACATGGCCCCAGACCTGCAGAAGAGCTTTGTGTAAGCTCAAAAGCTTCTCAGAAGTTGGTCGATAAAATATATTACCTTATACACCTGGTCTCTCTAATATCCTGGACCAACTCAGCAAAAAAACACTGCAAGGAATAATTATTGTATGTCTACAATAGTAATTATTATATGTCCACTCTCCATAAAAAAAGCTGCAGTGAATCCTTAATTCACAGACGTTAGGAACCATCAATTCTGGGATAATGTATCTATTCCTCTGTTAATCCAAGTCACATTTTTACCTGCTGCTTTCAGCATTTCTCTTTTGGTAGTCATTTGCCGTATACCACACAGCTGAGTTTGGGCAGCAAATGCCTTTGCTACAAAGACAGGGGGAGCAGCTCTCTTGTTCTCTTCAGACTTGTCCACAGAAGTTATTGCAGTTTCTCTGCCTCATTTAATAAAGCTCGAGAGGGAGGGTGAAAAACAATACAACTTCTTATGAAATAGTAAATAAAACAGGATGGAAATTTGTCTCTGTCACTTTACTGACACAAGAAATCAGAGATAAATGAAGTTACAGGGATGGGAACAGGGAGCATGAGTGAGGGAAGGCAAGAATTTCTCTTCTAGACTGAAGAGTGAGTATGGGACATTTTAAAAAATATGTTAAAATGGTAGCTTCAGTAACACTCCAGAGACGGGCTAAGCAGGTACAGCCTAGGTCAAGCAATTTCAGACACCTGGAGCTTTTTGGTGCTCCCTTGTCTTCCCAAGCATTAAGCACTATGGCTCCTAGCCTGCAAGCTGCAACCCATGGGCAGAACCCTGCAATGACACAGAGCCCCACTGACCTCAGGGTGGAGGTGGTACAAAGGCAAAGGAAGCACCCGTTCTTAGCACTCAAATGATGAGGAGTCTATTTAGAGGAATAATGATTGTTATCAAAATGATCAGCAGTTATCCCTATTGGCAGGCTAAAATGAATGGGTGGCTAGCGCTAGAGCTGGGCAAATATGACAAAAGAAGATTTTACAAACATTCCTTCAGAAGAGGGAGGAGTGGAAATTGTCCGTGAGCTATTCACCATGGCTACCAATAGGCTGAACTATGTTCACCTAAGCCATTACTTAGTGTTGAACAATAGACCCCATTCTCCTCTCACCTCAGAGGGACTCCACTGTAGTCATAGCTCAGAGAGTGGTTAAGTGACAAAACAAAGAGTAGGAAAAAGGTCAATAGTGGGATGCCCACAGGATCGATACTAGAACCAGTGCATTGCTAACCCACTTTTCTAGATTATTAATACATTTTCAAGTGGCCAAGGTAACAATTATTTAGATTGTTACTGGTAGATTAACACAGTGAAGAACTTAAGTAGCTGTAGAAAATGCTTTTGAAAGGGACAGTATAATGACAGAACAAATCCAATGTAGATAAAGTCAAGGTGATGCACAATGAGAGGATCAAACAAATGATTTGAAAAACTCGTACAGATTGTTAGTTTCTAAATTAACTGTAACCACTCAGGAAAAAATCTAGGCATCATCGCCAGCGTGTGTATTCAGTGTGCAGTGGTGGTCAAGAAAAAGAGCAAACAAGATGTTAAGTTTTATTAAGAAGGGGTTAGACGTAATTCAGAAAATATTACATCTTATCATGTACATTGTGTTCAGTTCTGATCACCCCCATTTTAAAAACAGCTATAGCAGAAATTAAATAAAGGTCTAGGGAAGGTCAATGAAAATTATTAGAGGCATGAAAAACTGCTGTATAAAGAGAAATTAAAAAGATTAGAACTAGATATCACTGAACGAGAGGAATAAGAGGTGACAATAGAGAGGTATATAAAATAAGGAACAGTTTAAAGATCATAAATCAACAGCTGCTATTACTAGATCAAGGGACATAACATGAAATTAAAAAGCAACTAGTTTGGAACTGATCTATGGAAATTCTTCTACAACACAACTAACCTGTGGAACTCACTGCACCTCCTTGTCATGAGGTCACCAGCATAGCAGTATTCAACAAAAGACTGTACTTTTAGATAGTTGTTGCTAACTCTCAGGATTTTATCCCAAGCGTGGCAATTTTCGGTGCATTTCTTAAAGCCCAACTCCTGGAATCAAGATATTACATCGCAATCTCAGCCTTCATTTAAAAAAAAAAGTTCATAACCTTCCTGGTTGCAATTAAAACCTTGAAAATGTGAAGCAAATGCAACCTAAAGGCTCGTAGACCAAAAGGCAAATAAAAAAACCCAAAATTATTTTTAAAAAACTTTTTTTGCAAAAAGAAAAGGAGTACTTGTGGCACCTGAGAGACTAACCAATTTATTTGAGCATAAGCTTTCCTGAGCTACAGCTCACTTCATCGGATGCATATAGTGGAAAATACAGTGAGGATGTTTTTATACACACAGACCATGAAAAAAAGTAACCTGTTTCCCCTTGTTTATTTCTTTCCCTGCCGCACTGTTCCTCAGATGTTCTTGTTAAACCCTGGATTTGTGCTGGAAATGGCCCACCTTGATTATCATACACATTGAAAGGAGAGTGATCACTTTAGATAAGCTATTACCAGCAGGAGAGTGGGGTGGGGGGAGAGAAAACCTTTTGTAGTGATAAACACCCATTTTTTCATGGTCTGCGTGTATAAAATCATCCTCACTTTTTTTCATGGTCTGTGTGTATAAAAACATCCTCACTGTATTTTCCACTTTATGCATCCGATGAAGTGAGCTGTAGCTCACGAAAGCTTATGCTCAAATAAATTGGTTAGTCTCTAAGGTGCCATAAGTACTCCTTTTCTTTTTGCGAATACAGACTAACACGGCTGTTACTCTGAAACCTAACATTGTTTTGGAGTCTGCCTCGGGATCTTTGAATACTAGAGGGTGACAATACTGTTTTTATATAAATAACATCCAGAGTTACATTGGGTGTGGTAAAAAAAAATGGAGACAGGATATAAATCCTCAGTGCTTCATGGCCTGAGCCAATCACTAACTGGCCAAGGTTAGGAAGAGACTTCCTATAAGAGCACATGAGTATTAATAGGTTTATTGTCATTTCTTTTGAAGCTGTGGGTACTGGGTACTTTCAGAGACAAGATGACACAAAATGGACTCCAGGTCTGACAAAGTGTTTGTTTCTAAGGTGAGGTTGCATTTTCCTCTTTTTCCTTTTCTTTCTTCCAACCAAAGGACCAGTGTAGGCTGCTGGCTGCCCCCTCAGCCCAGGAAGGAGAGCAGGCTGTGGTGAGTGACATCACATTCCAAGTCTGCTTCATGACCCTTTTTCTCAGAGCTTCAGCTTTTATTTCTTCCAAATAATACAAATTTAGCACACCAGTCATCCTGTCCTCAACGTCCCCTGCAGCTCTTTCCCCAGTCTTCCTACAGGTTATCTTCCTGGGACTCACCCTGCTCCAGAGCCAGTCAGTTTTTTGTAGTTCTGCAGCCCAGCTGAGCTGCTTGATAGCTTTCATAAGGACTTGATCCATCAGTGATCAGTCTCAGCTGAGAAGTAGCTAATCCATCACAGGTGAGGCTGGGTCCACCTCCCCTTAAAGGGCCAGCCACCCTGTGACAACCAGAGCCTTTTCCCAAGAAATGAACAGGAGCAGGATCTGGTTCTATTTTTATTTCAAAATACTAGTATTGGATATAACTGCAGTTCTTGCCCTTCTGAGTTTGACTTAAAAAAAAACCCAGTGCCCGACAGTGGCATTTTCATCTGTGCTTGGCTTGTTGCCCAAATTCCCCTAAGCCATCCATCCATCGTTGCGCACAAAGGAAAGGATCACTGTCTGGAAGTTACAGTACATGGGCCAAATTCAGAGGGAACATAAGCATGGTTTAAGTTATGTATCTGTAAACCTTTTCTATTCAGTTTCTTATATTGTGCCAAGCAGGTGGAAGAGCAAGAGCTGAGGCAGGAAAAAAAATCAAGAGGAGGGTGAAGGATATGATAGGCCGGTCTTCCATCTGTTTAATCCTGTTCTTTGCCTGCACTTTGCCGGTGCAAACATCTGTGATTGACCCCTATCATTTGCATATACATAGAATTGATACATGCAAAGCCAAAGGAGCCAATATACTCTGAGGCTGCAAGTTCTAACTCCTGAATACACTAGGGAGACCAGATGTCCTGATTTTAGAGGGACAGTCCCGATATTTGGGTTTTGTCTTAGATAGGCACCTATTATCACCCAGCTGTCCCCATTTTTCACACTTGCTATCTGGTCACCATAGCATGCACACATGTATAGCAATTTCTACAGCAGACTGCAAAGTTCATGAGACAGCATAGGTCTCTCAAATTGTGAGTGCTCACTTAGGGAGAGCAGGTAGAAATACACAGGTCAGCTTTCTGCTGGATCTTAGTCCTCACCCCACAGTGACTTTTTCTGTTCCACTCAGTCATTTCTTCTTATTATTTAACATGCAAATTAGACTTATTGATGCATAACTTTGGTGCTGATACCACAACCAGTGTGGGATAAACAGAATGATGGTGACCTTATAGAAAGCTAAATATATAGATTACATCTGAGTTTGTCTTCATGTTCCCATTATTCCCAGTATTATAGATGTACAGACCTGTCCCTGTCCCTATATTTATCAAGTAACTTCTATTGCATTGTAGCAGCAACACTCCAGGCTGTGCATTTCCAGGGAATTGTTGTGCTTGGATGGGTAATCACTTGGCCTTTGGCCTCCTGCCTTACAACTCCATTTGACATGTCTTATAATTACTACTTGGAGCACTTTATTACTTAACTATGCTACCAGGGACTGTAATTTAACATGCCAGCAGTCACTCCTGACCACACCCACTCCATACACTCACAACCAAATTCTTCCTTTCAATCAAGTTCTTCAGCAAGTTTACACAGTAAAGCAAAGAACTGCAGAAATTTGTGTTTTGATCAATGTTATAACTGTTGACTGTTTTCAAAAATCATTCCCCTCCCCTCCATCCCATAGTCTTCTCCAATATTCCACTATCAGAGAGTGTAATTTCAGACTTTTCTAAACTACAGAGTCACATTTCCCAGTGCTGGCACAAAGCATCCTGCTCGCCTCATCCTTTTTAATGTGTCACCTAAAAACAATTTAGGAGGCAACCAGACAAGCTGCTGGCTTGTTTGAACATCTGCCTGATACTTCTCGGGCTGCTTACAGAACACTCTGAGCGGCTGAACTGTTTCCTCTGATCGACCAGCCCCCAGCCCTCTTTAACCAATGAACATTTGCTCACCCCTTGGAAAGCAATGGGAACATCCCAAAGCTCTTTAAAGAGCAAGGTTTTACGTCACTTTGTCACACAATCTGGATGAAGAAAACATTACAGTGACATTTGGCAGACTCTGTGCTTGGGGTAGCTCTCAGCTGTCCCCTATTACTTACAGTATGTCTCTTGGTCTAGGCAAAGTGCAAGGTTCAGACTGAGGGCAAAGCACCAGAGGCACAGCCTAACGGGAAGAGGCAGGTTAAAAGAACTTCAAACCATGCTGGTGCACTCAGGATCCTGAGCTACTCCAGGGTCTGTAACTGCCTCTGGTGTAAGTGAGAGCAGCCCCGAGGGTGCACTGATTTATGGCACCTTCCCAAGAGCTCCATAATGCAGAGAAACCCAGAATCTCAGCCATATGAAGCCCCTGTCTACCTCCAACATGGGGCTTGAAAAAATCAACATAAGGCAACTATGCTTCCCCCAATGGAATTGTCCCCTTGGCCCTTTGCAGTATTAGGGACTGAGGCAGGAGACAGAATTAGTTCCCTGATGTTCAGTATTGAGCTCTGTTTGCTGTGTACTCTTTGGGTCTGATTTCCTCCTCAGTTTCATTGGTGTAAATCAGAAGTGACACCACCGACATCAGTGTAAGACTAGCATAAGAGGGAATCAGACCTTCTATCCTTTATCTCAGCAGCTATCTAAAGGTTTCTACAGTGCTGTAAGACCTAGCATCCATATTGAGGATCAGCTCTTTCAAGGGCAGGATTAAAAGTGACCAGACTCTTTGGTCTGCTAACTTTAGCTGCCTCGTCCAACTGTCGCCTTGAATTTCGGCAGGACATCCTGTCTTTGAATTCTGGCCTTTCCCCTTGAACTGTCCAGTAGCAAGTAATCTTTCTCCCCCTGAGTGTCATCTGGTGTTTTAATTAAGTTTTCCTTGTAGACCATTGAAGGGATTTTACTTGTGGGGAGGCGGAAGAGTCCTCTGGAAATTTGGTTATGCAGAGTGTTTCTGAGGAGTGACCGTTTTGCACAGAGCCATGCTGACAAGGACATAAAAGCACGAGATCTGAGTTTTCATGCCCCATTCACCTTGAAATTTTCTTCCCACTGACTTCATTGGCATTGTATATCTGTACTGTAAGGACTGATTTATCCTCAAGATGCTTCCAAGGAACATCAGGGCATCTCTTTTAGTTAGATAGCTCCTTGGGTTCCCCAAAATATCCCTTCATTTCTCCTAAACCCCCTCACTTATGTACTGAACAAATGCTGACTAATGAAAAAAGTAGAAGTGGTCTTTGTGCATTATTTCTCTTCATCAGGGCATCTACACTGAAAGTTTGTTGGTCTGGAGGGATCAAGTTCTATTCTTACAGGGTGGAAGTCCACTCAACTTAATAGAATTAGTGTGAAAAATTTATAAAGGAGAAAGCTTCTGTGCAGTCCCATGGTGATTCTCTGCAGCAATCTGTAGATACTCCTGTGACTGCTGGAAAAAGTAAATGTGTCTAACAAAGGCCATGAGTTGAAAAAGTGCTTTGTAGACAAAGTGGGGATCCTTTAATTACTTCTTGTGAATTTTAGCATCTCCGAGAGGCAAGACTGAATGGTAGCCAGATCCAGGGAGAATGCACGCAGACGGCACACCACTTCTCTTCCCCCATCTGTTCCTAACCCGCACTTCTCTGAGCACTATTCAACAGGATGTGGAAATAGTTTTCAGTGAGACCAGTAGGGGGAGAGAAATCTAATGTCTTTAAAAATCAGCTTCAGGTAATTGTGAAACCAGAAACACAAATATGCATTAACCCTAATTATATGGTTATCCCATTGGTCTCACTATAGCATAGAGTTAAGGCTGTTTGGGTGCTTAACTGTGCATTTCTGTACCTTAATGTGTTTGTGTTTCTTTGAAGTTTTATTTTAACTCTAAATTGCCTAGGGTTGTAATGCTTATTTTGGGAATAATTACATCCCTGTAATGTCTTTTACCTTAAATTACTGATATGTACTCAACCTTAACATTGCATAGACTCCCAGATAACTAAGGAATGCAGTGGAAGACATGTATTTGCATGACAGTATATGAGAGAAATATGCCTACCAGTTAGATTATTTTGAAGTTTTGGCTTATTTCATTTGTTTAAAATAAGATAAGAGACAGCTGTGTTGTGGGATAGAAACACAGCTTGGGTGAAGGCTCACAAATCACAAGACTGACTCAGGGAAGCTGGCAACACATCAGGAATGGTGTACATGAGCTACACAAGATGGTTTTACAACAAAATATTTTAATCATCCTCGCTCTGTCTAGCAAAAGGTTAGCAGTTAAATCAATGCCTATCCAATTATTCCTGGACACATCACCAGCTCTTTTCTATATCACTATAATCAGTTAATGACAAAAACCCCCACAAGAGATTGGCTTCTCTCATATGTGTACCGATGCACTTTGTGTGAGCAGCCCATTATGCACACTGCTTTGTGCATCTTACTTGAAAGCACAGGAATGTGTAGTTCCTGTGTTCCATTTCTTAGGGTAAATAACAAGCATGTTTGGTGGAATTCCAAAGAGCTTCTTCAAATTAGTTATAGTCTCTGCTGAGAAACCAATTACTCCAAGGTTTGGAATGCTCTGTTAGATTCCGACACTTGCTAGATTGGGATCATAGTGCACTGCCTGGACAAAAAGGTGTATGTTTTTATTATGCCGTAGTGGAGCAATAGAGTGTATTCAAACAGAAAAGGAAGGATCAAATGGAACAGAAAGAAATACAAGAAAAGGAGACTTGAAGATGAGGTTTGCTCATCACCACAGGATATAGGATAGAAACAGGAATGGCTTCCACTTTGATTTAATGTATTCCCAAGGTCACAAATGCAATGGTAACAGTCAATACCAATCAGAACAGTGTAATGCAGTGGTGAGCTGGAGCCGGTTCGCGCGAACCGGTTGTTAAGTTTTGAAGCAGTTTTAGAACCGGTTGTTAACCCACTTCCCTGCAGGGGGCGCTGAGGCTTTGATGGGCTCCGGCCGGGAAGTGATGTAATTCCTCCTCCGGCCGCCGGGGGTGCTGCGCTGCGGGAGCCACGTGGGCTGCCGCCTGGCCCTGGGCACGAGCCCTGGTGCTGCTGCTGCTCCCCTGGCCCTGGGGCTCCCGCTGCTGCCTGGTGGGTCCCTGGCTGCTCTGCTGGGCCTGGGCTGCGTCCTGCTGCTCTCCCTGTGAGTACCCACCACCCTGCCCGCAGCCAGCCCCTGCCTCCAGCCACCCCCGTACCCCCTGCCCTGTCTCCAGGCACCCCCTGCCTGCAGCCACCCCCTACCCTGCCCGCACCAGCCCCTGCCGCACGCCCTGCCCGCACCAGCCCCTGCCTCTAGCCATCCCCTGCCTCCAGACACCCCCGCACCCCCTGCCCTGTCTCCAGGCACCCCCTGCCTCCAGCCACCCCCTGCCCTGCCCGCACCAGCCCCTGCCGCACGCCCTGCCCTGCCTCCAGCCAGCCACCCCCTGCCTGCAGCCACCCTCTACCCTGCCCGCACCAGCCCCTGCCGCACACCCTGCCCTGCCTCCAGCCAGCCCCGCACCCCCTGCCCTGTCTCCAGCCACCCCCTGCCCTGCCCGCACCAGCCCCTGCCTCACGCCCTGCCCTGCCCACAGCCAGCCCCTGTCTCCAGCCACCCTCTGCCCTGCCTGAAGCCACCCCCGCACCCCCTGCCTGCAGCCAGCCCCCGTCTCCAGCCACCCCCTGCCCTGTCTCCAGCCACCCCCGCACCCCCTGCCTGCAGCCAGCCCCTGCCCTGTCTCCAGCCACCCCCGCACCCCATGCCCTGTCTCCAGGAACCCCCTGCCTCCAGCCACCCCCTGCCCTGCCCACACCAGCCCCTGCCTCACGCCCTGCCCTGCCCACAGCCAGCCCCTGTCTCCAGCCACCCTCTGCCCTGCCTGAAGCCACCCCCGCACCCCCTGCCTGCAGCCAGCCCCCGTCTCCAGCCACCCCCTGCCCTGTCTCCAGCCACCCCCGCACCCCCTGTCTCCAGCCACCCCCGTGCCCTGTCTCCAGCCACCCCCGTGCCCTGTCTCCAGGCACCCCCTGCCTGCAGCCACCCCCTGCCCTGCCCGCACCAGCCCCTGCCGCACGCCCTGCCCTGCCCACAGCCAGCCCCTGCCTCCAGCCATCCGCTGCCTCCAGCCACCCCCGCACCCCGTGCCCTGTCTCCAGGCACCCCCTGCCTCCAGCCACCCCCTGCCCTGCTCGCACCAGCCCCTGCCGCACGCCCTGCCCTGCCCACAGCCAGCCCCGTCTCCAGCCACCCCCTGCCCTGTCTCCAGCCACCCCCGCACCCCCTGCCTGCAGCCAGCCCCTGCCCTGTCTCCAGCCACCCCCGCACCCGCTGCCTGCCGCCACCCCCTGCCCTGTCTCCAGCCACCCCCACACCCTCTGCCTGCAGCCACCCCTGGACTCCCTGCCTGCAGCCAGCCCCCGTCTCCAGCCACCCCCTGCCCTGCCTGCAGCCACCCATGCACCCCCTGCCCGCAGCCAGCCCCTGCTGCACCCCCTGCCCTGCCCGCAGCCAGCCCCGTCTCCAGCCACCCCCGCACCCCCTGCCCACAGCCAGCCCCTGCCGCACCCCCTTCCCTGCCCGCACCAGCCCCTGCCGCACGCCCTGCCCTGCCCGCAGCCAGCCCCTTTCTCCAGCCAGCCCTGCACCCCCCTGCCCTGCCTGCAGCCAGCCCCTACCTCCAGTCAGCCCCTACCCTGTCTCCAGCCAGCCCCACACCCCCCTTGCCTCCAGCCAACCCCGCATCCTCCTGTCTCCAGCCAGCTCCGCACCCCCTGCCCTGTCTCCAGCCAGCCCCGCACCCCCATGCCTCCAGCCAACCCCACACCCTCCTGTCTCCAGCCAGCTCCGCACCTCCTGCCCTGCCTGCAGCCAGCCCTGCACCCCCTGCCTCCACCTAGCCCTGCCCCACGTCCCTGTCCGCAGCTGGCCCCACGTCCACTGGTGCCCTGCAGTTCCCAGGGCAGTAACCCTGCACACCTGCTTCAATGAGGGGGGCAGGGAGCAGCTGGGACCCACACATGTGCATACCCTAGGGTGACCAGACAGCAAGTGTGAAAAATCAGGACAGGGGGTGGGGGTTAATGAGAGCCTATATAAGAAAAAGACCCCAAAATAAACCCCCCTATAAAATTGGGACATCTGGTCACCCTAGCACACCCCCAGGGAGTGGCAGGGACCCACATGTGAAACGGAGCTCATTTCTCGTTCAGACCCATCTTTTTAAAAAAGAACTTTAGGCAGGGTTAACATACATCCGTATTTTCCCGGACAGGTCAGGCTTTTTGGTTCTTATATCGCCGTCCAGGAGGAATTTTTAAATACGGATGTATGGTAACCCTGTTGGTACAAAAAATACATACAGGGGCACATCCCTTAAATCAGAACTTTTTATAGGGAACCGGTTGTTAAGATTTTGGCAGCTCATCACTGGTGTAATGTATTATTCAGTGGTTATGATGGTGAATTTGTATATCAACTCTGAAGCAGCTGTGATCCTCCTGAAATATTCAAACTGCTACTTGGGGTTGACACGCAGCTGAGGCAGTTGTACAAAAGCTCTAGCTAACACTTCCCATGTCACCTATGTATAATTACATCTTTTTATTCTGTGTACATGGACCCATACTTGAATATAATTTTTCTGCAACTGAATAATCATTCTGGTTGTTTATGCCAAAGCATTTTAAATGGTGATAATAAAAGGTAATGCTTTTTATTTGATGATCCCAAATGCTTTCCAATACTACCTAATTTGGTCTCACTGCAGAATAGCTCATGCCAACGTATAGGTATCACTTTGCCCACTGATGGAAATGGAGCTGTCTGCAGGATGCAACATAGCAGCTGTGTAATGGGTAAAAAAATGCAGAGTTAATATTTTCTTCAATTAACAGCCTTCCCTCTCCTTCAGATAGGGTCCATGACTCCCTTCCATTTCCCCTCACATTTTTTTCATTTTTCAGCGTTATTCAAGAAATTATTGGGTATTCCGTATTTTTTCCCTTGGGATTTTAGGAAATAAATGGAGGGCTGTAGATATTTAAGTATATATGGACAGTCCTTTTAAATAAGCAGTACAATATAGCAGAATGTCTATGGAATAGAAGCCTAGAGATGGGTGCCTGTCAGTAGGGTTGCCAACCTTCGCGGTTTTGCTGGGAGTCTCCTGGAATCGGGCTCGATCTCCTGGAGACTACCGAACCCAAACCGGGAGATTTTAGCCCGCTAGAAGTCCGGCGGTGCAGCGGAGCTAAGGGAGGCTGCCTACCTGCCCTGGCACCATGCCACTCCCGGAAGAGGCCAGCATGTCCTTGCGGCCCCTGGGGGGGACGACACAGGGGTCTCTGCGCGCTGCCCCTGCCCCAAGTGCCATCTCCGCAGCTCCCATGGGCTGGCAACTGTGGCTAATGAGAGCTGCGGGCGTGACGCCTGCAGGCAGGGGGAGTGCGCGGAGCCTCCTGCCCCTCCCCACCTCCGGGGCCTCACGGATGTGTTGCCTGCTTCCAGGAGCGGCGCACAGAGGGGGCAGCGCACGGAGCCCCTGGGCCCGGTTTACATCGGGTGGGTCCCAGTTGGAAGTCCCAGTGGGGCTAAGGCAGGCTCCGCCCCCGCAGCTTCAATTGGCCAAAGTTCCCGGCCAATGGGAGCTGCAGAGTTGGTTCTCAGGGAATGGGCAGTGAGTAGAGATCCCTTGACCGACAGGGGTTGCAGAGAGCAGCATGAAGCCAGGACAGGCAGGCAGCCTGCACCCACACTCGCTCCCAGAGCCCACACCCCTTCCTGCCCCAGCCTGGAGCCCCCTCCCACACCCCAATCCCCTGTCCCAGTCCTGAGCCCTCTCCAGCACCCAAACTCCCTCCCAGAGCTTGAACCCCACACCCCCTCCTTTACCCCTGCCCCAGGCTCAGCCTGGAGCCTCCACCCGCAAGCTGAACACCTCGGCCACAGTCCAGAGCCCACACCCCCTCCTGCACTCCAACCCCCTGCTCCAGCCCGGTGAAAGTGAGTGAGGGTGGGGGAGAGTGAGCAATGGAGGGAGCGGGGATGGTGTGAGCAGGGCCTCGGGGCAGGGCGGGGAAAGGGTGATTTCTGTGATTAGACAGTTGGCAACCCTCCTGCCTGTACAAGGTCTAGCCAACTCCTGAGTGCCCCCTTGTGGCCAGAATTCACTCCATAGTGACCTCCTACCAATTTCCCCCCTTTTCTGGGCTCCTTAAGAACTCACAGTCCACAGGTAAAGATATTTTCCTCATGGGGTCCCACTGATTGAGTCATTATATATTGGCCCTTCAGCCCCAAAGCACAGTTCAGTCATCCTTTCCCATTAGTGATGGAGTCCCCAGTCCTCTTTCCCTGAGGTAGGTCCCAATCCAGAGTTTCTCTGGCTTTACTGGATGGGAACTCAGCCCTCTGGCTTCCAGGCCCCCAAATCCTTTTCCCAGTCAGGGTCTCTAACAGGAGCTGGGCCTGATACTCCCAGGCTTTAGCTGGCTGAAGCTCAGCATTCTTCAGCTCTCTGGTTCTGGCTTCCAAGCCCAAACCCTTCTGTCAGTCAGGGGTACTTGAAGGAACCGCCTGCTCTCTGCCAAGTCTTCTCTATCACAGCTTCCTTGGTCTCAGAGTCTTCCTACTAGGAGCCTTTCAAACCCTCTGCAACCTCCCCTAATTCTTGTACCTCCACCCACTTTCTGGCAGCTTCTTGCGGCTCTTTATAAGGCAATCACCCTAATCTCTCCCAAGTGTAGCTCATTCTGTAATCAGGGTTGGGTAGTCCCAGTCCTCCCATCTTTAAGGGGTGAGCCACCCTGTTACAGTGCCTATCAATATATTTTTTAATGAAATATATACATTGTTAATGGGCAGCTACTGAGTATTCCACATCCAAGCTTCAACCTGTGTGTTTTAGTTTTTATTGGACATATAGGTCACATGATATTGTTTCCATTTCCTGATTGGATGTCTGTGAGCTCAAAATTAACCTTTTATGAATATTGCTGCCAGTAAAATTTGCTAGATTATTCAGAGAAAGTGGACACATGAGGGGTGTGAGGATGGCAAAGCAAATTCAACACATTTTGGTGGACTTTTGTCTTAATTATTTACCCATACTATAGTTTGAGGCCAATGTATAATAGCCTAATCGTAATGCCCTGCAATACCACTTTGGAGGCCTGTATTTAATTATTGATTCTCCAGTTTGTCCGAGGGCTAATGGGACATTAGAATGTTGTAAAAGGAGCAACATGCATTCTGGAGCAGGAGGTAATGCTTTGAATCCCTCAGTGACCTATTCGTGAACATTAAAGACCAGCATTGATCAGCTCTGAAGGGGAGTTCCATCCATCCCTGTTCAGACAAAAGCATGGTGGCTTCAACACAGGGCTTGGGGAAGAGAGGGAATGTGATAAGAGGATCCACAGGGCTCTAAAAAGACACAAAGTACTTGAAGATTCTAAGGTGGAATTTAATGTACAACTGACTAACACGTGACATGTATGAATAGATGAGCTGATCTATACAATCTGATGTGGAAGGGTATTATGGTAATGCACATAGAGTGGATGAGAGTTGGGAGCGGGATTAGTCTTATTAAAAGGAACTTGCTAGGTTATTGGTTTTATTACATTGAAAAGAGCAGACACATCAAATCTTTATAGCTTCTGGTCCGAGTTTTCTCCATAGTAAATCATTTTATACAGTGACTCACAAAACCTTTCTTGAAACTAACTCAGTTTAACTGGCTTGGATATAAGCTGTCTCTTATGGATTGAAAAGTGCCAGAAAGGCCATAAATATTGGATCATAACAGACATCAATGTACCATATCTTGTTAAGGGAAGCTGTCCACAGGGGTGTTTCTGGGCCTTTTCGGGTCCAGTCTTATTTAACAGCATCATTAATGATCTGGAAAAGAAGGTAAACTGCACATTAGTATCATCTGTGAATGTAATTAAATTGGAAAGTGTTGCAAACATCAATGAGGACAAAGAAATAACTGAACTTGAGTGGTTGAGTGGAACTTGAGTGGTTAGAAGTATGGCAAAAATAGCTAAATGAGATTCACCTGGAAAAATATGCATGATGATATATATAAAATCCAGGACAGATACTTAGTGGGAACAGCTGATGCTGAAAGAGCAATCTGATTGATATTGAAAACTCAATCATTTTGCAAGGCAGCATGGCATCAAGCCAATGTGCTTTAGGTTGGAATGTGCAGACAGATTGCCATGGACAGAAGAAGCAAGTCTAGACCAGAAGATACTGGTGGGGTTCTGCCTAGAATACGGCATTCAGCTCTGAGCATCTCAATACCAGGAATATATAGACAAATTGAAGGGAATTCAGAGAGCAGCAACAGAAATTAAGAGCTTTTCTCATAAACACGGCTAGAAACTACATTGGAATAATTTTGCTATGTCGCAAATGAAGTGGGGGAGTGAAAAATATGGTAACTGTCAACTAGTATTTGGACAGTGTAAACATGAAGGCGGGACAGGAATTGTTTGGGGGGAAATCTACAGAATGCTAACTAGCAGTAATGGGAAAACACTGGTTGAACATCAGGATCAGTTTTCCAACAATCAGATCCATTAGTTCTGTGGAATGGGCTCTCAGGAAAAGTGGTGAGTACTTTTAAAAATGCATAGACAAAGAACTGGAGAATATATTACACTGTAGGGAACACTGCAGAGGATAAAATTCCTCTAGCTACACTTGTTTGTAAGGGCAGAGGTTTTCCCCAGGAATTTAAATGGTGGGGGGACATTCAAAAATACAGGGGGGGAGGACCAATGAGGGGTGAGACTGTTAGGGTGAAGGTGGGCTGTGTGGCACCATAGTAAAAACTGAAAAATGTTTCACAACCATTTTATTAGATTTAACTCATGTTTTTAAATCATCATACAAATTAAAGTTGGCTACACAAGCCTACTATGAAGCACTATAGCTATATCCTTCTTGGTTTCTTGTTGTAATTTTGCACAACTCTGTTAATGAGCATTCGTTTTTGGTGGCTTCTCATGTGTCCGGTACTTCCAGTCCTTCATGATATGCTCATGGTCAAGCAGAAGGCGACTTCTTTCAGAACACAAAATTCTATTCAATGAGGAAAAAGAATGCTCAACTGTAGCAGTTGTGACTGGGAGTAGAAAGAGATGAATTCCTACTTCTTTCATCCCAGGAAACGGCACAAAAATTGAATCAAACCACTAGTGATGATAAAGAAGTTGAAGTCAAATCTTCTTTCGTTCATCACATGATATTCCACTCTGTGTTCAAATTCTCTATTCTGTCCTGATCACATGGCAGCCCCATTGCTGGTAGTGCCTCACTCCACTCAATAATCAGTGTTTTATAAGACAGGCATCTGTAAAAGCTACGTAGAGGTGGAGTAGAATCCAAAAGTTGCTGTTGTAGAGATGAAAGAATCAAGTTTGTCTATTTTACTTTTTCAGCTGGCTTAACAAACACTTCTTGTCCTCATCATTTAAGGAGTTAATAAAGTACCCTAATTAGTCAACTTCTGAACTGAAGTGTTTGCTTCTTCCAGTATGTTTTCAATGGATATCTCTCTGATTGATCCAAGTGTAGCTTCCATTGCTGGACAGAAATCTACTGCTGTTGCAGCAGATGCCAGGATAGCATTGTGTAATGACCCAAGTGGTTTCAACAGTAGATTTACAAGAGAGATTGGCGATTGTCTTCTCTGAACTTAGTTGCAAAATTATTCCACCAGCCTCACTACTTTGATCTGTCCCATCTCGGTAGATACTTTCCAGAGCCAATAATAATGCTTGCAGTAATTTTAACACAACAGTCGAGGATCGCTCATGAGAAAGCCAGCGGGTTTTCCCAGGTTGGACTAATTTGAACTTCAGTCCCAGTGTATCTTCTATATTTTTCAAGACGTTCAGTCCTTTTGGACACTTTCTGAAAAAAAGAGTATAATGAAGACATTAAATCTATAGCTTTTTAAATGCTCTCTGAAGATTCTGCAGCTTGTACTAGTGTTAGTTGGAGTAGATAGCCCCTGTAGTGTGTATTGGAGAGATTAGAGTTACACTTTCTCTGAGTGAAGCTTGCACTCCACTATGTCTTCCAGAGTGGTTTGCAGCTCCATCAAATGCACAAGCAGCCATCTCTTTAGGGTTCAGTTTATAAGCATTTAACTCTTCTAAGATGTGGGTTGTTAGAGATGCAGCCGATGTGTCTTTTATAACCTGACCATCTAGAAATTCATCTACTGGCCTACCACCGATATCAAGATAATGTATGCAATGACTTAATACTTGACACCCAGTTGCATCGGTGCATTCATCAGCCACGTATACACATTTTCTGAATGTGGTGAGAGAGGTCTTTACTTTTTCAACTGCTGAGTCTTTCACTGTTGCACTGTATGCTTCTAACCAGTCAGTTGAGTTTCTTGCAGAAAGACAGTGAGCATTTGCTGGTCTTGGTTGGAAAAAAATGTCCAACTTCAGGATCAACAAATGACAGTGCACTTAACATTGGCCTCCAGTCTGTAGTGTATGGTATCTCTTTCTTAAAGAGAAAGTATGATGTGAGAGCCATGTTTATTTGAATCAACTGTGTTGTGTCTCCAGCATTTTTAACAGCCTCATTAAGTACTTCTAAAATTGGCTTTGACAATGATTGGCTTATAAGGCTTTCTGCACGTCAATGCAGTCCAGAGGATTGGTGTTTTGCAGTCTGTTCACATAGTTTGTCAGCATTGGCTTTGCTGATCTGTCTGGCAAACCAAGCTCTTCCACATTTACTATATAAATCCATGGTATGCTCAAATCTTAATTATTGCATGCAATTCTAGTCACTCCATCTCAAAAAAAAGATATATTGGAGTTGGAAAAGGTACAGAGAAGGGCAACTAAAATGATTAGGGGTATGGAACAGCTTCCATATGAGGAGAGATTAAAAAGACTGGGACTTTTCAGCTTGGAAAAGAGACAGCTAAGAGGGGATATGATAGAGCTCTATAAAATCTTGACTGGTGTGGAGAAAATGAATACACTCCTTCACATAAAACAAGGACTAGGGGTCACCCAATGAAATTAATAGGCAGCACGTTTAAAACAAACAAAAGGAAGTACTTCTTCACACAAAACACAGTCAACCTCTGGAGCTTTTTGCCAGGGGATGTTGTGAAGGCCAAAACCAGAACAGGCTTCAAAAAAGAACTACATAAGTTCATGGAGGATATGTCCAACATGGCTATTGGCCAGGATGGGCAGGGATGCAACACTATGCTCTTTGAGCCTCTGTTTGCCAGAATCTGGGAGTAGACGACAGGGGATGGATCACTCAATAATTGCCATGTTTAGTTAATTCCTTTTGAAGCACCTGGCATTGGCCACTGTTGGAAGACAGAGTACTGGGTTAGATGGCCCATTGGTCTGATCCAATATGGCTGTTCTTACGTAAAAATTAATTATAATAAAAATGTTTAGTACAGAAACTCCCAACACCAGCCAAAATTAATCACTTGGGTAACACAGCTCTGTCTGCTAGATACCTAGGCTAAGTTCATGTAAATACAGTCTGGTCCTCACCCTCTGGCTCATTACCAGCTGTAAAGGGAGAGCTCATTCAGACCTTGCTTACAAATCATAATTTGAAACTATTAGGTTGGCCAACATTGCCAAAACAATGTGCCAACATTTTCAGAAAAAACAACACCTGTGTGAAGAAGTTAGTCTTTGTTCATACTTTTTAAACCTATTATACTTTTTCAGGTACAAGTATTTTATCATACACGGTAAATGCTTTTAAACTGTGTATTAATGTTTCCATTTCAATTCAAATTGCCAACCAATGACTAAATTGGCAACACTGCATGTAACTAGTTGATCACTGGGGGATATTGGGGAAATTCAAGGGAGTTGGGGGTGTAGGGAATCCTTATGCAGGGGTGACAGTGAAATTGTCCTGGAATAAAATGCCTTGACTGTGTGATGGAGTGTGCTCCCCACACTCACGTGAAGGGATTAATGTAGGCCAGATGGACCAATTAACCTATTAGGCTGCAAGCTGGGGGATATTTAGGCTGAGAGAAGAGCCCTAGTTAAGGGGAGCTCAGGAACAGGTGGGGCTTCTATAAAATCTGGGAGCTGATAGCAGAAAGGCCACTGCAGTGAGTTTTCTGGGGATAAGGGAGAGAACGGGAGTAAGATCCAAGAGGAGGGGTTTGTCTAGCAGACCTGGGAGATAAGGGTTTAACTGGAAGGGTGGAGAATGTGCATTGGTAGGAAGCACTCCAGGGGAGTGACAGGAAGGTTTGTGCTAGTACATACCTTGACTGCTAGAGATAAGTCTCCTAGATTGTATCCCAGAGTAGAGGATGGGCCTATGTTCCCAGCCAGCCACTGAGTGAGAGCTGCTATCTGAGCAGTGAACTTGGAGGCTGGCCAGGGCTAGGTGTTCTAGTCACTGAGGGAGTGCCCCAGCCAGGGTAGTGGACTAAAGGACTGCCTGGGACAGTGAGGAAGACACTGATAGTACCCCAGAAGGGGAGGACTCTTCTGACTTGGCCAGAGAGCTAAGCCACGAAGATGAGGCAAAGCAATTCCTGTGGAGCAAATGAGGGCTGCAGACAGAGAGTGAAATGATGGGCTGAGGAACTCCATGAAGAAGGTGTCTGTGTGAAAGAGCTAATCCCTAGAGCGTCCAGGAGGAGACCCCCTCTAGCAGTGAGTAGAGGTCCGTGTGATAGACGGTAAGAAAGCTTCACTATATACTGTTTTTTTACTTTGTACAAACCAGGGCAGCATCTAATCTTCTAGCCCTGCTCCCCTTCCCTCCCCATCCCACTTATGCCTCACCCCATTAGAGTGGGATGCAGGGTGTGCATTGTCCCCAGATATCAATCCCTGTTTGCTTGTCCAGAGAGACTGCACTGGTTCCCCTGACTGTAGGCTGGACTTGCAGTTCTATCATACAGAAGTGGGCTGGCAGCAGGTAAAATTGCACACACACAATGATATGGCTTACACAATTCTTGCATTATGCTGGAGGAGCCTAATAAAAAGGTTCATTAATATCATGTACAGGAGCCAGATTCAATCCCTATTGTATCTCCCCATTCACTTTATTAAGTTTACTTTATTCCTGCTCTGTTGCTGTACCTTTGTGCCCTCTGCTGTATGTACCAAATCTTATTGACATTTTAATATTAAATTATTATGACAAGAAGATATTCCATTTGCTAAGTAACTTGTTTTATTTGGAGGAAAACTGGAAGCTGCAGAAAAACCATTATAAAAGATTAAGATAGTGGAGTAATACTGACTGATACAATATAAATTATTATTTTGTCGGCAGCACACCCAGCTCTGCTACTGAAATTTTAAGTGATAAAGCCAACAAGTTAGAAAATTAAATCTTTGCGACCAAAAAGACTATTAACCACAAAAAATAAGACTCAGGCACAGTTAGAATTTGTGGGGAAAACTTGTCCCTGGGAAAACATGTACCAGAGAAACCTGAACAAAGCTCATGTGGGGAATGGCAAAAAATTACAGTGGCCAAATTGTGGTTTCAATTAAACTAGTGTAAGTTCAGAATGATTCCAGTCAAGAGAAGTCATTGGAGTTATTTCTGATTCCCACCTATGTAACTAACAGCTACAGTTGACCTATAGAATCTATAATTTCATGGGCAGAAATTTTGCTGGATTGGTAGTGACCAGCAGTTACTGTCCTATAGTGACCTATGACATTACTATTTAATATTTGCAGTGCTGTAGTGCCGAGGAGCCCTAGTCATAAAATTGTTTTATTGGTTCAACAGAGCAAATGTCCACAGAGCAGCACCACAGGATCACACCAGTGATCCATTTAGTACCAAATCTGGACTAACAGTAGCTAGTACTAGAAGTACTTACCAGGAATGGGTAAGTAACCCTTCAATTAACAGTCTGTAACACTGAACCCAATGGAACAATTTATTCTCCTTAGTCCCCATTAGAAGTTGGCTTATGCCCTGAGATATTGTCTATCAGTGCCACAACTGATATTGACTTGCCCACCTTAGTTATCAGTCTAAGTAGTGAGACCAACAACAGACTAGATCATGCAGACGAACCCACGCTCCCTTTCTCCCCAGTGGTCCCTTAAAAAAAAAAAAGTTCAGCCCCCCTGGCAATGTAGCGTGGAGAAACCGATGCTGTCATTAGAGTGTAAGCTCTTTGGGCAAGGGGCCATCTTTTCGTGCACTGTTTGTACAGCACCTAGCACAATGAGATCCTGGTCCGTGACTGAGGCTGCTAGGTGCTACTGCAATACAAATAATAAATTGCCCATGATGTTCATCAGCACAGACTTCTCATTAGTAGGGATAAACTGGCTATTGCATTTGTTAAGGGATAAAAGCTATCCCTTAGTTATCACACATTCCACTAATTAAAGGGGAATAGAAATGACAGACATGAATAACTCTGCAAATGGCTGGTCATCTATGAATTCAGGGCCAAATTTTGAGGTCCTTACTCAAAATTCCCACTGGCTTGGGCACTTTACCCAGATTAAAGTGTAAAATTTGACTTCATTTCAAGTTTCAATTTTGATCTCTTGCAACTAGTGACTCAAGTAAGGGCAAACATACCTTTTTAACCAAAAAAGACCTGAAATCATATATTTTGCAGGACAGATGTTGCAAAAGATGTTGTATAATGAACAATTCATAACATAAACAGGTTTTATCCAAAAGTTACCCTTCATTATACCAAAATGGAATTGCCTTAGTCTAGTGATACTGTATAGTTAATCACGCTTAAATACAGTTCCTTCCACACACACGCACCCTCAGTTATTTAATCCCCTTCATGCTGATTGGTTCTAAGGATCTGCAGTGTATGCAATTATGAAAATGGGATCCCTCTCCAGTGTACTTCAAGTGATCACTTCAATGTAGAGGTTCTCTACCACCTTATATCTTTTGCAATCACACATAGTTGTAAAACTTCCATTCTGCTTTGAACACCTGTCCGTCTGGTGGTGATTCCAACCACTCTGCATCTGTGTAGAGACAGCTGCCATTTTTGTACTCCATTGCTGCAGCTGGGAAGACTTTCACACACTGTGCACAGTCTGATAAAGACTTGACTTTTGCTCTTGTGTGGGGTTTTTTTCTTACATGTAATCTGAATGATTTGTTTCTGAGGACTCCTAATCTTCAGTAACTTCAAAGGAAGTTTGAGGGAGCTCAGCACTAGAGCTGGTTGGGAATTGGTCTCCCCCCCTCCCCCCCCCAACAGAAAATGTTAGTCATCAAAACCAGAATTTTGAAGAAACGTCTCTTTCCTTGGGAAGGTTGCTCAGGCTCAGGATGGAATTTTGGGAGAGAAGGAGACACCAGAATAGCCAACATGCAGAGATGGGACTTGAATCTTTCTCCCCCACCTGAGCATTCTAACCACTGGGCTATTGGCTATTTTGGGAGAAGATAAACTCTCTGCATTTCGTGGGTGGTTTTTGTTTTTTTTTCCCCCATGCTTTTTTAGAAATCTCTTGTTGTTCATGCCAGTGTGAGGCTTGAAATTTTGTTTTAATTCCAATTTTTAATAGAACAGAATTCTTGTTTTCTGGCTAGCCCTATTCTAAGCAAAACAGCTTTGCTTTTAAGTACACAAATACGAGTTTAGTTGCTTAACTCTTGATAGTCAAGTTTGAATCTTTTACCAAAACAAAAATATGGGCCAATATTTTTAAAGTGTTGATTTGTTTGTAGCCACTACACCCTGCTTATGGGGTGGACATGTAGATGAAGTTTTGAAGTTCCACTCAAACATGTTGAAGGCAGTAAAAAGAATCATTTGTGTATAGTACTTGCATCTGAGGATCCCAAAACATTTCACAAACATACACTAAGTCTCTGTGCCACCCTGTAAGATGGGTGTTATGGTCCCCATTTCACAACTAGGGAAACTAGGTGCAAACCAGAGAAGTGACTTACCCATGCAGTCAGCAAAAGCAGAACCAGGGAAACAACCCAACATCCCTGCCATTGACCCACATTCCCTCCTCCAGCAAAGAAGCATCTGTTAAAGATTATGCTCTAGCAGTAAGTAAAGCTCTTGCTTTTGGTAATGTTTTGCCTGTTTCTAGAGCAAATACAAGCTCATAGCTATTTGAGGAATAAAGAGCTAGTGAACGTGGTTGTTAGAGAATGGATTACTTTACATTAAGCTTATGATCCTGCAGTAACTCTGCCAATACCTGGAGCTACGGTTTCCTTTAAAATATACTAATTTTTGTATAAAGAACAATTAGCAAAATATTTCCTTCTGGCACATTAACCTAAAAAAGCTATAAGAATTGCAATTTAAACACATGTAACTCTTTTGCCACAGTGTCTCTTAAGAGACAGGTTTGCTATTGGCTTTCTGGAGTGATGCAAGCAGCAGAATCACTCTTGATTTCACAGCACATTTGTAAGCTTATCTTAGACACAGAATTCTTTGTTCAAAGGGACTTGAGGGTGCAGAAGAGAAGGGGCTATTTTATACTTCTTTTTTTAAACTGGCAGAGGGGTTGCCTTTACAGAGTTCTGATTGGCATGCAAGGCTGGAAATGGAATACTGGAAGTTTTCCATCTCTATCAATGGTGTGAATCCAGGAGAAATTGGCAGAGGCTGAGGGCCAGGTTCTCAGCTGGTGTAATCATCATGGAAATCAATGCTACAACAGCTGAGGATATGGCTCTGAGGTTAGCCATCATTTGATGATTGTTAGCTGGCTCCAATACAGTGAGTTGGTGGTCTGAGCTCAGCTTCTGTTCCCATTTTCTTTTTTTTTTTTTTTAAAAAGGCACCCTCGTGACGGATACTCTTATTAGCCGTCTCAGTAAAGTGGCCAAGGACTGAATGAGTCATAGAGGCAAACTAACCTTTCATCTCTGAAGGTAGTTCTACATGGCAGAATTGATGAAGGCAAGGCAGCAAGAGGAAAGCTTGCACTCTGCTGCTTGTCTCCTGGGCTAGCTGGCCATCATAAGCATTAAAAATGTGTAAATATAAAAGCAGATGTTAACTCTCCAGTGTTCGTCTCCTACACCTCTTGGCATCAGGAACTGGTGCACTAATTCACATGAACGGGATACCATTCACAGAGCTGCATACAAAAAGCTTTCTGAAGTGCACACGTGAGAATACATTGGCTTTGCTTCTAGATGTATGTAACTGATAATTAAACAGCTTACATCTTGTCCTAGTAAATAACTATTTTAAAGCATGCAACTTAACACTTACATTGCAGTAGCACCTAGACCTGAACCAGGTAAAGGTTTGATAATGCTGGGCATCTACAAACCTATAGTGGATAAGTACCTTAGCTCCACAGAGCCTACAGTCTAGAAGACAAGACATAGTAAGTGGATGAAACAAACAGGTGGGTGGAGGGTAAGGCTATTTTTGTCATAGAGTGTGCACAACTCATAGCTAATCAGTGGCAGTAATCACAACTTGTCACCTGCTTAGCAGTTATCATATGGCAGTTTTATGTATGCATCATGGTAGGAGAACTTTAAGGGAGGACGTGGTGGTAGCTTTGCAGGTCTTGTGGAGGCCTTTGCAGGGCTTGGTAGAGCTTTTCACCACCTGTAGGCTGACATATTTTTCTTCTAGTCCTTTTAATACACACTTGCAGAAGCCACCACCATCTTTCTTCCTGAACATGTGGTATAAAGTATGAGACTATTGCATTGTTGCTGCTTGTACTCTGAGCAGTTTGGTTATATGTGATGTGTTGCTTTGTCAAAACCTTTTTTGCAATGTCTACATTTGAACTGGGAGATGCGATTCCCAGCTCATGTAGATGACTATGTGCTAGCTCTATTCAAGCTAGCATGCTAAAAATAGCAATGTAGCCAGAGTAGCCTGGGTAAGCCAGCCATGTACATATTCAAGGGGTCTGGGCGGCAGCTGCCACCTGTCCTATCCCAGCTACACTCCTATTTTTAGTGCACTAGCTTGCATAGACATACCCATGCTAGCTCTGCTCAAGCTAGTGCACTAAAAATAGGAGTGTAGCCGGGATAGGACAGGTGGCAGCTGCCGCCCAGACCCCTTGAATATGTACATGGCTGGCTTACCCAGGCTACTCTGGCTACATTGCTATTTTTAGCATGCTAGCTTGAATAGAGCTAGCACATAGTCATCTACATGAGCTGGGAATCGCATCTCCCAGTTCAAATGTAGACATACCCTTTGTTGCTTTGTCATGAGATTGTAAAGCCTATGTAGCCAATCCATAATGAAGTGAATGTTTTAGCTGATCTGACCCATGTGAAAGATAGATTGTATACTAGAAATTAGCATGAGCTGCAAAGTTCAGAGTTCATGAACTTTTCTAAAATGAGATGGCGTTCAGGATCTGGAGGCTTGTTAACGATGAGCGCTGTTCTGGATCTGAAAGAATAGGAGTCATTGGGTTGGGCCTAGCTCAGCTAAAACCTTAAAGAAAGTGCTTAAATACAAAGCACAAGCTCCACAAGTACAGGAAACAGACTAGCTCAATAACCTACAATGATGAGATGGGTATATTTCCTACAAGGAGTGAGATCTTGCATGGGCCCCAGGAACCTGGTCTTCATCCCACTGAAATCATTCACAAAGCTTCCATTACTTTAATAAGCACAAGTGGCTAATTATGTGCTTCTTAGTTATCACTTCTGTGTGGCTCTTGATTAGTGACCCTTAATGTATGGCTGTAACAAAACTCATTTCAGAGACTCATGGTGGGTTAGAAATGAATGCTCATCTGTGGCAGTGTGTGTCTGCTAAGGATATTTTGTTCAAGACTTGGGTGGAAATGTTTCCACCCCAGTCAACATGAGTCATGCTTGGCTATCTCCAGAATTTATTCTCTCAGGGCTATGAATGGGGCCAGAATGTCTGAACAGCTGAAGTCAGGTTCCAGGCATATGTTAATGTGCTGAAGAATTTTCCGTTTTCTGATTTGTCAGCAAGTAAAAAGTGGCTTCTGTTAAGAGTAACTAAATGTTTATCTAGGAAATATGAAGTGGTGATAATGACCATTTTGATAGGTTGCCCTTCCTTCCATGGTGCCACTTGATGTACTGGGATACCACTGAGCCACCTGTTTCACCAGCCTGGGTTCCCTTACACTGTCCTGCTGAGCCAGGCCCTCAAGCCTGCTCCAGCACACACACACGTAGGGACACACCCAGCTGCAGAAAGACACAGACGTTGACATCAGCTCTCCATGGGAAGACTCAGCTAGGGAATTGCCTAACACTCAAGTACACATCCCTTCTGGGGTGTAAACCCAAAATTGTATTGTTTTATATTATACAGAAAACTATACATTAAGCTTATGATACTGCTCATGACATTTGCTCCCTCCCTCAATGTGGAGGAAAATATGCACAACTTTTGCTCCCCTGCCCCCAGTTATAAATTCCACAAACTGGGCTTAGAGAAAACAAAAACAACTTAGATTTTAAGTGATTGATTATAAGGGGTAGCAAACAGATCAAAGCAGATTACTCAACGAATAAAACAAACACGCAAACTAAGCTTAATACATGAAAGAAACTGGTAGTAATTTCTCACCCTAAATGTTGTTGTTGGTTGTTTTTAGGCATTTCTTTCACAGGCCAGACAACTTTTCCAGCCTGGCCTCATTCCTTCTCCCGCCCTTTCTCTTTGTTTCTTAGATGTTTCCAGCAGTCATCCTCAGTGGGGATTCAGTGAAGAATGAACCCTGATTAACTCACTTCCCTGCTTTAAATAGGATTTACATAAGGCGGGAATCCCTAGTTTGATCCCCACCTCCTATTAGTGGAAAAATACGAGTAGTCCAAGATGAAGTCCAGTACCAGGTGACATGATCACATGTCCCTGCAATGTCAAAGCAGCCAGGAATCAAAGGTTGTTTGCAGCATCCAAGGAAGCTTCTCAGGAAGGTGGGAGATTAGCATCTTCAAAGTCCTATTGTTCTCCCTAATGGCCCATCCAGGCTGATTGCATTCTGTCTGGTGAGCATTCCCCAGGTGTACACCCATTTGTAATTGTTACATAGTTAATATTCCTGCCTTTAGATACCAAAATGATACATATTCAGTAAATCATAACCTTTCCAATGATACCTCAGATAACTCATCTTATATAAAACACATCTTAGTTATGCCATATTCATATAACACTATTTCTATGAAGAATATGGGGCATGGTGTCACAACCATAAATTCATTTTTTAAGTGGCCTATGGGCAGTGCTTCATGCCACACTTTGAGAGAGCTTAGATTTTGGAGAGAAAAAGGAGCACTGCAGAAGTGATGCACTAGGGCCCAGATCCTCAAAGATATTGAGGAAGTTAGAGCCTAAATACTTTTGAGGATCTGGATCTGTGCTTAGAGCACTTGTCACTCACCAACGGTCCCATCCCTCATGGTCAGACTGAGGACTAGATTCCAGAAGTTATACCCTTAGATGTTAGCTTTTGATCATGGCAGAGGTGCCAGATTCAAACAGATGACCTAGAAAGGCTTTTTTCCCCTTAACAGTAGCCTAAGCCATCATACCCTTTCTACTACACTAGGTTTCCTACTCCTCCCACATCCAATTGCCTAATCAAATGCAACCAAATTACAGTGGAAAAACATAGGGAACATAAACATATGAAAGCTGGGACGAATAAATACTGAAGGATTCTCATTAAAGGGCCAGATTCTGAATGGTCCTTGCACAATCACAAGAATGCTGTACAAGAATCATACCCATCACTTGCCTGGCAGCACAAGAGTCGCCCACAATAGCAGTCCTTTGGCTCAAGTATGCAAGGATGGTTTGCTCCTTTTACACTCAGAGACCAAGGTACCAGAAAGGGGATGGGGTCCTGGCCCCGGACACCTTTGTAGTGGATGGAACAACCAAGTTGGTGGCAGGAGAAGATTGTGCATCCCTGCTTGTACTGTGGGAAGCCCTGTGAGGTATTGTGCCTCAGTCAGGCACAATCTCCACATGCCCTTCTAGGGGTCATGGGGCTGCACCTCATCCCTTACAGAGGGCTGGCACACACCTGTCTGACCCTGACTGAGTCAGCAAGAATGGTGTTCATGTGGAATAAACAAATCCTTACATCTGACAAGTTAATGAGAAGTTACATAGGGTGAAAGGGATTCAACAAGTGACCCAATTTGGCTGGCAGCAGTGGGGCCCAAGTGCTGAGTGATGGACACATTTAATATGATTGTGAGGTTTGGGACATTATGTGCTGTATTGATAGTTGCTTCATTTCTATGGATATCTAAAGCCTCATCCCTGGCAAAAAAATAAGTCTACGGCAGAGTGAACAATATCCTACCAGCCTTATCTTAATTGAACACTAGGGGATGTTCATGCAGCCAGCTCAGGGCTTTGGCTAGTTCAGCATTTTGGATAGTGTAAATCCACACATTATTGTGATTAGCACTATCCTTAGGGTGGATGTTTTATAATTAGCTCTTTATTTCTTTAACTGTATTTCTCTCTCTATAATTGAGACACATCAATGATATTTTCATCTTCTGGACAAACGAGCTAAACTGCCTCAGATTTCTACCTCACCTTCAACAACCACCACCCTGAAACTCTCGTTAGAATACTTCCATACAAGTATCAACTTTATGGGCATCAGTATTAGCAAAGGAACCCTACTGCCAGATATATTAAAAAATGCCTTGGATCCCCACACCTACACAGATCCAGTAACTACCCCAAACACACCAAGAAAGCTGTTATCTACAGCTAGGATCTCATACCACAGAATATGCTGCAAGGAGAAAGTTGGGAACATACACCTTCAATCACTTCAAACTGCCTTCATCAAACAAGAATGCTACATCAGAGAAGTAGATTGCGTCATGGAACAGGTCACCCAAATACCCTAAAAAATAGCACTACTAACATTTTCATAAGCAACCTTCTGTAGCATTACAGTCACACAGTATATTTATACTTTGGTTTGTATGACAGAACCTGCTTCAAGACAGAAATAACACACACCCTACTTTTCACCTACCTCCCCACCCACACAGGAACCCATATACAGTATCCTTAAACAATTGCAACTCACACTGAAAGAAATCTTTTCTGACCTTCCTCTTGTGGCCTTCAAAGAACATCGCCCCCAACCCCGAAACTCATCATCCAAAGCAAGCGCCTCACACACCGGGACCCACCATCTCAAAGTGGCACCAGCCCCTGCCAGGACAATAGTTATAAAACCTGTAGACGTATCTCCACTCCTATGATGTTCAACACACATTTCAAGATCCATGGGTCCCACACATGCCTATCACAGCATATATAGTGTACCTCATCCAGTGAACTAAATGCCCCAGTAACAACTCTGTGGGTGAAACAAGACAATCTCTACACTCTCTTAAATGAACTCACACAGAAAAATGATTAAAGACAACACCACCCTATCACCTGTGAGTGAACACTTTTCACAAAGCGATCACTCTGTATCTGATCTCTCGGTCCTCATCCTCTAGGGAAACCTGTATAACACCTTCAAAAGCTGAGCCTGGGAGCTTAAATTAATACCTGTTAGACACTAAAAATCATGGACTGAACAAAGACCCTGGATTTATGGCTTATTACAACAATCTGTAACACACTTAATTGCACCCCTTCCCCAGCTTTTTTTCTCCTTTCCCCCTATGGCTAGAGAGAGTGTGTAACTGGCCACTTCACTTTAAATGGTGTCTTGAAATATGTGCTAACTACTTATGCTAAACAAGGTGTTTCATCTTATATTTAGCTGTGACACCAAGTACATGTCCCAGACCTGAAGAAGAGTTGTGTGCAGCTCGAAAGCTTTTCTCTGTCACCAGGAGAAGTTGGTCCAATAGAAGATATTGCCTCACTCACTTTCCTTATAAACATACTCTCTCATTTCTTATGTGGGTTCTAAACACTTGAAACTGTCATGGACACTACGTTACAGCGCTATGGACACCCGCACCACATTCTAATACACTCCCACGTTGCTGCCGCGGTGACTTTCTGTCAGCCACTTCTCGATGCCAGTTACTTAGGCGTAGCAGCTTCCTGGTTTATTAATCTTCCCCTTTCCTCTTGCCAGATCCATTCAGACATCAGAAATCCAGTTTGTCATGCCATAGGTGTCTCTATGGCAGTGATTTGTGACTTGAGCTTCACACAGATGTATCGTGACAGCAGCATTACTGGAAAAGTCTTTTCTTTTCGTCCTGCATGTTTGCCCAAGGGCAATTTATAGAGCTGTGTTTTGTCCACTTCCTCCCTCCCACACTTGGTGGAAATAGTCTGTCACCTTAGATTGTGCCATTTATAGGTCCAGACCCAAAGAAAACGAAGGAATCTTGGAAGTTACATTCCCTTCTGGTTCTTTGGGCCATTCTACAGAGGAGCTACACCAAGAATCTTTTCAGGATGTAGGTTGACCAGGATGAAGTTAAAGCCCAATATAATACTCTCCCTGTTGCCATAGATGTTGACTAGCCTCATACTTTTTTAGTGTTTTATCAAAGCACTGGAGGTCATATTTTTCCCAACTTTGTGCTGAAACTGTGCACAATAAATCTTGTATGTTCTTGCACAGGCAACTATATATACAAAATGCATGCGTGCACACAGAACAGGTAGTAACACAATACACAGGGTTGCAGAATTGGACTCTAATTATGCAGATGTGGATTTGACATACACTGTTGCCTGTGTGCATGTGAATGGGCATAAGTTGTAGGCACAACTTAGATTGCAAAGGGGGTATTGTGCTCCCAGGATCTGTGCATGAAGAACACCCGCTGCTGCAAAAGGGGGTCGGCAGGGCCAGCTACCCCTTCCTGTAGACTGCATGGAGGCCTCCGCTAGTCTGCGGAGCAATATAAGTATATGGACTTGTGGGGACTGGGAGTGCACTGACTAGGAAAAGGGAGGGAGCTATGGAGGATGAAAATAGTTTCTCCTGCTATGCCCAGCAAAGGCTATTCATTCTGATGCCTATCATCGTAGATATCTCTGCCTCTACTCCAGGGGTGGGGATTCCTCTTTCAGGGACTTCCAGAGACACCTGGAGCCAGAAGAGGCTTTGGTCTCCTGGCTCCATCCAAGCTGCACTGCACAGAGCCTCTGTGTGGATGGCTCTGGCCTTCCAGGGATCCTCCAGATATGAGAGCAGGCTCATTCATTCTGCATAAGGCAAACTCTACCCCATATCCACTTACCCAATCCACATCCATTACACTCCCGTACTCTTCTTGCATTTCCTTTCCTGTCATTATTGCTAAACACAATAATCTTTCTTTTATCTAATGTCTTTTAAAGCACTTTACATACTATTACACAGAGGAATTGCTGGCAGTTTCCCTCTCCAGCAGTGTAGGAAGTTCTGTCTAAGAACATAGTGAGAAAGCCCTTTTCTTTTTATATCCAGGCAGAGCACGTGAGATTTTTTTTTTAAAAAGTGAAATTTAGCATTGGTGAATTTCATAATGCCAAAAGGTACAAACCCTTTGAAGTAGGTTATAAATAGAGAGAACTGGTATACTGCAGGCAGCAATGCCCCAAGCGTCCTCATACTGTTCCAACCCACCCAGTTCTGAAGAGACCATCTTTAGAGTACAAAGGCTAGCTCATTATCCATGTCCATTTAATCCTTCTTTACCAACTGTGGACGCCAATGCATGCAGAATTTTAACAGTGGGTTGTGTATTCACAAGAGATCATTGCACATTAGTAAGATGTCCTTGCACACACACATCAGACAAGAGTTTATTCTTCACCTTGGGTGAGCACTAAGTACTCCTATATGGCAGAGCTTTATTAGGATGCCCCATGCCATGATTTGTCATTGTATTTTCATTTGGAAAGATGGGGTGGATGAGGGAGGATTGTTTAATTTTTCCTGCATTAAAGCCAGTAAAGGGGGGAAAAAAAGGCAGTGGAAACCTCTGAGAAAATTGCACTACTAATCATATTTTCATAAGCAACCTTCTGTAGCATTACAGTCACACAGTATATTTATAATTTGGTTTATATGAGCAACAGTTTAAGTTGAAGAAAATTGGTTTCCTTTTCAAAATGTCATGTTTCTCATTTCCTCTCAAATCTCAGGCTGTTTCAAGCTCCTATCAGCCTTTAAATCACTGGAAAACATACTCCATAATTAAAATGCTGTAAATCCTCATGAATCAATTTAAGTTTTTTGATTTGTTCTCAGATGCATTTAAATAAAGCTGAATGCTTGCTAAAATATGAGACGATAAACACAAGTGCAGAGCAAGATGGGGAGGTGGTGCAGATACTGCAGATCTGAGAACCAGGAATTCCTCTAAGTGACATTGTTCTATGCACCCCCACATATGAAGGGTTATTTTCCCTTCTGGTTGGGGATCCCCTGAATCTGAAGGCTTCACTATTATCCTACTGCTTTTAGATCCTTCCTTCTGGGAATCATGCGTGGCAGCTTTCTGATTAGAGAAAATTAGATGAGGACTGTTTAGGTATGTCCTCAGAACCAGTTCATGCTTCTCCTCACTTGGCTAAAAGTCATCTGACGACATTATGGCACAGGGGCATGTGGAGTTGTCCATCTACAAGAGGGCTGTGCCTTAGAAAGAGTGTCCATCCTGGAGCTACATGTCCTGGGATGAGGTGGACATAGTGCTCAACCTTCTTGCCTCCCCTCTTGATCCCTTCGGAACAGCTAGGGTTGCAGGGGCTTCCTTCCTGGCATTCAGTGGCGTTCATGTGTTCCTGGTATCTTTCACCCTTCCTCTTCTGCACTCACATGAAGGACAGATACTAACCTCAAGTGTCCAAGGGTCCCAACTGAGGGGAAAGGCCTGTTTTAGAAGATTGTAAAGCTCCTATTCAGAGGCACAATGTTGTAACCATTACACATTTCTACAGCAGAGGGCTAGGACTTTATGCAATAACCAGTGCACTACTGAGAGGTACCATATAATTTCTTCAGTGACAATCTGATCAGGAAGATAATAGGACTAATGAAATTTTTCAGATACTGAACTGGGAGAAATTGCCGACACCACTGAGTCCAGGAAATTACAAAGTTTGAGAGCAGCCGCGTTGCCCAGAAAATACTTGCCAGATCTACAGCATTTTTCATCCATACACCCGAAAATCCTTTAAAAAGGTGGTGGTGCATCATTTTGCCTATTACATTTATGGGATAGCTTCTGTGTATGACAAGAAGTCAGCAGCAGTGCCACAAATACAATTAATTTCTCCTTGACTCCCAGTCTGGCGTCCTATCCACTGGGCCATGCTGCTTCAAAAGAAATCTGTTTAGAAAATCACCCTCTCAAAACTGGGCAGATTGCAGAAAAGTTAGGGCAGGGTGGCAAAAGTTTCCAACGTGCAACATGGCAGCTAAGTGAGTTTCTACAGTGAATGAAGGTAGTGGTGGGTTCTGCAAGGATCCCTGCAGCAAAAGAAAATGGGTCACCACTTTAGAGGGGGAACCGAAAGGGAGAATACTGAGCGCTAGGCTCTAAGGATCTTCTTTCATCAATCCTGAGTGACCTGATTGGAACTTGGCTCTCTGGACCAACCTGTCAAGCACTGATCAGGAGGCTTATTGCAAAGACACGGTTGCAGTAGTCAGTGAGCCTTCTCATGGCCACATGGGGAGCAAGGGGAAGGCATAATGGAGGTACCCCTTTCCCACAGAAATAGGAGGGAGAGATAGGAAAGACTGCCATTTGGAGGGGAGAGAGGGCCCCTATAAAACAAGAATGAGAGAGAATGGATAGATTCACCCTCTTGGTAACCTGGGCAGAATAGGACATGAGGGTGGCCCATGCAGTACACCTCTTCCCCACCCCCGCCCCCTAGGCTGACACATGGCAGCACCTATGAGAAGGCCTTGGGGACAGAGCTGTAGCAAACGTTTGTAAGATTTGGGTAGTGCTAGAGAAACTCATCTGAGGAGACGAGAGATGAGTCAGTGTTAGTCTGAGCACTCAGAGGTTGAGGTAGTGTGACCAGATGTCCCAATTTTATAGGGACAATCCCGATATTCAGGGCTTTGTCTTATATAGGTGCCTATTACCTCCCACCCCTGTCCTGATTTTTCACACTTGCTATCTAGTCACTCTAGGTTGAGGGGTCCTTTAAAATCTGACAGAGCTGGGGTCCCTACTCAATCTTAATCCACCCTTGATGTTTGTGGGAGCTGTTACAGGTCTCTTGACTAAGGAAGGTACATGCTGTACAAGCAAAAGTTTCATGAAACTTTGCTGCTGTAATGGGGTGGAGGATGATCCAGTGGTTGGGGCCATGGATTTAGGAGAGCTGGGTTCAGGTCCAAGCTCTGCTACAGTTTACTGGTGTGACGTTGGGCAAATCACTTAACCTCTCTGTGCCCAGGTTTCCTGACTTTAAAATGGAGGTAAAAGAACTTCTGAACCTCCCTAGGCTGTAGGGAAAATAAATACACTAGGAATTGTGAGGTGCTCAGACCCAGATACTCAAAGGTATTAAGTTAGGACTCTAAATACCTTTGAGGATCTGGGCCCCAGAGACTGTGCTAATGGGTGCCATAAGTACCTAACAATTCTCAGATTAAAAAGCTGTGTATTTATAAACTCTTATCACCCTGAGAGATGGACCCATGGTGTGCAGGTTCTAAACTTCTCCAAAGCTCGGTGGTGTTTGGTCTGGGGTCTGGGTTTGGTCCCATCCGTAAATTATAAGGATAGGATGATGATTTCATAGCTTTTGAAAACCATTGCAGACAAATACTGATACTAAGGAGCTCCTCTATGCTGTATTGGTCTACAATCTACCTCCCTTAATCTACAATATGTAACATGAAACAAAGATGATTTTAGAGGTGTTATAGAAGTCCATCACGCTGCTTATCCAATTATTGGTAATGATATTTAGATTTATTCATCCTGCGTAACTGCTTTCAGACCTACACATGATGGAATAAGCGAAAATAAATTAAAATTAAGCCAAAGAAAAATAAAATCGAAAGCAACTCAGCCCTGATCCCCAGAAAAAGATTTATTCCATATAATCATAGATGTAGAGAGCTGCCTATGAGGCAGGTATAGTAACAGGAAGGATATGAGGGTCATGCAAGATGCAACAAAAATATAAAGATGCTACCCTAGAGAGAAATGAAACAATATTTCAAAAAGGGTCTCTCCATGAAAAGACACAGGGCTTTTCACTTATCCCTAGGTCAGCTCTCTCAAATTTTCTGGGTAGGCAGAACCAGAGCCCAAAATAAAAGCCCATGGAGATTTTAGTCCTTCTTGGAGGTAGATTTCCTAAAAAACCCAAAACAAAACAAAAAGCCCACACCTGTAAAAGGCAAATGCAGGATAATGAGGATAAGGGAATATGAAAGCTAAACTTCATATGAGAGAAATGGAACTTTCCTGGAAAGGAATGGAGACCAGGATCCTTTAATGTTTCTATTAAACTGCAATAAAGTCCTGTCCTCCCAGGTTACAGGAAGTTGACAGACTCTCTGCATATGAATTTCTCTTCTCCTGCCAGCACTAGATTGGATGAAAGCCCAACAGTGCATTCCGTTAAGGAGCTTATTCGTACAATTAGGTTTAATTGTCAGCAGTTTGGATACTTCAAATGAAAACAAAACCCGGCTCCATTTCAGACCCTTAGATACACCTGCAGCCCGGGAAGTTTCGGATGAGTTTTAAAATTAGAATCTTGGTGGTGTTAAAATGCAACAATAGCTTGCAAAGACGCAACTGCTACAGAAGCACTGAGCGCTTTACAACTAGGTCTAGCAGCCACTCTGTATAGCCTGTTGAATCTCTTAGATAGTAGAAGGTTCCCAGATATGAGAGTTCAGGAAATGCACCTAATTCCATCTCCCCAGCTGAGAGTAGCAAGATGGTCCTTTTCCAGCTCACCTGAAAATATGCATCTTTGATACTGCATATTGATTGTAGGCTTCATAAAACTTCCTTGGGATACATACATGTACTATATACATATGGATAAACATTTTAGACTGAAATATATTAAATTTTGCAAAGATCAACAGATTGTTATGTAGATAAGGTGCAATGCAATGCTCATTTCAGTGGTAGTACAGAGAATACTAGAAGTACTGAGCTCCGTAGCAGTTAGCGAAGACAAAACTAAAAGGTATTTAAAGGGAAATATGTACATGTGTATATATTACATACACAGAGGTTTGGACGGATTAGATTTTCATCAGTAAAAGTTGATAAACATCAATTTCACTGTACACACGCAAACCAAGAAACAAACATTTCCAGTGGTGATGATTGGCATTTACAGATAGCCAGAGTAAGAAAAAAGCTGCTTGAGAACTCATTAGAGTATAGAATCCAGCGATTAAGGGTTTTGAATTAGGTTTATTACAAGTGGACTAGTGAATGAACAGAAAAACAAGTAAGATCTGTTGATTTAAGGCTATTTACTTTGTATATTTTGAAATGTGATGTTGACAATTTTTATATATTATATATAACATTATATGTTAATGACTTATAAAGCTTTAGATTTTTTGAATCTCAACCTCTAGAGTCATTAAATAATTGTCTGGTCCCCCTATAATTTCCCTCAGCTGTGAAAATTTAAATTGATACACATTGGAAAAATGCCTTAAATAAACATTGATGTTATCTGTCAAAGCTGTTTTTTAAAAATTGAATTCTGCCACACCTAAATAGACAAGAGAGAGCGTGCCCTGGCTGTGATGTGATATAAAGGTGTTTTTGAAATACATTTGAGATGACTGGATTACTCAAGTGGTTTCTCCATTAGTAATTTAATACACATTTCAGACAATCCTGAGTTTTACTGTTGCTTCCTCTGGCACACATAGTTCTCACACTCAAGTGACTGAACACTTTAGAAGTTCAATCCAACATCCCTCAATTCACCTTAGAAAGGCACCAACACAATTCAATGTTTTCAGTTCTTTTGAAACCATTTTCTCCCCAGGATTTCTAGTGCCTTTGGAAGGTGTTTGACTGACAGCACTGATTACTTAAATCTTTTATCAACAGAGGAGGAACAGCATGGACAATAACAGTGTCAGCTTCCACCACACGCGAACAGCCTTACTTCAAGGTGTCTCAACTCTGATGATAGCATCTCTATAAAAGGAAAGGCAAGTTCATTCTCCACGTTGATCTATTTGTTTAGGGCTAGATTGTGACCCCCTTGCTCAGAATTGGTGAGCGTTTACTCACGATCAGTACCACTCACGTCAGTGAAACTACTCATGTAAGCAAGAACCTCAGAGCCTGAGCCTTACCCTTCTATCCTGGGTGCCAAATCGTGGTTTTATGATGTGGTCACCTGTGGGACTGAGACTGCTAAATTCATTGCATCTAATAGGAAATGTAGTGTTTAAACATGTGCTGTAACAATCACTGAATAGGTTTCAGAGTAGCAGCTGTGTTAGTCTATATCCATAAAAAGAAAAGGAGGACTTGTGGCACCTAAGAGACTAACCAATTTATTTGAGCATGAGCTTTCGTGAGTTACAGCTCACTTCATCTCACGAAAGCTCATGCTCTAATAAATTTGTTAGTCTCTAAGGTGCCACAAGTACTCCTTTTCTAATCACTGAATAGATTCAGCCCCCTTTTAGAAACAAAATTTCAAGAATAAGAAAAAATTTCATCTGAGCTTTACCTGCCCATGACTGTACTGCCAGCTCATCGGTAGAGTAATTACTATCAAGCAGAAGTAATTATAATAATTATGGGACATTTGAGATTCCTCTTCATTTGCCTTCATGAAATATGGGTTACATAAATAAATTCCTTTCGCAAGGAAGAGGGCACAGAGTAGTTAGAAAATAGGAAATTCTAGCCATGTTTCTATGAACAGTAATTTTAGTCTGATCACAGAAGTAGTCAGCATAGGGAAATACTACCATATTTCCGATGCCACTGTGTGATAAGGTTACTGCTGGAAAAAGGTTGTATTCTGATGGCAACCACTCTTAATTGTAGTGGCATGATACCTAGGTATAAATGGATTTTGGTTTCTTGTTTCCTTCCTCACCATATTCTGACAGCTCAGCAACCTTCCTATTCCTCTAAGACTGTCAGTTCTTCCTCCAGAATAGCCTCCCTGTTTCTTTGTGGGTGCCATGTGTTTGTTCTCTGATACATTACAAGCACCACTGAAGCCATGGCAAAGATTCTGGAAAGAAACGTTGTCTAAGCAGATACAAATCCAAACAGCTGTGTGCAGACCACTTACAAATCTGCACTGAGGGCATGATCCTACTCCCACTGAAGTCACTGGGGGTTGCAGAAAGGCTTACATCTAAATATATGGAAAATAACAAGAGGTACTGATGATTCTCTGTACTAGTATACTTCTCTGCTGATAATTATAAGATTGCTTTTTTATCACATGCATTAGAAACATCTAGAAGCTGTCTAGAGGATTTATTAAGCTTAATATGCAAATTTAGTCTTACCCCATACCTGTAGTTGCTTCAGTAGAAAAGATGATAAATGTGCACTACATGGTAGTCTTGGTCACAGACGCTTGCAGTGGAATACTGCTATGAAAGCAGAGGGGGTTATGGGTTGCTTTCAGAAGCTTTGTGAATTAGTGTAAGGGAGGAGTGTGTGTGTGTGTGTGTGTGTGTGTGTGTGTGTGTGCGGGGGTGGGGGGGGAGATGGAGGGGGGAGGAGATTAACAAATCCTGTAAACAGCAATGACAAGAGCAAACAACTTTATTATGTTCATTAGTGAACTCCTCCAGACCAGGAAGATGTCAAACCAGAGGGGATTCAAAGAAAAGCAGTAGAAGTAATTGAGACTGGCGGGACTGATTTATGTGAAAAGTTTTAAAATAAGTAAATTCAATCATGATGAAGGCCCCAAATTCAGCAGATCGCTTAAGCATTTATGTAAATCCCATTGGCTTCAATGGAACCCCGTGTGCTTGAAGTTAAGCATGCATGTAAGCGCTTGCAGGATTGGAGTTTTAGAAAAGAAATACAACTTTCTGTGAATATTTGGAGAAGGTGAGGTGGATCAGGAAAACAGGCCTTTGACTGTGCTTCAAAGACATTGCCAGGAGTTGTAATGGAAAGAAGCAAAAAGTATAATATAAAGGTATAATGGAACAAAGGAAAAGTTTGATCAGGAAGAGCTTCTTGACGTTGAAATCTACTAGATGGTAGAACAATGCTCCAAGAGTTAAAAATGAAAACTTATTCATGTGAGTCAGTACAAACTGGACAGAACCAAGCACTGGAACAATTCTGAGCTGGGTGGATGAGTATAGAGAGGAGAGCTAAGGTTACCCCACAGGTAACCTTTTTCTCTTGATCCATGATTCTGTATCATATATGATATAGTTTGCTGTGACATAAGCCGACCTGAATCTTCCCTTTCTGGCCATCCCCAGTCACTGCTCAGATTGGCCACGCTACTGACAGCTTCAGCTATGACTTGCACCATGTGCCCTTTCCACTGGAAAGAAGCAAGTATTTCATGCTTCTTGGAGTATTGCATCCTCAAAGCAGAAAACGTGGGCACAGAAGTCTAAACAAGTTGCAAGTCAAGTTGAAACATAGAATCCTAGAATATCAGGGTTGGAAGGGACCTCAGGTGGTCATCTAGTCCAACCCCCTGCTCAAAGCAGGATCAAGCTCCAGCTAAATCATCCCAGCCAGGGCTTTGTCAAGCCTGACCTTAAAAACCTCAAAGGAAGGAGATTCCACCACCTCCCTAGGTAACGCATTCCAGTGTTTCACCACCCTCCTAGTGAAAAAGTTTTTCCTAACATCCAACCTAAACCTCCCCCACTGCAACTTGAGACCATTACTCCTTGTTCTGTCATCTGCTACCACTGAGAACAGTCTAGATCCATCCTCTTTGGAACCCCCTTTCAGGTAGTTGAAAGCAGCTATCAAATCCCCCCTCATTCTTCTGTTCTGCAGACTAAACAATCCCAGTTCCCTCAGCCTCTCCTCGTAAGTCATGTGTTCTAGTCCCCTAATCATTTTTGTTGCCCTCTGCTGGACATTTTCCAATTTTTCCACATCCTTCTTGTAGTGTGGGCCCCCAAACTGGACACAGTACTCCAGATGAGGCCTCACCAACGTCGAATAGAGGGGAACGATCACATCCCTCGATCTGCTGGCAATGCCCCTACTTATACATCCCAAAATGCCATTGGCATTCTTGGCAACAGCGGCACACTGTTGACTCGTATCCAGCTTCTCGTTCACTGCAACCCCTAGGTCCTTTTCTGCAGAACTGCTGCCTAGCCATTCGGTCCCTAGTCTGTAGTGGTGCATGGGATTCTTCCGTCCTAAGTGCAGGACTCTGCATTTGTCCTTGTTGAACCTCATCAGATTTCTTTTGGCCCAATCCTCTAATTTGTCTAGGTCCCTCTGTATCCTATCCCTACCCTCCAGCATATCTACCTCTCTCCTCCCAGTTTAGTGTCATCTGCAAACTTGCTGAGGGTGCAATCCACACCATCCTCCAGATCATTAATGAAGATATTGAACGAAACCGGGCCGAGGACCGACCCTTGGGGCACTCCACTTGATACCGGCTGCCAACTAGACATGGAGCCATTGAGCCCAATTCCAAGAGAACAACCTAATAAAGAAAAGTGAATAATACCTACCAAGAGGCCAGGACTTGTGTTAATTCACTGACTTGTTTACTTTGCTCCAAGAGAAGCTCCTGGATCCATTATTATGCAAGGGAGGCTCAGGTGGCCTTTTATTTGTTTATTCCCAATAGCCGCCATTATACTGAGGCCTGGTGGTTTTCTGCATATGTCAGGCTAACAGCGCTGCCATTATTCCCTTGAATGTCGGAGTTTATTGAATCCTCCATGGGATTCAGGCAGTGGAGGAGATAACAAAAAGATCCATCTCCTAAAGGTAGAATAATAAATGCATTAAAAATGAGTCTAGCATCACCACAAAAGTATTAACTCTGGCAGAATTTATCCCTGCACCAAATGGAATGAAAAAGGAATTAGAAAACATCAATGAGAAAGCAAATTAAAGCAACCAGCTACAGTTAATATACAAGCTCAGCTGCCCTATTTTTAATGCTTTTTCTCCTATTCAATTTCAAATGCACATAATTAATTATTGCATTTAATCTGTGTTTTCCCTCCAGTCTGCTGCAAGCAGACCAGCATTTAATGGTGCCAGAACTCATGCCAGGAGAGGGGGAAAAAGTATATGGGTTCCTGTCACACAGAATCTCTAGGTTCATGTGCCATAAGATAGTTAGTAATTAAGATGTAATTGGAAAGAAATTAATTGCTATAAGTATGTAATTAGCACTGCCATTGATTAGGTATAGTCAAAATCACTGTCTATACATGAGATATTGATTGCTACTCTTTTTTTTTGTAAATGTAATTGTAATTATAACTTTTTATTGCCTGTGCATTGCTAGGTCTTTTATTTGCTGTAAATTTCCAGTTGAAGCACGAGATTAAACCCTTGTACAAATTTTAAAACGCCTGAAATAAGGAGAAGTGTGACACCATTGCTTTCATTTGTTGCTGTGAAGGTTTTAAATAGAATACTAAGTAATGTCACACTGTTTCCTTGATCAGATCACAACTGCTGTGCTGTAATCCCCAAATCACAATCATAGGAGTATAGCACTTATTGGACTTGAGGAAAATTTTTCCAAAGGACCTCCAGAAACAAGCGTGTATATTAATACAGTGCAGCCCCAATATTGAGACAGCTGTGCTTCTGCAAAGCAAAAATCCTGCTAGTGAACGATTGTGCCCATTCAAACAAGTGCACATGCAGGTACATTTTTAAAAATCCTTTTGAAAATCTGGCCACGTACGGCTGTAATTTCAGCAGGGGTGCTTGTGGCATCAGAAAGGGTGACTTACTCCATTTAAGGAAATACTAAGAATTATAGTGTGCGTACAACGCGTGCGCGCACACCCACCCACGGGTTGCATCATGCTTAATTAAAACAATTTCCCTGTCTGACTCTTCCTCCCCTCTTTTTCCCCCTCGGCCCTTTCCTATTTAGTGCGCACAGTTTTGGTCCTCCTATTACCTTCCACCCTTTATAACAAACTTAAACACTAAACAATAAGAGCAGTTGGTAATTCGGTGGCTTGGTAATGCGCTATGGAGTCTCACAAGAGGTAACGTGACTTGTCCAAGGTCACATCAAGTCAGTGGTAGGGCTGAGAATAAAATCAAAGGGCCCCATTCTCCAACTGCAGGATAAACCGCAATGGGAGTTACATGGACCCTGCAGTATGAGGAGCAGTCCCTGTGAGTCCTGGGTCCAGTGGTCAGCTGGAGCCGGTTCGCACTGGTTTGCGAGAACCGGTTGTTAAATTTAGAAGCCCTTTTAGAACCGGTTGTCGGGACAACCGGTTCTAAAAGGGCTTCTAAATTTAACAACCGGTCAAAAGTGGTGCCTTCGGCACCGACTCTGCGGGTGCTCTGGGGCTGGAGCACCCATGGGGAAAATTTGATGGGTGCAGAGCACCCACTGGTAGCTCCCCGCCCTGCCCCAAGCCCGGCCCTAGCTCACCTCCGCTCCGCCTCTGCCTCTTCCCCTGAACGCGCCGCCCTGCTCTGCTTCTCCCCCCCACCCACCCGGCTTCCTGCGAATCAGCTGTTCGCGCGGGAAGCCAGGGGGCTGAGAAGCAAGGGGTGGCTTCGTGCTCAGGCCCAGGGAGGTGGAGGTGAGCTGGGGTGGGTGTGCTCAGGCCCAGGGCTGCTCGCACCGCAGCAGATAACCCGGGGGAGGGGGCACGCAGGGGAACTGCTCCCCGCCCCAGCTCACCTCCACTGCCCTGGTCCTGAGCGCGAAGCTGCCGCTTGCTTCACAGCCCTCCCCGGCTTCCTGTGCGAACAGCTGATTTGCGGGAAGCCGGGGGGCAGGGGGAGAAGCAGAGCAGGGCGGTGTGTTCGGGGCAGAGGCGGAGTGGAGGTGAGCTGGAGCTGGGCTTGGGGCAGGGCGGGACCGGGCGGGGAGCTTCCTGCGGGGGCATGGAGAAGCAGAGCAGGGCAGTGCATTCAGGAGTGGAGGTGGAGCGGAGGTGAGGTGAGCTGGGGCTGGGCGTGGGGCGGGGAGCTGCCGGTGGGTGCTCTGCACCCGCCAAATTTTCCCCATGGGTGCTCCAGCCCTGGAGCATCCGCGGAGTCAGCGCCTAAGGCGCCACTTTTGATGTGATCAGTGAGGGGAGCGGCCACTCCCTCTGTTCCTCCACAGCTATGCTCCCCTGCCCCTAGGAGGCAGAGGGACCTGCCAGATGCTTCCTGGGAGCTGCCCCAGGTAAGCACCACTGGGTCTCCCCACCTCGCCCCCCAGCAGGTCCCTCTGACTCTTAGGGGTGGGATGGGCACCCACTACGGTGGTCCACGAGACCCTCCTGCCCAGTTCTGGGGGCAGTCAGGGGACAGGGGAGGGGGGTGGCTGGGACAGGAGTCTGGGGGGGGGGCATCAAGGAATGCGGGGGGTTGGATGGGGCAGGAGTCCCCGGGGGGCGGGGGTGGGCCATGAACCCCTCGTGGTGTGAGGAGGGAACCGGTTGTTAAGATTTTGGCAGCTCATCACTGCCTGGGTCACAGACCCTTGCTCTGAACATTAGCTTGGACTTTCTCTCTTGTCACCAGTTATAGCACGAAGGATGAACTTCAAGAACCCTCTTGTCCCTACAGGCCATCTCTCCAGGTCAGAGATGAAGCATATCAGTGGGGCTAGGTGGGGAAGTTTGCACTGACGCTATGTGTGCTGTATCTATTCTGTGGAAAAACAGATTTCAGTCTCCAGGGCTGCTAATCTACAGCTCAATTCCGTTTTACCAAAAACTGAAACAGAAAGAATGTCAAAACTTATTTTCTAGAAGCATGTTGCAGCTGCCCAGCCATTATAATGGACATCAGTAATTAAACTGGGTAGGTGCTTCTTTCCATCTCCTCCCGCGTAGGACCATGTTTCCATCAACCCAAGCTGGACTGAACTCCAGATACAAATAGGATGGGAGTTAGAGAGATAAGGTGGGTGGCATAATATCTTTTATTGGCCCAGCTTTTGCTGGTGAGAGAGCTAAGCCTTCAAGCTTACACTGAGGCTCCTCTTCAGGTCACCAATGAGCTCCCCTGCAGGCTACAACAACACTGCATAGAACGAATAGGAAGGATGGAGGGTTTCTGGAGCCGTTTCTTCACCCCTCATCAGCAAATTTAGAACAAAGTTTGAACTCCTCGCATTCAGCTCTGTGAGTTGCCATGGTTGCAGCAAAGACATTCTAAATGTGGGCGATTATATAATCAGTCAGAATGACTATTTATACAAAAAGTTTAATTTAAACAAAAAAAAAATCAGCGGTACGGTACTGTACCTGATACTTTGTCACTTTCCATTCCAGCACAGGGAAGCTGCTGTACCACAGCTGGTATTATATCACAGCACCGGCATATCTGCTCTTCAGATCATATTTACAATACATCCAAAGCCTTAACAAAGGTAACTGACCTATGCATGCCCATAAGATAGAGGTGTAATCCTTTTTTAATTGATGACAATTTTATTTTACCTGGGTGAGCAATGTATATGCTAGAACATCGGTATCTCTCTTATGAGCAGCCACGAGACCTTTTCTATACCTTCACCATGCTTTAGACTTTAAAAACTCTACAAAAATGAGTCTCTATCTCTGTACAGATCATCCTATGAATTATATAGAAGGGACTAATTTATCTTCTATACAGTTTAGGAGGAATTAAATTATTTATAGGTGGTGATGCTGTAGTATCTAGTAGACGAGATTATCTATAGGTGATAACTTAATTTTTTCTATAGGATTTCATAGGAGAGTTGAAAAACCCTACAGAAAAGCTCTCATTCTCTGTCTGAGTATAGATCAGAGTCTGTGTTGTGCCTGCAGGAGAACAGCACAGGGCTGGAGTGTAGAAGAAAAGTGGCTTTAAGCCATCTTTGCACCTTCCTGCTTCTGGGCTGCTCGAAGGTGTTCCCAGGACTGTCTATGGCTAGCAATACAAGCCAGAATGTCTCTAGCAGCATGTGCCACAGGCCTGCCTCTCAGGGTATGTCTATCCTGCAGTTAAACACCTGCGGCTGACCTGGGCTAACAGGGTCAGGCTAAGGGGCTGTTTAACTGCAGTGTAGCCATTTGCTGCAGCCCAAGCCCGAGTGGCAACACTTCAATTAAATAGCCCCTTAGCCTGAGTCCTGTGAGCCCCAGTCAGCTAGCAGAGGATAGCCACGGGTGTCCAATTGCAGTGTAGACATACCTTATGACACCCTGTTCTCACTATGGTACTGCCCCAGCCACAACCCCTCCTCCTATGCCAGGTCTTGAAGGTAACATAGGGCTGACAATGGCAGTTTAATACAGTGAATACCTTGGTAGAATTCTCTGCTACCCCTTATACTCATCACAGCAACATCGGGGCTGGTGTGAGAAGCCCTCCCTGTAGGTTTTCCCTAGTAATTTGTACAAAATCCTTTTGCTTTCACCCTTATTCCAAGTTCTATAGGGTTTTCCTCCATAAGGGTTAGCTGTTAACCAGTTCCTTGCCAGGGAGCCATAAAAAGTTTTACCTTTGAGCAGTGCAGAGTGCCTAGGTCTTTGCACAAGTGTAATGGTGCTTGTTTTCCTGTAGCTTGTTCCCTCACATGGCCTTATCAGTAACCATCACAGGCGAGAGAGCCCCAAACAAATTGCTTTCATGCTTCTCCAGTATAGAGCTGGAGTTCCCACATTAACCCCTTAATGCCTATAGTTTGGAGAGCGGGAAGAGTATTCTTCTTGTAAGCATTAGTACGGAATCTTGGGACTTTCTGCCCGGTGGCAACAAGCATTTGGAGCAACTCAACCAAGTTGACATTAATTCTTGGCATCAATCAATGGAATCATTAGTTTGAACAGTGGGGTGTTTTTCTCTCCCCTGCCTTCCAGTTTCTGTAATGATAAACCTTCAGCAGAGCTACCGTTCTGCACTAAGTGACAAAGAGAAATGGGCTGCATAACTGCAGGTAGCAAGGACAGAGGAAAATGTCTATTGCAGGCACAAAAACTATATTAAAAAATGTTAAGGTTGTGCAAGGAAATTCAGTTAGAGGAGAGAGATGTGCAGCACAATACCTCTCTACCCAACAGGCCATGGAGGAGAGAGCGCCTCGTTTCACCCTTTACTGAATTGCCAGTCTTTTATTACCTCATATCACATCCTGACTGCTCGGAGATTGAAGTTAGAGTGTGAATGTTTTTTTCTTTTTGTGGAGTTGGGCTAAAAAGCTGGCATTTGGACTCTGGTTCCAGTATTCAGAGCAAACGGTGCTGAGATTCAGATGAAGCATTAATGGCAGCACACTTCTCATATGTGATTTCTGCTATCTTGTACAGCTTTTGAAATTTATCTGGGGAACAGACCCTGAGGCTCTTGGATGATGGAAGGACGGTCAGATTTGCAATTCCAGTTCAGGCCCATTTCTGTTAGGCCCATTCAGGCCCAAACCCGTAATGTCTAGGTTAGTTTTGTAAGCAGCCAGGACAAAATTCTCTGAAGAGAATTAGTACAGCCAATCCTGGATGCTTAAAAATGGAAATTTTGGGTGTGATCAAGATTCAGGTGCATGTCATGACTTTCTTTAACAAGATTGTGATGGGGTGCATAGGCCCCTTAATTGGTTGGCAGGGAGAGGGTTAATTTTCTCCCAGGGCATGGAAAACATCACAGCTGCCTGGCATTACTGCAGGGATTGCTGGGGACCCCAGCTACGGGGAATTACTGAATCTCAAGGGGAAAGAGGAGTGAGTGTTGGGTGTGGGCTGTTCTAAGGGTTAGGTCCTCCTCATAGACACTGGATACCTGGGGCACAAGGAAACTCCACATAAACAACTCCAAGGACTGTGAAAGCCTGTTGAATTTCATGTTAGAGTTTTGTCCGTGGAATGCTCTGTTCCCTTATTTGCACTTAAATCCTGGATGTTTGTCCCTTAGCTGGGCATAGCTCACCTTATCTGCCGTGTGAATCGAAAGAGGCCTGCAATTTTTTTTTCTTTTTTAAATGAAGTCCATTTTGCCTTTTGTGAACACAAAGGGGAGAAGAGGGTTATATTTAGAATTCTGAAGCCAACTGGGCAGATTCTGTACCAGTTTTCTAAAATAAAAATCCCTTCTGAGCAGAAGCCTTGTTTCTTCCCAACGCAAGTTTCCACAGCTCTGTTATAAATCTCAGAAAATAGGGAAGATGGCCCCACAGCTATAGTTTCATGTAGGCTATTGGCACTATAATGCAAAAGGGTTTTTTTTAAAGGTGATTAATGATATGTTTTCCCATATACAGAGCAGCCACATGCTTACTGTCTGAAACAGTGGTTTTCAAACTAGGGGCGCCGCTTGTTCAGGGAAAGCCCCTGGCGGGCTGAGCCGGTTTGTTTACCTGCCGCGTCGTAGCTCCTACTGGCCGTGGTTCACCACTCCAGGCCAATGGGGGCTGCGGGAAGCAGCGCGGGCCGAGGGATGTGCTGGTCGCCCTTCCCGCAACCCCCATTTGCCTGAAGTGGAGATCCGCGGCCAGTAGGAGCTGCAATGGGCCGAACCTGCGGACGCAGCAGGTAAACAAACCAGCTCGGCCCGCCAGGGGCTTTCCCTGAACAAGCGGCGCCCCTTGTTTGAGAACCACTGGTCTGAAAGGCTTGTTTTAAAGCAAGGGACATGCAATAGCACAAAATGAGAATCTCTCTAGGAGAGCACAATATGTGCATCTCTGATCTCCTCTGTAGCAGGCTGCAAGCAACACAGAGGTCAAAATGGCTGTGGTGTGCAGACAGGCAGAGATGTTGGAAGTTTAAAGGAGCGGTACACAGAAAACAAAATGATCAGTTTCAAACTACGGGGACATGTGACTTTGTTAAATATTTGGCTATTTCTGTTTCCTATTGAGACAAATAGCTTTTAATGCTAGTATCACAGTCCCATCAGCTGTTCCCCAAACAGCCATAACCTTCTTGCTCGACTAAAGACAGGAATCAGTTGTAATTAATATGAAAAGGACTCCTAAGTGAGGTTACTGGACATGGGAAGGCCTTTCTCTGGCAACCTCTCTAGCTTTGAGTCTTCCTAAATCTTGGCCTGGACTAAGTGAAAGAAGGGACTGCTGACTGCATTACACCCTCAAATCCAGGTTTTTATATGGGGATTGTCCTCCCCTACACCAGCAGCCTCTGCTCTCCACATCCAGGAGTTTGTAGCGGGGGTTCCACCCCTGCACCTCTCAAACAACTCCTGTTTCCCTACCATCCTGATTTATGTATTGGGAATGTATTCACTGCACAACAGATGCATTCCTAACTCAGGTTAGCTAACTTGGGTTAAAATAGCAGTGAAGACACAGCAATTTGGCTTTTAACTCAGGTTAGCATCAACCCCTGGCTCCCCATAGGCTTTAACTCAAGCTGCTGACCTGAGTTAAAGGCCAAGTTGCCATGTCTTCCCAGCTATTTTAACCCAAGTTGGCTAACCTGAGTTCATTAAGAACACACTTTGTCTTCCAGTGGAGACATACCCCTAGAGATATTTCTCGTCATTTGCCCTGCCCCAGGCATAGTTTCCATTGCTGCCCCTCTAAGCCATCATCCACTATTTAAAATAGCAGCTGCAGACCTAGGAAGGGGAAAAAACTTTAAAAACCTAGGTTTAAAAAAACAAGGAGGGGAGGGAACTGCCTGCTTTCTAAGAAGCATTACACACATTATCTAACCTTCTCCCAGCTGTACTCCGGCCTCCAGCACAGAGAGGCAGAAAAACTAGTTGCCAGATGACTGACAGGTCCGCTGCAAATGAGAGCTGGTAGCTGGGTCATACCATGATTTTAGTTAACACAATAAGGAACTATGCACTGGTCCTGTACATGTTAAATTAATCTAGTCTAGATCATTCCTTCCCATGCAGAAGCTCTCGTGTATTCACTTCTGTGCCTAGGTGTTAATTACTCTCTGCAAACCATCATAATTTAAGCACATTCCCTTCCTGCGGCTCTGCCTGTTTGAGGTATGATGCTTTGGCTCTTTCACATGGCACTCTAAAGCTTACAGTTGTGCTTGGTGGAGCTGCAGCCACACTCTCCCTCTGTGAACAGCACAGCCAGTGCAAGCTCAGTCCAGGATCAAAGTAAGATTTTTTTTTTTTTTTCCTGACTGACAAGGGCTTGCAAATGTCCCAGCATCTGAAAAATCAAGCTGTGCTTGTTCTGCTTAATACATCATCATTAACCTTCACCAACAATAAAACACGGGCTCCATTTTTGGCTGACATGGTGTCAATTTAGTTGCTGTAATGGATGTGAGCGTCTATGTCCATCCACCAAAAGGTGCCTTCTGTCAACTGAAAAAAAAAAAATGGAATTCGGGGAGCAGAACCCAGCTGACAGCTAAGCCGGTGATGTATGAGAGAGAAGAGAATGCAGCTTGCTCCTGCGCAGCTCTATTGATTCTACAGCTTTGACTAGGCAGGCAGTAAAACCAACCAGAAAGGACTTAGAGGGGCTCAGGGGTGCAGCTGTGATTTAAAGCCACAGTCCATACCTAGGGAGTGCTCTAGGGCAGCTAGTAGCCGAGCTCGTGTAGATCAGTCCTTGAGCTCAGAGGACTGCGATACTCCTACAGTGCCCCTCCACAGCACCAGGGTTCAAGGGGGGGAGGGCTCCTTGCATTTTCTCTCCCATGCATACCCATGTAGGGCCAGGCCTGAGCAAATCCCTAGGGAATCAATAGCTGCAGTTGCTATTGTTATAGCCTCCCTTCACTGGGCATATGAAAGACTTGATCTGGCTCTAGGAACGTGTTGTCCATTATCCTCCCCGGACCGTTTAATTCAGACTTTTCTCTAACTGAGGAATCGGAGGTTTCAGGAATAAAGTTATCTATCAGGAGTGCTCTCCGAAGTACTGGCCCCATGCTCAGGAATATAATATGCATCCTATAGTTGTTTCCTTTTGCTTTACAGTATTTCTACAATGATGTACAATTAAATCAGTATAAAAACAGTCATTTAGAGTGCCAGATTCTCACTGGCACCTGGAGTAGTCAATGCTATCAGTCCTCCAACAAGCACATGACATGCTGCAGCCTGAATCTGTCCAAACTATCGCAGAGACTAAGATACCACATAGTCTAGCCCAATAATGTCCCTTTCATAGTCTATTTCTACGTGGAGCAGGGATGGTTGTCAAGGTGAGTACATAAAGGCCATTGACTGGTCAGGGCAACCCTCTATATCTCTGATATTCAGACTCAGGCTCACGAGCCAAAAGTGGCTCTTTAATGTGTCTCCTGCAGCACTTTACAGCACATATTAAAACACTGTGTTATTTAATTATTAAAAATGTAATTATAATAATAATTAATTTAATTATTAACTAATCAGGATGCTTTACTATGTTATTAACCAATTGTAGTTGATAAAATAACAATAATTGGTTAATCATTTTGCTGTGAGAATAATATATAATATATATAAATAGTAAATGAATCCGTGAATTCACACTACTGTGGCTCTTTTGGGTAATGTTGATCACTAATTTGGCTGCTGAACCACGGAGGTCTGAGTATCACTGTTTTATATAATATTTAGCTTTAGTATAGCATGCTCAGCCAGAGATCTCAGTGTTTTTTAAAATAGGGAAAGGGTCTTTATCCTCCAAGAGTGGGGAAATGAAGGCATGGGACTTACTCAAGATCACATAGCAGACCAAAGCAAGTGTTGGAGACTGCACCTGCATCCTGGTCTGTTGGCCCTATCTGCCAGACCATGTTGCCAAACAGTTTGAAATAGGCTGAAATGTGTTGTTATAGACTAGCTATTGAAAGGTGAAGAAATGCTGTCTGTTTGGGAACAAATTGCAAAGAGAAAAAGTGAGATTAATGTAATAGACGGTTTGCTACAAATTCTACACCACGTTCCAGTATTTAATGTGTTCACACTGCAGTGGTCATTACCGCAATCTTAACTGACTAGAAAGCAAATACTTCCAAGAGTAACATTTCAGACCTGTACCAGCACATTTTGTTTTTCGCAGAATAATGATTCATTTAATAACTGCTTCCACAGCGGTCTTCTCCAGAATGATGTTACAAGAAGATATTGGATTCTTGGGTAGATGAGAAACACTTGATGTATTTTCCGCCCCCCCCCCCACCAAAGACACACATGTTTTGGGGGAAAAGGAAAAAACTAATTAGTGAAAAGATTTTTGTTTCAAATCTGTCTTGTTGTTTGGGGCCAAGTTTTCAGACCTTAACTCTGATTTTGCATGATGTTCTTTGCCAGTGCAATCAGCTACATTTGCAAAAAATGTGGGCATTTGGTTTTGGATATGGTATTCATCAACCGTGGCCAACTATCTGATCTGTGAGAACAGAACAGATGTAGCACCTGCATGTGCCAGTCACAAAGGTGATCCACAAAAAGTGGGGCCTGGCTTTAAATGTGGCCCATGGTATCATGGAAGATTTCTTGACCACATGCATCCCTTTTGTTGCTTTTTGGTCTCAGGCAGAGTGCCTTCCTCTCTTTTGCAGTGGGAACTACGGAGCTAAGGGAAAGAGATGCCTGTATTACATACTTCAGACAGGAAGCTGTTTGCAGTGCATAACAACAACTTTATTGAAGTTACTAACAGACAAAGCTACATATTCTTACATGCCAGTAGATGGCACTCTTATCTATGACAGGTTTCAGAGTAACAGCTGTGTTAGTCTGTATTCGCAAAAAGAAAAGGAGTACTTGTGGCACCTTAGAGACTAACCAATTTATTTGAGCATAAGCTTTCGTGAGCTACAGCTCACTTCATCGGATGCATACTGTGGAAAGTATAGAAGATCTTTTTATACACACAAAGCATGAAAAAATGGGTGTTTACCACTGTAAAAGGTTTTCTCCATCAGGAGAGTGGGGTGGGGGGAGAGAAAACCTTTTGTAGTGGTAAACACCCATTTTTTCATGCTTTGTGTGTATAAAAAGATCTTCTATACTTTCCACAGTATGCATCCGATTAAGTGAGCTGTAGCTCACGAAAGCTTATGCTCAAATACATTGGTTAGTCTCTAAGGTGCCACAAGTACTCCTTTTCTTTTTACCCTTATCTATACAGTAGAATCTCAGAGTTACGAACACCTCAGGAATGGAGGTTGCGCGGAACTCTGAAACGTTTGTAACTGAACAAAACGTTATAGTTGTTCTTTCAAAAGTTTACAATTGAACGTTGACTTAATACAGCTTTCAAACTTTACTATGCAGAAGACAAATGCTGCTTTTAACCATCTTAATCTAAATGAAACAAGCACAGAAACAGTTTCCTTACTTTGACGTTTTTTCAAAACTTTCCTGCTATTTTTTAGTAGTTTACATTTAACATGATACTGTACTGTATTTGCTTTTTGTGTGGATGTCTCTGCTGCTGTCTGATGTGTACTTCCGGTTCTAAATGGGGTGTGTGGTTGACCGGTCAGTTCGTAACTCTGGTGTTCGTAACTCTGAGATTCTACTAATATATATATATATATATAATAATATATAATATAGGTTTCAGAGTAACAGCCGTGTTAGTCTGTATTTGCAAAAAAAAAAGGAGTACCTGTGGCACCTAGTCTCTAAGGTGCCAAAAGTACTCCTTTTCTTTTTATACATATACAGACATCTTTCACAGAGCACTTTTTAACACCCTGAACTGTTTACACAGACGGACTCACATTTTATTTTCTTCACCTTTTCTACTGTTCTTTGGTAGCCAAATTTCCTCTTCCATCCCCCTCAAGTTCTTCCTTCTGGTGCAAAAAGCACTTCTGTTGCATGGTACTCTAGTATCTGACTGCTGTATTTAAAGTCCCAACCTGGCCCGAGTTGCAGGGATTTCACAACATGAAGTAACTGGGGCAAAGATCCTTTTGCAGCCTTGAGGGATTTGGGTGTTTTTTTAAAACCTTTGTTTGTCCACTTTAACATAGATTTCAGGCCGCTTCCTTTAAAAGCCCTCTCAGAAGCTTAAAAGAATTGGATCATATAATAGAAATAATCTTCATTTATTTATAGACCCATTGCTCCTGGGGGAAAAAAAGCTCAAAGAAAGTCCAGTTCGCATGAGTCTCATAGATATTAAGGTCAGAAGGGACTATTATGATCATCTAGTCTGACCTCCTGCACAATGCAGGCCACCGAATCTCACCCACCCACTCCTGCAATAAACCTCTCACCTATGTCTGAGCTATTGAAGTCCTCAAATCATGGTTTAAAGACTTCAAGGTGCAGAGAATCCTCCAGCAAGTGACCCATGCCCCATGCTACAGAGGAAGGCGAAAAACCTCCAGGGCCTCTTCCAATCTGCCCAGCATACACACAAAGCATACACACAAAGCATGAAAAAATGGGTGTTTACCACTACAAAAGGTTTTCTCTCCCCCACCCCACTCTCCTGCTGGTAATAACTTATCTAAAGTGATCACTCTCCTTACAATGTGTATGATAATCAAGTTGGGCCATTTCCAGCACAAATCCAGGTGAAGGTGAGCTGTAGCTCATGAAAGCTTATGCTCAAATAAATTGGTTAGTTTCTAAGGTGCCACAAGTACTCCTTTTCTTTTTGCGAATACAGACTAACATGGCTGCTACTCTGAAACCTGTCAATTATTTATGTGGATCTAGGCAATAAACTACAACCAAGTCAGGAAATTAATCTGATCACCACTGGTTCTCTACAGCCTTTGTGTGGCTTCAGAATGCCATATTTCAAGTACAAGTTCCTAGAGAGACAAGGTGGGTGAGGTATCATCTTTTATTGGACCAACTTCAGTTGGTGAGAGAGACCAGCTTTTGAGCTTGAAGAGAGCTCTTCTTCAGGTCTCGAAAGCTGCAAGTTTAAAAGCTGGTCTCTCTTACCCTCAGAAGCTGGTCCAATAAAAGATATTACCTCACCCACCTTGTCTCTCTAATATCCTGGGACTAGCACGGCTACATCAACACTGCATATCAGGACAAGTACTGACATCCTACTGGAATGTCAGACTCTCAAAGGTGAAGTCCCAGGTTTCTGGGGCAGCCTTTTCCCCCATACGTGCCAGGTACAATGAGCAGCACAGAAGCTGTTCAGTTGTGTTTCTCAAAGACTATAAGCTAATTTCCAATCCAGAATTGCATCCACTTCCCCACTGATTGAATTTGGATCCATATTTATTTTGACTTCCCACCACAGACCCTAGATGAACAAAGAGACAACAAAATCACTCACTCCTTTTGGGCACCACCCCTTGTTCAATAGCTGACCCTGATGTCTATTCACATCTGAAGAACCACCTTTTCTAAGGGTATGTCTCCACTGTCAGAGTTACATCACCAACAGCTACAGCACCGCTCAGAGAGTGCTGAAGGGAAACCGCTGTTGTGTGTTCACACTGTCAGCTGCCTGCGCAATCGCGTGTTCACACTTGCGGCACTTGCAGCGCTACTCGGAGTGGTGCACTCTGGGTAGCTATCCCACCGAGCACCTCTTCCGCCACTAAGAGTTATGGGAAGGCGGTGGGGATCGCGGGGCATCCTGGGTCCTGTCCCAATGCCCCGTGATGCATTTCTTCGCATCCCAGCAATCCCTGTGCTTCCGTCCACATTTGGCGCCATCTTTCAACAGTTTGTGTACTCTGCAGTCCGCCTCTTCGATCTGCAGGAATGCATCCTGCACTGTTGACCAATATGCTGCTTGCTCTGACCAACACGTCATGATTGGCAGTAGAGTTATTCCTTAAACTACAAAGGCAAGAGGAGTTCGACATTGATCTCGCCACGCGTAGTAGCTATGATATGAGATTGTTTGTGGCATTCACAGAGGTGCTGACCACAGTGGAACGCTGCTTTTGGGCTCAGGAAACAAGCACTGAGTGGTGGGATCACATCGTCATGCACATCTGGGATGATGAGCAGTGGCTGCAGAACTTTCGGATGTGGAAAGCCAATTTCATGGGACTGTGTGATGAGCTCGCCCCAGCCCTGCGGCACAAGGACACAAAAATGAAAGCTGCTCTGTCGTTGGAGAAGCGCGGTGTTTGCACTGTGGAAGCTGGCTACTCCAGACTGCTACCAATCGGTCACTAACCAGTTTGGAGTGGGAAAGTCGACCATTGGATGCATGTTGACAGAAGTGTGCAGGGCCATTAATCACATCCTGCTCCGAAAGACTGTGATTCTGGGCAACATGCGTGACATTGTGGATGGCTTTGCACAAATGGGCTTCCCTAACTGCGGAGAGACAATAGATGGCATGCATATTCCAATTCTGGCACCAGACCACCTAGCACATTAATCAGAAGGAGTATTTCTCTATGGTTCTCCAGGCGCTTGTGGATCACCGTGGGCATTTCACGGATATTAACGCAGGCTGGTCCGGAAAGGTGCATGACTCACGCATGTTTTGGAACACTGGTCTGTTCAGGAACTTGCAAGCAGGGACTTCTTCCTGGACCAGACGATCACCGTAAGGGGAAGTCAAAATGCCCATTGTGGTCCTGGGAGACCCTATCTACCCCTTAAGGTCATCACTTCTGAAGCCATACGCGGTGAACCTTGACAGCAGCAAGGAGCGGTTCAACAACAGGCTGAGCAAGTACAGAATGACTGTTGAGTGTGCTTTTGGCCGTTTACAGGCCTGCTGGCGCTGCCTATATGGGAGGCTGGACCTGGCCGATGACAATATTCCTATGCTTATAGCCGCATGCTGTACACTCCATAATAGTTGTGAAGGGAAGGGTGAAAGCTTCACTCAGGGCTGGACCACTGAGGCTCAGCACCTGGAGGCTGAATTTAAACAGCCAAAGACCAGGGGTATTAGAGGGTTGCAGCGTGGGGCCATAAGGATCAGACATGCCTTGAGGCAGCAATTTGCAGCTGAAATCCACTAATATTTGTTGCTATGCTCGGGAGTGCAGTGCTTGTAATGCTAGGAGGTGATTGTGATTGGGGCAGATGATGCACTATGAAGGTTTAAGAAAGTTGCCTGTTGCTTTGCAGGGCTCTGTTTGCTTTCACAATTAATGGAATAAAGATCGCTTTCAAATCAAAACAATTCTTTTATTAAAAAACAACAACTGGAGAAGAGAGACCATCAAAAAAACACATTAGCACTGTGAGGAATGGGGAAAGGGAGGGTCCCTGGAGGAGGTGGGGTCCCGGGACCGTTAATGATTTGTATATGTCCAGGTATCATATTTCAGAGTAGCAGCCGTGTTAGTCTGTATCCGCAAAAAGAACAGGAGTACTTGTGGCACCTGAGAGACTAACAAATTTATTTGAGCATAAGCTTTCGTGGGCTACAGCCCACTTCATTGGATGCATAGAATGGAACATATAGTAAGAAGAGATATCTATCTATCTATATCTATCTATCTATCTATCTTACTCCACCTTTTCATGTTCTCTGTATGTATATACATACACACATACAGAGAACATGAAAAGGTGGAGTAAGAGGCTAATTAATTAAGATGAGCTATTATCAGCAGGAGAAAAAAACTGGAGGAAAAAAAAACTTTTGTAGTGATAATCAAGATAGCCCATTTAGACAGTCGACAAGAAGGTGTGAGGATGCTTAACATCAGGAAATAGATTCAATATGTGTGATGACCCAGCCACTCCCAGTCTCTATTCAAAACTCCCCAAGTTAATGGTATCTGCTTTGCATATTAATTCAAGCTCAGCAGTTTCCCATTGGAGTCTGTTTTTGAAGCTTTTCTGTTGCAAAATTGCCACCTTTAAATCTGTTACTGAGTGACCAGAGAGGTTGAAGTGTTCTCCAACCGGTTTTTAAATGTTATGATTCCTGATGTCCGATTTGTGTCCATTTATTCTTTTGCATAGAGACTGTCCTGTTTGCCCAATGTACATGGCAGAGGGGCATTGCTGGCACATGATGGCACGTTGGTAGATGTGCAGGTGAATGAGCCCCTGATGGTGTGGCTGATGTGATTAGGTCCTATGATGGTGTTGCTTGAATAAATACGTGGACAGAGTTGGCATCGGGCTTTGTTGCAAGGATAGGTTCCTGGGTTAGTGTTTTTGTTGTGTGGTTGCTGGAGAGTATTTGCTTCAGGTTGGGGAGCTGTCTGTAAGCGAGGACTGGTCTGTCTCCCAAGATCTGTGAGAGTGGGGGATCATTTTTCAGGATAGGTTGTAGATCTTTGATGATGTGCTGGAGAGGTTTTAGTTGGGGGCTGAAGGTGACAGATAGTGGCATTCTGTTATTACCTTTTCCTTTGGAGTACAGTGCAGCAGGTACTGTACTTCAGCAGGGCTAAACTGCAGAGGGATGGGTGTTGAATGCAGTGGATACTGGGAGTCCGTAGGGCTGGACTGTGATGGGCAGGAGTGGAATGCAGCGGGTACAGACTGGAGCCGGAGGTTGATAAGAGTGTGTGTTGGCGATGTCTGGGGGGGGGTGCATGGGAAAGAGTTTTGCAACAGTGGCTGCGGAGGAAGGCGGGTGCGGAGCTGCTCGGTTTGCAGTGCTATTAGTGCCTGGAGCGTGTCCACTTGGCGCATCATAACATTTAAGAGCCGCTCAGTGGCTTTGTTCTGGCATGTCACGTTCTCCTTTCGATCCCTCTTCTCACTGTCCCACCACTCCATCAATTCTTGTTTTTCAGCCATGGGGTGCATCATGACATCATGCAGAAAGTTCTCTCTGGTTCTCTGTGGCGGCTTTCTAATTCTGCGCAGCCGTTCAGCTGGCGATAACAAAGAGGGAGGCTGGGCTCCCAAGGTCATATCTGTGATGCCAAAATGCAGCATTTTACAGAAGTAGTATTGTTTGCAACACACAGACCACTGATTCGTGATTTAAAACACAGCCACTATTCACATACCTGTCACTAACTGGCTGACCCCAGGCAAGCACACATGAGCCACAAGACCCCCAAAATGGTGAGTAGCTGCAGGAGAAATCAGTGTTCCATGACCGTACTGTACACTGGGCATGTGGCTCTTGGGGAGAGCCAGCACTGTAGGGGGGGCCTTATAATCATTACTGTCCCCACATTTTCCACAGGCTGTGTTCATTATGGAAGATATCGCGCTGCTGAGAGTGAGCAGGAGATCAAGGGAGGGTCTTCTCCAAGACTGTGGCTTTCACCCTGGCCCTTATGCGGCTCATCTGTTTGCAGCAATGGTCCTCCCGCCAGTGTCGGCCGAGTGGCGCAGGAAAGTTACCCTTAATGGGGAAAGAAACAAAGCAGCTCTGCCAAAGAGCCTGCAGCAGTGGATTGCCCAATATCTCCATGAGAGTTTCATGAAGATCTCTGAGGCAGGTTCCTGTGAAGTGAGGGAGTCAATCAATATCCTGTTCCACTGCTCAGACTAGGCATATGGTGGTACGCGCATCATACAGACACAAGCCTGCTTTCTGCAACCCTTCTGCCCCCAACAACTCACTTCAGCGATTCCCAAAATCAAAGCCACTTACCAGGAGCCTTCTCTCCTGTTTGTGCTTAGCCAGGCTCTGACAGCTGTGATTGGCTAGCCTCCTCCAGGGTAGAGAAGAGCTCCTAGCTGCATGCATCTCTGACCGCCGAGTCATCCTCTGCCTCTGGGTCTCCCTCCCGCTCCACATCCTCATCCAAGATTTCCTCCTCCTGGCTTGGTCCACTCTCGACTGGCACGCAAGCCACCGAAGTATACACAGTGGCCTTCACAATGAAGGTGGGGTCACCACCGAGTATCGCGTCCAGCTCTTTTTAGAACTGGCAGCTCATGGGCGCAGCACCAGAGCGGTGGTTTGCCTCCCACGCCTTGTGGTAGACATTCCACAGCTCCTTCACTTTGACCCTGCACTGCAGTGTGTCCTGGTCTTGGCCCCTTTCTGTCATGCAATGTGAAATCTGTCCATAGGTATCATAATTCCTATGTCTGCAGCGCAGCTGGGTCTGCACAGCCTCCTCTCCCCAAATGCCGATGAGGTCCCGCTGCTCGGCATTGCTCCAATCAGGGAATCGCCTGGTGCATGGAGCAGGTATGGTCACCTGGAAAGATGCACTGAGACCACTGCATGCATCACTGAGCAAACAGGAAGGGGACTTTCAAAATTCCCAAAGAATTTAAGGGGTGGGGCTCACGGTTGGTCACCTGAGGGCAGAGCAGTAGAGTTCAAACCGATGGCCACAGAGGCGAGAACAGGCATTGTGGGACACCTCCCGGAGGCCAATCGCAGCGCTGTAATTTACCAGGGTGTCTACACTGGCACCATGGCGCTGTAGCCCCAGCGCAGAAAGCTGTATGCCTCTCGGGGTGGATTTTTTTACAGCACTGCAACTGTGCAGTTTCTGTGCACTAAGTGGCTTGGCAGTGTGTACACCTTGGGAGTTACACTGCAGAAGGATGCTTTACTGCGCAGAATCTTGCCAGTGTAGACAAGGCCTAAGTGTATAAAGAGGCCCCTGCACTCTGTATTTGTGCACAAGTAGTAGGTGCTGCCATCTCTTGTGATCATGTAACAGGACTTCCAATGTTTCTTAAAGCTCCAACTCTTGGAGTCACTGGATTAGGTGAGAATCTTGACTTTCATTTTAAAAAGTTTCTAGTCTGCAGAGTTGCAGGGAAAGGCTTGTAAATATGACACTTAAAGGCTCAAAAGCCAGGAACAAGGAACCCCCTCCCCCGCCGCAACAATGTAGTCGTTTTAAAAGTTATGATTTTTAGGACAATCTCATTGCTTTTGGAGCCTGACATGATTTTGGAAGCTGGGGGGTTGGCTATACTGCCATGGCACTGTATGTATGCAACCAGGTTATGTTCGCAACTGCGAAATTTTTACTTGCAGATTCCTTGCATCCACACACATTGAACACATGAAAAAGGGCCTCTCAAGTTGTTTACTCTGCACAAAACCCATTGACAGTTTGCAATGGTACATTCTTGGGCTCAGGGTGCTTAAGTTACAGGAGGGAAAGGAAATCAATAGACCAATTCTCAGCCTCTGAGAACTTGCTAACAAAGTTATCACCTGATGACAACAGATGTAATTAGGCCGTATAACTACATGACCCTATTGACCCACCTGCAGGTTGGACTAATTAAATGAAGGGGAAGTGGGGAAAAAAAGGGTAGAAGGCAAGTGATCATTTCAGGCATATGTAGTATCTCGAATGTAATATTTAATACCTGGTGCTTCTATAGCGCCTTTCATTCGAGGGAAACAATGTACTTGCAAACATTGCTGAAAAACGCCTCTCAACACCCTGTGAAGTATTTAAATTGTGACAAAATGTCCCCCTGCTGGCTTAACTATGCATCAGAGGCTCGATGCTGCCAACAGGTAATGCGGCATCTCCTCTAGCTCCAGTAGGACCAGAGGATCCACATTCTGGTCCCACTGGCCCTTTTGAATTCCCACGGCATGCAGCATTAATCTCACATCCATGTGGTCTGAAGTAGCCATGTCATACTTCAAGGGTTAACTGCACCTTTATCCACCCCTCTGTGGTCCGCTCCAAGAATGCCCAGTCAGGTCTTGAGACGCCTGTTGTCACCTGTCTCTGTGTAGGGACCCTTTTCCCATTCTCTTCTGACTGGGGGTTTTATGGCTGCCTAGCTCCCTGCCTTACACTGTGATATCTCCAGCAAGCCAGTCTGCTGTAAGGCGAGCAGCTGTGCTTTTCCTTCTCTCCAAGGGCTTTGAACAGTGTATTGCTAGCAGTTACAAGTTACCACACAGCTCTTTCTAAGCAAGTACATTTATTCTTAAGGTAAAAGCATTCCAGAGGAAACATATAAAAACAATAAACAGATTTAAACACATAGTAAATGTACCAGGAGTCACCCATTAATCTTACAGGTTGCTAGTAGGCCAAAGTCTTTCCAACCCTTCCATAAGAGTAATGCCCCCCCCCCCCCACCACCACCTTGGACAGAAGGTCCTGTTGAGGTGCTGGATCAGAAAGAAGGCCCTGATTCAGTTTAAAACAAGCTTTTTTATACCAAATCTCCTTCCATTATCTGCTTGTCTTTGGAAAATCTGATTTGAACCAATATATGCAAGCTTCTTCAGGGGGTGGTACCTCTCTGGAAGTGTCTACAAACTGTACACCATGTTCTAGTATTTAATGTGTTCACACACACACAGTTTTTGTTTTCTGGAGGAGTTGTGGTAATTCTCCCCTCTAGAGGTGCATACAATCCCTGGTACACAGTGATACATAAACTTAATATAATATGGTCCTCAAAGCTGTTGAATGGGTTTGCAGTAGCTGTTATAAGCCACAGATTCATTGTAATATTACCCCTGGTTTGCTAGTTTGTTAACTAGCAAAAGATATGCTAGTACTTAAAATTTGAACCCCTAATTCTTAGTACTCTAATGTAACTACTGTTCTCTTACTGTGGGCTATTAAATATTTTGAAGTCCTCAGTACTCCATTGGCAAAGGGTTAAGCCAATATCAGCCCTGTTGTGATAACTGAGCCTATAAATTTATCCTAATTTTCAGCTCATTTGTAGAAAGTATACAAAAGTTCATAAAATGTTACTTTCCATTAACATTTGCTGCTATTGGATATTGTAAGTCAAACCGCTTTCAATAATGAATGTTATAAGCAAGTGGAAAAAAAACTAGACAAAGATACTAAATTACTCCAAACAAAGAGACTATGATTATATGTTTCAAGGACTACGTTGAAATCAAGCTTGGTAAAAACAGATATAGAACTGGAAATTAATGAACCAAAATTGATGTGTCGGTGTGTCGTTATCTGATTAAAATATGACCATGTAGATCGTTGTTGGTACCACAGTGATATAATTGCAACAAATCTTGTGCAAAGTATGTGAAGTAAGGTGTCTCTGGAAAGGTTATGATTTGCTGAATATGATTATTCTATTTTTATGCAAGCATCATTTTAGTATTTGAAGTTGTGAGTATTGGCTCTATACTCGTATTTCAAATGTGTTCGCTTCTGGGTAACACCCACAAGGTATTTAGCCTGCACATCTTGAAGAAACTATTCAGGTTGAATGGCCCATCAAGGAACACTTAACTCACAACGGACAATGGAAGACACCCATCCACACCTGATGGACTTTCATGTGAATGTTCTAACTAGGGTATGAGTGATGGCCCCTGCTATGACGCAACTGAGCATGTAAGGGCATGTGACGAGACCATGTGACACTAAACTGCATTTTTTCCACAAGCCGTGTGGAGGGTTTTGTTTTAAACCCTGAATTTCCCTTCACTTGATAGAAGCTATAAAAGGCCCTGGAAACATCTCCATTTTGCCTCTTTCCTGCTCAAACCTCTGGACTATGAACTTATACCAATGGGAGGATTCTAACCAAGGGACTGAGGACCTCTGAATGATTTGGGAGCAACCAGATACTTAACAAGCCAGCAGTTTATTCCATCACGGCTACAAGCCTGATCCAAGAAGCTTGCAATTACTGTATGTATTTGATTCCTTTAACACGTTTTAACTCTCATCTTTCTTTCTTTTTATAAATAAAAATTTAGAGTTTAGATACAAAAGGCCTGGCAACAGCGTGATTAATGGGTAAGATCTGAGTTGCATATTGACCTGGGTATGTGGCTGGTCCTTTGGGATCAGAAGAACCCTTTGGTTGATTAAATTGGTTTTAAATAACCACTTATCATTAAGTTTAGTGTTTTTGGTGGTGATACAAGGACTGGAATACTTAAGGAGGCTGCATTTCTGACTTCTTTTTAGCCAGTGTGGTGAGACAGAAGTTTACTTTTGTTGCTGGATTGGTATATCTTATGGGAGAATAGCCACCAGCTTTGTGGTGTGTCTGCCCTATTTCTCAGCAGTTTGTCCTGAATTTGGTATTCTCAGTTGTGACCCACTGAGGCATGGTGACAGTCAGCTATTAGGTCTGATTGTAGGACAAAATAATGAGCGATGGGCTACTCTACTCATCACTCCCTTTTTGGATCCTTAAAGAAACTTGGTGGTGGGAAATATAGAAAGAACAGATAGAGGCTACTGAAGCAAGCTTCACCATCGTGGCTGCACCCCCACTATTTCTTGGGAGTCCAGACTTTTGTCACCCTGATCCCAAGAGATGTCCTAACCAGATGGGGCCAGAAAGAGGGACCCAAATGGCATCACCATCTCTGCTGGCTCCATCTAAATCCCAAACACCAGCTGGGATGAAATGAGATTGGACTCTAACAGCAGCAGCAAAAGTGACAGCTCCAGCCCATTTCAACCAACTTTTTTCTTTCCCCCCCAAAGAACAGTTTTTACCATTTTTGATACCGTCTAAAAGACTGTCAAACAAAGGGTGCTCCTTCTCAAAGTCTCTCCCTCCCCAGGAAAGGGAACACGAAATGTTGTTAAAATTATAGCCTTACTTAGTACTTTACATTTCAAAAGCTTTGACAGCTTTTCCTTCTGTTCTGTATCTTTAATAAAAGATTTAAAGGATTTTTAATGGTGTGTTTGCCATGGTACTAGGGAGGCTGGGGTCTCCATATACCAAACCCTGGACTTCGTTTAACACTGTTTAATATTGGACAGTGACTAGGTTATGTTAACAAATTTGGCCCATATATTCCATGTAAATTAATATGACAGCCCCCTCCTATGATGCATTGGTTCCATTTTCTTATGCCCCATCTATTACTGAAGCACCAAGTCTGTTACCTTTCTGTTGTCAGCTTCATAAATGACGTATTCCAGAGAAGCACCTTTTTCTTCATCACTGTCAACTTCTGTCCATTCATGTCTCGACGACCGAGTTTCATAATTCTTAACTCCTTTCTCTCATGCCTAGAGTGCTTTCCCTCAAACTTATCTTACGCATTTTGCTGCAGTGTTTTGATTTATTAACATTTCGTGCTTCTAGTGTTTTACCAATTAAAAGCATTTTACAGACACGAGCTAACTGATCCTCACACCACAGTTGTGACTGGCATGACCATCCCCATCTTACAAAGAAGATGCAGTAGTAGTACTAAATTTGTACTAAAATTTGCAGTAGTAGGCTGTAATTTTGGGTGTTTCAATTTCTGGGTTTATAACTTGGAACACCTACAGTCTGATTTTTCAGAGGTGCTAAGTACAGACAACTCTATTCAGATCTAGGGTATTTTGTACCTTCTGGAAAAAAGAGATTTCAAGTTGGGCACCCAGAACTGAGGCACCCAAAATTAATGTATTCTTAAGATTTGACCAAGGCCATAGTTTGTGCCAGAGCCAGAATTTGAACTCAGGTACTCCAAAACACTACCCTCTTTTAATATAACAGTTATTTTGCCATTATAGAATAACTTTATGCAAAAATCTCATTAATTATCACACTTTACTATCTGACTTTCATTTATATTTTCTTCTTACTGTCACGAGTTCTCCATAGAAACTCACTAACACTTCAGCTGGGGTATGCACATGTGCCCTGAAAAGTTAGATTTTGCTTCTTGGTATTGTCTGTATTGGATTATGGGATCCGGTAGTTCAATTTATAACATCTCATATTTTCCTTCACTACTTTTTCCCAAAAACTCTAAGATAAATTCTACTTCTGATTCATTTTATTAGTAGGTTTATTTCAGTGCAAAATAAGGCTCAGTGTCCTCAGTGAAAAAAAATCCTTTGCTTGTAGAGGAACAAGATAGTCCAGATACCTATTAGCCAGGAGACATTAGAAAGGTTGTAAAAGTTTCTTTTTCAGGAGGAAAAATCCTCAAACTTGTTTGTAAAAAAACCCAAACAAAATCTCAGCCATTGTACAGCTCACAATGACACTAGTATTTTGGGCTATTATCGTAGAATGTTATTTTAATGAGGGAATAGTTGCGAGGAGAATCAGGGAGTTCTGGGTGAAGGGGTAGTGAGCAGTAGTGGCTTGAGAATTTGAGGAAAAGGGAAATATTAGTGAAAGCAGAGAAGCAATGGTAATATTGTGGCATTATCTTGTCAGAAAGGAATTCTGTACCAAATGGAGCCTTGCCCTTCACAATGCCCTCTGCCTTAACTTGGGACTGCTTTCCCTATTGATTTCTTCCACTTGCCTTTCAAGTGTCTGGTGTGACTGACCATCTTAGATACAACCTCTGCAGCTGTCTGTATTTTTCCTGAGACAGCTGAGCTCTTTTGCACAACTGCAGAGCATGCTCTTCATGTAGCACATTCTCATTCTTACTTCCTGTTCTCACCATTGAGCCCCGCTAGCTCCTCTTCTGAGTCCTGTGTGTTGTCTCTCCACATCAGCTGTGGTTTGACAACTATATTTTGCTTAAATTCAATGCAGTTCTTTACAAGCCCACATCTTTGTAAAGCATTCATTGAGCAAACCATGGAAGTTCGAAAGCAACGTGCCCAATCGCTCTCTTCATTTGAGTTAAAGTTGTGATGTTATAGAGTAGATCTCCTTTACAGAGAACTGAATGTAACTTTTGTCTCTGCCTTGGCTCCCAAGAGCTCTTAATACAGTGCAATTTCCTTTCATTCAAAAGCTTTCTCCGAGATGGTGCATGCTTTACCCAGAGTGAGCTTCTGTGCATTCTTCTTCCTCAATACCTCATTAATCACATGGGGGTGGTCTGTTGTGGAGAATCCTGATTGAAAGACTCTGCCTGTTTCTATTCTCGTGTTTGATTCAAAATGGGAGTTAATGGCTTAGTACCTTTTTGGGGGTGGGGGGGGATCTACTAAATGTAGTAGAGTTTCAGCTCAGATTGCAATTGTTGACTCTGCAGATTCAGTAGACTAAGAGCTTTAGCTTCTATTTTTCAACTGTTTTATTAATAGTTTTTCATTATCTGCTTCGGGCATCCTTTGCTCTAACTTAAAGAAGTGGCTTAAAGATTTTAAACTTTTGACACTTGAACAGTCACTTATTTTATAAACTTCAGGCCCGGATTTTCAAGGTTACAGGTGAGCAATTGCGCATACACAGGCCCTGATCCTGCTGACAGCTACATATGCTTAACTTTATTCTTGTGAGTAGTTCCACATGAGCAAAATTAAGCATATGCATAACTGTTTGAAGGATTAGGGCCATACTTATAATTAAATGCACAACTGCTGTGATGAGAAAATGGCTAAATAGCTACTTGGAACATCTAATTATCCATATTTTTTAATTGCAGGTACAAATGGTGTACACACAATTGTGTGCATGAGGTTATGTACTTCTGAGGGGGTTTTTTTTGTATTTTTCTGCACTGACAACGATTGACACAAAAATATTAGAAAGCCAACCAAGGGCTCAAATTCAAACCAGATTTGCTTTGTGTGAAACGTAGAGACCATATATAAAGATTTACATCTTTCATTTCCAAGTATCCAAAAGCAAATTACAAGCCAAATACATCACCTATGAGATGTTTACATTTTCATCCTTGCTTTGGTAGTTTCCTTTTCATGCCACTGAAGATGTTACATCCCAAAGTCGGTTGCACTTTACCACATGTAAGATTTGAATGGAGTAGCACTGTAGCATTTAGTTGTCAGAGATATGGGCCTTCTCCCATTGATGGAAGTGTCATATGTCAGGGCAGCGAGAAAGAGAGAATCTGAAGACTCAGGCTGAGGGGAGTTGCATTAAACAGAATAGGGAACAATGTGGAGAGGCAGCCATAGATTAAGAAAGGAATGGGGGCATCAGCTGGAAGAAGGGGACTGGGAGTAAGCCTGAGTGTAGGCCTTGACCCCAAAGCAAGAGATTGTGAACATTCCTACTAGTTAGTCCTGTGCCTACTAGTTATCCCTGTGCCTTCGCCTAATTGATGAGGTAGAGAAATATTAATGCCAACCCCAAGTGTTCAAAAAATCTTGAGTAAGGCCTCAAAAAATAATGAGCTTGATTTAGTCAGGAGACATTTAAAAATACATTTTGTTTTCTTTTTGGTTTTTGAGTTCATAGAGTTCATGTTTTCAAGTTTTTCTCCACAACCTGAGGGCTACAAATTTTACATGAAACCTGAGATTCTCATGTAATCGCATGATTCCAAGAGCTTGGCAATAAAAACCAAACAACCCCTTTCCACCTCCCCCCAACCAAATATTATGACATGGGATCAGATAATAAAAATTGACCAATTCTAGAAAGATGGCCATGGGGTGGGTGCATCACCAATTCTAACGGGGATAACCTACTAGGATTACCATGTTAGTTGGGTACGTTTCCTCCGTTGATCTGTTTTTATAGTGTGTCCATAATATCTGCAGCAGAAGAAGGGCCCTCCCTCCTGAAATCTTATTTACAGATCTGACACCTTTACTTCCAATGAGGTTGAGTGTTTTTCACATTCTCGGAAGAAGATAAGTTTTGGATACACAGATAGAAGATCTCACACTGGGACCTGGCAGAAAGTCTTAAATACTGCAATAGAACATATGTACACTTTCATTCCTGCTGAGAGAGAAAGAAAAACTGGTTTCTGAACCCAGTCCTCAGAACAACTTAATTTTCTAGCAGCATCCAGTGGTCATAAGCAAAACTGGGGCCACACTACACTAGGTCCTGTGCAAATACCTAATAAAACAGTCCCTGTTCTGAACAGGTTACAGTCTAATTTCTTGCAAACAAACAAAAAAGCGCACAACCTACCAAGCAAGAAAGAGCTGTGCACTGGTTGGGGATGCTAACAGAAAGATTGGTTAGTTCTGTACAGATCTTGTACAACATGGAGCAAATCATAATCTGTGTACCAAAGCTCCCCATCTATGACATGGGGATAATATTTTCCCTGCCGCACAGGGCTGTTGGTTAGGGCTGGGTGGGAAACACTGTTCCCACCCTGCGAATGTTTTCAGGAGTTTGGACAGTTTTCCTGTTCTGTAGCTAGAGGAAGCTAGAGGAATTCAGACTGGAAATGAGGTGTACATTTTGAACAGTGAGGGTAATTAACCATTGAAACAATTTACCAAGGGCCATGGTGGATTCTCCATCACTTGAAATTTTTAAATCAAGTTTGAGTGTTTTTCTAAAAGATTTTCTCTAAGAATTGTTTTGGTGAAGTTCTCTGGTCTGTGTTGTACAGGAAGTCAGACTAGATGGTCAGAATGGTCCCCTTCTGGCTTTGGAATCTATGAGGAACTGTGGAGTCCTTTTGAAGTAAATTCAGAGCCCGCACTGTAAAAATAGCCAACTGACTGGTGGTTAGGGCTCTCCTGTAGGATGTAACTGGCTTGGGTTCAAGTCCCTCCTCTGTCTGATTTAATGCCTATAACCTTGACCTATAGAATCAGTCTCTCTAGCTCAATGACCATTTAATTATTTATACAAAGTGAAACCCCTCCAACAGGAGCTCTTTCTTCCCCAATCCTGGACCTAAGAAGTCTTGACAAAACTTGGGGTGAACAAGGAACGTTCCCACACAGTTTCAGGTTTGATGCATCAGCATTTTCTGACAAAAAGTTCATTGAAAAAATTCCCTACTAGCTCTAGTGTTGGGGAGAATTAGTATTTGAGAATGAGTATTTGCTCATATTAAGGAGATAAGGGTCACAGAGGCATATGACCAGTCTCATGTCAATTATAGAATGCTCCCATCCAGTGCTTGCTATTTTATCTTGCCACCTTATAACCACAAGTGACTAAAGCAGTCTCATTTGGAAATTATCTACTTATTTTATAAGGCACTGGCAGCAACAATAAGGTGGAGAACACTGCACCATAAAGGCTTTCCCTCAAATTATAGAGACAAACTATGCAAAGCCACTTAGTATCTGCATCTGTGAAGCAATTGCCAGTGAGCACCCTTCGACTTTGATACATATGGTCACTGTGGTGCCATTGATCCTGATGTAGGGTGGCCAGGTGCCCACTTTTCGACTGGAAAATCCGGTCAAAAACGGGACCTGACAGTGTCTGGTCAGATCTACTGACCGGACACCTAAAGTCTGGTTACTGTGGGCAGGGAAGGCGAGGAGGTTCTGTGTCATCACCCGCACCTGCGCCTACTCAGCCAGGGCCGCCTCCAATTGGGCAGCTGCAGCTCCTAATGCTGGCAAAGCAGCTGAGTCCCTTCTAACTTGGGGAGAGTGGCATGGGGGAGAGGGGAAGAGCAGTGAGTGATGGTGAGATGGAAGGAAGAGAAGTGAACAGTGGATGGAGCCTTGGGGGGAAGAGAGAGGGTGTAGGAGATAATGGCATTCCTGCTGGAGTGTCCAGTTTTTAAAATATTACAAAGTGGTCAACCCTAGCCTGAAGTCTGATTCAACACAACTTACTTGACCTTGGCTGGTGCATAGTTACCTCACTCTTTGAAATGCTCATTGTCAGACCAAAATTTCCAAAACAAAAGTATCTTTGTCTGAAACCCTGTGCTGAGTGGTTTATAAGTGCAACAGTACTCAGCTCGCACCTGCTATTACCAGGGCTGTGCACACACGCCAGTCAAGGATAAGGATGCACAAACAAAGACGTTTTGGAATGATAGGGCATTTGTACACATTGTGACTTGTTTAAGCAAAAAGAACCTTGTCCATTTTGTCTTTGTTCAAAAGGGCAGGGAGAGAACAACTGTTTGCCAAGAGGCAAAAGACAGAATTAGCATAGTGGGAGAAAATATTCTTGCGTCTGAGCGTTAAACACAATAGCAATTTCATCCTTGCTTTCATCAGTGGATACAGAGAGAACAATGAAGTGCCACTGAAACAATTAAAGGGCTGAGAAATTTATGAGGAAAGATTGAAAGAGTCAAATATGTACAGTATAGCTGGTTGAAGTGATAACTAAGGGCCTGATCCAATGCCCTTTCAAGACAATGGAAATCTTCCCTTTGACTGAGGCACAGGGTCAAACCTTAAGGGGGGGAAAATGTGATAGCACTGTCCAAGCTTTTCAAGGGAGTAAATGCCATGGAGAGGAGTTGTTTAGCATAGTACAAGGGGATATATCTAGGAATAGTAATATTACATTAAAATAGGATTTTTCCCTTACATAAGCCATAAGAGGATATCAGACAGATAAGAGGCTGTAGCAGACACAGTATTAGTTATACATGCTACAAATAAAAGAATTGTATTTTGTTAAATAATTTGTAAATGTTGTCAGTGTATTAGCAACAATTCTGTTTACATATATGCTGGGTTTTTTTAAACTAAAGCAGCACAAATTATCTCTGAACTAGAAGAGAAGGGGTTGAAGTATGTAGGGAATTTAAAAAGTGCTGAAGTCAATCGTGTCTGGAAGTTTTCAGCTGCATATCAAATTTCAACACCAGCACGTTTTTCCTATTGGGCTGCAGATTAGCCTCCAGGGAAGCCTCGTCACTTGGAATATTTAAGATTGGACAGGTCAAAGAATTAGATGGTAGTGTGGAGAATAACTGTATACAAGGGTATGGATTATTAGATGACCTAATCGAGTTTTCATTGAGGTTGGGGGATTAACTCAGGACCTGTGACAACTTCTGGCAAAGGGTTCCTTGCAGCAGAAAGCCAGAGATACAGAGACGTTAAGTGATTTGTCCAGTGTCACAGGCCCTCAGCACTAGGGTGAATTTAACCCTCTGCAACAAGGCATATACGCCACATAAACCCAGTGAAGAAGTGGCAGAACTGGAAAATAACCCCTCTCTTCTTACCACAGTCCAGTGCTCTAGCTACGAAAGATCTCTGGGTGGCAGGGTCTGTCTAAATATTTAATATCCTTTTAACTGTTAGCAACATGTAAGTTGAATAGCCTGACAATCAGTTTTGGAAGCAGTTATTTGCAAGATCGGAGATAAACTAGTGCCGCTCCTGTCTACTCAGCAGGAAGTGTTTACGATGTTCCATCCCAGGTCATCAATTTAGTATCCTGCACTTAGCTACCCTGCAGATAAAGAGACATGCAAATTTGATTTAGCTTCTGGGTGTGGGATACATGTAAGTGTCAAACCTTCTAATAAAATTCAAAGGTGGTTTGTTTATTTTTGGTAAATGCATTCAACCTCCAGCCTTTGAGATCATGGAATAAGGAAGACGAAGTGGTAAAGCCAGGGAGATGCATATTGGCAAATGCACGAGAAATTTGAAAACTCCATCAATGTAGGTTACTAGTGTTAAATCAGGTTTGATACATCAAAAGAGATATTAGCAAAACAGAACTGCAGAGCTTATTGATTTTAAACTCTGCACAGAACTATTTACCCCAAACATCTATCTCAACATGCAAGATAGAGACTGAAGCACTGTCACTCTTTCAGCTTTCATTTCTCAATGACACATGTCACTAAATTAGTTAATAAACATAAGCCAAATTCACCCCTGACTCCAATGGCATTATGCTAGAGATTAATTTAACCCATGGCTCATACTAAAGAAATTCTGCTGTGGAGGTAGAATACCCCTCTCACTAGCCTCATCCAAGCAAAGTGTATTACAGGTACAGTTAAAAACACGAGGGATGCAAAAGCAGCATTATTATGACTCTCTGTTTTTAGCCTCCTGCACAGCTCTCTGTATCCCCACTAAGATTATTTTGGCTGAAGGAGGAAGTGTGACTTAGTGCCTGGTTGTGATGTATAATATATTAACCGGCAAGAACTTTCAGACAGTCATACAGATGACAACAAAGGGGAACCACAAGCCCAGTCCTTCATCTCCAGGAACACAGGCCTCTACCACAGAGGGTTAAAGGGAAATTCTTGTGGCTCCCAGTAGATTGTATTTTGTCCGTGCACTCACCATTAGAGGGCAAGATCTTAGCCGTTCATGCACAAGTCAGTAACACCCTTACCAACCTTCCTCCCCCTGCTCCAGTTCTGTCCTGCAATGATCCCCTTACAGAACAGCTTCTTCCATGCATTTGGAGCAGTCAGAATCAAGGATGAACACTTATTTCCTGTGTTCTCTTTTTTTGGCTACAGCTGCTGGAGTGCACACTTGAGCTCTGAATTTACTCTGAGCTTTATTAGTATTTGTGTCGGGATTGCGGTGTTAATTTAGATGGAATAAATGGCCCAAAGGTATGAGCATAAACCAGTCGCTGTCCAACATCGAACAGTGTTATACATGGTTTGAGGTTTGATATACAGGGACCTCCACCTGCTTGGTACACTATGGCAAACACACCTTTAAAAATCCTTTTTATTAAAGATACAGAAAAGAAGGAAAACCAGTTGAAGTATTTGCAGTGTAACATACTTAATAGGGCATTTATTTTAACTTTCCTTGTTCGCTTTCTTTTTAGCTAGGGAATGTTTTAGAAGGAAAAACCCCTTGTGTGACAGGGTCTTAGATGGTATCAAAGACAGTAATAACTGTCCTGTTGTGAGGGTGGAGGGGAAGGAGAAGAAGTGAGTTGAGATGGATAGGAGCTGTTGTTGTTGCTGATGTTGTTAAAGTCTGATCCTGTTTCATGTCAGGTGGTAGTAGGGATTTAGCTGGAGCTGGTTCAGTGGTGATGTCATCTGGATCCTCTCTGGTCTGGTCTGATCATCTCTCAGGATTAGGATGATGAAGGCCCAGGGACCAGGAGGCTAGGGGTAGTAGCCGTAATGGTGAAGCTTGCTCCAGTACTTTCCATCTGTTCTTTGTTCTGTTTTTCTGTCTGTTCTTTAAGAACCCACAAAGGGAATGTGTGTGGAATAGCCCATTCCCTCATTATTTTATCTACCAGTTAAGCCTAATATCTGACACACCAATTTTATTTAATTAATTTCCAGTTTCACATCTTCTGTTTTTACCAAGCATGATTTCAATATAGGCCTTGAATCATATCAACGTGGCCTTTTCTGTTTGCACTAATTTAGTCTCTCTGCCTGGCTCTTTTGCACCTGATTATAACATTCATTCTTGAAAACAACTTGACCTACTTTCCATCAGCAGTTGTTATTCTAGGTTATTGTAGTGTCTTATGAACTTTCATACACTTTGCACAACTGATCTTAAAATTAGGGTAAATTTGTAGGCCCCGTTATCACAACAGTGTACAGACAGTGTGCTCTCACTACAGAAATATCAATATATGTCCAACACAATATATCACAAAAGGACTTTGCCACAGGGAACTTAGCCAGCATGCTAAGAAACTTGTTCAGCACACACATTGTTTACTGTATATAAGATATTACATAGATACACACGTGTTTATTCTACTTTGCAGGGAAGGAGAGCTAATAACTGATGACATCATGAAAGCTGAGATATTTAATGCCTATTTTGCTTCAGTCTTCATTAAAGAGGTTAAGGGTGGCCAGAAGACTTGACCTATGAGGAAAAGTTAAAAAAATAGGCATATTTAGTCTTGAGAAAAGGAGACTGAGGGGGCATCTGATAACTGTCTTCAAATATGTTAAAGGCAATTACAAAGAGGATGGGGTCTACAGGGATTAATTGTTCTCCATGTCCACTGAAGGTATGACCAGAAGTAATGGGCTTCATCTACAGCAAGGGAGAGTTAGGTCAGATATTAGGAAAAACTTTCTAACTATAAGAGTAGTTAAGCTCTGGAACAGGCTTCCAATGGAGGTTATGGAATCCCAATCATTGGAGGTTTTTAAGAACAGGTTGGAGTGACATCTCTCAGGGATGGTCTAGGAGTAACTGGTCCCGTTTGAGTGCTGGGAGCTGGACTAGATGACCTCTTGAGTTCCCTTCCAGCCCTATATTTCTATGACTCTATATAGAGCCTCGAGGTTTCCCTTGTGTTTGGCATGCTGTGGTCAGACCTCAGAGCAGTGGGGAATGGATCTTTGTCTCTGTCTTTTGTAAGAGTTCATTAAAATAAGATGCTTTCCATAAATCAGTCTTTACTTTCTGTAAGCCCAGCACCTTTACCACTGTGTAGGGAGAAAGCAGGCATTTTAGAATTTAGAGCCTGGCTCAGGAAAAAGTAAAATCCATTTTCTGGGGTGTCATTCTACTAATTCCTACCTTTTTAATTCCTCGTGAACTAGGGTAATACCTAAAGGTGTCCTTCAGCAATTCATCTGCCTAGGAATAACTAAAATGGGATTGTGGAGTGCAATAGATCACAGTACCCAACCACAGTTATTAATCAGGCTGCAGCACTGGGGAGCAGTAGCGCCCTGCACTACTGAGCTCTATTCGGGACATGTCTGACAGGCCACCAGCCGAAATCATGCCATGGAACACTCTAGACACTTTTTTGAGTCGGTTGGATATCACTATGACAATGGAAGTGAGGGTCTCCAGAGATGTTAAGTTATTTTCTTCCTTGGGTAGTGATTCCACCATAGAGAGGATATTCCTCTTGTCAACAGTAAGGACCATGTTTATTCCAAGAAACAAAACAAGAATTCTCACCTGCAGAATTTCTGATGACATACAAGAGTTGTTTGTTAAGTCCGGCTATGATCCACGCCTTGACACTTGCAAACAGTCATTTTTGCAGACTATTGAGATAGTTTTCACACTAATCAGAAGCCCACAGCCTGTTAGCTTTAGCTCAGTTCCCTTGCATATATATTAATAACATTACTATGTAACAAGATGCACTATCTGGTGCCTGAAGAAGAAAAGGATCATTTCAGATCCACTTCCTCTTCCTCATATATCAGAGAAGGGCTGTTAAAGCATCTGCTGGAGATAGAGGAGTGGAGAATGACTTTGGGAAGGACAGCCTTCACTGAGGGTCATTGGCCTGGGTAGAATGCCAAGCTGGAAAAATGTGTCTGCTCCTCATGATCATTTTTCATTTTTGTTATGAACACGATTTCTTTAGGAAGGGGCTTTCCTGATGGCAGCTCTTCTCTGCTGACACTTCATCACCTTAGTCCCATATGATCCCGCAGGTGCCTAATTTTTGCGTGCAAATATTATGATTACTGACAGCGGTTGTATGCAAATGAGGTTTGTGCACTTGTAAAGACACTAATTATGCAGTTTTGAAAGTTAGCACATGAACAGAAAAAGGTTTGTATTATCATAGACCGATATACTTGTGTAGTACTGGATATAATTGGGCAGTAGGGCTGAAAGGGCATGCCAAAGGATTCTAAATAAAACTTGGGAAAGGAAAAAGGGAACTTTGTGTGATTGGAAATGCATCCATGGTTTTGAAAACTGGGACCTAGGCATGTAGCAATATGTAACTGTGATGAGCCCATTTAAATGAAAACTAATCATAAATATCACCAATCCACCTTTTTGCAAATGAAATTATTGCACTCCCTGATCCATAGATCTGACATTTATACATATTTATACTATTGCTTAATGAATACCTGATTAAGGAATACAGCTGCCAAGTGAATGCATTTGTTGCTAATCAAATGGTACTATTAAGACAGATAATCAGACCTATTAGAATTTATTCATTCAGCAGATAAACTTTATACCACAGTCTGTTAATACAATGTATAGTACAAATAAAATTAATCTGAAAAAGCCAAGTCCTGAGTTTGTCAGAGCTTTGCCAGGGTAAATACTTTGCCCAGGGGTAGATTTCACCTCTGGGCAAAATCCTACAGTTCTTACTGAAGATCAGTAAACACTGTCCACTACTTAAGCCCTAGCTTAAAGGTGAATTTCACTCTAAAAGAATTCTCAAGACAAGAATGTATAAGGCTTTGCAGTGGAGATTTCACTGGGGTATATAATAATTGCCTATATCATTTGCTAGTGTACTTAATTCAGCTTTATATATTACAATGTTAAGTAGGTTGTGGGGGGGGGGAGGGGTTGTACATTTTATGATGGATTAATTCTAGAACTTCTATTTGGAAGAATTAACAACAGGAATTTACTGTTTATAGGTCACTTTGCCAAAAGAAAATCTAACAGCAAAATTGGTATAATTGGTTTATTAAAGGATTACAGCAGGCTGGAAATGAAAAAGTAGCCTTCTGAGTAACTGCAAAATTGTGGCAGGGTTTTCGAGAGACTGACAAAATATTCACAATAACATTGAAGAGCCTTGAAATGTTATGAGGCTCACTTTGATTTTAATGTTGCAAAAATTTACTTTTTTTCTCTCAAGAACAGGACCATTTGCATGCAAGCCTTAACGTGTAGCATTTTGAAATTCACAGTTGAAATATTGTTCTGATGAAGATTTATTTTCACATAAAGACATGAAGCATTTATGACTTTTGCGTGTCTCAGGCTGCAAACCGTCTTTTATGAAAGTTTTACACAGAGCAAATATGGGGGCCGTTAAATGGTCTATAATGAAATGGGAAGATTTTTTCTCCAAAAGGCCCTGATTCAGTAAAGTCCATAAGCATGTGCGTAACTAATTGCTTCAGTTGGATTATTCCCATGCTTAAATACCTTGCTGAATCAGGGTAATTTGGTGAAAAATTCAGCATTTGCACACAGCCAAGTGTTAAGAGTTTAAAACTCAACATGTATCTCTTTATGCAACAATCCCTGTTCTCTTGCATAAACTATTGAGTAAGGCAGAGGGGCCACTTTGCCTCCTACTCATCTGTACTCTCTTTCACCTGATATGTATTTGCTGATGGGAATAAAGGGAAATATTTTTGCTTCAGAGTGTATTCACTGAACATGTCAGAGTAAAGCAGCCCCCTGCTGGGTTTATTTGCATCTGTCAAGCAGGACGAAAAACAGAAGGAGAGCAAAAAAGAAAAAAAAAGGGGGGGGGGATATCTGCTTTTGAGAGTTTCAAGTTTGTGACTGATCAGTACAAGATCTCAGTTGACAGCGGGGTTTGAGTGGCTCTGCTCTTTGCTTTGCATCCACTTGGCCAGTACTCATTCCACCAACCGAGTGGGTGACTAGTGGGTGGAGAAGGGCTAGAGTGGATGGAGCCTTGACTTCTCTGCCCTCCACCCGCAAGCCTGTGGAGCTCAGCTGGTGAAAGGGAGGGCAGGAAAATTAAGATGCATCCAGTGAATGCTGCAGTGAATTGCTTACCCCCGGTGTAAATAAGGGAAGGAACCATGACTATCAGTTCTTTCCCATGGCTGCTCCAGGCACTCAACAGCAGGGCCCCACCTGTTCCACACAACAGAATATGAAGGCTTACTCAAGCTCAATATGAACTGCATTTTATCATGCACTTTGACCCCCTCACCTGCAGTCTGCCCATTAATCCATCTCTGCTGGATTACTTCTAAGAAACCTTGGAGCAGCTTCACAGACCATTTTTTTAAACAAACCAACCTGCAAGGGAAATTTCTTCTCCCTGTGCCCTCCCCCGGTCGGAATATTTCCCTGAAATTATACTGAGTCTGAAGCGCAGGATGAACGGGTTTTAGACCTAGAACAATGATAGGTTTAATGTCCAACACCACACATCCCAGAAGGGGTGGAAGTGGGAGCTTTATCCCACTAGCAAGTTGAGATTCCAAGGTTCCCAATGGGCCACATTAGTAATTGCCCTGGTATGTCATGATGTATCAGACCTTAAAAATCACAACATGATTCTGTAATGAAAAACTATTTGGGAGGGTTTTTAAAGTGGGATCAAGTTATTTTCCCTCCCCCCAACTGATCTGTACTATTGGACTCTCAGTAACTAAAGGAATCTGGATTTTCAGGTAGAGGGATAGGAAATATACTATAACCCCCAGATGAATATCCAGCCAGCAGAAGGCTCCATAATGCTGAGAGAACAGGAAAAAGGAAGTAATGTCCTGCAGTCATACAGGACCATGCTCAGGAGAGAGCCAGAGGCTGTCTGAGCAACAGGCCAGAAACAGCCACCTGGGAGCTGGTTGCAGAGGGAGGGCTGGAGTGCAGGCAGCCGGGACTGAAAGCCAAATGGGGAAGCAGCCTTTTTCTGGCAGAAAACAAAGCAGTAGGACACAGAATAGCAGACCAAGGAGGCCCCGCAGGATGCTCTTACCCTTATACTTTGTACTGGGCTGTCCTTAGGGCTGGATTGGTTATAAATCCTTGGCTTGCTCTTATCTGTAATTATTGAAGCAACTGTGCCTAGGGCATTTGCACCTTTTATCTCCTGGCCACCCTACTACAGCAATCATGTGTTACTGTAATGTAATGGAATTGTTATCATGAGATTGCCCATCCTGGCCTTCTGTGGGATTGAATCAGAACTGCTCACTTGTGTGTCATAAGTGCTACCGGGGCAAGCTAATATGTGGCGTGGTCCTCTTGCCTCACTTAGCTGACAGCCTCGAAAGGAAGAAAATGCAAGTTGTTGCCTGGAGAATGTTCAGATTACGCTGTGTTGGCTCCAGCTCCAAGTACAGATGCTCATGTGCTCAGCAGGGGGCTGTGCAGACGGTATGCAGTATTGGTGCCTTGCACACAACAGGAGCACTATGGCAGCAACACTGAGGGCAGGTCAGCCATCTCTCCTGCACTCTGGATCTTCTCCGTCCTAGCACCCACCAATGTGAAGCTGCCAAGGAGAGGAGGAGGTGATTGCAGCCAGTGACTTCAGGGCCTTGCCAGCTGAGAGGAGAAACAGAATGGGACTCAATGAGGCAGGAGTACAGGCCGGGGGTAGGCTGGCTGGCCTTGATCTTTTACCCCTCAGCCTTCTCACTCTTGAGTGCACATGTGCTCCATACACACACATATTCACTCTCTGATCCCCCTGGAACTGCTGGGGATATTCAGTGATCACTCCCCTGTTGCAGTTTAGCTCAGTCATTCTATTCCTGGGTAAGCTCTGTGCACAGAAACAAGACACTTTGCAATAAGACAAATGGACAAGATAAGTCTTTAACATTCTAGCTGTTCGTTAATCCCTGTGCCTGTTTCCTGTAGCACACATGAAGGAGGTGCCTACAACAGGTCAGGTCACTCTTCCCCATTAGCAGTAGAAGGCTTATGACATACAAGTGAGCAGTTCGGATTCAATCCTGTAGAAGGCAGGGGTGGGCACTATCATGAGAACAATTCCATTACATAACGGTAACACATTATTGCTTCCCCCTGGTGAAATATTTCATTTTTCAGGTTTCCACTGAAAACCAAAATGTTGTATCCAGTTGCTGAAAACCAGAGTGTCTGTCCTGACAAACTCCCAGAAGTTTAACAAATATGGATTCCTCTGCCCCCACCCCCACATTTCATTTTTTTGTCAAAAAGCCATTTTTCATTTTAAAAAAAATGGACCAGTTCTGTTTGGTTTGAGCACAGTGTGGCCTAGTGGGAAGAAGTTTGGGAACCAATGCTTTAGCTCAAGTGTCAGTTGTGAAGCAGGAGGACCTGCCTTCTGAAGGTGTAGGAGTAGGGAGAGGGGCAGAGGTTTTGTTGTTGTTTTTTTAAGAGAAGCTGGCAGAGGTTGAAAGAGAAAACACACAGGAACCAGGAGTGAAAAACAGCACTAAAGAGGTTACAAACAGTTTTTAAATGTCTGAGCAAGCAAGCTGTACTTATACTGTTAGGTTATGTAACACCAAGATATCATTACCCTCAGCCTCTCTCCTTCCCTTTGGTTATGTCCAGGTGTGCTGTCTTAAACTAAATGCAAGGTCTTTGGGTCAGAGACTGCCTCTTGCCCCAGGTTTGTACAATATGTACTATGATGAGGTTCAGATCCCAAATAGAGTCTCTGGCTGCTACTGTAATACAATTTCAGGCTCCACGTTCCAGTATGCTAGAGTCAATTTTCATATAGATTAGTGTTCTAGTTTTTCACAAGAGTATATGCAATTAGAGAAGGTTAATAGTTTCAGTTCAATTTTCAGTTTCATTTTAGCTCAATCATTTGTTATCAGCAGGTCCCATTGTGCAGGATCATTACAACTGTCAGGTTACTAGATGAGAACAGATTTGTAATAACTCTCACGGGGCTGGTCTGAGCAAATAGGTGCAGTTTTGCCTCCCTGGAGGCTACAGAGTGTATTTCGATTGGCTGTCTCCCATGGAGGAGAAACATGCAAGACAGGACCTACAACACTGCATCAGTGGCAACTTTGTGGAAGTTATGATGATCAGCACAGCTTTAGCAAAGTGACTGAAATGAATGCACCGTCTAAACAGTCCTCTCTGCTCTGCATTGATGCCCCTAATTTGAAGCGAATCTCTCTAGACCTGAAGACTATTTAGAAACAGCTGATGGTGCCTATAATGAGGCTTCCAATCTTAAAAGTCTCCAAACTGAAATTAGAGATATGTTTTGACATGTTGGCATTAATTTGAACTGTTGTAGCTGCTGAAAGGGTTTATTTTTCAAGCATTTTGAATAGACTTTCATGGGAGATGGTTGAGGAGAGCTAAAGAGGGGCTGCTGAGCAGCCATAATTGCAAAGGTTAATTTGAACTTGCTTGTCTTGTCAGAACTTTTCCTGCATTGCATTGCTACTTGCAGACCAGATACTGCAATAGCTGATAGCACACTTAGAGGTCAGGGGCTGGCTAATGCACTAGCTTTTCATTTCTGTTCAGCTCAAAAGCAAAGGAATGTAATGCTTTCATCCTAGTCCCCACGTTACACATTTAGGTTTGTTACAAAAGCCATTGCATAAAGTGCAGTTTCTGCTACAGACATCTTTAAACTCAAGCTAGAATAAAAGTGTTTGGAGTATTAATACAACTGCCCACATTTGTAGTGATTTGTTCTAGCCAGTCCCTGACATAAATGATTGCAAAATTCATCAGTATAAAGTAACTAGAACACAGTGCTGGATGCAGCCGCAAGCTCAATACAGTAGCTGCAAACTAAGTCTCTAGCTTGCTAACAGCACTACGTACTTGGTTCTACAGTGTATGCCAGTGGGGAAGATCCTGGATCCAGGGGAACTGAGTAGTAGTAAATCCTCCCGTGTTATCTGAAATTCCACTTTGTGGAATATTTTCCAACCCAATCTCTGCCAGAGTGTTATGACCAGGGGATGGGCACCCCTTCACAGAGCGGACGCCAGCCTCACAGAGGATCCCTGTTTGGCAGCATGAAGAGGGTGGGTGCAGCTAGGTCACGAGACGGGGTCAGCAGATGCTCTGCTGCATAGGTCCTCTGTATCCTCCTCCTGCAGCAGGGCTGCCAAGGGTTATTTCAATCAGGGGGCTAGAGTAACCTCAGTGAAGTGGCTCCACAGCCACTCCATACTCTGGGGAGTTTGCCTCCGCACCCTCAAAAGATGCCCAGCCCACTGCTTGGGGTGGAAGAACTAACCAGCACTGTTAGTTAAGCAGTTGCTTGAGAAAGATAGGTTTGTCTTATAATCTTTCTTAGGGTTCCTTTAATTTTGATTGCTTAATGAAAGAAACGGGCTCAAGATTTGAAATTAGTTTTATATCAAGCAGCAGAGACCAAAAAAAAAAAAAAAGGCAAATACACTACAGTACTGTGTTAAATGTAAATTACTTTAAAAAAAAAAAGACAGCAGCATTTTTCTTGAGCACAGTGAAGTTTCAAAGATGTTCAAACTTTTGAAAGACCATAACATTTTGTTCAGAGTTACAAGCATTTCAGAGTTATGAACAATCTCCATTCCTGAGATCTTTGACCCTGCTCTTACCCTTGGTCCTGACAGCCTGTTTTGGGATCCTGACACTTGTTGAGTTTTAAAGCTACTTTTCAACCATCTTGATTGGAGCCTGTTCCAAAACAGACACTCACAGTAACTCTGTGACAAACTTTATAGTCCATACACAAGAACGTACACTTCCCAATTAGGTTCTCAGTTTCAGGAAGTGTCAGTGTGAGTTTGCACTCCATATGTTTTATGGAAATACACTTATGAGTGTGAATATGATGTAACTGGAATATGCTTTATGCAAAAGGTCTCTTGTAAGGTATCATAACAAAGGTTATAAACTACTGAATATATTCCTCCTGTTAGTATGCATGTATCATTCTTGTATCTGAAGCTAGAAATATGAAGTATAACTCTGAGGCCCTATTGTAATTATGTAAAGTGTGGGCCATTAATTGTGGTTTAGAATCTTGATGGCTCCCGTTGACTAGGGCAATTGGTTGTAAATGGTTTATTTACCTGCAAGCCTTCCTGTGTACATGTGGGCCAACCCAGGAATAATGGAGACTAGGGGACCTTACAGTGACATGTGACCATGTCACATGATACTGGAATCCATCTTAATCCTTGTACTTTTCCACTGATGAGGTGGGGGTGTGGACAAGCCCAGACAAAAGATTCCCACCTTGTGCAAAAGCTATAAAAGGGGGTCAAGCAGGACAAAAGGCGCGGCCAGTCACGAGAAAATCCCTGCTTACCACCTGAGATATCTGCTGGATCTAACAAAGACTGTACCAGGGGAAGGATTGGGCCCAGAGTAGGAAGGAGTCTAGTCTGTGAAAGAAGTTTATTGGAACATCTTTGAGGGTGAGATATTACCTGTAATCAGTTTCTCAATGTATTAGGCATATACTTGCGTGTTTTGTTTTATTTTGCTTTGTTTCTTACTTCGTCCTGGCTGTTATTACTTGAAACTACTTAAATCCTACTTTTGATGCCTAATAAAATCACTTTTATTTATTAATAAACCCAGAGTAAGTGATTAATACCTAGGGGAGCAAACAGCTGTGCATATCTCTCTATCAGTGATATAGAAGGCAAACAATTTACAAATTTACCCTGTATAAGCTTTATACAGAGTAAAAGGGATTTATTTGGGGTTTGGATCCCACTGGGAGCTGGGTGTCTGGGTGCTGGAGTCAGGTAACCTGCTTTGCTGGTTTTCAATTAAGCCTGCAGCTTTGGGGGCATGGCCCAGACCCTAGGCCTGTGTTGCAGAAGACTAGCATGTCTGGCTCAACAAGGCAGGGTTCTGGAGTCCCAAGCTGGCAGAGAAAACAGTCTCAGAGGTAATTTCAGACATCAGGTGACAGTGCCAAGGGGATCTCTGTGACTGAACCCATCACAGTCAGTTGATTCATTTGGGTCCTCACTGAAGAAAAAGTCTGTATGCCACTTGTCACCAGATGTTTGCTCAGCTATTGTTCACAGCAGGAGCTGATATTGCAAACACAGGTGGAGCCAATGACAGGTATGACTATAGTCTTTTCCTGGTGCATTATTGGGAACCCAACTTGCTGGTAAATAGAAAGAGACAGTTATCTCAGGCAGACACCTTTAAGTTCTTGATGTCACCAGGAGGATTCTCAAGGGGCCAGCCCAGAACCTCAGTCTTCTACCTTCCAGATCTCTTTGGTTTCCAGAAGTGATGTGTTGAGGAAGACAGGCTGCTTCATCCTATTCCTGCTGTGTGGTCCGACTTGGTTCCTCTTCTTGGAGGTGCTGTCGTGGACCAATCAAATGGTGACTCATACCTTTGAAGTATCCAATCAAAATGGATGGTGAGAGAGGCTAACTCTCAGTCATGGAACAAGACGGAATTTTCCAGTCTCTGCAAAACACACCTTGTCACACCAGTTTGTGTAAAACAAGTTAGGCCATAACTGTTGGGATAACCGTCTTAGGACATACCTTGAACACCATCTGGGTTGGTCTAGTTAGTGACTTACCTCTGCAAGGTGCTTTCCATTGGCCCCTTTGTGGCACATACCTTAGCCATCTTTGAAGTGATGCCTGCTTAAGTTGAAGTTTCTCCATCAACACTCAGTCAGTTGCTGAAATTTTCATATAATTTATACAAAGTGTCTCTGTGAGTGAGTAGCCTAAGGTTGACTCACCACTCTGTGCACTTGGCAAGTGTCCCCACATGGGCCAAATTGAGGAGATAATTGCTTAAGGACTGGATGATTAACCAGGTAAAAAGGTGATTCAGCTAGTCAGCTGAGGACAGTTAAAAGAGAAAGGAAGAGGAAAAAGAGGGAGGGGGAAGCCAGAGAAGACCAGGATCTTAGGGAAGCAAGATCTTGCATCTTATGCCTATGGAGAAGGTAAAAGCTTTATATGGTAGGATAGATGAGGTGTTTTCTAGCACACTGTATATAAAGCACTTGGTGTATGTGTGGACTGTTTGCAAAGAGGAATGCAGGATGAGGGAGGCTGCTCTGTGCACCCTCCATATTCTTTGATGCTCTTGAAGCTTATTTTAACAGTCCATTAATAAAATGCAAAGTTGCTTCAAGAACTGTTTTCTCCAGCAGGCCAGAACAGCTGTAAAAATCTTCAGTTTCTGTTCTTGCTTTAACAACAATCGTGCAACCTTGGTGTGTATGGCTGAGTTGAGTCTGTGTGTTAACCAAACACTGATCCTCTTTCCACTCTGTTGTCAAGTGTTCTTAGAAACATGTATTTGGTTTCAGTTCCTTTTATTTACTGCTGCTTTCAGACCAAGTGCATTTTGCTAACTTGATATGATAATAAGCCTGTTTGATTGCAAACATTGACTTTACTACTTCACTTTAGCACTTAAAATAAAAGAAATCAATATGAACAGACCACCTTTCCTTCCTAACAAGATTTCCCATGAGGTCATTAAAGCTGGCGATATTTTGCCCAATGCTGTATCACTGATAGTTTAGTTCCCTTTTATACACATTTTAATTATAATATTGGATTCCATCAATTTATCCATACTACTGAATCTGGAGCATCATATAATACCAATATTTGACATGAAATTAATGATTTTTAATTTGTTTACTTATTCACAGATGGGGTGGGGGGGAGAGAAGTCTCTTTAGGTGAACCAGCAGTACATTCTTGCAAAAGGCTGCAACAGCTGAGTTTCCTCAGACTATTGAAAAAATCTAGTCATTATGGTTTGGGGTTTTTATTCTCTTAGACCTCTGTTTTAGCTCTTCTAAAAGGCCTTGATGACTGGGCAATTCTCAAACACTAACAGTTCATAATTATAGGGCATTAGTTACTACAACTACGTGAATTCCAAATACCATAGTAAAATCTGCAGTTCAGCTTTGCTTCCAGCAATCAAGCATTTGCAGTTAAAACTCACTTTTCATGAGTATTTGTGCCAGTACATGTCAGTGGGAAGCAAAAATGGTTGCATATGTGGCTGAATTAAATATCTGTTTTAAACTCTGAATATTTGTGGAACGTTGGTTCAACTATTCTCATGGGTCTAATAATGTCAGATTATTGGGGTGTCTTTTTTTTTATTAGCAGTGCGTAGCACCAAAGTTAAAGGGACTGAAAAGGAAGAGCACGACCCTAGACCTGCCATCTTACACCCACACGGAGCGCCATTGATTTCAGTCTGAACCTACCCGTGTGCAGGCATCTGTTTATGCAGATCAGATTGCAGATTTGGGGCAAATACTATTTGCCGGGTGAAAACACATGGATTGAAATTTCAGACATGTGGCTCAAAATTCTCCAGCTGGAGTCATGCAGGATGCTGCTCTGACAGCTCTTAACACAATATAAGAATGGATTTATGTGAATGGGATTTGGCCCTTATTTCTGAAGTGTAAATTTCATCATGTGAGGATTTTTGATCATATACAGTTCAGCACATGTTCAATAGCTTAACTATTCAGTTCTTTTGATTTTTATAGGTTAGATCACTAGGCACTCTGCACAGGCTAAGCAATATCCCATGCATCAAGTAAAACCAATCACTTATTTATAGGAGTCCCAATACTCCCACAAAACAAGCACGCCAGGTGAAAATAAAACCTTGTATCAAATCCCCTGTGTCTCCATCCCATCAACCTAGCTGATACACCAGAATTTACACCATAATCTGATAATTCTGAAAAAGAAAAACATTTGTCTTGACCAAAGCATAGATGGATGAGCTTTGATCCGCTCCATAGTTGGATGTGATTCACGCCTATACATAATATTGTAAAACCTAATCCTGATGAACAAGGTTCCCCAAGAAGCCATCTCTCTTCATGAGGGAGGGACAGGTCAAACAGACAGCATTTAAGTAATCTGCTGATGCTCCAAAGGGCCAATTCTGTAGCAAGGTAAGAAGTATGTCAGGAGATCAAAGCCCACATAGCATTTTTCCTTGATGCTTTCACCAGACCCATCCCCATTAAGGCTGCTAGGGTTTTCTGGGAGTACTTGTAGCCAGTAGTCCTATTCCCTTCTGTATAGAGGCAAATGCTTGGGAGGGACTGTTCCTACATAGGCAGGTTGGGTGCTATCTTGTGGGGGAAGGGGTGCCTGGGGCTCCAATCATTCCCTGTAGAATACCCTTGAGAGAAGAGGGTGCCAAGTCTGTATACTTAATACAGAACTCTGGGATGGGGTGCCTGTCCCCCGTTCTGGCAGTAGGGATCCTCCTGTTCTACTCTCCTTTGCCCCATAGCTTCCACATAGCTGTAGCCTCCTCCTCACACCGTTATTGACTTTGCTTACCTCCTCTTAACAGCAATGCTAGTGCAATTTAGCTCTGTTGGTGCACCATGTTCCTTTTGGGATTGAAGGCTTTCAGATGGCAGATCAATGTGGAGTTCTGTAGCTAGGTGCCAGGTCTGATACTAGCTCTGTTGAAGGGAGACTGCCTCAAACCCCTTCCCTTCTAACCGTTGCCTTTCCCTCTCCATCAGCCCCAAGACACCCTGAGAGTTTAACTTCGGGCTAGTAATACAAAGAATGATTCAGATAATATCCTGCATTTCTAGCAGTACTCATTATCCCCAAACACTTTACAAACATCACATACTCCTCTACAGCTATATGCTGGGATCACTTAACCAACTCGTGTACACAGCCACCTCCACATGGAATGGAACAGCTGGTCATTAGTGCACGACAATACTATAAAAGGCCAGAAGGGACCATTATGATCCTCTCATCTGGCCTCCTGCATAACAGGCCGTAGGTTTCACCAAGTGAGAGGATGCCAAGAATGCTCTGTCCAATTATCCCTAAACAGGAATTTGTGGAGAGGGAACGTGATTGGCCAAGAGACAGTTTAGGCAGGATTTCAGGGTTTATGCCTCTGCTTTGGCAGCAAAAATGGTTCCAGCGTCGCTGCTCTTTCATTAAATGCCGCAAGCAACTGAATTGTTTAGCTGTGCTCAGGACAACAGGTCATGCAGCCGCTACCACTTCCTCAGTACTGCTTGGCTCCGGGCTCAGAGCAGCAGCACCTACTGAAACACGTGCACCGCTTGTGAGTTTTATGCCAAGTCTCTCAAACTTTAATGTTTTACTAAGTACCGAGCCTGGTGCTGAGGTTCTGATTCCCCTCAGTTTTCATGAGACCTGCTGGGATGGTCCCGGGCAGCTAGACTGTGAATTGTTCTGCCACACAAGCTGGGTTGTGGCCTTTTCACATGGCATATGTTTCTCTGCCCTTCCCTTTGTTCCCTGCATAACGTTAATACGCTGGGCAGAGGAGAATGCATTACCGCTCGGTGTCCAGCGGTTAGGTCAAACCTGCAACACTAGCAGCAGCGAGGTGGGGGAGAAATAACCACCCTTCTTCTGGTTAGGAAATTGAATAAACATGCCTGGGAAGTGATAGGGGGAGAAATGAAAATAGATGCAACACAAATTGTCATTTTGCAAAATGACTTTTCACCAGGGGACTTCTCTGAATACATCATGACACTGTGCAGATGATTCTTGGCCTGTTAAATAACAGTTTTCTTTATATTTATTGCTCTTGAGTTGAGCATGCCAGTTTTATTGCGTGCAAACTGGCACATTATGAAAAGTAAGTAAATAGGTCTGTGGAATCATGGCCGTTGTCCTCCTACTTAGGGGGAAAACAGCCTTTCGGTTTTGCCACGTGTCTGAAAAGAAAAGACAGTTCTCACTCAGTGTTTTACGGCCCCTCCCCTCTCCTCCTTAAACAGTCTGGGTTTGTTCTGCTTGTACAGTTAGGCAATAGCAGCTGATCAGGTTTGCATCAACTGCATTATATCTTCTAAAAGCTAGCTCAATTGATGGACAAGGGAAGGAACAGACTGTTTATTTGTAGAAGCTGTAAAATATTTTGCCTATGCCATACACACTGAAAAAGGACAGTAGCTTCAGCTTTTTCTTATAATTTTTTGGGAGTAGATATATGGCTAAGGCACTTGAACTCGATTATGATGTCAAGCTTCTGCTAGTTTCTATTGTCCTTGGGACAAAAGCAAACCAAATCCCTTATGGCCGCATGAAAGAATGTATTCCTCCGAAGTAATTGTATGCATTTCTTTTATGTACCCCTCCCGCCCCCGAACCTATACAAATTAGAAGAACAATTGCCAAGGTTTGTACGACCTTTATTTAGACCAAGCCATTTCTTTCTTGACAAATACAGGTAAATGCAATTATGGTCACAGCAGCATTGCAGAGGACCCATGTTATTTACTTCTTATTTACTTTGTTACAAATCCCTCAAGAATAGATAACACTATCTCCTTTTGTGGTTTGTTGTGATTTGGATTTAATGAGTTGGATTTCCCCCCACTTCCTGTTAGTCAGTTAAGAGCAGAAGCGATTTTTTCCCCCTGATATATATTTGCCCTCAATTTTTTCTTTAATCTCCAGCTGTGAACTTCTTACAGCCAGTATTTCTTGGTAGGCCAGTGAGTGCAAACAATATCTCTGTGATGGGAGTAGCCAGTAATGCTGCCAATCCAAAGAAGCGGAATCCCACAAAGCCAATACTTATCCATCATTTTACCAGTGGCTGAGTGGCACAGCTAGTTTGTGGACTAAAAAGCCATTTCTAGTTCTAACGTGCCCTTTCCAACAACATAGTACTTTGAGTCAGTCGTCTGAAAGTCCTATAGAACTAAGATGGAATTACCTGCATGAAATACAGCAGCCAAGAGTATGGGGGACTTGCTAAGTAATAATAACAAGACTGTTTTTCCATCTGTGCTACTAATATTCAACAAATTTAACTGATGAAAATCCTATCCTAGCTTTTAAAGCTAGGTGATAGTCTGTAAGAGGTGAGGGCTTTCTCAGTAGCTATCCAGTTATGCAGATATTTGAACATATCCCCTATTCTACACATCTGTATGTTTAAAAACAATTTCTCCTTTTTTCACAGATCATTGCACATGTATACACAGACCACATAACTAGAACTGGTGGGCAGAATGAAGCATGTCTTTGAAAGCAAGCTTCTGTGGGCCAGGTAGCACCATGGGTCGTCATTCTTCTTGTTTTATCTCTGGAGTCCTAGGTTCAAATGCTGCTCCGGTTTCAATTAAAAATGAGTTTGTGGATCTTATCCTCTTCTCTAGTTAGATACATCCTCATGTCTCTAAATAAGCTGGTACAACTGGCAAGCCCTGCAGACCTCTTCCAAGTACAGCCTAACTGGCAGGTGTGTGTCTCAGATCACTGACAAAGTGCACTAGGCGAGAGAGAAATGCAGGAAGGCTACATTTCTACAGGTTACATTACCAGCTACACACTGCCCAGTTTGAATGGGGCTCTTGGTCTCATTTTTGTAGATACCAGATCTATTGTGACACTACAGCAAGTATTTGTCTTGTGTGTCAGAAGAGGAAAAACCAACCCAAATAGGAAAAACCAAGCAGTCAGCTCAGGGGTCTCTTTCCAGTAGCTTGTGAAAAGGCCATGTTGCCACACTTGTAAATATGAGTGAGAATATTATTTATTTGTATTATGGAAGCCCCTGTCCCGGACCTGGATCCCATTGTTCTAGGTGCTGTACAAACACAGAACAAAAAGACAGTCCCTGCTGCAAATAGCCTATGATCTAAGTATAAAAGACGGGAGGCGACAGATGGATACGGAGAGTGCAATGAGACAGTTGTGATAAAATGAAAGGGGGGGGGGTATCTCCCTTTTATGGACACCCAGCCAGCCAATACCATAAAATCCCTCTTAGTAGTTGCTCTCTAATTGCTCTACCTGTAAAGGATTAAAAAGTCTCACTGCCATGCATAAGTAAAAGGAAGTGAGTAGGCACCTGGGCAAAAGAGCCAATGGGAAGGCTAGAACTTTTTAAAATTGAAAGACTCCCTTTTTGTTTGCCTGTTTGTTGCTCTCCCGGGGAGAGGCGGACAGGGCAGCAGCTATACTGTAAGAATCTTGGGCCAGGTATGAAAAAATCACCCGTATCATACCTAGAAACTACTCATTTAAACCCCCAGATATATAAGTAGATCAGGGAATGTCTACGAAGGTGCAGTTAGCTTTATCCCTTTTATTTCGTTATGGCTTGTGGATTCCTCTGTGCTAACCCCAGGTGCTTTTGTTTTGCTTGTAACCTTTAAGCTGCATCTCAAGAAAGCTATTCATGGTGCTTACTCCTTGTAGTTGCTCTTTTAAAATCTAGCAATAGCCTGAGTTCCCAGATGTATTTCTTTTTTTTGATCAATATTTACCTTTTTTAAGAACAGTATTGGATTTTTTGTGTCTTAAGAGGCTTGCGCACATATGGTTTAATTAGCAGGTGGCAACAGCTGATTTTTTTTCCTCTCCGCTCTTTCCTGAAAGGTGGGTAGGTGGGTGGAGGGGGAGAGATGAAAGGGTTTAATGGTAACCCACAGGAAGGAATTCCCAAGTGCCCCTTCCTGGGCTCTCCAAGACGTTCTGCTCTTGGGTGCTGGCAGCATCTACCCATCCAAGGTCAGAGAAAAGCTGTAACCTTGGGAGTTTAATACAAGCCTGGAGTGGCCAGTATTTAATTTTTAGAATCCTTGCGGGCCCCCACCTTCTACACTCGAAGTCCCAGAGTGGGGAATTAGCCTTGATGACAGTATTGATCAGTAATGGTCTCAGCACACCAGCAGCCCAACCAGGGTCAAATTTTCTGTAGACATCATGGGAGAGGAGAGTTTTAAGGAGGACAATGAGTTAGTTTTGAGGCAAGGGGCAGTATATGGTGCTCACCAGCCTGTATCAAAGTTTTGGTGCCTCTCAGTTTGCTGTCTTTCAATAACATTTTAGTTTATTTTCAGTCAAGAAGGAAAGGGAGCTCATTTTCCTTCTCTCCTGACACATTACTTTCAATTATTTAAAACACTGGGCTTGCTTAAAGGATGATGCTGTAGCCAAAGGTATTACCGGTACTTGAATAAGGATTTCTTCCTTTGTCTCACTGCATTAGTTGATTTTAAGGAGTACAGGAAATTTCACCTTGATCTTTGCAGGGGCTAATGCAGGCTCATTTTGTTGCTTTTATGCTATGACTTTTCTAACCTCTATTGCTATTTCTTGGCTTTTAAAAAAATTACAGTATTACCAACCCCAAACACTCAAAAGTCAAGAAACGCCCCCCCCCCCCCAAATAATGAGATTGATGGGATATTTTAGGAAATTTTTTTTGGCTTTTATATGCCTCCTGGCTTGAGCCTTTGAATGCACTTGGGATACATTTCCAAGTGCTCCTCAACAATCATGAGGGTTAGAATCTTTTAAAATGAAAGCTAAGATTCTCATGCAGCCTGTCTCCAGGAACTGGGGATTTAAATCAAATACCCATTATCATGGGGCTCAATAAAATCGAGATGGTTGGTACCACAAAATTATTTCCAGCTAGGGGTGAGATTCAGAATAGGTTTACACCAGTGTGGGGCTCCATGAAGAATAGACCATCCATAAAGGGGAGAAGTAAAGCAATTGCAATTCCTTTCTGATGGTGGGGAGATTTTAAGAGTCCAGGGATGCCCAAAGAGTAGGGGTCCTAACCAGTAAGGGCAAGGCCATGCCAGTTGGGGATGTGCCAATTCAGGACATCCTTTCATCAGCCTCTGCTGTGGGCTTCTATGGAGCGGCAGGTGAAAACTAAAGTTTGTACCACATCTGGCAGTAATAGCTTACTGTGACTCTACTCTAGGTCATTATGGACCTTGCTGCTGCGGAGAGGTGCAATTTACATCTCCCTGAGCGATGACTAGAGAATCTGTTCCCAGATCTGAAGCTGTGTGGTATCAAAATTAGTTAGTCTGTTCCCTTTTATTGTTATCTGTGCAAGCACTTATTGGGGAAAGCACTTCTGTCCCCAGAGAACGAATCGTCCTGCTCTGCATAGGTAAGGCTGGGCAGGAGCAATTTAGAATTTCAGTCACATTGATGGAATCACAAGAGATCAAATCCAACAGCTTGCTGAGGGGATGCATGGAAAATGCAAAAGCAACAGAAGAAGGCCTGCTTCAGAATCCTAATCTATTTTCAGACCTACTAGACAGGAAACATTCCAGGATAGAATTCTTCTCCCCTACATACTAGAGCTGCCATGGATTCATGGAGAGAAATTGCAGGTGTGAGAAGAAGCCCAAAGAACAGAGCCCTAAAAACCCATCATACTTTCCTGCTGCTAGCTAGTGAATATGTTCTACAGTCTTCTAGATGCTAGCTATCCCTGTTTCAGCATGAGACTCCTTTTTCAGATCTTTTTCAGCCACCTGTGTTGCTGGATCTTTTTTGTTGTTGATTCAGTGCAATAGTAAGGCTGATATTCTATAAATATTACTTATGGGTAGAGTTGGACCCTGAGCATTCTGACATTTATTTGGAATATTTTACAAAAAAGAAAAGCTGATTAAAGCTGTTGGGTGGGAATTTTGCAGGCCTGTACCTCCACAAAGAGTTAATCTGAAGGGCAGGAAAAGGGAGTGTTGCAATTATACCCTTTGTCCTCCTTACCCATTGCACATCCTGGTTTTGATACAAATGCCTCACAGTGTTGCCAACTTACAACTTTCAAAAAAGACACCACGTTATTGTGAGACTTGCCATAAAGAGCCAATCCCCAGAGTTTTGTGACAGTGAGAATTTCAGCTTGTATTTGAAGAAATAAGTTTGTATCCTCTTAGTAATGGAGGAAAAACGGGAAAACATGACTTATGTACCTCCTAAAGTTTCAAAAACCTGAAGGTAAATAAACTCAGTGTTAATTTTGTGTGTGTGAGTGGTTTTTTTTTTTTTTTTTTTAAAGTTCTCACGATTTTTGTGAAATCTGACTCCTGATTTTTTTAATGCTTGCAGTTGGCAGAACAGTTGATCTAACGTACGCCAGTAAAAACAAATAACACAATTTGTCTCAATTTTATCATTACACTTATTCCAAAACAAGTGTGTAACCCACATGTTTGTATTGCAGCAATTGTCTTGAGGTTTTTAGTCTAACAAGGGGAGAGAAACAGTGGGGAGGAGATGTAGATTTTTGTTGAATCCTGTGCCTCTCCAGGTGTGCAGAGAGTGGGGCAGGACACTTAAAAAGGTCCTGAGACATAGAATGGAGTGGCGGGAAGGAGGAGGGTGATAACTACTGGGCATGCTCAGTTGCTGTTTCTGAAACTGTGTGCAGAGGGTTTCCAGTAAGGGTAAGCAGTCTAGCAGGGATATAAATATAGGAGAAGTTGGAGATCGACCTGTGGATTCAGCAGCTGAACAACTCAAGATGAACGTGTGTCTGCGGCGAGAGCTGTGTCCCAGAGCCTGTGCTAATTTGGATACAGATTACACGCTCCTTATTTTACAGGATGCTGAGGAGATGGCCAAGTATTGACTCTGGGACCAGCACTGATGCTGTCTGTAAGGATCTTCAAACTGCTTTTGCTGAGGAGGTTTTAAGGAGTTTGGAGGGGAAACTGCTAAACTGCCATTCTCTTCTGCATCTGAGCAGTCCAGCTGACACACACGCACTTTTGATGCCATGCGGCAGAGACTGAAGTCCTATCTGTGAAGATCAGAGAGGGGTGTGAATGTATGGGTGCTAAGATGTACCTTGCATTGAAACCTACGTAACAGCAACCAATTGAGAAAAGCTGTATGGGAAAACGCACAGTGTTACCACATGAGAGTTTACAAGAGCTTTTCCCAAGTATTCCAACTTCTGGCTGCAGATGTTTGTGTAATTATAAGATGTTGTTCCATAAAAAATTACATGGTACCTCTCTTGGTGGCTTAACTTTGCATAATACTATTTTTCAAGTCTGGAAAGGAATGAGCCCTGGGCTTCTCCAATTCAAGCCTGTGCTTCAACAGAGAGTAGGCTGAGGTGCATTAAAAAGGGGAGTGTATTAGTTGTACATCATTTACATTACTTTTTCACCCTGCAAACTCATTGTGTGCCAGCTCAGACTTGCGTCAAATTATAATGACAGCCAATTTAGTTACTTGTCTACATGGAAACTGGAAGCAAAGGCCATACTGAAGTGAGAAGTATATTGCTGAGATGTGTAGTATTGGAGCCTATAGCAGTTCTACACCAGCATAACTAAACTAATGTTACTGCTGACTTATGCCAGTGTAAAAGGAAGGAGAATCAGGCTTCCAGTTTACCCAGTAGGATCTGGACAATAAGTTTTCTGTCTGAGCATTGAGTATAGGAATTTATATCCTGACCCTACGAGGAGATGGACTTAGTGATGCAGTAGATGTTCTCCATGTCTGCTATAATTTTATATTCCAAGCTAAGAGCCAAATGCTCCTCCCATGTAGGTAATTGGTATTCCTCCTAAGACCATGATGTTGCTGTAATTGCATGATTTCAGTACTGCATATAGTGGAGTCTAGAGTGAAAGCTTGGAGAATCACCAGCTAATAGCTATTGCAGATCTGCTATAGATACTGACTTACACCTGCCTGAGAGTGGATTTGTCTTCTGCAGGGCAGTAGATCTGTGGTAAGAATACTGAACCTAAAGGAGGTAAAATTCTCTTGGAACTCACTTTCTGCAAGCAGAGTGTTTCTTCATGGCCAGCTCTGTGATCCAGGAAAGAGGGAAGATATCTCCACAACCCCTATCCCTTGCAATAGCCTATGGGATATCTGTGCCCTAGGGAGCACAGTAAAACACAGACCTAGTTGTGCCCTACTGTTATGCAGCAGGAAAAGGGAGTCTCCTTACACATGCTCTCTTATGCACCTGTGAAGCAGCCTGATACTATCAAATCTTAAATGAAGAGTTTCAGAATGGACAGTGCAGTGCCATTTCCAACTATAAAGGTGGCTAGAGGGAAATGTGTGGCAGCTTGTCATTGTGGGCAACTGTTTGAGAGATTTTAACTTTAACAACTATTAAGACTGCAACAACAACTCAGCCAGTCAGTGGCAGGTGCTCAGCACTTCTGAAAATCAGGCCATTTAAAGCTCTTGAAGCTCAGAGGACCTGATCCAAAGCTCACTGAAGTCTGAGTGTTTCCACTGATTTCAATGACCTTTGGCTCAGACCCAGAATCTGTAGCAAGAAAGGTACAGAACTTTACAGAAAAGAAGCGCCAATCAGATAACTGTGAGCAAATAAAGATGCAAAGGAAAAAGGTAAACAAAAACCCAATAGACTTGAGGATGCAGCAAATGCCCAGGAGTGTCCAAAACAGACTAAGAAGCTTTTGACGGGTTTTGGATGTGCTTGCTAGTGAGAGACCTAAAAACAAGTCATGTTATTGCTACAGTGTGGGTGAGGTGGTAAGTGACATTGAGGATTCATTGACCAACCAAATTCTGGCAGACGTGGTCCCTCTGAGAAAGTCCTTAGTGTTTTGGCTGACCACTTCTCTCTCAAAAGCAATATATGGAATTTGGATCATTTATCTTCATGCAAGCAAGACAGGCCCCAGATGAGAGACTAAATGATTTTTATGCCAAATTAGGCCAAGTAGCGCTTGTGCGCAATTTTTCTGACTTGGAGCTTGAAAGCAAAACACAAATTGTGCAGTATTAATCAAATTAGCTCTGCAGAAGAGCTTTTAACAAGCCACATTGGGCAGACTTTTCAGTATTAGGTGGGCGTTGGAGTCTCTGGTTTGCTACGGCCATGCTACACCAGTGGCAGAAGTTAGAGCAGCAGAAGGCCTATTTTGACATCCAATGGGGAGGGGCTGCCAAAGATCACCAAGCCACAGCCAGCTCCTTGCAGCCATCATGAGCCACTATGTCTGAGTGAAGAAGCATGTCCTGAAAGTGACAGAGCCACAGGCCCGACGAGTGGAGAGCCGCATACAGTCTGTGTACTCTAATTGGCACACAAACTTCCAGTCAGAGGCAATTTTAGGAGAGAGTCAAGTGTTCTGAGGAAAACCACAACATGGCACAATGCCTAATCTAGAGGACAGAATTCAAACCAAGACAGGAAAACTAACATCCATTCATCAGGAATTAACCAGATGCACAGACAAGGTGCTTGAACTCCAGGTTGGTTAACTGTAATAGATGGTGATACTCACTCTGAGGAAGCTTTTTGCACCTACAGATTTGGAGGAGCTAGCCTGCAATCAGAACAGTACAGGCAGCAGAAGAGACTTCTATTTCTCTAAGATTACCAGCAGCATTTTAAAAAAATGGTCATGTCAAAGAATGAATGAGTAGGGCTGGCTGGGAAACAAGATTTCTGTCCTAGATTTTTTTTTGAAACAGATCTTTTGGAAGGTGTGTGTGTGTGTGTTTTTTTTTTTTTTTTTTAAGAGAGTGAATTCCTCCCCCCCCCCCCCCCAAAAAAAATTCCAATAACCCAAGGATTATGGCACTCTGTTGGGAAGTGGGAGACCCAGGTTCAAGTTCTTTACCCTAAATCAAGCAGAATAGGGAGTTGGACCTGGATTTCCCACATCAAATGAGTGCTCTCTTCAAAAACAGATACATTTCTGCTAAAAGCTTTGATTTTGATGGATCAACATTTTCTGACAATTTTGTCCAAAAAATTCACAGGCTGTCTAGTAGTAAGAAACTGCTGGGGTTGAGGAGAAAGCATACGCAAGACTTCAAGCAGCTGCAAAGAACTGAAAAAATATAAAGATGCACAAAAGAGCAGAGTAAGAAGATGTTAAAATGTTCACGTATGCAGTGTTGTTTGTAGCCATGTCAGTCCCAGGATATTAGACAGTGAATTTCCCAGGGTTAACGAAGAGCTCTGTGTAAGCTCAAAAGCTTGCCTCTCTCGCCAACAGAAATTGGCCCAATAGAAGACCTTGTGGCAAACAAAAATGAATCATCTGCAGGAAGAACTCCGGATGTGCATTATCAAGCACAGCAGAGAAGAAAGAGGACCAGAAAGATAATATCCAGTCACAAACATTCAAGGACAGAGGTAAACAAAACCAAGTTTTTTTTAATAAGAAAAGGTTGCGTACAATGACTGAAAGCCCTGCACATCTGCTGATGTTAGAGCATAGCAAATGATAGCAGTCCACAGGAAACCTTTTTAAGCGATCTTCTTCATAAGCTGATGAGAAGAATGGCTAGTCCTATGGAGACTACACCAAATATGAGCCCCAGTAGGATACAGGATGGGTTGAAGAGGATTACAAGGGAGAATGGGAATGGAAAGAACTTGCAGCCAGAGGGAACAGGGGATAGACTGGAGAATCACACCGTCACCAGGAAAAAGCAGGTCTATGTGATCGAGGACTCCTTACTGAGAAGAATGGACAGGCCTGTAACCAGAGCTGATCCAGAGAATAGAAGGGTGTGCTGTCTTCCAGATGCTAAGATACGGGATGTGGACCTGAGGTTGAAGAGGATCCTAAAGGGAGCGGGAAAGAATCCACTGATTGCCCTTCATGTGGGAACAAATGATACCGGTAGAGTCTCGCTGGAACGTATCAAGGGAGACTATGCCAGGCTGGGGAAGACGCTTAAGGAAATCAAGGCTGAGGTGATCTTCAGTGGGATTCTGCCTGTTCCTAGAGAAGGGCAACAAAGGTGTGACAAGATTATGACTATCAACAGATGGCTAAGGCAGTGGTGCTATAAGGAGGTCTTCGGGATGTATGGCCACTGGGAGGCATTCATGGACCGAGGACAGTTCTCTCGGGATGGACTTCATCTGAGTAGGGAAGGAAATAGACTTCTAGGATGGAGGCTGGCACAACTGATTAAGAGAGCTTTAAACTAGGAATTTGGGGGAGATGGTTGGGAGATGTCCAGGTAATCTCCATGCCGAATTTTAACATTGAGAGGGAAGAAAACAAAGTAAGAAAGGATACAGCCATGGGTAGGAGAATGGACATAAGGAGGAAGGGCAGTGTGGATACCAGCCTAATAGGTCATACTGACTGTAGAATGTCCATGCCTAATTGGGTAAAGAATGTGAGGGAGGCCAAACAGCAAAAATTAAGATGTTAGTATACCAATGCGAGGAGCCTAGGTAACAAAATGGAGGAACTAGAGCTACTGGTGCAGGAAGTGAAACCAGATATTATAGGGATAACAGAAACCTGGTGGAATAGTAGTCATGACTGGACTAAAGGTATTGAAGGGTATGTGCTGTTTAGGAAAGACCGAAGTAAAGGTAAAGGTGGTGGAGTAGCATTGTATATCAATGATGAGGTAGAATGTAAAGAAATAAGAAGCGATGGAATGGATAAGACAGGGTGCGTCTGGGCAGAAATCACATTGGGGAAGAAAACTACTAGAGCCTCCTCTGTGATAGTGCTTGGGGTGTGCTATAGACCGTCGGGTTCTACTTTGAATATGGATAGACCCCTCTTTAATGTTTTTAATGAAGTAAATACTAATGGAAACTGCGTGATCATGGGAGACTTTAACTTTCCAGATATAGACTGGAGGACAAGTGCTAGTAATAATAAAAGGGCTTAGATTTTCCTAGATGCGATAGCTGATGGATTCCTTCATCAAGTAGTTGCTGAATTGACAAGAGGGGATGCCATTTTAGGTTTGGCTTTGGTGAGTAGTGAGGACCTCCCTAGAAGAAATGGTTGTAGGGGATAACCTTGTTTCAAGTGATCATGAGCTAATTCAGTTCAAACTGAACGGAAGGATAAACAAAAATAAATCTGCGACTAGGATTTTTGACTTCAAAAGGGCTGGCTTTCAAAAATTAAGGAAATTTAGTTAGGGAAGTGGATTGGACTGAAGAATTTATGGATCTAAAGGCGGAGGAGGCTTGGGATTACTTCAAGTCAAAGCTCCCGAATCTATCGGAAGCCTGCATCACAAGAAAGGGGAAACAATTCATAGGCAGGAGTTGTAGACCAAGCTGGATGAGCAAGCATCTCAGAGAGTTGATTAAGAAAAAGCAGAAAGCATACAGGGAGTGGAAGATGGGAGGGATCAGCAAGGAAAGCTACTGTATTGAGGTCAGAACATGTAGGGATAAAGTGAGACAGGCTAAAAGTCAAGTAGAGTTGGACCTTGCAAAGGGAATTAAAACCAATAGTAAAAGGTTCTATAGCCATATAAATAAGAAGAAAACCAAGAAAGAAGTGGGACCGCTAAACACTGAGGATGGAGTGGAGGTCAAGGGTAATCTAGGCATGGCCCAATATCTAAACAAATACTTTGCCTCAGTTTTTAATGAGGCTAATGAGGATCTTAGGGATAATGGTAGCATGAGATGAGAATGAGGATATGGAGGCAGATATCATATCTGAGATAGAAGCAAAACTCGAACAGCTTAATGGGACTAAATCGGGGGGGCCCAGATAATCTTCATCCAAGAATATTAAAGGAATTGGCAAATGAAATTGCAAGCCCATTAGCAAGAATTTTTAATGAATCTGTAAACTCAGGGGTTGTACCATATGACTGGAGAATTGCTAACATAGTTCCTATTTTTAAGAAAGGAAGGAAAGGGGAAAAAACGTGATCTGGGTAACTACAGGCCTGTTAGTTTGACATCTGTAGTATGCAAGATCTTGGGAGAAAGTAGTTAAGGACATTGAGGTCAATGGTAAATGGGACAAAATACAACATGGTTTTACAAAAGGTAGATCATGCCAAACCAACCTGATCTCCTTCTTTGAGAAAGTAACAGATTTTTTTTTAGACAAAGGAAACACAGTGGATCTAATTTACCTAGATTTCAGTAAGGCGTTTGATACGGTGCCACATGGGGAATTATTAGTTAAATTGAAAAAGATGGGGATCAATATGATAATTGAAAGGTGGATAAGGAATTGGTTAAAGGGGAGCCTACAGCGGGTCATACTGAAAGGTGAACTGTCAGGCTGGAGGGAGGTTACCGGTGGAGTTCCTCAGGGATCGGTTTTGGGACCAACCTTATTTAATCCTTTTATTACTGACCTCAGCACAAAAAGTGGGAGTGTGCTAATAAAGTTTGCGGATGATACAAAGCTGGGAGGTATTGCCAATTTAGAGAAGGACCGGGATATCATACAGGAGAATCTGGATGACCTTGTAAACTGGAGTAATAGTAATAGGATGAAATTTAATAGTGAGAAGTGTAAGATCATGCATTTAGGGATTAATAACAAGAATTTTAGTTATAAGGTGGGGACGCATCAATTAGAAGTAACGGAGGAGGAGAAGGACCTTGGAGTATTGGTTGACCACAGGATGACTATGAGCCACCAATGTGATATGGACGTGAAAAAAGCTAATGTGGTCTTGGGGTGCATCAGGCGAGGTATTTTCAGTAGAGATAAGGAGGTGTTAGTACCTTTTTTCAAGGCACTGGTGAGACCTCCTCTGGAATACTGAGTGCAGTTCTGGTCTCCCATGTTTAAGAAGGATGAATTCAAACTGGAACAGGTACAGAGAAGGGTTACTAGGATGATCCGAGGAATGGAAAACCCGTCTTATGAAAGGAGACTCAAGGAGCTTGGCTTGTTTAGCCTAACCAAAAGAAGGTTGAGGGGAGATATGATTGCTCTCTATAAATGTATCAGAGGGATAAATACCAGAGAGGGAGAGGAATTATTTAAGCTCAGTACCAATGTGAACACAAGAACAAATGGATATAAACTGGCCATCGGGAAGTTTAGACTTGAAATTAGACGAAGGTTTCTAACCATCAGAGGAGTGAAGTTCTGGAACAGCCTTCCAAGGGAAGCAGTAGGGGCAAAAGACTTATCTGGCTTCAAGATTAAACTCAATAAGTTTATGGAGGAGATGGTATGATGGGATAACATGATTTTGGCAATTAATTGATCTTTAACTATTCATGGTAAATAGGCCCAATGGCCTGTGATGGGATGTTAGATGGGGTGGGATCTGAGTTACTACAGAGAATTCTTTCCTGGGTATCTGGCTGGTGAATCTTGCCCACATGCTCAGGGTTCAGCTGATCGCCATATTTGGGGTTGGGAAGGAATTTTCCTCCAGGGCAGATTGGCAGAGGCTCTGGGGGTTTTTCGCCTTCCTCTGCAGCATGGGGCACGGGTCACATGCTGGAGGATTCTCTGCACCTTGAAGTCTTTAAACCATGATTTTGAGGACTTCAATAGCTCAGACGTAGGTGAGAGGTTTATTGCAGGAGTGGGTGGGTGAGATTTGGTGACCTGCGTTGTGCAGGAGGTCAGACTAGATGATCATAACGGTCCCTTCTCACCTTAATATCTATGAAAATAATGTGCCAAAAAAAAAGCTCATTATACTTTTTCAATTTTCAAAAAAACCCTAGTGCCTCCCTCTGCTTTATGGGCAAAGTTTTGGGCCAGTTCCTAGTGGGATTTGAACCTGAATGTATCTGAGATTAGAGTTTAGCACATAAGGAGGAAAATTGTTAGAAAGAAATTTAGAGGGGACTCATTGAGTCCAATTCAATCAAGCTGTACTGGAATAATTGAGAGGAAAAAATAGCCTAAGGAGTAAAACAAGGACCAATAGGCCTAAAGTGAAGATATGTTATCTTCCATAAAAATAGCACCATATTGCTGACCTGATTTGCTTCCTAAATTCAAATCTCCTCCCATTCTGTGATGTAAGCAACTCCTGTTGATCTGAGTAAATATTATTTGCAGCCTGTCTAGCTGTGAGGGTAAGGAAGAGAGAATTGGGCACCTGGTATGCTCTCCAGATGACACCTACTCACTACAGTGACAAAACTAAGCTGTTCCTCAGTAAAGCTAATACAGTTAGCATGTGGGAACCTTTCAAATAATGGATGCTTATTACCTCACTCTGTTTACTTTTGCAGTATTAGGCATAGATTAATAAAACCCACGAATACAGAGACAAATGCAACTATTAAAAGTGGTAAACGGCTGTTCATTCAAGTCCTCCAAATAGGGTGGCCTTAACAAATAAATGGAGACATTCAGTCAGAGATCATGAAATGTATAGAAACTTCCCTACTTTCTACAGAGTTGATGCTCTGACTCATGAGGCCACTTCCAAGACCAGCTCAACAAATAATTTTCAGTGCATTTCATTCTCCCCTTCTCCCTCCCCACAAGTTGTCTCTCAGAATGCAAGTTATTTATTATTATGGTCTCACAGTAGCAAGATCATAAATTGTTAGAATTTTCTGTTTTTACAGAGTCGGTGCCTTTTTTTTCAGAACCCTGTTTTGTAAACGTGATGAATTTGAATGAAATTTCAGCTACTAATTATTGCATGGAGAGAGAACCCCAGTGTGGTTTTATGTGAAGAAATTTAGGAAAATTAAAATGCTGGAAAAGCCCAATATTTTTTTCCCCAGTGCAATGCACATTTACTGCTACCTGAGCAGTCGCATAGGAACATCCCAGACAATCATCCACTCCCTCCAGCTCATTTGCATATTTGAGGAAAGTCCCTATTGCCTGGTTGTCATGGCGCTGCCTGCTTTTGATAACCGATTTCCCTCAGACTACCATAACATTAAAACAAAGATTGGGTCATGGGAGGCAATGCAATGAAAACAGACAGAGTTTGGATAAGCTCCTGCTGTACTCCTTTGGGTTTGTCCTGTGGTAAATTACACTGTTTTCCCCCCAAAGGATAATTGTTTTACTTTCCTCAAAACAAGATTACATTAAATTAAGATACAAAATTCCAGCTCCTTTTCATGTATAGTTTATATGCTATGGACGGATCAAGGATTATGGCTTTCTGAATATTTACCTTTATAATAATTTTAATTTCCTGCTTATATATTAAGTCCCTACTCAGTTTTCTGTTTCAAAATTTTTAAAAAAGTCATTTAGAACTTGCAGTAAAAGTGAAGTTATATTTTGAAATGTTTTTGTTTTGAATACAGTTTACTTTAGTACTTGCAATACATTGTTCAACATGACACAGAGTGGTGAAATATGGAGATTCTGCTTCACAAAGATGATAATGGCACTAAAATGTACTTTGAAAATAACAATAGCACATATATAAAATTTTTTGTATTAAAAAATCCAAAGGAAATTCACAATAAACTTGGTTTAATGTTAGCTAAGTTTGCTCTCATCTATAAACTAAACAATAAGAAACTAGGAAATACAAAATTAGGGATTAAAATGTTGCAAAATCAAGCACTCTCAAGTTAGAAAATGCCAGGATGAACTGAAACCATTCCATCTGAAGCATCTGGCACTGGCGAGTCAGGAGACAGGATATAGGGCTAGATGTACCATTGGTCTGACCTAATATGGCCATTCTTATGTTAAATTTAAGTCAGACCCCTTCTGTATTATGATACAGTCTTTAATTATATGATCCCATATTCTTTTTTTACTGCAAGACCCTTACCTCATTCAGTGCACAGGGCTGATCTGCTCTTGGGATGAATCAGAGTTGTATACTGAAGGAATTGGTTTGTATGCCTCGTTTATTGCACAAGTTGGATGGCTTGTAGTGGACGAGGCAGGGGATAGTAGGAAGAGAAAGGATGGGTCTTGTAGTCAGGGCATTTGAATGCTGCCCTGGAGCCTTGGATTCAGTCCCTCCCTCTATTATCAAGTTGCTGCTGGGCAAATCATTTTCACCAAACTTTTCACAGGTAGTCCCTCCATCATAATACATGCACACAAGGGGGCTGAATTAGGTCTGTGAATGGGCAACATTTATTCTGGTATTTCCTAACTTGCGAGTGCTTGGTTGGTTTGTTTTTGTTTTGTTTTTTTTTTGCAACTTTTTAATTCTTCAGAATCACTAAATTTGTATTTTCTAATTTATATATAAAAGGTTTCAAGTAGTGTTTTTAGTAGAGCTGTGAGTTATCAGACACGTGGTGGTAGGTAGCTTATTTATTCTTGTGGATTGGGAGTGCTGCTTTTTTGGGGCTCGTTTATTGAAGTAGTTTAAATGTAACAATAAATCAGCTGTTTGGCAGGGTTATCAAATTATTCATTTCTTGATCTGATATTTGCTAAATATTGATCTTTGTTGATGTGATGGTGGCAGTAGTTTACATTATCTGCTATGGAAACAGAAACAATATCAGGTAATTTTATATAATAGAATACAACAATATGAATAGTGACTTTTAAAATCCAATTCACTTTTTGGTGAATAGCTCAGTAGACTTATGTCTTCTCTCATTCATGCATACTGAAAGTAATCAAAGTTGCCTTTGCACTCACTTTCTTTTTATGTTGAAGTTTAAAAGAGTTTTGGAATGTAATTTACAGCACAGCTCCTATGCTCTATTCCAGTCTGACATAATTAAGAGATTATTATGGTCAATATGACTGTACTATGATTGAATGCATTTCACTGGCCAGTTGCATTAGTGATTCTTTAAGGATTAGAAGCCTAATGAAATACATAGATCAGGGCTATGATTTAATCTTTTTCTTATAAAAAAAACTTAACAAGGTAATAAACCTCAGAAACAAAATCATTTTGACAATCCTGTCTAGCTCTCCATATTGTGTGTAGTTTGAGACAATTATCTATGGGCCACTGCTGTGATACTGGGGATAGTTGAAACAGCACCTTTATAGCTGAGAATTTAAGGCTTGGAACTGAGAGAGAAACTTTCCCTCTTTGAGTGCATCACATATGTACTAATTTCATTAAATCTAGTGACATCATCAGAGGACCCAACCACATCAGCCACACCATCAGGGCTCATCCACCTGCACTAATGTTATATATGTCATCCATGTGCCAGCAATGCCCCTCTGCCATGTACATTGGCCAGACTGGACAGTACCTACGTAAAAGAATAAATGGACACAAATCGGACATCAGGAATGGTAACATGCAAAAGCCAGGAGGAGAACACTTCAATCTTCCTGGACATTCTATAACAGATTTAAAAGTAGCTATACTTGAACAAAAAAACTTCAGAAACAGACTTCAAAGAGAAACCGCAGAATTAAAATTCATTTGCAAATTTAACACCATTAATTTGGGCTTGAATAGAGACTGGAGTGGCTGGCTCATTACAAAAGCAGCTTTGCCTCTCCCGAAATTGACACCTCCTCATCAATTATTGGGAGTGGATTACATCCACCCTGATCAAATTGGCCCTGTCAACACTAGTTCTCCACTTGTCAGGAAACACCCTTCTCTTCATGTGTCAGTGTATATATAATGCCTGAATCTGTAATTTTTACTCCATGCATCTGAAGAAGTGGTTTTTTTACCCACGGAAGCTTATGCCCAAATAAATCTGTTAGTCTTTAAGGTGCCACTGGGCTTCTTGTTGTTTTAGTAAATCTATTTGTTAACAAGTCAATTGAATCATCTGAGAACCTCTTTTATGGAGTCAAGGTACATCTGTCTCAGCCACTGTGCCAAAATGGATTACGTTTGTGACTGTCTTCCAGCTCTCACAATGGAATTACAGTATGCATTGGCACTCTTTTTCAAAAGAAACCAAAAAGTGGTATTAGCAATAAAACTGAATTTGGGGTGAGGTGTGGGCAGTAGAATCTTATGTCAGTGACTGAGAAAGATCTTTGAAGCCAGTCGTTAACTAGGTCAGAAAAAAAATAGCCTTATCATTTCCAGGTCTCCGTCTTGAATCTGTCCAAGACTGGTAGCAATTGAAAGTTCTTATCTGATTAGCTTTTTCAGTGGCCTGTGTGAATAAGTTGATGGTGTCAGTCCAATTCCTAATGGATAGGTAGCAGCTACCTACTGATAAAGTCTTATGACCTCCCCTGGTGGCTTGGGAGATAATCAACTCCTAACAGTTATCCTTCTAGCTCAGGAGTTAGGGGGTCTGAGCCATGGTGCTGCAAGTTCAGGTTATCTACCTTGATAATGAGCCATTAAAGCAGTCATTAAATCAGTGTTACAATCCTGCTGTAATGTTTGTTACTAATTCACACTCTTATTGGTAGCCTCTTCTGAGGCTAAGGTAAGGAAATGAAACTGACTTTTCCTACCCAAGAGGATTCTTCTGAGGTATGATGAGGACGCTGGCAATGAGTGGTAGGGAACCTCTTGTAACTCTGCTTATGGTGTCTGCCCACTGGATACTGGGGTTCATTTTCAAGAGCTGTCTTGCAACTTTCATCAGTATTTAACTCGCCAACACTATTAGTCAGGGGAAACTTGCTACCAAAAGAAAAAGGAAGCAGTATCTGTCCCAAAGAACTGAATTTCTAAAAACTCCAAGACCACTTTCTCATGATGGCTTTGATGGTTTGTCTGGGGCTGGAGCCAGACTTACACTTAGTTAAGGAAACTCCTGCCCTCTTGGGAATTTCAGATGTGTCTGTGGGGAAACCCTCCCTGAATGGCTGCCTTCCTCACTGCCCTGGCTTCTGGGGAAGAGAGCCCATATATCAGAGCTGCTGCAGGAAACAGGAAGAGATCTCTCCCCATTCCTCACCCCTCAGGAACAGATACCATTGTCACAGGAGGACAGGAAGTAGCAGAAGGAGGCCTGGCAAGGGGCAGAGAGTGGTGAAGAGGCCCTGGAGATGCGCCCCCCCCCCCGCCCCAACCGTATCACCAGCTGAAAGGGGAAGAAGGTAACCCTCCTGTAGCCCTCTCCTCCTGCTTACTAGGTCTGGGAGAGGAGGGTGAAGAAACATAGGAGAAACGGAGTGAATCTAGGGGCACAAAATTGATGTGCAGTCAGAATTAATTGCTGAGCAGGGGGACAGTCAGCTGTGGGAATGAGAGTGTCTGCAGCAAGGGCCAAAATCACTTTAATACATTTGGGAGCACTGGAAAAATGAATTGTCCCACATACTGGGGGTGGGCCAAAAATCAAGACAAACCAAATATACAATTTTTAAAATCATGATCGGTATGGGGGGCAATCATGATTTTTGAGGTCCATTTCCTGATATTTGAACCTTTGAGATTGGCAATGCTGCAGACATGTCATTGTACTTATCCATATTGCTAAAGATAGAGTAGGGTTTCACTGAGGAGCTACCTCAAGCCTTGAATATGGAATAGTGCATGGCGGGCCTGCCCCAGAGCAAAGCAAGGGCATTGTGTCTCAGTCACCATTTGTTCCCTGGTTCCCCTCTTGCTCGAAAGAAAAAAATAATCTTCACATGCCCTTTACCTGGCACAGTTTACTTTTCCTTTGTGTTGGTAGTCACAGCTCTGCCCACTCCATATCTTTGCTCCTCCACCTGTGTATGTGTGGTGAGTGAGCATAGCAGCCTCACAGGCCTGCCTCTTTCCCAGGTTGTAATCCATGCTATGGGCACATACAGTAAGCCATGATCTTACCTCATAATAAGGAACACTTATGGAAAAGAAAATAGACATTAGACCCTAATCCAGGGATCGGCAACCTTTGGCATGCAGCCCATCAGGGAAATCCACTGGCAGGCTAGGATGGTTTGTTTACCTGCAGCGTTCGCAGGTTCAACCGATTGCACCTCCCACTGGCCGCAGTTTGCCGTTCCAGGTCAATGGGGGCTGTAGGAAGTAGCGCAGGCCAAGGGATGTGCTGGCCACCACTTCCTGCAGCCCCCATTGGCCTAGAACGGTGAACTGTGGCCAGTGGGAGCTGCGATCGGCTGAACCTGCGAACGCTGCAGGTAAACAAACCATCCCAGCCTGCCAGTGGATTTCCCTGATGGGCTGCGTGCCAAAGTCTGGGGAAAAAATTGTTTGAGGCTGAATGAACCATTCCATTCAGCCTGAAACAAAATGTTACTTTCAGAATTCATTTCTAACAAAAAAGCAATTTTTTTTTCCAAAATATCACTACAAAGCTTATTTAAAAAAAAAACAAAAACCATGGGGTGGATGTGGGGTGGCTTTTTTTTTTTTTTTTTTTTTTTCTTTTCTTATCTGGAACTAGTCAACAAAAGGCACACATTCCTGACATGTTCTGGTGTAAGCCAAATCAGCATTTATTTATTTATTTATTTATTTATTTGCCAAAAGGTATTCTATGAAAACTTTTTGCCCAGCTCTAGCCAGAATTCATGAATAAAAAATTGTCCAGTCTGCAGAACCTCTATTGAGCCAAAACACAATCAAACATTTAAAACACACACTCACACCAGAGAGAACACACCAAACAATTGCTGGATGGTATGATATATCCATGCAGGAAAGCAAATATTGCACTGTGCACAACATAGTGCAACATTAGGAGCTTGCAAGTCTTCTATTTCCAAGAAGCAGAGATACAGTTAAATTTTACAAACAGATGTAAAAGAAAAATAAGAGGTGGAATTAGTTTCTCATCAAATCTTCTTCTGAGCCATGCACAGCATTCTTCTTTCGTCTCTGCCTTTGACTCTCTCCTATTGGCACCAATCCATTGCTTTGAATGGTTGTAAAAAGAGAAGACAGAAGATCTAATCTTGCCAAAGATAATATGGACACACAATTTAAGGGGAACATAATTAGTTTTTACAGTTAAGTCTCTTCCTCCGGGTTTTTGTAGCTCTAGAAATATCGGGAAAGATCGGTAGCAGGAGTGTAGGGGAAGGGAGGGAACCTACTCTTTCACTACCTCATTTTCTCATAGTGGCTACTTTTAAAGGGATCTGGACTCTTAGGAGGTAGGTGAGAAGATTGAATACATCTTCAAGGCAGCTGAAATTTATTTCCTAATGGCAGTAATAAGACTTTTCAGACTTTCCTATGGTGAGACCTGGAAGCTGGTAGCTGTTCTCACGTTTCTGTCTTCACCTTTTATCACTTCACATTTTAAGACTGTGGAGCTACCAAACATAGTCTGTAACATTTGAGTGTCCCTGGGGAATTTCAAATGGTCTTATTCACTATGCATGTCAGAAGTGTGCTTTAAATAAGGCATACAAGGAGCATATGAATCAATTTTTACCACCAGCATCTGGATGGCTTGTAGAACAGACCCCAGTTAGATATCAGTGTCCTCAGGGAGCTCTGAAGTTGACTACCCCTTCCAGGGAACTGTGGGAGTATTTGACTATGCCACCATATTATGAACTTGCTGTTGCTACTTTGGCTCTACAGGAGGCTGCTAATGCAGTCTCATTGTATGTTTCTCCTAAGGGTTCAGGCTAATGTGGATATTATGGTAATGAAGTCCATTGAAGTACCTGGACCAGTAGATGACGGGATCAGCTTCTAACAGCTGGCTTTCATAGAGGTACTCCTTTGGAAAGAATAGCACCAGGTGTCAGACATCCGCCTCAGCAACTCAGAGCTTTATTAATAAATGAAGACAAATCCATTTGTTAAGAAAGCACATAGAAGGGGCAACACACAAGAGTGGTAAGCAAACACCAGGTGAGTTGATATAGATAGAGAGATTTAAATAGCATCAACCTAAGCAAAAGGAAAAAGAAGCTTGTTTACACAGAGTGGGAGCCTAGCAGTAAAATCAAACAAAGGCCAGCTTCCACTAAGCACTGAGGGGCAGATCCTTGGCTCCTCATAAGTCCCCTCTGTGCCATTGCAGTGGTGCAAAGGGGATTTGAAACTGCTTTACAACAGATTCCCCAAGCAGGGCACAGGGCTGATGTTAACTGCACTCGGGCTGCCCTGACTAGCCGCCCTTCTCCCTGATGTAGGGGCATTCCTGTGTGGACTGGAGGGTGGGGGAAATTGTGTTGAGGTGAGAGGGTGCATGGCCAGAGTGCAAGGGTGGGTAGCAGGGCAGCTCGTCCAAGTCAGGCCAGTATTCCAGCTAAGCTGCTTGATGCACTGATCCCAGAAAAAATACTTCCAGGGAAGTAATTCCTATTTCGTTGCCATCCACTGTGGCACCACCTGCTGGTCTGAAATGCAGATCTGGTAGTAAGTCACATCATAACTGTGGAAAGTGGAGATGTCATAGGGTGGCCCCACCTAGAGCATCCTCCTACAGCAGACTGCAGCATGACCGCTACATCTGCCTCAGTTTCCCCTTGAAGAGTCCCCAATAATTCTACCACACGCTTTCTTCCCTCTATAATACCCCTCGTTGGGGTTCATTTATTACCAAAACATAATGTAAAGAGCTCAAAACATCATCCCCACCGTAAAGTCTATTTATCACCCCTCTGCATATAGTTCTTTAAAATCCCAAGATATCAAGTTACTCCGTGCCCCATGCTCCATTGTCTTCCACTAGCCCTGGCTTTTCACTGGTCCTCTGCCAGGACAGCCTCCCTAGTGTTACCAGCTGGATTACAATCCTGGCGGGAAACCCCTGGTCTCTCTGTTGAGAGATCATTCTCACCAAGGGAGCATCCACCCCTCTACGTGCCCTCTAACTGTTCCCCTGGGTCCAGCTCTCTAGGGTGGAGATGACAGCAGATAAATCCCTCTGCTGTTCCTCTGCCTTCAGCCCTTTCCAGTCCTTGGCTATACCTCAGAAGTCAGACAACCCCCTTTGCTGCTCTCCTGCCTTCCCCAGGAACTTCCTACAGCTTTCTTCAGGAAATTCTGCAGTCTCCTGGCCTCTGGCAGCTCTGACCTGCCAATCTCCTGACTTTCTACCCTGCCTCTCCTGACTGACCAGACAGCTCTCACCTCCCTTTTTCCTGACCGATGCTGGCAACCCAGAACTGGGTCTCCCTTCCCTCTTGAGCCCAGCCGGAGTGAGCAACTGGCCCTGCTCCCTCTTAAAGGACCAGTGTCACTTTGTGACAGGAGGGTTATCTTTGCCAGCTGTTTTGAGTCTGTTGTAAGTGTGGTGCATAGTGGCTTCAGTGCACAGTTCAGAGAGGAAAATTGAAGGCATGTGCTGGTGGTATTTTTTTTCCCTTCTCCAGTGATTGAAAAAGTTTTCTGCATTGATTTATGTCTTTTCTGAAATATTGACTGGATGTGTTTAAAACAGTCAAATAAAATGAAGTAGCATTGGGTTTGGTGAGAATTGAAAAAATAGTCTCTGTGATCGGATCACACTGCATTTTCTTTACTGTTTTGGTTCGACCTGGCATTAAAAACCCCTTAAATTTCTTGGCTAAAAGGCCAGAGCAAATAGGCCAGTTGTGTTCCTGAAAGTCTTTAAACAAACTGTCACACATGGCAGGAAATAGGCACCACAGATACCCTTCCATGATTAGAGGTGAAGCTGTCAGTGGAGAAAGGGATGCTACTTCAAGAAAGTTGGGATCAAATGTTCCTGGAGAATAAAAATGACCATTTCCTGAGAAATGTTTCCTGTTTACAGAGCTCTTAATCTTTACTTTCACACACACTCCTGAAATAATTTGTATAACTTAAAGAAGGTGCCATTCCTAACGAAAGGGTCCTGGGGAGTTGGGAAAACAATAGTAACACTCCACCATATACTAATACCAGGGCTGTGATGTAAAAGCATTTTATAAATATGAGAGAAGTAGGCTTCATAACACCCCTGAGAGAGGTATTATTCTTGCTCTACAGATGGGCAAATGGAAGCATAAGAAGGTTAAAAGACTTGTCCAAGCTGGACTGCTAATGAACAGGTGCCTCATAAATCGTGTTACCACCTTTGAAATGCAACCTGCCTCCAAAAAAACCCAACACCCCATCCCTGCACAAGGCAAGCCCACTGTAATCCAACCACAAAGCAACTCCACAACTGCCCCACCCCACCCCTTCAACAGCCATTTATAGCATGTGGAGAGAGAACTCCTATAGATAAGATTGATAACAAATGGGCATTTGTTTTATCAGCACATTTTGCAGCAAGTCTTTGTAGCCTGTTTCATTTAGCCTGTTGTCATCGAATGTGCAGTTTCTGAGTTGAGGTTTTTTAGGGGGTTTTCCATAGTGTAGTAGGGCACTTGCACCATCGCCCTGGTTTTCCATTATTTAGTATGCCTCACACATCTCTTCACTCTTGAATGACTCAAACCCTCTCTCACACACACGTGATGCACTTGCATGTTGGTGGGCAGACAGCTGCTGTATTTTCAACAGTTTTGATCTGTTATTGGTTAAAGTGCAGAAGTGGGAACACTGCAGCCTCTTTAGTGGTACACAGAAACTTTTAATATTAGATATCACAAAAAGTGTATTGTGATAATAATGCAAATCTTTTGACCCACATAAAAAAAACCCTGTCAGATTAAATTATTTGTCTGGCAACTGGCAAATCCATAAAAAAACCCAGCCAGGTGGTAACCCTACTCAAAGTCCTGGCCCATGAAGGCAAGGAATTTCTGGGAGATGTGGTCCGCAGGTGGGACCGGATGTGGTTTAGATTACATGACCAGGAAGGAACCATGTGACTGGAGTTCAGGACTACATTTATGGCTAGTAAGAATTATCTAGGAATTGGAGGTGAAGCCTAAGGAAGAGAAGTACTGCAGGAAAGGCTTGGATGGAGGAGAGAGGTTGTAGAATGACCCAAGAGAGGAGTGAAGCAGGAAAAAGAACCTGGGGCAATACCCCCCGGGTGTAGATTGGAGGTGTACTGTTTGTTTAGTGGCTTCAAGATGGGGCTTGCAGCAAGGTATCCTCCCTTTAGTCCCCATATCAACAAGACTGGGGCAGACCCATATGCTGGTGGGCACCAAAGGACTATCAGATGACCCTGCTTGGCCCATTGAAAAAGCTCTCTAGCTTAGGGAGAGCAAATTGTTTCCCCAGTTGACATGGGGCTGCTCAAACTGTTGCGCTGGGGTGCTGCTGAGAGAGGTAGTGTGTGGACACCTCTGCTTCAAGAGGTTCAGAGATACTTCTGAAATCCAAAGAGAGGAAAGACTGTTAAGCTTCAGACCTCACTGGCTGGCTTTGTTTTTTGTCAAAGGTTTGGATCTGTGCTTGCATTCTGTTGTCCTTGAAAGGGAAGGACACTTACTGAGGTTTGGCTGCAGGGCTAAACCCCAATCACCAAGTCATTGAAAGATACTTCAGACCACTAACCAAAGAAGGGGAAAGTGAGGCAGCAATGCCCGAAAGGTAAGAATCTGATGCAGTCAATCACTGGTATAGAACAATGGAGAACTGATTCCCACTTCATGGCTGTTAATATTTAACCAATGGAAACCTTCTGTGCTAGTGAGGCACTAGATACAGAAATAAGGATCATATAGCAAATTGTCCTCAAGGGACCCTACTTTCTTGATTCAGCTGCTGTTACTTAGTGGGTTGGAACGCATGTTTTTCTTTCTTTTATTCTGGCACACCAGACCACACCCTCTGTAGAAGGCTCACCCTCAGAAGCCCATGTTGATACCCTTTGGTCCTGTGCTAGAAAGAAACAGAAATAAAAATGTGCTTCTTTTTTTTTTTTTTTTTAAATCATGGCGCCTGAACTCTCTGCTTCAATAGCCTCTCTAGTTTAATCAGGCTTGAAACATATAGGCACGGTGGAAAGGCAGGAGCCTGCACTGCTCCTATTCCTCTGCTGTAGCTCAGAGGACTTCTCCAGGGCTGCCAGTCTGGCACCGTCTACCATTATTACTAACTCCACTCTGAAAACTCAATGAAATATTTTTGACAAACATTTCATGTGAACACCAACAGTTGCTAACAGTTACGAATTTTGATAAGGGAGGAATCCAGGGCAGAGGAGTGGGGTGCAGGAATCTGTCTATGCATACATGTAACAAACGGAAAGGTAAAAACTTGTTGATGGAGCACTGCAAATCATGATTCATGCCCAGTGTTTTTTATACTAGATGGGATAGGTACTAGACAGCTAGATGGCTGGACTGCTGACCTCCATACCCCTCATTTGAGAAATGAGCACAATAGCAGAAATGGTCCAAGGACGCTGAGCTTCTCCTGCTGCATAAATGCTGAGGCAAAGCCATGATTTACTTACAAAAAGAGTAACTGATCCTGTGCCAGTGCAAAATGATTGTATTGTGTACAGATTTAACTATAGTGGGGAATTGCAGGTAGGTGAAAAATACGTCAGCTGATCATGGTTAACACTACTACTCTTGCAAATAGTCCCCTGGAATCTCTTATGGCCAGTGACATGATCTCTCATTTGAAAGACCACCAGTGGCACATTGCCTCTTCATGGAATGCTTGTTGACCTGAATTTGATGGGTTAGTTGTTATGGCTCGCCACTGATTGCATCCGACCAGAAGATTTATAGGTTCTTATCCAATTCAGACTACAGAGCTCAAGAACTCAGAGTTCTATATCAGGAGAGGACTCTCGGGGTGCTTGGCAAGAACAGGTACACTGAGGACAATACCAAACAGATAAAAACTTTGAAATTAACATAAGAATAATAAATGCTATGAAATGTATAATTGCAAAACATTAGAAGAATTCCAAAACTTCTGGTGGTAACATTCCTATTATAAGTGCCTTAACCTAACATACTCACACCCTTCCTTGAGGACCCGATAATAGGAGGTGAAGGACAAGCCTGACTCCTGGCATGCCCGACAACACAATGGTGCTGGCTTCCCCAATAGTTAGGAATGTTGAGTAGTTATCAGCTCAGCTTGTGCAGTATAGTATAGCGTGATAGAAGATAGTCTCTAGAATATAGGAAAACTGGAAAAAGCACTCCAAGAAACCAAAGCTTCAGGAGCTAGCAGAGCCTCCTGACTCTTTCTTACAAGGTATTTTATAGAATCTTGAGACTATGTAATTCAGGCCCAACTTACTATACCCAAATCTTATTTCCATACCCTAAGAAATTTATGGGTACCCTTCTCCTATAGGTTAGTGGATTATGACACTTATTTTCTAAATATATTAATAAGGATTATCTCACTCCAAAACGGCCAACCTAGACTCTCTTGGTGACCTCCAGGTTGTGGTGTACCCTGCGGTTACCAACTGGTTGTAGATGCTGGATAAACCTGTTGAGTGATGTGGATAGTTCCTCCCTTTGGTTTCCCAAAGTTCAGGGACCATTCTTATCTGTGCCAAAGGTTGCCAGTTTTTATGCTGACATATTCTTAACTGATTATACTTTTTGCTATATAGCAGATCTTACCGGATCTTACAGACCAGTAGGTTTCTTCCATTTCAGCAAAACCTATTGTTAGGAAACACATGCCTCAACACATCCTAAATTCCAAGGAAGTAATACTGATAAAATATAAGAATGAAATAGGTTAATTTCAGGAAAAGAAACATGTTGTTTGATTCAGCTGGCTGGATTAGTAGGATATAATAGCTAGCAAAATAATCCTATGGGTTACACGCTAGGCTATCACTTCAGTACTGACTCAAAAGGAAGAATATCCAACGCTATGGTAATTCTGAGAGCACCTAGGAGTTCCTTTGAGATCTCATCCTAGCCTTGACCTGCCTACCTGTCATTAACCTGTAAATTGAGGGATCACAACATGTGGTGGCATGGCTGCAATTTATGTTAAAGAACAGAATTACTCTTCTCTAGTTACCTAGCGTGTCCTGTAGCTTGACTAATCTTTCTATGGCAGCCAATTCAGTAAATACAGAATTCCATTCTTCAGTGTGTGAAATAAATGAAGATTTGCCTTTAAGATTAGTTTCTTTGCTACAACAACATGTAACATTTTTCTTTCTAATGGCCAAGATCCTTGGCATGGATCTTCTAGAATAAACAAGGATCTGAAATTAATCAGCTGAAAAAAGTAAGATCTCCTTCAAACCTTTTAAAAGGAGCAGTCCATCAGTCCAGCTTTGGGGTGGATTTGTAAGGACAGCAGAGGTTACTATCTGCAATAAGGACATCCATATGTGCAACAGTCCATTATATTCAAAGATAACTTGAAATATGTCTGATGAATGTTGACACAATAGTGACGATTCCTGATGATAGTTGAATCTATCCCATTCCAGAGCATGCACTAGGGTCTAAGCTCTCCTTGAGCCCAACCTAAGGGCTTTGAATAGGACAATGATCTCAGGCTTAACACAGCTGTATTTACAGAATGTTCCTGGAAACCATCAGTGGTCAGAACCTTGATTTTATACCACCTGCTAATTACAGATAAAAAAATAAATGATCAAATACAGCTTCATTTAATCAGCAACTTGGTTGTTCCTAATAGGTAAGTATAGTCAGCAGGCAGCAGTGAGTGCTGTCCCTCTTCTGCGTTGACAGTCGAATGACTGGCTCTACACTGCTTGTTTGCTCTAACATATTGTTACTGTAATAGGATGTTGTCACTAAAAACTCCTTTAACACAAATAGTTTGCCTTCACTGCAGCATTAACTTTTGACAACTTTGCACTTAAATAGTTGCAATTTTTTTATCCAAGGCCCTCAATGCAATTTATAGATACTAAAAATAGTCCTTCAGCATCTGATGGGAGAGTAGTATAAGCATTTGACAGGAGGGTAAACTGAGGCAGGTATTAGCTTCTATTACTTGTCCTGTCTCTGGCTCCCTGTGACTTTAAACAAGTTAAGCATCCTGGCCGACACCTTGACCTCTGTTCACTCCATTTTCCCAGGCTAAATAACAAGGTGGCCCTGTTCTTGACAGTGGGTTGGATTTAATAAAAAAAAACATCCATAGGAATGAGAAGCACCTGAATGGGCTGCGTGCCTTGAAACTTCCCCCAAAGCCCTTGTGACAATGTTTCATGCATATGATCCCTTAAATATGGTGCATTTAATACACCTACATGGAGAAATTAATAAATATGGATGAGGACTAAAGACTCATAGAAAATTTGCAGAAGTGACTGATCCAGGGACAATGGATTTTCTCAATGCAGTACACACAATACTTTTTCAGTGGTAAGACCAAAGTTCACTGTCTCGGAGTTAACCTTAAACAATGCAGCTATCACTCTATTATTAAGGAGCCTATTTTTATTCAGCGGTATTGTGTAAATACTTGAGCTCCCATGGGCAAAGGGGTGGGGTGGGGAAAGCAGCATAATCCAGATCAAGAGCTTTCTTGTTAAGTGCATTCCTTTACTTTTGTCATAATGAGAGGCAAACTGGCACATGCAGGTATCTTGAGTCCTTTCAGTTATTCTTCAGCTTCAAGTTGCCTGGAAAGAGAGAAGTTATTATGGCAGACAGAAATGTTCATCATCAATAACTTTCTGTAGTGTGCAAATCCCCTGTTGGACAATTTGGTTGCGTGGAGTGAAAAGTGTTTAGTTTTCCCCTCAGTCATCTGCATCAAGTCACACAGGGGCATATGGCTCTATGCTCAGATCAGATGGATGTTATTCCTACTTCTACAGAGTTAGGCTTTGTCTACGCAAGAAAGTCAAGATGACCCAGCTCCATCACTCAGGAGTGTGAAAAATCTGATTTACCCATACCAAAACGTTGGAGGGGAGCACCCGCAAACACCAGGGAAAATGAGTTATGGGTCCACAGTATAGAACAGGCTGCTACCTCTGCAATAGGCTAAACTGACGCTTTGATCAACCCCCACCCCAAACATTTGGTGTACTTAGTTCTGGATCTAAGTTTTACAGCTTGGGTTCATTTTAAAAAAAGTCCTTTTTACTTCCTTTGGGGGTTTATGTATGTTCTGTGTGTTGCAATCATTGAGATTGCACATTTGGTAGCAATTCCCGATAGCGGTAGATAGAGCTGTGCAAAATGGTCACAATGACATTTAAAATCAGGTGAAATTGACCCCACTTCCTCCTTACAGTTAGACCAGGGTCCCACTGTTGAAAACAATAAGCACGTGCTTAACTTTATTTACATTAGTGGTTCTGATCTCAGGGGCACTACTTGGCTCACGTATACAGGAACAGGAATTAGGTGATAAACTTGTGTCAGAGACTGGAACATGGGTAGTCATGCCTAGTGGTAGTGGTTGGAGCAGGAGTCAGCCAGAATTAGGAGCCCAGGGTCAGAAATGGAGTCAGACCAGAGGTCAAAGTCAGAAATCTGAGCTAAGAATCAGAAGCAGGTAATCTGGAGTGAGCCAAGGCAGGAGCAGAGCAAGAAACAAGCAAACCTAGAAAGTAATACAACCATGGGCAAATACTTTGAGCAGCCAGCCCCCTGCTGCTGGTCTTAAGAGCAGGTCTGCGGATCTCCCTCAGCCAGTTGGGTGGTCTGACCAATCAGGTGATACTGCGGGAAGCCAGCTGTGATTCAGGTGCAAGTCTTCAGTTGTGCACTAGGGAGGTGGAGGTGGCTGGTCCCAGGCTTAGCTGTAAACCGTAATTCCTGACCCATGGATGTTCTCAATCTTGTGTGCAGTTTAACTTTGTTTACTCTTGATGTAATAATCAATTAGATGATTTAGGTTGAAGCACCCATAGTGTGCTATGCCAGACAGACGTTGTTCCCTGCCTCAAGGAACACACAGAATCTGAATAAGATCCTACAGGATTTGAAAGAACTCCTCTTGTCCTGGTTGTCAGCTAGCAGCACTGTGTCACACCTCAGACAGACTAGATACACATTCTTCATATGTAGTAATAATGATCTTGTAGTAAGGAGCCCTGTGACAAATTGTATTTATCATGCACTGTTGACTGCCTCACTAGTATTCCACTGCCTAATAATCCATTTCCACCCAAGCCATCTGTAACATTCCAGAATATGTAGTTAGGTCTGTATCGTTAGACACCTACAAATTCTGTCAGTGCAAAAATTGCCTATGTCAATTGCTCCCATGAAACGGAGCTTGGTTTCTGAAAATGTAAGCCTGGGAGCATAAAATAAATAATCTGAACACCCCCAAACTTTTTGAGGGTGGGTTGAAATTCACATGTACCGAGAGTCCAGGTCTTCTCATTCTAGGGTTCATCTAGGTGGCACTACAATTACACCACGGGTTTGCATATACTGTAAGTTCCTAAATTTAAAACTAGAGCAATAGTCAGTGCCACGTCTCAGAGATACCCTGTAATTACATTGTGAGTACTTAAGATGGGAATTTTGTTTGCTGGTCGGCAACTTGTCACTCAAAGACTTTTGAAGTTAACGCATAGTTGGGATGAATGGAGGAAAGTTATAGCTGTGGTGGTGCTATTGGTTCAGCCTGTCTACTGCCTTACCTCAGGGCAAAGACTTACAGAGAACTATTCTGTGCATCCAGAAGGGGAAACACTATTTAAAAACCAATTGGTAAACAAAAGTGTTGAATCTTGAGCACGAAGACAGCTGGCTGTTGGAAGCTGAAGCACGTCATTGGGCCATGTTCTCGTGTAATGATCTCCTTGCCTTTATTTCCCTGTGGTTATTCGTTTAATTGCAGAGCCTGATCCTATACTCTATCTTGTGTGTATCTACTACAGCTGGCTGAAACCTGGATTTCTTGTTCACTGGTGATTTCCATATTTCACTGAATTTGGCTTCATTCCAATTGAAACTAAATCAAATGTTTTGAAATTTCCCACAAATCAGAAATTCCTAAAATATTTTGTTTCAGAAACACAGACACAGGGTGTTTCTGAAACAAACTATGCTCCTTGGGGCTCCTAGTAGCTGACCAAAATTGACATGAGTTTTGTCCACTTCATTAGGCAGCTGTGAAATGGACAAGAATCATGTCAATTTCATTCAGCAGCTCCTAAGGGCCTGTGGCTCCAGAGTAGCCCTGCCAGTGGATTATCCTGGAGCTAGGGCTTTCAGGCTCCCGGCTCCATAGCAAGGAGCCTAGACACATTGGCATGGCACAGCTGCCCCAGAACCGTGTACTCTGGAAGCCTTGGGGTTCCAGGCTCCGCAGCAGTCTGCCAGAAAACCAGACAGGTTTCCAAAGGAACCCTGCCTGCGATCTGATAGCAGTTCAAATCTGAGATGTTGCTGGGAAACATTTTGGGTTAGACAAATCTGCATTTTCCAACAAAACAGGGTTTCAGCAGAAAGTCCCTGACCACCTCTAGGATCTACAGCCTTAGTGTGCTCTGCTTACCCTCCCCTCATCTATGGGCCTCCTCTTTTGTACTGAGCTGTTGCTCTTTCTCAGACGTTCCCAAGCTCTAAGTTATGGACTACTGGTGGTCCACGAATGTTTGCTGATGGGATGTGGAGAGTTGGGTGACCATATGATACTGATTTCTTTCTTCCAGGGGTGATCGGTACCATTGGGAGTGAGAGGGAATGTGACCCCATGAATCTCTATGTTAAATGTCCTCCGCTCTATCCAAAGTTTGGGAACCTCAATCGAGCTGTCTTTTGTACAGTAATTGGAACTAAATAACTGAGAGGGTTGTGGGAACTGTGCGTGAGTCTTGTGGGCACTGGGGAATTCTCCAGAATGAAAAATACTTTGACCTGTTGGTGCTTTCTAAAAGGCAAAAAATCTTTTCAGAAGTACATTTATAAGTCAGATACTAATTCTTCTTGGAGGGGAAGTTTCAATTGTACGAAAGAGGGACACATGCTCTAAATTTTGCAGAGATAAATGCATTACAAATGGGACTAAATGGTTGGTAAGATTATTCTCCCATCCCCCTTCAGTCTGAACTCTGTTAAGTACAAGTCTACTTTTTCACACCAGTTTGTTAGTATGCTGCCTCCTTCTGACTGCTCAGAGTGCAAGGGAACCTGCCATGATTTCTAATGATATCTTGCATGATTAGAAAAAAATTACTTAATTGGGGTACATATGTTAAACGGGAAAATAACACATTAGTGTTTCTAAAGATGTGAAATCACCAGGAAAGATCCAGTGATCAGTCTATCCCTCTCAATCTTTTGTATAGTATATTTTTACATAAAGGGCACTGTAAAGAAATATTAGTACCTCAGTCAGGTTTTACACTGGAGCAAGCAATTGGAAACTCTTATACATTCCATTGCCATTTTCAATGAAAGGTAAGTTTCTTTCTGACTACCTCTGTCCATGGGGGAAAAGAGATTTACTATAACAAGATACTAGGAATCTTGTTTAATCTAATTATACTCCCTTAAAAAAAAAACAGCAAGAAAATGTCTTTCAGTAGCATTAAAAAGAATTAAAAATGAAACTAGAACTATAGACCAAATTCAGCGTTGGTGTAATGACATGTCACTTCACTGATGTCAAAGGAATTTCACCAAGGCTAAATTAGTCCCCGTCTTGTATACAGCAGTATCTCCAATTAATTATTGAGGAAGCAGTCGCAATTTCCCTACACTACACGAGGCTGCTAAATGTCTAGATCACCAGGCTACCAAAGCTGAGATGAAAGTAGAGGGATTAGAATTGGATTGTCTGGAGCAGGACTGAGTGCCTCCATTAGTGCTGTATTATAGCAGCATCTAATTCAGGCCCTAATCAGGAGTGGGGTCCTGTAATCCTGGACACTGTACAAGCAAAGACACTCCTTGATAAGCAGATGTATCTCAGTTTGATTTATTTCTGCATAGGTGTATGGTATTTGAATCTATATTGAATGACTTTATACAATGTTATGTCTCTTTCTGCTAAGTCTCATCAGTAGTGTAATAGAATGCTAAACTGTATTATACTGTTCAGCCACTAGGTTATGCTGTGCATAACATACCTTATTTAAGCTAACCTTAGCCTTGCCTGGCAGTACGTTAAAAGATCTTATACTGAACATACATGGTGTATACTTCCCAGGGAATGTAGCTCTGTAATCAGTCCATATCTAGTACAGAAGCCTGACGTGCCAGTAACAGTCCTTCAATTTATCACGTACAAGGTGTACATGGCATGGTGTCAGGAGTAAACTAGTGCCAGAGAAGAACAGAAACTGAAGGAACAAAGCAATAAAGGTTGCAGGGTCTCATCAATATGCCACTCTTCAATGCCCCTATGAAAGTCAGCTTTGACAAACCTTCATAAGCAACAGATTGGAAGCAGTACTTTGCAAGATTTCAAATGGCCACAAAGCTCCATAAGGAAATTGAGATGTTAGATGGGGTGGGATCTGAGTTACTTCAGAGAATTCTTTCCTGCGTATCTGGCTGGTGAATCTTGCCCACATGCTCAGGGTTCAGTTGATTGCCATATTTGGGGTCGGGAAGAATTTTCCTCCAGGGCAGATTGGAAGGAAAACCTGGGGTTTTTTCACCTTCCTCTGCAGCATGGGACACGGGTCACTTGCTGGAGGATTATCTGCACCTTGAAGTCTTTAAACCATGATTTTGAGGACTTCAATAGCTCAGACATAGGTGAGAGGTTTATTGCAGGAGTGGGTGGGTGAGTTTCTGTGACCTGCGTTGTGCAGAAGGTCAGACTAGATGATCATAATGGTCCCTTCAGACCTTAATATCTATAAGTCTATGTATAGGTATGCGCCTTAATTTATGCTATGGGGAACCAGACAGAGCATATCTTTAAATCCTTTGACTTTACTGAAGTCAGTCCCAAAGATGACCATGAAGGGGTTCTGGCTACTTTATATCTCCGAGTAATGTTGTTTTTGAAAATGTGTGTTTTCACCGGAGAATTCCAATGTGAAATATTTCTAAGAGGGAAATGGGAAATATTTCTAAGAGCACTGCATGCATTGCTTAAAACAGATGATTTTTTTTTTGAACTGCAAAGCATGAAGATATTAGAGACAGGTTGGTTATTGGGTAATCAGATAAAAATCTTTGACAGCAGCTACAATTAAAAACCAATTTACTCCTATACCCAGCTATTCAAGTAGCACCGCAGTCTGATCGGGTGAGACAGCAAAACCAGGAGCAACTTGCCAAACTTGAAAAACAAGCAACTAACGTAGAAGCTGTTAACAGACACAGCATGAATGCTACTAGCCATTGCCATAAAACCCCTGAAGCCAGAAGAGAGAACTCCCAGGCTAAAAGGGACAAATTCCAATCAAATACCAAAGTCTTTCAGTCTAAATTCACAAGGTGTGGAAAAGCTCATACTGCAAGACATGTGTGTCCAGTCAAAGGTACAAGGTGTAATAAATGCACAAAATATGCACATTGTTTGCATCTGTTTGCCACACCAAAGCAGTCGTGGAATTGACTCATATTACTGATAATCAAGAGCCATTGATTCTGAGATCATCACGTGTGATGAGACAGAGCCAGCCTGGAGAGAGAAACTGACTATTTATGGAAAGACACATAAACAACTGAGAAAAACAGAAGCTATGTATTTCAGGTGACTGAATCAAAGACCAACAACCTTCTCAGCTGCAGCAGTGCATACAGTGTACAAACATCTCTACCAGACAGAACTTGGATGTGATTAGTTACAGATTTATGCAAACTCAGAAGACATCATTACCTGATCATAATGTACTATTTTTCTAGGAAAATTTTCTAGGAACTTGAAAGACATAACATCTCTGACGAAGTGGGAATATTTTGTAATTTTATTTAGTCCTGGTGGCTCTTGGGGTAGACTAAAAGACAGAGGCGTGGGTGTCACCTAGCTGTCTGGACCTTAATCCCCATGTCAATGGAGCATCTGAGAAGACAATGGCAAAGCGAATTTCCCAGATGTTGACACCTAGAAACCAACAACCCAGAGAGATATGGAATTCACCACCTCTCCTTAGGGAGTCTGAACAGCATTTCCCCAGCTTGAGAACAAAGGACTGGAAAGGTATGGGGTGGGTGAAATAAGAGTTGGCTGCTGCAAGGAGTCGGGGCTCTCACCTGAAGTCAGATGGAGGGATAGACAGAACTTGAACCAAAGGGTTCGCTACAGCTTGGCTGGGCTCTTAAATCAGTGGTTTTCAAACGGAGGTATGTGTACCCCTAGGGGGTATGCAAGAAAAATTCTGTAATGGCGAACACACTTTATTTAGTAAGACTTGGCAATCTAATTATAGCTATATTAGATGGGGGTATGTGGTAGACTACATTATTTGGAAAGGGGTACACAGCCTAAAAAGTTTGAAAACCACTGCTCTATACTACCCTAAGAAATTCCTATGCTGTGTTCCAGTTAACTAATAAACCTACTGTTTTGACAACACTGTCGGAGTGTCACTGCAAATGCTTGGAAAGATACATTAATCCCAGAAGGGTAGACAAGTCTCCATTAGGAGTCTGTCTCAGATGGACTTACTGAACAGAGCTCAAGGTGTGAAGCAGGAGTGCTGCAGGCCTAGAGGTCCAGCCTAAGGAGGCGATGAAGCCCTGGAGGCAGAGTGAGACCCTTAGGGCATCTGGCACACTGATGAGGTTTCTCCTAGGGACTGTTTCAAAGCTAGGGCCATAGCACTGATCCTGTGGATCTGTGTTAACATGCTGCAGTGTTATCAAGAAACTGAAGCTCACTTCGGTATTCCAAAACAACTAGTGTTGGACAATGGACCACAATTCATTGCAGCAGAATTTGGCATTCTGAATGAAAAATGATTTTGATCATATTACTAGCATCCCATGTTACGAACAGGTGAATGGAGAGGGTCATAGAGCTGTGCAGGCAGCTAAGAAAATCTTAAAACAGGAAGATCCATTCCTTTCTCTTCTGAGTTACAGATCAACACCAATAGTAGCTACTGGATATGTCCAGCACAACTCCTGATGGGAAGACCATTAAAAATTACTGTTCTGACTCAGGTTCTTTTCCCATCTCCAAGCGGTCAGACATGAAGAAAGTAGCCAAATTGGCACAAATAAGGCACAAAGAGCTTATGAGCACTTTTACAACAGATGACACTCGGAGAACTGCTGTGTCTAGAACCTGGTAACAGTGTTTGTGTCAAAATGGATTGAGAAAAAGGATGAACAACTCCATCTGTTATAAAGAAGAAGAATTAACCACCCAGATCATATGTGAGCAAGTCATACAGTGGAGAGTTCAACATAAACCATCTACATCTACAGTTTTTTCCTCAGAAAGAACAATCAACAGAGCAAACTCTACAGACGGCAGATGAGGAACAGGAAGAAGACTCAAGGATTCCAGCCACAGCCAGTTGTTGCAACTAATAGTACAATTCAGAGACACTTAAGAGACTGAACTGTACTGAACTTCAAAAATAGCATGATTAGTGTACATTTGTAAATGGTAGGAATGTAGAACTTAAGGGGGGAGATGTAATGAAGTGCTAAATTGTATTATGCTGTTTTGCCATTAGGTGGCACTGTGGGTATCATAACTTATTTAAGCTAACCTCAGCCATACCTGCCAGTACATTAAAGGATCTTATACTGACCACATCGGGTGTGTGTGTATATCTCTCTGAGAAAGAAAGTCTGTATTGAGTCTGTGACTGCTAGTAGCCGTCCTCCACCTACCATGTACAAGGTGCACATGACAGTGTGTGTGGGGAAAATACTTTTAGTATATTGACAGGTTTCAGAGTAACAGCCATGTTAGTCTGTATTCGCAAAAAGAAAAAGAGTACTTGTGGCACCTTAGAGACTAACCAATTTATTTGAGCATAAGCTTTCGTGAGCTACATCCGATGAAGTGAGCTGTAGCTCACGAAAGCTTATGCTCAAATAAATTGGTTAGTCTCTAAGGTGCCACAAGTACTCCTTTTCTTTTTAGTATATTAACACTGTAAAGATTAAAAAAATGATCACTTACCTGGGGCTGACCTAAAGCTCTTTTGAAGTCAATAGGAGACTTTCAGCTGATTTTAATGGGATCAGCATCTAGCCCAATATCACAAACTTGGCTGTGAGCTAAAAACTGAGCGACTACCCACATTGCGTTTCCAATGTTAATACACTAAAATAGTAGGAGGCTCTCCTATTTCCGTGTTTGGTCTCTAGAGGGATAATGCTCATGTGATCATCAACGTTTTAATCATAAATGATAAAGTATCGTGTTTCTCGAGTCACGGAATCAGGCTATAATGCCAGTGGTGGAATACATACTCTGAATTATATGGATTGTATTTCAGCATCTCTTGTTTGTAATTATTAGGGCAGCTCAGTGGTGGAGTACACCAATCCCCTAAGGTATCAGTAGTGTGTCAGCTGTGCCACAATATGGAGACAAGAACTGTAGCTGCTTCAGCAGCTAGGCCTTTTAGGTGCTAATCCTGGTGGGTCCCCTCAGACACATGGCTAAGTGAAAGGGTATTTTATTAGGGCTGGCAGGAAAGGGAAAGATTGGGGTTGGTAAGGAATTTTCCCCCACGTCAGCCTGGCAGAGATCTGGGGCAGGGACGGGTGTTGCCTTTCTCTGCACCATGTGAGTGCGGGTCACTTGCCAGGTTTATCTGCATATATCTCACTTAATCATTTCCCTGCCATAGCAGAGGCCTTAGGTGCTGGTGTACTGCATCCCCTCCTACTCTCTCTTCCTGTGGCACATGACGAGTTTTCTGTGGGCTGTAATACTTCAGTCTAATTTTGGTTGTTGGATTTAGTGTGCAGGTGCTGGGTAGTGTTGGTGGCCTGTGATACAGGAGGACAGACTGGATGATCTGGTGAGTCCTTCTGGCCTTCAACTCTCTGATAAATACCATAAGTACAGAGGTTCAAACTATTACAGTGAGAAATAGCGGTTCTTGGACCCCTGGATCAGTCAAGTCGAGGTTTAGGGCTCTTCAGGCCTTGTGCATGAGGTTCCTTCTCCAGCTCAGTCTCTATTCAAGCTAATAGGAGCGTGTGAGTTTCCAGGCCAGGCTCAGTTTGGCTTTCTGTATTTGACTTCTTAGGCTACATCTACACTTGGAGTGTGGTTCCCAGCTTGCACAGACATACTTACACTAGGTCTCATCGCGCTAGCTCTCTAACTATAGCAGTGTAGCTATGATAGCATGGGCAGTGGCGACATGGGCAAGCTGCCCTGAGTATGTACCCACAAGACCAGGCAGGTTTGTACTCAGGGTGGCTAGCTTGTGTCACCGTTAGCCACTGCTCATGCTACTGTAGCTCACGAAAACTTATGCTCAAATAAATTTGTTAGGCTCTAAAGTGCCACAAGTACTCCTTTTCTTTTTGCGGATACAGACTAACACGGCTGCTACTCTGAAACTACTCTGTTTAGCATTCAAGCTCAATGAGAGCTAGCATGAGTGTGTCTGCTGATGCTCTAAGTGCAGACCTAGCCTTAGTTCCTGGCAAGGTGGAGTGTAAATCTACCCCACACTAGAATCATAGAATATCAGGGTTGGAAGGGACCTCAGGAGATCATCTAGTCCAACCGCCTGCTCAAAGCAGGACCAATCCCCAGATTTTTTCCCCTTATCCCTAAATGGCCCCCTCAGGGATTGAGCTCACAACCATGGGTTTAGCAGGTCACTGCTCAAACCACTGAGCTATCCCTCCCCCCTGCACCAACACACTTTGAAACTGGAATAGATAAAAGTGCACTAGGGAACTTCTAGTGCATGGCAGCAGGGTCCACACAGACATTTAGTGTAAGGCAGGCTACTGTGGAGAAGACTTATACCTCAACTTGCGACAAACTAAGTGTTTGTATAGATAAGTACTTATTGTCTCTCATTGATGCCCCTCTGCACTGGCTCCTGGCCCTGTTGCTGCTGGTACCCCATAAACCACACACAAAGCTGCACCCAGCTGTAACGTCCATCAGTCGCAGCCTGTTCCACATGTGGCCGTGTATGCAGTTTCTTGGGGTTCCTCTCTGCATCTGGCTTCTCTGCAGTTCCTGGCTAGCTATGCGGCTGCTGCTTTTCCAGAAGTGCTCTAGTCATGCCCTGGTTCAGGACCCTTTTTCCTACTTGGCCAGGGGCAAAGGGAAGAGCAGTGGGGCCTGGCTGACAGGAAAGTTAGTCCCTGCTTAGCAGGCCCATCCCACTCTGATGGACACAAAAGCTCACTCATGGGCAGCAGCAAAGGCTCTTCCAATTTTAACTGCTCAGAGTGGTGGACTGTTTGGGGAATCTGACCTCATTAACTGCTCCAGAGCTGTGTCTTTCTCTGTGGCATTGTCTGTCTTTTCAATTAGAATTCAGGCTGATATGCCCAGTGAAGTTTTTGCATGGTTTTCTGCTAGTTAAGATGGTATAGTTACCTACGCTTGAGGATTAAGGTGATGGACATAAGGAAAATGCACTTATGGCTAGACTATTTTCAGAAGGCTTTATTGCTCTTGCCTATTATTTTGATGTGTGTGTTTCTTACTCTTAGAATTCCAAGAGGTGTGACTGGCTCTTAGCTATTTACTTGAGGAGCAATGACATTCTGCTTGGCACCATAGAGTAGACCGATAGTTCTTGTGCTGAAGATTTTAAGGTCAAAGCAGACCCAGAAGATGGAACACCCTGGGGAACTAAAGAGGGAGATGATGGGCACTGTGGCTGATCTGTCTTTGAATTAACAATAGACTTTTTTGTGGGCATTGCAAAAGAGATGAGATTTTAAGGACTTAATCAGAGGTTGCTAGTAGAGCTGGGGTAGTTTAAATAGTCTATTCTCTCAAAAATTGTGTTTCAGCTCAACCAAAACTAGTCACAAATGCTGGTCAAATTCAGCAAAAATATGAACAAATATGATTTTTTTTTTAAATCTACAGGCTTAATTTTGACATTTTCATAACAAAATGTTTTGACTGTTCATCTTGAAATAATGTTTCATTTTGAAACTTGGCTAGGTTTATTTAAAAACACCAAAAAGCTACAAAAACACCTGGAAACTAAACAGACGGTTATGTGTGCGTTCAAGCTGGAGGTGTAATTTCCAACTCTGGTAGATGTCCATGTGTTAGCTTTATTCAAGTTAGTGTGCTAAAAATAGAAGTATAGCTGCCCCAAGTACAATCCCACTTGGGAGTCTAGGAAGTTACTTGGGCAGATAGCCTATCCTGCCATCTGCACTGCTGCAGCTACCATGCAAAGGTAGTGCACATATACCTACCCAAGTTGGAAAGTATACTCGCAGCTTGAATGTAGATGGACCCTAAACCAAAAATTCACTTAGGGTCCAAAATTCTCTCAGGATTAACCAAAACATTTTGTTTGCCCCTAAATGAAAATTTGGGAGGTTTTTGTTTCAGCCACCGAAATGTTGAGTAAACTGTTCACTCAGTTCTAATTGGTAGCTTAATTCATCTGGATGGGGAGTAAATTTTTACTCTTCCATGCTTACAAAGGGGTTTTAATGTTGTTTTAACCTGCTCCTGTCTGTGGCTGAGGCAGGTAGTTAGATGCTCAAGACTTCAGTGTCAGTATGGTGGTGACATGTTGTTCCTTTTATGGAACGTGGGTCACAGATAGAGGAGGGTGGATTCATTTAGACTCTACACATATCAGACAGAAGTGATGCTGATGGATAGGAATAAAAATCTAAAGCAACAAATGAGGGTTGTGTGCTGCCTCTGTTGTGGCATCTTAGCCTTGATCTTCCTTCCTAATTTTGCATTTGTGAATTTGTGTGAGTGTTGGGGGGGTTGCTGATATCCTGGGGCAGCTTGTGTATGGGTGTTAGGTAGGCAGCTGAGTGGTGTGGGGTAGGCAGGTCAGGTGTGCATGTGTTTTTGTGTGACTGAGAAGAAGAGTAAGATATTGAAGACTGAGACAGAAAGAAGGAGAATTTGAGGGAGGAAAGAGAGTTTAAGAGAACATAAGGGAAGAGACAAATGGGCAAATGGAGGTGTGATGCTAAAGGGATTCACCCAGCCCAGTAAGGGGCTGTATCTCCACGTGCTCTGTAATCCTGGGTGCTTCTGTGCTGTGCAGCTTTGGCTCTCTGGTCCACTTCCCATATTTGGTGTTCACACTCTATCTCACTTTTTGGCTTCCTATTTTTGGTGTTCCTGTGCTGCTTTTGCATCTTCCCATTCTTTATCTTTCTGATCACCCTCCAGTCTGGCCAGTTCTAACTTTGAAGTTGCTTTGCTGTTGCCCATTTTAAAATTCCTTCTGTTCAATTTCCTTGTCCGAAATAAACAAATAGAAAATAATCATACTGTGGCCTTTCTTTGACTGTTCTCAGCCTTCTCCCTTAAAAAGCACTTTAAAAGCTAGTATATCAATGGTTGGAGTCCAAACCCTGGTTAACTAAAAGTGGTGTGTAAATCTTGCCGACTATGCTAATGTGAGGCTTTGGAGGTTCATCCAGACCAGTGAGGGGTTCTGTCACTGCCTGTCCTGTAATCCTGAGCGCTTGTGCGCTGTGCGCCATTGGCTCAGAGCCCCGAGACCAGCTGCCTGCTCATAGCACAATGGCCTCACCCTGGCTTTCACCAGCCTGGTTACACCTTGCCGGGTGACAGCAACAGCCCCTCCAGTTCAGTCTCCCAAAACCATCCCCCTTGCAGTGTCCTGTCCTCTCACTGAATACTCACAGAAGTTATTAAATTCACTGCCTGCAAAAAGACAGAGCACACACCAACCTGGTAGCTTAGCTGAGGACTCACCCTTCAGTTTAAAATACAACATTGAGACAGTTTTGTGGTAAAACAAGAATAAGTTGTGTTTACAATAGTATTTAAGACTAGAAGGCATAGATATGGTTACAAGTAAAAAAAAAAGTACACTTTCTAGTGACTAAACTTTTACTTCAGCAGCTTACAGTCCTTATATAAGCCAGTTTCTCTTCTATAGTCAGTTACAGCTATTCTTGGTTTTCAGATCAAGTGGATCCACTTTTCATGAGCTTGTAGGGTGCTGCTCAGTCTTTGTCCTCTAGGTGATGGACCCCAAAATGACTTTGTTTTTGCTTGTATTTCCCAAAGTCAATTGTTTCTGTTTCAAGAGTAAGGAAGGCTTCCTGGGGGAGAGGGGGCAGCCTGCATCTCCCATCGTGATCATTAAGCTGTCTTCCCCCTTGTTCATCTAGCTTGATGGCTTTGCTTGCCTTCTATGTAGATGTACTTTTCATTGTCCTCTGACATGTTACCTGGCTCAATTTACATTGGAAACACAGGTAAACAAGTGAAACAACATTCCTTTGTCTAGGACAGGCTGGCCTTATGCCAAGCAAAAATAATACAATCGTTTTTTTTAGTTTGTTATAGAATTTAATCACACCTGTAATACTTCCATTAGAGAGTTAAGAATATGAGCGGTCCCAATTGGATGCTTTTTCTGAGGGACCCTAAATTCCAACCCTCAGAAATATGCATTCTTCTAAAGATATTGGTTCCAATTCTCTCCTGTGTTAAGGCTGCTGCGTGCCACCCTGTCAGGGTAAATACAGCCCTAAAGCTCGGGAAGCCAGCCACAGTGGAGGGGATCCTTTGATATTGATTGTGGAAAGTCTCCCTCCCTGAAACTAGAGAAGATGGTGTGGCTGTGGCCAGACTGAGCCCAGGCTAAACTTGGCTGTCATGATGGTCGTTTGGATCTTAGGGTCTAATTTAAAAAGGCCTTCAGGCTGTGCTAAATTATGCCAGGGGACTAGATCATTTTGCAGCTGGCCTACGATAAAGGTCGTGCAGTAGTGGAATCCTTACACCTTTTTGCTGAGTTGAGCAGTGTGTGTCTCTGTG